>NC_090439.1:1090679310-1091945810 GCF_031143425.1 Pleurodeles waltl
TGTGCTGAAAAAACAATTTCACTTAAGAGACAGGGACTACAGACTACAGCAGGCACAAGCAAGAAATCATCTGGAAGTTAAAAATAATTGGATTATGATATTTCTGGGTTTTACTGCTGGGGTACAACAGCAAAAGAGCCTCCTTAACAGAATCGAAATGCAGGCTATGAAAGATGGGGTTTAAAAATGTCCTGCTGTTCAAATCAAAATTAATAGTAATGATTAAAAGTGGCTCTAAATTCTTCAACTTTTTGCACTAGGTCTGGGAATGGGTGGATGTATACAAGGATGGGGCAGGTCCTGAGGTCCAACTTGGAGGTTTCACCTGTGCAACAATGGAGCCAAATGTGCAGAAGGAAGGGTCAAGCAGAGAAACCATTGAAACCGCAGGCCCAACTCAAGAGCGATTGAGCATTAGATGTCACAGCCCTCTGTTGAGGAGTAGAAGGTACCCATAATTTCTCCTCATGCATGGATGAACCCATATGAGGAGAGGGACGCAGAGATTACTGCGGACTATTTCAATGATGTGGTAAAATGTTGAAGTGCCTCATTTCAAAGACACTTGCAGTGTTCCAGTATGATGTGTGGATGAATGTCAGCTGGCAACAGCCTTCTGGTACATTGGTGTAGGTCACTCCTTTCACCTCATTGCTGGGTGGAGACCTAACAAAGGAACCTAACGTGAGATGCTCTTCTGTTACATTATCTATTGAGATGGAAAACAGCTCCCCACACATCCAAGGATGGGTGATTGTAGAATGATATTGTCTGCAAACTGTTACTGTTGCGGGTGAAATCCACAGGTGAACAACTAATACCAAATGAACATTGAAGCAAAGTACAGACTGGGAACAGACATCACAGTGAATGCAGAGGCTTGGCTCTCAAGCTATGTTGGACAGTAGGTGAAGAAATTAGTACAGATGGTTTAAACTAATTTCTTGGAATATCTGAGGGCTCAGGAGCATTGGTAAGCGAATCAACATGCAGACATATTTAAAGAGGAGGGGGCTCGAATTGCTTTTCTGCAGGAAATCCACTAGTCCCTTCCAGTGAGTAGAACATTTTGGAAATGTTCAAATGATGAAGAGGTCAGATTTACTTTACAGAATGTTCAGCATTTGGCTGGGGCATCCTTACATAGTATAGGCCTGGGATCTGTTTTAAAATGATGACTGAGTCTAAGACAATGGAGGTAGATGTGTCATATTAGGAAGAAGACTAGGTGTTAGGTGTTTGACCTGACCCTCTCTGCAGGGTCACGCAAGATTTCTGCCTTCCATGGCTAAACTCGTTTTTGTTGACTTTTAGGACTCCATGCACTTTTTTCCTGCTAACCAGTGGTAAAGTGCATGTGGTCTCTCTCTTAAACATATGGTAAACTTGGCCTACATCTTATTGATACTTTCAATTTAGTTGTATGTCCCTAGTATATGGTATGACATGTGACCAGGACCCATAGATTAAATCTACTATTGGATCTCCAGCTATTTTTGTGCCATCCACTATGTAGCATTGTAAACTAATCTCAGGCCTGCCATTGCATCCTGTGTACAAAACATAAAGGATGGAATGCTTGTATTAATCTCAGTCACTGGTAATTACTTTGGGGCCACATCACAGTCCATTGTTACTTTGCACACCATGCCACCTCAGTGTAGATCCAGCTATATGCAAATCATTCTTGACCCTACTCCAATGGGAACAGTCCAGCCTAAACTGCCAAGCCAGTACCCCCCTGAACCGAAACACAAGCAACACAGGACCAGTTTCACCTTTGTTTATGGCTCATTAACTGAGTATAGCTTGGTTCCAGTGACAGTTTGCATGAGGCCCAACTCTGGACATACCAGTCCCACTTAGGGTGACATACTAAAGTATACAAAAATTAATAGATTCAACAATTCCATCCATCACTTCTTGTATACTTTAAAGGCTCAGCTTGCTGACCTCTGGTTTGTACTATAGGGACACAACAAGCGTCCAGATTGCTCTCCTGCTTTACAGCTGACCAGACCAAACTGGATCAGACCATTGACTGGAGTCAGAGAGTGATTCTCCATGCTCAACTGAATGTGTCACCAGATCTGAAGCAGCACAGTGCAGAACCAAGCACTGCATCACATTGCAGCATCACTCATTTCCTGTATGATGGCTCTGATGCAGCACCTTGCAGCTCCTGATTGGAGACTTGACGGACCCAACACAGGGCAATGCAGAGACAACCACTGCGGCAATGTGCAGCCCCTGCACCATGACAAAAGTTACAATTCCAAGCAGGCCACACCTGGTCCCGTACCTGTCTGGCATTCCATCATGGTCGGCCTGAACTTTGACTTTGTCCCGGTCTGGTACAACCAGATAGAAAAAAAGTTTTCACTGCATTTTAAACCAGCAGTCTCATTGACAAGTAACTATCCAAACTGGCCGTGGTACTTAAAATGTAATACATTTTGTTTGCTTTATTCAGGATTAGTTTCCTTTGGCGACATAAACATGCTACAAACTGGAAAGTTGTATTGTGTAAACCTACATCCACATACTCGAAATGTTTTCAAAGCAGTAACTTCCTATTTATTCAATAACCAGAGCAAACACAAAACTCATTGTTTCCATACAAATAGCTCAATGAGTCCCAATATAGGAGGTAATTACAATTCATACTGTTGCAAAGTGTACAGTACACAACAGGAGTAGCAAGAGACTGGAAGTGGCCTACAAACTATTGATAAGATAGAACTATTTTTCTGTGACCACACCGCTGCAAATTATTAAACAATCTTTTTTGACAAATAAAGTTAGTTATTTTAAAATATGCTATAATTGTCTTTAAATATAGTAATTTATTGGGTGCAGAGATTCATTTCATGGATCATATATTATTTATGTTAATTTAATTACCTTGCATTTTATTCACAATGAAAACAATTCTGAAGCCAGTACACTTTGTGTATGAAAATGCAAAACGAAGGTGTTGACAAACGTTGGCAAAGCCATCAGCTATGGGCTATTTTATTTACATTTACTGCATTAAGTGGTGCTGTGTGTGTTGCAGTGGTGATTTATGAGGCAGTTATGGTGCGTGGTGTGCAATGACCACGAGATAGTCAGAGACAAGTATTGGTCGAACAGAAGGGCAGAGAGATAAATACAGCAAACCACAATTATCAGGTATGAGTTTCCTGTGAATATACGTACAGTGAAGCTAAGACATTCAGTGATGGGAATGGCGCTGCAGGCAGAGAGCACTAAGAGACAGCTAGAGATGGGGTGAGTGCATAGCTATCAGTGGTGAAGGCGGTGCACTGGGGCCCAGAGGTGGGAGGGGGCCCAAGTTCAACAGTCCATTTAAACCTGCCATGTGCCACGCATCTCATTAAACTAATATATTAGTAATGTCTCCTCATCCTCGTAAGAATTGGTGATTGTCACACAAATGTGCGGTTTTTGGCCGGGCTCCTGAGGAGGCTGCAACCAAGAAAACCAGCATTAGCGAAGACAATAAGTTTCTCCTGTGCAAGATATATTGGCTTTGTCAATTTTTGTAGAAAAAACATGCTACAACGCAGTCAGTGTTGACCATGTCATAGGGCTTTTTTTCTTTAAGCCATATTGCACCATAGCCTGTGCTGCCATGCAATATGTCTAAAAAAGTGCAACATGAGGGAGGTGTGGAGGAGGATAACGAGAGCAACAACAATGGACAGAGGGGGCAAAGCAACACCAGGGAGGTGTGGGGGAGGAGGGAGCAGCAACAACTGACATCACGGGGAAGGCCAGTAGAACGCCAATGGAGACAAACAGAAAGCTGTACTAGGTCCATGCTCCACAGCAGAGACAAACGATGAAGCCCTGGGAGGAAGCAGGGGTGAGCAGGAGAGACTGACTAATGAGAACCAAAGAAACAACAGTGACGTTAAAGCCAACCAATGGTAAGTAATGAAAAGTAAAGAGTGAGCTCTCAGCCCCTTTTAAGCTTTTTATTTGTAAACAGGAGATATTTTGCTGACAGAGCATGTGCTTTCTCAGTTGAAACCTAAAAGTGAAGCTGACCATGAGTGGCAGTATAGAAACGGTGATTTCTGGTGACTGACAGACAAGGCCCTTTTATTTACAGCACAACACAAAGGAGGCCTTGATCCCTCTGATCTCATTGGACTGTGCTGTTTGCTGGAGACTAGGCTAGCAGCCCTTCACTTCTTGTGCCAGGAGAGGGGGCATGTGCACCAGTTATGTGCAGTCCTCATTCGGGGCAGATGAAAGAAAATCAACTCCATGTGTTGCATTCCCAGTGGAGAAAATTATTTTCTCAACTTCTCTTTTTCCGACCCTCTAAGCTAGAACAGCTGCAGCTCTGCATTGCGTCAACCACCCTGCTAGTAGACATTGTGGCCACTCAGGACTTGGCTGACATTTTCTTTTACACAAAAGTGGCGCTAACCCTGTGCAATATTTAGATATTGTCGCTAGAGCAATCTAGCGAAAACTTTCCTAACTTTGCATAATTTTTTAGGAGCACCTCATCACCTTGCGTCGTTTACCGACAATGATATGCAAGATAGGCGTTCCCTCCTTAAAGATGATGCTAGCCTGCTAGCGCCATATCTACAAGCTGATGGAAAAAATATGCACGCCTAGGAACGGGCCCAAAAATTGACGCTAATTCAGATGAGTGTCAAAAATGTAACCCTTTGTCAGACCAGGCGTTAAAAAAGAGGCCCAGTCACAAGTATGTAAGGAAAACACACGGAAGGAACCCTGGCAGGCAACTGGATAACATGGACCTGTTACTCCTATAGCTTGTCACCCAGAGAAGACGACAGCGACGACACCAAGTGCCACCAGCACCACCGCAGCAACCTCAACCACCCCAACTGCAGCCACAAAGGCAGTGCAGAGGGAAGGAGATAATCTTCCACACATGTGCATCCATCCTTGGCCTCAGGAATGAAGAGGTCATCAGACTGTACTATCTAAAGTGGGAGTCCATTGTGCGGATGCTCTACCACAGTGCACCTGACATCACAGCAAGAGTGGAAAGCCACGTAACCATACCACCCATGAACAGACTCCTGGCTGTCCTCCACATGCTGGCCTCTGGATCCTTCAAGAACACTGCACGATGAGTGGTTGGTATCTCACAATCATCCTTTTCACCTTCCTAAGGTACTGGACACTATTATCCGCCTCACACCCCACCACATCCAGTTCCCCAACATCCAGTAACTGCAGCAGGAGAACAAATAAGGATTTTACCAAATTGCTGGGTTACCACATGTGCAGGGTGCAATGGACTGCACACATGTCCATTATGTCACTCCTGCTGCAACAAAACACCTCTTCAGGAACAGAAAACACACACACTCAATTAATGTGCAAGCCATTGTGGACCACCGTGGGCTATTTATCAACATCCTAGCTAAATATCCAGAAAGCATCCATGATGCCTACATCTTCAGACACTCAACAATTAATCAACGCTTCCAGGAAGGACAATATGGCAATGGCCTACTCGTAGGTAAGCCAACTTACACTTCATAACACAGACAACTCACTAAACATGTCTGAGAAACAATACATATACCACACTACACACAAATGGACAGGGTAACATAGATTTGTAGACAACAACATATATGCCACATGCCTCACTACCCCGCACTCAATACACATTACCTTCACATACTCCTGTATGTACAGGTTCCTACGAACACCTTGCCGACACTTAACATGATGGACTTTCCAATGTCACCTTTGCTTTCAAAAGTTGGGGTCAAAGCACTACATGTGTCCACATTTTTATTACAAAATACAGAATCTTCACACATAACACTTAGCATGGATTAGCTCAGCTATGTGTATTGCATTAGCCATGCCACCATCAAACAACTCACATATTTGGCATAGCCGCATATTTACCATGCTGTAGAAACCCGAGGCAGCACTGACAAGTGATGCCACCCCTATATCACCATCAACATATCATTACAATATACCTGATATACTTATTGTGTTCACCTTTCCCTTGTGCAGTGCATAGTGCAGCACACATTGAAATAGAACATCCCCATCATTGTTAGATCACGTTTAGGAATGGACACCTCATAGCACACCAACAATCATACCCGTAAATCTTACATCTCCCTAAGATGATACAGGGTTGCCAACAGTCTACCGTGGCAGCTGAACTACTGCCAGTGCACTGGTGAAGGCCAGACATGCACAATAATAAGGAGACATGGGGCTTGATAGGTGATGCAGGGCAGTGCAGAAAAGCACCTCATGCCCTTTCCTGTCCCACAGGTGTCTGGAAACTCATTGCATCACAATACATCCCATACAACTGTGCCGCCCTGTGAATATGAACCACATGCACACAGGCATGCAAGCTAGCAATTGGTGACAACAACACTTGTGCAAGGGAGGTATTTCAAGGCCAAGGGGGTGGGATTCACATACAACACACAGGATGCAATACCTGTCTCATGGCACACAACACACAAAATAGGTACAAATTACTCAAACACTTCTCTTCTGCAGGTCTAAAGTAAAGGGACTAAGAGACAAATGTAGACAACACCACACATATTCTGCATGGGTGAATTGTCACACCAGAAAGTAATAAACAATCACCAGGTCCCTGAGGCACAGCCATTGACTGGAAAATGAACCACCACACACCAATACAACCATGCATTCAAACAGGAACACATAAAATACTAGATGCACATATTAATCACCACTCTACTGAAAACAACAATGTACCATGGCACATAGTAATTAACAAATATGCACATCTGACACATTTTATGATATTCCATTGCAGTGGACCAAGGTTATGGCATCCAGCCATGGGTCATGACCCCATATGTAATTCCACAAACTGATGCTGAGCGGGCTTACAACGAAGGACACAAAAGGACACGGAATGTGGTGGAGAGGACATTTTGCCTGCTCAGTTCCATGTTCAGGTGCCAAAGTCTAACAGGAGGAAGCCTGTTATATGCACTTGTCTGTGCAATTTTGCACAACACATGTGTAGGCACCAATGTCCCCTTGGACGAACAGGTAGATGTTCCCAGTGAGGAGGATGATGACAATGAGGCACCACAAAGGGACAGGGAACAACAAAACTCTGCTGCTGGAGCATGCAGAAGAGACCAAATTAAGCAAAACTGTTTCAGTTAAAGAATGTACTCCAAGCATCATTATGTAAAAATTTGCAAATAGATCACTTGAACTCAGATTTCTCATGGCATACTTCTTTTCATCATCATATCTTATTTAACTCGCCCATATCTCAGTGAGCATGACTAAACCACAACGGATGTAAATAACTGAGGTACATAGTCAGGAACTAAAAACATATTAAAACAATGCCCTACCACATGAATGTGTGGGTGAAATATAGGCATAGTTTGTAGCACTAACAATGCACATTGTAACACACATATCACACAAATGTGTTGTCTTGACATAAGCCTGCAGCAATCCTGGAAATACACGTGAAGACTTCTGTACAGATATATGTCTAGGTAGGAAAAGAGCAGCAATTACATACAATAGCAGGTTTGTGTCTGCTATGTAACCAAGCAATGTCTGAATGTCACTATCACAAGTGACAACTGAAAACATACTCCTCAGTGGCACTCACATATTTGACCAAGAAAGAGTGACATACAGGGATCAAAACACCTAAATGTCTAGGTCTCTCACACTCATGCATGTAAGACAAGCAATGTCTAAACAAGTCAAAGACCCTTGCAGCATTATACGTGTGATGAAGGACACAGATAGGTTGAATGTCGCATTTTCTCTACTCATAGCTGTCATGAGTAATCACACAATTTAAATACACTCATAGTGATAGTGAATGTGACAAAGGTTGTAGAATGCATATGTGAGTGCATGCTCATGTCGAATGAATGATGTGGAAGGACAGCTGACAGACTCCCTTATGTCACCTTGTGATCCAATATTTAGAGCTCACTCAGACACTACACAAGTGCTGTGGCTTGTGTTCAGTAATGTGTGGGGGTCAGCTATGTGATCTAGCAAAGCCTGGAAATGCAAGGGCAAATATTGCTTAGCCTGTAGAAGAAGCTTTGTCCATCTACAAAGTTCACAAGTCTGACTTAGTATGCTGTGCATGAATGAAGGGACAATGTTGATCACAAAGATTGGTACTGTGGGTGATCTGCAGAAATTATGCCAGCAATGTTGAACTAGAAGCATACCTGACAAAATATGCCATCAAGTGTGTGAAAGAACACACATAAACTAATATTAATTGAACAACACAAAAATGTTTCCATGTAACACCAGACACATATTCACAGAGATTGTGTAGGTCTGTACATATTCCAGTCACATTGGCAACAACTACAACTATGTGCTTGGCCAGCTCAAACAAGTGTGACAGAAGCAAGTGACAAATGATAGCATGTGCAGTCTGGGTCTGCAGATATGATCCAGTTCTACAGTCTATCAATGACATAACCAAGCATCATACAAATAATCTCACCTATGTATGCCAAACACAAACAACCTGTAAGTCCCTAGTAAATAATAGGGCAAGCCTGACATCAACAACCTCAAAGTTAACTATCTTGGCCATGGGACCACAAATGTGCTGGTGTATGTCTGCAGGTGACTGTGCATTGCTGTGTTGATGACTGATCTTGAGAATGGCAAACCCCCCTTCCTCCCAATGAGGAGGCTACATTGACTCTAGACACAGTCAGGGGCATCCTGCCTGTGCACAGTGAACTGAGCGGAGGTGACCACTGTCAACCTGTGTCAATACATGCAATAATGGGCATGTGTGGTTATACAGAGTGCTGCTGGAGCACTGATGACTAGGGTGCCATCACTGCCTGAGAGCAGCCCTGCCATACTGATAGTATGCTAATAGAGAAATCTGGCTATAAAAAAGGGTGAGTCATTGTACATTCCAAGTGTATATGCTAATCACATAATTCCCATATCTTAGCACATATGTCTCACCTAGGTGGACCAGGCTTGGCGTTGTCTGTTTGTATATGGACCAAAGAGAACAATTTACTTATGAAAATGTATATGTGTCGCATATTTACTTACAAAAGTATATGAACAGTACACATTCCTACATAGGGAAACAGAGTATACACAGATATGAGCACACAACCTTGAGAATATGGGCTACATATATCCATGCTGGAATGGAGAATTAGTAGTTGTCACATCCCTAAACACACTGCTGAAGTATGCATTACCTACCATACATAAAACATATCTTTTCACACACAAACATGTCATATACATACCAACAATGACACATGTCAGCACACCATCTCCAACAATTTGAATGCATGGGGAACTATGCGTTACACGTGTTGCATTGCCTCATGAAGTCTTGCCCTCAGAACACACAAGAGTGTGACACACACTTGCACTGACATTGTCATGGGTTACTGGATCATACCCCAGCCTTAGTCAACAGCATACTTTGCTAAACATTTGTCAAGGGCATCATATTCATGAACATCTTTTGCAGATGGCCCATCCTATCTTATGCCTTGTTGTGAAACGAACAGTGAGAATTCTGACATAACAATGTGGTAGATGTATAAATTGAGTTCCAGCACACATTTACACTCACCTTACACACATTGTACAGATGTATAAACATGTATGTGGAAAAGAGTCTTCATACACATGCCGATTTGCAAACAGTATCAGTCCTCCCATGAATCACACACACCAACAAACATATGGAAACACGTTCCTATGTAACCGATACACAGTGCATACATATGTTGCCCTACTATACAAACAACAAATATGCCTAGCACCTGTAACTAGAAATGTGAATCTGGGTGCCCTGTCAGCCTTCCCTCTAAAATCCACGCATGCCATCATGCGTCAAAACAAATGACGCATACAGTAGTTCCACATACATCACAAATCCCAAAAGTGACGTCTCACACCTGTGCGTCTAAACTAAATGGATATGCCTTGTTAGCCTTTGTTAGAAATGGGGTCTTTGGTTGACAGTCAGGTTACCCCCTGTTCAAGCAAGGACCCTCACTCTAGTCAGGGTAGTCAGGGTAAAAGAGAATCACCCTCAGCTAACCCCTGCTTACCCCCTTGGTAGCTTGGCAGAGCAGTAGACTTAACTTCAGAGTGCTAGGTGTAAAGTATTTGTACCAACACACACAGTAACTTAATGAAAACACTACAAAATGACACAACACCAGTTTAGACAAATAGGAAATATTTATCTAAACAAAACAAGACCAAAACGCCAAAAATCCACAATACACAAGTCAAGTTGTCAATAAAAATGCAAAAAGAGTCTTTAAGTAGTTTTAAACACACTCTAGCGCTGCTAGAGTGAAAATGTACCTGGTGCGCGTCATAAATAACCCCGCATGGGCGGGTGTGCGTCAAAAATAACTCCGCACGGCGGTACGCGAGACGAAAATCCAGCTGCACGATGATCTGAAAATCCCGCAGCGCAGGTTGTGATCTCCCAGCCTCCGTCAGCGATGCTGCGCGTCGTTTCTCCTGCTCCGTGCGTCGAGTCTTCGGTCGCATTTCCAGTGAGCATCGTTTTTCAGCTGCGGAGCCGGCAGCGTGTCGTTTTTTTCAGCCGCCGATCGGATTTGTGTCAATCTTTTCCCCGCACGGCGATCTGTGCGTGGATTTTCTTGTCTTTAGGCTGCCAGCTTCTCCTTTCAGGGTCCCAGGAACTGGATGGGCACCACAGGGCAGAGTCGGAGTCTCTCCAGAGACTCCAGGTGCTGGCAGAGAGAAGTCTTTGCTGTCCCTGAGACTTCAAACAACAGGAGGCAAGCTCTAGATCAAGCCCTTGGAGATTTCTTCTCAAGATGGAAGGCACACAAAGTCCAGTCTTTGCCCTCTTACTCTGGCAGAAGCAGCAACTGCAGGATAGCTCCACAAAGCACAGTCACAGGCAGGGCAGCTCTTCTTCCTCAGCTATTCAGCTCTTCTCCAGGCAGAGGTTCCTCTTGGTTCCAGAAGTATTTCTAAAGTCTGTGGTTTTGGGTGCCCTTCTTATACCCAATTTCTCCTTTGGAGTAGGCCTACTTCAAAGTAAAGTCTCTTTGGAATGTGAAATCCTGCCTTGCCCAGGCCAGGCCCCTGACACTCACCAGGGGGTTGGAGACTGCATTGTGTGAGGGCAGGCACAGCCCTTTCAGGTGTGAATGACCACTCCTTCCCTCCCTCCTAGCACAGATGGCTCATCAGGATATGCAGGCTACACCCCAGCTCCCTTTGTGTCATTGTCTAGTGTGAGGTGCAACCAGCCCAACTGTCAAACTGACCCAGACAGGGAATCCACAAACAGGGAGAGTCACAGAAATGGTATAATCAAGAAAATGCTAATTTTCTAAAAGTGGCATTTTCAAACACACAATCTTAAAATCAACTTTACTAAAAGATGTATTTTTAAATTGTGAGCTCAGAGACCCCAAAATCCACATGTCCACCCTCTCCCAAAGGGAATCTACACTTTAATCACATTTAAAGGTAGCCCCCATGTTAACCTACGAGAGGGACAGGCCTTGCAACAGTGAAAAACAAATTTAGCAATATTTCACTGTCAGGACATATAAAACACATGACTATGGGGGTCATTCCGACCCCGGCGGTCAAGGACCGCCGGGGCCGGGGATGCGGGAGCACCGCCAACAGGCTGGCGGTGCTCCTCAGGACATTCTGACCGCGGCGGTTCAGCCGCGGTCAGAACAGGAAAACCGGCGGTCTCCCGCCGGTTTTCCGCTGTCCTGCAGAATCCTCCTTGGCGGCGCAGCTTGCTGCGCCGCCATGGGGATTCTGACACCCCATACCGCCATCCTGTTCCTGGCGGGTCGCCCGCCAGGAACAGGATGGCGGTATGGGGTGTTGTGGGGCCCCCGTAAGAGGGCCCCACTTTGTATTTCAGTGTCTGCTTTGCAGACACTGAAATACGCGACGGGTGCCACTGCACCCGTCGCACATACCCACTCCGCCGGCTCCATTCGGAGCCGGCTTCCTCGTGGGGAGGGGTTTCCCGCTGGGCTGGCGGGCGGCCTTCTGGCGGTCGCCCGCCAGCCCAGCGGGAAAGCCAGAATGGCCTCCGCAGTCGAGCGGCCATATGGCGGCTCCCTCCAGGCGGGCGGCTCCCGCCGCCCGCGGGGGTCAGAATGACCCCCTAAATGTCCTACCTTAACCATACACTGCACCCTGCCCTTGGGGCTACCTAGGGCCTACCTTAGAGGTGTCTGACATGTAAGAAAAGGGAAGGTTTAGGCCTGGCAAGTGGGTACACTTGCCAAGTCGAATTTACAGTTAAAACTGCACCCACAGACACTGCAGTAGCAGGTCTGAGACATGATTACAGAGCTACCTATGTGAGTGGCACAACCAGTGCTGCAGGCCCACTAGTCACATTTGATTTACAGGCCCTGGGCACCTCTACTGCACTGTACTAGGGACTTACTAATAAATCAAATATGCCAATCATGGATAAGCCAATTACATACACATTTTGTAAAGGAGCACTTGCACTTTAGCAGTGGTAAAGTGCCCAGAGTAACGAAAACAGTAAAATCAGAGTCCACCACACATCAACAACCTGGGGAACAGAGGCAAAAAGTTAAGGGGGACCATGCCAAGGATGAAAAGTCTAACACGTGTCCCCCCCCAGCTGAAAATGGGGAGCAACTACCCAATCTCATGGGAGTTCTCATCACTAAGGCGGAAGAACCTGGACAGACCATCATCATTGGCGTGCTCTGTAACAGGACTGTGTTCCACCGTAAAGTCCATCCCCTGTAGGGAAATGGACCACCTCAACAGTTTTGGATTCTCACCCCTCATCTGCATTAACCATCTGAGGGGCCTGTGTTAGGGTTTGTACACAGCAAAGAGCATGTCCCCTCTCACTGCACTAGTGGGTTCTGTAATAGCTCCCTTTTAAACTTACTATTGAAAGCCTTTCTTGTTATCTCACCTTCCCCCCCCCCCTTGGCTTCTGTGTATGTTGTTTAATGTGCTGTTTTGTTTACACATTGGGCCTTGCTTTTACCAAGGCTTCTTTAAAACACTCCTCCCTAGGCCATGTGTTAATCCAACTCATTTGCATAATAACTGAAACTCTGCACACCTTTCAAGAACATGTGCAGCATGTGAGGACCACACCCAGCTCTTCAAACCACACCCAGCTCTGCACACCTTCCAAGAACATGTGCAGCATGTGAGGACCACACCCAGCCCTTCAAACCACACCCAGCCCTGTCTATAAAAGGCATCCCCGAGCCTCACCCAGTGCTTGTGCTCGTCTAACTCCCGCTTACCTGAGAACAGATCCCTCGGCGCTGGCACTCCTGCTCTTTACAGACTTTCATTGACTTCAATGGGCGCAGCTTCTGGCTCTTCCTTCTTCCGGTTTCCGGTTCCTCCTTGCTTCAGCCTCTCTCCTATGAGTAACCTGCAAAAGAGAAAGAAGACAAGGTTAGACTGATCAGTATCTCTTGCCAGCAACAAGTAAGTGCAAAACTTTTTACTACCTGAAAGAACTTTGACAACAATTTCTGGATTCGTGTATAGACAATTCGAAACGAAATACCTTCCACGAACATTGTGATTCAAACTCTTTGTTACAAGAATATTTTGCAGAACTTTGTGAAGCAAACATTGTTTTTTCTCATGGAACTTTTAAGAATCGAACAGTGGAAACCATTAACAGCAAGGCAAACAGTAAATCAAGGACTTGCACAAATTACATGCTGTATTTTGATGTAAAAGTACAGTATTTGTTTTATAAAAGATTCTGGAAATATGGGAAAAGTGAGTCTGCTATTGGGAATTTAGGCTTTAGTTATATGATGATGAATGTTTGATATTGGTAATTCTGATAACGGTATTTGTTTAATGTTTTAGAAGCTTTACAGTAATAGAAAACACATCCCAGAACAGTAACACATTCCAAACCTGGAAACTAGAGACC
The DNA here is from genome assembly GCF_031143425.1 of Pleurodeles waltl. NCBI lineage: Eukaryota > Metazoa > Chordata > Amphibia > Caudata > Salamandridae > Pleurodeles > Pleurodeles waltl. The sequence goes on from NC_090439.1 coordinate 1,090,693,310, forward strand.
AGGATCCAAGAGGTACTTTTAGAAGAGAATTTCTAATAAATAAAGGGATAGTCAGGAACCCATTTAGGAATAGGTTGCACTTATCTGTTCTTTGTTTATGTTTCATTAGGCACCAGTTTCTACAGAAGTCAGAAAGGGCCGCAGATTTGTGCAGCACTTCAACAGTGGAAACGCAAGAACGGTGTTGTCTCTCTTTTTTATTTTATCCACTTCCCCCCTTCCCTTGAGCTTCTGTTCTTAGTGCACTGTTTTAAAAACTAGTGTGCTGGAACAAACAGTTTCAGGGTGGGGTCGGATTGTCTTCAACCTCCATCAGAACTGAACAAGAACTCAGGTGAGCTGGGCTTTGACAGCCTGTGGTCGGTCTGAACTCTGAAGTGAGTCCCAAACAAGTAGGGTCTTAGCTTCTTCAGTGCCCAGACCACAGCAAACGCTTCACGTTCTATGGCACTCCACCTACGTTCCCTGGGTAGTAGCCTCCTGCTAATGAAGGCTACAGGTTGATCTAGGCCCTCTTCATTAAGCTGTGAGAGTACTGCTCCAATACCATGCTCTGAGGTGTCTGTTTGCACAACAAACTCCTTGGAGTAGTCAGGTGCCTTCAGCACAGGTGCTGTGCACATGGCAGCCTTCAGGGCATCAAAAGCGTTCCGGCAAGCCTCTGTCCAGATCACTTTCCTGGGTTGCTTCTTAGAAGTCAACTCAGTTAAGGGGGTAACAATGGTACCATATCCCTTAACAAACCTCCTGTAATATCCTGTGGGACCTAAAAAGACTCTCACTTCAGTCTGGGTCTTGGGAGGCTCCCAAGCCAGAATCGTGTCAATCTTAGGCTGTAGGGGTGCCACTTGGCCACTCCCCACCTGGTGTCCTAAGTACACCACAGAACCCTGCCCTATTTGGCATTTGCTCACCTTAATAGTGAGGCCTGCCTTCTGCAAGGCCTCTAACACTCTCCAGAGGTGTTGCAGGTGTTCCTCCCATGTGGAACTAAACACAGCAATGTCATCCAGGTAGGTGGCACTGAACTCATCCAGTCCTGCCAACACCTGGCTGACCAACCTCTGAAAGGTGGCTGGGGCATTCTTCATCCCAAATGGCATCACTTTAAATTGAAAGTGTCCATCTGGTGTAGAGAATGCTGACTTCTCCTTGGCCCCCTCAGTTAAGGCAATCTGCCAGTACCCAGATGTTAAATCAAACGTACTGAGGTACTTGGCAGCTCCCAAACGGTCAATGAGCTCATCAGCTCGGGGGATGGGGTGTGCGTCAGTCTTGCTGACCGCATTGAGTCCCCGGTAGTCCACACAGAACCTGAGTTCTGGGGTGGCACCAGGTGCAGCAGCCTTTGGGACCAGTACCACAGGGCTGGCCCAAGGACTGCTGGAGTGCTCAATAACCCCTAGGGTAAGCATTTTGGATACCTCATCCTTATTGAATGCCCTGACCCTGTCAGTCACCCTGTAAACCTTCTGTTTAACAGACGTACTGTCCCCAGTGTCCACATCATGTGTGCACAAGTGTGTGACTCCTGGGATCAGGGAAAACAGTGAGGAAAACTGTCCCAACACGTGGCGACAGTCACCTTTCTGTTCCTCAGTCAGGGAGGGGGAGAGGATCACTCCCTCCACTGACCCATCTTTTTCTCCTGCAGACAGGAGGTCAGGAAGAGGCTCACTCTCCTCCTCTACCCCATCATCTGTCGCAAGGAGCATGGACAGTTCAGTCCGCTCAAAGTGAGGTTTGAGGCGGTTGACATGCAGGACCCTTAAAGGGTTCCTTGGAGACCGCAAGTCCACCAGGTAGGTGACTTCACTCTTGCGCTCCATCACCTCAAATGGCCCAGTCCACTTATCCTGGAGTGCCCTAGGCTCCACTGGTACCATCACCCACACTTTTTGACCAGGTTGAAACTCGACCAGAGTGGCATTCTGGTCATACCACAGTTTCATATCCTCCTGGCTTGCTTCCAGGTTCTCCTGAGCGAGACTCCTGAAGCGGGCAGTCTGGTTTCTCAGATCCAGCATGTAACTGAATACATATTGGGGGGGTTTAGTAGGAGCTTTCTCCAAAGCTTCCTTAACCAGACTCAAGGGTCCCCTCACAGGGTGGCCATAAATCAGCTCAAAGGGGCTAAACCCTAGTCCCTTTTGAGGCACCTCCCTGTAGGCGAACAGAAGGCATGGCAAGAGGACGTCCCACTTCCGCCTCAAGGGCTCTGACAGGCCCATGATCATGCCTTTTAAGGTGCGGTTGAATCTCTCAACCAGACCATTACTTTGGGGGTGGTAAGGGGTGGTGAACTTGTAGGTTACCTCACACTCCTTCCACAGAGACTTCATATATGTGGATATGAAGTTGGTACCCCTATCAGATACCACTTCCTTTGGGAACCTCATGCGGGTAAAAACCCCCATCAATGCACGACCCACCACAGGGGAAGTGATTGATCTCAAAGGAATGGCTTCTGGGTACCGGGTGACGTGATCCACCAAGACCAGGATAAACCTGTTGCCCATGGCTGTCTTGGGATCCAGAGGCCCCACAATGTCAATGCCTACCCTCTCAAAGGTAGTCTGACAACAGGCAAAGGCTGGAGGGGAGCCTTACATTTCCTCCCATTCTTGCCACTTGCCTGACAAGTCTGACAAGACCTGCAATGTGCATCTGAGTGCGTGCGCATTAGGGGCCAGTAAAAGTGGGTGACAAGCCTCTCAAAGGTCTTGTCCTGCCCCAAATGTCCAGCTAAAGGCACATCATGAGCCAACCCCAGTAGGAAGGCCCTGAAGCACTGGGGTACCACCAGCACACGGGCAGACCCAGGCTCAGGAACCTTAGGCTCGCTATACAGGAGGTCATCCTCCCAATAAATCAGGTGTGATCCTGGCTCCTTGCCAGCCACCTGGTCTGACGCCTCCTGCCACAAACCCTCCAAAGCAGGGCATGACTTCTGTGCTGCACAGAATGCTTTCCTGGTGGGCCCCCCTTCCTGCTGCCACTGCGACAGCTCAGGGACCTCCCCCAGTTCAGCCACCTGTTCCCCTGTAGGCTCTGGGGCATCACCCTCAGGCTCTGCCTCCTCCCGGACTGTGGGAACCTCTGGGGCCTGTTTCCCACGCCCCCTGCCCTTCCTCTTCTTGGCGGTGCCCTGGGCCACTGTTTCAGGCTCCAGGGGCTCTTGATTACCCTGACGGGCTGCCATTGACTGGGTGGATACGCATACCCACCCAGGCAGACTCAACATCTCCAAGTGAGACCTGTGTTCCACCTCCTTCCAAGGGGAATCCTCCAGGTCATTGCCTAGCAAACAATCAACAGGCATGGTTGGACTCACAGCTACCTTCCAGGAACCTGAGACCCCCCCATTCAAAGGGAACCTGCGCCACTCGGCACAGGTGCTCTGAGCTGTCCACTGCAACTACTTGGTGAAGTACCCGGGGATCAATCTGCTCTTCAGACACCAGCTGACTCCTCATTGTAGTCACACTGGCTCCTGTGTCTCTCAGAGCCTCCACCCTCTGTCCATTATTGATCACCAATTGCCTGTACTTCTTAGTGTTCTCATGGAACTAGAGTTCTCTGGACCATCTCACTGTCCCCTAGTGAGACCAGGGTCATCTCAGCTGGTTCCCACCCACCTGAAACCAACTCCTCCCCAAGCGCTACACTGGGCAAACCCTGGGGCGGCGCACCAGTGGGTGCCAGTGTACTTTTGGGGAATTTGCCCCCCCCTCACATGACCCACCTGGTCACATGCATAGCACTTACATGGGGGACCACCTGCCACTGGCTTCCCTTTGGAGAACCATGGCTTCTTTTCACTGGGGGGTTGGGAATCCTTACCCTGGGAATCAGTTTGGGGCCCTTCAGAGAACTCCCCCTGTTTACCGTTACCCCCCCTTTCTTCTGAGAAGGACCCTGCCCACCCTTGGCGTGGTCTCCCCCATACCTCTTTTGGACCCTGGTGCTCTCCCAGTGGTAGGATTCCTGCGCAAGCTTCCTGGGGTTAGTCAGCTTGCTGTCAATCAGGTGCTGGCGCAGCTCTGGAAAACATAAACTGTACAAGTGCTCCCAAGCAATAAGATTGTAAAGCCCCTCATACGTAGTTACCTTACTGCCCTTCACCCAACCATCCAGTGACCTGCAATAAGAATCAACACATTCCAACCATGTTTGGGATTCCTTCTTCTTGTAGGACTTAAACTTATCCTTGTACTGCTCAGGGGTAAGACCATACCTTGTAAGCAAGGTATCCTTCATTTTAGAGTAGGTGAGATTCTGAGCATCCCCTATGGCTGTCAGTGTATCCCTCCCCTCTGCCTCAAAGTGTTTCCACAGCGCCGCCCCCCAGTGAGCTTCAGGGACCAGATTCATGTGGAGAGCAGACTCATACCCCTTGAACCACAAGTATATGGTATCCTCCCTCTTGTAATCTTTCACAAGGTCTTTAGGAATGTGCACCCTCCTCTCAGGCTGCACTGTTGGGTTGCTCCCACCATCTCTACTGGACTGGCTTCTATGATCCATCTCTTTCAAGCTAAGCTCATGAGCCATCTGTATCTTCCTCTCCTCAAGAGCTAGCCTTCTCTGCTCCAATTGGAACTCCCTTTCTGCCTGTCTGTCCTGCAACTCTTCAGGTGTCAGACCCTTGGATGAGACACTGCTACCTGCCCTGGAGACCTTCCCCCTGGACAAAACAGGCCCACCCACAATACCATTGTGTACTGAACACTCTTCCTCTTCCTCCTCATCTCCCTCAACATCTGTGTGCCCTTCAGTGCTCTTGGTTGTCACCCAGGCCCTCAGCGCCTTTTGCAGCTACTCCTTCCTGGATGAGCTCTTAATGGGACAGTCAAAACTTTTACAGAACTGCTTCAACTGAGCCTTGGTATAACCCTCCAATTTCTCAAGGTCAAAGTCAGCTCCAACTGATGCATCTCCAGTTTGGGACATGATGAAGATTCAAAAACAAGTGCAAAGTTCCAAAGTTCCAAAAATCAAGGAATCAGCCAACCAAAAAAATGGAGTAGAATAAAAACAGTCCCAAAGAGAAAAATCAAAAGATCACCAAACAAGTAGTATGTGGTCACGTAGTGGTCTGAGATCACAACAGTATTGTACACTTAATCACTGTATGTCAAGTACAAATACAAGTACAAATCTCAACCACTGATCACCAATGTTAGAAATAGGGTCTTTGGTTGACAGTCAGGTTACCCCCTGTTCAAGCAAGGACCCTCACTCTAGTCAGGGTAAAAGAGAATCACCCTCAGCTAACCCCTGCTTACCCCCTGGGTAGCTTGGCAGAGCAGTAGGCTTAACTTCAGAGTGCTACGTGTAAAGTATTTGTACCAACACACACAGTAACTTAATGAAAACACTACAAAATGACACAACGCCAGTTTAGAACAATAGGAAATATTGATCTAAACAAAACAAGACCAAAATGAAAAAAATCCACAATACACAAGTCAAGTTATCAATAAAAATGCAAAAAGAGTCTTTAAGTAGTTTTAAAGACACTCTAGCGCTGCTCAAGTGAAAATGTACCTGGTGCGCATCAAAAATAACCCCGCATAAGTGGGTGTGCGTCAAAAATAACTCCGCACGGCGGTACGCGAGTTGAAAATCCAGCTGCACGATGATCCGAAAATCGCGCAGCGCAAGTTGTGATCTCCCAGCCTCCGTTTCTCCTGCTCCGTGCGTCGATTCTTCGGTCGCGTTTCCTGTGAGCATCGTTTCTCAGCTGCGGAACCGGCGGCGCGTCTTTTTTCTCAGCCGCCGATCAGATTCGCGTCAATCTTTTCCCCGCACGCGCTCTGTGCGTGGATTTTCTTGTCTTTAGGCTGCCAGCTTCTCCTTTCAGGGTCCCAGGAACTGGATGGGCACCACAGGACAGAGTAGGAGTCTCTCCAGAGACTCCTGGTGCTGGCAGAGAGAAGTCTTTGCTGTCCCTGAGACTTCAAACAACAGGAGGCAAGCTCTAGATCAAGCCCTTGGAGATTTCTTCTCAAGATGGAAGGCATACAAAGTCCAGTCTTTGCCCTCTTACTCTGGCAGAAGCAGCCACTGCAGGATAGCTCCTCAAAGCACAGTCACAGGCAGGGCAGCTCTTCTTCCTCAGCTATTCAGCTCTTCTCCAGGCAGAGGTTCCTCTTGGTTCCAGAAGTGTTTCTAAAGTCTGTGGTTTTGGGTGCCCTCCTTATACCCAATTTCTCCTTCGAAGTAGGCCTACTTCAAAGTAAATTCTCCTTGGAATGTGAAATCCTGCCTTGCCCAGGCCAGGCCCCAGACACTCACCAGGGGGTTTGAGACTGCATTTTGTGAGGGCAGGCACAGCCCTTTCAGGTGTGAATGACCACTCCCCCCTCCCTCCGAGCACAAATGGCTCATCAGGATATGGAGGCTACACCCCAGCTCCCTTTGTGTCACTATCTAGTGTGAGGTGCAACCAGCCCAACTGTCAAACTGACCCAGACAGGGAATCCACAAACAGGCAGAGTCACAGAAATGGTATAAGCAAGAAAATGCTCACTTTCTAAAAGTGGCATTTTCAAACACACAATCTTAAAATCAACTTTACTAAAAGATGTATTTTTAAATTGCGAGCTCAGAGACCCCAAACTCCACATGTCCATCCGCTCCCAAAGGGAATCTACACTTTAATCAGATTTAAAGGTAGCCCCCATGTTAACCTATGAGAGGGACAGGCCTTGCAACTGTGAAAAACGAATTTAGCAATATTTCACTGTCAGGACATGTAAAACACATGACTATGGCCCTCATTCTGACCTTGGCGGTCTTTTCGCAAGACCGCCGAGTTACCGCCGCGGTGAAGACCGCCGACCGCGGCGGTATGCCGCTGTGCGCATTCTGACCGCTGGGAGCGTTCCGCCGGAAAACCGCCAGCAGCCACACTGGCGGTCGGCGGGAAAGTGGAGACTGGTCAACCTCCACCGCCACGCCAGCAGAACACCGCCCACAGAATTACGACCCACATTTCTGTGTGGCGGTCTTCTGTTGGCGGTCTTCTGTTGGCGGTCACCTCCCCATGGCTCCTGTCACCTCCCGGAGGACCAACGCACAAGGTAAGTTGACCGTCCGTGAGGGGAGGGGGTGGGGGGGTGTTGTGTGATGTGGGCGTGCATGGGGGTGTGCGTGTGAGTGTGTAGAGGGGGTGTGTGAGTGTGTGTATGCGGGCGGGGGGTGCTGCTGTGTCTATGGGTAATGTGTGCTGTTCGGCAGGTGCGCATGTCTGCATGTATGTGTGCGGGTATGTGTCCCCGTTGTGTATGTGTGTGTAGGGGGTGTGTATATGTGCATGTTGGGGGTGTGTGCATGTCGGGGTGCATGTATGTGCATGTCGGGGTGGGGGTGGGGAGGGGGTTCGTACCACCTCTGGGGGGTGGCAGGGGGGTGGAGGGTGTGGGGGGAGGACTCGGGTGGGTAGTGGGGGGTGGGGGAGACCCCTATCAGTGCCAGGGAAGGAATTCCCTGGCCCCGATAGTGCTTACCGCCATGGTTCGCACGGCGGTTCCCGCCCGCAAGAAACCGCGGCGGTAGGCAGGGTCATAATACCGTTGGCGGTCTTGGGACGACCGCCGGGCCGGAGTGCGCAAACTCCAGCCCGGCGGTCATGACCGCCGTGGCGGTCGGAGTGGAGAAGTGGCGGTCGGTCGCGGCGGGGACCGCCGCGGTCAGAATGCCATTTTTAATACCGCCGGTCTGTTCGCGGTCCGACCGCCGTCTCTCCGCCGACCGCCAGGGTCAGAATGAGGGCCTATATGTCCTACCTTAACCATACACTGCACCCTGCCCTTGGGGCTACCTAGGGCCTACCTTAGAGGTGTCTGACATGTAAGAAAAGGGAAGGTTTAGGCCTGGCAAGTGGGTACACTTGCCAAGTCGAATTTACAGTTAAAACTGCACCCACAGACACTGCAGTGGCAGTCCTGAGACATGATTACAGAGCTACTTATGTGGGTGGCACAACCAGTGCTGCAGGCCCACTAGTCACATTTGATTTACAGGCCCTGGGCACCTCTACTGCACTGTACTAGGGACTTACTAATAAATCAAATATGCCAATCATGGATAAGCCAATTACATACACATTTTGTAAAGGAGCACTTGCACTTTAGCACTGGTTTGCAGTGGTAAAGTGCCCAGAGTAACGAAAACAGTAAAATCAGAGTCCAGCACACATCAACAACCTGGGGAACAGAGGGAAAAAGTTAAGGGAGACCACGCCAAGGATGAAAAGTCTAACAGCCTTCTTACAAAAATCCACGCACGGCCGTCATGCGTAAAAAAAAGATACATTTGGTAGTCCTTCAAACATCACAAATACAGAAAATGACACCTCGCACCTGCGCGTCAAAACTAAATGGTTATGCCTTATCAGCCTTCATACAAAAAATCCTGCATGGCTGTCATGCATAAAAAAAAGACGCATATCAGAAAATGTGACGCATACACCCAGGAAATTACGTAATGGACTTCCTTGCTGCACACATGGAAAAGTAAACTTATTTTCACTTTCGCTTTACAGTCTTGCAGTTTGCTTGAGAGAAAGTATGTTGTGCTGGCGTGAGGAGTGGTGGATTTTGAGTCTTTTGTGCTGTCTGTGTCTTTTTCCTCTAGTATTTGTTGTTACTGTATTGTACATTTTTGTTAAGTTTGTTGGGGTAGTTGGAATTAGTTGGGGATTAGTATTTTTCTTAATTTTTGGAGTATTTAGGTTGCAGTGGAGGGAAACTGCAACATGTCAGGGAAGAGAAGGGCACAGAGGATGACTGGGGATGAACTGGGAGGGTTCATATAGTTGGTGTGCCACTACCTCCTAAATATGGTGGCTATGGGTGGCCGTATGATTATGGGCTACCCATCAGAGGCACGGATGCTGCTCTGAGGTAAGGTGCTGTACCAGCTCCGACGCATCTTCTCTGTAGAGTGCACTGACCATCAGTTGAAGCACTGGTGGGCAGACCTCATTGCCCGTGAAGGGAATCTACTGGATCCCCTTGTTATCCAGGTCAGCGGAACTGTTGGTAAGTACCCCTTATATATAGCTACATCCTTATTTGCTTTTGCCTGACTGTAGGACATAAGGATTAGTTCAGCATGGCATGACAAAGGTGAGGACAGCAAGTTCTGTGTCTCAGCCAACCTGCATTAATGAGAGGTCAGCAATACACCGGTTGCTGACAATTTGCACATTCCTCTCTTTGTACCTTGTGTATCGCATATACATATTGAAGTGCCAAAAAAACACACATGTGTAATGCTGCACAACTGTCCATGTCTGTCATAGGCTTGACAAACGTGGAAATTTGCAAAGTAATGTTTAAGTGATGACCAGCTTGATGTTGGAGTATAGGTAGTCATAGATGTGTGTGTTCCTTGAGTCATGTATGTGCAGAGTGCCACAACCAGGGCACAAATGTAAGAATGACTTAGCGGCTCCTACTCCAACATTAGTGTCATCGTTTTTTAAGGTAATGTGGCTGATGGAGGCAAGTATTGCCACACCATATGTCAAAAGTTGCGCAATGCAAGCAGTGTGGCACTTTTAAACCCTGTTGCCACATCATGCCTGTGCCAGGCATGATGAATGCAAGGGGTGTATTCCGGCGGTAGGACCCACACAAAAACTGAGCAGTTAAATCTACTAGATTCCACTGCTCCATTTTTGGAGTGAACTTGAATGCGTGCCTAAGGCAGGTTGGTTAAATGACACCCATTGTTTTCAATGTGCCTAATTTCACTTAGCAGGTTTGGCACCTTCATGTATGGTGCAAAGCTTGCAAAGTGCCACCATAATGTCATAGTTTACAACGTTAGTGTTCTGACATGTACCATGGTGTGCTGTATGCCAAATACGGCACACACATGGTGGAGTTGTGTGGTGGTAGGGGGCGGCAGAAAAAGTGGAGCATAAGGAGCTGATGTTCCTTTTCACATAGATTTTCCATAAAGTACTAAGCTTCTGACAAATGTCAGTTTTCTGTAGCCAAGACATTGTTACATATGTATTTGAGACATGTACATATGTGTGAATTCCAAATCTGTACATGTTTGTGTGGGCTAACAATGTCTCTCTAGATGGGTTGTCATAGATGCCAGAGGCTCATTCCAAACCTAAGTTAACTAGGTCAATCAGCTAAACAAGAAGAATGGTAACAGTTGGCCATGCTTTTCTTTGTACAGCAATCAAAAAGCTATGTTGTTCTGTCATCTCTTGCAGGTGGACCTCTACCCTACACCATTGGTCAGGTTTCACTATTTGAAGACCCTGATGGAGCCAGAAAGTGTTACCTTGTATGTAAAATGTGTATATCAAGGGTTGTGTGTGAGAGAGTATGATGAGTGCAAATCCATGTTAAAATGACGTGTGTCAATTAAGACACCATTCTCTATCCTTTGGTATCAACATCATGTCTAATGTATTGTTGAGGATGTGGAATGCGAAACAATGATGCACAGGTGCCATCATGTCCTGCAATGGATGTATGAGTCTTTGGAAAAGATAAATGTGCGCACAAACACAGTGATGCCAATCAAGATATGTGTCAGAGGAGCTGGGTCTCAGAAATGTATGGATGTTGGTAATATATTTGTCACAGCACATGATGCTGCACTGTGTGCCACAGGTTGCACAAATGTACTCTGGACATGCTAAAAGTTATGTTTTTGTGTTGAGGTCTCCAAGGGGCTTATCACTAAGACACTGGCACCACCGCTGGTTCACTATTCTTCCGAAATGAAGTGATGTACCAGCGACGCAAGGAGCTGTTTGACAAGGCAAATGGTTAGTTGAGTACACATTGAGATTTCTGCTCTTCTCTGGATGATTGTTGTCCATGTCTATGGATTGTAGTAAATAAGTGGTGTGCAGATGAACCTACATGATCTACACATCATGATGAGTGCGAGTGAGCGTGGTCACATAACGTGCATATGAGATGTGCATGGTGAAGGTTTACCTGGTATGTAGGAGATGTTTGAGGCTTGTGCACGCATGGTGTGCAACTTCAGATAGCCGTTATCCCTGTGACATGAAAATTATATTGTAGATGCTTGGTTGACAGATTGGGATAGTCTTTGGGCTTGAAGTTGTTTTATGAGGTCTGGCGGACTACAGGTGTCATCTGAAGCTGCTGTTTCCATTGCATGCTTGTTCTTCCTCCACCCAATGCAGTTTCTGATGACATGTTCCCCTCATGTTTTAGCGGCCTGAAGGACTCCTGCTCTGAAGCGTTCCTTTGAAAAGAGGGCTGAGAGATTCAGACACATCTGTGAGGGTACCACAGGATGGCCAAACGTTACATGCATGAGAAGTCATTGGGGTCGTGGGAGGCATCCCCTCATGGAGAACCAGCCAAACAGCCTGCTATAAGAAAAAAAGCGAGGGTCAGGGGTGGATCTGCAGGTCTGCCCCCACAACATCTATGGCCCCTACCACAACAGCATCCCAGTCACAGCCACCACCAGCTTCCACTGCCTCCACATTTGAGCAAGAAATGTGTAAAGACAAGGCGGATATCAAACTGAAATTGGAGTAGGTTAATGAGCACAACCATAAACATTTAAAGTACATAAAAAATAAGCTGAAGGATCACTGACTCTAAACCCTTCCCTCTGCCCCGTACCTAAACTTCTGCTGGGTTTTTACTATGAATAGTTTTAGTGGATTTTAGATGGGTAGGCATAGGTAAGGTAGCATAGAGTAGGTTAGTTTTAGGACATAGTTGGTATAGTTAGGAGGGTGGGAATTAGGGATATTTTGGGTTTATAGGGGGTGCTGGGGTAGTTATGTATAGGGGCATATGTAACCATTTAAAAATAAAATAAATATAAAATAAAAAATACAACAATAAGGGCCGTATTTATACTTTTTGGCGCACAACTGCGCCAACGCAGTTGTGCGTCAAAAAATGTAACGCCGGCTAACACCATTCCAAAGCGCCATGCGGGCGCCGTATTTATGGAATGACGTTAGCCGGCGGAGGTGCCTGGTGTGCGTCAAAAAAAATGACTTACACCAGGCAGCGCCGGCGTTGGGGAAAATGGAGCTTGGGCACCAAAAAAAGGGGCAAGTCAGGCTGAGGCAAAATTTTCGCCTCAACCCGATTAGCGCCATTTTTTTTTTACTCCCAACCCCCATTGAAATGACTCCTGTCTTAGCAAAGACAGGAGTCATGCCCCCTTGCCCAATGGCCATGCCCAGGGGACTTCTGTCCCCTGGGCATGGCCATTGGGCATAGTGGCATGTAGGGGGGCACAAATCAGGCCTCTATGCCACAATTTTTTTTAAAAAAAAATACTTACCTGAACTTACCTTAATTTCCCTGGGATGGGTCCCTCCATCCTTGGGTGTCCTCCTGGGGTGGGCAAGGGTGGCAGGGGGTGTCCCTGGGGGCATGGGAGCCCACAGGTCCCTTAACGCCTGCCCTGACCATGCGTTAAAAAATGACGCTAAAACGGCTGGACGTCATTTTTTTTGACCCGCCCATTCCCGGGCGTCATTTTTGCCCGGGAGTGTAAATACGGCACACATGCCTCGGAGTCATTTTTTAGACGGGAACGCCTACCTTGAATATCATTAACGCAAGGTAGGTGTCCACGCTAAAAAATGATGCAAACTCCAAGAACTTTGGCGCTAGACGGGTCTAACGCCAAAGTATAAATATGGAGTTAGTTTTGCGTAGGAATTACGTCAAAAAAAACGACGCAATTCCGGCGCAAACAGAGTATAAATATGCCCCTATATGTCTATGTTTAGCTTTAGTTCATGTTGTCCTTGTCTATCATCTCTTATGGGGGAAGAGGGGCCAATGTTTATTGTGTAGCATTACATGTACAAGATAAGTTTAGATAAGGATAGTTAGCTGTATGAATAAGTTAAGTTTAGTTAGTATAGGTGAGGTTAGTGTGCAGTTTAGGGCTTTTATTAGGTAGTGAATTTTAGTATTAATAAATCTTGTTATTTTCCTACAATATTGTGTCCATGATGATTAACTGTCTGGGTGTTATCATGTCTGCACTGCTCACCTTAGACAAATGCCTTTGGTGAGCATTCAGTATTGATTTACATGTGTAACTATGTGTATCCACTATGATCAAGGACCTGTCCGATTGGCAGCGGTATGACATCAGCTACTCAGTACACTATTAAGTACAGTTCCTGCTACTCTGATTGTGCATATATAATAATTCTAAGAAAGGTAATCAGGCAACATCTATTGTTTGGAGTAAGTTCTGTAATTTTCATTGTTGGGACATTTCAAATATTGCACTCCCCCTCATTTGAGGAATGGAAACTGGCAGAGAAACGGCTGCCCCTAAAAGTCTTATATATGCCTATTTTGTTGGTCAAATCAATGTTATTCTGGTACAATCATCATGGATACTTCCAGACACTTGTGTTCTGAACCACAAATGCCATACGGAATCTTGCATGGTACCTGTTTATTACATGCTTGGAAGACTCAGAAATAATATTGTAGTCCACAATGCTATCAGTCACCTTAATCATGTTTGGGTCTATGTGTGTGGCTTTGTGTCTGACAAAAAGCCACACATGTCCTTTTGTTCTGTAGTCATTGTCCTAGCTTCACACAATGCATACATTTGAAACAATTAATGGATCACTGAAAAAAAACAGTTATTTACATGTGCAAGTTTTGTATCAGATGATGTACAATGTACTGTTCCCTAACCCCATGAAAGATACCAAGCCATTGAATGTTCAGTCAGAGCCCAAGGGTGAGGAACATGTCATGAGACATGTGTATGAGAGGTGAGCATCAGTGAGGAGGTATCCAAATTGACAAAAGGTAAGAATTAAGACAATGGCAATCCAGGCATGATGAGTCAACTGTGGTAGAGTGAAGAGGGTATGTTGGCAGCTGTCACTACACTGACACGATCTTAAGCACAGAACTAAAGAGATACTGTCCATGTGGCACAGACTGTACCTACTGGGTGGGGAATGTTGTTCCTTTCACATCTTCATCCTCTGAAGTGTGTGGTACCTCCTGTGCCATGGGTGATATTGGTGTTAAAGTTGAGAGGGGCACACACACACATCAGGGGATAGAGATGTGGAATCAAAGGTCCCGGCAGCTGCCATTTGCGAGAAAGTGAAAGGCACCACAGCAGCAAGGAGTAAGTGCTGGTTTTGCAACACAGCGGCTGCATCACGGTGGTAGGCAACCATGTTTTCAACAAGGGAGGCCAGATCCCACTGCATTAACTCCAGGACATTTTGGATAGCTTCCAGCCTATTGTCAATCATGCTGCTGCCACTTTGGGAGGGCAATTGTTCCAGCCTCTGCCATGGGACAGCAGCTATGTCGGCCAGGGACTGCTGGAGTCTACGTACCAGAGAGTAGGTGCCTCTGATGGCAGCAGTTGTCCTTATTTGAACTGGGGCACCTCTTCACTCCCTCTTAGCTTCCTGCCATGGTCTCCATCCCCACCCGCACCTGCTGTGCCAGCTCCTGCTAGACTGCTACCACTGTCCTCTGAACGTTAATGTCCGGGTCCTTAGAGTCCAGAGCTGTGGCTGCACTGGTCAGTGCAGTGTGTTGGTTGTTGGGTGGTTCATGTGGAGACCCCGCAATGCTGTGTGTCCTCCCTGTGACTGGAGATGGTGTCTAGAAGGAACCCAGGACATCCAGGAGAGTGTCAGCACTGATGATCGGCAGCTGGTCATCCAGATCATCAGAAAAATCCAGGTCAGGCAGCTCCACAGGAAATAAGGCTTCATCGTCTGCAATGGTATAATGAAAGGTCAAAATTGGACTGTAGTGGCTGTTGACATGAGTTATCATTTACCTGCCACTGGTGGCTTAGTGACACGGTATTGACCCACACATCAAGACACACATTTATGGACCCCTAGTGGCACACTGGGCCACCTGAGCATCATTTCTATTGAGTCACCATTGGCACAATGTGCGAGTCCACATTTCCAAGTGTGTTACCCCCACCTTGATTGACTTATCATGGTCTTCTGCATATGTACCCTTTTAATAGTTTTGACTGTGTTACATATGGATGCCATGGGCATTGTTAGGAATTTGTGCAAATACCACAAATGGAGATGCACAGAATAATCAGCATTTGTTTTTACTGAGATTCGATTAAGTGACTAACTGCTCGGCCACCCTACGTGTTGTTAGAGTGATGGAAGTGTGTGAACTGTCCACATGCATCCTCCTAGCCTCTCTGAGGCATCTGTCCTGCACCACCCATTCAACCACTTCTTGTGTATGTGTGCAAGTAGGAATGTATCCCTTCCTGCAGATCAACACTCACTCATGCATCACAGGTTTCTTTGTTGCAGAGCTGCAAGGATCCTGCATTTCTGAAATGAGTGTTGTTTTGGTGGAAGGTAGACCTTTCTGTTTACCCACATACACATGAGGTGGTTCATCATTACTTTGTGTGGTGCAAGATGCTGAGCATATGGCTCAAAGTGGGTGGGGGGAGGCATGTGGAAAGCCAACCCACTTCCATCACTCTGACAACCCACATGGGGTGGCATGAGGACCTTATACATTTTGAGGCTTGTTGATGTGTGGATGCATCACATCAGGGATGGCATTGTAGTTACAGTACTGGGGACTGACACTGTTGTAATCCTATTGTGGACTACTTTCAATGTGTGTTTCCGTCATCATCAATCATTGTGATTGGCAGACAGCCTTCCTGTTAGTTGAATTTGCAGGATGTGTACCTTTCTGCACATGTGCATTTGGACCGGTAAGAAGGGCAATCCTACACGATGCAGTTTGTATGCAAAGTTGTCATTTTCCCTCATATGATTTGCCATAACCAAGATTAATAAAGGGATGCATTGACTATCTGTGACAACGACATAACCCTGCATATTTGAAATGATGCTGCACATCACAGCAAGCTGAGCAGTTGCACTGTGTCTTTCTTTATAAATGGGTAGATATGTGCCAAACTATCCAGACATAGACATTATAGTGCTCTACCAATTCATATTTGTTTCCTTACATTCCAGTGGTCGATAGTAGTAGCTCACAATCACCATGTCAAGGTAAGGCACCTTGCATACCTTATCATGTCCTAAATCTCATGTCCCCCCTCACACCTGACACTGCATGTAGTAGGCATTCTATCTGTATATTTGGGACCTTCCCATGCAACACGTGTGACCCACCCAGCTTCTGATGTCTTTACAAATATTGCATATCTGCATTTGGTTCAGTGTACTCCAGGAACACATGGGTGGTGTGGAAGTGACAAGTGGGTGTGTGACAAGTGTGTATTTCCAAAGATTGCAGTTGTTCATTGTGTGTTGCATTGTGCATCACACATAGGGCAAACTTTCTGTGTATTTGGTACATTGATCCCAAACCACCATTTTCCTAGCAGCCCCGTTGCCCCAGCCAGCGACACCATGGAAGCACCTTATTTACATTAATGGTCGCCATAGTGGCCATTCCCACAGTAGTCTCATGAGTTTTGTCACTATCGTGGTGCTTTACTTCCTTGGAAGCATAAATGATGGCACTAGTGCACAAAGCACAGGGAGGTCCATTGCTTTGAATGCTTGTGTCACTTTCATATCTGCCGTCTGCAGGCCTCACAAATAAGGTTAACAGATAGCACAGTGCAATCTTTATGGAATGTCTGCCCTATTTGTTCTTCCCTCCCAGCGTAAGAAATATTTCCTTGCATACATCATATCTGGCATGAGGCACATTGTGGTGCAAGGATGTACAAAGTGGATGTATGCATGCATTGTGTGACTTTGTTAATGTAGCACAAGGAGAATGGGTGGCTTGAGTCCACATTGGCATCAATCGATATGAAGCTAATATTGCAGTAATAGCTTGTAATTATAGGCTCCTAGTGAGACTGTGAGACCATTTGTAGATGATGTTATGCATGAAGGTGTCCCTTTGTGCACAATGTAACCATTCCCACTACAAAGGCAACCTTGCTACTTGGTGACATGGGAGCTACTTGTACAGCAGCACAGATGGTGATCACAGACATGGCTCATGTGTTGTGTTTGATCACTTTTGTGACCATTCCCAATGGTGCATGGAGGTGTCTCACAGTTCTTGTTGGCCCACCCTGTGCAACAAGTGTAGTACATGTTGCCCAATGAGTGCTACGTATGGGCAGGTGGTTAAGTTGCAATATTAAAGGGATTGATGTGAGGGTTGGGTAATGGTCTGTGCATATTGGGGGGAAGCATTAGAAATGTTTGGCCATTATTGTATCTTGAATTGACCCTTTTGCATGCATTCCGTGTGTCCTCTGTGCCCCCCTCACTTCTGCCATTTGTTAGTTTCAAGATTTTAAGATTGCCCCCAGTGCAACGTACCCTGCATTTGTGGTAGGTGTTGGAAGTCTACGCCAGGTGCTCCTGGGGTGCGGGACTTTCACCTCCAGTCTGCAGTGCTGCCTGTCGGTTCCTGGCCAATTTCTCTCTGGTTCTGCACTTGTAATCATGCCAGCGCTTCTTACAATTGATTAAAGTCTTCTTCACCTCTGCCACACTGTTGACTTTATTGACAATTGACTGTCATATTGCCTCCTTCCTACCTATTGGCAATTTGGAGGTGACAAGGAGCAAGTGTTGGTGCTCTGTCACCTCTCTGACCACAATGTTATTCTCCTCCTCACTGTAGTGACACTTACGCTTCCTTTTCTCCTTCTCCTGTGATTTTGCTGGTCTATCCTGGCTTGTACTGGGCTGATTGGTGTCTCTCTGGGGGTCTCTCCTGATCTGCATGGTCCATCTTGGGTCCTTGTGGCTTGTTTGGGAATGTTGCAGGCTTTTTTTTACGCTAATGCTGCAAAAATGGTGCTAGCACGATTAGCGTTAAAAAAGTGCCACTAATCATGCTAACAGCACTTTTGCAGCATCAGCGTCATTTTTCTTTACGACATGCCACAATGGTTAATGTCATCAGTGGATGAAAGTGAGGGCACGTCATTATCAGCCTGGAGCAAATATCCACACATGCAGGACCTGATGACACTGACCTGTAAAATACATAAATATACATCTACACATATAATATCACATTTATAAATATTGTAGTGCAAGTATATCACATATACACTTCATAATTTACCATTGATAAAACTACAGGATCAGGCATTGTACACATTTAATATTTTTAACTGCATTTCTGTCAGATACACAAGTTAAATCTGAGTGTTTGTCATACGATGACTATATGAAAAGGATGACTTTATTATATAATTCATATTTGATATTCTCATATATTTACATGTTCTCTTTCCTTCACTAATCATTATTGGTGTCGGTGTCTATAGGGCACGGAAGCAGTGGGGTGGAGGCAGAATTAATGGAGAGGTTACATTGGGGGGCTACATAAAGCCCATGTAATCTACCACAAAAGTACAAGGTTTTATGGACAGCCCTAAGGCCCAATTGCTGAATGGGGCTGATCAAAAGCCCACTCTTATGTACTGTATGTGTATAAGTATGAGTATTGATTACAAGTGTTCTCTGACAGGAAGCTGCACTTGTATGTAGGAGAAACCTAAAAAGAAGATGCTTGTCAATCAGATTTCTACAACCTTCTGGTTCTCACAGGACTCTGTTGGCTGCAAAGGTGATGAAAATGTATACTGCTCATTAAGTACTATTTTAATAATTGAATTGTGGAGCATTCGAGCTATCTCATATAACACATTTCATTGGTATTTATATAGCAAGGCAGGAAGGTACAGTATCCCAACTTTCAACTCCACATTCTGAGTGCACATTCAACTGCAATGTGCGTTGGTGTGACAAGGGGTACTGAGGCTCTTGTATGAAAATCAATGTGGCCTCCATGTGACTGGATACAAAGCTTGTCGAAGGAAGAAGCCCAGAGGTGGAAGACAAACGTGTTGCTTGCAACCTTTAACTGTAAACCTCGATTCCCCTCCCCTCTTTGGACAGTATACTCATGCACTTCTCGTTTCATCTGTCGCCTAAGAAACATGAGTTATTTTGCGCTGTAACAATGGGGTTGCTGCTGTCGCATGCTACTGGTTTGGGAATATTTCCAAAGCAATTGGAAGTGTAATATCACCATGCATAGGGACAGTCCGTGATTGCTAAATGTGGAATCATCCAACTTTACCAAGTCGAGGAAGTTTCATAAGGGTTGAATATTAAGGTGTGACATTCCAGAACAGTTGTCTCTTGAAAGATAAGCCAATTTGAGTTATGTGTTGAGCATGGGTTAGACAAGTGGTGCTAGAATGGCAAGTCCTCAAGTCAATTGCCTACACCGTGAGCTATCAGTTACTTTCACCACATTCCTCAGGAGCATTGCAGAGGTTGAAACACCCTGAAAAGGAGGCCTCTCCCTTCTCCCTCTCGGCTGGGCATTTGATGTGGTGGGGGAAAGAGAATCAATTACTGATGCCATTGTCATAAGGTCACAGGAGGTTGTGTGTGAGATAATATCTACAAAGTTTTAAGCAAGCCAGAAAACTAGAAGGGAGCCCTCCTCCGCAGGATCCTCTAAAAACCAGTAAGAAATAAATTCAGCAGGTGATCTTGAATGACGTTATGAAGCACACACCAGATAGCCTAGGGTTCAATGATGATGAGTCATTTTCAGAAGCAGATGCGTGCAACTTAAGGCTCCCTTGATCCATCATTAGCCCTTGCTCAGCTCGTTTCAGAGTGGGTTCTATGCTTCCAAATTTTGTATGACACACCACTCTAGATCTGAAGGTTAGGGTCTCAATCTACTCTATTGATGACTGGGAGAAGGCATCCCTGAAGAAATCACAAGCCTCAATCAGTTTCGTGTTCAGAGCTTCAAGCTAACCTTAGTACAAAGCAACTTAAATTTTAGTTTTAGAACACTTCTGGTCAGCTATTTGAGTCTGTGCATCATGCTGGTAATCAGAGAAACACATCAAATTCTTCTCTGGCATCGAATTTAGAACCATTATTTTATGGGCTCTGGTTGCACTCGTCGTGCTGTGGGCAAGATGGTAATTTTGACAGTGAAGACCAGTGGCACTCAATGGTTCCCTACACCACCCTCATTCTTGACCCAGAATCTCCTCAGTGGGGGTGGGGGGTGTAGTAGAATGGTTTACATGACCAGGACGCTAAAAGCTTCTTTTCAACCTGCAAAGTCCTTGGAATACGTCTCTGTCAATGAACCCTACTAGATCTGTCAATACTCAATCACCTGGTCTGACTTCTAGATTATAAACAAGAAGCAAATGTGTTATGATTTGCTCTTGGAGAATCACTGTCTATGCATTCCTTTCAGTGATGCCCCAAGGGTACCATAGTAGCTGGTGAAATGTTGGGCAGTAGAGGGGACAGTTGAGAGAAGACTTAGCAAGGAGATTGCACTGTAGCTTTGCCTGCTGTTTGCGGAATATAGGTCATGAAACATTCAACTGTCCAGAGTCTTCATTCCAACAAGACACTAATCTACATCTTCCACCTGATACCAATAACCTAAGCTCCCCAGCAGTAACCCTGATGCAAACTAGCAATTTCCTCTCTCCAGAAGTGAAAGTAGGGGTACAGTTTGGGTGCACCTCCAGACATATTTTGCAATCTTGAAGATCTGTTTCAGACCACTGGGTGCTAAAAATCAAACTTAAGTGCTTAAGTGGCGCAGCTTTGAATTCTCAAAACCTGCCATAAAATCTTGGCTCAGTGAGGTATCCTCGACCAGGAATCCAGAGAAAGCACTATCTTTGTGTCAAGTGATACAGGACATTTGTAATAAAAGGGCATTCATGAGCTAGTGAGGTGTGTACCTCATCTTTTCAACTGCACTGGCCCAAAAAACACGAGCAGGGACAGCAAGATACAGTCACAGAGGGCGAATACCTGCTATGATAGTAAAGCTCAGACCCAAGGATCCACATGCCTGATTTGATGTTTAGAGTGTGCACATTTTTATTATGCAAGCATAGCTTTGTATTGTTACCGATCATGGGCCTACACAGTTTCCTACTTTCACTTACCCACAGCCCAATTGTTTCCCCACACTTTGGCTCATACATTGCTTCCATTCTCTCTGTACATAACACTTTTATTCCACAAACCCAGCAGGCACCTCCACTTTGTCCACACATTTTGCACTTATGCAGAACCACAGCTGGTGGGTGAGCCATCTAAAATATTGCTCATGAGCCCCCCTCTCCTTAGAGAATTTAAAAAATGTTTAAGAGCAGGTAATGGTCCCACAGACCACTTCCTACTTCTAAAAAATGACACTTAAAATTTAATTTAAGGAAAATGGGTTGCATTTCAAAGTAAAAACAGTTTGCTTTATTAAAAAGTGATCAAAGACACTGTGGTCTGCTGTCCCCAGCAGGCCACCATCCCTGTGACTACTGTGATTTGCAACCTCTCTAGGAATCTCATTTTTAAAATATACTCTTTAGCAGATTAGCAACTGGGATTACCAAATTGCGCTTCGGTAAGAATTGAAATTTGAAAATCGCTATTCTTAATTTTTTTACATATGGCCCTTAATATCTATGTGGGTCAAAAAACGGAATCTGACCTTATGTAATGTAATCTGCAGGTTATGTACGGTTTGGAGCTACGAACACAGAAATCAATAACTGTCCAGAGAAAGGTATAAATGAGTAATACTGGGGAACGTGGGATATTATACAAAAGTGGAAGCTGTGTGAAGATTTTCACACAAAAGTTGTATTGCGCAGAACTTCACATTTCCGTTGTTATTATGACAACCAAAGATCGCGAGGACCTAAATGCGAATTCACAGACACCAGTTATAGCAAATTAGAGACCCTGGGAGCTCAGTGAGCTCAGAGATAGTAAAGTACAGATCCCTAGGGAAAGAGCCCTCACGCAATGCAAACTGAAGACCTGGATCTTCAAATAACTCTATGGGGGATAGACGCCTAGACACATGTTTACGCACCTGTATACTAACGCAGGTGATTAGCGCACTATACAAATCAACATAACGTTACATAACTTAACATAATCTAGCAAAACTTAACAACATTACATAACAAAAACATAACAAAACAACATAACTGCTATGGTAGTGAAGCACAAACACCAGGGCACTAATGACTGCAGAGAAGGTCCCAAAGTGCCATGTCCCCGGGGCTCTGTTAGCAGAATGGAATCTCCAGAAACAATAAAGTACAAGCCCCCAGGTAACTCATATGACAGCAGTGAACAGACCATAGAGACCTTGTAATCACACAGATGTCAGCACATAGGCCCATATTTATACTTTTTTAGCATTTGCGTTATTTTTTTGTGCAAAAGTGGCGCAAATTGATGAAATCTAGGCCCATATTTATACATTTTTAGCGCCGCATTTGCGCAGCTTTTTAACGCAAAAGCAGCACAAACTTACAAAATACATTTGTATTTTGTAAGTTTGCGCCATTTTTGCGTCAAAAAATGCCGCAAATGCGGTGCTAAAAAAAAGTATAAATATGGGCCTTAGTCCGCAGGTAGCCAGTCACTTCAAGGACCACGAAATAATGACGGCATGGGGGCCTACTGGCTACATGCAATAAAAGGATGAAAGGACACAGACCCAAACTGCCAAATGTACGTTTACATATTTAGTGAAATAGTCACACTAGCATCAGCAGCAGCAAAAGCTAGCAGGATACTCACATTTTAGTAAAAAATTAAACCACTGAGATCTGAGCAACCTTGTGACTATAAACTAGGAGGTGACGGACCACCGGAAGCAGGGAAACCGCAGAAACCACAGACCACAGACCGGCAAGGGTAAGACTGTCTGAAGCAAAGAAAGTTACCTGGAGATCCTTGATTTCATCAATATCAGGAAACTGACTATAGGCTCCCCTTTAGCTTAAAGCTAGCATCTATCAGACGGGTCCACTGTCTACACAAATAGACTGATAGATGGGACCACGGCTTGCAGAGGTAACTTGACCAACACAGGAGACTGTGACTCTAGACGCTGAAACATACAGACCACCAAAGCATAGTGTCCTCCTGGTAGCAAGAAACAGATCAATAGAGGACTACAGATTGGCGAGATGTAGGGGCATCCTCTTTACCCCGTGAGGACATTTCTCAAGCCCTCAAAGCGCTACACTGGTAACCAACTGCAAGAAAATTCCCCTTCAAGTGTTCTGCTTTGCTCTCCAGGCAATTAATGGACTGTAAAATATTTTTACAATCTACACTCAAAATGTGGAGTAAAAGCAACTGATCTCATCCTCAGGGTGGTTCCACTCCTGATCATCTCGCTTTTCTGAAAACCTGTATAGGCAGCAGCTCCGCCTCTGTGCACGTGAAAGTTCTGAGCCAGTTCCCAGACAGGCGTGCAGAATTCAGGAAAGCAAAAATAAAATACAGTTGTTATCAAAATCAGGACTCAGCTGACTTGCTGATGTCTAAGCATACTTGTTGGTATGCACAGCCATCTCTCCTGCTCCCTTATTGTGCTGATCCATGCACAAAGGTGCTGTTCCATGAGGCTGCAACAACTCTGGAGGACTGGAGCACATATCCCAGCCTGACACGCAATAGAAAAATACTGTAATTACTCATAGGTGACGCCTCAACCAACACGTCTCCAACAATGCACAACAAACTAAGCAGTTCCCTAATTCACCTACCACAAATCGTTTTGGGACCTCGGCAAGGGGTAGGATAAGGCATAAAGATAGTACAACGCAACAGAACTACTGTTCCCACATTTGCAAATCCCATAAAGGATGCATGAGATGAGAAGCAACTTTGCTGCCT
Organism: Pleurodeles waltl; assembly: GCF_031143425.1. NCBI lineage: Eukaryota > Metazoa > Chordata > Amphibia > Caudata > Salamandridae > Pleurodeles > Pleurodeles waltl. The sequence continues at coordinate 1,090,717,089 of NC_090439.1, forward strand.
TTTGAGGGGCTATCGAACCAGATCTGTGGCTTAGTAGTCAGGTTTGTAGGATTCATTCTTATTATGTTGACGTTGCAATTGTAAAGTACATCAGTGAATCTGAGGAAGCACATAACTAACTCTGACAAGTGTCTAAGGGACCCACTCAGAGGTGGCTCGTAAAATGAAGGTTTTCGATTTTGGTCGATATCACCACCCGATTTACCAGCCATTATAAGTTTGAGGAGCCTGCAGGAGCCTTAATTCTGGGGTTTGTTGGTGTAACATGTCAGTCATTGCTTAATTTGAGCTGGCGGCTGCCGGTGGGGGCTCCTGCACTGATTTTCGGGGACCGGCACTCATGTTTCCTCATTACACATTTTCAGACAGCAAGAGGGGAAAAACACAAAAACGGGAAAAAAGGAGGAAAAGAAAGACTGAAAAGCTGTCATGAAGGGAGAACGCAGGGGTCTGCAAGAGTGAGATAAAGTGGCAGGGAGCGACTGGCGGTGGATAACAGAAGCCTGAGGTAGATTTCGACGCCTCGTCAGGAGTAGTAGGAACTATATAAATACAAATACAATTATAATTCAAGACTATGCAGCCTTATTATTCGTGGAGATGAAATTTAGGGGCATATTTAAGAACCCCTAGCGCCATTCTAACGACACATTAACGTCATTTGTTGACGCTAATGTGGTGTTAGAAGGCCAAAAACGCCGCACCATATTTACAAAATGGTGCAATGCATGCATTGTGCCACTTTGTAACCCTTTGCACTACATTAATGCCAGCTTTAAAAGGAGGCACAGCATTAAATACAATTGGCCCCTGTGTAGTGCCAACATTTTGACGCTACTCCTGCAAAGTACATCAATAGCGTCATAAAAATTACACAATTGCCCCCTACCCTGCGCTATGGTGCGCTGTATTTTAAATACGGCACTCACATGGTGGCGGTAGGGGGGGCTAAAGGGCGCAAGAAAAGGGAAGCTGCACTGTGTGAAGCACCACTTTTCTTAAATATGCCCCTTAATAGCACCGGCCGCGGGCTTCCCAGCAGCACTTTGGGCTCTGGCACTCATTAATTTACAAATTAAGCACTGTTGTGAGCTGAAAAGAAAGGATGCTACCAGCTCAATTTCATACCCAGTGAAACCTGTATTTGTTCAGGGTGGTCAGTACAAACCTGTGGAATTAAACCGCACAACTGAATAAGATGCCCTAAGAGTACATCTTGATATTCTTTATATTGGTTATTGACACACCACCAAAGTACACCAATCCTCAGACATGTACCGCCAGAAAAAAACCTAGAGGTGGGGATTTGCACACGTGCCAAAGCTCTCATCTATTTTAGTTTTTTTGGGGTCCTAATTTTATTGGAGCATGGATTACAAATATGTTGACCTTATTCTAAGCAATGTCCTGAATATGCTTTTTGAGTTTACTCCAATTTGTATTTTTGACGTTTTCAATTGTTAAATGTTTTTAAATAGAAGTTTGCCTTGAAAAGTTATAATGTTTTTAACTAACATTTGCGCTCTTATGTATCTGTCTCTGTATGAAATCTGTATGAAATCTGTATGATGCTGTTTGATTTTTTCTATTGAGTATGACTTTTTATGTAATGCATAATAAAGACTACTACTTACCTGAAACCCACTTAGAAAGTGAAAAAGTCCTACCAGACAAATGTGAATGTAGAGTGACAGCCCAGACATAGACTGTGGCATTAGCTGTTACATGCCTTGAGGACTGCTGACATCCTAGTGCCACAGCACTATTCATTGATACACACAGGCAACGTGGAAATAGGCACCATGAGACCCTGGCACTACAACATGGGAACAGAAATGGTGAGGTAGGGGAAATTGGTAAAGACTCTGACACTGGGATATGAAGCATCACCGCATGACCAGAGACAACTCTGACAGTGGAGTAAGGGGCACTGGTAACTGTACTGAGGGCCGTATTTATAGACCCCTAGTACCACAGGAGCGTCACTTTTTGTGACGCTCCTGTGGCGCTAAGCACAGCGCCGTATTTACAAGGTGGTGTTAAGCCACTTTTTGTGGTTTAACACCACCTTGTAAGTACGGCCCCTTCCCATGCAGCACTGTGCGTGGAAGGGGCGTGCAATGGGTTTTGCTGTGGGCATGTCACAGCAACACCCATTGCATTTTGATGCTGCCTCAGATTTATGACATTTCGGAAACCTGAGGCAGAGCCTAAATCTAACACCACCCCCAGGGGTGGCGTTAGCAGGGCGCAACGAGGAGGAATACTTTAATTTCTCCTCATTTTTTGCTTTTTTTATGCGTGCTACATTCTGCCCCATGCATAGAAAAAACAAAATGCCAGAAATTATTGTTTATGTGCGGGAAGGTGTCCCTTCCTGCACATAAACAATCATTTGAAAATGACGCTTTGGCACTTCTGTGTGTGCTTCATTGTGCAGCACACACAGAAGTGCCAAAGCGCCATTAGTGATTGTTTATGTGCAGGAAGGGACACCTTCCCGCACATAAACAATCACACCCCTCAACACAGACATCCTTGCACGATGGTGCAAGGATGCCTGAGTTGGTGCTGGCAGCAAAATTTAGCGCCAGCACAGGGGGGAACGCAGGGGTGTGGTGTATTCCCTTAAATGTGGCGCATCCCTGCGTTTCTAAAGTGATGCAGCGCAGCACTGCCAATTTTGGTGCAGCACCGCGCTGCGCCATGTTTCTTTAAATCTGGCCCTGAGTAGTCATAGACTGCGCCAGGGGTGAAAGATGCTATAAACGCCCTCAAACTGTGACAGAAAGACTGACATTTGGCAGGGAAACCACACAAAACTGGGGTTAGGCATGGACATTAACCAAACCCCTCTACGGAGCTCAGCTATTAAAGGAAAGAAAATTCAAGCAGTACTCACACGCTGCTATAGGCCACACCTGACAGTGCCAAAAGGCCTCGTAATTAAAAAAAAAAACACTGTTCAAATCCTTCAGTGCTCGATAAGGACATTCGGAGGCGAAGTTAAGCACTCAGGAACAGCCTGTGGTATACAATGGGACATAAGATCCTATGAATATTTCAGACATAAAAGCTAGTCAACCTTCTTTTGGAGATTGCAGTGCTCCCCTGTAACAACTATCAGTCAGTTTCACTCCCTCACCCTCCCTACCTCGCAGCCCCCACCCTGTCCCACGCAGAAGACACCACACACATTTACCACCTGCTCTGCCTTACGATCTACTCAGAGCAGGTGGTAAACAGGAGAGTCAAACCTCTTGCAATGGGGAATACCATGAGAAATCCTGCATGATCATTCCTTGACTCCATACTTATTGCCCATTTCAGGGTTTTAACACGCAACAGATGTATTTCCTCGTGGAGATTCCAGATGTTAGCAGTGATTCTGGTCACTGGAATCTCTGCATGGAGTTCTGCCTAGCCCGTAATTAGGGCAGTTTTTTTTGCTAGACTAATTATTCTGGATATATTTCATAAAACGTTTAACGGATAGACTTTAAAACTGTTAATCTGTACATAAATAGAGTCAATGAAAGTAAAGATTCTAGGTTTCTACGTTGAAAATTTTAATATCCGAAGGAAGAAGTCTATCAAAGCGATTTGACTAACTAGCATACCATAGAAAAATATAACAAATCAATATGACACACCTTACGAAAGCACTGCATAACATAAATAATAAGATATTATAAAACCGTGTACCAAAACTGAGCACAGTATACCTTATGATATAGTGTTCTGAAGCATAACTAAATATGGAATTCCATAGCAAAGCATATCTATGCTATGGCACAGAAGGGCAAAGGAACTTGTATCTCACAGAGCAGCACATTGCATATTATGGCACTGCGTAGCAAAGCAAATTGTATTATGAAAAGCATTGCGCGTTACAGCATGGCAGAGTGGAAGCACAAAAAGGTTGTATGACGGAACCACCACGAATACCTTTCTGAATTTACTCGCACAAAGCCTTAGAAATTCAGCATTCATAGTAAGAGTTATTTAAAGGAACTATTACTCACGCCTTAAGGTAACTATGACTCCCTCCCTCGCAATGCACTGATAATTACCCCAGATATCACAGCACTCATGACAACTTCTATAACGTCATTATAAATATAAATTAAACATTAGCAGTCAAATTATTGAAGAACAAAACTGTGCATGGGGGGACGTGAGTTCTAGTTACCTTAGAGGGCGAGTTATAGTTACTTTAAATAACTAACTATAACTGCTGACTTTCTAAGGTTTTGTGCGAGTAAATTCAGAATCTAAACACTATTGCACACACAAAAGCCCTTACCTACCCTAAACCCTAAAAACACCCTTGACCTAATCAATCTATCTATCTATCTATCTATCTATCTATCTATCTATCTATCTATCTATCTATCTATCTATCTATCCATCTATGTTGGAGGCAGCATGTTCTGGTTGGCTGAGGCAAGGGTCTAGCCAGACAGAACCTACCACTCCCTTCAGGGGTGGATGATTACACTCACCTTATGACCTACGCTCACCCTTGGGTAGCTTGGCACAGAGCAGTCAGGCTTATCATAGGGGCAATGTGTACAGCACTGGCACAGCACTACCACTCAACAAATACACTGAGCGTCATAAAAGAGACTTCATACAAGGTGTATGCAAGTAAAGTTTGTATTCAATACACACATTAATTACACAGCATGAACATCATGTCAATCTGGGCATAAATCACATTTAGAAATGATGCTACCACTACTAGGTCCAACTAAGTTAAACACCATAAACAGTATGTCTGCGAGAGAAAAATAATACTTTCCCTCCCACCATCCTCATGCTGTCCCCAATGTTGGCAGCACAAGACCCACCCTAACAATAGCCCGAATTCAATAGCAAACAGTGGTAGGGTGCACTCTGGCAAAGAAATAACATGTGCGGCAACACTGCCGTACGACATATCCAATCACCGCAATCGCTCCCACACATTCACTCCACATCGCTGCGTGGTGCCACGGATATCAGGTGGCTAGTATAACACACACTCACACACACTTGCTCCTAGCACCCTAATGGGGTGCACTGATGTTCAGCCGATTAGTGTCACTGTGTTCACAGACCACCTGGTCCCAAATCTTCCTCCTCTCTCCAACTAGTTCCTACAACCCCATCCCCAAAAGCAACCTTTCCCCAGACACTAGGCCCCTTACGGGTGAAGTCACACTTTTCTGGCTCCCGGGGACAAGGTGGGTGAAAGAAAGAGATAACGGCTGAACAGGCAACAGTTAACACATGTAGGTTTGGCCACCACTCTAGAAGTTCACATAGAGGTCTGCAAAACATGAGGGGGATGGTTGCTAGGGGCCACACACTAGATCCAGAGGTGCCCAGCCCAGCCAGACACTCCAATACCCAAATAGTTACCAATTCCGCACCTCCCTTGAAGGAGGCACAACATCCAGGGTGCAATGACTTGAGCCGCCCCCAAAATTCCGGTTGAACATGAAGAGTTAGGAGGTCCACACCTCTGGGAAAGGAGGCACACCATTTGGTGCACAATGATGTGAATCGCACCAGATGATTTCAATCCCACAAGCAACGTGCTCAATGCCGGGCCTCCCTGGAATGAGGCCCAATGTCTGGCGCGCAATGACTTGAGTTGCACCAGACGATTCCGAACACTCACAAAAAGGATTCCAATGCAGTATCTCCCTGGAATGAGGCACTAGTCCTGTGCACGATGACTTCAGTTGCACCAGACAATTCCGACCAACCACACAAAGAGTTCCAATCCTGTACCTCCCTGGAATGAGGCACAACGTCTGGTGCGCGATGACTTGCGTCGTACCAGACAATCCGGTCACACACACAGAGACAAAAGTTCAGCGGTGCTGCATGAAGCAAAATGTGGCACTGCTCTGGATATGCCCCCACCTCCGAGGGTTGTAACCAGTGAAATGGACACCGCACACAATAAGCATTCAGTCAGAGGTCACACAAGAGAAATGCAGCACTCTTGTTCTGATTCTGCTCACTACCAACCAAACACTTATGCGTGTCATGGCCCATGATGACGGGCCACACTCCTTGAATGCAGGCAGTATTTTGAAGGCTTTGCACCAGACAAATCTGGTCTCCAGGCACAAGACTTAATTCTACTCATGCTCAGCTGCTACTAGGTGGAGCCCAGCAGACAATGTTGGTGCGTAGGAGGGCACCGCTCTCCAGATGACACAGGAAGAAGGGTTAGGTCCCTCGCAGGAGGTCTTTGATGTCCCTGAAACCTCTACAAAGAACTGTAGAAACCCAAAAAGCCCTTGGAGAGCACACTTAGAAATGCCACACTGCAGCAAGCAGTTTGCCCAGGCCAGCCACGATGCAGGAAGGGTGCGCAGCTCCCTTACAAGGGCATGAAATACTCCTGTGCACAACAGATTCCTCTGGCAGTGTGCACCACACAGACCAGGGTCTCCATCCCACATTCCTGCAACTGTATCTCTGAGTTGCTGGGGTGTGGTACCAGCAGTTATACTGAAGTGTGCCTTTGATGTTGGGGGTGGTTCAGTGGGTTCCCCTTTGAATCACAGATTTCTCCCCTAAATTTCAGTCCTGTCTATCAATCAATCAATCAAAAAATTTGTATAGCGCGCTACTCACCCGGAGGGTCTCAAGGCGCTGGGGGGGAGGGGGGACCGCTACTGCTCAAACAGCCAGGTCTTGAGTTGCTTCCTGAAGGAGAGGTGGTCGTGGGTCAGACGGAGGTGGATGGGGAGGGAGTTCCAAGTCTTGGCTGCCAGGTAGGAGAAGGATCTTCCTCCCATGGTGGCTTTTCTAATGCGTGGCACGGCGGCGAGGGCGTGGCTGGTCGATCGTAGCTGGCGGGTGGGAGTGTAGAAGGTCAGGCGGTTGTTGAGGTACCTGGGGCCCAGGTCGTGGAGGGCCTTGTGTGCGTGGGTGAGGAGGTGGAACGTGATTCTCTTGCTGATGGGGAGCCAGTGCAAGTCTCTCAGGTGTCCGGAGATGTGGCTGTGTCGGGGGATGTCAAGGATGAGGCGTGCGGAGGCGTTCTGGATGCGTTGGAGTCTTTTCTGTAGTTTGACCGTGGTTCCGGTGTAGAGGGTGTTACCGTAGTCCAGTCGGCTGGTGACGAGTGCCTGGGTGACCGTCTTCCTGGTTTCGGTGGGGATCCATCGGAAGATCTTTCGGAGCATGCATAAGATGTTGAAGCATGATGAAGAGACGGCGTTGACTTGTCTGGTCATCGAGAGGGAGGAGTCCAGGATGAAGCCCAGGTTGCGTGCGTGGTCCGTTGGTTTGGGTGCGCTGCCCAGGGCAGGGGGCCACCAGGAGTCGTCCCAGGCAGATGGTGATGATCCAAGGATGAGGACTTCCGTCTTGTCTGAGTTTAGTTTCAGGCGGCTGTTCATCATCCACTCGGCTACGTCTTTCATCCCTTCGTGCAGGTTGGTTCTGGCGGTGGCTGGGTCGTTGGTGAGGGAGAGGATCAGCTGAGTGTCGTCGGCGTAGGAGATGATGTTGAGGTTGTGATGGCGTGCGATGGCTGCGAGGGGGCTCATGTAGACGTTGAAGAGGGTGGGGCTGAGTGAAGATCCTTGTGGTATGCCGCAGATGACTTCGGTGGCCTCGGATCTGAACGGGGGGAGGCGGACTCTCTGGGTTCTTCCGGTGAGGAACGAGATGATCCACTCTAGAGCCTTCTCTTGAATTCCGATGTTGCTGAGGCGCTGCACTAGGGTGCGGTGGCAGACCGTGTCGAACGCTGCGGAGAGGTCCAGGAGGATGAGTGCCGCTGTTTCCCCATTGTCGAGCAGGGCTCGTATGTCGTCAGTGGCTGCGATGAGGGCGGTCTCGGTGCTGTGGTTGGCTCGGAAGCCGGACTGTGAGTGGTCGAGGGATCCATTAGTCTCGAGGAAGGCGGCCAGCTGTCTGTTGACGGTCTTCTCGATGACTTTGGCAGGAAACGGGAGGAGCGAGATGGGGCGGTAGTTCTTGAGGTCGGTGGGGTCTGCTGATGGTTTCTTCAGGAGGGCGCTGAGTTCGGCATGCTTCCAGCTCTCCGGGTAGGTGACGGTGTTGAAGGAGCAATTGATGATGTCCCGGAGATGGGGTGCGATGACGGAGTCGGCCTTGTTGAAGACGTGGTGGGGGCATGGGTCGGTTGGTGATCCGGAATGGATAGTGTTCATCGTATGGATGGTGTCTTCGGTGCTGACCGGGGTCCAGGCGCGGAGGGTGGTGTTGGGGGGCGTCTGTTTGGTGGTTGGGTGCGTGGTCTGTGCGCCGAAGCTGTTGTGTATGTCGGCGATCTTGCAGTGAAAGAACGTCTGTCTGTCTGTCATGGGGCTGTGAAATGCAGATCTTAATCTTTAGTGGTGTCTGATCTGGCCCGAGAGGCCAAGTGTTAAAATCTCTCTCCAATCTATCCAGCCTGATGTTCAAGTTGACTAAGTTTTATAGCTGTTGCAGAGGAATGAACAGGTGTGCTTTTCCCCAGCCTCCAGTGGAATTAAGCTGAATTAAAAAGACACACAAAAAGAGATTTAGAGCATAGAAATGCCCACTGTATAGAAGTAGCATTTAGAAGGTATTAATGATAAAACCACCTTTACCATGGGAAGGGGTTTGTCATTGTGAATCTAATGATAGTAAACACCAGGAGGCTGCTCTATGGTAATTCACTATTGCAGTTAGGATTAATTGTAAACTTTCCCCCATGTTAACCTATGGGCTGAGCAGTTCTCATTGGAAGCAAAAACACACATAGGTATTCTTCACTCTGTGGGCACATGTACCCTGGCGCACGTACAAGCCTGCAGGGTAGGCTGGACACAAGTTTAATAACATCAAAAAGGTGCAAGTGCTCCCACACAGGCCTGCTGTGACAGGCTCAACATAGTATATGAAACCACCATTGTGCAAGTGTGCATATGCTGGCAAGCTGTGGCAGGCTCAGTATACATGAAACCACCATTGTGCAAGTGTGCATATGCTGGCAAGCTGTGGCAGGCTCAGTATATATGAAACCACCATTGTGCAAGTGTGCACATTCTGGCAGGCTGTTCCAGGCTCAGTATATATGAAACCACCATTGTGCAAGTGTGCACATATTGGTAAGCTGTGCCAGTCTCAGTACCTTATTAAACACCATTGTGCAAATGCCCACATTGACTCGCAATGACAGGCTAAGCATATGGCACAACCCTATTGGGCAAGTGCTCACCCACTGGCCTGCTGTGCCAGGCTCATGATGCATGAAACCACCATCATGCAAGTGTGCATACACAGGCCTGGTTTGACAGGCTCCATATATATGAAAAAGCACCACTGCACAAGTGCAGGCCCACTGACCTACAGTGGCAGGTCCAGTGCACGCTGGTTAGCGCCATTTCTTAACAGGGGTAGGAAGGGTGCATCAATTCCACCCTGTTTACACAGTGAGACAGTGCCCAGTGCCCTAAGGCAACTACAAGGAAATCAGCTGCCCTACGAGAAAGGCTGACACCGTAGGTAGGGAAAACCCACTTGGGGGTTCTTTCCTCCCCGGGCATGGTACACCCTGGTGTACCTGCCCTGTCTCACAGCTACCACCTGCTCCACCCCCAGGGGGTGCTCTAGGGTAGCGTAAGGCATGCTCCGGGTTGGTCACGGCATGTAAGATGCCACCCTGAGCGCAGGCGCACATGCATCCCCACAGGCCTGCACGATCAGGCCTAAGACGTTTTTGACAGGCTACTCTAGTGGGTGGCACACTTAGTGCAACATCCCACTAGTAGCCAGGGCTGTACCTGCACTAGGTATGTGGTGTATCTTTTTACAGGGCACTCCTGGGTACAGTACCACAACCACGCACATGAGAGCCCCTTCCTGGCATGTGTAGGAGGAGCGCATGCACTTTCCCACTACAGTACAGTGGGACAGTGCCCAGGTAAAGAGAGTCAGCAAAAGACTTGGATGAAAAAGCAAAAAGTTTCAGGAAATGCCCCAAGAAGGGCCATGTCCACAAAAATAGATACATATATCTCATACACTTACTTGTGAAATACTTATATTTTCATTATAAATTAATGTGTGGTAAAAGCATATTCGAGTTCAAAATTATTGTTATAAAAAAAAGAAATTCATGGAAAAGACGCATTTGTTGTAATGGATGCACAGTGATGGTATTGCGTGGTTCCAGCCGCGTTGTATAGGCTGCATCCCACTGAAAATGCATAGTGCCTGATTTACAAAGGTAAACCTACATGTTTGTGTATGTTTACCCTTTTTCAGTAGTTACAAAACTGTGGAGACTCCACAGTCAGGGCAGAGAACACCACACATAAAAAGATAGGGCATGCCTCTGCACTTAAAAAGATAGGCCTGCCTATCTTTTTATGTGCAGAGTTCTCCGCCCGACTGCAGAGTCTCTGTACTCTTAAACTTCCTATTAAAATGCAGACTTTATGGATACTGAAAAACCGGAAGCGTACACAAACGTGCATGTTTACCTTGGTGAATCAGGCCCATAGTGTACCATGATGAAGCATTGCTTGGAATAACAAAGTATAGATTGACAATGACAAGTGTCTAAATGTTCAGTGTAGAGATGCAAAAAGTAGCATGGCAGAGCTGTGCATAGAAAAGAGAAACATAGCAAAATATATCCTAGTCTAATGTAGAAAAGCATAGTTAAGCATATTATTTAGTTTGTTTAATATAGTAGATCCCCTCCAGTAGAAGGAACACAGTGTGCAAACTGAGTACACAGAAACCAAAAAAAAGTAACTGGACAGAAACAGTCACAGTCAAATATTAGGAACATGTGAGAGGGAAGACTCCCAATTGCAAAATAATGCACAGAGGCAAAGGGAGGGAGTGGGAAGAGACAAGGTAGGAAGAAGGAAGATGAAAGAGGACAGCAGGAGAGAGGAGAAAGAGACGAGCAAATGTGAGAGATGAACTAGAAAGAGAACATGCACATAGAAAGCTCTTTCACTTAATAATGAATGTACAGTTTTCTTCAGCAGCTTTAAAATGGATGTCAGTGTAAGCAGACCAAGGCCTAGCATTTCCAATTTGAGGCCTATTAATTGTAATTGCAGCCTACTGATGTAAACTTAAAGACAACTATATAAACATTATTTTCTAATCATCAAAAACAATTTCTCAGGCCCAGGGAGATCTGGAGCACTCCGTGCTCACTATAGGCACCGCTGCCTGGCTGTGGAACATGTAAAGGTGTATGGTGTGGAATGAGCTCACTGTAGTGGAAGCACTCTGTGCTTAGGGACATGCAAGGTGAGATACTGCACATCTGACGTTCTAACCATCCAAACTCCACATATGCCTATGCTTGAATTTCTATGCTTTCCTTGAAACATGAAGAAGTCCCATATATTGAAGGAGGGAACAATTTGCTATTCTAACTCCAGACTTTAGAAATTTGGGGATATTGCTTGTTTGTGAGTCTTGCCATACCTTTGGCAAATGGGAAGATTATGATGTGTGAAATATGTTGGAATGCACACTAGAGAAGAGGCAGAGCACTGGTAGCCAAATGACTAGGGCCACTGGGATTATACAATTGTTTGGCTGTTGATTTTTTTTCTAACAACTAAGGATTTGTGGCAATTACCACATAATCTATTGTCTGCTACATTAGCAAAAGACTTTTCTAGCTCAAATGGATCAAAAGTTACTAAAAAACGTGGTGATATGTGTTCCTACTCATTGGAAGGCCATTTGCAAAGGTTAACTGGTCATCTTTTAGTTGCTTATTTATTTATTTGGTTATTAAACTGCCAACTAATGTGGAAAATCTTTGCCCAGACAGTATTATCATGTGTAAAAATGCCAAAATAATGAATACAGACAAAAAATATGCCACATTATGCCGCATAATTTGCCTCTTCTTGCAGCATAATTTACACAACCCTGCCAGATAATTTGTTGCTCCCCTGCTTCATGATTTCAGTGGGCCTGCATAAAACACAAAGTTGGCTCTCCTAGCCAGGTCAGAAACTGATGTACAGTCTAACTCTCTGACAGAACTCATTTAGCGATCCACAGCAGGCTTTGCCCCATTCTAGCACCTCTACCTTCTCGCAGCTGGTGCCAGCCCTGCTACCAGTAATCCATCCTTTAATGAAAAACTTGTGGTCAAATAGTAGGGAAAAATATAATTCTTAATCTCAAACAATGAAACTGTAAATCATTGGAAATGCAATTTAATTACAAAACTTTTAGGGCCAGATGTATCAAAGACTTTTACCCAATTTGTATCTATCGGAAAATGTGTTCATACATATGGCCCTTAGTTCATTATTTCACCTCAACATGAAGATAGTCAAGGAACAATATAAAACATATAATACATGTAAATCCACATATAAACAAAACACATGAAAAAATCTGGTCCTTCATACATCTCCTTATTTCAAAAACGTGGTTATCTCAGTTATTTAGACCATGAATCCAAATCTAAGAGATGATTGCGTTGTTTAACACATCTCTATGACCTCCTTATTTGCATCCATTATTTCAAAAGAGATGTGTTCCAAGTTCCTTCTAGGACATATTTTATATTCCTCGCAATCTCTCTTGTTAGACAAAAGGTCGATGCGTTTTGGCCCCTTCAAATACGGGCCTCATCAGGACTAGCAGAGAGAGAAGCACCTAATGAGTACAAACAATGTACATTAGTAAACAGAAACAACTATTGGACCACAAAGAGAACTAAAAAAACGCTCTATGGTGTCCCTGCGAGCTGACCTCATTAGTACCTTTATGGTTAGCATGCTCAAATTAATTTGAATAGGAACTGGAGTGGAGAAGCTGCCCTTGCCAGCTCCTTGGAGCAGGAGCTGGAAGGAGGTTTAGGCTACTCTCGCTGAATGCCACTCAGAACAATGAACAAGGAAGCCACCAGAAGAACTGATCAGGAGACGACTGGAAAGTCTATGGTAGAAGGTGAGAGAAGGACAGTTGGCAAGAAGGCTCCATAGCATAGAGGGGGAGAGTGGGAGATGGTGGGGAAAAGACAATGAGACAATCAGGGAGCCTGAAGAGCAGAAAAGGGAGAGGAAAAAGAGGGGATTGATTGAGCAGCCCGGATCAAAGCTTTTTTACACTAATGTTAGAATGTAGAGCAGTAAATTAAATGTAAAAAGTGCACTGTAGCATATGGATTAGAAGCAAATAGACTGCAGTACTTTACATCTTCCAAGCACTAAAAAAAATATTGGCAGAATCAATAGGTTTGAGAGTGAAAATAGGAGCTACTTTTCAGAAGTCGGCATCCTTGAAATAATGTGGGATGATAGTAAGTTTGTTGACCACCCTGTGAACCTATCATTAAAGACTTCTATACCGCAATAGTGAATGGCTGAAAGAGGCTGTTGAAAAGACTCTTTCTGTGCATGTATGTATGGATGAATGTATTGACAATGGCTCTCATCAGACAGCAAAGGATATCTGTTGGTGAGGCCTAAAAAGTCTAGATGATTAGCATTGCAACCATGGGCAATCCAGTTACGATGAACGATGCTAAGGGGTAGCTTGAGCGATAACTTAACATACTTGCACCTCACACCTGATGAAGCACATGTTTTTTTAATACCAACAGCCCCCCCACTTTCACTATGAAAAGGTAGGACAAAAATGACAAAACTCTTCTCTGTCTGTGACCCTCTAATCATTTCATTGCTAATACGTATGCCTCTTGAAATCACTCAAACCATGATCATCTGGAAAACTGCAACATGAATTAACATCCTTTGTCTGATTCATGGAGGGATGCAAGGCTCCTTACATCTGAGCGCAAGCCTTGTAGGGAGTGTTCTCCCACATGAATTCCAATTAAAAAAAACAATTTCAAGACCCCAGACATTCCACTTGAGCCGAATTGAGTTTGTCTAGTTTCTCACATAAATACCATAAAGAGCCTTTGAGATACACAAGAATATGTCAAAACCAAAGCAATTGTTCATTTGGTAAGTTAACACCCCCCTGGTTTAGTTATATGATGTATCCAAGGCACAGAGGACACGATTCACAAAGAGACTTACGTGTAGTAAAGTTATGAGTCCTGAGTCTCTGCACTTGTGGCGGAGTCTCCACACTTGTGGTGGAGTCTCCGTGCTTGTGGTGGAATCTCTCTGCAGTGCTCCATATGATGATTCCACTAGGAGTGGGCAATTTCACCATCAGTGTGGATGTTCTGCACATGTTACTTTACTACACATAAATCCCTTTCTGAATCGAGCCCAGAATGTAAGCATTAAAATTATAGGTGCCTCATCACAAAAGCATTTTGGGGTATGTAAATAGTACTCAAGCAGTATTTTATGTACTTTTAAACGCATTTGTCAATTGGCAGATAACCTAGGCTCAACAAGGCAATATTCAGGGAATATTCATAAAGATTTAAATCAAACAGAAACGTCTGTTCCCTTATTGCAGTTTTACATATAGGGAGTTCAACTTTTCGGGTCGACACACAAAGGTGGTCATTACAACATTGGCGGTAAAAGGCGCTTACCGCCGTGCGGAATCCCACCAATACACCGCCGCGGCCGCGGTAGACCGCCACAGCTATTATGACACACATCTCGGAATCCGCCGAAATTCAGACACCCACACAACACCGCCACACCAAAGGTCAGTGATAAACTGTCGGAAACAAATCCTCCACCTCCACGCCAACAGAAACACGCCCATGCTATTACGACACACGAATCCACGCGGCAGTCTTTCAACCGCGGTATTCCATTGGCGGTACACACCGCCGCGCTCAAAATACACACACATATACAAAACACCGCCACATTGGACAATTCCAAATACACACACCTGATACACATACAAACAACACTCCCACACACCCAACACTATATAAAACACACACCCACATCACCCACAAACCCCTACGACCACAAATTCTGAAAGAAGGCCAGAGAGACAGCACAGCAATTGACAACCCCATCACACAGAGGCACACAACACCATCACCCACACAACATCCACGCACAAAACACCACACACCACTACACTCACCACACTCATCAACACATACACCACCCCACACATCACACACACCACCCCATGGCACGCCAAAGACACCCCCGCTTCTCCGAGGAGGAGCTCAGGGTCATGGTGGAGGAAATCGTAAGGGTAGAGCCACAGCTATTTGGCTCACAGGTACAGCACACATCCATAGCCAGGAAGATGGAGTTATGGCGCAGAATAGTTGACAGGGTCAACGCTGTGGGACAGCACCCAAGAAATCGGGAGGACATCAGGAAGAGGTGGAACGACCTACGGGGGAAGGTGCGTTCCACGGTCTCCAGGCACAACATTGCGGTACAGCGGACTGGCGGCGGACCCCCACCTCCTCCCCCACAACTAACAACATGGGAGGAGCAAGTCTTGACCATCCTGCTCCTGAGGGCCTCGGAGGAGTCGGTGGAGGATGGGACACTGGTAAGTCAAATCTCAACTATCAGATCCCCCACCCTACCTGCATGCTATCACACACCCTCACACCCTCCCCTATCACTACAACTCATCACTAATGTACCCATAACACAAACCACACATCCCAACACCAAGCCCTGTATGACACAACGAAGCATGGTCACCCATCACTAAAGCATGCCCACTGCACATACCCAGAACACACCTTCAACCATCATCACACAAACCCACACACAGGAATGCTTGCACTGGGGTACACAAACACCCACCCATTGCACACCATTACACACACACATGCAATAATCATGCTCTTATGCCCCTGCAGGAACCCGAAGGACCGTCACCACACCAGAGGGTCAAGACAACACCACTCCACCCCCAGAAGAGGCCCACAGTGGCGAGAGCAGCTCTGCCCTACTGGATCCTGATGACCAGCCCGGACCATCGTGGGCCTCGGGACAGTCGGTTCGCCTTGCACAGGCACAGCCCAACACTGACCTTCCACCCTCTGGTAACACCAGCACAGCACCCACCCAGTGGGCCCAAACCTCCCTACCCAGGACAGGTCAATCAGCGGTGTGTCCACCACTACAGGGAACCCAGGATAACCCACCACCCCAACAACAACAGGGACCTGGGGGCAGTGGTAGTGGGCACACAGTCCAGGGGACGGAGCCACAGGAACACAGGGGAACTGGGAGGGCTGCTGTGCGACAGGGGGCGGACAGGCCAAGGGAACCCACTCTCCACGAGGCCCTCACCTCCATCATGGGAGCATACCACCACTCCCAGGAGACGATGGCCACGGTCCTGGACAAGTTGCAGGAGACCCTGCGCCTGCAGGACGAACTGTATTTGGGGTTCAGGGAGGAGCTCAGGACCATCAGCTCCGCCCTGGCCACCATCGTAGGGGTGCTGAAGGACATACAGCAGACCTTGAGGGACACCGTGGCACTCCAAGGGGCCCCTGACACTAGCCAGGACGATGAACTGCCCACCACCTCCGCCGGCGCTAGTGGACAGGACGCCCCGCCACAGGACCAACACAGCAGCACCCCACCCCCTGCAGACGGACAACCACCACACAAGCGGTCCCTGAGAACCAGGAACAGGACAGAGCAAGATGGCAAGACCCCCGCCAGGAAATGAGACCACCCTGATTGTCCTCCCACTGTCCCACTTTGTTACCCTGGCCATATTCAAACTGCCCCAGTTCTACTTCCTATGCCCAGATGGGCAGTGCACCTGTGAGACTAATAGACTGGACTCTGCCATGGACATTCCTCCACCATCCCCCCTCTCCATTTTACCACCCCCTCCAATAATTTACACTTAAATAAACACCCTTGAAACACAAAACAAACTGGAGTCAGTCTATGATTTCGTACTTTGTATTATCAATGACAGTGTTATAATGGCTGTACCATTGTATGGCTAACATACCTATGTCACAAATCACAAGCCCTTGAAGGATGCAAGCAGTTGACACGTAGGTTACCAGACCTGTGAAACCGTAATGGAAGGGTACAACTCAGTTAACAAATTGTGATTGAAATAGACAAACAGGATAGAGGTAGACGTGTGACAGTGAATGTAATGTAAAATCTGAAAATGTTCTCACCTGTGTGTCACTGGAAATATTGCCGTATGACTGACTCCCTGTGGTCGTTTTCTTCTCCCTCAGTTTCCTCCTCATCACTGTCCACAGGCTCCACAGACTCCACAGCTGCAACAACACCGTCATCTGGATCATCCTCCTGCAGAAAGGGCACCTGGCGTCGCAAAGCCAAATTATGGCGCATGGAGTAGGCGATGATGATGTCGCACACCTTCTTCGGTGAGTAGAATAGGGATCCACCTGTCATATGGAGGCACCTGAACCTGGCCTTCAGGAGTCCGAAGGTGCGTTCGATCACCCTCCTAGTCCGCCCATGGGCATCATTGTACCGTTCCTCTGCCCTGGTCCTGGGATTCCTCACTGGGGTCAATAGTCAGGACAGGTTGGGGGTAACCAGAGTCCCCCAATAGCCATACACGGTGCCTCTGTGGTTGACCCATCATATCAAGGATGCTACTATTCCGCAGGATGTAGGCGTCATGCACTGAGCCAGGGAACATAGCATTTACCTGCGAGATGTACTGGTCTGCCAAACAGACCATCTGGACATTCATGGAATGATAACTCTTCCTGTTCCTGTACACCTGTTCACTCCTGCGGGGGGACCAGAGATACATGGGTCCCATCAATGGCACCTATGGCGTTGGGGATATGTCCAAGGGCATTGAAGTCCCCCTTCACTGTAGGCAAATCCTCCACCTGAGGGAAAATGATGTATCTCCTTACATGTTTCAGCAGGGCAGACAACACTCTGGACAGCACGTTGGAAAACATAGGCTGGGACATCCCTGATGACATGGCCACTGTTGTCTGAAAAGACCCACTTGCAAGGAAATGGAGCACTGACAGCACCTGCACGTCAGCGGGGATTCCAGTCGGATGGCGGATTGGTGACATCAGGTCTGGCTCCAACTGGGTACATAGTTCCTGGATAGTGGCACGGTCAAACAGGTAAGTGACGATTAAATGTCTTTCTTCCATTGTCAACAGGTCCACCAGCGGTCGGTACACCGGAGGATTCCGCCATCTTCTCATATGTCCCAGCTGACGGTGCCTACAAAGGACAACAGTGAAGAATCAGTCATTATTCCTCCAGGTATGTACCCACAGTTACACACAAGACTACACCACTCACGAAACCCTTCCTGTATGTGTGTTGAGTGTAGGCCTAGCTATGTGCGACGCAGTAGTAAATGAAGCCATGTGGGCCCCTGAAATGGCGGCTGCCTGACCTCTAAACTGGGACAATGGGATTCTGGGGTAACTGCGCTGGCGTTGCACACCGTCGCAGTAGGCGGTCGCGGCGCAATGCTGTATTGGTTAACAGTGGATCCTATGGGTCCCAGGAGCCAATGAACAGGTGCGCCGGCGGTGATGATGCGCACCGCCGCGGACGTCACCGCCGCGGACGTCAACGCCATTTTCTAACTGTTCAATCACTAGATACCTGACCTTCGACAGGAGAGGACCTACACTACTAGTGCTGCTGTGACCTCGGTCTGGAAGCTACAATGGCTGCTGTGTCTGGGGAAAGGGCCCCTGCCTTCACTGCACAGGAGTTGGATAAACTTGTGGATGGGATCCTCCCCCAGTATACGCTACTCTACGGTCCTCCAGACCAACAGGTTAGAACACAGGGAGCACGTTGTATGGGCTAGGCCTGGGTGGAGAGGGCTGGGTGGAAGAGGGAAGTGGGCAGAGTTGATTGAACATTAATGCATGCGAATGAATGGGCCACATGGCCAGAGTAGGGAGGGGGCCACTCACAACGACGGTGCAGTTGGTAATGACTGTTCCTCTTCCCTTGTGCATGTCATGTAGGTCAGCGCCCACCAGAAGAGGGACATCTGGCATGCCATCGCCAAGGAGGTCCGGACCCTAGGGGCCCACCACAGACGTGGCACCCACTGCCGGAAGAGATGGGAGGACATTCGCCGCTGCAGCAAGAAGACGGCGGAGGCTCAGCTGGGGATGGCCTCCCAACGTGGGAGGGGTGCCCGTCGCAACATGACCCCCCTGATGTTCCAGATCCTGGCGGTGGCCTACCCGGAGTTGGATGGGCGCTTGAGGACATCACAGCAGACGCAAGGGGGTGAGTACAACCTCATTCTGTGGACTTTGCGTGCAGTGGAGGTGTCTGGGTGAGGGAGGTGGGTTGTGGGTGTCCCTAAGCCAGGGCAAGTTAGGTAGGCAAGGCCCCTCCGTTATGTAGGCCATGTGGCACTCAACCCCACCTCAGCAGAGTGCCAAGTCGAGGTATATTTGCCCCTGTGGCATCCATGTGCGCAGATGTCCACAATTGCCATGTAGGCCATAACCCAAAAATTGTGTGTGCAGGAGCACGGCGTAATGCAGGGGGCTGCTGCGTCTGTCTTGCCCGCCAAGGGTAGCGAAATACCATGCACTAAAACTCTTGTTCTTCTGTCTCCCCCCCTTTTCCTGCTCTCCCTGTCCTTTTGTACATCAGCATCAACAGGCGGAGGTACAGTGGCACCGGAGCACGAGGGAGCTGCATCCCACATGGCCATGGAGGGCCACACCACGGACTCTGAATGCACCAGTGGGACGGAGGGCGAGGGGAGCTTCACGTCGGCCACCGGATCACCAACCAGCGACACGGACTCGTCCGCCGATGGGAGCTCCCCTGTGGTGGCGGCACCATCTGTGCGCACCACTTCTACAGGTACAGCCGCCACCTCCCCTACCAGCACCGCCCTCCCAGCAGCCCCTCAGCGTTCGCCCCGTGCCTGCTCACCCAGGAGGGTGGGCATCACCTTCGCCCCAGGCACCTCAGGCCCTGCCCCAGTCACCCCTGCTGCCCTCAGTGAGGAGACCATTGACCTCCTCAGGTCACTCACTGTTGGGCAGTCTACCATTGTGAATGCCATCCAGGGTGTAGAACGAGAGTTACAACACGGTAATGCATTCCTGGAGGGCATTCATTCTGGTCAGGCTGTCCTTCAGCGAACCCTGCAATCTCTCGCCTCAGCACTGATGGCAGCCATTGTCCCTGTGTCGAGCCTCTCCCCTACAACTTCCTCCACCCAGACCCAATCCCCTGTACCTCAGCCCATCCCAAGCACACCTACAGACCAGCATGCACACAAGTCAACACCCAAAAGTAGCTCAAGCAAACATAGGCACCACACATACCACAGGCACTCACACAAGCATCACACCTATACAGACACAGCAACATCCACTGTCTCCACTGTGTCCCCCTCCTCCTCTTCTCCCTCCTCCCTCCCAGTCTCGTCTACACACACACCTGCATGCACCACATCTACAGGCACCAGGAATCGCACCAGGACACCCAGCACCACAAGCCACTCACCTGCACTCACCACCTCCACTGCCATTTACACGTCCCCTGTGTCCTCTCCCAGTGTGTCTGTGACGCCCCCTCCCAAAGTACCCAAACGCCGGCAATCACTCACCCAACATCCATCCACTTCACAACAGCCTCCTGTACCTGCACCTGCACCCAAAACAGCTAAAGTAACACCTCCTACAACCACCTCCTCTTCTTCCACTCCCAGACCCCCTCCAGCTACCCATCCCAGTGTTCGTCAGAAACTGTCCCTGTGTAAAATTGACCTTTTTGCCCCCGCCCCACCCCTCCAATTCATCAGTCCCGTCGTAGCGCCTCAGCCAAAAAGCCTCCAATACCAGTGGTGCAAGTTCAGGGATTGTGGAGTGCACCGGTCACTAGGGCAGGCAGTAGGACCCGGAGCCAAGGCACTGGCAGCCCACCCCCTGTAAAGGCTCTAAAATTGGAGAGTGGACGACGGGAACGTGTTAAGACTCCTGGTGGGACAACAACTGACCTGGGTTCGGAGGGGATTGGAGAGTCAGCTGTGACTCCACCAAAGGTGGGGAAGGTCCAGAGGAAGTCTTCCCAGCCTGTTGTGAGTGTCACTGCGGAGAAGTGCGCCATCATTTCCGGCGGTCCAGACACAACCGCCAGCACCGTCGTCACTGGTCCAGAGACCACCGCCAGAGTCATAGCCCAGGAGGGCCCAAGTATCGTCACTGGTCCAGAGACCACCGCCAGAGTCACAGCCCGGGAGGGCCCAAGTATCGTCACTGGTCCAGAGACCACCGCCAGAGTCACAGCCCAGGAGGGCCCAAGTATCGTCACTGGTCCTGAGTCCACCGCCAGAGTCACAGCCCAGGAGGGCCCAAGTATCGTCACTGGTCCAGAGACCACCGCCAGAGTCACAGCCCAGGAGGGCCCAAGTATCGTCACTGGTCCTGAGTCCACCGCCAGAGTCACAGCCCAGGAGGGCCTAAGTATCGTCACTGGTCCAGAGACCACCTCCAGAGTCACAGCCCAGGAGGGCCCAAGTATCGTCACTGGTCCAGAGACCACCGCCAGAGTCACAGCCCAGGAGGGCCCAATTATCGTCACTGGTCCTGAGTCCACCGCCAGAGTCACAGCCCAGGAGGGCCCCGGCTGCCACAGCCCCGCTGGGCAATGATGGAACGTCATGCCACACACCAATGTCCGTACCAGAACCGCCATGGCAAAGCACCGCTGAACAGGGCAAAGACCGCTATGGCAAAGCACCGCTGAACAGGGCAAAGACCGCCATGGCAAAGCACCGCTGAACAGGGCAAAGACCGCTATGGCAAAGCACCGCTGAACAGGGCAAAGACCGCCATGGTGAAGACTGCTGAACAGGGCAAAGACCGCTATGGCAAAGCACCGCTGAACAGGGCAAAGACCGCCATGGTGAAGACCGCTGAACAGGGCAAAGACCGCTATGGCAAAGCACCGCTGAACAGGGCAGGCACCATGTAGGAATGAATGGACCGCCACATCAGGCATCCTTATCCCATGTGCAGCTGGGACAGTGACAGCACAGGAACTTTCACATGGAGACTCATCCAGTATGGGCACCAGTCCCACCCAGTACCAGTAGAGAACTGCATCTACTTGAGAGACTGTAGCTTTGCACTCCCCAGGATGGCACAGTGGGCAAACCACCCACTGTAGAGACTTGAGAGACTGTGGCTTTGCACTCCCCAGGATGGCACAGTGGGCAAACCACCCACTGTAGAGACTTGAGAGACTGTGGCTTTGCACTCCCCAGGATTCGTCAATGGGCATTGTGCCCTGTCGTGGATCTGGCTTCGCATTCATCTGGCTGAGGTGCCCCCCTTTCCCTTCCCCCTGAGGTGCCTGTAGTATTTCTATCTGATGCCCCGGCAGTGTTCTCTCCGATTGTGGTCAGGTGTCGTTTGTGGACCTCGGCCATGCATTTTTGGACTGTTGGTGCACGGACATTGTTGTGTACATATCTGCATTACTTCTCGTATTGTATATAATTATGAGTGATTTTCTAATATATATCAGTATATTTTTGTATGACATGTATATTGGCACTTTATAATGTTTGACCGAATTTCGCATTGTGTTTTCATTCTTACGGGGGGATTGTGGGTTGTTCTTGTGATTTTTGTGAATGCATTGGTGTGTATGTTGTGATACGCGAGGGTGGGGGTGTTTGGTGAGTGTCCCCCTAACTTTTGCCTCCCCTGTGTCGTAGGTGCAGTACTCACCGGTGTCTTCTGCGCATACGTAGCTGTTGTTCGTAGAGGAGCAGAAAGACAAGGGCAGGGAGTATTTGCAGCTCTGGTTCCATGGAGTCGTTGTTCCTCGTGGGATGTGTTCAGGTGAGCGTTTTCCCATAGCAAAAGCTGTTTCTGCCGTGTTTTTATCCACGGTGAATCCGCCCCGGAAAAGGTGGCGGATTGGCGGGTTGTAATAGTGTGGGCGGTACATTGTCTCCCGCATGTATGTTGGCGGTAACCGCCGCGCTGTTTGTCTGTACCGCCGTGGCGGTCGGAGTGTTAAAGTGGCTGTCTTTGTTGGCGGTTTCCGCCAGGGTCATAATTCCCTTTTTTTGTCCGCCGGCCTGTTTGCGGTATTACCGCAGCTTTAACACCATCCGCCAGGGTTGTAATGACCACCAAAGTCTTGTAAGAGTATATAAAAAGGGGACTCCGGTTGTATGCCTTTCTGTACTCCTAAATTCTTTTGGGAATCGGCCCCATCATGTTTACGTTATGCCAACTGTAGTGACGTGTCCAGGGTAGGACTCATACTGCTATCCTCTTTAGGAAGATTGACAGCCTAATCATCACAGGATGTACAGCAGAAGAGGGGAGTTATTCTGAGTAGAGAGGTGCGCATTCACAGTACTTACATTTCAGTGTGATTCACAGTGTAAAAGAGGTACTTCACTGACCCTTTTTAAAGATGTTTAGCATTGTCATAAAAAGATAGAAGCCTTATGAAAAATGCAGGGGTTGTCCAACCATCATTAAATCAGCATGTCTTGCCATCATTTGGAAATGAATAATTGAGTAGATCCAAGCTACCAAGGTGACAGAGCGTATTCAAATTGTATTATGTATTCTAGTTTGAATGATGGGCCTACTTATAGGACAGTCTGTTTGGAAATTTACCTTCTCCGGCCAAAGAACTGACTCTGCATCTGGACCTTTCCATGTTTTTCATAGGATCAGTCTTGCTGATCTTGGCGTGTTTCTGTAAAGCCGGTGGGGACCAGAAGAGGATATTATATTATGCAAGTTATTTCTGACAGAAGCATTCCAAAACCTGAGCTGGAGTAACTTCCAATCAAGAATGTTACACGTGTCGTTAGAGGAATGATATTGTAGGTTCCACACAGTAATTCCACACCGAGTCAGTTGATGTGGCTGACTGGTGGGGAAGGATTGTGTGAGGCAATCTTATCTAGAATAAACTTATTCAGCAAAGAACTGGACACTTGGATAGATTATTTCACAACATGGTTAATAGCACAAAGGGTAGAAAAAGAGCAACTCATAGCAGTGTGAGAACATCACGCCATGTATGCTACTCTTCATTGTAGTCATCAGCTAGGCTGTCCAACCTCCGACAGGGATGGAATATGCAAGCATTTGTGAATATGACAGTAAATGTGTTATATGCTTGATAGACCCTTCCACCATACTCACTTCCTGTTTCTGTTCCTGTCTGCCGGGTCGGGCTTCTTTCTTCTTTCTGTTCAGGCACTGTGGCTGGGGTTGGGAGTCTGACATTAAAGGAGAGACTTAAGCTGAGTGCTGGTCCTGAGGACTGGGCACACTGTGGTTGTGGTGTCCAATCGGGCATACGTGATTCACAGCAGGCAAGCACTGGGGCTTCTCACTTGTCATAATCTCGTTAGAAATTAGATTAATGGTGCTCAGAAACCTATAAATGCAGAATTTGCAACTTCCATCGCAGCTTGTATTTTCATAATAGAGCCTGTGCTGAGCACCACAAGGTGGCCTCAGATGCAGGAGAAGATGCTGACAGTTTCTGGGTTTGATTTACAAACTCTGATGGATGAGGAGGTCAGATCTGCTTTGCCTCAGTCAAAAACTGCATGACAATGAAGAGGATTCTGAATCTCCCTCTTGGGGGAAGTATTTTCAAGGGGCTCAGCTGCAAGAGCTTCTTATGAACATTAGAGAGATTCTGGACCTAAATTAGTACTAAGCAGACTGGTTACTCTGTCACAAAAGGCCTTGTCATTAGGAGGTTAGTTGTGTGTCCAGAAGCTGGTTCATGGTGGGTCTTGGTCATGGTTCAAGGGCAGGATGGGAAAATATCTACATTTATGCTCTCAGATTTATTAAAAGTGATAGTGGGCCTAATACAGAACAACAATAAAGATATGGGGCCGATGAAGAGGCTAGTAGTCTTAAGACAGCCAGCCTCATAGTGGCGGTCAGGACAGCCACTGCTGTGGCAGTCTAATCGCCACATTAAGACCCTGGTGGTCAGACTGCCAGGGTTCCGCCGTCTCGGTGTGAATCAGTGATCCTGACAAGTTGATGGCAGGCGGAGATCGTAATCCGCCAGGGCACCGCTGCTTGTAGCTCTGCCTTGCGGATTACGATCTCGTTCTCCGCCAGCCTTTTTATGCGGTATCACTGCTGTGAAAAGGCTGGTTGGAGTACAGGTGCAGGGAGCCACAGGGGTTTCCCCTGCCCAGCACCCTCGCAATGTTCACTGTTTGCTGTGCTGTGCAGACAGTGAACAATGCGAGGGTGCTGGTGCACCATGCAGGCTGACAGCATTGCCAGCGGCTTGTTTACGAGCCAGAGACAATGATGATGCCTGTTTAAAGCCAGGTTTCTGCCCGCCGGCCTAGCAGGAAACACCTAATAAGTCCAGCGGGGTGGTAGCTGCGATGGTGGCAGCCACCCTGTTGGAGTTTGACAGACTGGCTGTCCTGTCCGTTAAACTCGTATTCAGGCCCAATGTGTTGAGAGATTGGCCACTTTACCCCAGCCAATTTAAAAAAAAAATAATAAGTTAATGTTCAGTGCAAAATTACATTTATATTTCCAATATCAGCATCACTTTGGATGAAATTAACCATATTTTGTCATTTTGTTATTGCCACACTGAGGCATTTAGTTGCCACACAGCATTTGAATAAATATCAGCAGCACACTATTTTCACAGAGCTTGTAAACATGTGATTAGATTTAAGGAAAGGTGTGGGCCTCTTTTTAAGATAGTTCCTTCATACAGCAGATACTTTGCACTGCAGAGAACTATGTAGGAGTCTATTCCTGAAGGCATTTGAGCAACTCATCATTCCCTAGATATGTAAAGTCCCTGGCTATTTGTGGACTGGGTATTAAGGTTACAGGGAATATATAGTTAGGAAACAGAATTAAAAAAAAATTAAATTCACTTAAAAAACACAAAGGTTACAGGGACTTGATACTTAGGTTCTGAATTTACCCATTCAAAATCATAGCAATTCAGCAGTTATAGTTATGGTTATCTCAGGTAGCTATAACTTGCACCCTAAGGTACCATTGTACACCATTGTAATCCACGAATGTGCTAACTTGCTAGCACGACATGCAATGTGCGCTGCTTGCTGACACTGACGATATGATTTCACCCAAAATGGCAACTGTTGTGATGACATCATCAATAACCAATTCCAAAGCATGTACCAGACTATCCAAGATGGCGCTTGCTAACAACTACACCTGCAACTATTCAAATTACTTTGTGCATAAAGAAACTAACAAGTCTTCAATTTACCAAAACTCCAAAAATTTACTAGTGTGATTAACATCCTCCAACATCTTGCCATCGCCGACAGCACTTTTATTGCTCCCTGTTGAAATCCACAATGCTCAGTAACCACCACCGACAGAGAAAAGGGCAAAAAATGAAATGCAACGTCTGGATGCTCCTCATGGGTTCCTCCTTTTTCTTAGGCTCGTCACCAAAATATGTGGTGGAGGAAGTAATCAGTGCCCACAAATAATGTAGATATAAAAGTAGATCCTTTTATTGTGCATCCAAACACCTGGGCAGCAGCTTCAAACTTCCTTAGCCATCCATATGGAATTTGGAATCTCACTTGAACATCGACAGTACAATATAACAATACAATAAATGCTCTAACTAGATGCCTGCTTTAACTAACTGTATTTAAATGGCTGCAACTGACTATAATTAAACTACTACAAGAGCATAACATGTTTTTTTTTTTTCTCAAATGCTTGTAATGCAACATCTATCAGAGGCAGGACGGCCTGAAAGGTAATGAAAATAACCAGGAGGATCATCCTAAGGGTAATAAAGACCGGTCTGTAACTGGTTCATTACAGGACCAGTGGAGAACAACCAGTGCTTAATTTGTAAAATAATAAAAACCAGAACTTTCCCCCTTTTCCATCTTTCTCTTTCTTCCTCCTTTTGTGTTTTTCTCTCTGTTGCTCTGGATCGAAGTTTGTTGAGAAAAAAGAAGTAACGTTTCCCAAAAATCAAAATCAATGGCACCCACCTACAACAGTCTAAAATTAGGCACTGCAAACAGCCAAGTCATTGTAATATGTTTGTGGAAGTTGCCTAAATTCAGAGTTCAATCAATCAATCAATCAAGGTTCTTATATAGCACAGCTAATCACCCGAGAGGGAGATTGCCTGAGATGAAGAGGAGGAGAGTTCCAGGCCTTCATGGTGAGGTAGGAGAAGGATCCTCCTCTGGCTGTGGTCTTGAGGATCCATGGGAGGGCAGCCAGGGCCAGGTGAGTGGAACGGAGCTGTCTGGTGGGCATGAGGAAGGCAAGGCAGTGGTTGAGGTATGCAGGTCCGATGTTGTGGAGGGCTTTGCCATCATGCGTGAGGCGCTTGAAGTTGATTCTTTTGTTGATCGGGAGCCAGTGTAAGTCTCTCAGGTGCCAAGTGATGTGGCTGTGGGGAGGGATGACCAGAATGAGTGTAGCGGCAGCATTCTGGATTCTTTCCATCTTCTTTTGGAGCTTCTGGGTGGTACCTGCATAGAGTGTGCTGCCGTAGTCGAGCTTGCTGCTGAAAAGCACCTGGGTCTCTGTTCTTCTGGATTCGATGGGGATCCACTTGAAGATCTTTCAGAGCAGGTGGAGCGCGTGGATGCAGGAGGATGAGATGGAGTTGACTTGGTGGTTCATAGAGAGCGAGGAGTTGAGGATGATGCCGAGGTTATGTGTGTGGTCGGTCGGTCGGTGTGGGGGGTCTCTGAGTGCTGCAGGCCACCAGGAGTCATTCCAGATGGATGGGGTGGTTCCCAAAATGAGAGCTTTTGTCTTGTTGGAGCTGGGCTTGAGGCAGCTGCCTTTTATCCAGGTGGCTACTGCCTTCATCCAGTTTGTCTTCCCGACAGTAGGTTCGTCGGTGAGGGAGAGGATCAGCTGAGTGTCGTCGGCGTAGGAGATGATGTTGAGCCAATGGTTTCTGAGGATGTCTGCTATGGGCCATGTAGTTGTTGAAGAGGGTGAAAGGTGGGAGCCTGACTCTGGGTTCAGCCGGTGAGGAAGGAGAGGATCTATTTCAGGACTCCGACACAGATGCCAGCATTGTGAAGTCTTGCATAGAGGGTGGGGTGGGAGATGGCTTCGAAGGCAGTCGAGAGTTCCAGTAGGATAAGGGCTATGGTTTCACCTTGGTCTAGGAGATTGTGGATGTCATCTGTTGAGATGAGAAGGGCAGTCTCAGTGCTGTGGTTGCTTTTGAAGCCGGATTGGGAGGGGTCCAGTATGTGGTTACTCTTGATGAATTTGGTGAGTTGGGCATTGATGGCCTTTTCAATGACTTTGGCCGGGAAGGGGAACAGAGAGATGGGTCTGTAGTTCTTGGGATCCGTCGAGTCTGCAGAGGGTTTCTTCAGCAGGGGGTTGATTTCTGCGTGTTTCCAGTCTTTAGGGAAGGTGGTGGTTTCGATAGAGAGGTTGATGGTGCGGCAGAGCTCAGGCGATGGTGTCGTTGGCTTGGTTGAAGATGTGGCGGGGCAAGGGTCCAAGGCGGCTCTGGAGTGGATGGTCTTCATGATCCGCAAAGTATCTTCGGTGGTGAGGGTGGTCCAGTTACTCGAGGTCAGCTGGGATCTGGAACCTTTGGGTGCGGTGGTTAAGGGCGGGCTGGTGGGTCCTGTGTTGTGAAGCTGTCGTAGATGTAGAATTCAAATTTGAATGAGACAAACTTGACAGTCAAAGAGTAACTTTAGCCTCTCCAGCCCTAAAATGGCTATGACGTTAGTGTATAATTTATAGAACCATCCCCATGGGCCAGAGGGTCGTGGAAGTGGACTGGCATACAAAACAGTCATGCAGAAATATGTGTGTTCATTTGAAGAGACCTTTACCAATAATACTGCAGAGGCCCATCCTCAGGGCGAAAGGACCCCCACCACATTTTGGCCGATATGAAGAGTGTTTGTCAGGTTGAGCAAAGGTCACCTGACAGACACTCTTTACATTCAAGTCAGGCAGCCAGGCACTAGACATGTGCAAAATGAATAGGCATCTGGCTGCGTTAGCTAAACTTTGCCAGGCTGGAAATGTTAAAGCCCGGTAAGCATGAAGTCCTCAGCAAGGCAATGCACCTCAAGGACCTCCTTCTATAATGAGGGGGAGCATCACAGATAGCCTTGGACCTGTGGTTTTCAGTTTCTAGCCATGAAGTGCCCATGGTCAAGCATCTACCAGTGACACCATGTAACAGAGTGGCTTGAGGGTCAACATTTTCACTGATCCCATCACACTATGTGACGAGTAAGGGACTGATGCCTGCTCTCTTTGGCTGACCTAAGGAAAGTCAATAAGATGAGGCAGCAGTCCCAGCCCTTCTGGAACAACCGAGGCTTCCCTCCCCGAGATCCTGCAGCAGGTAATTTTTTTAATGTTTGCTGCATGTGTGCGTTTCTGTGTGATTGTAGGAATGTGTGTGTATTTGTGAGGTTGTGCTGTGAATGGATGTGTGTGAGTGTGACTGCATGGGCGTAAGTGAGTGTGTATGTGTGCACAGCCCACCCCCAGCTCCAATTACCGGTCACCACTGGATTAATGGGAAGCTCCTTTAGAACGACTACAGCCTGAATTGTAAACTAACGAAGATTTTTCTGCAGTGACTAGCCTTACTGTTTTTTCAGCATTCACTGAAGGTAGGCCAGCATATATCACTACCTAGATTATGAATACTTACTACAAAGGTTACCTTTGGGAAAACACTACTTACCATCCCTTTCCTTAACCTATTAACTTATCAACGTTGAGAAGAGATTTGCCTACATCCTTCAGAGCACCTATAAACATTGCAATTTCATTTTATTTAAAGAACTCTTATGCTAAAATTTGTTTCAGAAGAAACATACATGTAAATAATGCTTGATACATTCCGCAATACAGGTGCAGTAACGGGGTGACCGCTGTGTTAGAAGAAGGCACTAGAAAGGTTCAGGCAACTTGCCTTTAGAAGAGAGGAGATAGTATTTTCTTCCCATCCCCACATTCAATAGTTTGTGCTCTTCATTGAGGTCTAAATTTAAAAAATGCTACTCGAAATCAATACATCAATACATTTAACCATTAATTTGCTTTAAAGGTTCTGTTCTTTTTTGTGTTGTCATTTGCTCGGGTCTTCCGGCACCCTTAGGTAACCACTCTATAATGTTCGCATAGTAACAGTTTCCAAACACTGAAATGTTCTAATCAGTTTTCTGCCTAATTGTTGTGTAGTTGCAGTTATGCAGGAAGACACAAAATTGTGCAAATTAATCCAAATGTATTTCCCAAAACGATAAAGCCCACAAGGTGCAGACGGAGTAATTGTCACTTTCAGCTGCTTCCAGGGAAATCAGGCAAGCGCTCCACTACCTTGTAAGAGCTCGAGGACACATCACATGGTTCTACAATCTAAAGTGCACACAATAACTTTCCACGTTCCAATGTACATTCCAAACTTCACACACTAGAAAGTAAACTCAGATGCAACATCTCTCTTCTGCCCAAAAACTAAAATAAATAAATAATTATTAAGACAAAACAATTAGGCAATCTATCAGCTAACTTCACCAGCCTTTTCCATCATCCTGGGATACTTCAGCTATCCCTGCTTCAGGTGGGTTTTTCAAAACATTGCCACCATCACAAACATCATTCAGTAACACATTATTCAGTGATGACTCATTGTGCCTGTGATCAACATATGAAGACTTAACAGCATGAGAGCAATGAAAAAAATGTTGGAATACAACAGGCGATGAATCACTGTCAGCATTACTCACAGGATGAAAATCAGTCCAAGTATCAGTGGTACTTTTATCTTTTATTTTCTTGGATTGTAATTTTCTGATTCTGTTTGAACTTAACAACAACACTTTTACTTCACCATGGAGGCTTCTTGAGAAGAGCACTTTCGGTAACTCTCATGACCATAGGTGGATCGGAACAGAACACGAATTCCCTTTTAGAATTTGAAATGGTTTCTTCTTAATTTCGAATTCTCCAGCATTTAAATCCCTATCATTAACCTCCTGACTAAATCAAAATATTGCTTTGCACGAATTTGTTTTTGACAGA
Source organism: Pleurodeles waltl (assembly GCF_031143425.1). Lineage (NCBI taxonomy): Eukaryota > Metazoa > Chordata > Amphibia > Caudata > Salamandridae > Pleurodeles > Pleurodeles waltl. The sequence goes on from NC_090439.1 coordinate 1,090,748,074, forward strand.
CCCTTTCAACAATATGTTTGCCATGATAGAATCCTTACACTCTCCCACACTCCACTTGGGTGTTAACCTAGTTTTGATATCTCTACCTCATAGAAGATAACGAGGCAAGGCACTTGTAACAGAGTGTGGGGTGAAAAGATAACGCCACAGATGATCCCTTAAGTAATTATAACATACAATCTAGAAGCCACCACAGTTTGAATACCTTCTTTGAACATTCAGCTAATCCATTGGAAGAAAGACTATATAAAGGATTTTTTTTTTCTGAAGGCCACAATAGCTCAAAAGGTGCAGTGTCTTTTCAGATACAAATTGAATCCCATTATTAGAAATATGTACATTTGCAACTCCTTCCCTAGAAAATAAATTTTTAAGGAACTGTACCCCGTTATTAGAGGTCGGCGTTGCTACAAAATGGAAAGAAACTAATTTAGAGAAATAGTTTGTAAGGGCAGTAAGATACCTTAAAACAAAAATTATAAGATTATATGATCTGGCATAATCAATGGGTGGCTTCTGCCAACACCCCTGGGCAATAGATGAATATTAACAGATTCTTTAGCAACTTGTCAATGTTTATCAGAAATAAGACTTTCTTTGCATGTGTCAATGTACTCCTCAACATGCACCTCCTTAGCTGGAAACTAATGCCACATCCCAAGCAATATTTCTTTGCAGGAAATATACCAGTGGCTTATGATCAGTAACGAGATCAAACAAATTGTCTCAGACATAATTTCAGAATTGTTCGACTGTCCATACACTGACAAATGCCTCACATCCTATAGCACTGTAATGTAAATTAACACTCTTACGAATGCATGAAATAAACGCTACTGCATGTTTTTTTGTGTTTATGACATTGAGTAAGCAGGTTCCCATTACCAACAGAGCAAGCATCAACCATGACAGAACAACTTACAATCAACAGGCTTGAGAGACGGGGCGACAAATTTGCATCATCTTTTTCGGTGCAAAACTAACTCCATATTTATACATCGGTTCTAGACCTGTCTAGCGCCAAATATATGTAGTTAAAGTCATTTTGTGGACGTGGAAACATACTTTGCGTCAATGAGATGCAAAGTAGGTGTTTCCATGCAAAAAATGACTTTATGGCCCTAGCACAATATTTATCCTCCTGTGCAAAAATCACGCACAGGGGGAAGGAGGGGTTAAAATTGGACCATTTTTTAACGCCTGGGTCAGGGCAGGCGTTAGGGGACCTTTGGCCCTATTTCCATGGTGGAACACCATGGAATAAGCCCACAGGTGCCCTTCTGAGGCCCCGGGGCCACCCACACCAGAGGGACAGAGGAGGATGGGGGACCCCATCCCAGGTAAGTATAGGTAAGTACAGGTAAGTATTTTTTTTTAAGTGCCATTGGGGGCCCTGAAATGGGACCCCTACATGCCACTGGGTGCAACGGCCATGCCCAGGAGACCCTGGTCCCCTGTGCTGGCCATTGGGGTGGTGGGCATGACTCCTGTCATTTCTAAGACACAAGTCATGTGGTATGGATGGTTTTGCGTCAGAAAATGACTCGAGGCAGGTTAGAGTCATTTTTTGGTGCAAAACCCCCTTCTTCCATACCACCATCCCCACAATACTAATGTCATTTTTTTACGCTAGCCTACCCTTTGCACCGTCTTGCACCATTCCATAAAATATGGTGCCTGGCTAGTGCACAGAAATGGTGCAAGCTGGTGCTAAACTTTTTGGTGAAAAACTGCGTTAGTGGAGTTTTACACCAAAAAGTATAAATCAGGGCCATTGATTAAAAAGTTGTGTTACACTCATTACCACATATTTTTCCTTCTTGTGCAAATGTTTCCTTGAAGATTCAACAATTAATAAGCACAGTTGTACAAAAATGAGATTAGTATTTCTTAAGACCTAATAACGACTTAAGAGAGTCTTTATTAGCTGGGCGAAGGACAATTCTAATGGTGTCAATGAAATCTGATTAAGGTCGTATTTCGTGTGCAGGAATGGTATAACCCAAACAGTCAACTGTGGTTCCCAAAAACTCTTCTGAGGGAATGAATTGCCCATGTGGAAATTTGATTCAGTTAATTTGTTAAAGATCTCCTGTCCTGTGTCCCCAAACAAACTAAACTGAAGTGCTTTCTTTCTCTCTGCAGTGATTTTGTTCCTGTCAATGGTTACAAGGTACTTCTCAAAACCGCTATACCACTGTTTCCCATCTAATGCAGGCTTAGTAGGAAATATGAAGTTTGATTAAATATTGAACTGCCTGCCATCCTACATTTGTGAAGCAAACAGTCATTTTGTGCCACAACTAACAGTCAAAATAAAAAATAAAAGTGATAACTGGAAGACTGACCATAACTTTAATGTAGTTTATGAGTACTGCAAAGGAAAATATATCAAAACTGCACAGGTTGCCAATATTTGGTAATTTGAGATACTTGTACGCTCGTCAATGGTGGCATTATATATACCTCACTAGGTATGCAGGGTTTATATTTTCTAAGCTGGACTCTAAGGGGCATATTTACAGGAAAGTGGCACATTGGCTCTGATGCGCCACTTTTCTTGCGTCACCCTGCACCCCCCTAACATCAGCATGGTAGCACAGTATTTACTATACAACGCACCATGCCACACGTTAGCAAAAAAGCATCATAATTTAGAACACTATTATGGCGCTTTGCTGGATTAGCTCCATAAATTATGATGCTAGTCCAGGGAAGCACGGGGAGGCCTATAAGATTGTATGTCAACATCACTTTAATGCCTGCCCTGAGCAGGTGTGAAAAATGACAGAAAAAAATGGCACAGTGAAATCTTGTAATTTTACTCCGTAATTTTTCTGAGCCTCCCTAAATGGGAACACCCCCTTGCATACATTATACCTGGCGCAGGTATAATGTGGCACAAGGAGTTACAAAGAGGAACAATGCAAGCATTGCCCCACTTTGTAAATATGGCGCATGATGGGGGCCTCCTTAACACCACCTTAGTGTGAAAAAAATTACGCTAGGGCGGTGCAAGGAGGCGCAAGGGACTTGTAATTATACCCCTAAATGCTACAGCACATGGGAGGATATAGTTGAATCTTTACTCACATTCAGTGTCGGAGTTGAAGAAACATGTCAAAGAAGGAAATGTTGAATGCACTCAAGGCTCACATGTATGTAGTGTCTGATAGGTGTTATTACATAAAGAATTGTCACATCCAGACAATATTGTTATGTTCATGATGTTGTCCTTTTCCCATATCTGCAACCTGTTAGTGTGCGCGCAGGTGCCACACACTGATGATGTAATGTTCAGGGAGGTTTTGACAGTTGAGAGTGGGGAGGTGATTATTCTGAGTGAAGATGCTGATGAATGAAGAATAAAGCCTTGTTCTCTTTCCTTGCATCCTGTCGTCACTGTAGTGTCTCATGAGTTAGAGATGATGGGACCCTTTTGGTTCCTAATGGATAGAACTGTGACGTAAGTGTTACGGTGTGGTAAATAGAATTAGTGATTTAGAATGTTGAATTCACGGGTACACGCTGAGGAATAAAGATGTGTAATACAAGCTTGGGTGTGGCGTAATCATTCAGAATTACCAGGTCTGGGGAGGACGCTACAACTGGTGATTAGATAGATGATATGTAACTTAAAGAATCAACAGTGCTGACATGGTCCAGCAAACTGCTTATGCATGTCACATGTGCCTCAGTTGAAGTGAAGGTTGACGATTGGCGTATGTGGAGTTCAAGCTCCCCTCCAGTCAGTGCAAAGCTTTCAAAGAAGACAAAGGCCTTAGAGAGAAATTTGTGTATGATCAGTCAGAAACCTGCTAGTGAAACCGTCAAAAAAGTACTGCACCATTGAGCCATAAGCCATATGGAGCAATTACGATAAAGGCAGCGACAACCAGCCACAGCAAAACACTAAAGGCAATGACAACCAGGTGCAAGGAAGTGTTAGAAAAGATATAGGGGGTCATTCTGACTAAGTTGGTCGGAGCTAATGTGGCGGTAGCACCGCCACAGGCTGGCGGTATTTACCACTACATTATGACATTGGCAGGGTGGCTTAGGCCAACCCGCCAATGTACCACTCCGACTGCCATGGCGGTAGCAGCAGCCAGGCTGGAGATGAGAATCTCCAGCCCAGCGACTGCCATTGTGCCGTCAGCGGTATTATGTCCCTACCTTCCGCCATGGCATCCCTTCCCTGTCACTGATAGGAGGCTCCCCCCCCAATTCTGCCAGACAGACCCTCACCCCCTACATCCACACCCCTCAACAAAACACACATGCAGACACACACTCATCCACACATACATACATGCATGCATACATTCATTCATGCACACATCCGCACACACATCATAACATACACACAGACATGCATACACATTTCCATACATACACGCACTCACACACATTCATACATGCACTCACACACATTCATGCACGCACTCACACACATGCATACATGCATGCAAACAACACAACACACACACTTGCATTCAAGCACACACTCACACATACATGCACACAACCCTCACACACACACAACACCCCCCACCTCCTCTCCTGTCAGAGACCCGACTTACCTGGATCCAGGGGGTCTTCCGGCAGCGCCCACCAGCAGAACACCGCCAAGCTGTTTTACTTGTCATAATACAGCTGGCAGCAGTCTACTGGCATGGCGCTGTTGGTGGTAGCAGCGCCAACTTGTGGCGGAAATCCGGCTGTGGTCATATTAAGGCAGACGGATGGTAGGCGCAGCAACTGTCTTTTGGCGGCCATCTCCATGGAGGTAGGCGTTTTTTACCCACAATGTTGAAATGAGGACCATAGTCAGATACAGAAGAACGCCAAAGGTAGTGGAAACGAGGTATAATGCAGACGGTTGAAAATGGTGATGAACAACTGAAAGAGACAAAACAAGTACTTACTGCAAAAGAGGCCATATGATCTCACATCAGCCATAAATACCCTGATGCCAGCACATTGCAGGACTTCAAAGATGTTGTAAATGAAGCAGTTTGTTCAGATATAAAAGATCAATGGCTAAATTTAAAATGTCCTATCGCCACTGCAGCATCACTTTTAGTGACGCTGCGGTGGCGCTGTGAACTGCGCCATATTTACAAGGTGGCGTTAAGCCACTCTTTGTGGCTTAATGCCACCCTTTAAATACGGCCCGTTCACACTCAGCACTTTGCGTGAAAGGGGCGTCCAATGGGTGTTGCTGTGGGCACGCCACAGCAACACCCATTGCATTTTGACGCTGCCCTTGATTTACGAGTTTTCATAAACCTGAGGCAGCGCAAAAATCTAACGCCATCCCAGGGGTGGCGTTAGCATGCAGCAGCGAGGCGGAATGCTTTTCATTTCTCCTTGCTTTTTCGTCTTTCTATGTATGCTGCAGAATGAGCAAAAGGCCATCGAAGATTGTTTTTGTGCAGGAGGGTGTCCCTTCCTGCACAAAAACAATCTCCCCCACAACGCAGCCATCCTTGCACCATGGCACAAGGGTGGCTGGGTTGGTGCTCTGCAGCTTATGTAGCACATACGCGTATTCTATTAAATATGGTGCATCCCTACATTGTGAAAATGACAGAGCGCGGTGCTGCCAAATGTGGCGCAGCATCACGATCCCTCATTTTATTTTAAAGCTGGGCCCAAGTTTCATGTGTCATCAGCTACAGACCGTTTTCAAGATGTCAATACAGGCTGTCATGAATGCTTTCAATTACAGTAATGACATATTGGATTTCGGTGCCCACAGCAAAAGAACATGATAAAGCTTTTACGCAAGTTTGTTGATTACTTGCTGATGCCGGTCTAACCTTGAATGCAGGAAAGTGTGAGTTCCACAAAAAGAAACTCACATTTTTTGGCCATATTTTCTCTGATGGGGAAGTGACAACAGATCCAGCTAAAGTACAGGGGTTTTCAGTCACCTGTCCACCACAAGATGCTGCCATGTTACGTACTTTGTTGACATGGCCCGTTAGTGTTCTAGGTACGTACGTGACTTTGCCACCGTAAGGGCTCCCTGAAGAGATATTAATTTCACTGGTCATGAGTGTGAACAAAGCTTCAAACAAATGTAACATGCAATTGAGAATTCAGCTGAAATGGCCTACTTTGATCTGAAGCTTTAAACAGAGGATGTTGTTGACGCAAGCCCAGTTGGGTTAGGTGCGATTCTTGCCCAACACAGTGGACACCCAAATGCTCAAAGGCATATTGTGGCATATGCTAACAGAAGTCTGTCACAGACTGAACATGCCTGTTCACAACCTGAAAAGGAAAGTTTAGCAGTGGTGTAGGCTTGGGATCAGTCCCACTCATTTTTATACGAAAAGTCTTTCACTCTCGTCCCAGATCATCAAGCTTTGCTTACCATTTTTGGCAATACTAAAGCCAAAATGCCTCCTCGTATTGAATAGTGAGGTTTGAGATTACAGGAATATGACTACACTATTGTGCACAAACCAGGGAGAGATCAAAACCATGCTGACTATTTTTCACAAATGCCAGTGCAGTGTTCTAGTACCACTTCCAAAGCTGCTGAATCATACACTAACTTCATAGTAAAGTCCAGTACACCTGCCACTATTTTGTTAGAACAAATCATTACTGCCATGAGCACAGATAGTGACATGTTGATACTTAAAGACAGTATTGCACATCAATCCAGGAGGCAGCACACTCGATCTCTTACAAATGATGGCGAATATCAGAAGCTCAAAAATGTGAGAGATGATATGTCCATTACCCAGGAAGGTAATGTCTTACAAGGTTTGAGAACTGTCATATCGGAAAGTCTGTGGCTACAGGTGGTTGAAACGGCACATGAAGGACATCATGCAATTGTTGCCACTAAACAAGCTCTCTGAGATCGAGACTGGTTTCCTCATCTTGACGAAAGAGTTGAAAGAGAATTAAAGACCTGCCATTTGTGCAGCTGCTTATCTCCCAAAACAACCCAGCATCCATTGAACATGTCTGAACTCCCGAAGCATTTGTGGGAGGGAATCCCTATTGACTTCTTGGATTCCTTGGCAATGGACATCACCTAATGGGGCTCATTGATGAGTACTCCTGCTTGCCTGTGGTAGAAGACCTCTAATCGATCACCCAGAAAATAGTCATGCGAGATTAGATGGCATTTTTGCAGCATGGGTGTGCCTTCAATTCTAAATCCTGACAGTTGTCCCCCTTTCAACAGTCAATAATTCAGAGACTTTCTCAATCATCTCAATATTAAGCATCAGAAAAGCACATCTCTTAGGCCACAAGCAATAGCCGTCGCTTAGCTTTTTATGAGCACTCTCAAGAAGATCGTTCAGCGTGCTGTACTGGAGAAATGTGACCTCAAATCAGCTCTTTATTCTACTCTTCGTGCTTCTCAATCAATTCCTCATTCAATGGTAGGTGAAAGTCCTGCCACCCTGATGTTCGGAAGAGCCATGAAGACCAGGCTGCCACAATGGACCCAATGAAAGATCAACAAATGATGGTAAACTTTGTCACAGAGATTTGTGTCACAAGCACAAAGTGAAAATGAATGAAGACAAGCACCGATGTGCTAAGAGCACTGTGTTTACAGAAGGAGATCAAGTTCTGGTAAAACATTGGAGAAAACACAAGTCTAATGCTCCATTTGAAGCTGAACCCTTTAAAGTTGTAACTAGTAAAGGATACATGGTGACTGCTCACCATCCTGGAAAATCCATTACATGTGATTCTTCACATTTCAAGCATCTGCCTCATTAGTCGCCAGTTCCAGATGTCAGAAATGAGCCTGTTTCAACTGAAACTTCTGAGAGCCCACTGACCGCACCTGTTTCAGTATCACCAGTGCCAGTCATGGACACCTCTCCTATCTCTTCACAGCCTCAAGGGGCACTTTCTCTATGACTGATTTGAGCTTCACAATGACTTATTAAAGAGTTATGATGTATATATGTAATATTTGTATTTTTACTTATCAAGGGGGAGATGTAGGGCCATATTTATACTTTTTGACGCAAAACTGCGCTAACGCAGTTTTGCGTCAAAAAAAATTGCGCCGGCTAACGCCATTCTGAAGCACCATGCGGGCGCCGTATTTAATCAATGACGTTAGCCGGCGTTAGCCGCCGGCGCTGCCTGGTGTGCGTGGAAAAAAACGACGTACACCAGGCAGCGGCGGCGTAGGGGGATATGGGGCTTGGGCGTCAAGAAATGGGGCAAGTCAGGTTGAGGCAATTTTTTCGCCTCAACCCGATTTGCGCCATTTTTTTTCACTCCCAACCCCCATAGAAATGACTCCTGTCTTAGCAAAGACAGGAGTCATGCCCCCTTGCCAGTGGCCATGCCCAGGGGACTTCTGTCCCCTGGGCATGGCCATTGGGCATAGTGGCATGTAGGGGGGCACAAATCAGGCCCCCCTATGCCACACAAAAAAAAAAAAAAACACTTACCTGAACTTACCTTAATGTCCCTGGGATGGGTCCCTCCAGCCTTGGGTGTCCTCCTGGGGTGGGCAAGGGTGACCGGGGGTGTCCCTGGGGGCATGGGAGGGCACCTCTGGGCTCCTTCAGAGCCCACAGGTCCCTTAACGCCTGCCTTTTGCAGGCGCTAAAAAACGGCGCAAAAGTGGCCGTACATCATTTTTTTTGACCCGCCCACTCCCGGGCGTGAATTTTGCCCGGGAGTATAAATCCGACGCACATGCCTCGGAGTCGGTTTTTAGACGTGAACGCCTACCTTGCATCTCATTAACGCAAAGTAGGTGTCCACGCTAAAAAATTACGCAAACTCCATGGACTTTGGCGCTAGACGCGTCTAACGCCAAAGTATAAATATGGAGTTAGTTTTGCGTCGAAATTGCGTCAAAAAAAAAGACGCAATTCCGGCGCAAACGGAGTATAAATATGCCCCGTAGTGTCTAGTGAGGTAGAGATGATGGGACCTTTTTTGGTTCCTGACAGACTCCATAGAACTGTGACGTAAGGGTTAGGGTGTGGTGAATAGAATTCATGATTTAAAATGTTGAGCTTGCGGTTACACGCTGATGAATTAAGACATGTAATACCAAGCTCTGTGTCTGGCCAGCGAGAGCCGTCACAGATCTCAAGGGGGGGTGTAGGAGTGGCAGAGACAGAGGGTAGGTGAAAATATATATTTTTTTAAAGACTTACCTATTAGCACGATGCCTCTGTCTCCTGCCGCCTCGCTCCTCTTCCTTTGATGTGGTGTCTCATCATTCACTGGGACACCAGCACAGGCTCCAGAGCAATCCTGATGCTGCTTTCATGCTAAACCTAGCATGAACGCCGCAGCAGGATTGGTCTGAGCGGCTAGGACTACCGCTCAACCACAACCCTGGAGTCCATACAGTTTCTGCAGCCCGGCTGTGTACAGAGCCCGGTTGGAGAAACCTAAGTACGCATGTGTGTTTGGCCAGCCTGTGATGGCCGACCAAACACAAATGTGCACTTAGGTGCAATCTCTCCTCCTCCCCCCACACCTCCTGTGGCCCCCCTATCCCACCCCTCCCTGCTCTTCTGGCTGAGCCAGCAGATGAAAAATAAAATAATAGTAAGCTATCATTTTATTTTTCATCTGCTGGCTCTTAGCCAGGGGTGAAATCCCTCCACAATTGCGGAGGAGCCACCCCTGTACAGTGTGGCATAATCATTAACAAGTATTGGCGCTTGGGAGGACGCTAAAGTCAATACAGCGTATTGACAAAAACAGCAGGAAATGCTACTAACATGCATCATAGGACTCAACCTTGAACGTTGTAAGAGGCAGCTCATGGCAGAAGATTATGACTTCTACGTAGGAGAAAATTGTTAATGCTGAGTTTATTAATGAGTTTTATTAATGAATATTCATGTATTCTGAGTGTTGGATTTGCGTAGAAAATGTATTAACTTAGAGAAAAATAATGCACACATTTGATATTGTACCCATGTGAGTGGCCGCCCATGTTCAAGAAGTGTCTTTATTAATAGCTTATTAACATCAAAGGTTGAGCTTATGTTTGATTAATGTAGTAATATGTCATATCAAGGGTCATGCATTATGTATTAGCTTTGTTAATTGTAGGCCTTAACTTAGCAAGGTCTTAGGCCTAGTTTCACAGCCTCATGTCAAGATGCATTTCTTAGGCGTTTTTATAAAATGACTGCTTAGAGAATTAAATTGTGATTTTCCACTGTACTGACCATGTGCTTGTAGCTGAAGTTCGTTCTTGTGACAAACTGCATGTTAGAAAATGCTGTACTAGCTAGGGAAAGAGTGAATATCGTAGTGTGTGTAAGACTGACCTTCCCATGAGAAGACAATGGATACACTGACTAGAGTATAAGTTGCAACAATAATGATACCTGACAAGCCGAACTATGGGAACGGGAGAAGAGGAGCCAATCATCGAAATGTGAACCATGTAGCAGTAAAACTTTAGATTAGGTGTTTTAGTTTCATTGGACCAAGGGTAAACATGCGAATCTTTGACCAATGAGGATGTAGGAAGTAGTTTTAGAAAATTTAACTTAGCCAGACTGCACCGGGAGAACATACACCATTAGCTCTATTCTTTCCAACTGCCCAGAGAGCCATTTTAGCTATTATTTTCTTGACTATCCTGAGAAGAGACATGTTTAACTTTAATGCATTAAAAGACTTTGCTTTTTCTGAACTTTGATGCTGAATCTTGATGTCTTGCTGACCGAACTTATGTCCTATTGACGAAGACTGCCACCGCTTGCTGAACCATATTGAAGACAGGTATAAAATGACGTTACTGACTGCTATGTCTATTTGCTTTTGTTTCTAGTTACCAACCGCTATTTTTATAAAGCCATAGTTAGATGTTTTTTCAAATTTATGTTGAATACATTGTTTTGCATGAAGCCCAAACATACTATTCTAATCTGATGTTAGTTAGGGTCCTCACTGATGAAGTTGGCTACATGTAATAACAGTTGATGTCTTTTATTTGCTGGATCTAAATATACGCTCTTTCGTTTGCGCAGCTATTCGTATTATTAATTTGTACTGTAACTTTAGAATGTGTGGTAGCTCAAGCTTTGATCAGATTGCGATTCAGCAAGTATTGTTTTTGTATGTTTATCATTTGATTTTGTGACTAAGCTAAGTCACGTTAGCATTTTTAATATAGGGAAATAAACATTCCAACGTTTACATAAAAGTGGTTATTCTTGGCCGAGAGGTTATGGTGTGTGGAAGTTACTGACTCCTAGTGATTATTGATGTCATTGATTGCTGTTTGGTATTGATTTGTGTTCTTACGGGGTTACCTGGTGGGAACAACTAGAACGGCAGTCAAAAGATCCATCGGCCTATACGCAGCTCCCTTGTAAGTTTTCTTAGCCCCTTCCCCGCCATGGATGTAACGGTTACATCCTGGGCTGCTGCGCTGAGGCACCAAGGACGTAACAGTCGTCCATGGACTGGCTCATGAGGGGACTGCTAGCTCTCCCCCATGAGCCTCCCTCTTCCCTCCCATGGGCAGGGATGGAAGGGGAATCGCTTCTCCTTCCCCCCCGACTGCCCTACCCGCAGTGACGTCTGAAGTCAACAGCACGCGATCTTGCGCTGACCTCGTCAGAGGCCACCGCCACCGTGCTGCAAGCATGGCTTCCAGCACGATCGGAGAGAAATGCAAAGCATTTCTTTTCCGATCCTGGGGCTGGGGGCGGCACAGAGACATGAAAGGAAAGAAAAGGCTTTTCCTTTCCTTTCATGTCTCTTTGCGTATTTCTGCTGCCCGATCGTGAAGCGATTGGGCAGCAGAAATGCTCACTAGACACCAGGGATGTTTTGTTTACGCTTTTATTTTTTTTTGCAATTATGCATAAGAGGAGCGGCCCCTTAGGCAAGGGCCACTCCCCAGGGGGGCAATTTATTATTAAGCCTTTTCTGCCCCCCCCCCCCCTAGGGCAGATCGGCATATTTTAATTAGGCCGATGGGCAGAAGCCAGTAGACGCCATGGATTTTTTTTTACATTAAGAATGAAGGGGAGCGACTCTTTGAGCAAGTGTCTCTCCCCAGGGGGTGATTTTCTTTAGGCCAATTCTGCCCCTCCTGGGGGAAGATCAGCCTATTTTATTCAGGCCGATCTGCCCCCCGGGGGGGCAGAAGCCACTAGATGCCAGGAAGTTTTTTTCTTATTTTACGTTAAGAATCAAGAGCAGTGACCCCTTGAGCAAGGGTCGCTCCACTGGGGAGTAATTTTTTAATTTTTTACTAGGCCATTTCTGCCCCCCTGGGGGCAGATCAGCCTATTTTAATTAGGCTGATCTGCCCCCAAGGTCGGCAGAAGCCACAAGACGCCAGGGAGGTTTTTCTTTATGTGACCTGCGGATAAAAAAATTATTAGGCCATTTCTGTCCCCCATGGGGTCAGGTCGACCGATTTTAATTAGGCCAATCTGCCCCCAAGGGGATAAGAAACCACTAGACTCCAGGGATTTTATATTTGTATGTCAGTTTCACACAAGGTGAGTGACCCCTTAGGCAGGGGTACCAGAGATTTTTGATTTTTTGATTTTTTACAGATGGGGAGCAACCCCTTAGGAAAGAGTCTGCCCCCCTTAAGTGCAGATCGACCTATTTCTATTAGGTGGATCTGCCCCCGGGGGGGGGGAGGCAGAAACCACTTAGGCACCAGGGATTGGTGTGTGTTTGTATGTGGGTTTTGTTTGAGGGGGCAGCCCCTTGGGCAAGGGTCGATCCCCATTGGTGCACATTACTGTTGGCCATTTTTCCCCCCCTTGCGGGAAGATCGGCCTATTTTTGTAAGGCTTATCTGCCCTCCCGGGGGGGAAGAAAGCCCACCAGACAGCCCTTTTTTTTTTTTCAAAAAAAGAGGGTGGGGGTATGGCCATACTCCCACGCCAAATAAATAGGGGCAAAGTTGTTCTGCCCACTGGTGGGCAGATGGGGAAATTACCCGGATGCGCTCCCTGGGGGGGCAGAAAGCCTACAAGATGCCAGGGAATAAAAAAAAAAAAAAAGTGGGGTGGTGGCTACCAACCGGTATGGGCATGGTTATGCCCCCACCCCAACTGAAGGTGCTAACAGTTTTTTCAGTTCTCCCCCGCACACTAGAACATCTTATCCCACAGCAAGCAAGTAGACATTTGATAATTTGGGGTTTTGGTTTTACATTTGGGCCATGAAAGCTTGTCTAACTCTCAAAATCGTCCCACTTGTAATGGTGAGGATTTCACTTTTTGGACTTTGGGAGGCTGCCATCTAGAAAAATCTATGAGACCTAGACTCATCTGAAAACTAAACATCTGGGTGAGTCCAGGGTGGTGTGGATCACATGCACTCCGCACCATTTTCTTACCCACAATGGCCTGCAAACCTCCAACTTTGCTTGAAATCACACATTTTTACCACATTTTTGTGATGGATCCTTCTGGAATCTGCAGGAATCCACAAAATTCCTACCACCCAGTATTGTTTCATCTATACCGATAAAAATGCTGCCTCACTTGTCAGCCTAAAAACGTTTTTTTTTTCCAAACTGCCCTTTTGGACCCTCTTGTTTCCCCCTCATTTTGAAAATGTTTTTGGCCTTCCCTGTCACAGGCACTTGGCCTACCTACACAAGTGAGTTATAATTTTTACCGGGAGACTGAGGGGAACTCTGGGTGGTAGGAAATTAGTGCCGGTGCATTGGTCCCACACAGAAATGTGGGAAAAGTGTGATTTTGTTAGCTACATTTGAGATTTGCTGAGCATTCTGGGTAAGAAAACACTGGGGGATCCACGCAAGTCACACCTCCCTGGACACCCTCGGTGTCTAGTTTTCAGAAATGTTTGGGTTTGGTATGTTTCCCTACTTAGCTGCTGAGATCAGGACCAAAAATGCCGGAGCCCCCCCTCCTCCACAAAACCAGGTCGTTTCATATTTGATAATTCTGATGTGTCTACATAGCGTTTTGGGGCATTTCCTGTCACAGGGACTTGGCCTACCTACACAAGTGAGGTACCATTTTTATTGGGAGACCTAGAGGAATACTGGGTAGACAGACGTTTGGGACTCCCCTCAGATTCCAGAACTTTCTGTCACCGAAATGTGAGGAAAAAGTGTTTTTGTTGCCAGATTTTGAGGTTTGCAAAGGATTCTGGGTAACAGAACCTAGTGAGAGCACCACAAGTCACCCCATTCTTGATTCATCCATGTGTCTAGTTTTAAAAAATGCACAGGTTTGATAGGTTTCCCTAGGTGCCGGGTGAGCTAGAGGCCAAATTCCACAGCTAGGCACTTTCTAAAGAACATGTCAGATTTCAATGGAAAAATGTGATGTGTCCATGTTGCGTTTCCTGTCATCGTGCATTAGGCCTACCCACGCAAGTGAGGTACCATGTTTTACCAGGAGACTTGGGGTAACACAGAAGAGCAGAACAAGTGTTATTGCCCCTTGTCTTTCTCTATATTTTTTCCTTCCAAATGTAAAGCAGGGGGTAAAAAAGATGTCTATTTGAGAAATGCCCTGTAATTCACATGCTAATATGGGCACCCCGGAGTTCAGAGATGTGCAAATAACCACTGCTTCTCAACACCCTATGCTGTGCCCATTTTGGAAATGCAAAGGTTTCCTTGTTACTTATGTTTCACTCTTTATATTTCACCAAATGAATGTTTCGTGTACCCGGTATACAATGAAAACCCATTGCAAGGTGCAGCTCCTTTATTGGCTCTCGGTACCTAGGGTTCTTGATGACCCTACAAGCCTTGTATATTTCAGAAACCATAAGAGTCCAGCAGATGTAACGGTATATACTCTTTTGAAAATCTGACATCGCAGGAATAAGTTACAGAGTAAAACGTGGAGAAAACTTTCTTTTTTCTACCTCAATTTCAATATTGTTTTATTTCAACTGTTATTTTCTGTGGGAAAACCTTGTGGGATCTACACAAGTGACCCCTTACTGAATTCAGAATTTTGTCTACTTTTCAGAAATGTTTAGCTGTCTGTGATCCAGCACTGGTTTCACACCCACTTCTGTCACTAACTGGAAAGAGGCTGAAAGCACAAAAAATTGTAAAAATGGGGTATGTCCCAATAAAATGCCAACATTGTGTTGAAAAACGTGGTTTTCTGATTCAAGTCTGCCTGTTCTTGGGAAGATGGTGATTTTAGCACTGCAACCCCTTTGTTGATGCCATTTTCAGTGAAAAAACCACAAGCCTTCTTCTGCGTCCCTTTTTTCCCTTTTTTTTTTCACTGTATTTTGGCTAATTTCTGGGCCTCCTCCAGGGGAACCCACAAACTCTGGGTACCTCTAGAATCCATACGATGTTGGAAAAATAGGACGCAAATTTGTCGTAGGTAGCTTATGTGGACAAAAAGTTATGAGCGCCTAAGCACGAACTGCCCATGATAGCCAAAAAAGGCCTGGCACATGAGCGGGAAAAGGCCTGGCAGCAAAAGGGTTAATAAGGCAGACGCGCTAACAAAGATAAAATGCTTTCATCATCACCTGTTACGATGGTAACACTGATGGTGTGCCTTCGAACTGGATTTTTCACATGAGCTGCAGGTGCACAGAACGTAACTGTGAAGAAAAACCGTTGATGATTTGAAAAACGGTACACACGCACAAAGACAGTTGGTGCAGCGCATATTACAGTGCCCCTATAAAAGGTTATTGATCCTCACTCGGTGTCACACAAATAATGCACCAAACAGCTGTCACAAAAGTTAAAAATTCTGATTAATCAGAGATCATGTGCCCTAACTGAAACAATCTCGTTGCCAATTGTTCCATGGTTCCAGGTGTGCAGGAAGTCTGAATCCACATTTATCACCGGAAGCAACAAAAGCCCTCACGACTGAGTGGACGGCTGCTTTTGTACAATAGAACAAAAAAACTGTTCCGGTAATAAAGTAATGTATTCAGCAGTGGCAGAACTTGGCCCTGAAAAGAGCAGACCCTCAGTCAAACAATTCCGGCTGTTCTCCCCTTGTGATGGCCCACAGGAACATTTTAAAAAGGCAGCAAAAGACAAATAACTACAAATTATCAAACATGGGACTGGCGTATACAAATAAAAGACCTATTTGGGAATAAACTGAAGATTCATGAAAGAGGATAGCGGAAACTGCAATTACCAGAGGGCAGTTTTTGCAGTTGTCAAGGCAACTGGGAATAGTTGTAAGAGGCTTACTCCAACCTCAGGGATTGCTTAGGAGAAGACAGAGACAGGCAAGAAGATGAAGCTGATCTCCCCTCTGTATCTTGTCACGCAGAAGCTAAAAATTTCCAAACAAGGCCCTGCCAGACTTCTATCTTTAAAAGGTTCCTACATCATTTACAATCACATTGAGTAAAAGTAACGCTTGTTGTTTATAGCACTTACAAATGGCAAAAACGCTACACAAAGTGTCAATCAGGAATAAATGTATTCAGAATGGTCATTGTCGTGTACCTATGGAAAGACAGACTTCTGAAATGAAAAAAATACTCACATGTAGTAAAATGTATTTTGTTACACTTAGCAGACCTGATTGGCTATCCATGAAATTGATGGTTTCAGCTCAAAGAAACTCCCAACCTTTGTGATGGGGTTGCAGGAAGGCAAATAAAGTGAGAAGAGCAAGGAAACAATGAACCTGCAACTAAGATTGATATCCACAGTTAGTTAAATATAGAAGGTTAAAAGGAAATGTGGCTGTAAAGCTCCCTGCAGATCCTTCAAACAAGAAGTAGTTAAGGTGAAGCTCCCACATGGTCTTCAAACAAGGAGCAGGTAAAGTGAAGCTCGCTGCAGGTCCTTTGTACAAGAAGTGAGTAAGATGAAGCTCCCTCCAGTTCCTTTGTACAAGGAGTGGGTAAAGTGAAGCTACCTGCAGGTCCATTGTACAAGGAGTGGGTAAGATGAAGCTCCCTCCAGGTCCTTCGTACAAGGAGTGGTTAAAATTAAGCTCCCTCTAGGTCCTTTGTACAAGGAGTGGGTAAGATGAAGCTCCGTCCATGTCCTTCGTACAATGAGTGGTTAAGATGAAGCTCCCTCCAGGTTCATGCTTGGAGTTGATGATCTTATTGAAATCAACTGTGTTTCAGAGCTTGAGACATGTTGGAGACTTGTTAGCAGTGAATTTTTACTAATGATTATTCATGTACTCTGAGTTTTGAATTTGCATAGAAAATGAGTTATCGTAGAGAAATAAATACACACATTTGAAAATGTGCCTTCTTGAGAGGCCAAAAAATTCACAAAGTGTACTTATTAACAGCTTATTAATGTAAAATGTTGAGCTCATGTTTGGATTAATGTATTAGTATGTCATATTAATGGTTATGTATTATGCATATGCTTCATTAACCGTAGGCCTTACTTTAGCAAGGTCTTTGGCCCAGTTGCAGGCTTCATGTCGAGCTGCATTTCACAGGCGATTTATAAAATAGCTGCTTAGAGAATTAAGTTGTGATTTTCCATTGCATTGACCAAATGCTAGTATCTGAAATTCTTTCCCATGAGAACTGCTTTCTAGAATATGCTGTACTAGCTAGGGATACATTGTATAACTTAGGCCCTCATTACAACCCTGGTGGTAAATGCCACGTACCGGCATGCTGCCGGGTGCCAACATACCGTGACCGCGGCGGTATTCCGCTACAGGTATTATGACCCACACTGAGAAAACCGCCACTATACAGGCACCCACACAAGTCAGCCACACCAAAGGTCAGATAGCAAAACCCACACCGTTACGCCAACAAGAATACGCCCACAGTATCACGATCCATGCATCACTGCAGCGGTCTTTCAACCGCAGTAAACCATTGGCGGTACACAATGCTGCGTTCAAAATACACACACATTTACAAAACACCAGCACATTGGACAATTCAAACTACACACGCCTGACACACATACACACACCACACACTCACACCACTATAAAACACACACCCACATTACCCACAACCCTTTCAATGAAAAAAAAGATTGCTAGCAGAGAGAGACACAAGCCAGGAGCACCCACTCAATCTGAGCCACAGAACACCATCACCCATACACTATCCACGCTCCTTACAGCATACACCCCAACACATCACCCCACACATCACCCTACACATCCTCACACATATCACTCACACCACATCCATGGCACCCCAAAGACACCCCAGGTTTTCAGAGGAGGAGCTAAGGGTCATGGTGGAGAAAATCATCCGGGTAGAGCCACAGCTATTCCGATCACAGGTGCAGCAGACATCCATTGCAAGGAAGATGGAGCAATGGTGGAGGATCGTGGACAGGGTCAACACCGTGGGACAGCATCCAAGAACAAGGGATGACATCAGGAAGAGGTGAACGACCTACGGGGAAGGTGCGTTCTGTGGTTGCAAGGCACCAGGTAGCCATACATAGGACTGGCGGTGGACCCCCACCTCCTCCCCCACAACTAACAACATGGGAGGAGCAAGTCTTGGCAATAATGCATCCTGAGGGCCTTACAGCAGTAGCAGGAGGACTGGACTCTGGTAAGTCACATCTTTACTACTTTATCCCCCCACCCTACCTGCATGCTATCAGAAACTCCTACCCCTACCTTCACCCCATCACTCCACCACCTCACACATACCCCACCATCCCAACCCACCCATCCCAATACCAAGCCTTACATGTAACACCAATGCATGGACCCCCAACACAGACCTGCATGGACACCCATCACCACAACATGCCCAGTAGAGAGACTCACCCAACCCACAAAATCATCACCCACAAGGCCAAGCTGACAGGGAAATCACAATCATACAGGGAAACACACCCATGCACAAGATGGCACACGCAGATACACTAATACTGCATTTGCATCCACACAGGACCCATGCTCAACGTCACCGGAGAGAAGGTGCCAGCTACATCCAATCTCCCCCTGAAGAGCCCCACAGTGACGACAGCAGCTCAGGATGACCAACCTAGCCCATCCAAGACCTCTGGACAGCGGTTGCCCTGCCACAGTCCCAACCCACCACAGAGCCTCCCCCCTCAGGAAACACCAGCACAGTACCCACCCAGGGGCCCCAGGCCACTGTCCCCAGGACACGTCAATCAGCAGTGTGTCCACCACTACAGGGACCCCAGGCAATCCCACAAACACAGGACGATCAGGGACCTAGGGTCAGTGGCAGTGGGCACACGGTTCAGGGGACAGAGGCACAGGACAACAGGGAAGCTGGGAGGACTGCTGTGTGACAGGGGGAGGACAGGCCCATGGAACCCACTTTCCACGAGGCACTATCCAACATCCTGGGAGCATACCACCATTCCCAGGAGACCATGGGCCAGATACTGGCCAAGTTGAAGGAGACCCAGCGGCTGCAGGAGGGACAGTACCTGGGGATCAGGGAGGACCTCAAAAACATCTACACCATCCTGGTCACCATTGCAGGGGTGCTGGCTGACATGGGCAATACCATGAGGGAGGCAGTGGCACACCTACGGGCCCCTGACACTAGCCAAACCGATGAACAGCCTTCCCCCTCCTCTGGCGTTAGTGGACAGGAGGCCCCGCCACAGTAACAACAGGCCACCAGCACTCCACCCCCTGCAGAAGGAGAACCACAACGCAAATGGTCCCTGCGATCCAGGCAGAAGCCAGAGAACAGTGGCAAGACCCCCACCAGGAAATAAGACTCTACTGATTGTCACCCTTCTGTCCCACTCTGTCACCCTGTCCACCTTGAACTGCCATTACTCCCCTTCCTATGCCCCATTGGACAATGCACCTGTGATACCAAGAGACTGGACTCTACCCTGGACTTTCCTCCACCATCAGCCCAGCCCATTGCACATCCCCCTCTACTTAATAGCACATAAACAAACACCCTTGGAACACATACAAATCTGGAGTCTGTCAAATGATTCAAATATGTATTAGTTCAACTTTATCAAAGCATTGCAAGTCAAATGTACAGTGAAATATACTTTGGAATGATCTTTGGTGGGCAGCAGTACACATAGCAGGATCCAGAGTGGGGCACAGAGATCTGGAAATAGATATGCCAGAGGGTACAGTCAGTGGCCATAGCTATAGGGAAACAGGCTGCTGTGTACAATGTCCAACAGAAAACTGAAAAGTAAAGTGAAGTTACAGTGTCTTACCTGTGTGTCACTGGAAGTACTTTTGAATTATATTGCTTCTGTTGTCAACATCTTCTTCCTCTGCCTCCTCTTCCTCACTGTCCACAGGCTCCACCACTGCCACAAGACCATCTCCAGGCACATCCTCCTGCAGAAAAGGCACCTGGCGTCTCAAGGCCAGGTTGTGCAACATGCAACATGCAACGATGATCTGGCACACCTTCTTGGGTGAGTAGTACAGGGAGCCACCTGTCAGATGGAGGCACCAGAACCTGGCATTCAGGAGGGCAAAGGTATTTTCCATAATCCTCCTTGTACGCCCATGTGCCTCATTGCAACGTTCCTCTGCCCTTGTCCTGGCATTCCTCACTGAGGTCAGTAGCCATGAGAGGTTGGGGTAACCAGAGTCACCTGCAAATTTCGAAGGACAACTGTTAGACACACACCAACCTTTACCCAGGCACCTATTTATACTGTGTGGGGACCTTGGGCTCACCTGTTAGCCACACCTGATGCCTCTGGAGTTGGCCCATCACATATGGGATGCTGCTATTCCTCAAGATGAAGGCGTAATGCACAGAGCCAGGATATTTGGCATTCACATGGGAGATGTACTGGTCCACCAAACACACCATCTGCACATTCATAGAGTGATAGCTTTTTCTATTCCTGTAAACTTGTTCATTTCTCCGTGGGGGGGGGGACAAATGCCACATGAGTACCATCAATGGCACCAATGATGTTGGGGATATGTCCCAGGGCATAAAAGTCAGCTTTCACTGTGGCCAAACCCACCACCTGGGGGAATACGTTGTAGCTGCGCATGTGTTTCAGCAGGGCTAACAACACTCTGGTCAATACGTTGGAAAACACTGGCTGAGACATCCCTGATGCCATCGCCACTGTTTTCTGGAAGGAACCACTTGCAAAGAAATGGAGCACTGACAGGACCTGCACGAGAGGGGGGATACATGTGGGCTGGCGGATAGCTGACATCAGGTCTGGCTCCAATTGGGCACACAGTTCTTGGATTGTAGCACAATCAAGTCTGTAGGATATGATAATGTGTCTGTCCTCCATTGTCTCAAAGTCCACCAGGTGTCTGTACACCGGAGGATGCTGCCATCTCATATTCAGCCTCAGCGGTTGAAGCCTATGGAAGACAACGGTGAGCAGAGGGTCATGTTCACGCACTATTGCACTAATGATGATTATTTTGCGTTACAGAACCAGTATGTGAATCCGACAATCTGTTGCTGTGCCAATGTCTGCTGTGACTCAGTTAGGTGCCAGGCCCTGTGCCCCCCCTGAAATGTCGGCTGCCTGACCTGTGAGGAGGGACAAGTGGAAATGAGGTAATTCTGCTGGCGTTGTGCACCGTTGCGTTAGGCGGTCGAAGACCGCCGCACAACTTTGCATTGGTTATCATTGAACCCTATGGGTTCCAGGAGCCAATGGCGATGTACGCTGGCCGTGACGGTACGCACTGCCGCAGACGTGACCACCATTTTCTATCTGTTCACTCACTTGCTACCTGACCTTCAACAGGAGGGGAGAGGGCCCCTACCTTCACTGTGGAGGAGTTGGAGAAACTGGTGGATAGGGTCCTAATCCAGTACACTTTACTCTAGGGTCCTCCAGACAAACAGATGAGTACACTGTGAGCATGATGCATGGGCGTGCTGTGTGTGTAAGCCAAATGTAGGGGGGGGCAGAAGCATCCTTGGCCAGAGTGCTGCATCTAAGGTGGTCAGTGTATGTGCGTCAGGGGATGGGAGGGATCTGGTGAGCCATGAGTATGACGGTCTGGATGGTTGACTAATTCACTTTTCTGCTGTCTTTTCCATGCAGGTCAGCGCCCACCAGCATCGCCAAGGAGGTGCGGACCCTGGGGGTCTTTGACAGGCGAGGCATCCACTGCCGCAAAAGGTGGGAGGATCTGAGCCGCTGGGCAAAGAAGATGGAGGAGGTCCAGCTGGGGCTGGCCTCCCAACGAGGAAGGGGTGCCCGTCGTACCATGACCCCCCTGATGTTCCGCATCCTGGCGGTGGCCTACCTGGAGATGGATGGGCGCTTGAAGGCATCACAGCAGCCACAAGGGAGATTCAGAATCCTGACTTTGTGCGCGTTAAGAGTTACCTGGGTGGGGGATGTGGGCTATGGGTGACCGTAGGCCAGGGCGAAGATGGCAGGGTAGGTCCCTTGTTGGGCAGGCTCTGAAGCAGTCCTACCCCAATAGTGTTAGTGGACATCTACTACTGGGCAGGGTCCTGTCGGTTTCAGGTGTGCAGCTAATGGAGGTAGGCATTGTAACCCATGGGCTGGTGACTATCTTAGTAAATGGTTGGGCATGGCCTAGTGCATAGGGCTGCTCCCTGTGTGTTGTGTACGCCAACGGTAGTGTTGTTGTTGGCATTGACCAAGTATATCCTCTGTCTCCCCCCCCCTTTTGTTTTGTCACCCTGTTCTTGTGTGCATTAGCATCATCTGGCGGAGGAGCAGAGGCGCCGGCGACAGTGGAGCTGGATCCCACATGGGCCTCGAGGCCGAATCCACCGACGGTGAGGGCACCAGTGGGAAGGAGCACCACAAGGGGGACAGGAGAGGAGACCACAGACAGCAAGTCCTCCGATGGAAGCTCCCTGGTGGTGGCGGATGCCTCTGTGCCCACCCCAACAACAGGTACATCTGCCACCCCCCCTACCAGCACCGCCCTCCCAGCAGCCCCTCACTGTGTTTCCCGTGCCCGCTCACGCAGGAGGGTGGGCATCTCCTTCGCCCCAGGCACCTCAGGCCCTGCCCCAGTCAGCCCTGCTGCCCTCAGTGAGGAGGCTATTGACCTCCTGAGATCCCTCACTGTTGGGCAGTCAAACATACTGAATGCCATCCAGGGTGTCGAGAGGTATTTATAACAAACAAATGCATTCCTGGAGGGCATTCACTCTGGCGTGGCGGCCCAACAGAGGGCATTTCAGGCTCTGGCATCAACACTGATGGCAGCCCTTGTACCTGTCTCTAGCCTCCCCCCTCCAGCTTCCTCTACCCAGACCCAATCCCCTCAACCGCAGCCTATCCCAAGCACGCCTTCAGACCAGCATTCACCCAAATCAACACACAAAAGTGGCTCAGGCAAACACAAGCACCACACTTCATCTCACAGTCACACACACAAGCACCATCCCTATGCAGACACACCAACATCCACTGCCTCCACTGTGTCCCCTCCTCCTCATCGTCCACCTCCCTCCCAGTAATGTCTCCACTCACACCTGCATGCACTACATCCTCATCCACTACCTCCATCACCAGCACGCCCATCACAACACACCCCTCACGAGCAGTCACAACCCCCACATCTATTCACACGTCTCCTGTGTCCTCTCCCAGTGTGTCTGTGACCCCTCCTCCCAAAGTACACAAACAAAGCACCCATCCACCCAACAGCCATCCACCTCACAACAGCATCCAGCTCATGCACCTGTACCCAAAGTCAGCAGACAGACACCTCCTACAACCACTCCCTCTTCCTCCACTCCCAAACCCTCTCCCTCTTCCGGCCCCAGTGTGTTTAAGAAGCTTTTCCTGGCAAACATTGACCTGTTCCCTACCCCTCCCTCCGTCCAATCCCCTCGGGCCAGGGTGTCCAGAACCCAGGCCAGCACCTCAGCCACCAAGTCGATGTCTGCTGTGGTACCTGCAACTTACAGAGGCTCAAAGGGGGCAGTCGTCAGGCCAGCCAGTGAGCCAGCAACCCCTGCAAAGGAAAAAAACATTCCACCACCTGCTAAGGTGAAGAAGGGGACAGCATGCAGCAAGGCCAAGGAGCACGAACCACCCAGCAAGGCCTCCTCAAAAACTCCAGCAGCCGGATCCAAGGTCACACCACCATCTGCCAAGGTGAAAAAGTGGCAGAAAACACCAGGCAAGGCACTTCAGCCGTCAGAGGCTGCAGGTGAAGGCCTGGTGGCTACCAGCACAACCGCCAGCACCTCCACCTGTGCTGCGGCCAGCATCGGCAGCAGCCCAACCGCAAGCACCACCACCTGCACCGCTGCTAGCGCCACTACTGTCAGCAGCAGCAGCCCCAGTGGGCAGCTGTCCGAGGCTGCGGAGAAGGGCTGGAGCATGGCAAGCACCACCACATGCACTGCCGCTAGCACCGCCACAGGCCCGCTGGAACCACCGCAACCTGCCCCGCTGACAGTAGGACCACTACCAGCAGTAGCAGCCCCAGTGGGCAGCCGTCCAAGGCTGCAGGAGAAGGGCTGGACCTCCCTCCACCACTGGCAGCAAGAGCACCTGCACCACGTCCAGCACCGCCACATGCACCGCCGCAGGCCCCACCGCATTCACCACCACCTGCACCGCTGACAGTAGGACCACTACCAGCAGCAGCAGCCCCAGTGGGCAGCCGTCCGAGGCTGCAGGAGGAGGGCTGGAGCCTCACACCACCACTGGCAACACCCCCACCAGCACCGGCACTACTACCAGTTTGCTGCTTTAGCCCCCGCAGGATGGAGTCTAGCCCTGCCTCCATGGACTATCATGCAACCTGTTCCCTGCAAATCTCGTACCTCAGACACCCAGGTGAGGGAATGTGAACTGCCACACCCCACGTGTTGCTTCACTGGGCACAAGACCCCCTCCAGAACCAGTGGAGAAAGGCATCCACTCAAGCTATCCTTGGCAGGATGAAACACACTGGGCACAAAGCCCCCCTCCAGAACCAGTGGAGAAATACATCCACTCACCCTATCCTTGGCAGGATGAAGCACACTGGGCACAAAGCCCCCTCTAGAACCAGTGGAAGAACACATTCACTTGAGAGACTGTGGCTTTACACTCCCCAGGACCAAGCAGTGGGCAAACCACCCACTTGAGAGACTTGAGAGACTGTGGCTTTGCACTCCCCAGGACCAAGCAGTGGGCAAACCACCCACTTGAGAGACTTGAGAGACTGTGGCTTTGCACTCCCCAGGACCAAGCAGTGGGCAAACCACCCACTTGAGAGACTGTGGCTTTGCACTCCCCAGGACCAAGGACCAAGAAGTGGGCAAACCACCCATATGAGAGACTGGCTTTGCACTCCCCAGGACCAAGCAGTGGGCAAACCACCCACTGTAGAGACTGTGGTTTTGTATTGAGGCAGGAGTCAAATGTGGGCTTGGCCCATGACTTTTGGCCCAGTGGCCCACGGACATTTGGAAGGGACAATGTACGGCCTTATATACATATTGTATATTTTTGTGAATACTGTTTTTCTATTCATTACATATATCTGCCTATTTCTAATATATCACTGATTCAACTCAATTCCTTTTGTCCTTGCGTTCTTCCAGGGGGTTACGGTGTGTAAATGTAAAGTTGTTGCATGTGTTTGTGTGTATGGTGTTGTGGGTGAGGGTGTGGCGTGTTGCGTGTGTGTGTCACTCTCTTTTTCCTCCCACCCTCCCCTGTGTTCTAGGTGCAGTACTCACCGTGGTCATCGCCGCCGCCTTTTGCATTCCTGGTCGATGAGGAGGTAGACCTGGAAGTCGGGCTCCATAGTGTCCTGGTTCTTCGTTGAATGTCGAGAGGTGAGTGGTTTCCCTTCTGTGTTCTGTTTCCGCTGTGCTTTTGATGGCGTTGGTACCACCCCGGAAAAGCTTGCAGATAGGTGGGTTGTGATGGGGTGAGCGCATTGTCTTTCGCCTGTCTGTTGACGGTTACCGCCGCGGTGTTTGTTGCCACCACCATGGCGGTCGGAGTGTTAAAGTGGCTGTCTGTGTTGGCGGTTTCCGCCATGGTCGTGATCCCATTTATTTTACCACCGGCCTTACCACCGCTTTAACACCGACCGCCACAGTTGTAATGAGGGCCTTAGTGTGTGTAAAGACGACCTTCCCAGGAGCAGACAATGGATGCATTGACTGGAGTATAAGCTGATACAAATTTGTTACCTGACAAGCCCAATGACGGGAATAGGAGAAGAGGAGGCAATCATCGACATGTGAACAGGGGACTAGTAAAATCTTAGATTTGGGGTTCTACTTTCATTGGGCTAAACATAAACGTACAATTGTTTGACCAATTGCAACGTGGGAAGTAGTTTTAGGGAATCTAACTTAGCCAGACTGCACTGAGAGGAGATACCCCATTCTCCCCATTCTTCTTGAGTGTTTAGTTATCATTCTTTCCGAACTGCATGAAGAGACTTTGGGGCATATTTATACTCTGTTTGCGCCGGAATTGCATCGTTTTTTTTACGCAATTCCGACGCAAAACTAACTCCATATTTATACTTTGGCGTTAGACGCGTCTAGTGCCAAAGTCCGTGGAGTTTGCGTCATTTTTTAGCGTGGACACCTCCTTTGCGTTAATGATATGCAAGGTAGGCGTTCCCATCTAAAAAATTGACTCCGAGGCATGTGCGCCGTATTTACACTCCCGGGCAAAACTCACGCCCGGGAGTGGGCGGGTCAAAAAAAATGACGTCCAGCCGCTTTTGCGCCGTTTTTTAGCACCTGGTCAGGGCAGGCGTTAAGGGACCTGTGGGATCGGAAGGAGCCCAGAGGTGCCCTCCCATGCCCCCAGGGACACCCCCTGTCACCCTTGCCCACCCAGGAGGACACCCAAGGCTGGAGGGACCCATCCCAGGGACATTAAGGTAAGTTCAGGTAAGGTCAGCGAAAAATTTGCCTCAGCCTGACTTGACCCATTTTTTGGCGCCCAAGCTCCATATCCCCCTACGCCGGCGCTGCCTGGTGTACGTCGTTTTTTTTCACGCACACCAGGCAGCGCCGCCGGCTAACGCCGGCTAACGTCATTGAATAAATACGGCGCCCGCATGGCGCTTCAGAATGGCATTAGCCGGCGCTAATTTTTTTTACGCAAAACTGTGTTAGCGCAGTTTTGCGTCAAAAAGTATAAATATGGCCCTTTGTTTTCCTGAACTTTAATGCTGAATTCTGATGCCTTGCTGACCGAACTGATGTCCAATTGATAAAGACTGTCACCGCTTACTGAATCATACTGAGGTAAGGTATAAGACGATGTCATTGACTTTCATGCTTATTTGGTTTTGTACCTAGGCACCAACCACTAATTTTGACAGAGCCATAGTTAGATATTTTTCTAAATTTGTGTTGACTAAATTGTTTTGCATGAAGCCCAAACATGCTATTCTAATCTGAAGGTTAGTTAGGGTACTCACTGATGATGTATCCCTACATTTAATAACAGTTGATGTCTTTTCTTTGCTGAATCTAAATGTATGCCATTTCCTTGGACAGTTATTCTTGCTATTGATTTGTACTGTAACCTTCGAATGCGTAGTGATCCAAGCCTTGATTAAACTGCGCTTCTTTAGGAGATTTGGGCAGCCAGTATTGTTTCTGCATGCTTACCATTTGATTTTGAGTCTAAATTACGTGACTTTAGCATTGTTAATATAGGGAAATAAAAACATTCTAACTTTTACATAAAGGAGTGGTTATTCAGGGCCGAGAGGTCATGGTGTGTTGAAATTACTGACGCTTATGATTGTCAATGCTATTGATTGTTATTGCTATTGATTTGTATTGGTATAGGGTGTCATTGTGGGGACTACTCTAAGCGCAGTCAAAAAGTCCATCAACGTACAAACATGCCCCCTTATAAATTAATGTCAATTAACCAAATAAGGTCTGACACGCTAACAGAATCTATAGCATGTTATCAAATCCTTAAACTTAACTTTCAAACTATTGATTCTTTTTTACAACAGGGATTGAAGGCTACCACCAATGAAGGGTGGTGGAGCGGGGGACACAGTCAGGCTGGAGACATGTAAGGGCGCATGTCTTTTTGGCCGGCCTGAGACGGCTGGCCCAACAGACATTCGCACTTTGAAGTGCCACTACTCCTTCCTATGGCCGGCCCCACCCGCTCTACATTCCAAGCTGTCAGACAGACAGCTATTTGCTGCTGCCTGCCTGACTGAGCGGGGGGAGACGCTCCTCTGCTAAAACGGAAGAGCCGCCCCTGTTCGAAAGCTAGGATCTCTCATGCCTGTCTCTGCAGAGAGTGTTTTTGGCAAAAATATCTATATTTTACTATGATCATGGCTTATACATTGCTGGACCCTCTTACAGGCTGGTGCAAAAAAGGGTTTTAAGAACTTTGGTTTCGGGATCTTTGAAGTGATCTATCAGAGTCTCAAACCACTCTTTGTGCTAGTATCAATCCGCTGATAATAAATACTGCAACAGAAACAGAGTTTAAAGGGCATTTATGTTTAATGGTAATTTATAAAGATTTGTTATATTTAAGACAAACATTTGTATTTTTCGCTTACTTTGAAGAAGCTGAAGCGCATTCATCTCAATTCCCAAATATGGTTTTATTTAAATGACAGCCTAGAAATCAGCCATTGTGACTTACACTCATCTTTCAAGTAGTGATGACAGATTGTTCCCCATCAATCACTCTCATTCGTTTCTGTCTGATGATTGCAATAAAATAGTGTTCCCTGGACTCATCAGTATGCAGACACTGGCAGATTCATTCTGCAATATAAGAGCCGCCTTGGACTATCTTTCTGATACTGCAATTACTATTAAATTTCAGAAACCACGATTCTAGCAACCTGTAGTAGAAATTCTGGTTAATTCGAAAACTTTTCTAAACAAGGTCAGATTATTTTTGCTTCTCGGCGAGGGGAGATTAACTGATTTCCCCTGAACCACAAGGTGTTGAGCCAAAACCAGGACTTCAACCCGCCTCTCTCGTTCTAAAGCCGGCAGCTCTGACCCTTAGGCCAGATGGCCTCCCCATACATAAGACAGCTGTAAAACAGCAGAAAAAGCAACTTAGGGGGTCATTCTAACATCGGCGGGCGGCAGAGCCCGCCCGCCAATGTTCCCCCACCAAAATACCGCTCCGCGGTCTAAAGACCGCTGAGGGTATTTTGGGATTTGCCCTGGGCTGGCGGGCGGCCGCCAAAAGGCCGCCCGCCAGCCCAGGGCAAATCTACCTTCCCACGAGGACGCCGGCTCAGAATTGAGCCGGCGTAGTGGGAAGGTGCGACGGGTGCAGTGGCACCCGTCGCGTATTTCAGTGTCTGCATAGCAGACAATGAAATACTTTGTGGGGCCCTCTTACGGGGGCCCCGCGGCACCCCCTACCGCCATCCTGTTCCTGGCGGGAGTCCCGCCAGGAACAGGATGGCGGTAGGGGGTGTCAGAATCCCCATGGCGGCGGAGCGCGCTCTGCCGCCATGGAGGATTCTGCAGGGCAGCGGGAAACCGGCGGGAGACCGCCGGTTTCCCACATCTGACCGCGGCCGAACCGCTGCGGTCAGAATGCCCTGCGGGGCACCGCCGGTCTGTCGGCGGTGCTCCCGCCGACCCTGGCCCCGGCGGTCTTAGACCGCCGGGGTCAGAATGACCCCCTTAATATCTTTTCATTGTCCGTCCCACAACTGGGAGAAATCTGGATGTAGTTATGATGAAATTTTTCTTTCGTTATATGCGAGATAAAGCGCCTGCAGCATATCCCCTACCGGTCCCATGGATGTGCTGTATTTACAATACAGAGGTCCATGGCATGTTTTCACAGATGCTTCAGAATTTCTGATGCATCTGTTGGCTCTAAACTGACGTATTGCTGGAGTTACATTGTTAAACTGACGCAACTCAAGCAATGCAAGGAAAGTCCCATAGGAAAAAGCCCTGTGTCAATTTTACGCATGCTCTGAGCAGGCAGTAACATTTTAATGCAGTGAAGTTGTAGAATGACACAGTGAAAAGTTGTAAATTTCACTGCGTCAGTTCCACATGACTTTTTCTGTGGGAGTGCCTGCCCTGTACACATTATACCTGGTACAAGTAAAATGTGACGCTGGGCTTTATAAACTGATGCATTGAGCCCAATGAGTCAGTTTGTAAATATGGAACTGTGTAGTGCACTGCTAGCGCCGCCGCTGGTTCAAAAACAAATGATGCAGTGGTGGTGCAAAGAGTTTGTAAATGAGGCCCTGAGATTTTTGTTAGCCAAATTCAAAGAATTAGTATGCACATCTGAGATGACCTCTTGATGGATAAATAGACAGGACTAGCTGAAGTCTAACAGAGCAGAACCAAGTGCACCAGAGCAGATTCTTGCAAAAAGCTATATCGTTTATTGGAAAACAAACGTGTCCAGAAACTATTAGAAGAATTCGAAAGTACCCTTTTGAGTGGCGATCTGGTCTTTGCTGAGTCCTGCCAGGGCAATATTTTTATTTGTCATACAAATGATAAATGGCTCTAATTAAAATCAGATGCTAGCACCATTGCTTAATTTGAGCCAGGTGTGTCCACGTGCTCGGGATTGGCACTTAATTTGCAACACTAGCATTTATGAACGTTTTCCAAAAGGTGGTGCTGTTTGTGTAATTTTGAGACAAGCACAGCAACAGTTAGTTGTTATTAATTCAATAGACATAAAAAATACTACATGTTGCAAAAGCCTCAGCTCTGTGGGCCTGAAATAGTCTTGATTGTCAAACCTATAAATATGTGTGATGGTTGGCAGTTGTGATGATACTGTCATTGGCAGGGCCAGCAGGACGTGTAAGTTGCAGTGGGCTCCTGATGTGGACCCTGGCACTTTTTTTTTGTTGCAAACTAAGCACTGGGGATGTCACAGTAAATGTGTCCCCATCACTCGGCAGGCTGCTGCTTTTGTCTGTTCAGGTGATGAATACCTTTGACTCACTTCAACTTCCATCTGTAAACAGTGAGCTCCCTGCCCTTTCTGCCTCCTGCAACCGACACTCACAAACCTGGGGGCATATTTACAAGCTCCTTACACCAACTTAGCGCTGCCATAGCATCAATTTTTTAACACTAAGGTGGCTTTTCTGTTGTGCCATATTTACAAAGTGGCATAATGCTTGCATTGCGCCACTTTGCAACCCTTTGCACCACTTTAATGTATGGAAGGGGGGCGTTCTGGGCATGAAGGCCGTAAAAAATGGCACAGTGACATTTACAACACTTCACTGCACCATTTTTTCCATAATTTGTAATGCCTGCTCAGAGCAGGCATTAAAATGACTCACCCATCATGTTCAATGGGCCTCCCTGTGCTTTACTGGACTAGCATCAACATTTTTGGCACTAGTGTAGCAAAGAGTCACAATAGTGTCAAAGTTTTTGACACTATTGTGCTAGCGACTGCTATGGTGCGCCTTATTGTAAATAGGATGCAACCATGGTGTCATTAGGTGCCAGTGATGCACCACTTTCTTGTAAATATGTCCCCTGATAAGCAAGGGTGATGTCTCAGCAACCAAAAACTGTGAGCTAATGTTCTCTGCTGTGCACGTGTTTATAGACTACAAAAATTGTTAATACTGAGTTAAAACAGGTAGTGGATGCTTTGTGCTTAAAAGCTGGACTGTTGGCTTTCAGTAGCAATACAAGAATGGTCATGTGGACCTGTCTGCACCTTTGTTCTAGTCCTTGGATAATCTTTACACCAGCCCGGCCGGTCAGTCGCCAGGTGTTCAAGTCAAGGCCGACCTCCTCCCTTCTGGTTTTGAAGCAGCCGGACACAGGCTGGTTTTTGATTGGCTTCTGAATAGTGAGTCGCTGAGTGCTTAGATGCCGGAGTGGTGGCTTTTAGTAGCGAGACAAGAACCAACTGTATTTGCCTGTCTGCGCACTGTTTCTTCGTTTTAGCTTGTGGACTGCCTTCACCCCAGCCCCGCAGGCCTGTTCCCAGTGAGGGCGTTTTTCAAGTGAAGTCTGCCCTCCTTCCACCTAGCTTGCATGCACCCTGTCTAAGCTGACTCCTGATTGGCTCCTAACTGGTGAGCTGAGGCCTGCAGAGAGGTCCCCTCCTTCCCAGAGGTAGAGTGGGGCGCAGCTGACAAACAAACAGGGATACTGTCGGATGTGCACACTCCAAAGCAGCTCCCACTTATAAACTGCAAGTAAAAATGAATCTCCTTTCTGCGCCAGGCACTTCCTGGACTGCCTTCTCCTGAGAGTCCCAAACTTGGCAAGCAGGCTGCTTACCCATTAACCACTAACTGCGTGTTAATTTCCTCCGCTGTGGTAGTGCTTATGTAGAGCGAACGTTGTTAATGTTAAATTACAATAAAAGTGTGCATAGTCTGTGTATAGCACATTGGGTGCTTAGTGCTTGGAAGGCAGAGTTGCAGCTTTTGTAAGCAAGTTAAGATAACACTATGTACCTGCATGCACTCTCTGTGCTTTTGTTTAAATTTTGTGGATTGCCTTTTCTCTATCTCTGCAACCCTGTAGCCCTGTTTCCAGCGAGAAACCCTTACAGGTGCACATCAACCTCCCAGGGTCTGGGTTTCCGACTGGCTGGGCTGTGGCTGATGGTAAGTCGAGGTTTACAGGGAGGTTCCCCTCACCTGATAGGCCTGTTTCACCTTCCCTCTCAGGGGGTCCAGCCTGGGGATCCAGCTAATAGGCAGAATGTTAAGGGAGTCCTTCTGCGTTGTCCTCTCTGTCTGAGCCTCTGAGGACCTGGTGAGAGTCTGGCGTCAGACCCACAGCTTTTCAAGGACCAGGGTGGCACCACAGTTAGATTGTTGCAAAGCTACTCTTAGGTGTACCGCACATTAATTTATAATGAGGTAAGGATGATCCCTCCTGGGCTGAGCCCACAGCTTTAGTCAGGTACGGTTAGTCACTCAGGGTCAAAGCCCACACCAACTTAGGGGAGATAGTCACTCCTGGTTCTTGAGGTTACAACCTGTTCCAAGTGAGGGTTCACCATTAGTCCATAAAATCCCACCAATTGGCAAAACAAGCACAGCAACCACAGGATAAGCCATCTAATATATGGTCAGCAACGCCACAAGGTCTCTCCCGAGAAAGGAATTGTAAGAGTACAGAGAGGACGTGTGGTGCCCTAATTTTTAGAGCCACCCCCCTCTATGTCCACTCTCACTCCCTTTCCCACCCTGCAGCCCTACCCCATTACCAAATACCCACTATCGCCCCTTTCCCTCACCTCCAGCTAACAAGCTTTCCCTTAAATGCAAGCCACTCACTCAACCACTCAAACAGCTCTGTTGTGGTGCAACGTATTTGCTTTCACACTTGCCATGTACCGGTTCTTGTGTTTTCACCCAGCTGATGCAAAGGACTCCTAGTCCTCTGCAATGATCTTCTCTTTCTGTGTCCAGCCACTCTTCCTTAGCCATCCAATTGAGGGTTGGGTTCTTAACACAAGGCTTAGCAGCAACACTTTAGTAACCTGTCATGAGGCTCTTCACCCTGACTATGGTATCTTCTCCATAAACACCCTAGGAGGACAGGAGATAGACTAGCAATCATTTAAAAAAACACATAATACAACAAATATTACAAACTTTTTAAAGGCTGAATGCAACGTTTTGCTGATAGCGTGCTAGCTAATCCCACAAACTCTTTTGTGTTCTTCCTGTTAAATACATCACCTCTAAACAGAAATTTTAAGCTCGCCTTAATTGATCCGGTTATAGAAACCACAATTTATTACTCTAATGGGTGCCTGCCAGGGGACATGAACATTTAGTTTGAAAATCAAGTTATAGCACAAACTAAGGCCCTCATTATGACCCTGGCGGTGAGTGATAAAGTGGCAGTAATACCGCCAACAGGCTGGCGGTAAGTACCGCCAAATTATGATCATGGTGGTGATAACTCCCATAGACAGCCAATGTACCTCACCAATCGCCAGGGTGGAAACAACACTCACCACAGCGGTAGCCGCAAACAGCCAGGCAGAAGACAAAGTACAGCCCATCATATTTTTTACCATGCAATCTGCCACCTTTTCCGGGGCGGTTCCAGCGCCATCAAAAGCCTGGCAGAAACACATTACAGAAAAGAAAGGACTCACCATCGGAGACACAGGGAAGAACAACGCCACCATGGAACCTGAACTGCATGTTTTCCCGATGATCTTCTATGTTATGCTCCACCTGGAACACCAACGCCAACGAAGACGATGACTGTGAATACACCCGCCTAGCACACAAGGGAGGGAGGGAGGAAAACAAGAGTGACACACAAACGCACGACACACACCATTCTCACACACACACCATACACACAACCAGCTGCACACAAAAAACTATTTGTCCCCAAAAAATGGCAGAATAATGCAAGAACAACAGGAATGGACGAAAGTGATTGTTATGTGGTGGATGGAGGAGACTCCTGGGCAGCTTCTGCAGTTGCTGATGGCTGCAGTATCGTGGTGGATGGAGGAGCCTCCTGGGCAGCCTCTGCAGTTGCTGATGGCTGCAATTCATCAGCTGGTGGTGGGGGCCGGTGACAGCTGGTGGTGGTGGAGATGTCACCCTGACAGCCTCCACTGGAGAAGAGTGCTTTGTCTCCTTCATTACATGGGGTGTGGATCCCTTACCCTTCCTGGCAGGGGTGGATGGCCTCTCCCCTTCCTGGATGGAGGTGCAGACTCCTTCCTCTTCTTGCCTGGTGGTGAAGGCTCATTCGCCTTCCCCTTCTTACCTGGTGTTGCAAGCTCCTTCCCCTTCTTGCCTGCAGGTGCAGCCTCCTTCCCCTTCTTCGATGGAGGTGTGGTATCCTTACCACCATGAGTAGCTGGTGCTACCATTGTCCCTGTGGACTTGTTTGGCTGAGGTGCTGCGCTGGGTCTTTTGTACCCTGCTCATACAGGCAGGACAGGGGGGAGGGGGAGGGAAGAGGTCAAGTTGGGAAAGGAAAAGCTTTTTAGGGACGTTGGGGCAGGAAGAGGGAGGAGTAATGGGAGTGGAGGTTAAGGGAGTGGAGGTTGAGTGAGTGGTTGTAGGAGGTGTATGTTTGATGGATTTGTGTGCAGGTGCCTGGGCTGTATGCTGATGTGAGGTGGATGGCTGTTAGGCGTGTGAGTGCTTGCGTTTGTGTCCTTTGGGGGGGGGACAGACAGGGTGGGAGAGGACAGAGGGGACGCACTCATGGCTGTTGTGGATGCGTCTGTCAGTGACATGTGTGTTCTGTTTGGTGTGGTGATGCTGGTGGTGGATGTTGATGTAGTGCATGCAGGTGTGAGTGTGGACGTTCCTGGGAGGGAGGTGGAGAAGGAGGAGGGGGAGACACCAGAGGCAGTAGATGTTGTCATGTCTGTAACTGTATGGTGTTTACATGAGTGCTTGTGGAATGAAGTGTGGTGCTTGTGTTTGCCTGTGAGACTCCTGGGTGTTGTCTTGTGTGCATGCTCATCTGTATGTGTACCTGGGATGGGTTGGGGTTGAGGAGAATGGGACTGGGAAGTGGAAGTTGGAGGGGGGATGGTAGAAACAGGAACAATGGCTGCCATCAGAGAGGAGCCCAGAGCCTGAATCGATCTCTGTTGGGCCGCCATTCCATTGTGAATGCCCTGCAGGAATGCATTGCATTGCTGCATCTGGGATGCAAGCCCCTGGATGGCATTCACAATGGTTGACTGCCCTACAGAGATGGATCTCAGGAGGTCAATAGCATCCTCACTCAGGGAAGCAGGGCTCACTTGGGCAGGGCCTGAGGTGCCTGGGGCAAAGGAGATGCCCCCCCTCCTGTGTGAGCGGGGATGGGCAACTCGCTGATGTGCTGCTGGGAGGGTGGTGCTAGTACGGGGGTGGCGGCTGTACCTGCAGCTGAGGTGATGACAGAGGTGTCCGCCATCACCATAGAGCTCCCATCGGAGGAGGTATCTGAGTCTGTGTTGTCTCCTCCAGTCTCCGTCGTGGTACTCCCCTCGCCCTCCTTCCCACTGGTTCCCTCGGCATTGGTGGACTCTGCCTCCTGGGTCCTGTGGGACGCAGCTCCCTCTGTCACTGGTGCCCCTGCTCCTCCACCAGATTATGCTATTGCACACAAGGACAGGATGACAAAACAAGAAAGTGGGGGAAGAGAGACAAAGGATACACTGGGTCAATGACTGTACCAACACCACCATTGGCATACACATCACTGTCACACACAGGGAACAGGCTTAAGCACCATGCATTCCACTACCACTGATATGGCTAGTCACTAAGGCAAGATGAGGAGCACACACTGCCAACTGTAGCACTCCTGGGACCCACGATGCCCTGGCTGAAAAGGACTGCTAACAAGCTTGTTTACATGTATTTGCCATACACCCATTACCCTTCAGATGACCCATGCTGCAATGCCTGGCCTGGTCTTAGGGGCTCCCACTAACACACATCCACCACCCGGAACCCACCCCACCAGCCAAAATATGTATTGATACCCACTGTACTCACCCCCTTGTGGCTGCTGTGATTCCCTCAAGTGCCCATCCAGCTCAGGGTAGGCCACTGCCAGTATGCAGGCCATCAGGGGGGTCAGGGTCCAACGGGCACCCCTTCCTCATTGGGAGGCCATCCCCAGCTGGGCCTCCGCGGTCTTCCGTGCCCAGCGTCTCAGGTCCTCCCACTGTTTCCGACAGTGGGTGCTCCGCCTGCTATAGACCCCCCGAGGCCACACATCCTCGGCAATGGCATGCCATATTTCCTTCTTTTGATGGGCGCTGACCTGCAGAGGCAATACAGACAGGAGAACACCCTTGAACAAAAAGTCTAGCCTGTCACACAAGTGGCCCACCACACTAGTTTCCATCAGCATTGGCACACAAATAGCCCAACGCACACCATGTACACCGCCACAGGACATTTCCCCACCCCAATGACATGATGCTTGCACACACATCTCCATGCATCCTTCCCACGTGCATCGTGCCAAAATGTACTCACCTGTTGGTCTGGAGGCCCTTACAGCTGTCCGTACTGGGGTAGGACCCCATTCACCAGTCACTTTAACTCCTCCGAGGTGAAGGCTGGGGCCCTTTCCTTGGTCACACGGGCCGTGGAAGGTTCCAGACACAGGTCACAGCAGCACACACAGTGTAGGTGTTCTCCTGTTGAAGGTCAGGAAACAAGCGAGGAATGAGAGGGAAAATGGTGGTCACGTCGGCGGCTGTGTACTCCGTCACCGCCGACATAGATCCCCTTTGGCCACTGTACTCCATAAAGCCCCATATTATCCAATGAGGAATTGCACACTGGTGCAAGACCGCCTTCTGCCACAACACCCAACGTCGGCCGAGTTACCTCACTTCCACCTGTCCACACATACAGGACACGAGGTCGCCATTTCGGGGGGGGAGGGGAACAGGCATATTGACAATTACTGCGACAGAGATTAGATTGGCACATACTTCACCATTAACACTGTCCCAATACATAAGTCCACCATCTGGACTGCAGTTGTGTTTTTGTTATTCCAATTGTGACAGCCTACTCACTCTTGTGTCCCTTAGATACCTACCACTGCAGATGAATAGGAGGTGGAGACATACCCCTGTGTACAGACCGCTGGTGGACGTAGCTACACTGGAGGACAGGCACATTATACTCACTGGACAGGGCCACAATCACAGAGATGTGTGCCCATCAGACCTGATCTCATCTATCCGTCATGCGACTGGGATCCCCCCTCTTTTGCAAGTGCTATCAGTGCTCCATTTCTTGGCAACAGGTTATTTCCAAGTGACAGTGGGCTTGGCAGCAGGAATGTCACAGCCAGTGTTCTCAATCGTGCTGGCAAGAGTGTTGTCTGCCCTGATAAAAAACATGTGTAGCTACATTGCTTTCCCCCAGGTGGAAGATTTGGCCACTGTGAAGGCTGGATTCTATGCAATGGGACATATCCCCAATATTATTGAGGCGATTGACGGGACACATTTTGGGTTTGTCCTTCCCCCCCGAATAAACAGGTGTACAGGAATCGTAAGAGTTTCCACTCACTGAATATGCAGATGGTATGCCTAGCGGACCAGTACATCTCCCACGTCAAAGCTAAGTGTCCTAGGTCAGTGCATGATGCCTTTGTCCTGAGGAATAGCAGCATCCCAAATGTGATGGTCCAACTACAGAGGCACAGGCTGTGGCTAATAGGTGAGCCTTGGTCCCCACCCACTGTATTTTAGTGTATGCCGCTGGTGTTGACCCTATAGGATTGTGTGTGGCTAAATGTTGTCTCTCAATACCTGCAGGTGACTCAGGCTACCCAAACCTATCATGGCTGCTGACCCCTGTGAGGAATGCCAGGTCAAGGGCTGAAGAACGGTATAATGAGGCACATGGGCGAACCAAACGGACCGTCGGGAGGACCTTCGGCCTCCTGAAGGACAGGTTCAGGTGCCTCCATCTGACAGGTGGACCGCTGTGCTTCTCATACGAGAAAGTCTGCCAGATAGTAGTAGCATGTTGCACAACCTGGCCCTCAGATGCCATGTACCCTTTCTGCAGGAGGAGGAGACAGGAGATGCCCCTGTGGCAGCAGTAGACTCTAATTACAGTGGGGATGAAGAGGCTGAGGATGAGGACAACAGAACATCAGTTATCTGTCAGTACTTCCAATGACACACAAGTGAGACAGTGCAACTTCACATTTCTGTGACTATTGGTGTATTCTCTGTGGCTGTGGCATGATGGCATTAACCTCCTTTTACCTCTACTTACTGTCACCTATGGCTTGTCATTTTACAGATGCTGGTGATATAACAACTGTGTCCTGATGTGCTGACTACAGCCAGCTACAGGTCATTATTTCTATGCTCTCACAATGTACAGTTCATTTGCAGTGGATGTGAGTGTTTCCATAAATACACATTTTCAACACATGACATACAAGTAATCGAGTTGTGTTCAAGGGTGTTTATTGTAGA
Organism: Pleurodeles waltl; assembly: GCF_031143425.1. Lineage (NCBI taxonomy): Eukaryota > Metazoa > Chordata > Amphibia > Caudata > Salamandridae > Pleurodeles > Pleurodeles waltl. The sequence goes on from NC_090439.1 coordinate 1,090,786,889, forward strand.
GCTCAGAAATTTAGGGGAAGGTGCAATGGAATGGGGTGATGATGGAGGAAAGTCAGGGTATTGTTTCAGTCTGTTTGTAGCACAGATCCAGTGTCCAAGGGGCCATAGTAAGGGGAGCAAAGGCAGTTCAAGTTGGACAAGGTGACTGATTGGGACACAAGGGGGACAATCAGGAGTGTCTCATTTCTAGGTGGGGGTCTTGGCAAGTGTCTCTGGTGTCTGTCTGGGTCACAGGGAACATTTGCGGGTTAGTTCACCTTCTGCAGGGGGAGGGGTGCTGGTGGCCTGTGGGTCCTGTGGCGTGGCCTCCAGCCTTCTAGTGGCAGTGGAAGTGGAGGGCTGGTCAATGGACTGGCTAGTGGTAGAGGCCCGCTGGTGTGCTGTTGCCTCCCTCATGTTGTTGGCCATGTCTGTCAGCACCCCTGCTATGGAGATCAGGGTGGTGTTAATGGCCTGCAAGTCCTCCCCCATCCCCTGATACTGTGTCTCCTGCAGCCGCCTGTTCTCCTTTACGTTGTCAAGGATCTGGCCCATCGTGTCCTGGGAATGTTGGTAGGCTCCCAGGATCTCGGAGAGTGCCTCCTGGAGAGTCGTTTCCCTGGTCCTGTCCTCCTCCTGGTGCACAGCAGTCCTCCCAGTGTCCCTTATGGCCTGTGCCTCTGTCATCTGAACGGTGTGCCCACTGCCACTGACCCCAGGTCCCTGATTGTCTTGGAGGCGAGGTGTGGCCTGGGGTCCCTGTACAGGTGGGCACACTGCTGATTGACATGTCCTGGGGACAGAGGTGTGGGTAAGCTGGGTGGGTGCTGTGGTGTTGGATCCTGATGGGGGAGGCTCTGTGGTGGTCTGTGAGTGGGCTGGGGTGACCGACTGTCCAGTGGTTCCTGATGGGCCAGGTTGCTGGTCCAGATCCTGAAGTCCAGAGTTACTGTCATCACTGGGGGCATCTTCTGTTGGGGGACTGGATAGTCGTGGCACCTCCTCTCCACTGAGATTGGCTGGGGCACCTGTTGGTATGTAAGAGGTGTATTATGCTTCATGCCTGTGACATATTGTACATCCCTAACCTCCCCTCTATGATTGCTTTTTCCCTGCCACCTTTGCTTGTGTATGGTGATGTATTGTGGGAATGTTAGTTTACCTATGCTGTGCATGCTTTGGTGATGGGTGTCCATGCAGGGCTTGGCATTGGGGTTAGTCATCTGCGTTGGTGCAGTGTGTGGGATGGAGTGAAGAGATGGGAGTGAGGGTGAGGGTGTGAAATGGCATGCAGGTATGGGGGGTGATAGGTGGTAATTATTGACTTACCAGTATCCAGTCCTCTGGCTACTCCAGCGAGTTCCTCAGGATGCAGTATTGCCAAGACATGCTCCTCCCATGCTGTGAGCTGTGGGGGAGGAGGTGGGAATCCACTGCAGTCCTCTGTATGGCGAGCTGGTGCTTTGCTGCTATGGAACGTACCTTCCCCCATAGGTCGTTCCAACTCTTCCTGATGTCGTCTCTTGTTCTTGGGTGCTGTCCCACTGCGTTCACCCTGTCCACAATTCTCTGCCATAGCTCCATCTTCCTTGCAATTAATATTTGCTGTACCTGTGCTCCAAACAGCTGTGGCTCTACCCTGACAATTTCCTCCACCATGACCCTTAACTCCTCCTCATTGAAACACAGTGCCTTTGTGTGGACATTGGTGTTGTGTGGTGTGTGTTGGTGAGAGTGTGTTGAGTAATGTGGTGGGGTGTGTAATGTGGGGTGCGTGAGGAATGTGTGGGTGTAAGTGGTGTGTGTCTAGTTGTCTAAGTTGTCTTGGTGTCAGTCTGGTGGCAATGATCTGTGATCATAAAGGGTTGTGGGTAATGTGGGTGGGTGTTTTATAGTGGTGTGAGTGGGTGTGTGTGGTGTGTGTACGGGTGTCAGGTGTGTGTTTTTCGTATTGGCCAATCTGGTGTTGTTTTGTATCTGAGTGTCCATTCTGAGCGTGGCGGTATGTACCGCCAATGGTTTACGGCCATTGAATGTCCACTGTGGTAATTTGTGGGTCATAATTTGGTGGGCGTTGTTCTGTTGGCACAATGGTATGGGTATTGGTATAGGTATTGGGACTGCCAGTTTTGCACTGACCTTTGGGCTGGCAGATTTGTGTATGTGGCAGTATTCTGTTGGATTGGTGTGTATGTGTCATAATATGGCGAACAGCTATTCGCCACCGCGGCGGTATCTTGGCGGGTGTCAGCGTGGGGGTAAGCAGCATTTACCACCAATGTCATAATGAGGGCCTAAATCTATTATGTCAAAACTCAAGTCACTTGACTTTCATCAACTAGTAAAGAAACACTTACAAAACCAATAGCCTGGCACTTGCATAATAAATGGGTGACCTATTGGCTCCATCGATGCTTGCTTATTTATCATTTAGAATGTGTTTTCTTGGTTTCTCGCCTGCTTGTTCCTCTGCTTTCTCACTCGTGCTCCTCTTTATAGAGCAGTAATCCTCCCCATTCCCTCATTTGCCTGGATCTGGTCCCTGTTTTACATTTTTTTTTAAGTACTTATCTATTTTTACGAGGACCAGGCTGCTTTCAAAGTGCCACCAGGCCACTCGTTTCCGTTTTCTGCACTGGCATGCAGTATTTTCATGTATTTACTTATCTGAAATGGCCAGCTGCCATGCTAGAATGATGCATTTAAAATGAAATAGCCAACATGCCTAACAACAATTCGGACCTGTGACTGTTATGTCATGGCATATGCACGTGTGTGTCATCACATGCTCGTGCATTGGTGGCTATCCTGGAACTGCATTCTTTAGTAGTATCCCTTTGCATGATTGTTGGCCATCAATGGAAAAAGCACTGCCCTGATGTGAAAGTGTCAATAGGAAACAAGCATTTGCAATGCAATAGGTCTCTCATATTTCAAACAAGTTAATTGTCATCTTTTGACACCATGCCCAGCAGCAAAAACAAAAGAAGCCACAAGTGGAAACTGAGAAAAGACGAAAATAAAAGAAAGTTAGTTTTAAAAAATAAACCTTTGCAATTGTGTTTGTCCTGCTGGGCACATTCTTGCCAGTCACAAGCCTTCTGTTTGTGGTGCACTGGAAGTTAAAAAAAACGAAATAGTACCTTGATCACATCGGGATTCGGGAGCAGCGGACGGGCACTAATTAAGTTGAAATCAATTAGTGCTTGATCCCTGCTCCACACAGAGGAACGGAAATGATGCCAGACATGCCTTGACGAATTATGAGGCTGTAAACAAGAGTGCCAGCCAAACCAACAAATGGTGAGCGACATGTGGGCTCCAAGCCCTTTACTGAACACAACAGTGTCTTGCATGCAAGGTGCATGCGTAAGCGCATGCGCTCGCATGCTCGACCCTAAAAAAATACTGGGCTGTTTCTTTCAGCGGGGACTAGCTATATCCGTCACAAATACTTGAATTGTAATGTTTTCTTCCATTACAAGCAAGGATTTTAAACATCAATTCCTTGAAAGAGAGGAACGTTGTTTCCCCTTATGCAAATACCCTTTGCCACTTTGTGTTGATAGCCAGATATTAGAGTGACACAGAAAATGTGACAACTGTTGCAACCAGAAATTATACTGCGAGTGACACTATCACGAGCATAGCTGGTGGAGTGTTCAGGCTTTCTCCCACCCAATTGCCTTTTTGTCGTTTAGCACCCATCCCAATAACTGTGCCCCATTTTAATTTCACTCCCCCCCATGGGCTTTGATTCCCAGACCCTTTCTGCCACATCACCTTCTCCCCCTGGTCAGTGTTTGTGTAACTCAGTGCTTTTTTTAAAGTGTACAGCTGCAGGGAATAAGGGACACAAATGTTCATTTTACTTTCTATCCTTCTCATTAGCTAGCAATTCAAATTCATGGTGGTCGTGGTCCATCTGATCTTTGCCGGTGTTTCATTGCTTGCCCTTGGCTCCAGTTCGCCCCTCCAACCATGCTCAGACACCCTTTCATTATCCTTTTCTATATTACTTCTGCCTTCTAACTGAATCACAAGGGTTGGTAATGAAATCCTGCCAATTTCAGGCTGTACCAGTTACAACCCTTTCTTATGTCTTTGCTCCAGAATCACATAGTAAGTATTTTATGTGTTCATTATGTGCAACTTGGAATTGCTATTTTTCACTACAAATCTGTTTCAAAGATACAAGAGATAGGTACAGGTTCGGTCTGTCTTGCATACTTTCCCTGGCTTCTGTTAGCATGAAAAATACTTCCTCCGGCCACCTCAGCTGCCAATACTCTCATCGGCACCTGAAATCGAATCAGAAAAATCATGTGCAACTCCAGTGAAAACATGTTTCTCCAAACCTAAGCATGTTGGTGCACCTAAGAACTCTGAGACCAAGCACGACATATGAGGAGAAGAAAGGAAATAGAGATGGACCAATGTCTTAGACATCTCGAAGCACTTACTCTGTAGGCAAATGACCTATCACCACATTCTTCAGCACCATTAGGGAAGTGACTAAAAGCAGTAAAGTAGTCTTTCAGGTCATCAAGTACATCCGCTCTCAGATTCTCCAGTCCCACAATCAGTCAACAAATTCAATGTCAAACTTTCGTCACTAAGAGAACCAACAAAACCTGATCTATACAGTCAAAAATACGCATTTACATTGTCTCCTTTACCACACTGCATCTCACCCAAGTGCACTCCAGTTTTCTCCACAGAATTTTACACCACTTCATTGCCCATTACCCATCCTAGGAAGTTACATCGCTGCAATTCCCAGCACCATCTCCACAGGAAGTCAGATAGTTGAAATTCTGAGTTTCCCTCTCTACAAGAAGTGACAGTCAGCAGTACTTCATGCTCCAGATGTTGTGGACCTCATTACCTATCACAATGTTGAGGCTCTCTTTATCACATATCTCACTCACACCCCTACATTGTTGCACATTCTAGACATTCTTCTTCCAATGTGCTCCAGCATGCACACTATGGGGCATATTTATTACTAGGTTGTGTCGCTCTTGCACACCATGACGTGGTGTGTGCGCCACGCAAGCCCAAACGGCGAGTTATCAAGCTAAGAAAGGCCACCTTCCAGAGCCCTTAGTGGCCTGTTAGATCTGAAGTAACACAACGCAAATCAAATTGCTGTATTGCATTACTCTGACCGAGGGAGGCTTTGCATGGGTGTTCCCACACAGTACCCATGGATTTTGATGCATTTCCAGATTTACCAGAAGTGGTAGACCTGGGAATGTGCCAAACTTCTATGCCTTCCCAGCTGAGGTGTAACGAGGAGAAATATCTCATCAACAACTCCAAATTTGCTTCTCCTCTGACACCTTCACACTGCATATAACAATGATTTTTATTCAAAACTCTCTCTCAAAGACCATGATAACTTCGCCAACTAACTTGCATCAGCACAACTTCAAGACGGTAATATTGTTAATCATCTCCTGAATCATTATCAATCTGGCTTAAGATCATGCTGTAGCACTGTCAAACTGAGGCCACAGGGCAAGCAAAGTGTACTGGGCCACAAGCACGGTGGTTGGGTGTCATTTGACTGTAATGTTGTGGTGTCCACCATACTGTGGCTCTATAAACTGGGCAAGTGCACCCTTTCTGCACTTAGATCTCAGGCTGGTAATGGCGAATAGTGAAAGGCTTCTCAGGAAGGCAGTGTGGAGGGTAGCGACTCAGAACTCAGTCAACCAATAGGCACAATAGTTCATTGTTAAGCCTAGTGCTCTTAGTAAAATAACTACTTTAATCCCACCAAAACAAGATGCCATAGCAAAAGAATTTAATCACCGGAATGGTGCACTCCGCTTGTGTTACTTCAGTTTACTACAGAGGAATCAGTAGACTAAATTAAGGCGTGTGTGCAAGCTTACTATGGGTGCAGATGAGTAGCATCCCTGATTTCTGTGACCTTTAGGTTAATCTGTAGTTCTCCCTTTAAGCAGGTTTATGCATGGTTCCCACATAAACCTGTAGTAATGTGAACAGTCTATCTTGATTTCACGCAATGGTTTTAGCTGAGATGTCAAGTGCTTGTTCATTTCAAGCAATGATTTTAGTTGAAATGTCTGGTGCTTGCTAAGGTTAAGCATAACCGGTGGGGCCTCACTCACAGAGAGAAGCAGACACTCTTTTTAGAACGATGATCCACTTTTTAGAACAACAAACTTTTCCAACCCGCCTACCATTAATGACGCTGAGATGGGCGATTTGTTTTTTATGTAACAATAGCCTTGTGTGACAGTGCAATGTCAGTTACAACATTTACTATCAGAGCATTTTCTATTAAAATGGTCACTACATTTTCAGACATACAGATGTATTGATAAAACAATATTGCACACTAATGATAATGTGTGGAGATCGGGTTTCAGTGAATAGTTACCATTTGTGCATCACTGAATAAAGTGTCTTGAGTTGTTTTGATCGTATAAAAATCTTTGAGCCCATCACACTTTAGAATGAAACAATGTGCTTCATTTTTGCTTTCCTAACCACTGAATGTATACATCATTTACAGGTATTTACATTTTGTTGTGTGTTACAAAAATGCCAACCTGCAGCCTTTCATTTCACGCTTTCTGTAGTACAGCAAGATTGTCACATAATTCACTTTACTTTTCATTCTCTGAATGCAAAATGAGAGGAATATGTAAACATCAATACTGTTTTTAAAAAAAATAAACAGCAAATTGTTTAAAAAATAGCCTCACATTTGACCTCTGTCTTTGAAGCACTGCAAATGTGACAAGTTAAATACAGACTTAAAAGGTATCTTTATTTATTTCTTGGACTTTCACAACCCACCAGAAATCAGCTCGCTACCCACTAGTTAGTTGCGACCCACAGTTTTGGAAACACTGCTCTAGTCCAAGCTGCTGGTTCCCAGTCTCGGTATGAAATAGGTAGCGTCAGCATAAGTCTGTGGCTCTCATCTGGTGGCAGTGACTGCAGCAGGTAGGATGGGGAAGAGGAGAAAATTAACTGATTTGCCTCATGTTGCTTAAAAAAAAGAAACACTCAGGGAGTCCAAGAGACCCTTGGGCAGACGCAGGTCAACTCAAGTTATTCTAACACAAATAGTCCCCTCTTCTAATCTGCCCCACTTCTGGGCCCAGTGCTGGGGTTCTCCTTCGTCAAGTAGTTAGGCAGACACAATTTTCTCTTTCTCAGCAGGTCAGGTAGGCTCCCAGTTCACAGGCAGACCACAGCTAATCCAGCACGCTGTGCCGACATCAAGTGCTATCCCCTCACCTTTGTAAGGCTAGCTGTCCAACAGGTGTTAGACCTGTAGCTCAGCAGTCCTCGTAGTACTCTGCAGAGCACTTCCCTCCTTGCTTTTGCTGAATTTGGAAGTGGACGCAAGAGGGGTGGTTTCTGTCGCACCTTTATACACACTTCCTAGAAAGGAATGTTAATCTCACTGACAGTTCCCAGGAACCAGTTTGGGATGGTTCTTTTTTTAATATTTCTTGTTTTTCTGTAGTACAGACAGTCTTTGTAAAAGATCATAGCAGTTGGTGACAATGCTTGCTCCAGTCAGGAGTTCCTAATACATGAGCACAATGACATGTAAAACCTCTGCACCTGGATGTTGTCAGCTTTAATAAGGTAGCACTTGGGAGAGAGAGCTTCCCTACATTTATTTAACAATAGAAGCTGCTTCACTGTTTCCACACCATTCATCCAAATGGCAGTGCTCAGGAAGAACTAATCAGCAATCTCCTGCTGAAAAAGGTACCCACATAATTTCTATAGGCAACCCTGTCTCCACCCTCTCACTTTTTGGTATCTAGGGTTACACCATTCAGCTCAGAAAAGTACTATCTTGGGAGGCTGCACCAGGACCTCCATCTTGTGCCATGTAAGACCAGGAGCAATCCAAATGGAGACTGTCAGTTCAACAATCTTACACTCACATCCATAAAGAGCCCTTCTACCATTCACACTTTATACAACTGTCATTTGAAATGCACACAGCAAGGCAGCATAGGGGTCAGTGTCTAATGCAAGTGGACATTTACTCAAGTGGAGGCAGTAGACACCTCACTTCTTCTGAAGCAGAGAAAAGGGTCTGCTCAATGTTAGGATTATAAAACCTGTACACTGCTAAAACTACTTAATTTTGACTGCTCAGAACATGGAGATACTGGATATGTGTGTCATCTAGACCACCTACATGCAGAACACCATATATATCACATACAGTTGAGTCAATCAGGCCAGAAGTGCATGCTTGTTTACCATGCAGGAGTAATTGTTTCCCAGCATGGAGATAGCTAAATTACAAATCATAGATGAGAAACTCCAGACCACAAAGATGAACCCTGCCTCCTGATGTTACTGGACCTTCTAGCTAACGTTTACAGTGCCAAACACCCATTCTCATCCAAATTCCAAAATGTCCACTGTTATTAACTGGAAACTTCCTTTACTGGTCCTGTTCCTCCCTATCCAAGTGAAGATAGCTCATTCCTATGGGCTCCTCTATGATGCGTAAGATCCCAATGAGCAGCGGAGTTCTCTAGAGTCCCAGCTTGTCCACTGTCATCATCATATTCTACATGAAGGCCTCTGGTGTTCTACTCAAATCGAAATTCATCAATAGTTGCTCCAACCATCCAATGCCTCAAACACTGCCTACACCTAATCCAGACTTGGATGTCCACCACCTATGTGAAGGTTAACCTCACCAAATCAGAATTCTTGCTATTGGCCAACAGCAACAAACAACAACTTCAAGCCTGACACAAGAACATGAACATGGATGGATTTGAACCCAAACTTTCACTGAAAACTGAGCCACTTGGATTCACCGGGGCTTCCATTCTCACCCTCAAGGAGCACATCAGCAACAAAACTAACATGGCTTGGTACCAGCTCTCTCTGAACGGAAACTATTCCACTCCAAAAATGAATGTAGAACTACTGTTCAAATCAGTATTTACCAGTATTTCCAGGTTTTGTATAGTGCATGGCTACGAAAATCCTTGCTCTGAATGAGTTGTCTTTGTTTCACTAAAATAAATGGGTTTCAATAATTTCCTAAAGGAGATTCCTGATGTGTTGAGGGAGCTTGTTCCAGAGTTAGGAGCTAGATGTCTGAAGGAGCTACCACATCTCCCTACTTTCCTTATTCTAGGAACCCGGAAGAGGTTTTGACCCTCAGAACATAATGTCTGTTTAAGGACATATGGAGTGATTAAACGTTGACTTGGCATGGGTCCTTTTCTCTGCACAGCCTTGTGGACCAGACATAAGGACTTAAATTGAATTATTTTCTGGACCAGCAGCCAGTGAAAAGCTGCCTGTGCAGGAGCAGCTGAGGTACGTTTGGGATTCTAAAGAGCATACATGCTGCAGCATTCTGTATTATCTGCAGCCGGTTGGTAACATATTTAGGGCTGCCTAAATAGAGTGAGTTCCTATAGTCCAGGCTATTTTGCGCAGGTTATTAGGAAGAAAGCTCAGGAATTTTCTTAAGACGGGAAGAAGTCCAAAGGACCTTGCAGCCAATTTTTTGCTTGGATTTCCATAGTGAGCCTTTCTTCAATCCAGAAACCTAAGCTCTTCACCGAAGAGGCAGGTACTGGAGGGACGGATTGTTTCCTACCACCAACACCTCAATTTTGTCTCCATTTAATTTTAGATGATGGTTTGACACCCAGCTAGTAACATGTTTGAGACAGGTGTTTAGCTGCTGAGAGGTATTTTTAATATCTGTGGTTAATGAAACGACAATCTGAGGCAATATGCATATGAGGCAAGCACAAACCCATACGTTTGCACAATTTCTGCAAAGAGGCACACGTAAAGATTAAAGAGAGTGGAACTCAACAAAGATCCCTGAGGCACTCTACAGTTTGATGCAAAGGTAGTAGATACAAAAGAATCCACCTGTACTTGAAACGTAGGTGTCAGCCATTTGAGAGCAGTTCACTTTATTCCTGCCTTCCTCATTCTCTGAATGAGGGTTGGGTAGGATACTGTATGAAAGGCAGCATTCAGATCTAACAAGATCAAAGCTGCTGAGCCGCCTAGGTCCAAAACTGATTTTAATTCTAGGAGGGCAATTTCTGTACTATTTTCTTGTCTGAACTCTGTCTCGTTAGGAGCTTCAAAGTGGGTAGAAAGGAGTTTGGTCACATATTTTTCAAGAGCCTAAGTTATCCTGGGGAGGAGAGATATGGGGCAATAGTTTTCCACCAACAAAGAACTAGCTGTGGGCTTTTTCAAAAGAGGTTTTACTGTCGCATGTTTCCATGCTCCTGGAACCATGCCACTTGCTAATGAGTAGTTGAGAAGATCTGTCAGTTCAACTAATATCAGGTTCCCTCCTTTTTTACTCTGTTGAGAGGAGCAATATCTAATGGATATCCTGATTTAATTGAGTTGAAGTTCTCTTTGCTTGTTTCAGTGTGAAGTTTGGGGAAAGCTGACAATGTATGACTAACAGAAACCCCTGTTACATTATTATTAACCCTTTCGCTGCCAGGCCTTTTCCCCCTCAGGTGCCAAGCCTTCTTTGGGCTTTTTGGGCCAGTTCGTGCTTAGGCCCTCATAACTTTTCATCCACATAAGCCACCCACACCAAACTTGCGTCCTTTTTCCCCACCATCCTAGGGATTCTAGAGGTACCCAGACTTTGTGGGTTCCCCTGAAGGAGACAAGGAAATTAGCCAAAATACAGTGAAAATGACGTTTTTTGTCAGAAAAATGGGAAAAAAGGGCTGCAGACGAAGGCTTGTGGTTTTTTCCCTGAAAATGGCATCAACAAAGGGTTTGCAGTGCTAAAATCACCAGCTTCCCAGCTTTCAGGAACAGGCAGACTTGAATCAGAAAACCCAATTTTTCAACACAATTTTGGAATTTTACTGGGACATATCCCATTTTTACCATTTTTTGTGCTTTCAGCCTCCTTCCAGTCAGTGACAGAAATGGGTGTGAAACCAATGTTGGATCCCAGAGACCTAAACATTTCAGAAAATTAGACAGAATTCTGAATTCAGCAATGGGTAATTTGTGTAGATCCTACAAGGGTTTCCTATAGAAAATAACAACTGAAATAAAAAAATATTGAAATTGAGGTGAAAAAACAGCAATTTTTCTCCAGGTTTCACTCTCTAACTTTTTCTTGCAATGTCAGATTATTTAAAGCAATATACTGTTACGTCTGCTGGACTCTTCTTGTTGCAGGGATATATGGGGCTTGTAGGTTCATCAAGAATTCTAGGTACGCAGAGCCAATAAATGAGCTGCAGCTTGCAATGGGTTTTGATTCTATACTGGGTATACAGCAATTAATTTGCTGAAATATAAAGAGTGAAAAATAGGTATCAAGAAAACCTTTGTATTTCCAAAATGGGCACAAGATAAGGTGTTGAGAAGCAGTGGTTATTTGCACATCTCTGAATTCCGGGGTGCCCATACTAGCATGTGAATTACAGGGCATTTCTCAACTACACGTCTTTTTTACACACTGTCTTACATTTGGAAGGAAAAAATGAAGAGAAAGACAAGGGGCAATAACACTTGTTTTGTTATTCTGTGTTCCCCCAAGTCTCCCAATAAAAATGGTACCTCACTTGTGTGGGAAGGCCTGATGCTCGCGACAGGAAACGCAACATGGACACATCACATTTTCACATTGAAATCTGATATGTTTTTTGCAAAGTGCCTAGTTGTAGATTTTGGCCTCTAGCTCAGCCGGCACCTAGGGAAACCTAGCAAACCTGCATATTTTTGAAAACTAGACACCTAGGGGAATCCAAGATGGGGTGACTTGTGGGGCTCTCACCAGGTTTTGCTACCCAGAAACCTTTTCAAACCTCAAAATTTGGCTAAAAAAACAATTTCTCCTCACATTTCGGTGACAGAAAGTTCTGGAATCTGAGAGAAGCCACGAATTTCCTTCCACCCAACGTTCCCCCAAGTCTCCTGATAAAAATGATACCTCACTTGTGTGGGTAGGTGTAGTGCCTGCTACAGGAAATGCCCCAAAACACAACATGGAGACATCAAATTTTCCCAAAGAAAACAGAGTTTTTTTTTGCAGTGTCTACATGTGGATTTTGGCCTCTAGCTCAACCGGCACCTAGGGAAACCTACCAAACCTGTGCATTTTTTAAAACTAGACACCTAGGGGAATCCAAGATCAGGTGACTTGTGGGGCTCTCATCAGGTTTTGTTACCCCGAATCCTTTGCAAACCTCAAAATTTGGCTAAAAAAAAAACATTTTTCCTCTCATTTCGACGACAGAAAGTTCTGGAATCTGAGAGGAGCCACAAATTGCCTTCCACCCAGCATTCCCCCAAGCCTCCCGATAAAAATGATACCTCACTTGTGTGGGTAGGCCTAGCGTCTGCAACAGGAAATGCCCCAAAAAACAACGTGGACAGATCACATTTTCCCAAAGAAAACAGAGGTGTTTTTTGCAAAGTGCCTACCTGTGGATTTTGGCCTCTAGCATAGCCGGCACCAAGAGAAACCTACCAAACCTGTGCATTTTTCAAAACTAGACCCCTAGGGGAATCCAAGATGGGGTGACTTGTGGGGCTGTGACCAGGTTCTGTTACCCAGAATCCTTTGCAAACCTCAAGATTTGGCTAAAAACACTTTCTCCTCGCATTTCGGTGACAGAAAGTTCTGGAATCTAAGAGGAGCCACAAATTTCCTTCCACTCAGCATTCCCCCAAGTCTCCCGATAAAAATGGTGCCTCACTTGTGTGTGTAGGCCTCGTGCCCGCGAAAGGAAATGCCCAAAAACACTATCTGGACACATCAGAATTATCAAATACAAAACTTCCTGTTTTGGCGGGCAGCGGGGAGCCTACGTTTTTTAGTCCTGGGCTCAGCAGCCATGCAGGGAAACCTACCAAACCCAGACATTTCTGAAAACTAGATACCCGAGGAAGTCTAGGGAGGTGTGACTTGCGTGGATCCCCCAATGTTTTCTTACCCAGAATCCTCAGCAAACCTCAAATTTAGCTTAAAAATAATCAATTTTTTCCCACGTTTCTGTGTGGGATCACCGCACCGGGATAAATTTCCTACCCCCCAACGTTCCCCTCAGTCTCCCAGTAAAAATGATACCTCACTTGTGTAGGTGGGCCAAGTGCCTGTGACAGGGAAGAGCCAAAAACATGTCGAAATTGAGGGGGAAACAAAGCGGGTCCAAAAGGGCAGTTTGAAAAAAACATTTTTAGGCTGACAAGTGCAGCAGAATTTTTATCGGTGTAGATGGGACAATGTTGGGTGGTGAGAATTTTGTAGATTCCTGCAGATTCTGGAAGGTTCCATCACAAAAATGTGGGAAAAATGTGTGATTTTCAGCAAAATTGGAGGTTTGCAGGGCATTGTGGGTAAGAAAATGGTGCGGGTGCATGTGAAGCACACCACCCTGGAATCAACTAGATGTTTAGTTTTCAAATGTGTCTGGGTCTTGTGGATTTTTCTACATGGCAGCGTCCCAAAGTCAAAAAAGTGCAGCCATCACCATTCCAAGTTGGACGATTTTGAGAGTTACCAAGCTCTCATGGCCCAAATGTAAAACCAAAACCCAAAATAATCAAATGACTTCTTGTTTGCTGTGGGATAAAATGTTTTATTGTGCGGGGGAGATCTGAAAGACTGTTACCCCTTCAGTTGGGGTGGGGGCATAACCAGGCCCATACTGGTTGGCAGCCACCACCCCACAATTTCTTTTTTTTTTATTCCATGCCATCTAGTAGGCTTTCTGCCCCCCAGGGTGTGGATCGGGGGTAATAATTGCCCCATCTGCCCAATGGTGGGCAGAACAACTTTGGCCCCATTTATTTGGGCCTTCCAAAAATAGGCCAATCTGCCCCCACGGGGGCAGATATGGCCAACAGTAATGTGCCCCTATGGGGTGTGACCCTTGCCCAAGGGGCAGCCCCCCAAACAAAACACACACATACGCACACACAAATCCCTGGTGTCTAGTGGTTTCTGCCCCCCCCAACGGGGGCAGATTGGCCTAAATATATTAGGCTGATCTGCCCCCAGGGGAGCAGAAATGGCCTAAAAACAATTTGGCCCCCCAGGTTGCACCCTACACATAAAAGAAAAAAAATGATTCCTGGAGTCTAGGGGTTTTCTGCCCCCCCTCCCGGGGGCAGAAATGGCCTAAAGATTATTTGCCCCCCCTGGGGAGCGGCCCTTGCCCAAGGGGCCGCTCCCCTTATGTTCATTTCCCCCCCAAAAAAATCCCTGATGTCTAGTGGTTTCTGCCCCCACTGGTGGCAGATCGGCCTAATTATCTGCTTCTCTATTACATCACTCCACTGACAGTGTAGGTTGATTCTGGGTTTTTGCTGGCTTCATAACACTGTTTACCACTTCAAGCACTTCCTTTGAAGTATTAGGGGCATTCTCCATTTTATTACTAAAGCATGCTATCCTTGCCTCTCCGATGGCATATTGATATTTTTCGTCACTTTTGTATTAGCTGCCTTACATCGCTTGTCATTTTTTCTCCATTAGCTTTCAGCTTTTTTAGGGATCACGCCGTCTACAGAGCCTCTAAGCCAGCCCGCAAAATGTTCATATCTCTCTTTCACACCACCCTCTTTAGCCACTGTTTGTTTTACTAATGCAGTCATTTGCTAATGTATTTTCTCAGCTTTTAATATTAATCCCGACCAACATTGCTTACATTTTGCTGCATACACTTGCTTCCCTATTCCATAACGATGTTAAGAGAGAAACGTACTAGATGATGATCAGTCCAGCACATGGGGATCGGCACGTCTTTAATGAGATCGTTCATTTAGGGAAAGATAAGATCCATTATATGTCCTAGTTTATGGGTGGGGTTCTTTACTATTTGACTCAACTGGATTGCCACCATGTCCTGCATAAAAGTCTTTATACTTTCGATGTTATCTTCAGCAGAATGTATATTTAGATCTCCTGAAACGGTAAAATTATATTTCTCACGGCTAAATTCTGTGATTAATCCAGAGAGAGCTGAGCTAAATGCATGGGCGGGACCTGGGGAATTATATATTATTCCTGAAAAGGTAAACGTGGCAGAGAGAACAACAGACATTCACTTCCTGGAAGTTTCATAGGAGAAAACTGACCTTTTATGTTATCTTTAAAGATTATTTCAAACCCCCCTCCTCTCCTGTCTTCCCAGTCAACTCTTCGAATGACTTAACCTTGGGGTAAGGCCAGAATGTTGTCTGCCATGGACTCTTCCCGCAGCCATGTTTCTGTAACAAAGAACATCAGGTTTCTCCTCTTCTAACAAGATAAAAAACTCTAAGCTATGTTTAGGAATTGACCTGCAATTAAGTAGCATCAAGCGGAGTTCACAAGGCCTGATTATGGGGGCGGGATTGGGCCTTGTTATACATTTTTTATTCCCTGTGTTCCACTTACAATGTTTGCATGCCCACTGGGTCTGATCCACATGCAAAGAATGTCTGCAGGCTTCTACTAACAATGGTTTAAGAAGTTTTAATTGCTGCGCTTAAAGGTAATGTAAACTAACCCGGGAGAGGCAGGGGTTGTGGCCCCTGTCCCTGGCTGGCTGTGGATGGGTGCAGATGGGCTTGCCTTTGGTGCACTGTCGGTGTGTCCGCTGCACACACCCGCGCCCCGGACTCCATTAAATACCACGCCAGATGGTTGAGAAGAAAGACTAGAGCACTGACCTAAAATGGCAGCTCTAGCTGGAGCAAATGGCACTGATCACGGCAACAACAGTGATTGGCCCACCCTCCCTCCCTTTAAATCTGTTCAGAAATGAGATAATTGGGGTAAGAAATTTGGCAGAATATTTTGTTAAAAGTGAAGAAGTGCATTATAAAACCAATTGTGCAAACAAGCAGATAAAAACTAGTGTACCTCCCCACCAATAAAAATCCCACTAATCACAATAGATCACAGTAATTGCAATATATACAGTACATATCACAAGGATGTCTGGCCTCAGTATTTATATCATGTGGTTATCTAGGCAGGGACCAGAGAGTTGGTCGCACCTGCGTGCCCACACCCCGGACTCCATGAAATACCGGGATGGACGGTTGAGCAGAAAGACTAGAGCGATGACCTAAAATGGCGTCTTGAGTTGGAGCAAATGGCACTGAACACGGCCACAACAATAAGGAGCAACAGTGATTGGCTCACCCTCCCTCTCTTCAAAACTGTTTAGCAAAGAGAAACTTAGGCTAAGGAATTGGGCAGAATTATTTGTTAAAAGTGTCGAAGTACACAAGAAAACCAATTGTGCAAATAAGTAAATAAAAACGAGCGTACCCTCCCCGTTGATAAAAATCCCACTAATCACAATAGATCCTTGTATTCATGCATCTGCATAGTGGCAATGCCCTGATTTATGACCCCCAAGTCTCCACACTGCCCCTCTCAAATGTCACATAAGGATGCACACTGAAAGACTGGGTGTTTGTTCACATCATTAGGTACAGAAGCACTCTGCAAGTTTATTATTTGAAGTGTTATTTCTGTTTCTAGTTGTTTGCTGAATTAGCAGTCCACCCATGTCGTATAACTGTATGCCTTCCTAAAAATGTGCACTTTTTATTTTCATTTGGTGATTACCACCAACGTTTCCTTAATAGTTATCCTTCAGGTGCAAGCACACATCCACTGTTCATAAAAGGTTACCTAGTTTTGCTGTCTGCCATCTAAACACAGAGAGGCTGAATCATGAAAATGTCAGTAAATGCCAGAAATGTACAGATGTACTCTCTAACTGCTAACCAGACCCCATTGCATGTGCTGTGACCACTAAACATGTTGACATTGGCTACAGTCCTGATTGGCATGCATATTGGACCTATAAGTCCCTAGCATATGGTACCAAAGTGTACCTATGGCCTGTAAATTAAATGTTACTAATGAACTACAGCACCCATTGTCCCCCCACTAAAGTGATAAGGCAAACATGTCTCCATGCCTGTTGCAGCAGTCTTAGTAGGCAGCTTTAAACTGACAGTTTGACTTGGCACAATAGTCCTTTTTCCAAGTCTAAACCTTCCTGTTTAATACTTATAATTCACCCCTGGAAAAGACCCTCCATGCCGACAGGGCATGGAACATGTTATTTAAAAAGTAGGGCATGTGTACTTATGTTTTACGTGCCATGGCAGTGAAAAATCCCCAAAGTCGTTTTTCACTGTGGTATAGCATGTTCTCCCATAGAAAAAAACACTGTATTACATTACAACACCTCATAGTGCACAACTTTAGTTTGGGAAAAGCTAGATAAATATGTCAAGGACTAATTTTTTTAATAATTTAAAATCCAATTTAATTATCAAGTCTAATTTTATATTACTACTTTGAAAATTACACTTTCACAAAATTGTAATTTTCCTGCTTGAGCCAATGTGCATTTCTGCCAGTGTGTACTGTTACGCAGGAGCTGAATGGCTCATTTGAGTAGGTGTGAGGTTGCTCCTAGAGCTGAGACAGAAGGATGTGTGTGGGTGGATATGTCCCGTTCCGTTGACAGGATGACAAATTAGGCAGTGCACAGGAACCTAATTATTTTCAAAGAGGCCTGCCTGCTACAAACAGATGTAGTATGTGCCTGGGCTTGCCCTCTCTATTGTTCTGCTAGCCAGCAGGTTCCACTGCCAGTGGGAGAGGAGCTATCCCAGAACTGGTTTTGAGTGATGACAGAGGAGGCACTGTTCATTTCCCTGGCCATGAGTCTTGGTAGGCCCAGGGAGCTCTGCACAAGGGAGGAAAGTTACTTAAAAACAAAATGACAGAAGAGTCAGTGGGATAGTTTACAGTAGAACACACAGGTTCTGTAAAAGTGGATAAGGTCCCCCTGGCAACTTTTACCCCATTGGTTAGGGAGTGGCCCAGAGTTTTCCACAACCGCAGGCTGGCACTGGGAATAAATGCAGCACCCTCAGTGCCCTCTTTGGAGCACCTGTTCACTGGTGGAAGGCAGAAGAAAGGCTGTACCTGCTGTTGTGCCCTTTGAGGAAACCCCTGAAGTCATGACTTGCTCCTACTTGCACCCTGGACTGAGAAGTGAACTCCAAGGGTCAGTTGACTGACTTCCTGTTAAACTACAGGGACCCAAGAGCTGCATGAAGCCCAGTTTTCTAAAGAATCCAGCTGACTAGTTCCACCTGGACCTACCCCTGTCTCTGCTGGTGGCTTCTACTTGATTGACCCCTAGATGGGGTCCCTAAGTTTCTGGGACTCACAGATAAGTGTCAGAGTGTAGTACTCCTGCCTACCCCTAATGGCTAAGACTTAAGAAGATTTTCAATATTTTTTGCCTGGAGAACTGAAAGAAGACTGGTACTAACCTGCCAAGTCAATCCTTTGCAAGTGGGTAGTCGTTGCTCCAACGAGTGACATTGCTCTGCTTGGAGCTTTTCTGTAGCAGCAATTCCTTTTCATTTGGATGTTGGGTAGAAGGTACCAGCCTCTTGGAGCCCTCTTCGGTTACAGCTTGCAGCTTTGCCGCACTGGAGGAATCCGAGGTTTGGAAAGTGATGAAGTCCAAAAAAGTATCACCGGGCAAAGGCACCAAAAGTGCCCGCAAGTGAGCAACCTTCCTTCAGTGCAATTTTGAATTTCTCCCACTCTAAGCTTCCTCGCCAAAAGTCAACAGCTTCAAAGGGACTTCGTCCATCAGCTAGCCAGCCTTGTGGAATCAATCTAAGCCACAGTCAGTTGCGTTGCCCTGCCATATATTTTTGACTCCCATTCAAGAGACTAAGGGCCTGATTATGAGTTCTGCGGTTTTACCTCCCGCCCGCTGTGTTGTCAGTCTAGAAACGTTGCTTAGCCAGCAGCATCCCGACCACCATATTATAAGTTTCCTGTGGGGCTGGTGGTGTGTGGGCAGCGCAGTCATGGAGGCAGCACGCTTCGGCTCTGGGAATGAGCTGGATCCAATGCCGGCCAAACCACAATGCCTCCAGCCAGCTGGGTGCACTGTTTCATTGCATTCTGTTGTACAAGTGAAACATTGCGCGCACCCAACCTGAAGGCATTGAGAGCACCAGTTACATTACACATGGGCACAATCACCCTTGACCCATTTATTTCATTGTTTATCTGCCTTTCTACTGACTCTTGCATAGCAGTGGCACCGCTAGGAACAGGTTGGTGGAAAGGCAGGTCATAATTGGGCTGGCGGTGAGCTACACAGGACCCCTCTATTGGCCTCCTCTTCCACCACTGCGATAGCTGCAGTAGCAGAAATGTCAGCGGTGGAGGCGGTCCTGAGGCGGTGTCACCACACAGATCCTAATCAGGCGGTTGGACCACCAATGATGTGGCAGTCGGATCGCCAAAAACAAGATAGTGGGACACTTGCTGCTTCATCGTAATCAGGGCCAATGTCAGAAGATAAAATGTCTGATAGGGACAAAGCTGGTCTCTGTATCTGAGCCATCCTCCACTGCGGTCAGCCTTAAAGCCTAATGTTCTCCTAATGTAGTGTGACCAATTGCCCACAGTTGGTTATTTGTGCTTTTTGGTACTATTTTTATCTAAAACTTTAAACATTCATATAACTGGTTCCCATTATCGGATTTTTGTCATATTGGTCTTATTGTGTTTATTAAAATAGTCTTTATTTTTAGTAATTGGAGTGGGATTTTTATTGTGTTGTGTTTTCAACTTTTTTACTGTTTTGGTACTTCTTTACACATTTTCTACATAGCCATGCACAAACCTGGATTTGTAAACCCCTTTATGATTTCCAAGATGGTGTTACTGGTTTTGATTCAGGTGCATAGCTGGTCAAAATCCAATGGGCGCTGATTCATAACCTTGTAAGCAAAAAATTCAAAACAATGAATGTTAAGCCTATGATCTGCGTACATTTTCAATTTTTGTGAATTTACACAATTCTTTATAATGTCTCATGATAATCTATGCAATTATTGTATTTCTAGAAATACTCTGTCTAAATACTTCTCTGAATTATCCACATGGACAATCCGCAAAAATAAAATCAATTGGAATTGCAATTGTATTTTGTAAGTTTGCGCCTCTTTTGCGTCAAAAAATGATGCAGATGCGGCGCTAAAAAAGTATAAATATGGGCCCAAATATTTTACTTTTACCATAAATTTTGAACATGGGTCCCTTCCCTTTTTCACCCTGAAAACACACTTAATTCAACCGTTTTTCAAAGTAATATTATGTGTTAAGTTAATCCCTTCAGCACCAGCAACCTAATTGATACCAATAGGCGGCACCGCCAAAGTGCCAGATCTTTGAATGCAAATTCCACTCCTTAACCTCTCCATACGATTTGGCCAAAAAAGTTCTTTAAGATAGTCAAAGCTGTGACTGAAACCATCGTTTTGGTAGCAGTAACTGTATCAGACAAGAAATGGGATCCAATGGCTTGCTTCTTTGATGCTGATATAAAAAAAAGTTCCTTCCACCACGACCAAAAAATAGTTGCCCGGTTTGGGTATTACCACCACCACTGCCTTATGCATGGAGGCTGCAAAACGCCTATTTCACCAATGTCATAAAATAGGCTGTTAGAATTGGAGCTAGCTACTACAGTACAAAATATAGAAAGCTACGGAAAAGCCATTGCGGTCCAAGGTCTTTCCTGCTTTAAGTCTGCTGAATGCACTGACAACGTCCGCTTTAGTTATGGGTACATCCAAAGCCGCCTTCGTGTATTTTTTTGATGGTATAGTTGAGGTGTTTATTTGGGAAAATTGGTACCTCTGAAGGTGAAACTATTTCTTTAGTAAACAGTTTCTGGTAGAAATCACAAAATATTGCTGCAACGTAACCAGATTAGGTTGAAATGGCGCCCCCTTCTGGAGTGGATTTGCCTCTCTGTGTGCCTTTCATGCTTCTTATTGGCAACAAAGTCCCCTGTGTCTACCAATCTGCCTGGTCTTAGACAAACCTTAATAGCTGAGAAGGCTCACTCTCCGTTCCCAGGCCTCCCGGGCCTGCAACCTGTGGCAGCTTGAAAGGGTGCGGTACCAAGGCTATATTGATTTATTTCTGCACCCCGGATATGGCTGCACAATGAAGCCTATGAGTGAGAATGGAGTGCACTAGAGGCGTAATGTGGGCCCTGGAAGCTCATGTTAATAGCAGTCTCTTCTCTTCTGTCGGGAGTGTGGTCTGTGGAGGCGTGGACACAATACTCCTGTGAGTGGCACGACCTGCAGACCACTAATCAGCGGTGATTTAATGTACACAAGCTGCATGCGAGGGAACAAAACACTAGCCCATGTACTGGTAACACAGAACTTGAGTTATGTGACTCCGTATACACATCTCTACCAGAACTGTGTGATGTGTAGAATAAATGCCCTTTATTATTTGTGTGTTCTGTGGTTGGAAGACATCGACGACGCACACTGCATGCACTTTTCTCCCACACATAAGGAAGATATTGAAATGAGAACTGTTAGAAATGGGGTCTTTGGTTGACAGTCAGGTTACCCCCTGTTCAAGCAAGGACCCTCACTCTAGTCAGGGTAAAAGAGAATCACCCTCAGCTAACCCCTGCTTACCCCCTTGGTAGCTTGGCAGAGCAGTAGGCTTAACTTCAGAGCGCTAGGTGTAAAGTATTTGTACCAACACACACAGTAACTTAATGAAAACACTACAAAATGACACAACACCGGTTTAGCAAAATAGGAAATATTTATCAAAACAAAACAAGACCAAAACGACAAAAATCCGACATACACAAGTCAAGTTATGAATTTTTAGAGATTAAACTCAAAAATAGCGCTTAGAAACAAAAATACTTCGATGAGATGTTAACACGGCGTCGTGACGGAGTCGTTCCCAACAAGCCAACACCAGCGGCGCCGGACACGGAGTCGTGTAGACCCCCAAGTACAGTACCTTTGGTGAAGAGTGAAAACAAGCCGATGTGCGAAGTCGGGGATTGCGGCGTCTGTGCAAAACGTTGAATCCGTGCACTTCTAGCGGCGTCGGTCACAACGTGGTGCGGCGACTTCCACGGAGTGGTGGACTTCAGCGGGGCTGCTGCGGCATCGGGCCTGCGAAGAGCGTCGCGTCGCGTTCCAGCGAAGGTCACGGCGTCAGGTGCAGGCAGCGTTACCGGATTCAGCAGCAATGTCGGTCCGAAGTCGTCCGAAGTCGATTTCCTTGGATTCCACCAGCTTTCCTTTCAAGGGCCCAGGGACTGGATAGGGCACCACTTGTCGGGGCAGGAGTCTCTCCAGAGACTCCAGGTGCTGGCAGAGAGAAGTCTTTGCTGTCCCTGAGACTTCAAACAACAGGAGGCAAGCTCTAACTCAAGCCCTTGGAGATTTCTTCACAAGATGGAAGGCACACAAAGTCCAGTCTTTGCCCTCTTACTCTGGCAGAAGCAGCACTGCAGGAAAGCTCCACAAAGCACAGTCACAGGCAGGGCAGCACTTCTTCCTCAGCTATCAGCTCTTCTCCAGGCAGAGGTTCCTCTTGGTTCCAGAAGTGTTTCTAAAGTCTGTAGATTTGGGTGCCCTTCTTCTACCCATTTTAGTCTTTGAAGTCACCTTTCTTCAAAGGGGACTCACACCTACTTGTGAAATCCTGCCTTGCCCAGGCAAGGCCTCAGACACACACCAGGGGGTTGGAGCCGGCATTGTCAGAGGCAGGCACAGTCCTTTCAAATGAGAGTGACCACTCCACCCCTCCCTCCTAGCAGAGATGGCTAATCAGGAAATGCAGGTTACACCTCAGCCCCCTTTGTGTCACTGTCTAGTGCGAGGTGAAAAACAACCCAACTGTCAAACTGACCCAGACAGGGAATCCACAAACAAGGCAGAGTCACAGAATGGTTTAAGCAAGAAAATGCTCACTTTCTAAAAGGGGCATTTTCAAACGTACAATCTTAAAATCAACTTTACTAAAAGATGCATTTTTAAATTGTGAGTTCAGGGACCCCAAACTCCACATGTCCATCTACTCTCTAGGGGAATCTACACTTTATTCATATTTAAAGGTAGCCCCCATGTTATCCTATGAGAGAGACAGGCCTTGCAACAGTGAAAAACGAAATTGGCAGTATTTCACTGTCAGGACATATAAACCACATTACTATATGTCCTACCTTATCCATGCACTGCACCCTGCCCTTGGGGCTACCTAGGGCCTACCTTAGGGGTGCCTGACATGTAAGAAAAGGGAAGGTTTAGGCCTGGCAAGTGGGTACACTTGCCAAGTCGAATTTACAGTGTAAACATACACACACAGACACTGCAGTGGCAGGTCTGAGACATGATTACAGAGCTACTTATGTGGGTGGCACAACCAGTGCTGCAGGCCCACTAGTAGCATTTAATTTACAGGCCCTAGCACCTCTAGTGCACCTTACTAGGGACTTACTAGTAAATCAAATATGCCAATCATGGATAAACCAATTACATACAATTTACACGGAGAGCATATGCACTTTAGCACTGGTTAACAGTGGTAAAGTGCTCAGAGTTGAAAAGCCAACAGCAACAGGTAAGAAAAAAATAGGAGGCAGGAGGGAAAAAGACTGGGGATGACCCTGCATAAGCAAAAGTCCAACAAAAACCTATTCATCTTTTTGGAGGAACATATACTGCCCATTGGTGTACGTTCACACAAACAAGACAGAGAAAAGTTGGAGACAGGAGCCAAAAATATGTATCATTAAAGCCTGCTGCCCTCGACTGAGAGAGTCCAGCTTAAAGCATGATTTCACCCCCAGTTTAACTAGCAGCTAGCAGACGAATCAGCTTGCTATTGATAGTTACCAATTTTAGTTAACTAACTGAACTCTTTACATATATGCTGCCTGAAGTGTCAACTTTCTTGAATTATAGGTTTTTTTAAGGGAATGCCTAATTACATGATGACTATTGTGGAAAAATGAGGAAGTTCTTCTGGCTTCTGTCAGTATGGATGTTGAAAAATCTATTTTCAAGTCAATAAATGCACAGTACAGTAATTCGTATCTGGTGAGTTGTGTACTAGAAGAGCTGGAGTATGTGTGAGTAAGAACAAAAAAAAAAACAATAACCACGCAGCTGTGCTGAAATGTTGAGCATTCAAACCATATGTAGGAGGCCAGTAGATCAAGTAAATATTACATGACCTAATGCCCGTTTACATGGATGACAACCTTTGCCTTATGTGCATTTTTCAAATATCATGCAAGGGTGCGCACTGCAAGACTAGGGCTTTGTTTACACCATTAGGTACAGAAGTACTAAACAGGTTTAGCATTTGAAGTGTTAGTTCTGTCTCTAGTTGTCTGTTGGATTAGCAGTCCACCCACGTATCATAACCATATGCCTACCTAAAATGTGCTCTTGTTATTTCAATTTAATGATTACCAACATATTTCCCTTAATATTTTGTCTTCAGGCACAAGTATACATCCACTGTTCCTGAAAGGTTACCAGGTTTTGCTGTCTGCAGTCTAAACCTAGGATGGCTGCATAATAAAAATATCAGTAAATGCCAGACGTCTACAGATGATAAAAGTATTTGTACATTTTGATGGATATCCAACTAATGAGATTTCATAGAAATCCTCAGTGCATATTCAGATAAAATAGTGCAAGACAAATTTTCCTGACAGCTTTCTCACCAGAAGTATTATGTCAGCTTCCAATTCTCTTCTAGAACAAATAGATATCCGTATAGAATTTGTGATCACATAGCCACCCACAAATCTTGGTTTGAAAATCTCTGTGTTAATTCCCAAGATGACGTTAATGGTTTTCATTCAGACTCAGAGTTGGTCAAAATCCAATGGGTACTGAAGCATAACCAACGAGTAAAAAATTGAAAGCAACTCATCGTAGACGCAAGCCTATGAGATCTATACATTTTCAACTTTTGTGAATGTACACAAATCCTTACAAGGACTCATGGTAATCTATGCAGTTTTTATTTCCAGAAATATGCTTTACACTTACTTCTCTGATTCAATCTGCAAGAGTAAATATAGTGGAACTGAGCATTAAATATTTTACTTCCACCATCAATTTTGAGTTTTGCTCCTTATCTTTTTCTCTATGGAAATAGACTTAATGCAAACCTTTTTCACAGAAATTATGTATTTAATTGATCTCTTCAGCACCAGCATCATAATTGATATCAAAAGGAGGCACTTCCAAAGTGCCAGATCTTTGAATTGAAATCACGGTCTATTACTTCTCAAATGGATTTGGCCAAAAATGGACCAAAAATGTTCTTCAAGATGGTCAAAGCTGTGACGGAGCCCACTATTCTGCTATATGTGGCGGTTACAGACAAGAAATGAGGTAAATATGCTTGTTGCTATGATACTGAGATCATAACGATCAAGGGGTCATTTTTACCACAACCCAAAAATCTTTACCCTGCACTTGGCAGGATGGACACAAGGCAGGGCCCTTGCCCCAATTTGGTGTTACCATCACCACTGGCCTATGCACGAAGGCTGGCAAAACCCTTATCTCACTGCTGTTTTTGAATAGTCAAACGTGTATTGGAGCTAGTTTACTACAGTACCAGCTTATAGAAAGCTGCAGAGAAAACATTGCAACCCAGGAACTTTCCTGTTTTAAGTTTGCTGAATGCACTGATAAGTCCACTTGAGTTATGGGCTTCTCTAACGCGACCTTCATGTCTTTTTGGATGGTACAACTGAGGTGTTTATTTAGGAAAGTTGACACTGTTTCATTCAAATACAGAGTGTGGCAGAAATCACAAAATAGTTCTGCTTTGTATCCAGACTAGGTGGCAATGGTGCACCCTTCTGAAATGAGTTTGCCGCTCTGTGTGCCCGTTTGTGCTGTTTATTGGGAACAAGTTCCCTTGTGTCGAGCAATGAGCCTGGTCTTTGGCCAACCTTAATAACTAAGAAGGCTTGCCCTCCATTCTCAGGCCTCTACCTAGCACCACAGGACACCATCCCAGCCCACTGTTCTCGGGGAGAATTCCTGCTGCCCACAGAGCAGGCCTTCCCTACCCTTAGAAACATCATTGGCACACTAATCTGCTCTTCCTTTGGGACTTTATTCAGAGGTGGTTGCTGCTCATATCCAGGAATTTGGGCCACCTGAGTATCACCCACAGTTCTTGGTCCTATTAGATCATGCTCTCTGATATCACATGAGGGATCCCCAAAGTCCTGATCCTCATTGCATTGCACTCAGGCTTCTGTCATGCCCCGGGCAGGTCTTTCAGTCTAGCTTGCCCATTGCAGAGGCTCCCCTTTAGAAAGACCTTACCAGCAGCACTCCCATTGGGTGTGCCAGGACTCACATTGGAATGTGTGTTCAGAAGCCTCCACCATTCAAGCAGAGGCTTACTTGCAGAGTACCTCGTGGGTCCCACAATCACAGATGCTTCTCCAGCACTTCTGTCCCAACATGATTTCATTGTCCAAAACAAGTCCCAATGCCACTCTTTGGAAAGGGGACCCCCTTTCATAAGCGACCCACTGGCTATTCCTGTCCCAGCCTATCAGTTGTTCCTGCAAAATTGGCCATCGAACAAGGCTGTATGTCAGGATGGCCTGTGCTTTGTTGCCTCCCAACGTTGTCTGTTCACTTCTCCAGGGACTCCACAGCTAATCCCCCTGCTGTTAGCTCCTAGGGGTGTTAATACATATGTTACCTTGCTCAGGGGGCCCCCATTTTCCAAAATCCAGGAAACAGGCATCCTCTGACCCACTTTCAAGATGGCAGCCACTTTCGCTTCTGGACCAGTGTCCCAAGGAGGTCCTCAAAATCACCATAATCCACCTCCACTCATTTTTGTTAGACTCCTAAGTATGCCGGGAAGGCCTGCCCTGAGTGTCCTCTCATAGGAGCTGTGTTGCATGCCGATGAGGATAAGTAAGATCGGGGAAGAAGAGGAGCTGACTGCCTCATGTCTCATCCATTACTCTCTTTGCAATGCCCCGGCTTAGTCACATTTTGGTTACTGACGCCAAAGTTGTAGATTGGTTCTAATTTTACCTAACCAACTGCTCACAATTGATCAAATTAGACTCATTGCTGTATAATCCGATAGCTGTATCGCTTCTGGACCAGGGTCCCACAGAGGTCCTCAAAATCACCAAAATCTACCTCCACTCATTTTCTTAAGACCTCTAAATATGCCAGGGATCCCCACACTAAATGTCCCCTCCTATAAGCTGTGTTGCATGCTGATGAGAATCAGTAAGATCGGGGAAGAAGAGAAGCTCGCAGCCTCATGTCTCATCCATTCCCCTCTTCACCATGCCCCAGCTTATTCACACTTTGAGTATTGATGGGAATGTTTCAGATTGGTTCTTCTACTACCTAGCCAACTGCTCCTAATTGATCAAATTGGAATCATCACTATCTACCTCAGACGCTGTATCCCAAGAGGTAACCCAAAACTCAGTATTAGTTCCTGTTCTCTACAGTCTTTCTCTGGAACATCTGAGTGATCTCATTTTCGATTCAGTTATATCCTACCACCAATATGCTGATGACATCCAGCTTTACATGAAAGTTTCTTCTCGTACAGATGTCTCTTTACTTGTCTTGACTATTGACAGTAACAGTCCTGGATGCTGATGCATTATCTCTTGTTCAATCAGCCCAATCCATTGATTCTTATTTAATCTCATGCATCCTCTTCACCATTAAAATACTGGACAGGCTCCACAAACTTAATTGACTGTTCTTCCTTCATCACTGGAAATTCCAAATCTCTTTGCTTTATTTTGGGCACTTCATCTTCAAAAAATCTTCAGCACCTTAGTAACAAAAGCAAATCACCATCTTAGACTCGCCACGAGGATCAAATCTTTTTCAACCTGGTCAAGACACTATGGCATTCTTTTTGAGTGTGGCGGATCGGAAAGCCCGTCTGTCATACTCCCGACAGGGTGGCCATCGCTGCAGTGGCGACCACCCTGCCAGTCCTATTAGGAGTTTCCCGCTAGGCCTAGCGGGAAACAGGCTACAGCATTGTCTCCGGCTCATAATCAAGCTGGCAGCAATGCTGTAGCCCGCAGGGTACACCAGCACCCTTGCAATGTTCCCTGTCTGCACAGCAGACAGGGAACATTGTGATGGTTCTGGGCAGGGGGACCCCTGCACTGTCCATGCCAAGTGCTCCCCTGTGGCCCCTGCACCTGTTCTCTGCCAGCCTTTTCATGGTGGTGAAACAGCCATGAAAAGACTGACGAGGAACAAGGTTATAATCCGCAGGGCAGCGCTGCATGCAATCTCCGCCACCGCCAGGCCATTGGATCCTGGATCCTGGAGGTGTTTGCAGAACCCTGGTGGTCTGATCGCCAGGGTCTTTACGTGGCCTTTGGACTGCCACAGCAGCGGCGGTCCTGACTGCCACTGCAGGGCTTGTGGTCTGGAGACTGCCAGCCTTGTAATGAGGCCGTATGTATTTTGTCCAAAGTGTGGTTTTATCAAGACTAGACTGTGAGGGTCATCCTATGACATAGCTCATTTGATCTCAGGGTCTCACTGCTTCATTCAGATCACTATACTAAGTCTTTGAGGTTGTCGATCGAGGATAGATCAACTTTAAAAGTTGCATGAAGCATGAATAGCTCTTAAACTCATCCACTGTCATCACTAACACTGTTTGACCAAGACTTGCTGTTGCTCGGATTTCTGTTTAAAAAAAATAAAAGCATACTTCCCACCAGTCCTTCACTGGGCCTTTTGACCTCTGCAGCTTGAATTCTCAGCAGAACCCAGCCTTTATCCAGACCCTGCAACTAACCTGCCGCCGGTATTCTTGCCGGATCTCGGAGTAATTAATACTGAGCTCATTTAATTATTTTTGTGGGTGGTTCCAAAATGAAAGAATAATGTTATTTATTTTCATTAAAAAGACTGCAGTTTTTGTAAGGCTCTCACAGGAGGTTCTCTACCTTTTGGGGGTTTTGAACTCCTTAACAAGTCCATTGACCTCGTTGACACAAATATTAGGGCCTGGGGTCAACCTGCACCCATTCTGTTTCTTTTTTGCTAATGGGCAGAGATTGCGTCTTTTTTCTTATAATGGTGGCTGCAACAGAAAATATTCTCTTGTGGCCTGTGCTTAAAGCTGGTTTCGAGAACAGTTATCGGACAAGCGGTTTAGAAGCATCAGATTTCCTAATAATAAGTTCTCAAAACAATACTGAACAAATTTAGAACAAAGAACCTGATTACGATCTTGGCGGATGGGATACTCCATCACAAACATTAAGGATATCCGATCTGACGCAATACAAGTTCCATAGGATATAATGGAACTTGTAATGTCGTGGATGGGACATCCATCATGTTTGTGTCCGAGTATCCCATCTGCCAAGATTGTAATCAGGCCCAAAGTCGTCAAAGGCATTTACTTGAGTAAAGCTCTAATTTCACGCCAAGTTGTAGTAATTTCCTTCATCCATTTTTATCTGTAGCAGAGAACAATGATTTTGATAGGATTTAAAATGGAAAATGTCAGTGCCAGTACAATTAAATGCATGCCAAACTAGTAAAAGTAAATGTTGCACAATGGGTTGGGTCTTCTCAGGTGTTTAGCTGTATTTCTTTTTTTTTTTTTAATTTATAAACTAAACAAAAAAATGTACTGGCAAATATCCATATTATACTGGGATTTGGTATTCTTTTTTTTTTATTTGGCATGGAATTTTTAATGGTGAGAGTGCAAGTTATAGTCTCCTTAAGACATGAGTTGTAGTTACTGGAGATAACTATGCTGAATTTCTATGGTTGTGTGTGTAAAATCTGAACCTTACTATAATGTCCCTTTAACCTTTTTTTCAGTGAATTTCTGAGTTTTTTTTTAGTTCTATTTCTTAACTACATTGTCCCTGTAACCTTTTTTTTTACTAAATTGTACAGTTTTTTAATGGAAATTGTACTACAGTGTGTAAGTGGGTGTGTGGGTGCATCAGTGGGTGTGTGAGTGACTGTGTAGGTCACTAAGTGGGTGTGTGAATGAGTGTTGGTGTGGGTATATACATGGGTATATGAGTGCGTGAGTGCCTGTGTGGCTCTGTGAAAGGGTGTATGAATGGCTGAAATGGTGTGTGAGTGGATGTGTAAGTGGGTGAGTGAGTAGTGGTGTGGGTCTTTGAGTGGGTGCGTGAGTGGTGTTGTGGATGTGTGAGTGGATTAGTGTCTGTACGGCTGTGTGAGTGATTATGTGGGTGTATAAAGGGTGTTTGAGTGGTTGAGTGGTTGTGCGATATATACGTCTTGAATGATGTCATATGCAAAGTCATAAGCAGTGCATGGCGGGGGAGCAAATTATAGTTAGCTCTGCTAACTAAAACTTGTGAATTTCTGTGTTTTTTTTCAGTTCAAAACTGAATGCTGTCACTGACAAATTCACCTAACTATAATGTTACTTTAACCTTTTTTCCAGTGAATTTCTAAGGTTTTTTGAAAAAAAAACAGATTTTTTTAATCACACCTATGGATCTGCGTCCCTAGATATACACATTTCTTTTTCCTTTAATAACTGAGAAACTTCTGAATGGATTTGCATCAGATAACAAACAGGGCTCTTTCTTGACCGATAGCTAGCTGTCTTCCAAATTTGGTGTATTTCTGTCCCTAAGGGAAATTGCTTGGGGAAAACCTATTTTGTGACCCTTCTTTTTTTGTCGGCCCACTTGATAAATCACCCCAAACCCTTCAAGACTGCAACTGCAGTGCATGGGGTACTAGTTTTGAGAATTTCGTGAAGATTCATCAAACAGCACCAAAGTTATTGGCAAAACAAAAAATGCTTTTCCTTTGGAAAATAGCTCCTACTATAACTACCAATTTTTGACCACCACTAACTATCTATCTATCTATTTATCTATCTGTCTGTCTATCTATCTATCTATCTATCTATCTATCTATCTATCTATCTATCTATCTATCTATCTATCTATCTATCTATCTATCTATGTACACATATTTACATAAGGGGGTCTTAATTGGCATCAAATCCAGTACAGTATTTTGCATCTTTGAATATTTGCTCTTGCTCAGCGGTGATTAGTTCTCGTTAATAATGATGCATGGTAATTAGTGTCGGGACGGCAACTAAACAGAATGCAACGGCTAATGTTTTAGTGATGTAATACACCCACCTTTGCAATGAGGTTGCATTAAAGGGAGTACTTTGCAACAAAATGAGAGCAATATAATTTAAAAGTCATTGAAAGGTATTTTCTCATAGCAAAGTGCTAGTAGATTCAGATTCTGTCAGATCTAGATTGTTTAGCAATAGCAAATTACTATAATGGAATACGTCGTTAGTTTACAATCCTATGTGTCATTTTGGCTATTTCGGTGCATTACCTTGAAAATTAAATCAACAAATAATACAAGGAAAATGCATTAGAAAATCCACAATGTGTGGTGATCAAGCCCAGCGACATACATTTGTAGAGCGCAGTAACCTAGTCAGTTCTTCTTTCTAGGTGTGCTTGACGTGCATCAGTCTGGAAGGCTTGTTGTCACCAATTCATAGAGGGGTCCTAGTCCCCGCTCTACAGTACTATTACCCGCTCACCTTATGATGTTGGTTGTTTGATTATCCTTCCACCTTCTACAAAGTGCTTGCATTGCTATTTCTGAAGGACGATTTTACATCTGAAAAGTACATTGAGTCATCACACGTTATTTTTTTTACCTCTCAGATGTCTTATATAGAAGAAGCAACGCAAAACGGTCCAATTGACTTTGCTAGTGCTTGTTTCTTGTGACCCCAATATGCTCTTGCCTTCGATGCTCATTAATGAAGGCGTATAATTTCGTTTCGACAGTTCTGTGCTGAAGACTTTCTGGGCTACTGATATTGACAAGGCCAAACTCGATCAGTGAAACACCATTCAAATAAAATAAAATGTGAGAAAACACCATTAGCTTGTAACGCATATACAGAAATCCATTTTCTATTTTCCCTGCCTTATGCGTGACCTGCACTTTGACCCAATGAGCCAGATTAGGTCCATTGGAAGGAATGGGTATTTGTTAATCATGTGGTGACAGGTTGAATTTATTCCATTCCAGTCCTTAGGTTGAACCACAGGAAGAAAAGTAATTCCCCACTATGCGATGTTTACGATGCACTAATAGACAAAGACAAGGGCCCATATTTATACTTTTTTAGCGCCGCATTTGCAGCATTTTTTGACGCAAAAGCGGCGCAAACGTACAAAATACAATTGTATTTTGTGAGTTTGCGCCACTTTTGTGCCAAAAAATGA
This sequence comes from Pleurodeles waltl, assembly GCF_031143425.1. Classification (NCBI taxonomy): domain Eukaryota; kingdom Metazoa; phylum Chordata; class Amphibia; order Caudata; family Salamandridae; genus Pleurodeles; species Pleurodeles waltl. The sequence goes on from NC_090439.1 coordinate 1,090,819,102, forward strand.
CACAAATGCGGCGCAAAAAAAGTATAAATATGGGCCAAGGTTTCTTAGGATAGGTATGTGAGAGGTATGTAACCTCACCCCGCAAGAATTGCACTCATCCCTCTAGGGCACCAACAGATGCAGCCCAGTATCCCTATGATCTATGGTTTTGGAAGCATGTTCAATCCTCGCCCACAGTATAACTCTCTTGTTAGAAAGATCTAAGCTACTCGCGGGCTGCCCTTGTCTACCAGTGACACATGGGAGTGGAGCCCCACTCGTCACATTCAGCTTTTGAAGGGTGCTTCTAGACATAATCACCCTTACATGTTTTCCAAGTGTGTGAAACTCTAAAAAACACTTGGTGGCAAAAGCACATATTTTTTTCTTGATATTTAGGTGTGTAAATAATTTATCATTCTACCACGTTTATTTCATGCACTGCTTAAATAATGACGAAATAAAGTAGTTCTTGTTACTTATGTGAGAAATGATTAAAAATACTTTAGGTCTGAGTCACAAAAAAGGAAACCTGTGCCCAGAGATTTACATCTATGTGTAGGTGCATGTTTACTACGTTTGAGGATTCATCCGCATTCCTAGAAGTACGCCTAAAAACCTACGACAGATACAGGTTCTGATGAGTACTTCTAGGAATGCCATGGGACAAAGTGGGAATGTAAGTAGAGATTGCCCTTCCTCTATACCTCCAGCATGCCTGGAGTACAGCATCCATTTTAAGACATCCTAATTCCTCACTCCTCATCCCTACTTCTCAACCCTGCTTCTCATCCATCATCCCTACTCCTCATCCATCATACATCATCCCTACTTCTCATCCATCATCCCTGCTTCTCTTCCATCATCCCTACTTCTCTTCCATCATCCCTACTTCTCATCCATCATCCCTGCTTCTCTTCCATCATCCCTACTTCTCATCCATCATCCCTACTTCTCTTCCATCATCCCTACTTCTCATCCCTGCGTCTCATCCCTGCTTCTCATCCATCATCCCTACTTCTCTTCCATCATCCCTACTTCTCATCCATCATCCCTACTTCTCTTCCATCATCCCTACTTCTCATCCATCATCCCTACTTCTCATCCATCATCCCTGCTTCTCTTCCATCATCCCTACTTCTCATCCATCATCCCTACTTCTCTTCCATCATCCCTACTTCTCATCCCTGCGTCTCATCCATCATCCCTACTTCTCATCCATCATCCCTGCTTCTCTTCCATCATCCCTACTTCTCATCAATCATCCCTACTCCTCTTCCATCATCCCTAATTCTCATCCATGCGTCTCATCCCTGCTTCTCATCCATCATCCCTACTTCTCATCCATCATCCCTGCTTCTCTTCCATCATCCCTACTTCTCATCTATCATCCTTACTTCTCATCCATCATACATCATCCCTACTTCTCATCCATCATCCCTGCTTCTCTTCCATCATCCCTACTTCTCATCCATCATACGTCATCCCTACTTCTCACCCACCATCCCTACTTCTCATCCATCATCCCTACTTCTCATCCATCATCCCTACTCCTGATCCCTGCTTCTCATCCCTACTTCTCTTCCATCATCCCTACTTCTCTTCCGTCATCCCTGCTTCTCATCCCTGCTTCTCATCCCTACTTCTCATCCATCTTCCATCATTCCTACTTCTCATGCCTCAGGCATCATCCCTACTCCTCATCAATCATCCCTACTCCTCCTTCCTCATCCCTCAGTCATGCCAACACATTTTCAGTTTTGTGAAACACACCTTCACACTGATTGGTTGGGAACAGCCAATCAGAGTTATGAGAGAGAGCTGCATTCTATTTCAATGAAAAACAGCCTCCTCATTGCACATGGTGGGTGAAGAGGGAGGAGATGAAATGCAACTGTGTGTTTGTTTCCAGTGAATTCAAGGCTGCACAATATTTCATTTTATTTAACTGTGTTTTTCTGTTTGCACAGACCTCTGCAGAAAGCTCTGCTGCTTTGGGAAATACAAGGAGTGCACAGCCTGGGCCATAAATCATCTCTTGGAGAAAGGGTTATACAGGTCATCTACAGTTCAACCAAAAACCTTTCTGGTTTCAGTTTCATATGTAGAAACAAAATGTTTAAAATCAACACTGGTGACAGTGCAATCCAGTTCATCCAAACCTTTCCTGGTTTCATTTTTATTTGTAACAAATACACTTTTTACATCTGAACCTGCTTTTTATTTTCAACAAATAAAAAGTTTAAATCTGAGGCTATTTTTATCTCTGAGAGCTGTTTTTTTTCTTTTATGAAACCAGAAAGATTTTCAATGAACTGTATAACCCTTTCTCCAGGAGCTGATTTATGGCCCTAGCTGAGGGCTCCTTGTATTTCCCAAAGGAGCAGAGCTGTAAAAATGCAGCTCTCTCTCATAACTCTGATTGGCTGTTCCAAACCAATCAGTGTGAAGGTGTGTTTCACCAAACTGAAAATGTGTTGGTATGACTGAGGGATGAGGAATAAGGAGTAGGGATGATGGATGAGGATCAGGGATGATGGCTGAGGCATGAGAAGTAGGAATGATAGATGAGAAGTAGGGATGAGAAGCAGGGATGAGGGATGAGAAGTAGGGATGATGGAAGAGAAGTAGGGATGAGAAGCAGGGATGAGGAGTAGGGATGATGGAAGAGAAGTAGGGATGATGGATGAGAAGTAGGGATGATGTATGATGGATGAGAAGCAGGGATGATGGATGAGAAGTAGGGATGATGGATGAGATGTAGGGATGATATATGATGGATGAGAGGTAGGGAGGATGGATGAGAAGTGAGAAGTAGGGATGATGGATGGGAAGCAGGGATGAGGGATGAGGAGTGGGGATGATGGATGAGAAGCAGGGATGAGGGATTAGAAGTAGGGATTATGGAAGAGAAGCAGGGATGATGGATGAGAAGTAGGGGTGATCGATGAGAAGTAGGGATGATGTATGATGGATGAGAAGTAGGGATGATGGAAGAGAAATAGGGATGATAGAAGAGAAGCAGGAATGATGGATGAGAAGTAGGGATGATGGATAAGAAGCAGGGATGAGACACAGGGATGAGAATTAGGGATGATGGAAGAGAAGTAGGGATGATGGATGAGAAGTAGGGATAATATAGGATGGATGAGAAGTAGGGATGATGGATGAGAAGTAGGGATGAGACGCAGGGATGAGAAGTAGGGATGATGGAAGAGAAGTAGAGATGATGGATGAGAAGTAGGGATAATATATGATGGATGAGAAGTAGGGATGATGGATGAGAAGTAGGGATGAGAAGTAGGGATGAGGAGTGAGGAATGAGGATGTCCTAAAATGGATGCTGTACTGGAGTGAACCATATCCCTTCCCACCTGGACTTATGCCATCAAAACACCAGTCTTTTGCTGGAGTAAGTCTTCAACCATTACTAAATTAGATGGATTGAAAGGAATTTCGGAACACCCTCAAACATAAATGATACTCACCCCTTGAGTGTGACTTACAAGTGCGTATTCCCTTAGTGGATTCCTGGCACTTGAAAAAAGCTATGGGCCTGATTTAGAATTTGGTTGACGCATTACAAACGTGACAAATATTCCATCTACCTTATTACGATTCCCATAGGATATAATTAAGATAGATGTTAAATGATTGTAATATGGCGGACAGGCTATGCATCACATTTGTGGCAGAGTAACCACACCTGCCAAACTCTAAATTGGGCTCTAAATTTGCTCCTAATTAATTATTACTGAATTTACTTTTGTGAATCAGGTTCGTTACGTTTTTGATCTACTTTCTTTATTGCAAATGAAACAATGTTTGTATGTTTGAGAATTTCTCACCATGCCTACTTCTGAGTAAACAAAACATACACTTGGGCTTCAGCACGGGTTTATTGGGGAAAGTCTTGTTTTGAAAAAAGCAAATGGGAATTAGGGGAAACATCCTTTGCAACACAGTTTTTACCAAGTATTTACCACTTGGTGCCTTTACAGCGCATTGCCTTTATCAAGCAAGTCTTTGCCAAGCATATGCATTTGACTTTACAACAAAATAGTAAGTATTAAGTATATATTCAGGTAAGTGTGTGTGTATACATATATAAGGTAAGCGCATTTTTAGGGTTTAGGGGTAGGTAAGGGTATTGGGCGCCAATAGTGATTAACGTTTTTAGGGGTGGGGAAGAGTCTTGGATTTTAATGGTATTTTTAGGGTTTAGGGTAGACCTGTAGGAAAGTACCCTCGTTCTTGGCATGGTTACCCCCATTTTCTGCCTGATGTCAGTGTGCTTGACTGTGTTCACTGGGATCCTGCTAACCAGGAACCCAGTGATTATGCTCTATGTTAGAAATGGGGTTTCTGGTTGGCTAGGGTGGCCCACAATAATGCCCGTTTTACCTAACAGCAGAAAAGGAGCGTCCTGCTCCTAACGCAGAGGCCAGGGGAAGGGGGCACTCCCCACGCCTTCCCCTGGTCCTGCTGTGAAGCCACAAGAAGATCAGACCCCTCCTGGGGCCCGAGCAGACACTCGCCTGCACCCGATGCGGTGCGCAAGTGTTCTTCCAGGTTCCCGGGCCGCTGCAGTGATCCTATTTAAAGGGGCACAATGCAGCAAGGAGCCTGCGAGCTCCCAAGGCTCCATAAGCGCGCTGCAATCAGCGCTATGGCAGCCGCAACCACGGAGAAGCACCCCTCGTGAAGAAATGGATGCAGGAGTCGTGGGCCACAGCACCCTGCCCCAGGGGAGCAGAATCTTAAGACAAGGTCCTCAGGTGGAGGGCCCAGCTACAGGCCAGCACAAGGGAAAGGCAGCAAGTGGCAAGTCCTTCACAGTGACCAGGCAGGTCACAGGTCAGCACAGCAGCAGCAGTCCATGGCGGTTCCTGGTGAGTCCTTTCAGCCTTTGGTGTCCAGTTCCAAGATGATTCCAAGAGTCTCCAAATTGTGGGGAAAATTCCCCTGTACTTATAGTCAGTTCTTACAGTGTTTTACAATGGTAGGGAGAGGAGGTTCCAGCCAGTTACAACTGGTTCTGGGAGTGCCCCCTCTCTCCTTTTAGCACAGGCTCCAAACATCAGTGGGGGGTTAACAACCCTATTGTGTGAGGCCAGGGCACAGTCTTTACAAATGTAGGTATGCCCCGCCTCTCCCTTCTCTCAGCCCAGGAAGACTATTCAGTATGCAGATGCACCTCTGTGACACCTCCACCCTCCCTGTGTACAGGCTGTCTGAAAAGTATGCACAAAGCCCCAACTGACACTCTGCCCAGACGTGGATTGGAGTCAAGCTGCAAAACACCAGAGTCATAAGCACAGATAAATGCGCACTTTCTAGAAGTGGCATTTCTGTGATAGTAAGAAAAAATACACCCACACCAGTAAGCAGCCTTTATTATCACCATCACAACCATACCAAACATGCCTACGCTACCCCTCATTAATCAGACAATACCCCTTACACATAAGGCAGGGCATTTCTAATGCAATCCTATGAGAAGGCAGCACTCACAGCAGTGAGACACCAAGTTAGGCTGTTTGTCACTACTAGGACAGGCCATGCAATATGGCACATGTCCTGCCTTTCTACATACATGGCACCCTGCCCATAGGGCTAGCTAGGGCGTACCTTAGGGGTGACTTACATGTAGTAAAAGGGGAGTTCTGGGCCTGGCAAGTAAGTTTAGATGCCAGGTCCCTGTGGCAGAAAACTGCGCACACAGGCCTTTCACTAGCAGGCCTGAGACAGGTTTTGAAAGTCTACTTCAGTGGGTGGCACAAGCAGAGCTGCAGGCCCACTAGTAGTATTTAATTTACAGGCCCTGGGTATAGAGATACCACTGTACAAGGGACTTATAGGTAAATTAAATATGCCAATTAGGTATAAGCCAATCATACCAACTTTAGATGGGAGAGCACCTGCACTCTCGCACTGGTCAGCAGTGATAAAGTGCTCAGAGTCCTAGAGCCAACAGCGAGAGGTCAGAAAAACCAGAAGGAAGGAGGCAAAAAGACTGGGGATAACCCTGCGTAAGGCCAAAAGTCCAACACTCTCTCTCACAAAACTCTGTATTTCACTCACAATTGGCATACTGGTGCCCCCTTATAAGTCCCTAGGATATGGTACCTAGGGGCATTGGCATTGGGGTTCCACGGGATCCCTATGGGCTGCAGCATATATTTTGCCACCCATAGGGAGCCCATGCAAAGGCTTCTGCAGGACTGTAATTGCAGCATGCGTAAAAAGGTGCAAGCACCCTTTCCCTACCATTTACACCTCACCAGGCCACTTAGAAGTCACCCCCTACAGCATGTCCTCTAGCCCTGAGGGCAGGGTGCAAATTATCTGTATGTGAGGGCACACCTGCACTAGCAGAGGTGCCCCCACAACCTCCAGGACCATTTTCCCAGACTTCGTGAGTGTGGGGATGGCATTTTATGCATGTACTGGACAAAGGACCTTTGTCCAGCTACATAATGGTAACACCAAACATAGGCATGTTTGTTATCAAACATGTTGGAATAATACCACAAGGCTTTTGCAAGCATTGGTTGTATGATTCCATGCACTCTGGGAGCTCATTAGAGGACCCCCAGTACTGCCATTCCAGCCTTCTGAGCTTTTCCAGGCAGCCCCAGCTGCTGCCACCTCACAGACAGGTTTCTTCCCTCCTGTTGCTTGAAAAGCTCAAGCCCAGGAAGGTACAACAAAGGATTTCCTTTGGGAGAGGGGTGTTACACCCTTTCTCTTTGGAAATAGGTGTTCCAGGCTTGGGAGGGATGGCCTCCCCAAGCCACTGGAAACGCTTTGAAGAGCATATTTGGTGTCTTCCTTGCATAAACCAGTCTACACCAGTTCAGGGATCCTCAGTCCCTGCTCTGTCGCGAAACTGGACAAAGGAAAGGGGAGTCAACCATACTGAATGCCATCCAGGGTGTTGAGAGGCATTTGCAACAAACAAATGCATACCTGGAGGGCATTCACTCTGGCGTGGTGGCCCAACAGAGAGCATTTCAGGCTCTGGCCTCAGCATTGATGGCAGCCATTGTCCCTGTCTATAGCCTCCCTCCTCCAACTTCATCTACCCAGTCCCAATCCCCTCAACCTCAACCTATCCCAAACACACCTTCAGACCAGCATTCCCCAAAATCAACACACAACAGTGGTTCAGGCAAACACAAGTACCACACTTAATCTCACATACACTCCCACAAGCACCATCCCCATGCAGACACACCGACATCCACTGCCTCCACTGTGTCCCCCTCCTCCTTGTCGTCCACCTCCCTCCCAGTAGCATCTCCACTCACACCTGCATGCACTACATCCTCATCCACTACCTCCATCACTAGCACGGCCATCACAACACACCCCTCACTGGCAGTCACCAACCCCACATCCATGCACACGTCCCATGTGTCCTCTCCCAGTGTGTCTGTGACCCCTCCTCCCAAAGTACATAAACGCAAGCACCCACCCTCACAAGAGCATCCAGCCCATGCACCTGCACCAAAACTCAGCAGACAGACATCTCCTACAACCACTGCCTCTTCATCCACTTCCTGCCTCAGTATCCCTAAGAAGCTTTTCCTGGCCAACTGTGACCTCTTCTGTACTCCCCCGTCCTTTCCCTCTGGCAAGGGTGGCCAGAACCCAGCCCAGCACCTCGGCCACCAAATCGTCATCTGCTGTGGTTCCTGCAGCTATCAAAGGCTCAAAGGGGCACATGTCAGTCCAGCCAGTGTGCCACCAACCCCTGCCAAGGCCAAAACCATTCTTTTTAAGGTGGTACACCGCTCACCGTTCATTTACGATGGAATTATTTATTCAAGTTAGCTGCTGTTTTGTACCTGATACACTAGATGTTCTTTGCTCATGAGATTTTGGCATTATGATGTCGATTGTTATATTTTTAAAGCCTTGAGGAAGTCATAGGGAGTATTCCCTCCCAAGACGAAACACGTGTTGGCTGTTTTGTTTTCACACATTAAAGATGAACATCCCATCCCGAAGACTCCAGTGAAATCTTAATATTCATTTTTGTTATGACTATGTTAGTTTCAGATTTTATTGTACTGTCTTAATGTTTATGATTTACGTGAGCCTTGGTCTTTGTATCGATTTGTCAAAACCATTCTGCCACCTGGCAAGGTGAAGAGGAGGACGGGATCCAGCAAGGGGAAGGAGCCACAACCACCCAGCAAGGCCACCTCGAAGACTCCAGCTTCCAGACCCAAGGTCACAACACCATCTGCAAGGTGAGGAAGGGGCAGAAAACACCACCCAAGGCACTTCAGCCGTCTGAGGCTGCAGGTGAAGGCCTGGTGGCTACCAGCTCAAACACCAGCACCGCCACCTGCACCGCAGCCAGCACCGTGAGCAGCCCCGCCGCTAGCACAGCCGCAAGCACCGCCGCAAGCCCCGCCACCTGCACTGCCGCAAGCACCACTACTGTCAGCAGCAGCAGCCCCAGTAGGCAGCCGTCCGAGGCTGCAGGAGAATGATGGAGCCTTCCTCCACCACTGGCAGCACCGGCAGCTGCACCACGGGCAGCACCGCCACCTGCACCTGGGCCGCAAGCACCGCCACTTGCACCGCTGACAGTAGTACCACTACCAGCAGCAGCAGCCCCAGTGGACAGCCGTCTGAGGCTGCAGGAGAAGGCCTGGAGTCTCCCTCCACCACTGGTAGCGCCCCCACAAGCCACGGCATTACCACCAGTTTTCAGCCGTCGCCAGATGGCCCTGCTTCCATTGTCTATCATGCAACCTGGTGCTTGCAAATCTCGTGCCTCGACACCCAGGTGAGGGACTGTGAACTGCCACACCCCAAGTGTTGCATCGCTGGGCACACAGTCCCCTCCAGAACCAGTGGAGATAGGCCACCACTCACCCTATCCTTGGCAGGATGAAGCGCACTAGGCACAAAGCCCCCTCCAGAACCAGTGGAGATATGCATCCACTCACACTATCCTTGGCAGGATGAAGCACACTGTGCACAAAGCCCCATCCAGAACCAGTGGAAAACTGGCACCCATTAGAGAGACTGTGCCCTTGCACTCACCAGGACCAAGCAGTGGGCCAACCACCCACTTGAGAGACTGTGGCCTTGCACTCCCCAGGGCCAAGCAGTGTGCAAACCACCCACTTGAGAGACTGTGGCCTTGCACTCCCCAGGACATCGCTGTGGGCATGGAGGCCCCTCCAGGAGCAGTGGTGGTATACCATCGTCGGGCTGAGGTGCCCCGCCATTCCCTGTCCCCCTGAGGTGTCTGTGTGTTTTCGAACTGATGCCCCTGCAGTGTTCTCTCCGTATTGAGGCAGGAGTCAAGTGTGGGCTTGGCCTATGAGTTTTGGCCCAGTGGCCCAAGAACATTCTGAGTGGACAATATTACATATGTATTATGTACATATTTTATATTTTTGTAAATACTGTTTTTAAAATTCTTACATATATCTGACTATTTCTAAAATATCACTGATTTGACTCTATTCCTTTTGTCCTTGTGTTCTTCCAGGGGGTTACGGGGTGTAAATGTAATGTTGATGCATGTGTTTGTGTGTATGGTGTTGTGGGTGAGGGTGGGGGTGTGGCGTGTTGCTTGTGTATGTCACTCTCTTTTTCCTCCCCCTCCCTGTGTACTAGGTGCAGTACTCAACGTGGTCGTCGCCGCCGCCGTTGGTACTCCTGGTAGATGAGGAGGTAGACCAGAATGGGGAGGACCTGCAGCTTGGGCTCCGTGGCGTCCTGGTTCTTCATTGATTGTCAAGAGGTGAGTGGTTTCCCTTCCAAATACTGTTTCTGCCGTGCTTTTGATGGCGTTGGTACCGCCCGGAAAAGCTGGCGGATGGGCGGGTTGTGATGGAGTGGGCAGTACATTGACTTCCGCCTGTCTGTTGGCGGTTACTGCCGCGGTGTTTGTTGCTACCTCCGTGACGGTCAGAGTGTTAAAGTGGCTGTATGTTTTGGTGGTTTCTGCCGTGGTTGTGATCCCATTTTTTTTACCCTCGGCCTGTTGGCGGTATTACCGCCGCTTTAACACCGACTGCCAGGGTTGTACTGAGGGCCTATGTGTCCTAACTTAACCATACACTGCAACCTGCCCCTGGGGCTACCTAGGGCCTACCTTAGGGATGTCTGACATGTAAGAAAAGGGAAGGTTAAGGCCTGGCAAGTGGGTACACTTACCAAGTCGAAATTACAGTTAAAACTGCACACACAGATACTGCAATGGCAGGTCTGAGACATGATTACAGAGCTACTTATGTGGGTGGCACAACCAGTGCTGCAGGCCCACTAGTAGCATTTGATGTTCAGGCCATGGCACCTCCAGTGCACTTCACTAGGGACTTACTAGTAAATCAAATATGCCAATCATGGATAGGCCAATTACATACACATTTTGTAAAGGAGCACTTGCAATTTAGCAGTGGTTAGCAGTGGTAATGTGCCCAGTGGAACAAAAACAGTCAAATCAGAGTCCAGCACACATCAACAACCTGGGGAACAGAGGCAAAAAGGTAAGGGAGACCACCCCAAGGATGGAACGTCTAACAGGACGGTGCAGAGGATTCCTGCTGGAGTCTTACAATCTGAATCTGAGGAACCACCCAGGGGAGAGACCCTAAATAGCCCTGAAAGGGGGACTGGTCACGTAACTAGGTAAGCTTCTTTCAGGGGAGGGCATTGACATCACCTGCTAGCACTGGCCACTCAGATGCTCCCAGAGTTCCCTGCCAACCTAGAATCCAAGATGGCGAAACCCAGGGACCCTCTGGAGGAGCTCTGAGCACCACCCCGGGGGTGATGGACCCCATGGGGTACAATGCCTAACACCATTAGCTGCACACCTGAAACCCACAGGACCCTGCCCAGTAGTAGATGCCCACTAACACTATTGGGGGTGGCGTGCTTCAGAGCTTGCCCAACAAGGGACCTCTCCTGCCATGATCACTCTGGCCTAGGGGCACCCACAGCCCACATCCCCCACCCAGGTAAACCTTAACGTGTGCACAGTCATGAATCTGAATCTGTATTCACCCCCTTGTGGCTGCTGTGATGCCTTTAAGCGCCCATCCAACTCTGGATGGGCCACCGCCAGGATGGGGTATATCAGGGGGGTCAGGGTCCAACGGGCACCTGTTCCTCGTTGAGAGGCCAGCCCCAGCTGGGCCTCCGCCGTCTTCCTTGCCCAGCGGCGCAGGTCCTCCCACCGTTTGCCGCAGTGGGTGCTCTGCCTGTCAAGGATGCCCAGGGTCCGCACCTCCTTGGGGATGGCACAACAAATACCCTTTTTCTGATGGGTGCTGACCTGCATGGAAAAGACAGCAGAAAATGGAATTAGTTAACTGTCCAGACCGTCACACTCATGGCCCAGCAGATCCCTCCCATACCCTGACGCACATACATTGACCACAATACATGTAGCACCCTGGCCAGGACGCCTCAGCCCCCCCCTACATGTGGCTTACACACACATCAATCCATACATTCACGGCCCACGCATCATGCTCACAGTGTACTCACCTGTAAGTCACGAGGACCGTAGAGTAAAGTGTACTGGTGTAGGACCCCATCCACCAGTTTCTACAACTCCTCCGCAGTGAAAGCAGGGGCCCTTTCCCCAGACACATGAGCCATTGTCGCTTCCAGACACAGGTCACAGCAGCACTTGCAGTGTAGGTCCTCTCCTGTTGAAGTTCAGGTAGCAAGTGAGTGCACAGATAGAAAATGGCGGTCACGTCCGTGGCGGTGCATACCGTCACCGCCGGCGTACATCGCCTTTGGCTCCTGGAACCCATAGGGCCCAATGATAACCAATGCAAAGTTGCACGGCGGTTGTTGACCGCCTACCGCAATGGCACACAACGCCAGCCGAATTACCTAATTTACACTTGTCCATCCTCACAGGTCAGGCAGCCGCCATTTCAGGGGGGCACAGGCCATGGCACCTAACTGCGTCAGGGCAGACATTGGCACAGCAACTGACTCTCAGATTCACATGCAGGTTCTGTAAAGGAAAAGATGCATTATTATTTCAATTGATGTGTGAATATGACCCTCTACTCACCGTTTTCCTCCATAGGCTTCAACCGCTGAGGGTGAATATGAGATGGCGACATCCTGCGGTGTACAGACCCCTGTTGGACCTTGCAACTATGGAGGACAGGCACATTATCCTAACCTACAGACTTGATCGGGCCACAATCCAAGAACTGTGTGCCCAATTGGAGCCAGACCTGATGTCAGCTATCCGCCAGCCCAAAAGTATCCCCCCTGTAGTGCAGGTCCTGTAAGTGCTCCATTTCCTGGAAAGTGATTCCTTCCAAACAACAGTGGCAATGGCATCAGGGATATCTCAGCCAATGTTCTCCAACGTGTTGACTAGAGTGTTGTCAGCCCTGCTGAAACACATGCGCAGCTACATCGTATCCCCCCAGGTGGAGGATTTGGCCACAGTGAAAGCTGACTTTTATGCCCTAGGAAATATCCCCAACATCATTGGTGCCATTGATGGTACACATGTAGCATTTGTCCCCACCCCACGAACAAGTGTTCAGGAATAGAAAAAGCTATCACTCTCTGAATGTACACATGGTGTGTTTGGCGGACCAGTACATCTCCCATGTAAATGCCAAGTTTCCTGGCTTTGTGCATGGCGCCTTTATCTTTAGGAACAGCAGCATCCCATACGTGATGGGCCAACTCCAGAGGCACCGGGTGTGGCTAATAGGTGAGCCCAAGGTCCCCACCCAGTATAAGTTGGTGTCTGGGTATGGGGTTGTCCCTAAAGGTTAGTGTGTGTCTAACCGGTATCCCACGATATTTGCAGGTGACTCTGGTTACCCCAACTTCTCATGGCTACTGACCCCAGTGAGGACTGCCAGGACAAGGGCAGAGGAATGTTACAATGAGGCACATGGGCGAACAAGGAGGATAATTGAAAGAACCTTTTGACTCCTGAAGGCCAGGTTCCGGTGCCTCCATCTGACAGGTGAATCCCTGTACTACTCACCCAAGACTCTGTGCCAGATCATCGTTGCATGTTGCATGTTGCACAACCTGGCCTTGAGACGCCAGGTGCTTTTTCTGCAGGAGGATGAGCCTGGAGATGGTCTTGTGGCAGCGGTGGAACCTGTGGACAGTGAGGAAGAGGAGGCAGAGGAAGAAGATGTGGCCAACAGAAGTAATGTAATGTAATACAGCAGTACTTCCAGTGACACATAGGTAAGGCACTGTAACTTCACTTTACATTTCAGTTTTCTGTTGGACATTGTACATGGCAGCCTGATTACCCTATGTCTATGGCCACTTACTGTACCCTTTGGCATCTCTATTTTCAGATCTCTGTGGCCCACTCTGGCTCCTGGTATGTTTACTGCTGCCCACTAAAGGTCATACCAATGTATAAATAACTGTACATATGACTTGCAATGTTTTCAGAATGTTGCACTAATACATAATTCAATCATTTGACAGGCTCAAGATTTGTATTTGTTCCAAGGGTGTTTATTTAAGTGCTAATAAGTGGAGGGGTGTGTGTAATGGGCTGGGGTGATGGTGGAGGAATGTCCAGTTAGAGTTCAGTTTCTTGGAATCACAGGTGCATTGTTCAATGGGGCATAGGAAGGGGAATAATGGCAGTTTAAGGTGGACAGGGTGACAGAGTGGGACAGAAGGGTGACAATCAGGAGAGTCCTATTTCCTGGCAGGGGTCTTGGTAATGTTCTCTGGCTTCTGCCTGGATCGCAGGGACCATTTGCGGGGTGGTTCTCCTTCTGAAGGGGGCCGGGTGCTGGTGGCCTGTTGGTCTTGTGGCAGGGCCTCCTGTCCACTAGCGCCAGCGGAGGTGGAGGGCTGTTCTTCGATGTGGCTAGTGTCAGGGGCCCGTTGTTGTGCCACTGCCTCCCTCATGGTCTTGCCCTTGTCTGCCAGCACCTCTGCAATGGTGACCAGGATGGTGTAGATGTTTTTGAGGTCCTCCTTGATCCCCAGGTACTGTCCCTCCTACATCCGCTGGGTATCCTGCAACTTGGCCAGTATCTGGCCCATAGTCTCATGGGAATGGTGGTATGCTCCCAGGATGTTGGAGAGTGCCTCCCAGAGAGTCGGTTCCCTGGGCCTGTCTTTCCCCTGTTGCACAGCATTCCTCCCAGTTTCTCTGTTGTCCTGTGTCTCTGTCCCCTGAACCGTGTGCCCACTGCCACTGACCCTAGGTCCGTGATCGTCCTGTGTTTGTGGGGTTGCTTGGGGTCCCTGTAGTGGTGGACACACTGCTGATTGACGTGTCCTGGGGACAGTGGCATGGGCCCGCTGGGTGGGTGCTGTGTTGGTGTTTCCTGAGGGGGGAGTCTCTATGGTGGGTTGGGACAGTGGCAGGTTAACCGACTGTCCAGAGGTCCCTGATGGGCCAGGTTCGTCATCGTGATCCTGGTGTGCAGAGCTGCTGTCATCACTGTGGGCCTCCTCTGTGGGGGACTGGATGTTACTGGCAACTCCTCTCCGGTGACGTTGAGTAGGGGTCCTGTGGGGATGAAAATGCAGCGTTAGTGTATCTGCGTGTGCCATCTTGTGCATGGCTTTGTTTCCCTGTATGGTTGGGATAGCCTTGGCAGCTTCGGCCTGTGTGCATGGTGATTTTGTGGGCTAGGTGACTCTCTCTAATGGGCATGCTGTGGTGATGGGTGTCCATGCAGGTCTGTGATGGCGGTCCATGGGTTGGTGTTACATGCAGGGCTTGGTTTTGGGATGGGTGGGTTGTGATAGTGGTGTATATGTGAGGTGGTGGAGTAATGGGGGTGAGGGTAGGGGTAGGAGGCATGCAGGTGGTGTGGGGGATATAGTAGTAAATATTTGACTTACCAGAGTCCAGTCCTCCTGCTACTCCTGCCAGGCCCTCAGGATGCATTATTGCCAAGACTTGCTCCTCCCATGTTGTTAGTTGTAGGTGAGGAGGTGGGGGTCCACCACCAGTCCTCTGTACAGCTACCTGGTGTCTTGCAACCATGGAACTCACCTTCCCCCGTAGGTCGAACACCTCTTCCTGATGTCATACCTTGTTCTTGGATGCTGTCCCACAGCATTCAACCTGTCCACGATACTCCACCATAGCTCCATCCTCCTTGAAATAGACGTCTGTTGCACTTGTGATCCGAATAGCTGTGGCTCTACCCGGATGAGTTCCTCCACCATGACCTTTAGCTCCTCCTCTGAAAACCTGGGGTGTCTTTGGGGTGCTGTGAGTGATATGTGTGAGGATGTGTGGGGTGATGTGTGGGGTGATGTGTTGTGGTGTGTGGTGTGAGGGGTGTGGATGGTATATTGGTGATGGTATTCTGTGCCTCAGATTGAGTGGGTGCTCCTGGCTTGTTTTGTTTAGATAAATATTTTCTATTTTTCTAAACTGGTGTTGTATCATTTTTTAGTGTTTTCATTAAGTTACTGTGTGTGTTGGTACAAATACTTTACACATAGCACTCTGAAGTTAAGCCTACTGCTCTGCCAAGCTACCAAAGGGGTAAGCAGGTGTTAGCTGACGGTTATTCTCTTTTACCCTGACTAGAGTGAGGGTCCTTGCTTGAACAGGGGGTAACCTGACTGTCAACCAAAGACCCCATTTCTAACACCTCCACTTCGACTTCTGACTGATGAAACTGCAACAGGACTCTACAAGCTGCAACAAAGAAACAAGACGCCTTCTGCAACATTGTATCTATGGCTCCTTCCAGCAACTGCAACATTTCCCTGGTTGTACATCCTCTAAGGACAGCCCATCTTCAGCCTGCATCAGAAGGAATCTCCCTTGGGGTGAAGGACTCACTCCCCTGCTTCAGCAAGCACCATCTGCAACGACGAACGGCTGCGTGGATCCCCCTCTCCTGTTGAGCTGCGTGGATCCTGCATTACGATTGGTGGACTGAAGTTGTCCCACTGTCCTCTCTTCCAGCTGTCCACCCTTGGTGGAGGTAAGACCTTGCCTCCCAATGCAAGATAGTACCCCCAAGCACAGCGTCTTTTGCAGCTGCCAAGGCTTGTTGGCATCCTTCTTACACAGCCTTCGTGCATCTTGCAGCTTCAGCACTCCATCCTGTGATGCACAGCTCCCTGAGTGGTTTTCAGGAGGCATAGAAGCCTTTCTCATAGTGCTGGCTGGGCCTCTTCTGCAACTGTTGTGTCCCCATCCTGGGGGACTCCTGTGTGTGCTGCCTGGTCTTCCGTGGGCTCTCTGTGTCACTGAGGACCCCCTCTGGCTCCCCATCCTGGCTAGAGTCCACCTGGTCCTTCTTGGTTTTATGGTGGACTCCAACGACGCAAAACCAACTGCAATCGTCCGTCTGGCGTGGGACATCACCTGCACCCTCCAGGAACCCGGCTTTGTCTTCTTGGCTGCAGTGCTGACTCTTCTTCCTCACTGGTGTTTCCCTTCTTGTACCTTCATCCTGGTGGGTAGGGGTTCCTATCCTTCCTGGACTCTTCCGTGCTTCTTGGGCATGGTCCCCTTTTTCCACAGGTCCTCTACTCCAGGAATCTACTGTTGGTGTCTTGCAGTCTCTTCTGAGTTTTGCAATATTCTTCTGTTCTTCTTTGTGAGTGTTCTATGAAACATACTGTGATTTACGCCTGCTTTCCTGGTCACTGGGGTGGGTTGTGGTACTTACCTTTGGGCTTTCTACGTACTCCTAGCTCCCTTCTACACACTACACTTGCCTAGGTGGGAGACCGACTTTCGCATTCAACTTTCTTAATATATGGTTTGTGCTCCCCCTAGGCCCATTTCTAACTATTGTGATTTTCACTAATTGCACTGTTTTCTAACTGTTTTATGGCTATTTCTGCATACTAGTGTATAATTTGTGTATTACTTTCCTCTTAAGGGAGTATAGTCTCTATGGTATTTTTGGTATTTGTGTCACCAAAATAAAGTACCTTTATTTTTGTAACACTGAGTGTGAGTACTGTGTGACTACAGTAGTATTGCATGAGCTTTGCATGTCTCCTGGATAAGCCTTGGCTGCTCATTCACAGCTACCTCTAGTGAGCCTGGCTTCTAGACACTTCCTACACTACACTAATAAGGGATAACTGGACCTGGTATAAGGTGTAAGTACCATAGGTACCCACTACTCACCAGGCCAGCCTCCTACAAGGCCTGGGTGGAACTCACAGGGTATCACTCAGCACAATTCTGCGGAGTTGCATAAAACGCCTGTGTGACTCCCCGGACTTCCATGAGAAGGCGGCATTCGAGCTTGTTGTGCTGCTCATGCTGATTTTCAACACTGTAAAATTAGTGCGAACTGCACCACGTAGCGCGCCAGTGGCCACTGCTTCTTTCTGCTGTTTGAGCATATTTTCAACCTTAGGGACAGCTTTCTTAACATGAATGGTTAAGACCTGCTGTGACCACCTGCTTTGAGAAATCACACTGAAGAAGTTCTAGCACCCAACAATCGCTCTAGGGGGTGCATGTTAACACTCGTGCCCACAAACATAATGTGAGTGATTCAGCCATGAAAAAAAACTCTGCCATGCGACGGTTGACCCTGTTTTGCTGGAACGCTGTGCTCCAAAAGGAATGCAGAGTGGACAAAACACTGCAAACTCTGCCAGCAAAGGAGACATTTTCACTCATACCTAGTTTATGAGTCGGTTATGGCACGGGGTGGTAATGATATTTTTAGCATTTACCGTGGGTAAGGTACACGATTGGTAAGGGTTTTTAGAGTTTAGGGTGGGTAAGGGTATTTGGATGGTAAGAGTATTGTTAGGGTTTAAGGGTGGGTGAAGGTATTGTATGGCAAGGGTATTTTTAGTATTTAGGGTAGGTAAGGGTATTAGGATGGTAAAGGGATTTTAGAGTTTAAGGTTGGCAAGGGTATTTGAGTGGTAAGGGTATTTTACGAATTTTGGATGGGTAAGGGTATTTGGGTGGGAAGGGATGCTTGGGGTTAGTAAGGGTATTTGAGTGGTAAGGGTATTTTAAGGTTCTCCATGAGTATGGGTATGTGGGTGGAATAGGGTGTTTGTGAGGGTATTTGAGTGCTAAGGATATTTTAAGGGTTTATGATGGGAAAGGGTACTTGGGTGATAAATATGTTTTGGGGGTCAAGGGTGGGTGAGGGATTTGGGTGGTATGGATATTTTGGGGATTTAGAGCGAGTAAGGGTATTTGATTGGGAAGGCCCCTCATGCGGTGGTTGGGCTTGTTTTGTCAAACGTCCGTGCTCCAAGTGAAATGCGAAGTTGGCAAAACTCTGCAAACTTCACCAGCAAAGCAGAAGATTTCACCCACTGCTAGTTTAGAATTGGGTAAAGGTGTGGGGGGATGAGGACATTTTGTTGGATTCAGGAGTGGGTAAGGGTATTGGGCCAAAACATGCAGATGGTTTGTGGAGGCGTACCACTATATCTTCAGATCACAGCTGACACCCTTTAGCAGTGCAGATGCCCCCAATTTACCTTGCTCAACTTGTAATTTTTCTCTAAACTAACATAATTTTGGGATAAGGACAAAATGTAAGAGAGTACATAGCAAAGCATCAGTGTTTCAAAACAGAAGACCATATTGAAGGCCATGGGACAATATCTGTGTCAATGAAAAACTACTTTTGATGGTGAACGTCTTATTGTGAGGAGTTTGTGCCTTCCAAATATGAGACGTATGAGTGACTGTGTATGTCCAACCCCAAATCAGTCTCAGATTTGTCTTATCTTGGGAGAACATTGCTTTCCAAGTTTAGATTTACTGTACATAACTCTACATAAGTATACCCTGACAAAAAGTATGTCTTCAAGTTATGTTGGTAGTGAGTTAAGAATAGCAAATGTATAATTACCTACGTATTCCTTCCTTCACATTATTTCAATAGTTGATATTTTGTTGGCAATATTATTGTAGCATGATGGGGCAGATGCACCAAAGAATTATTGAATATAATAGAATGCTTAATTACCAGATATGATTTGATGAGGAGCTTAAAAAATGAAAAGAGAAGTAGTAGATCACAAAGAGTCTGAATAAAATGCCCCAATAAAAATATCAGGCTAAAGTTAAAGAACATAAGAAGTTTTATTAAAATAAAAGCTTTTGTGAAAGCAAAAAAGATTTCTTTACAAATCATATTATGAAAAAATAGCACCTCCTCATTTATTTCAAACTTTGAAAGTGCTTACCAATCCCAACATTTCCCCTCCCTCCATGCAACCTTAACACTGAAACACTGATGTACAGATCTTCTTTTAAGCCAAAAGTGATTTTTTTCAGGATTACTTTCTAACTGGGATGGCAAGGAACCATTGATAGCCAGTGACGTGAAAGAAAACTGTTATAATACATGCGATCCTGTAATCCTTGTATAAACGTCTGTCTAATATGTGTTTATTATCTATGATTTGTGACATGGCCAGTCATCTTTTATAAAGAAAAGAAGTCAGAAAATGTATTACCATTTAGTTCTGATGTCACAATGCCTGCTGCCAGAGACAGCAGCTGAAGTGAAAGGCAGGTCAGGTCACGGAGCAGCAGTTTAAAGCAACAAAAATAACGCAGTGCTTTTCTTTCTTCTGCTCCATTTTTTTGCCTACAATGACAGGCAGAGAGAACTTGTTTTTTTGTACTCTTCACTTCCAGCATGTCTGAGGTGAACTATTCTCCTTTGTTGGACCTGCCCTTTTCTGCAGGGTCACCCCAGAATTTTGACTTTCATTGCCTTAGTTTCCCGAACCTCTTTTTGTTTGCTTTTAGGACTCTGTACACTTTACTTCTGGAAATCAGAGGTAAGGTGCGTGCGCCCTCCAGTAAAAACATGATATAATTGGACTACATCTGATCAGTAGATTAACTACCATGCATGTCCCTGATATCTGGTACTACATGTAATCAGAGCCAGTAAAGTCAATGCTACTTGTGGGCTGCAGCACTCATTGTGCCTCTCCTTAAAGTTTCACTGTAAAAGGTTTTGCACCCGCCACTGCAGCCTCTACTGCAGTCTCCAACTGCCATTTTGACCTAGAAAAATATACCTTTTGGCAAGCATAAAGATCCCCTTTTAATACTTATAAGTTACCCTTAAAGTAGACTCTAAAGACTCCTAGGGCAGGGTGCATGGTATTTAAAAAGTAGGGCATGTGTTTTCAATTTGCATGTCCTGACAATACAAAACACCTATATAGTTGTTTTACCCCACATACTAACAGTTGGTTACCTTATTACAATTGCTAAGTTATAAATTCAGTTTGGGAACATACAGAGACACACTCTTCTTCCTCTCAAATGAATTGTAATTTAAAGTTCTCTTCAAGATTAAAGTTATATTTTAAATTAGCATTCTGAAAATGCCACTTCAGAAAGTCGACATTTTTCTGTCTGAACCTAATGTGCTTTTCTCTCAGTGTCTATGGTCATATAACTGTGAATGGCTCTCACTTCATGTTTTGTGGATTCCTTCCACACATTAGGACAAAATGGGTGTGGGGCAGGGTGTTCATGTCTTCAGCACAATGTCCTGGGGGGTTGCGTCCTCAGGGCTTGTCCAAACCCTTCCTGACTCTAAGGGCTGCCTGCCCTGCCACTGACAAATGAAGCCCACTCCTACATCTGCCAGGCCTTTGTTACCTTAGGCTCAGGAAATGGGGCAGATTAGATAAAGGGGTCATTCCCCACCAACTGGCTGGTACTGGTGATACAAGTGGTACTTTCAGAACCTCTCACTAGAGCATTCCGAAACATGTGGAAGATTCAGAAGAAAGACTGTTCTGCTGTCTGAAGAAAGACGAGTGGACCTTCTTGCTTTGAACCTAGTCTCCCAGAAGTGACTCCAAGGTTCAGTTTTCTGACCTCTTGTTTGTGTTATAGTAACACAACAAGCTTCCAGGGGCATCCCTGCAACTGCCCAGCTGACCAGCACCAACTGGGCCTGCCTGAGCCCTGCTGCTGGCCTGTGCTGGAATGAGTTGTTTTTTTGTAGTCTTGGTGAAATTGTATTTATTAAAGTGAACTCTATTTTTCTATATTGGATTGTTTTTTTTCTTATGTTGTGTTTTCACTTTATTACTGTTTGAGTACTGCATACTTTACACATTGCCTCTAAGCTGGGCTTGACTGCTTTTCTGCCAAGCTCACAGTGGGTTAATTTATTGACTTTTGTAGTTCACCATGACAGGGACTGTATTTAGTATTTGAGTGGGGCTTCCACCCCTCTCAACTAAAAACCCAATTTCTTACACCCTTCCTACCCTGGAGCGGGAGTTACAACAGCCCTTTTATAGTGTACGGGGGGAGAAGGACTTGAATTTGCAACCTGTACCCAGGGCCAACAGAGTGACTCCAAAGGCCAGAACCTGGACTCTGCAATGGCAAGTTCTACGCTGCCAACTAGTGCCACTCCAATCCTTGAGTCTTGGAAGTGGGCCTGTAGGTGCTTTGCCAGCCCATCTGAGGTCCCAGCAGAACAGATGCATCTTCTCTGCTTTACAGCGTAACCCTGAGCAAAACCAACACCTCTTCTCTGCTGAGTGGACTTTCCCAGCGCAAGCACTTTGCATCGCCCTCGGAACTGCCACTGTGTGATGCACCTTCAACATAGGCCCTCCCATCACAAACCCCTTATCGATGGCAGCCTTAGTGACAACCCAGGACTGCACATCACAAGCCCTGTAGCTTCTTCAGAATCAGCAGGTGCACAATGTATCCTTGACACAAGACTTTGCATCACCTAGATGAATCCTTGATGTAGGACTTTGCAAGGCTCTGCTACCGGGATTCAAAGTATGCTTGTTCAGCAGGCCTAACTGGGTCCCTGCTGCTGACTAGCAGTCCATCATAGTCAGCTTCAACTTGTGACTTTGGCCTAGTCCAATGTGACCAGATAACCACAGTTGCCACTTATGCTTTTTGGCACTATATTCACTGAAATCTTTAAACTTGCATATCTCTGGTTCTGCTGATTAGATTGTTGTTACTTAGGTCTTGTTTAATTTATTAAAACATACTTTATTTTTCTAATCTGGCGTGGTATTCTTCTTCTGTTCTGTTTCACTTTATTACTGTTTGAAATGTTGCACAAATACCTTACACATTGCCTCTAAGTTAAGCCTGACTGCTCGCTGCCGAGCAACAGCAGACAAAGCTAAACACAATGCATGTACCACAGTCAATACAGTAATGTTCCACTGCCACCCAATGTGTACACTTAGGAGGGGCAGCAAAACTGTACACTGCAATGTGTAGCACACATATTGCAGTTGAAGAGGCAGTACAGGGAACAATGGTAAAGCACAAACATGTCACATGTAAAGCAACACAACAGCAGGGAGATGATTGAACTGAAATGTGTACAGTTACAAACCCACTGATGGTGAAATGTGACCCCTCCCAAACCACCCAGAGGGAGAGCTGAACCCAATTACACCAGTGCTAACAGACTCCAGGAGGATCAATGTCAGAAGGCAGCAAGGAGTACAGGTCACATTACATACCTCTGAAACATAAATGTAGCTCAGTGAAAATATTGTTGTATCAACTCTGCTCTGGAGTCAGCTGCATCCTCTTCATCCTCTTCACTCCCCATGTCTCCTTCATCGGTCACTGGTCCAGCTGCCACCTCTGCATCCAGCGATGGGATATGACATCTCAGGGCCAGATTGTTTAGCATGCAGCAGGCAAACACGATCTGACTGATTCTGTGTTATGTAGAGTAGGGCACCTCCGGAGATGTGCAGACAATGGAATGTGCAAAATCGTAGAAGTGTCTAGAACAGTGTCTAAATCAGCATGTTGGGGGAACCTGATGTAGCAGTTCAGATGTCTCAACGGGGCAAGCAGTACATCCCTCAAAATGTTACTGAACATCGGCTGAGACACCCCTGTTGCCAAGCCCACTGTCATCTGGAACGACCCTGTGGCAAGAAAGTGGAGGACAAACAACACCTGTACTGTAGGAGGGATGGCATTGGGATGAGGGGTGGCAGGAAGTCGATCAGGCTCCAACTGGGTCACCAACTCCATCACGGTCTGACGGTTCAGGCAATACATCTGAATGACGTGACGCTCCTCCAGGCTGGCAAGGTCTACTAGGGGCCGGTACACCGGAGTATGTCTCATCTTCAACATAGCACCCTATCAGGGAATAGGAGGGGAAGAAATCAGAAAAAGGTGCATTGACAGTGTGGACACAATAAAGCTGTGTATAAGTAACAATTTTCACCTAAGACGCGCCTAACATTTGAGCCCCTATTCACAACATACACGTAAAATGGCAGCCGCCTGTCCTGCATGCACAAGACAGATGGAAGTGACCTAATACCGCCGGCGTTAGACGTCATGGTGGTAGGCGGTCGCAACTGCCATGTAGCTCCTCATTGGATAACATGGTTGTCTCGAGAAACTAAAGCCGATGGTGATCGCCGCCGGCAGTGACGGTGATGTCTGGGGTAGACGTGATTGCCATTTCATGTGGCAATGCTCACTTAAATCCTGACACTCATGCACTCAAGACCTCCACTGCGTGTGCTGCTGTGTTCTGACTCTAGTAGCCGAGATGCCATGTCTTGCAGGTTATAGGGCCTCTGCTGTCTCCTAGGAGGAACTAGAGAAGCTTGTGGATGGGGTCCTACCCCTGTGTGGACAGTTGTATGGATCACCAAAGCAGCAGGTGAGTTTATTGTCACCGTCCTGTCTGATAGCTATGTGCATGTGGATGTAAGGCATTGGGATGTGGCAGATAGAGTGGATGCATGGAGATGGTGAGGAGTCTGACCGTCATTGGTGTGGAGACATGTGTGTTGCCATGAGATGTGTGAGATTTGTGCTGTCCACTGCTGTCCCTGTGATGCCACTCTACATGACTTTGTCCTTCTGTCTGTGTCACCCATGCAGATCAGCACCCATCAGAAGAAGGGAAATTTGGTGGGCCATCGCCAAGCAAGTGCTGACCCCGGGGGTTCATGCTGGGCGGAGCACCCACTGCAGAAAGAGGTGGGAGGACCTGAGATGATGAGCCCGGAAGACCGCAGAGGCCCAGCTGGGGACGTCCTCCCAATGAGGGAGGGGTGCCCATTGGACCCTGACCCCCCTACTGGCCTGCTTTCTGGCAGTGCCGTACCCCGAGGTGGATGGGAACTTTAGGGCAGCACAGCAGCCACAAGGGGCTAAGTACAAACTCTCACCTCGTTAATGTGTTGCATAGGTGTTATTGGATTGTGGATCAGTGGGAAGCTGTAGCATAGGCACTAGGTAGATACCTGGTCACTATGGGTCTCAGTCACCCTGCCAGGATTTGTGTCACAGATGTGTGCCTATTCCATTCAGTTAGTGACTTATGAGGGCAAGTACATCCAATGTGTAATGTGTGTGGTCACCCACTAACACGTTCTGTAGCCAGCTCCTGCCAATGTCATCAGTTCACCTGAGATGTCAGGGCATTGCCATCTGTGTTTTCCCTAAACTGTGCCACTGGAGATGAGTGAGTCCTCATTCTGCTGCCCTGTACTGTATGTGTAGTCAGGCAGAGTGGGGCAATTTGTCAGTGTTGTCGATGTCACTGGCTTAGTGGGCATTGCTGTAGTTTGTCCCATGGCCCTCCATTGTAGCATGTATAGGTGAGGGCATGGTGTGGCATGACATGGCAGCAGATGATGATGTTGTTACACTGTGTGACTGTTGTGCTTGCATTGACCCATTGCACCCTGTCTCTCTCTCCCACCCTCCTTCCCTCCCCCCCACCTCTGTCTGCATCAGCATCATCTGACGAAGAGGAAGGTGCTCCGGCGAGTGGGGAAGCTGCAGCCCAGGGGACCCAGGAGGCTGACTCCAGCAGAACCGAGGGGACCAGTGGGATGAAGGGCGAGGGGGTGCCACGGGAGAGACAGGATCAACCACACTATCTTAAGATTCCTCCTCCAATGGTAGCTCCCTGGTGGTGGCGGACCCATCTAGGACCACTCCAGTGACATCTTTGTCTGCCACCCCCCTTTCCAGCACCGCCCGCCCAGTTGCCCGTGCCCACTCACCCTAGAGGGTGGGCATCTCCTTCGCTTCAGGCACCTCTGCCTTGACCCCAGACAGCCCTGCTGCCCTCAATAAGGAGGCTATTGACCTCCTGAGGTCCTTCTCTGTGGGACAGTCATCCACCATGAATGCTATCCAGGGACTGGCCTCACAGATGCAGCAGTCCAATGCGTTTCTGGCTGGCCTGCAGAGATTGTTTCAGGCTCTGGCCTCCTCATTGACTGCAGCCAGTATCCCTGCTTCCTCCGCCCCCCTCCAACTACCTGTTCCCAGTCCCACATCCCTCTCCCCTCACCCATCCAAGGCACATTTCCTGACCCACATGCATCCACAACAGACACGGTACGCAAGGACAGACATAAGCACCGCAAATGCTACCACCGCCATGCACACACACAACTTTCTCCCCCACTACCACCCCCCTCACCGGCACTACACCACTCACACCTGCAGTCACCGTCTCATTATTCCCAAATTCTGTCACAAGTACCCTCACTGCCACCGTCACCACAACATCAGACCCCCACAAATGCACCACATACACCACATGCACACTCAGCATGACTGTCAACACCCCCACATGCAGCACACCCACCCTACTTGCAGACACCACCACAACATATATTCACACATCCCCCCTGCCACCTCCCTGTTTCTCCTCCCCCCTCCTCCCACCACAGCTAAATGCCCACAGTCACCCACCCAACAGTCATGCAGCACACACAGAGCATCCAAGCACTCACTTGCACCCAAATCTCCTACACATACTCACCTCTCAACCACTCCCTCTACCTCGTCTCCCATTTCTTACTCCCATGACCATCCCAGTGCCCCTAAGAAATGTTTCCTAAGAGATTTTTCCCTGTTCCCCACCTGTGACCCTGTCCCTGTCCCCCAAGTGCCCTGTTACCATCGCCAAGCCCCTGCCTTCCACCTCCCAGTCCTCCCCTGGTCGTCGCTCTGCCCCATCTCCATCTAAGACTTAGACCCTCACCAGGTCAACTGTCACCCCTCCCAAGGCCAGACCCAAACACACTTCACCCAAACCAAGGTCCAAGCCCAAACTCCCACTCCCTCCAAATCCAAACCACCACCCGCCCCCGACCCCTTAGGTGCCTGCATGCCCCATTGTTGCCCCTGCCCAGTGGAGGCCAGCAGTTTTCAGTCAGGAATCAAGTTTGGCCCTCATTCTGTGCCCTGTGTGCAATGGGCACAATGGATTGGATGGACTGGGCCTTGGGCACCATTGTACATTGTTCAATTTGTTGCTTATGTTGTTTATATATATATATATATTTATACAGCTCTGTACCGTTGGTGTAGATAGTAACTATCTAGTCCTGGCTTTCCTTCCACATGCATGTGTGGTATAAATGCGATTGGGTATGTGTGAGTGTGTGTACGTGTGAGTGTGTGTTCATACGAGTGTTCGTGTGTGTGTGTGTGTGTGTGTGGGCATGGTTTGACATGCCATGCGTGTGTGTTGTGTGTGTACTAATATCCTTCCCTCCAGCGTGTGCTAGCCGGGTGTCTTCGACGCCATCGCTGATGTCCTGTAGTTCAATAGCCAGCAGGAGCATTGAGAAGACTTGCAATTCGCGTGCTATGGCGCCTGTGGACGTGCCTGTGTTCCTGAAGGTGAGTGTTCCCTTTTGGGAGAATCGTTTGTGCCAGGCTTTTCGTGACAGTGCACCTGCCCCGGAAAACATGGCGGTGTGCAGCCTCTTAATAGGGTTGTGGGAAACAGCCTCACTGCTGGCCTAGATATGCCTGCCGCCAGCCACAACAGTCCGTCTGCAGTGGCGGTTCGAGCGGCGACTTGTCGGTGTTCTGTTGGTTCTAACCCTGTGCTAATGATATTGATATCAGCTCCACTGGGGCTGTAGCGGTGCGACCGCCACCTCCACTGTGGCAGTCCACAGACCACCAAAATTCATAATGAGGGTCACAGTTTTTCAATCTGGCAGAGTTAAGTACAGAAATCTCTTGGACTCAATATCAGTAGCAGATGTGAAAGAGCAAGCTTCACACTCATGATTCCATGTATTACTCAGAACAAATATTTCTTCAGTAGTCACATTTTCTTCTTCTAAAATTACAATGATCACCGTAATAAACTCCTGAACATCCTGTTGCGCATTCAGAGTAAATCCAACAGAGCCACTGTGTTTGTCTACAACATCTCTAATTCCTGTTGAAGTTTGTATTACACTTCTATTACCAGATAACCATTCAAGGCAATTACTAGTGCTGCCCACAATGTATTTCGTTTCTTTTCCTGTATTGCATGTACAACATGTGGGAGATGGAAGCGTACATTTAAAACAACATTAGCATAGCAGTTAACACTGGTAGTTATATCAAACTGGTAACCATCCATGTCTCCATCTTTTTCCACTTTCCGTTTCCTACCACCTTCTTCTTTAGCTGTGCTTTCACACTTTTGTATAAACTGTTTTCCTTTTCTTGTCAATTTCTGTTTAGGACACAATACCATTTTCTCATAAACAGGATATAGGCCCTCATTAGTACCTTAGTGCTCCTTTCAGAAGACCGCAGTGCCAGAGGCTGCCAAAAGACAGCAGCAGCGGCCATAATCCGCCCGCCCTATTACGACTCACAAAAACCAAATCCCCAGAATACAGCCACAAATCTGACACTGCCAGGCTGAAGGATGGTGGGAGAGAGACGGTCTCACCACCCACATGCCAAAAACAGACTCCCCACCATATTACGATGCTCAAATCAGCACAGTGGTCTTTGCGCTGCGGTAATCCAATGGTGGTGGGGACTGCTTCTGTTAAAAAGGACCCTCCACAACAACACCACACCACATTGGCCAATTTGAATACCCCACACCTGATACACATGCACACACACACACCCCAGCAGACATCACCATAAAACAAAAAACCCACACAACCCACAACCCTTTGCTGCGACAAATTATTGCAACACATTTCACTGCCACTCAGGAGAAAACACTGCACACACACAACACAGCCACCTGTACACCTCTCTCGCATTACACTGCACATAACATTTTTGGACACACACATCACCATGTCCCCACAGAAGCCCCCCCCCCCACGTTTCACATATTGCGAGTTGTGGACAATGATGGATGAAATCATCAGGGTAGAGCCACAACTATTTGGTGCCCAGATCCATCAAACATCCGTTGCCAAGAAGATGGAGTTGTGGCTGAGGATCATCAACGTGGTGAACTCAGTGGGAAGCCATCCATGCACATGGGAGGACATATATGGAAGAGGTGTAACAACCTGAGGGGGAAGGTCCGCTCCATGGCACCTAGGCACCACATTGCTCTCATGAAGACTGGCAGTGGGACCCCACCTCCTCCACTGGAGCTGACATCATTGTATTGTATTGTAATATTATTTATATAGCGCTTTCTACCCCTTATGAGGCGTCAAAGCGCTTTTCGGCGAGTAGCACGATACTCCGGAACCCACAAGAATTAGCGGTGGATTGGTATAGGGAAATATGAGTGCAGTTTTAGTATTATTATGAGTTAATTTGAGCCATGGCTATTAGAGTTTGTTAGTTAGATTGACTGGAGTAATGGAGGGCTGGAGTAGGAAGGAATCCAGAAGTGTTAATTGGGAGCTTATGGTAATAGGATTTAGGCTTGGGATGAGCAAAGGGAGGATGGAGGAGGGAAGAGTCTGTGGAAGGGGTTAGGGAGATCATAGTAGCAGGGTGAGATAAATGAGGGAGAACATAGCAGGGTTGTTTGGGAGATCATGGTAGTAAAGTGAGGTTTGGGTGTGTTAGATGTGGAAGCGAAGGGAAGAGCTTAGGCAGAGTTATTTAGGAGATGAAAGTAGTACAATGGATTTGGGATGAGTCAGAGTGGGAATGGAGGAAAGATTGATAGAGACATGACATATGGTGATAGGTAGATAAGTGTGATACAAGATGAGAGCAGGGATTCAAAAGTATCTAGTATAACAACTTATCTAGGAGTTATGCAATGACCTATGAACATGTTAAGCATAGAATAACATACACACACACACATATATATATATACACATACATACACACATGAATACACACACATATATGTACATACATAAACCATGAGTAAATATACTTAGTTAAACAGGTTCAAAGAGTGTGTGTGTAGCTTATTGTTATGACATAGTAGCGATAAATATTTTCTAAAGAACTATATACAGTATAACTAGAATATACACATAATCAGAAAATAGTATTTATCAACATAGGCATATGCAGTCCATAGTTGTTTGAATATGATGGTTTTGAAGGAAAGAGACAACTCTTGAGTAGTTTTCTGAAGACAAGATAGTTATCTGTAGCTCTTATAGTTGGGGGTAATGAATTCCATAGTTTGGCTGCTTGAATGGAGAAGGATGTACCACCTATAGTCTTTTTCTTGTATGGTGGTGTTCTAAGGCGGGGTGCCAATCTTGAGCGGAGGTTTCTTTGTTGAATGTATTTGGTTATTTTGTTTCTGATAAAAAGCGGTCCTGTTCCATGTATAGCTTTGTAGGTGATACAAAGCAGCTTGAAAGTGCATCTTCTGGCAACGGGTAACCAGTGTGCTCTGAAGGCAGGGCAGATGTGGGCTTATGGCTTTACATGCAATAGTAGCACGGCTGCGGAGTTCTGAATACGTTGTAGTTTTTTCATAATAGATAGAGATGATCCATGGTAGAGGCCATTGCCATAATCTAGTTTGGATAGTACAAGCGAGATAGTAGATTGCACCTTGTGTGGAAATCTGAGGTGGGGGAAGATGCGTCGTAGAGTCTTCAAGGTGGTGAAGCTTGTTTGTGCTAATTTGTCCACTTGGGCATTCATAGTTAACTTGGAGAAGAAGGTCTTGGCAATCCTGCATTCTGAGGGTCTCAGTGGAATCCCCTGAGGACTGGAGACTGGTAAGTCACTTAAAATCTCTTGTATTAAGTACACCTGTATCGCATGCATCCCCCGCATGCCCACCTAACCCCACTAACACCAATCCAATCGTCTGCAATCACAAATGCACCTAATGAATGTTCAGCATGAAGCACTACGAATCCCACAATGCATCACTCTTTAGGAACCTAACAATGCACACACACCCTCACATAGGTAACCCTTCATACTGAAGTATGCCAAATAGCCCTCACTTAGCAGCCTATGTCAAACAGATTAGGCAGATCTGAATACCAATCACTGTTATCCACAGGTACCACTGTTAATGTCACCTGTCAGCAGGTGCCACGAAGAGCCAGTCCTCCACCAGAAGAAGACCACAGTGATGACAACTACTCAGGATGTCTGGAACTGGATGAGTTCCCTGGCCCATCCGGCACCTCTATCCAGTCCACCTCCACTAGCCTCACCCAGCCCACGATAGAGCCCCCCACAACTGTAGCAGGCACAACACCAGTTGCCCAATGCCCCCAAACCAGTGTCTCCAGACATCACAATCTGTAGTGTGACCACCTGTACAGGGGCCTGAGTCAGCACCCCCCACTCAAGATGATGAAGGGTCTGGTGTAGGTGGAAGTGAGCACACTGTGCTGGGGACACAGGCACAGGGTGCATGGCCAGTGGGAGGGCATCTGTGGGCCAAAGGGTGGGGCAAATCAGGGATCCACTTGCCCAGGAGTCCATAGCAAAAAACCTGGGAGCACACCACCAATCCCAGGACAAGATGGGCCACATAATCACCATGTTGGGGGAACAACAAAGGCTGCAGAGGGAGTACCACCAGAAGGCCGTGCAGCAGTGGCAGGAACACAATGTCACCATGGTCTCCATTAAAGGGTTAATGCAGGAGATGATATCCATCCTGCGTGAGTCCTCCACCCACCACCAGGCCCCTTCCACTAGCCACAGTCCTGACCAGGCATCTAGATCTGCTGCAGCTAGTGGGATGGTGGCCCTGCCTGAGGACTCTCAAACCACTAGTGACCCCCTGTGGCTGAGGAAACCCCACACAAACGTGGGCGCAGAACCAGACATCCTGCAGGGACTGAAGACAAGACCAACCCCACTGCCAGGAAATGTGCCTCCCCTGACCTGTCTCCCTTGTGTGCCACTGAGACACCTTGCACACTTACTACTGCCATATCTCCATGTTACTATCACTCATGGATACTGGACCTGTGGTACCTACAGCTTGGCCTAACAAACTGATGATTCTAAACACCATGACCCCACTCTTTTGCACCAAACCCATCCTTTTGTAATCACAATAAACAGATTTGAACACAACAATTGGTTTTATGTGTTTAATAAGTGACAATGAACAAGCAATAATGTGTTGTAGTAATAAACGTATTGTGAGAAACGTAAAAAATGGGAAACATTTGTCCATACAGGTCGATGTCAGATGCTCCCTGTCAATGTCCACACATCTCTGGGTCCACAGGTAGCAGAAAGGGAAGGGTACTCAGCATCCGGTGACTGGCCTTCTGTAAAAGTGTAAACCAAAACTCTTTAATGATAGATCACCATAGCAATGCAATACTTCATTCACCTGCAATAGAAAGTGTCTACAAACATATCTAATTGTAACTACACATAGAGGATATTTTGAACACAATTGAACTTATCACACAATTTCTGTGTTGGACACATGACACATAACAGAAATGCTGTCTACCCTCAACTGATAGAACTATAAAACAGAGAAAACGCATTTGGGGAAACTAGACACTGAGGTGATGTATAAGGACAGCTGTGAAGAAGGTACATTACATTGTCACTTCCCAAAAAATCATATATAATTAAGCACGTAAGGAGTTTGGATAAAAATTGTAATCAATTCATACAGAATGAAAATAGCAATAGCAGTAGTACTTCAGCCCAATCATACCTACTTATCATGTACACTCTACTGATGTACCTAACTGAGACATGACACTGCTCTTATCTCAGATAGATTACAAACAACACCCATACTGTAGTCCTGCATGAAAACTGGCATATTGAGAAATTAACCTACCAGAATGTCACTTCCCAGTATTGTCACTTCCCAGTATTGCTGGATGAGCTGAATCCTTGTGATGACATCATCCTCGTCCCCATCTTTGTCACTGTCCATTGCTCCCTCTTCTGCTACCGGTACATCCCCTTCTTCCACCTCTTCCAGCAATGACACATACCTCCTTAGTGCCAAATTGTGCAGCATGCAGCAGACCACGACAATCTGGCACACCTTCTGAGGTGAGTAGAGCAGGGAACCTCCAGAGAGGTGCAGACACCAGAATCTCACCTTCAGGAGTCCAAATGTCCTCTAAATGACACTTCTCATCCTTCCATGAGCCTCATTGTACCGAATCTCCAACCTGGTCCTTGGATTCCTCACCGGTGTCAGTAGCCAGGACAGAGTTGGATACTCTGAATCACCTGTAGATAGTTGAAACATCCATTACAGGTCCTGCTATGGTCAGATTCGAAAGAGTAGGATTGCTGAGATCACAGTGATTATACACACACTCATCATACTCATCAATGAAGTAGGCTCTCTCCCTTTGTTGATGCGCCACTACAATTGTTGTAGATGTGGTACATTGCTGTTCCTGAGGATGTGGGAATCATGTACAGACCCAGGAAACTTTGTTGTCACCTGGGAGGTGTATTGGTCTGCTAAACAGACCATCTGCACATTAATTGAATAAAAGCTCTTTCTCTTTCTGTACACTTGCTCGTTGTCCTTGGGTGGTATCCATGCAATATAGGTACCATCTATGGCCACTATTGCATAAGGGATATGTCCCATTGCATAGAATTCAGCCTTCACATTGGCAAAATCTACAGTATGGGGAAATTTGATGCAACTTTCGACATGTTTTAACAAGGCACACAAGACATTCCACAACACAATACTGAATATAGATTGAGAAATACCTGCTGCCAATCCCACTGTCCCCTGGAATGAGCCAGTGGCAAAAAAGTGGAGGACTGAAAGCACCTGCTGAGTTTGAGGAACGGCTGTAGGTTGGCGTATGGCAGGCAGCAGATCTGACTCCAACTGGGTACACAGTTCCCTGATTGTTGCACGGTTGAGACAATAGGTGACTATGATGTGTCTTTCTTCCATGGTGGCAAGGTCAACCAGGGGGCGGTACACAGGTGCATTTCTCAGCCTTTAACAGTGGTCGGTATCTAGATATAGCAAACAACACAAGTGTGACTACGATTACACTTCATTTATCCCTTATTGTGACAATATTTCCGCAATATACATCACACCTACAACCAAGTTCCAAACTCAGACCTGAATTTTGATGAGAGACAGTTCCTACTACATAGCAACTCATTGAAATGCTCTGGAGTGAATACACCATATATTAGTGGTGTCTGGTGTGAAGCATTATAACTGTATAGTCCCCCTTTAACCTGCTACGAAATCATAGGCTATTTATGTGTGTACACAGTAGTCCTCATAACTCAGATGGTAGAACTGACAAGACATGATTTACATTACTCACAACCAGTTCTGCTTGGCATGTACATTGCCTGTACGAGCTGTGATGCACATGACATACTGTACAAGGCACATTAGATGTGTAAAATGGGTGCTGTCTGTCCTGCATGCAGAGGCATGATTACAGTGAGCTCATTCTGCCGGCTTGTGTCATCATGGCGGTAGGCGGTCGTAACCGCACTGCAACTCCTCGTTGGTTAACATTGATGTCTATGGGAAATGGGGGCCAATGATGATGACCGCCAGTGGTGATGGTGCAGACTGCTGTAGCGGTGACTGCTATTTTCTACATCCTATCTCACTTGACTCCGGACTCTCCAGTCAACTCAACCTTCACTGCGTGTGCTGCTATGTCCTGTTCCTGAAAGCAATGATGGCACGTGTCACAGGGGATAGGGCCCCTGCCTTCACAACAGAAGAACTGCAGAAACTTGTGGATGCTCCAGCCCCTGTAAACAAAGCTGTATGGGGCTCCAGAACAGCAGGTAGATTGCATACTGGTGTATTACTAGTGACATGGTTGTGTGTGGATGATAGTGTGTGTATGCTGCATACTCTGTGGAGGTTGATGCATCAGACATGCATGCTAGAAAAAAGTATAAGGGTAATGTCGTGGATGGACGTGTGATGTATACTATTTGTAGTATTTGTATTTGTGCTTGTATTTGTATTTATAGAGCGCATTCAGGCCCAAGCATTGAAGCACTACGGAGGTAAGTGAAGGAGTCCAAGGAGAGAAAGAAATTCAGAGAGAAGCACTAACGTGGAAACATCCATGTTTTAACCAATTTTCTGAAGGCTAAGAAATGTTGTTCCTTCCTGATAACCAAAGGAAGGAAATTCCAAAATTTAGATGCAGCCACCGTAAAAGCTTTGTCTCCCCATTTCGCTTTGTAGGTACGGGGGACCTGAATTTTAAAGGATCCTACTGAGCGGAGTTGACGTTTGGGTTTGTTCCAGCATAATCTGGAAGTCAAATATTTTGGGCCAATTCCATGAACTGCTTTATAAGACAAGCCTAAGGTCTTAAAATTAATACGTTGAGCCACTGTAAGCCAGTGTAGTTGTTTTAAACTATTGCTGGCTGATGCTGAGCTGGGGAGGTTCAAAATAGCTCGTGTAGCAGTATATTGAATCAATTGAAGTTTCTTTAAAGAGGTTTTATCCAAATTAAGCATCAAAGCATTGTAGTAGTCCATTTAGGAGATTACCAGAGCCAGAATCACTATAATCCTCCGTTCCCTTTGGAGAAACAGGAATATTTTCTTTAGCTTCTTCAATGTCCAGCAGCTAGTTTTAATAATATGATTGACATGTGATCTAAAGGAAAGGCTGTTGATAAAAATGACACCTAACTTTTTTGTGGAAATAATAGGAGCTGGGAGAGTGCCACAGTCCATTGGCCACCAGCGAGAGTTCCACAATTCCTTTCCTGATCCAAAGCATAATATTTCGGTTTTATCCCCATTTAATTTAAGCCAATTTCAGTTCATCCAACCATTGACTTCCCACATACATTCATTGAAGCGATCAGCCACTTCCTCCCAATTTTTGTCAACAGGGATGCTCAATTGAGTATCATCAGCAAAGGAGGTTGGCCAGAAGCCAAAGGAACGAATCAATTTGGCTAAAGGAGCAACATATAAATTAAACAAAGTGGGGCTAAGTGACGATCCCTGGGGTACACCACAAAGCAGCTGATATGCCAGGGACTTGAAATCACCGCAGCTCACCTTGTTCCATCTATCTTTCAAAAAAGATTCCAATAACTTAAGAGCCTCATCTCTAATCCTTGCTTGATATAGGCGGGATATCATAATCTGTGGAGAGATGGTGTCAAATGCCGCTGATCGATCTAGCAGGACTAATATAGCCCCTTGACCTTCATCCACCATTTTACAAATCGAGTCAGATGACGTAATGAGGGCAGATTCCGTACCATGAGCCTTCCTAAAGCCATGTTGAGAGGCATCTAATCCTCCTGAAACCCTGAAAAAATTTACTAATTCCATATTAATATGCTTTTCCAGGATCTTGGCCAGAAAAGGGAGAAGAGAGATAGGACGCAGATTATTTAGGTCATGGCCATATCCATCCGGTTTCTTTTTCAAAGGAATTACTGTAGCGTCCTTCCAAGTAGCCGGATAGATTCCGGAAGTAAGAACCCCACGAAAAATCGGAGCTAAGGCTATTGATGCCTGGTCGGGGACTGATTGAAGAATAAACGGGGGACAAGGATCAGCGGGGGAGCCTGATTTAATTTCTGAAATTAACTTTTTTATTCTTTCCGGAGGCAGTGATTGGAAATTGGTTAGAGTGGAGAGGTTAGTGTTTGGTTCCATGTTTATTACCTCACGGCATCCATCTTTTTCCTCAAAGATTAAAGCTTGGAAATATTTGTAAGATTTTGCTTTCAAAATGTAGGGCCACTTTGTTGCAGAATTCCTGTGAGTTTTCTAACTCAAACAGAGGCGGGGGGAGGTCAGTGCATTGAAAACCCTAAAATGTTCTCTGGGGACATTGAGGGCCTCTTTAATTTTTGGGGTATAGTACACAGATTTGGCTTTAGTGCTAGCCTTTTAATAATTTTTAAGAACAGTTCTGAGTTTTTCCTTCTCAGAGTGCGTGGAATTTTGTTTCCAATACCACTCTTGCTGAGATATTTCCTTTGGAGTAGCTTAAGGTCCTTTGTGAACCAAGGTTGATTGGGTTTTTTATTTTCCCGTATGCTAAGGGACTTAGGAGGGGCCAATTGGTTCATAGCAAACGCAATTCCTTGGTTAAAACTATCCATCAGTTGCAAGGACTGATTTTTTGCCCTTTCCCAACCTGCCTCCAGTGCAGGTCCTAGTTGTTCTTTTTTGATCCGATTCCAAGGCCTAATCACTTTACTTTTACAATTGGGTGGCTGAGGTAAGAAATCATCCTTAATACTAAAACTAAGGAGAAAATGATCTGTTCAGCTCAAGGGGATATTGGATAAAGCTAGTTGCTCCTTAGAACGGGAAGAATTCCGTCTATCAAATGTCCAGCTATGTTAGTAGCCAATAGGACTTTCAACTCCCAATCTAGAGCTGCCATAAGATTTAAAAATTCTTTAATATGCAGATTTTGAGGCTCATCAGAGTGGATATTAAAATCCCCTAGTATAATGGCTTTATTGGACAGGACTAAAGGGTCTAACAAACTAGGCCAATTTTGTAGGAATTTAAAAAAAGAGCCAGGTGGTCGATATATTAACAGTCCTTCCAAGAGCAAGAGTTTATGCTGAAAAATTTGAAAATACATTGCTTCACATGTCTGTGTGGTCCATTCCATTGACAGGTTAGATCTGATTTACAGATAACTGCTAGTCCACCACCTCTGCCAGTTAAACTATCTAATCTATGGAAGGCATTTCCCTGGGGGGAGGCCTCAATGAAATCGGGATTAGAGTTCAATTTAGCCCATGTTTCCGTAATGAAAAAGCAATCAATGTTATTTTGTCCAATTAATTCAGCGATTTCTTTTTTATGTTTAACTAATGAGCGGGCATTTATCAGAGCATAAAGTAGTGGGCCCCTGCTAGGGGTCCTGTCCTGTATGCGCTTTCCCCCTACCCTATTCAACCAGAGGTTCCGTCCTATCCTGACTTCCTCTATGGTCTGGGGCGCTTGACTCACCCAGTTACAATGCCTACAACCCCATTCAGTGGGGTAATCTAGTGTCATCTTAGTCTAGCAAGAGTTGCCTGCAAGGGAATAAAGATAGGCAGGGGAATAGATCAAGGTGGTCTGCAAAGGGGCATAGCCCCCAGCCCCCGGACCTGGTCGAGCGCGGACGGGTGCAGAGGGGCGCAGACGGACTTACCTTAGGCACGCTTTTGACACGCCATTGGCGCGGCTGCATTCTAAGTGAATATAAAGCTGCTGGGTCCGCAGAGCAAAGCTCACGTGACCCACAGCGTCTAGATTGTCGACCGAGGGATCGGCAGTGAATAAGGAAGTGGACTCTGACAGGCCCTAACTTCCAAAGCAGTAAAAAACAGAACAACAGCCCAAGTTAAAAAATATACGCCCCAAGTTTGTCCCCAAAATGTATAAAAGCAGATTAAAACGAGTTATAGACAAGGCATTAAATAATCACAAAAAAGGCTTGTGGCACACGTGCTTACCTTCCGATGCGCGGCCGCATTCTAAGTGAATATAAAGCTGCCGGTCCGAAGAGCAAAGCTCACGTGACCCGCAGCGTCTAGATTGCCAACCGAGGGATCAGCAGTGAATAAGGAAGCGGGCTCAGACAGGCCCTAACTTCCAAAGTAGTAAAAACAGAACAACAGCCCAAGTTAAAAAATAAGCCTCAAGTTTGTCCGCAAAATGTATAAAAGCATATAAAAAACGAGTTATAGACAAGGAATTAAATAATCGCTAAAAAGGCTTGCGGCACACGCACTTACCTTCCCTCATCATATTTATGCTTGATGAGTCTATGTGACTGTGCATGTCTTTCTGTGTCTCCTATCCAGGTCAGCGCCCATCAGAAGAAAGCATAGTGGAAAAACATCGCCAAATTATGGACCCTGGGAGTCCATAGCCGATGGAGCACCCACTGCAAGAAGCAGTGGGAGGACCTGAGATGCTGGGTGGAGAAGATCGCAGAGTCCCAGTTGGGGATGGCCTCCCAACAAGGAAGAGGTGCCGGTCAGGCCCTGACCCCGCTAATGGCCCGCATACTGGCAGTGGCCTACCGAGAGTTGGATGGGTGTTTGGGGGCAACACAGTAGCCACAAGGGGGTGAGTCACAGAGTATATTTCTTGTTCTATTTCACTCTGAATGAACAGGATAAGTGAGATATACAATGGGAGATGTATAGTGTATACATTATAGGGTATGTAGCTAGGATTTCGTGTACAAGGGGTGTAGGTATGTAACATAGGTAAGTGTCTGTACCTAAGGATGCCAGGCATGTGTTAAGTTATACAATCTAGGATTGGACTGGAAGTAAATGACTCTCATTTACAGTTTTATTCAGAAATTGTTGGTTCTGTAAGGGCGTACACAGGTTGGCATGACATTGCAATGTTGTTACTTAGGGATTCACTTATAATAGTTGTAGTCAGTATATATAGAGGCATGCAAGTGTTGAGCAGATCCAGAGTTTTGCTGTAGAAGTATGATGGTTGTGCTTACTTACTTATGGGTAGCAATTTGGGAGTGTTGAAGAATGTGGTTATGTAGTAGGCATTGCATACCTGTGATTGCCGGCCGCAAAATCCAGACATACATGACAGCTTCACATCGTCAGCACCCACCATCACCACCACCAATACAACCAACACCACAACATCCTGCTACACCAACCTACTGAACACCTGGACCCCCACCAACGATGAAGAAATCGGCAAAACCATGAGCTCCATCCACTCAGGCTCCCCAACAGACCCTTGCCCCCACCACATCTTCAACAAGGCCAGCCAAATCATTGCTCCCCAGCTCCGGGACGTCATTAACAGTTCCTTAGACACCGCAACCTTCCCAGATGTTTGGAAACACGCCGAAGTCAACGCTCTTATCAAGAAACCTAAAGCAGACCCTGAAGACCTCACAAACTACCAACCCATCTCTCTTTTCCCCTTCCCCACAAAGGTCGTGGAGAATATAGTAAACAT
This sequence comes from Pleurodeles waltl, assembly GCF_031143425.1. Taxonomy (NCBI): domain Eukaryota; kingdom Metazoa; phylum Chordata; class Amphibia; order Caudata; family Salamandridae; genus Pleurodeles; species Pleurodeles waltl. Next base: position 1,090,858,211 of record NC_090439.1, read on the forward strand.
ACAACTGTCTCGCTTCCTAGAAGACAACAACATACTCAACGTCTCCCAGTCTGGATTCTGCAAAAACCACAGCACCGAGACTGCCCTCATCGCCTGCACAGACGACATCAGGACCAGATTGGACAAGACCGTCGCCCTCATCCTCCTGGACCTCTCTGCAGCTTTTGACACTCTATGCCACCAAACCCTCGGCGCATTCCTTTTCAACGCCGGAATTCGCCACAAAGCCCTGGACTGGCTCACCTCCTTCCTCTCCGAAAGAACCCAAAGAGTTCGCCTCCCTCCTTTCCGGTCTACAGCCACCAAGATCATCTGTGGGGTCCCCCAAGGATCCTCCCTCAGCCCCACCCTCTTCAACATCTACATGGCTCCTCTCACCAACATCCTCCACCCCCACGGCATCACCATCACTTCATAAGCTGACGACACCCAGCTCATCATCTCCCTCACTAGGAACCCAGCTATTGCACCTGCTTGCCAGACTCCTCGACATCGCCAACTGGATGACAGCAAGCCACCTCAAATTGAACTCTGACAAAACAAAGATCATCATCTTCGGTCCCAGCAAGACAGCATGGAATGACTCTTGGTGGCCGACCACCCTCGGACCACCCCCAACACCCACCACCCACGCATGCAACTTTGGCATCATACTGGACTCGTCTCTCTCCATGACTCCGCAAATCAACGCCATATCATCCTCCTGCTTCAACACCCTTTGCATGCTACATAAGCCTTTCAAATGGATTCCTTTAGAAACAAAAAGAACAGTCACCCACACCCTCATAAACAGCTGACTGGACTACGGCAACGCCCCCTATGCAGGGACCACAGCCAAGCTTCAAAGAAAACTCCAGTGAATCCAGAACGCAGCCGCACGTCTCATCCTCAACCTTCCTCGCCACGAACACATCTCCACCCACCACAGATCCCTACACTGACTGCCCATCAACAAAAGGCTCATTTTCAAAATCCTTGTCCACGCTCACAAAGCCCTCCACGACACTGGACCGGCCTAACTCAACAAACAAGCCAACTGCCACATACCAACTCGACAGCTCTGCTCCGCCGACCTCACCCTCGCTACAGTCCCCCGCATCCAACGCACCACCTCCAGTGGCAGATCCTTCTCCCACCACACCGCCAAAACCTGGAACTCCCTCCCCACCAACCTACGCAAGACCCAGGACCTCCTAACCTTCAGAAAGCACCTCAAAACATGGCTTTTCGAGCAGTAATCCCCCCTTCCCCTTCCCAGCACATTGAGACCCTACCTGGTGAGTAGTGAGCTTAAGAAATTTATTTGATTGATGGATTGATTGATTGATTGCTATGCTAATGGCTAAAACTGTATTAATATGTGCTAGATGTGTAGATATTGACCCTATGCTCCTTTTCTTTCTCTCCCACCTTCCCTCCTTGTCCTCTCCTTTCCTTGTGTGCATTAGCATCAACAGGTGAAGGAGTAGGGGCACCAGCGAGTGAGGAGGCTGTAGCCCACGGGACCCAAGAGGCAAATCCACTGATGCCGAGGGGACCAGTGGGTTGGAGGGCGAGAGGAGCACTATGCGGTAGACAGGAACTGCAACATTTGACTCGGATTTCTCCTCTCATGGAAGCTCCTTAGCAGTGGCGGACCCTTCTGGGACTAGCCCAGCAACACTTCTGTCTGCCACCCCCTTACCAGTACCGCCCTCCCAGAAGGTGCCCGCCGAGTTGCCTGTGCTCATCCACCCAGGAAGGTGGGTGTCTCCTTCGCACAGGCACCTCTGCCCCTGCCCCAGTCAGCCCTGCTGCCCTCAATGCGGAGGCTATTGACCTCCTGAGATTCATCTCTGTGGGGCAGTCTACCATTGTGGATGCCATCCAGGGCCTGGCATCCCAGATGCAGTAGACCAATGCCTACCTGGAAGGCATTCACAGTGTCTTGGCTGGCCTACAGAGATCATTTCAGGCTCAGGCCTCTTCATTGACGGAATCTAGTGTCCCTACTTCTTCAGTCCTCCCTCCACCTACCTTTGCCCAATCCCAAAGCCCTCTCCCCTCACACTATCCTACCCACACATTCAGCCAAGCATTCACCTAAAGCAACAGACATGGCACGCAAAGACAAACACAGGCACCACAAGTCACACTACAAGCATTCACCAACTGAACACTCACAAGCCGACACAACAACAGCCACTGCCTTGCTGCCTCCCCACCACCTCCTGCCTTACAGTGACATCACCACTCACACCTGCCAGCACTGGACCCTCACTCCCAGATCCTGCCACCACTTCTGTCTTGCCCACAGTCACCACAACAGAAGACATGCACCCCATATACCACATCCACACTCACCACAACAACCATCATGAGCACATACAGCACACCCACCTTACTTGCAACACCACCCCAACATACATTCACACAACCTGTTTGTCCTTTCCCAGCCTCTCTTCCCCCTCCTCCCAAGACACATAAATGCTCCCACTCAGACACTCAACATTCCTCCACCTCACATACACACTATGCATACACCTGCATCCATGTCCAGCACACCTACACGTCCTACCAGCACTGCCTCTACCTCCACTCCCAGACCTGTATCCAAGTCCATCACCCCTGTTCCTAAGAAGCTTTTCCTTGCCTGCCTTGATCTGTTCCCGTCACACCCCATGTTGCCCCTTGCCATCACGGTTCCCTCCCCACACCCAGTCCCCCCCTCTCCAAGTCCTCCCAAGATCCCCATTCTGTTCCCATGGCCCTCCCCCACCAAAAAGCCTCCCTGTACCAAAGAAAACACCTGTGCCTAAAGCCAAATCAAAACCCCCTCCCCCTCTGACCAAATCTATAGTTGAACCCCCACCCCCTCCCAAGCCAAAGCCCAAGGACCCCCTCCCAAACCTTGACCCCTTCCACCACCGCCACCCACTGACCCCTGAGGTGCCTGCCCCATTTATGTCCCTGCCCTGTGGAGGCCATGAGGTTGACAGGAGTAAAGTTGAGCCAATTGCCTGGGCCTATGTACTTTAGCAGTGATTTGCACTCGGACTGGCCTATGGACACTTTTGCATATAACTGTTTTTTGTGTCAAAATCAAAATACAACTGCCTAACAGGTCCCGTTGGTGACACTTTCAAACATTTGTCGAGCCTTTCTCAGTTCATGGTTTATAGCTAAATGTACAATGGATGCTGTTTACTTTGTATATCTATGCATTGTATCTGTATGGCTGCATTGGCTGAATCCATAACTTGGGCAGTGTAAGTATTGTAATGATTATGGATTGCTATGTATGTGTATGCTTGATTGTCGTATTTGTGTGGTTGAGCATCTTGCTGTATGTGTGGAGGTATGAGTGTGCTGTGTGTCCATGATGTGCGTATGTTCCCGTTGCATGGATGTCTGACCATTCCGAATTGGTTGTGTTGTATGTTTCTTATTCCATGCAGGTTGTGTTGACATTTTGTTATTCTTGCTGGCCCTGTCTGATACAGCATTGGGGTGCCAGCGTTATTTTTGTGGCCTATTGTGTGTGGATTGCTGTGGTGGGTGTATGTGAGGTTCTGATGTGATGATTTTCACCTGGGTGTGTGTGTGTGTGTGTATGATGTGTATGTTGGGCGTGGTGTGTGTTTTGGTTGTGCTTGTGTGTGATCTGTGTGTCTGTGTCTGTGAATGTGTGTGTGTGTATCAGTATGGGTGTTGTATTGCGTATGTGAGCGTTGCAATCTGTGCCGGGTGTGTATGTTGCGTGTGTGTGTTTGTGTGTGTGACTCTCACCTTCCCTCCATTGTGTGCTAGGCAGGTGTACTTACCAATGGCGTCTTCGTCGGCGTAGCTGGTCCTGTAGGTGAAGGCAAAAAAGAGTGCTGGGAAGACTTCCAGTGCACGTTCCATGGCGTCCGCAGACTCATCTGTAGCCCTAGAGGTGAGTGTCTCCTTTTATACTGGTTGTTTCTGCCAGCCTTTTGTGGTGGTCAGACCGCCCCAGAAATCGTGGCGGTCTGCTAACTTGTCATAGGGTGGGCGGTTGATTGCTTGCCGCCAGCCTGGAGATGGCAACCGTCGACGGCAGCAGTTGGACTGCACTGGTGGTACTGACTGAGTACTGGCTATTTTACAGTAGGATCACCACCAGGGTCGCAATTTGGCAGTCTGCACCGCCAGCCTGGCGACGGTCCGACCGCACCGTGGGGTGGTAGTACATTGCCCCCAAAGTCATAATCAGGGCCATAGTCCTAAAAAAGGAGCATATTTACTTCTTAGGCTGTTTTACTCTTTTACATAAATTTGCATCTGCACCAACCTTCTGCTTAACAAAATCAAGCAGAAACAACCCAGATAATCTTAGAACTCTTGACAGTGCTACATATGACATTCTCTGTTAAAACACAGTACTTCCAATATTTATCAATGCAGCATCAACACTCAACCCCCGAGATTTAAGGATTGTTACAGCATATGTTAAACAAACTGGAAACTGTTTTTGTCTTGCATACAAATCTTTATCAAGAAAAAAACATACATCACATCATCCAATTTGTTTCACGCCATCAACCTCATCAAACTTTATAGCTAAGAATTCAACCTCATCACGATCAGGAAAATTATTGAAATCAACAGCATTACCCATGGAACCATTTACTAATCCTTCTTCTACATTTAAATTGCGTCTTAAAATTACTCTGCATTGTTTACAAACACGTAAATGTTTTTTTAGACCAGCAGTCCTGAATACAGATCTTTCTAAAGAGTTTAATTTATCTTGTAATTCTGCACTCAGAACTACATTTACATCTAGATGTTCCATCTTGTCAATTGCTCTAATCTCCAAAATCTGTTCATTTTCAAGGTTCAGTAATTCCTCATTAAATCTAGCTCACTCTTGAATAGCAGGCATCAACAACACTGCTTATTTCCCTTATTTTCAAAATGTAATCATTAGTTCTGCCGTCATTTTATTAGAGGGAAACAACTTTCTAATAAGATGACTTTCCAACTTAATTTTTGGCTCTTTTTTTTAGAACGCCTACTCTAATGTCCTTATGAATATTTCCATAGTCCACATCAGATGTTTGACGCATATTTTTAACAAGTTCTTTGTATTCAAAATACTGCCAAATGTTCACATTACCAATACTTTCCAATGAGTTTTGAGTTTCTTCATGTGAAAAAGTTTTGAAAACAGGCTGTCCTTTTACTGGAGTAAGTTGTAATAGCTTGCCTAAAACAATCAAATGTCTTCCTCCAATCAATACATCATATTCAGTTTTTAAAATCTCCAAGCATTAGATTTGAAATCATGCTCACCTCATCAATAATCAAAAGCTTTGTTTTCTTCAAAACTCTTTCTACCGCATGAGAAGCTTCACTTGATAACTTCTGATATTCCAGTTTATTTTCATGTTCAACTGGCAGCAGCAAAAGTCTATGTAGAGTAATTCCTTTGATATTGTGTGCCGCTAGTCCAGTAGGTGCTGTTACCACACACAATAAGTTCAAATCTGTACACTTTTGTAGAAAACATGACTGAACTTTAATTGAAAAGCTTTTTCCAGGACCAGCTTGATCACTGATATATAACAGTATTGGCTTGAAAGATTAGCAATTGCATTCATTCTTGTCATGTTGCAATCCATGTTCTATTTTGATTTTTACTTCAATATAAATTTCATTTTGCTCATTGTTCAGTTCCTTAACTAACTGTTCCAAATCTACCTAGCTTATTCCATTGAAGTTTCCACTTCATTCATAGCTATAGCAGCTTCATTTTCAATAAAAGGTTTTCCAAGAGGATCCCGACTTGAAGGTGCTGAGCTTTGGCTGCTTTGAGAGCTATCCTTAGCTGCCTCAGCTGCAATCATTTCTTTCTTTTGGATCTTATCATTCAGCATTTTTAAATAGTTATTAAACATAGGACATTCAATACTAACTTTGACAGCATTAAATGAATCTTCTTAGCAGTTGTAAACCCCAAGTAATTCCAATTCACTACGCCAAGGTTTGAACAACTGAGGTAGTGCTAAATAAAAAAACTCTCTTTTCTCATGAGTTTGACAGGTCAATTTCCGATGGTTAATTAAATTTTATTTTTCATGTCTTATCAAGCGTCTATCACAACCATGAATAGCATATTTTCCTTCTTCTATATTCTCAGAGACATTACTTTTAAACCTGTAGTTTTGAAGAATTTCATAAAGACAACTGTCCTCTAGATGTGGACTTCTTGGATAGTATGTATCTAACATATTTGATTTCACTGTATCAGTACTGTCAGGTTCAAACTCTGCCAGATACTGAATTTCAGGAAAATACTTCAAAACTCTCTTTCTTGTGTGACACAGACCAAGACTAACCCACACAATTCCATTAGATCATGAGTACAAACTTGACTAACTTAACCTGTCACATACTTCATAACTCCCCATTTCCCTATGAGATAATATGTTCAAGCTAAATGACTACAATCTCTTGCTAAGAGTCTTCTCTGCAGAAATATCCTCCCCCGTCTCCTTCATCTCACCTTTCTCACATTTTGTGATGTATGATGTAACATACCGAGCAACAGCAATTGGGTTGTCTGCAACAAATTGAATGTCCATATTAGCATTCCATATTTTCAAAATGACAGGGTTGTAGTCATTAATATATTAGGAACCTTCACTTCTTTTTAAGTTATATGTGTTCTTTGGTGATTTTCGAGTTATTGTATGTCTAACTGAAGACAAAAACTCTTTCTTTTGAAATACCAGGTTGTGAAAAACTAAATCAATATTGTGGAACAAATGTCCCTTTTGTTCTATATTTACGACTACAATACTTTCCACATCAATGAGTTTGAAAACACAAAACATGTTCTCTAAGAGCTTTGTCAGTAGTCTGTTTTGGTATTACACATGTGACATACTGCTCTATAAAAGACAAAACAGAGTCATCACTTTCTGATCCAAACTTTGGTGGATCTTTTATCCATAGTAGCATCTGAATATGAGGAGCACCTCTTGCCTGGTACTCTTTCTGCCCCAAAAAAATCGATTACTTCTCCAAGAGAAGGATTGGTTTTGTTACAGATGAATGCAAGGATAGCTTGGAATCTGTGATTAAAATACTTGCAAACATTAGCAGAATCTAATGAGCAGAGGTCTCCACCTGTCTTCAAAGTAACATGCTTCAAATTAGTGTTTGCTTTTCTCAAAAATTCAATGGGAACATCCCATGCATACCCCCACCAGAAGATGCCCCCAGTGATGACAGCAACTCTGGAGTTCTGGATCTGGATGAACTCCCTGGCCCATCAGGGACCACTGGTCAGACAGCTACCACAATCAATCAATCAGTCAAGGAATTTGTGAAGCGCACTACTCACAAGTGAGGGTCTCAAGGCGCTGAGGGCGGGGGGGCACTGCTAATGCTGCTACTGCTGCTCGAACAGCCAGGTCTTGAGAAGTCTCCTGAAGGTAAGGAGGTCTTTGGTCTGACGCAGGTGGGTGGGAAGAGTGTTCCACGTCTTGGCGGCGAGGTGCGAGAATGATCTGCCCCAGGTTGTAGTTCTGTGGATGCATGGGACTGTTGCGAGGGTGAGATCGGGGGAGTGAAGTTGCCGGGTCAGGGTGTAGAAGTAGAGACGTCTGTTGAGGTATTCTGGTCCGGTGTTGTGCAGTGCTTTATGAGCCTGGGTGAGGAGTTTAAAGGTGATTCTCTTGTCGACAGAGAGCCAGGGCAGGTCTCTCAGATGGCCTGTGATGTGGCAGTGGCAGGGGATGCCCAGGATGAGGCGTGCGGAGGCGTTCTGGATGTGTTTCAGCCTTTTCTGGTGTTTGGTCGTGGTTCCTGCGTAGAGGGCATTTCCATAGTCCAGTTTGCTGCTTACGAGGGCTTGGGTGACTGTTCTTCTCATTTCAGTGGAGATCCATTTGTAGATCTTTTGGAGCATGCAGAGAGTGTTGAAGCAGGAGATGGCGTTGACTTGCTGGGTCAAGGATAATGAGGAGTCCAGGATGAATCCGAAGTTGTGTGCGTGATCGGTGGGAGTCTGATCGGACCCAAGAGTGGCAGGTCACCAGGACTCATCCCATGCAAAGGTGGTGGAGCCGAAGATGAGGACTTCCGTCTTGTCAGAATTGAGTTTGAGGCAGCTGTTCTTCATCCATTTGGTGATGGCCTTCATTCCTTCGTGGAGGTTGGTCTTGGCGGAGTCCTTGGTTAGGGAGAGGATCAGCTGGGTGTCGGCATATGAGATGATGTTGAAGTTGTGCGATTGGGGATGTTAGTAAGAGGGGCCATGTAGACGTTGAAGAGGGTTGAGCTGAGGGACGAACCCTGGGGCACACCGCAGATGATTTTGGTGGCTTCCAACCGGAATGGGGGGAGCAGGTCTCTCTGGGTTCTGCCGGTGAGAAAGGAGGTGACCCAGTCCAGTGCTCTGTCGCAAATTCCTGAATTGCTGAGGCGTGTGTGTAAGGTGTGGTGGCAGACGGTGTAGAATGCAGCAGAGAGGTCCAGGAGGATGAGGGCCACGGTTCTGCCATTGTCCAGTATGGTTCTGATGTCATCAATGGCGGCAATGAGGGCAGTTTCGGTACTGTGTTTGCTTCGGAATCCAGATTGGGAAGGTTCCAGGGTGCTGTTCACCTCATGGAAGCAGGTCAGTTGTCTGTTGACAGCCTTCTCGATTACTTTTGCTGGGAATGGGATCAGGGAGATAGGCAGGAAGTTCTTGTGGTCCTTTGGGTGCACTTTGGTTTTTTTGAGGAGCCCACACCAAGTCCACCCCAGAGCCTCCCCCTCAGTATCGAACACCACAGAAGCCACCTTACGTCCCCAGACCTCTGTCCCCAGGACACGTCAATTAGAAGTGTGCTCACCTGTACAGGCGCCCTAGTCCACACCTTACAGGCAAGACAATGAGGGTCCTGGGGTAAGTGGCAGTGGGCACACCGTTCAGGGGACACAGGCACAGTGGGCCAGGGACAGTCACAGGACAGCTGTGCACCAGGGTGAAGACAGGCCCAGGTAACCGACTTCCCAGGAGGCACTCACTAATGTCCTGGGAGCTTACCAACAATCCCAGGACAAGATGGGTCAGGTGATAGACATCATGCAGGAAAACCAGCGGCTGCAGGAGGAACACCACCAGGAGATCAAGAAAGAATTGCAGGCCCTGAACACCACCATGCTCTCCATTGCAGGGGTGCTGAAAGATATGGCCAACATCATGAGGGACTACACATCACACCAGCTGGCCCCTTCCACTAGTCGGTCTACTGACCAGCCCTCCACATCTGCTGCAGCTAGTGGAGAAGAAGCCCTGCCACAGGACTCACAGGCCACCAGCACCCCTCCCCCTGCAGAAGGTGAACCACCCAGCAAACGTTCCCTGTGACCCAGACAAACACCAGAGACACTTGCCAAGACAAAGACCACTGCCAGGAAATGAGGCCCTCCTGAATGTCCCATTGTGTTCCAATGTGTTTTCCTGTCCACTTTGAACTGCCATTGCTCCCCTTCCTATGGTCCTTTGGACACTGTTCCTGTGCTACAAACAGACTGGCCCACAACACTGGACTATTCCCAACCATCAACCCACTCTATTGCACTCCCCATTGTATACCATTGTTCCCGAAACCCCCTCAGACACAACTTGAATAATTGTGCTTTATCTACAGGTAATGTACAAAGTATTGAAATGTAATGAACTGTATGATCCTGTGCAAATGTCCAGTAACGTGTGGATCCATCCAACAAATGTGTCTCAGCAGTTTATAAACATCACAGCAGTACACTGTTGGAACAACACCAACATCTGCAATAAGAGAAGGCACAGGTGACAGTCAGGTGGGATGCAAAGGGAATGACTTGCATAATGTTACAGTGACACAATACAACCATAAAATGTAGAAAGGTTCAGTTCAACAGTCTTACATGAGTGTCATTGGAAGTACTGTAGGATCAAATGTGACCTATTGTCCACATCCTTCTCTTCCTCCTCCTCACTGTCCTCAGTGTCCTCTGTCACCCCCTCCTCCTGCAGATAGGGTACCTGCACATATGAGGGCCAAATTGTGCAACATGCAGCACACAACAACGATTCTGCAGACCTTCTCAGGGGAGTAGCATAGGGATCCACCTGTCAGATGGAGGCACCTGAATCTGGCCTTCAGGAGACCGAAGGTCCTTTCTACAATCCTCCTGGTACACCCATGAGCATCATTGTACCTATTTTCAGCCCCTGTGCTCGGATTCCTAACACGGGTCATGAGCCATGACAGGTTTGGGTAGCTGGAATGCAAGAAGTAAAGGACGCAAGGGACACACATTAGCCCTGTACAATGACATTGGCTATGACTTCTGAAGGCACATACTGACAAAAATTGGGTGGGGACTCAGGCTCACCTATTAGCCACACTCTGTGCCTCTGTAGTTGTGCCATCAGCTGTGGGACACTGCTATTCCTCAGGACAAACACATCATGCACCGACCCTGGATACTTGGCAGTAACATGGGAGATGTACTAGTCAACAAGGCATACCATCTGGACATTGAGGGGCATATTTATACTCCGTTTGCGCCGAATTTGCGTCGTTTTTTTCGACGCAAATTCGACGCAAAACTAACTCCATATTTATACTTTGGCGTTAGACGCATCTAGCGCCAAAGTTCATGGAGTTAGCGTCATTTTTTTGCGTGAACACCTTCCTTGCGTTAATGATATGCAAGGTAGGCGTTCCCGTCTAAAAAAATGACTGCGATGCTATTGCGTCGGATTTATACTCCCGGGCAAAAATGACGCCCGGGAGTGGGCGGGTCTAAAAAACCCGCATTTGCGCCGGATTTTAGCGCCTGGGTCAGGGCAGGCGTTAAGGGACCTGTGGGCTCAGAATGAGCCCAGAGGTGCCCTCCCAAGCCCCCAGGGACACCCCCTGCCACCCTTGCCCACCCCAGGAGGACACCCAAGGATGGAGGGACCCACCCCAGGGAAGAGAAGGTAAATTGTGGTAAGTATTTTTTTAAAAAAAAAATTGTGGCATAGGGGGGCCTGATTTGTGCCCCCCTACATGCCACTATGCCCAATGACCATGCCCAGGGGACAGAAGTCCCCTGGGCATGGGCATTGGGCAAGGGGGCATGACTCCTGTCTTTGCTAAGACAGGAGTCATTTCAATGGGGGATGGGTGTCGTAAAAAAATGGCGCAAATCGGGTTAAGACGTTTTTTTTGCCTCAGCCTGACTTGCCCCATTTTTAGACGCCCAAACGCCATTTTTCCCTACGCCGGTGCTGCCTGGTGTGGGTTTTTTTTTTTCACGCACACCAGGCAGCGCCGGTCGGCTAACGCCGGCTAACGCCATTCAATAAATACGGCGCCCGTATGGCGCTTCAGAATGGCGTTAGCCGGCGCTAATTTTTTTGGTGCAAAACTGCGTTAGCGCAGTTTTGCGTCAAAAAGTATAAATATGGGCCTGAGTGAGTGGAAACTTCCAATTCCTGTCCACTTGTTCATTGGCCCTGGGGGTGTACTAAGGCAATATGGGTCCCGTTGATGGCCTCAATAACTTGTGGTATATGTCCCATTGCATAGAATCAAGCCTTCACAGTGGGTAAATCATCTTTCTGGGGGAATACGATGTAGCTGCACATGTGTTTGAGCAAGACTGCCAAAACCGTTGCAAGCACAATAGAGAACATTGGCTGTGACATCCCTGCAGCCAAGCCCACTGTCACCTGGAAAGAGCCAGTTGCCAGGGAATGGAGCACTGAGAGTACCTGCACTAGAGGGGGATTGCTGTGGTGCTACGGATAGCAGGTAGAAGATCAGGCTACAATTGTTCACAGAGCTCTGTGATGGTGGCCTTGTCCAGGCGATAGGTGAGTATGATGTGCCGGTTCTCCAGTGTAGCCAAGTCCACAGGGGGCTGTACACAGGTGTGTGCCTCCTCCTATTCCTCTGCAGTGGTTGGTACCTAAGGGACGTAAATGAAAGAAAGGATTGACAACAGGACCCATGAACATAGTACAGCAGTGTACACAGAGCATGCTTGTATATTGGACACTGGAATTGTGTATGTGAGTACATTCGACTACAATAACACACTTATCAATCTGTACATGTGTACCAGCATTAGAAAATAGCACTGCCTGTCCTGTATTCACGGACAGGTGGAAGTGATCTCACTCCTCTGGCGTTCGAATCATGGCGGAGGTGGTCTGCACCGCCGTGCAATTCCTCATTGGCTAACATGGACCTCTATGGAGAATGGGAACCAATGATGATCAACGCCGGCGGTGACAGTGTTCACCGCCACGGATGTGACTGCCATTTCCTTTCTACCACTTCACTTGATTACTGACTTTCCACAGGATGACATCTCCACTGTGTCTGCTGCTGTGACCTGTGTCTGAAACCTGCCATGGCTCATGCATCAGGAGAAATCGCTCCTCACATCGGAGGAGTTGGAGTGCCTCGTGGACGGGGTCCTACCCCAGTATCAGCAGTTGTAATGGCCTCTAGACCAACAGGTGAGTACACCAGGGGTACATTGCATGCAACATGGCTGCATGGAGATGTGTGTGTGTGGTGGCAGTGTGTCAGGTGGGGGGGTATGGCTGGTGGCAGCGCTAATGCAAGGGTACGGGTCATGTGTGTGCCTGATGAGGGGATAATGCTTTTTGTGGCCATATGTGTGACAGGCTGGATTGTCAGGTTAATGGTCTCCCAGCTTCTGTATTTCCTCTGCAGGTCAGCGCCCATCTGAAGAAGGGGTTGTGACGTGCCATCGTCAAGGACGTGCGGGCCCTGGGGGTCTATAGCAGGTGGAGCACCCACTGCAGGAAACGCTGGGAGGACCTGAGACGCGGGGCCCGGGAGACTGCTGAGGCCCACCTGGGGATGGCCTCCTAATGAGGGAGGGGTGCATGTCAGAACCTGACCCCCCTGATGGCCCGCATACTGGCGGTGGCCTATCCAGAGCTGGATGGGCCCTTGAGGGCATCAGAGAAGCCACAAGGGGGTGAGTACAGGGTATTTGTCAACCATCTCTGTTGCCTGGCATGGGATTTGGGTGCAGGGTGCTAGTCAGTGGATGTCCCAATATGCCAGTTCAGACATTTGTGTGTGGTCTAGCTCAGGTTAATAGGGTGGAAAGCATGTATTAGATAGCTAGGTAGGTCGCTTCCCATGTCAGACAGGGCTTAACTGGTCCCAGTTGGTATGCAGCTGACAGTGTTTGGCTCCTACCTGCTGTGGTACTCAGCCAATGATATGCCAGTGTGGTCGATGCTGCCCATTCTCAGTCTCAGCGTATGACAGTGATATGCCAGCCATCTATGCTGTTGGTGCTGAGATTGACCCATGCTCCCTTTCTCTCTCCCCTCCTCTCTCCTTTTGTCGTCCTGTCCATGTGTGCATTAGCAAAATCTGGCAAAGGAGCAGTGGCACCAGCGAGTGAGGGGGCTGCAGCCCATGGGAACCAGGAGGCAGAGGCCACCAATGCTGAGGGGACCTGTGGGATGGAGGGTGAGGGGAGCACCACGGTGGAGACAGGACGTGATACCACTAACTCTGATTCATCCTCTGATGGGAGCTCCCTGGTGGTGGCGGGCCCCTCTGAAGCCATCTCAGCTACAGGTTCTACCGCCACACCTGTCCCAGCACTGCCCTCCCAGGAGCCTCACACCAAGTTACCCGTGCCCATTCTCCCAGGAGGGTGGGTGTCTCCTCCACCCCAGGCACCTCAGGCCATGCCACAGTCAGCCTGCTGCCCTCAGTGAGGATCTTGAGATCCATCTCTGTAGGGCACTCAACCATAGTGAATGCCATCCAGGGGCTGGCATTTCAGATGCAGCAATGCCTTCCTGGAGGGCATCTACGGTGGGTTGGTGGCCCTACAGAGATCGTTTCTGGCTGGGGCCTCTTCACTGATGGCAGCCAGTGTCCCTGTTTCATCCGTCCCCCCTCCAAGTACCACTACCCAGTCCCAGTCTCCTCACCCCCAACCCATCCCACGTACATATTCTGACAAGCATGCACCCAAAACAACACACAAGACTCACACAGACAAACACAGGCAGCACACTTCAGTCCACAAGCACTCACACAGCCAACACACAGGTGCACACACAACATCATCCACTGCCTCCACTGTATCCCCCTCCTCCTCATCCCTCAAAGTCACATCCTAACTCACACCTGCATGCACTGTATCAACAGTCCCCGAACCTGCCACCTGCACAGCCTTGCCCACAGTCACCACAACAGCAGACCTGCAGACATGCACCCCACACATCACATGTGGTCACCACCACCTCATGCAGCACAGCCACCTCACTTGAAGAAACCACAGGTACATCTATCCACACATCCTGTTTGTCCTCCCCAACCCTTTCGGCCCCCCTCCAGAGTCACACACACACACGCTCACACTCAGACCCCCAACAGCCATCCAACTCACACATGCACACTGTCCATTCACCTGCACCTAAGTGCAGCACACCTCCTCCTCCTACAGCCACTCCCTCTACCTCCACTCCCATCCCTCCTCCCACATCCCACCCCATTGTCCCTAAGAAGCTTTTCCTTGCCCGCCTTGACCACTTCCCTCCCTCTCCCCTTCCCCCTGTCCTGCCCAGAAGAGGTAGGTCCCACTACCCCATCCCAGTACCTCAAGCACCCAGTCTGACACAGCTCCACCCCCAAAGTCTCCAGCTGCCTGAGTGTGATGCTGGTCCCCCGCACCAAGGACTCTCCTCCCCCACAAAATGGAAGGCTAAAGTGCCACCCCCTCGCAAACAGACTGGCAAGACCATGGGGCCACCTCCAAAACCTAGGGCCAAAGAGTCCCCACAAAAATCCCTGCCCACGGAGGCTGCACAAAAATCCCTGGCCAAGGAGGCCCCAACAAAATCCAAGGCCAAGGAGGCCACACCCACATCCCGGCCCAAGGAGGCCCCATACAAATGCTTGCCTAAGCAGGCCCCACTCAAAACCTTGGCCAAGGAGGCCCCACTCATAACTGTGCCAAGGTGTCCTATCCGGAACCAGAGGCCATGAAGCAGCATCCTGAAACAGAGGCCAAGGAGCAGCATCCAGTACCAGATGCCAAGGAGCAGCATCTGGTACCAGAGGCAAAGGAGCAACATCCAGAAACAGATGCCAAGAAGCACCATCAATAACCAGTAGACAGACAGCCCCCTCCAGAACCAGTGGGCAGGAAGCCCCCTCTGTAACCAATGGGCAGGAAGTCTCCTCACAATAGGTGCCCCTCCAACCCCCCACCCCCTGAGGTGCCTGCCCATTTCCAACATGATGCCCCAGAACAGTGGAGTTCCGTTTTTGTCAGGAGTCAGGTTGGATGTTGGAATTTTCCCTAGTGGGCATATGTGACTTTGGACTGGCCTTTGGGCCTGCATGTATTTATTTCTGCAGTTGTGCACGTTTTTGCATTTTACATATTCATACAACAGGAATACAGTGTTTAGAACTGTGTATGTGCCCTGGGTTTATTTACTCAGAGGTTCTGTTACTGTTATTTTCCTATGCATCTGGTTCTGGGTGTGTGTTGTGCGTGTATGTATCACTCTCCCCCCTCTCTCCCTCCCTTGTGTGCTAGGCGGCTGTATTCACAGTCGGCGGTGGCGTTACGGCTCCAGAACGGGCATGACGTGGTACAGCATCGGGAAGACTTGCAGTTCTGGTTCCATGGTGGCCGCAGACTCCTGTGTGTCCCTGGAGGGAGTGCCTCCTTTCATATGATGTGTTTCCACCAGGCGTTTGGTGTCGTTGCTCCCGATTTGGAAATCGTGGAGGTGTACTATGTCATAATATTGTGGGTGGATCCTTGTCTTTCGCCTGCCTGTAGGTGACTACTGCCGTGTTCGGTGTTTGTACCGTACTGGCAGTTGGTGTGGTACATTGGGTTTCTATGGGAGGGATCACCGCCCTGGTCATTATTTGGCAGTCATTACGACCAGTCTGTTGGCGCTGATACCGCCACGTTGCCGCTAGTGGTCAGAAAACCTCCAGGGTCATAATGACCACAATAGTTTGGCTTTTCACAACTAGTTTTATTAATTATATTTTGTAATCTGTCCCTGGAAGTTCTCAGTACCAGTTTCTGAACTCTCTTCTACAATATCCCTACCTACAAATTCCTTGTTCACATTACAATCCTCTTTAGAACCAAAGAACCGAAACTGGACATTGTCACAAACCTTTTCTACCTATTCTACAGTACCATTCAAAAGTACTCTATTCATCTCTCCTAAGCATTTTGCTGGAGTCTTCAAATAATAAAGTCTCCGAACTAAACTTCTCATCTTTGAATGGTGAACTGCTAGCATCCTGATTATTGTGAGCCTGTCATCTATACCACATTTTTCGCAACAAAAGACCCACACAGAAGCAGCTTGATGTATAAAAATAGCTCACAGGAGGCAGAAAAGACCCTAACACCAGAAGCTCAATGTTTCTACTGCAATGCGTGGTGTTTACAAATGCTGAGACCCTTGGACACCCATCCTTTCAATTGCAAAGCGCTGTATTGACATATCCTGAGACCCTCTCTAACGTGAGTAAAAGACGTTTTACATTCGTATGGATGCTGTGAAATGAAGACCTACTGTGCTCGTGTATGTCCTGGAACAGCGATCTCTCACTCACACAATGGATAGTTTCTCCCAGCCAGCGTTGATAAGGGCCATGAGAGTGTTAAACTTGTTCTGCGCTCTACTTAGCCTGTGGCGACTTCACAACGCACTAAGCTGGAATATATTAAGTTTATGTTACACGCTACGTCCCATTATCTCCGTAGTGCATGTGTTTCCTGTTGGACTGGTGTTGCCTAGCACCATAGTAAATAGAGGATTTTCTTTCTTTTGGTTTCACGAAGACCCTGCCCTGCCTTGTTGTTACTGGGCAATAGTGTAAATACACCACGTTTTACACTGTGTCATACGGTGTGTTTTTCCCCTTTCCTTATATTTTTATGTTTTTTTTCTCAATATTTTGCAGTGTTTTTGAACTGCTCCAAGGCTTCAACCTGCCCTACATCACAAAAAAGGAATTTCTCTTAGGATTACTACTTAAAAAATTTAAATAGTCACAGAATATTCTAAAAGAAAAAAAAAATGCAGAATGTCCCCGCACCAGCATTTTTTTGTCATCTCCAGGGGATCCACCTATTCCCTGGCTTAAATGGAAGAACGTTTTTACTCACTATGCCAGACTTTGTGGTACGTCGTTAAGTGCGGGGAGGAAAACATCTCTTTTGATGCATTGCTTGGGATCCAAAGGACAAGAAATATTTGAGCATCTGCCTGATTTTTCAGATCAACAAGCAACAAACTTAAATGAATATGAAATATGTATTAAAAAGTTAGACATGCTCTATCTTCCAAAAATTAGTACTGTGCTTGAGAGATATCATTTTGGACAAAGGATACAGTGCTCGGGAGAGTCTGTTGAACAATATATTACAGAATTACGAAAACTAGCCTCTATATGTAATTTTGGAGCCTCATTTGATAAGAGGTTACGTGATCAACTGATGTTGGGCTGTGCTACTGATAAGGCCTGGGAGAGCATGTGGCACAAAGATAACCTGACTTTGCAAGAAGTCTTATTTGCAGCAAAGAATTTTGAACATTCTGAGGCATGCACTGAAGTTTTGAAGAAAGAAATATCAGTAAATGCTAGTGGGTCTGATGGTAAGAAAGGAGACTTTGTGCTAGCTGTACAAAAGACTAAGGGGGTGATTCTAACTTCGGCGGGCGGCGGAGGCCGCCCGCCAAAGTTCCCCCACCAAAATACCGCTCCGCGGTCGAAAGACCGCTGAGGGTATTTTGGGATTTGCCCTGGGCTGGCGGGCGGGCGCCAAAAGGTCGCCCGCCAGCCCAGGGCAAATCAACCTTCCCACGAGGACGCCGGCTCAGAATTGAGCCGGTGTAGTGGGAAGGTGCGACGGGTGCAGTGGCACCTGTCGCGTATTTCAGTGTCTGCATAGCAGACACTGAAATACTTTGTGGGGCCCTCTTACGGGGGCCCCTGCAGTGCCCATGCCATTGGCATGGGCACTGCAGGGGCCCCCAGGGGCCCCGCGGCACCCCCTACCGCCATCCTGTTCCTGGCGGGAGACCCGCCAGGAACAGGATGGCGGTATTGGGTGTCAGAATCCGCCGCCATGGAGGATTCTGCAGGGCAGCGGGAAACCGGCGGGAGACCGCCGGTTTCCCGCATCTGACCGCGGCCGAACCGCCGCGGTCAGAATGCCCTGCGGGGCACCGCCGGTCTGTCGGTGGTGCTCCCGCCGACCCTGGCCCCGGCGGTCTCAGACCGCCGGGGTCAGAATGACCCCCTAAGACAGTTAACAGAACATTGGATTCTAATAACACTAACGTGAAGCATATGCAGGGAAAATGTTTCAGATGTGGCAATGAGGGTCATTTTCCTAATAACAAAGGCTGTCCTAGATGGAAAGCTGTGTGCAGACATTGTTGAAAAAAAGGGTCACTTCACTAGATGCTGCAGATCGGCGAAAGATTCAAAGAAAGTGCAAGAAATAGATATCAACGGCAATGAGGAGGATGCTGATGAGGAGAATTTTTTTTTTCAAGTTAAAGGTTTTTTCCAACAATGGTCCTTTGAAACTGGTCAAAGTGAATGGAAACACAGTCAAAATGTTGTTTGACTCTGGTGCCAAAATAACTCTTATTCCAAAAACATTTTACCAGCAAAATTTGTCCGGTAGAGTTCAATTGTTTAAGCCAGACATTAAACTCAGAGGTTATGGGGGTGAACCGATACGGCTACTAGGATATTTTTGGGGCACTATTGAATTCAAGGACAGGATTGTACTGGGGAAAATATATGTTTCCATGAAAGGAGATTCCCTTATAAGTTAGGTACATAAACGTAATCTAGATGTGTACCTAGATCCGAATGAGGATCCCCCAGTGTGTGTCAGGAATGATACAGTTAAAAATGTAGGCGATATTGAACCCACAACACAAGCTGAAAATTAATCCATTGTTGGTTCGGTAAAGAGTAATAGTACTGAATGGACAGAGGATTTTCCAGAAGTATTTGCTAAAAAAATAGGGTGTCTAAAGAACTATTGTCCTCTTCTAAAATTGAAACCTAAGGCCATACCTAAAGTAGCTAAGGTTAGGGTAGTGCCAATTTCAGTGCAAAGGGACATCAAGATGGAATTAAACAGATTGGTTAGTGAAGGAGTGATGCAGGGGGTGGAGGCCACTGAATGGTTGTCTCCAGTGGTCATTGCACAAAAGGCTACCGGAAATGTGAGATTGTGTGTAGATTTGAGAGAGCTCAACAAGGTGGTGATTGTGGATCATTATCCTCTTCCTAATATTTGTGAATTATTGTGTTCCCTTAATGGGGCTAAACATTTTTCTTCTTTAGATCTTGCATCAGCCTATCATCAAATAACTTTACGTCCAGACTGTCAGGATTTAACTGCGTTTGTCACGTCTTTTGGAACTTTTAAATTTGTAAGAATGCCTTTTGGCTTGATTTCAGCTTCTGCGGTCTTTCAGAGGGTGATGGAACATATTTTGAAGGGACTGAAAGGTGTTAAAGTGTATCAAGATGATGTATTGATATATCGGTCTGATAGTAGAGAACATAATGGTCGATTGCAGGAAGCTCTATCTAGGTTACAGGATGTGGGTTTAACACTGAGAGCAGAGAAGTGCAAATTTGATGTGAAGGAAATTGAGTATTTAGTTCATGTTGTGAGTCAAAAAGGAATTCAACCTAAGCCTGATCTGGTTAATGTGATTTGTAAACTTGAAACTCCTCAAGGCAAAGAGAAGGTATTGACGTTATTAGGTATGGCAGAATTTTACAGTAAATTTATCCCAAATATGGCTCAGAAAACTTCAGCATTAAGAGAATTGTTACTGAAAGGCAAGGGGTTGAAGTGGTCAAGAAACTGTGAAGAAGAATTTCATTTGTTAAAACAAGGTCTGAAGTCTGCTTCTGATCTTGGTAGTTTTGACACGATGGATGAATCCTGGATTTTAACAGATGCAAGTTCTAAAGGGTTAGGAGCTGTACTTATGCAGAAAAAGAATGCTGTTGAACGTACGGTATTGTTTATATCTCGTGCTTTGAGGGGCGCAGAATGTAATTATTCTGTGGTGGAAAAAGAAGCTCTAGCTGTGTTCTGGTCAGTATGTAAATTGAGGAGGTTTTTGTGGGGAAATACATTTTTTATCAAAACTGATCACAAACCTCTTAGAGAAGTGTTCTGCAAAAAAGGTATCGACTTAGTCTCCCATAGGATAAGGAAATGGGTTGTGGCACTGCAGGAATTTGACCTTGAGTTGGTTTATATTCCAGGGGTTGATAATATTTTGGCGGATTGTCTTTCAAGGATGGTGAATGTTGAAGATAGTACCATATAAGAAGAAATCAATGTATGTGAAATTTCTGAGGGGATTGTCTCTGAAGAAACGTGGAGAAATGATTTGAATAGTGATATGGTTTTGGGGACGCTATCTCTATGGCCAAGAATGGTTGGTGTGAGAAAACTAAGGCCCTCATTACAACCCTGGCAGTTGGTGTTAAAGCAGCGGTAAGACCGGCAACAGGCCGGCGGTAAAAAAAAATGAATTATGACCATGACGGAAACCGCCAACATAGACAGCCACTTTAACACTCCGACTGCCACAGCGGTAGAAACAAACAGCATGGCGGTCACCGCCAACAGACAGGCGGAAGACAATGTACCGCCCACACCATTATGAGACGCCAATCCGCCACCTTTTCCGGGGCGGATTCAACGCGAACAAAAACACGGCGGAAACAGGACTTGGAAGGGAAAACTCTCACCTCTACACACCCCACGAGGAACCGGGATGCCAAGGAGCCGGAACTCCAAATTCTCCTTGCGATAGTCTTCCTGCTCCTCTACCAGGAGTACGACCGACAGCGGTGACGACCACGGTGAGTACTGCACCTACAACAGAGGGGAGGGGGGATGGAAAAGAGAGTGACACACACACACGCAACACCCAACACCCCCACCCTCACACACAACAACACACACACCAATACATGCTGAAACGTTACATTTCCCCCCCAAACCCCACCTGGAAGAACGCAAGGACAAAAGGAAATTATTCGAGCGATTGTAATCATTAAAAATCCATTACTCAAAAATATATATACACTATTAACAAATATGTACACCAAGAATTCAAGTCCATGTACTGCACCCACATAGTCCGTGGACCACTGGGCCCAAAATGCATGGGCGAGGACCACGCAAGATACCCGATCCAAGCGGAGAGAACAATGCAGGGGCATCAGATCGAAATAAAACAGGCACCTCAGGGGGAAGGGAAGGGGGCACCTCAGCCGGATGAGTGCACAACGCCAGCTCCACGAGGGGGCTCCATGCCAATTGATGTATCCTGGGGAGTGCAAAGCCACAGTCTCTCAAGTCTCTCCAGTGGGTGGTTTGCTAACTGCTTTATCCTGGGGAGTGCAAAGCCACAGTCTCTGAAGTCTCTCCAGTGGGTGGTTTGCCCACTGCTTTATCCTGGGGAGTGCACAGCCACAGTCTCTCATGTCTCTCCAGTGGGTGGTTTGCCCACTGCTTTATTCTGGGGAGTGCAAAGCTGCAGTCTCTCAAGTCTCTCCAGTGGGTGGTTTGCCCACTGCTTTATCCTGGGGAGTGCAAAGCCTCAGTCTCACAAGTCTCTCCAGTGGGTGGTTTGCCCACTGCATTATCCTGGGGAGTGCAAAGCCGCAGTCTCACAAGTCTCTCCAGTGGGTGGTTTGCCCACTGCTTTATCCTGGGGAGTGCAAAGCCACAGTCTCTCAAGTGGATAACAGTCTCCACTGGTTCTGGAGGGGGTTATGTGCCCAGAGTGCATCATCCTGCCACGGACTGAGGTAGTGGATGCCTTTTTCCACTGGTTCTGGAGGGAGCTTTGTGCCCAGAGTGCTTCATCCTGCCAAGGACTGAGGTAGTGGATGTGACACTCCACTGACGGTTGGGCAACATGGAAGCTGTCCAGGCCGCTGGAACTGACCACCAGTCTCGTAAGAATGGCCACTGGGGATGGCAGCCATGTCTTCGGTGGTGCCACTGGTACAGGATGTGGCGTGGCCGCTGGCGGTGCTGGCGGCGGGCTCAGTAGTGGCAGTGCTTGCGGCGGTCATTGGGCAGCGGTGCTAGTGGCGGCCTCACTGAGCTTGCTGCTGGCGGCGGTGTCCTGAGCGGTGGTGCTGGTGTGGGGCTCACAGAGCTTTCTGCTGGCGGCGGTGTCCTGAGCGTCGGTGCTGGTGGGGGGATCACAGAGCTTGCTGCTGGCGGTGTCCTGAGCGGCGGTGCTGGTGGCGGCCTCACTGAGCTTGCTGCTGCAGAAGGGCACAGTGTCTGCAGTGCAGGTGAAGGGCACAGTATCCTGGGTGCTGGCGACGGTGCCCGTGGCAGCGGTGCATATGGCGGTGCCGGTCTTGTCCGCCGTGCAGGTTGGCGGCGACTTGCCTTTCTTTCTCTGGCCCTTCCCCACCTTGGATGGTGGCGCAGCTGTCTTGCCACTCCCAACTGTTGTCCTGGCTGAGCCCTTGGTGGCAGGTGTTTTGGCCTTCTCCCTGCAGGATGTGGGCAACTTCTTTTGCTTTGGAGGTGGGGGAATGTCCTTGGCCTTGCTCCTTGGGACACCGGCTGCCCTGCTGCTTGGCGCACTCCAGAAGCCGGTTACTGCTGGCACCACTGTTCCCGGTGATGTGGTGGCTGAGTTGCTGGGTTAGGACCTGGAAAGGCGGGCCCTAGGGGACGAAAGGGGTGGGGGAGGTGAAGGGAAGAGGTTAAGGTTTGGCAGGAAAAGTTTTTTAGACACACTGAGACGGGTAGATGGAGGGGGTTTGGGAGTGGAGAAAGAGGTAGTGGTTGTAGGAGGTGTTCGTTTGCTGACTTTGGGTGAAAGTGCATGGGCTGGAGGCTGTTGTGAGATGGATGGCTTTTGGGTGGGTGTGTGACTGCGTTTGTGTAGTTTGGGAGGAGGGCTCACAGACACACTGGGAGAGGACACAGGGGATGTGTGAATGGTAGTGGGGGTGGTGAGTGCACGTGAGCGGTGTGTGGTGATGGGCGTGCTGGTGATGGAGGTAGTGGCTGAAGATGTCATGTATGCAGGTGTGAGTTGAGACGTGGCAGGGAGGGAGGAGGGAGACGTGGAGGAGGGGGACACAGTGGAGGCAGTGGATGTTGGTATGTGTGCATGGGTATGATGTTTGTGTGAGTACCTGTGGGATGTGTGGTGCTTATGTTTGCCAGAGCTACCCTTGTGTGTTGAGGTGTGTGCATGCTGGTCTGATGGTGTGCTTGGGATAGGCTGAGGTACTGGGGATTGAGTCTGGGTGGAGGAAGTTGCAGGGGGGAGGCTAGAGACAGGGACAATGGCTGCCATCAGTGCTGAGGCCAGAGTCTGAAAGGCTCGCTGAAGGGCCGCCTGACCAGAATGAATGCCCTCCAGGTATGCATTACTTTGGTGCACTTCCCTTTCTACACCCTGGATGGCATTCAAAATGGTAGACTGCCCAACAGTGAGCGACCTGAGGAGGTCAATGACCTCCTCACTGAGGGCAGCAGGGGTGACTGGGGCAGGGCCTGAGGTGCCTGGGGCGAAGGAGATGCCCTCCTTCCTGGGTGAGCGGGCACGGGGCAAACGCTGAGGGGCTGCTGGGAGGGCGGTGCTGGTGCGGGGGGTGGCGGCTGTACCTGTTGTTGCGGAGGACAGAGATGTTGCCGCCACCACAAGGGAGCTCCCATCAGAGGACGAGTCCGATTCACTAATGTCCGCTCGTTTCCCCGCCGTGGAGCTCCCCTCGCCCTACGTCCCACTGGCGAATTCAGAGTCGGTAGTGTGGGCCTCCATGGCCATGTGGGATGCAGCTCCCTCGTGCTCCGGTGCAACTGCTCCTCCGCCTGATGATGATAATGCACACATGAACAGGAAGACCACAAAAAGGGGGGGGGCAAACAGAATAAAGACATGTTGGGTGCATGCATTCCCGCTACCATGGGCGGACAGCACAGACACAGAAGCCCCCTGCACTACGCTGCGCACTTGGGGTCCACTTTGCAATCCCTGGGACATGGCCTACAAGGCTATGGACGACATCTGCAGACATAGATGACACAGGGCCATGAATAGCTGTACTTGGCACCCTACAGAGGTGGGGGGCGGGGGCACAGGGCCATGCCTTACGGAGGGGCCTAGCCTACGGAACTCGCCCTGGCCTAGGGATACCCACAGCCCTCCTCCCCCACCCAGACACCTCCACTGCGCGCAAAGTTAGCAGAATGAGAGTGTACTCACCCCCTTGTGTCTGCTGTGATGCCCTCACGTGCCCATCCAACTCGGGGTAGGCCACTGCCAGGATCCGGAACATCAGGGGGGTCAAGGTTCGAAGGGCACCCCTCCCACGTTGGGAGGCCATCCCCAGCTGAGCCTCCGCCGTCTTCCTGCTCCAGCGGCGTGGGGGGAGGTTGGACACAGGGAAAATGGTTGCCATCAGTGCTGAGGCCAGAGTCTGAAATGCTCGCTGTTGGGATGTCTGGCCAGAATGAATGCCCTTCAGGTATGCATTTGTCTGTTTCAACTGCCTCTCTACACCCTGGATGGCATTCAGAATGGTAGACTGCCCAACAGTGAGGGATCTGAGGAGGTCAATGGCCTCCTCACTGAGGGCAGCAGGGCTGACTGGGGCAGGGCCTGAGGTGCCTGGGGCCAAGGAGATGCCCACCCTCCTGGGTGAGCGGCCACGGGACACACGCTGAGGGGCTGCTGGGAGGGCGGTGCTGGTGGAGGGGTGCTGGCTGTACCTGTAGATGCGGTGGGCACAGAGGGGCCCGCCACCGCAAGGGAGCTCCCATCAGAGGAGGAGTCGGTGTCGCTGGTCTCAGCTCCTGTCCCCGCCGTGGAGCTCCCCTCGCCTTCCATCCCACTGGTGAATTTTGAGTCCGTAGTCTCGCCCTCCGTGGCCATGTGGGATGCAGCTCCCTCCTGCTCCGGTGGCACAGCTCCTCCGCCTGATGATGCTAATGCACACAAGAACAGGGAGAGCACAAAGAGGGGGGGAAAGAAAGTAGAAAGACATGTTCAGTACATGCAATACCGCTACCGTTGGCAGACACTACAGACACAGCAGCGCTCTGCACTACGCCATGCACTTTGAGTTCCCTAATTGATCACAGGGACATGGGGTACAAGGCCTATGCCCGATTGCTGCACACATGGAAGTCACAGGAGGCTGACTAGGTGTAGTTGGCTCTTACCACTGGTGGGGATGGGGTGCCACTGAGCCTGCCTCACAAAGGGTCCTTGCCTACAAGGCTCGCCTTAGCCTAGGGGAACCCACAGCCCACCTCCCCCACCCAGACACCTCCAATGCACACTGAATCAGATGGATGTGAGTGTACTCACCCCCTTGTGGCTGTTGTGATGCCCTCAAGCACCCATCCAACTCCGGATACGCCACCACCAGGATCCGGAACATCAGTGGGGTCATGGTGCGACGGGCACCCCTCCCACGTTGGGAGGCCATCCCAAGCTGGGCCTCCGCCATCTTCTTGCTCCAGCGGTGAATGTCCTCACATCTTTTACGGCAGTGGATGCTCCGTCTGTGGTGGACCCCCAGGGCCCGGACGTCCTTGGCGATGGCACGCCAAATATCCTTCTTCTGGTGGGCACTGACTTACAGTAATAGTACAGGGGAAAAGGTACAACATTAACCGTCCAGACCGTCACAAGCATTGCCCCACGTTCCCACCCTTGCCCTGTCGCCCATACACTCACCGTCGTATTATGCACGCCTCATTCACCCCACCCCTATCTCCCATCCACACCACTCCAAACAGGCATTGCCCAAACAGCATGCTCACAGTGTACTCACCAGTTTGTCCTCCGATGTGAAGGCAGGGGCCCTTTCCCCAGACACTTGAGCCATTGTCGCTTTCAGACTGAGGTCACACCAGCACTTGAAGTGTAGGTCCTCTCCTGTCGAAGATCAGGTATCAAGTGAGTGAACAGACAGAAAATGGCAGTCACGTCCGCGGCGGTACGTACTGAGAGAGCGTAGATATATATAACCTATATTAGAGTCGAATATCTATATTAATGTGTGATGATACTGCATAGAAAACTGTAATAATAGCAAACTTGCTTAAACACGCATCTGATTTGTGACTATGGTAAATGGCCACCAATGTATATGCAAACAAATAGTAATGAATAAAATGTTTATATTAGATTCAATTAAGCTCATATTAATGTTCATATTGATGAAACCATATTGAAATTCCTTGTAAGCCTTAAGTTAGCGTGAGCTGTAGTTTAGTTGCTCAGCTCTCATATTAAATGCATTTTTTCTGTTTTCCAGTGTGCTAACTCGCAAAGGGCCATGACCCTGCAAATTTTCTTTTTCTTCAAAATTGGAAGATGCATATATCTTTGTAATTCCGTTCCCAACCGCATACTTGCCACCTTAGTTTAAGTTTGTATACAAAATTGAAACAAGTGTAGATTAATGTAATGTACAAGGACGTTTGAACTAATAGACAATGGAACTGCTGACCCGAGAAGACGTGCCAAGGTATGAAGTAACCCCGGACGTGCCACCTCCGAAGACGTCAATTGTAAAGACCAATCAAAATGTCATGAATAATCGTAGGGTGACAATTGGGATTACCTAATGTTTAATTTGATAGGTTAAAGATAGTGAGGTATAGTAAATGACCAATAACATTTTGGGGGACTGTACTATGAAAAAGGGATAAAAAGCCATGTCACGGAAGAATCGAGAGAACTAGGTAGGGAATGCTATTGATTTTATCCAGAAACTCTGTCACTCTGTTCGGTGACTTGAGAATGATTAAAACCATCCTCATCCATAGACTGCCCATTTTTACACTTCTCCTCCTTATGAGGGAAGTTTCCCTATGCCCTTTAGTTGAGTCCTGTTTGATGGCATTTTGACTGATGTCCTGAAGACGAAGACTGATCCTGGGTGCTGACCTAATCTTTGAAAGTAATTATGACAATGACATTTGTAATTTGTCTTTTTGCCTTTCCTTTCTAGGTACCAACTGCTCATTTTGTTAGAGACCATAGTTAGATGTTTTTCCAAATTGGTGTTCTAAATTGTTTTGCATGAAGCCCAACATGCTGATGCTAATCTGTGGTTAGGACAGGAGTTCACTTAGACTGACGCAAATAGACAAATGACTGACATTATGCTATGCCGATTTGATACGTATATGACATTTGCTGTATTCTGATCTATGTTTACGCCGTGTTATGTTCTAATGTTTGTGATTCTTGCGTTAATGAAATCTTATCACTGTTGCCATATCGTGACTATGCTATTATGCTTCTTGGTATTGAGATTGACTCTTTTGCTCGTAGATTGTAATCAATAGGGAATAAAATACATAAAATTCTAATAAAGGTGTGGTTATTCATGGCTGAAAGGTCATGGTTGCGTCGCTAAATTTGATTACTGTCTTTTACCAAAGTGAAGTGTACTGTTGTAGTAAATATTGATGACATTATTGATATATTGATTGACATATTGATCAGCTATCTCGTCCTACGGTGTCTCTCAACTGGGTCACAAGATTCATTGGCCTAAAACGAGTCCTAATGTGTAATAAATTAACATAAAAGGACGCGTTAACAGTTCCATCACCGTCGGAGTACATCGTCATTGGCTCCTATAGGGTCCAATGTTAACCAATGCAGGATTGTGCCGCGGTCTTAGACTGTCTACTGCGACGGTGTGCAACGCCAGCGCAGTTACCTCATATCCCCTTGTCCCACATTACAGGTCAGGCAGCCGCCATTTCAGGGGGCCACATGGCATTAATTTTACATGCGTCACACATATCTAGGCCTTGCATACACACAGAGACAGGCACATAGCGGATTGACAAATGTGTGCAATAAAGTTGTTTATTTCGTACCTCAGTGTTGGCTGACCCTCTGCTTGCTGTTCTCATCCATAGAGCACGTCCGCTGAGGCAGGTGAGGAGATGTCGGCATCCTTCAGTGTACAGACCGCTGGTGGACCTGTCGACAATGGAAGAGCGACATGTAACTGTCAGCACTCAGTCCATCATCCTTTTGTGTTGCTAAAGTTGCCCTAAGTTGGAAGGGTATGCCCAGATGTGGGTCCCTTGCTCGCTGTGCCACTGGATTCTAGCTAGCCTGGCTGATGAGGGGTGAAACCCTGAAACTGGTCCCAGGATGCTTGTTTCTGGTCCAGTGAGGACCTGGCTTGGCAGTTCGGGCTGGACTGTTCCCATGAGGAACAGGGTCATGACTGATTTGCATATGGCTGGGTCCAAACTGGGGTGGCATGGTGAGCAAGAGAACAATGGATTAAACCCAGATCTGTGACTGGGGGTGAGTGTTGCATTGTTCAGCACTCCGTCCATCATCCTTTTGTGTTGCTAAAGTTGCCCTAAGTGGGAAGGGTATGCCCAGATGTGGGTCCCTTGCTCGCTGTGCCACTGGATTCAAGCTAGCCTGGCTGATGAGGGGTGAAACCCTGAAACCGGTCCCAGGATGCTTGTTTCCAGTCCAGTGAGGACTTGCCTTGGCAGTTCGGGCTGGACTGTTCCCATGAGGAACAGGGTCATGACTGATTTGCATATGGCTGGGTCCAAACTGGGGTGGCATGGTGAGCAAAAGAACGATGGATTAAACCCAGATTTGTGACTGGGGGTGAGTGTTTGCATTGTTCAGCACTCCTTCCATCATCCTTTTGTGTTGCTAATGTAATTGTCACCTACAGACTTGATCGTGCCACAATCCAGGAACTGTGTGCCCAGTTGGAGCCAGATCTGATGTCAGCTATCCGCCATCCCACAGGAATCCCCCCTCTAGTGCAGGTCCTTTCAGTACTCCATTTCCTGGCAAGTGGGTCTTTTCAAACTACAGTGGCCATTGCATCAGGGATGTCCCAGCCAATGTTCTCTAACGTGTTGTCCAGAGTGTTGTCTGCCCTGCTGAAACACATGCGCAGCTACATCGTTTTCCCTCAGGTGGAGGATTTGCCTAGAGTGAAAGGTGACTTCTATGCCCTGGGACATATCCCCAAAATCATAGGTGCCATTGATGGGACACATGTGGCCTCGGTCCCCCCGCAGGAGTGAACGGGTGTAGAGAAACCGGAAGTGTTACCATTCTATGAATGTGCGGATGGTGTGTTTGGCCGACCAGTCCATCTCCCATGTGAACGCCAATTTTCCTGGCTCAGTGCATGACGCTTACATTCTGAGGAATAGCAGCATCCCTTATGTGATGGGGCAACTCCAGAGGCACCATGTGTGGCTATTAGGTGAGGACATGGGCCCTATACAGTGTGAATAGTTGTCTGGGTCTGGGGTTGTCCTTAAGGGTTAGTGTGTGTCTAACACTTGTCCCTCGACATTTGCAGGTGACTCTGGCTACCCCAACCTGTCATGGCTACTGACCCCAGTGAGGAATCCCAGGACAAGGGCAGAGGAACGCTACAATGAGGCACATGGGTGAACTAGGAGGGTTATAGAGAGGACCTTCGGCCTCCTGAAGGCCAGGTTCCGATGCCTCCATATGACAGGTGGTTCCCTATACTACTCACCAAAGAAGGTGTGCCAGATCATCATGGCCTGCTGTATGCTGCACAACTTGGCTTTGCGACGACAGGTGCCTTTTCTGCAGGAGGATGGTCCTGAAGGAGGTGTTGTGGCAGCTGTGGAGCCTGTGGACAGTGAAGAAGAGGAAGCAGAAGAAGAGGACATAGACAACAGAAGCACCGTGATCCATCAATACTTTCAGTGAGAGACAGATAAGAAGACATCACTGCCTCCTACATCTGATAAAATTGTTCTACCTCTCATCTGTCTGTCACTTTCACCCAATGTATGGACCCTGACCTGTCACTTTGCCTTTCCATTTCACAGATGTGGGTCCCACTGTGTGACCTCTGCTATGTTACCTCATGGACTAGAGCTGTGTGACATAGGTATGTTGACAATACAATGGACATTGCTATTTCCCTCAGTTATTGCAAAGACACAATTGTGAAAGCACAGACTGACTCCAGAATGTTTTGTGATGTAAGGGTGTTTATTTAAGTGCTAAATAGTGGAGGGGGTTGTAAAATGGTCAGGGATTATGGTGGAGGAATGTCCATGGCAGAGTCCAGTCTATTAGTCTCACAAGTGCATTGTCCAAAGGGGCATATGAAGTGGAGTTAGGGCAGTTTAAGGATGGATAGGGTGACACAGTGGGACAGAAGGATGGCATTCAGGGTGGTCTCATTTCTTGGCGAGGGTCTTGGCATTGTTCTCTATCTTTGTCCTGGATCTCAGGGACCGCTTGCGGGGTGGTTCTCCATCCGCATGGGGTGGGTGCTGGTGTCGTAGTCCTGTGGCGGTGCCTCCTGTCCACTAGTGCCGGCGGAGGTGGTGGGCAGTTCATCGTCCAAACTAGTGTCAGGGGCCCCTTGCTGTGCCACAGTGTCCCTCCTGGTGTTCACGAGGTCCTTCAGCACCCCTACAATGGTGTCCAGGGTGGTATTCATGGATTAGAGTTCCTCCCTGAACCCCAAATGCTGTTCCTCCTGCAGCCGCTGGGTCTCCTGAAACTTGGCCAGTACCGTTACCATAGTCTCCTGGGAATGATGGTAGGCTCCCATGATGTTGGAGAGGGCCTCATGGAGAGTGGGTTCCCTGGGCCTGTCCCCCCGTCGCACAACAGCCCTCCCAGTTCCCCGGTTTTCCTGGGCCTCTGTCCCCTGAACCGTGTGCCCACTACCACTGCCCCCAGGTCCCTGCTGTTCTTGGGGTGGTGGGTTAGACTGGGTTCCCTGTAGTGGTGGACACACTGCTGCTTGACATGTCCTGGGGACAGAGGTATGGGCCCGCTGGGTGGGTGCTGTGCTGTTGTTTTCTGAGGGGTGAGGCTATGTGGTGGCCTGTGACTGTGTGAGGGGAACCGACTGTCCCGAGGTCCCAGATGGGCTGGGCTGGTCATCTAGATCCAGTTGGACAGAGCTGCTGTCATCACTGTGGGCCTCTCCTGTGGGGGGAGTGGACATGTCTGGAACCTCCTGTCCGGTGACATTGGGTAGGGGTCCTGCAGTGGTGAAAAGGCATGATTATTGCATCTGTGTGTGCCATGGTGTGCAATGGGTGGGTGACCCTGTACCCCAGTGCTTACATTCTTGTCTAGGACCTTGTGTGATGATTGTTTAGGGGTCTGTGTGGGTATGTGTAGTGGACATGCATTGGTGATGGGTGTCCATGCTATGTTGTTGCATGCAGGGCTTGGTGTTGGGATGTGTGGTTTGTGATAGTGGGACATATGTGAGGAGTTGGAGTGATGGGGGTGAGGGCGAGGGTGGGGGTATGTGATAGCATGCAGGTAGTGTGGGGGGGATAAAGTAGTTGAAGATTTAACTTACCAGAGGCCATTCCTCCAGCTACTCCTGCGAGGCCCTCAGGATGCAGTATAGCCAAGACCTGCTCCTCCCATGTTGTTAGTTGTGGGGGAGGAGGCAGGGGTCCGCCGGCAGTCCTCTGAACCGCAATGCGGTGTCTTGAGACCAAGGAACGCACCTTCCCCCATAGGTCGTTCCACCTCTTCCTGATGTCATCCCGTGTTCTTGGGTGCTGTCCCACTGCGTTGACCCTGTCCAC
Organism: Pleurodeles waltl; assembly: GCF_031143425.1. Classification (NCBI taxonomy): domain Eukaryota; kingdom Metazoa; phylum Chordata; class Amphibia; order Caudata; family Salamandridae; genus Pleurodeles; species Pleurodeles waltl. The sequence goes on from NC_090439.1 coordinate 1,090,889,915, forward strand.
GATTCTGCGCCATAGCTCCATCTTGGTGTGGTGCTATGGTGGTATGCTGCACCTGTGATCCGAATAGGTGTGGCTCTACCCGGATGATTTCCTCCACCATGACCCTGAGCTCCTCCTCAGAAAACCTGGGGTGTCTTTGCGGTGCCATGGGGTGGTGTGGGTGATGTGTGAGGTGGTGTGTGTTGTGATGTGTGGGGTGATGTTTAGGGGTGTGTGTTGTTTTGTGCATGGATGTGTATGTGTGATGGTGTTGTGTGCCTCTGTATGCTGGTGTTGTCTTTGCTTTGCTGTCTCTCTGGGCTTCTTCAAAGTTTTTGGTTGTTAGGGTTTGTGGGTAATGTGGGTGGGTGTTTTATATTGTATTGGGTGTGTGGGAGTGGTGTGTGTATGTGTGTCAGGTGTGTATATTTCGATTTGTCCAATTGGTTGTGTTCTGTAAGAGTGTGTGTATTTTGAGAGCGGCGGTGTGTACCGCCAATGGAATACTGCGGTTGAAAGACCGCTGCGTGGATTCGTGGGTCATGATAGTGTGGGCATATTCCTGTTGGTGTGATGGTGGAGGTTGTGGTATTGCCAGTTTATGACTGACCTTTGGTGTGGCGGACTTGTGTGGGTGTCTAGATTTTGGCGGATTCCTAGCTGTGGGTCGTAATAGCTGTGGCGGAATTCCGTGGCCGCGGCGGTGTGTTGGCAGTCTTCTGCACGGCGGTAAGCGGCATTTACCACCAATGTTGTAATGAGGGCCTAAGTGTGGGGATTATTTGAGAGGTTTTTGGCAGGTTAAGAGTGAATTATCAGTGGTGGACAGTTTACTCATGAGGGGTACGAGGTTAATTCCTCCAGTAAGTATAAGAGAAGTGCTAATAAAACATGCTTACATGAGACACATGGGCATAGTCAAAACTGAGGAGAGAATGAGAGAGGGGTATTGGTGGCCTGCTATGAATCTAAAAAATGAGAGAATGGTTAGGGAGTTCGTTGAGTGTTGATGTTGGTGATAAAGGTTTGAAGTGTAGGACACAACCAATGGTGTTGAGGAAGCAAGCTAGCAGTCCGTGGTCGGTTATAGTGATTGATATTTTGGGACCTATAAGAATCAACTCATTTGATAGGTATGTGTTGGTCTGTTTGGATATGTTTTTGCGTTGGCCAGAGGTTAAAATTGTGAGTTCAGTGGAATCTAAGATTGTTATTGAGTTTTTGGAAGATTTGTTTGAGAGGGAAAGATTTCCTGCTTCTATTCTTTCAGATAACAGGGTGCAATTCACTTCAAAAGCTGTTGAAGGATTTCTACAGGAGAGGGGCGTGAAGCATAAGAAGGCTGCACTTTACCATCCAGAGAGCAATGGTGTTGTGGAAAGATTCATTAAGGTTTTGAAAGAAAGTGTGCAACTAACTCAGGTGGGAATTGGGAGGTGGCTGTAAGAAAGAAAGTGAGAGAATACCGTTTTACTCCCCATTCTTCTACTGGAGTTTCTCCATTTCAATTATTGAAGGGAAGGAGGCCAAACACTGAGATCCTGCCATTGTGGGTATCTGAAAAACAGATGACTGTAGACAGCCAGATTGATGAAACTGGATGTTGGAGAGTGAGAGAGAAAGAGAGAGAGAAAATATTGCGTAGGAAAGTGCTGTATGACAAGAGAAAAGCAGTGAAAGTCACGGTGGTGAGTGTTGGAGACTGGGTGAAGCTGAAACTACCCAGAAAAGTGGGTTTTTCCAAAATCAGTCAACCTTATAAGGTGATTAAGGTTTTAAAAAATGCAGTAAAATTGAGTGACCATAGAGTTTGGAATCTGAATAGAGTGGCAAAGTTTACACCGGTGGATGAGGTTGTTCCAAGTAAGGAAATACCAAGAGACAAGTCTGTACAAAAACATGGGCCTCAACGAACAAGAAAGAGTCCCGCATTTATGAAGGACTATGTTAGTTGAACATGTGGTTAACAGAAATTGCACTGTCATCTTTATATTGATATGTAACGTGTAAAAAAAAGTTTAAAGTTGAGAAATATGTATTATATACCTTTTGTGAAGCGGATAAGGTGATGTCGTGCTTAGATGTGCTTGTTGTAGAATCTTTAGGAGTTCTGTGAGATGGAATGCAGAGTGAGAAGTCAGCAGTTGGCGAGAGTTGGTGGTTGGGGCTTTCTTCTGAAAGATTTTACTCAAATAAACCTGTTGATAAATCAGATTATTGTGAGCCTGTCATCCATACCACAACATGCTAAAGAATGTCCTTGTAAATGTGTTAGATTTCTTACTTTGCAAGGATCTAAGCCTTGCAAAATTGACATTTTTCTCTTTAGAGTTCTACTTGAAAATTAAAGTACAAAAGCTTGTAATACATCAATAGATTGTAGGTAAATGCTATAAATACTTTTACAACTCCACTGGTAAATATGGCTCTCTGTACATCTCCCCGGAACATCTACAACTATGGATCTTTCATCACCTCTAGGAACAATCTTTCTTTTTCTATTGGAGTCCTTTCCTTCATTTCTTAACATCGACCAGTTGAATCCACTGCATGCACTTATGTATTCTCTTGCAAATATACTTCCTCATTAAAGAAAGGTTGTGTGCTGGATGTACGGTTCCATTCTCCTCAAAATATTTTACCAAAACTACTTTTATTAACAAGTCTTTTCCTCTGGCTGAATCTTTTCATACCCAATACCATTTTGTCTAAGCCTCTCATCCTATTAGTAGTCAAAATAAAAAGTTTCCTCTTCAACTCAAACGCCGTATCAACTATATCATCTACCATTGTTTTTTTGTTTCAATACATTTGTTCTCCTTCTGTATTTCTTCATGCTTTTAACAAGATTCTGAATGACTCTACCAACAAACATTCTCACTATAATTTCCTTGAACTTTTGTTGCTTCCTGGATGCTCTTTCAGCTTTCTTGTTTAACTTCATCTGTCTATTGTCACAACTTTTTTAGTTTCCACAGTTGATGTACAAGGTTTCTCCTTTTTTTCTCCATTTTGCAAACATTTCAGTTTGGCACACAGAGTTTTTAAAAACATTTTGGTTCACTTACCAGCAGTGTCTTTGGCCCGTATCTATACTTTTTTAGCGCCGCATTTGCGCCGCTTTTTGATGCAAAACGGCGCAAACCTACAAAATACAATGGTATTTTGCAAGTTTGCACCGTTTTTGCATCAAAAAACGACGCAAATGCGGCGCAAAAAAAGTATACATACGGGCCTTTGTGTTTACTGCCATTTTCCACATGTTGCTTTTCTTTCTTATTACTTGCAAATAGATAAAATAATTTGCACACTTTCTTTCTCTGTTGTATTTTATTTGACATTTTTCCTTTTTCTTCCACTCCAACAATATATCTGTACAAATAAAAACAAACAATATTTGCTTCATAATAAAATACTCTCATTGTGTCAATTATAAAAATACTGTTTTCCACAATTGAGCAACCCATTCAGCATGTTGAAACTTCTCGTCACTGCACTTCCACATAACTTTCATCATCATCACAAAAGCAAGCAATAGTAATTCATTTTAATTCCTCAAATATTCTAATGTTTTTGTATGTTAAGATACAGTTGAACAACAATACACACAAGTACTTTATAGCATAACCCTAGAATTGTGGACCTATATGTGTCTTACTATAATCACATACTATAATCAGGACAGTAAACAATTATATTATAAGGTGGTGCCCATATTTTCTTAATAACACAATAGCCACACTTGCCACATAATCCATCATCTGCCACATAATCTGGAGATTTTGTACAAAACTAAAACATTTTCCTTCTAGCTGAAACTGTTTACAAATTAAAAATAATACACCACAAACTCTGCCACTCAGTGTAAGGCCCTTTCCATAACAATGTATTTTCTTGATATATTGCTATATTGTGGTCTTAAAATGTTGCTAATTAGGTCCAAGATTACCTACACAATCTTACTGCATTATACAACATATTTTCATTTTTCTTCAAACATAGGGGGTCATTCCGACCCTGGCGGTCACGGACCGCCAGGGCCGGGGACCGCGGATGCACCGCCAACAGGCTGGCGGTGCATCCACCGCCGCGGTCAGAAAAGGGAAACCGGCGGTTTCCCGCCGGTTTTCCCCTGGCCTGAGGAATCGTCCATGGCGGCGCTGCAGGCAGCGCCGCCATGGGGATTCCGACCCCCTTACCGCCAGCCTGGTTCTGGCGGTTTTGACCGCCAGAACCTGGCTGGCGGTAACGGGTGTCGTGGGGCCATGCCCTAACAGGGCCCCACCAAGATTTTCAGTGTCTGCATAGCAGACACTGAAAATCGCGACGGTGCAACTGCACCTGTCGCACCCTTTCCACTCCGCCGGCTCCATTCGGAGCCGGCATCCTCGTGGAAGGGGGTTTCCCGCTGGGCGGGCGGGCGGCCTTCTGGCGGTCGCCCGCCCGCCCAGCGGGAAACTCAGAATTACTGCTGCGGTCTTTTGACCGCGCAGCGGTATTCTGATGGCGGGACTTTGGCGGGCGGCCTCCGCCGCCCGCCAAAGTCAGAATGACCCCCATAATGTACTCAATCCTACCAATACTTTCAATCACATCTATTACACATTTTCAGTTCTGTCACAATAACTTTTATACCTTATAAATCTCCTATTTCAAACAATACATATATAATAAAAAATTAGACCTATAATGTTTAAAACGAATGTTCACTTAAATACTCAATTTAAACTTTCAAACAATCTGCCAAAACCTCTACCACAATATTACAAACATTTTCTATTAACTAATAAAAATCTCTGTCACTACTTCTTACTTACAATAGTTTGTTTACATGTAATGTACACATTCTTGTAACTTTTATTATGAGACACAACTCCCTTCAAAAATAATAAAAAATAATACTCAATTTACATACCTCTAAATGCCTTTTGATGATAGATAAATTAGATTCACAATCTCAGCTCACATTTGTTAGCTCAATAAAAATGGTAGACCACCCTCACTCCAAGCAAACACTAATGGCAGCCTATTAACCTTTGCTCTCTGTCATACTGTGATGTTTATCAAATCACAATCTCTGTTTCATGTTTTATTTATGTTACACTTGTTTTAAATGGTTACTGTGTATTAAACCTTTTTTTGCACTCTTATCAGGAGCCCAATTTCCTACTGTGTGCTACGGGAGTCACAACTCCTTTGCGTCCCCCTGGGAGGACCCCCATGTACCTTCACGATGGAGTCACAAAGCCAATCGGTGACATAAAATCATATTTCTAGTTATTTTATTCCACACGTTTCACTACATTACAAAAATACACATACTATTTATCTTGGAAACGATGCACAGCCTGCATCGCGGTAAGAAAATCACCCCACGCTGAACTGCAATGACGCAGCCCAGCCCACTGAATCGATGCATAGCTGAGCCGGAACGACGCAGCCCGACTTCCTGCGAGAAGAATCGATGCAGCACATGCCATGCGACAGAACTTTCCCTGCATCACCCACTGGATCGATGCAGCTCCTGTGATTTCATCCTGCACGCCCAGGATTTCTCTGCATCGTCCCGGGGCGTCCGAATATCCCGCAACCCGAAGAGGATACAAATCAGCGCACCGGAAGTCGACGCAAAGCCTTCTGTGGTTCCTTGCAGGGAATTTGAATGCAAACCAGGCACTTTGTGCTTGCAAGAGACACTTGTTGCTTTTTAAAGTCTAAAGACTCTTTTTTTAAATCATTTTCTAAAGTGATATTTCAAAGTGTACTCAAATCTTGATCGTTTTGACCTGCATTTAATCAGATACATATTTCTAAACACTGTGTGGTGTATTTTGTGGTGTTATACTGTGTTATTGCATGATTTATTGCACACATACTTCACACATTGCCTTCTGAGTTAAGCCTGACTGCTCAGTGCCAAGCTACCATAGGGTGGGCACAGGATAATTTGGACTGTGTGTGACTTACCCTGATTAGAGTGAGGGTCCTTGCTTGGACAGGGGGTAACCTGACTGCCAACCTAAGACCCCATTGGGAGCATGCAAGAAAAAGTGGCATTTACAGGGGCCTTTGTTTGCACAGTGTGGATATAACTTGGGTTGGCAAAAGAGGATTAAGATAGCATCAATTGTTTCCATTGGCTCAAAGCATTAGAGGTATCCCCCCTCCTCATCACATCACTATGCACTGTGGTGGTAATGACCTCGGCACACTCACTGTGGTAGGACTGGAAATACTAATTAAAGATACCTTTGTTCAATTGATGCACATTTTCCCTTACACTGTCTTTATGTTCTCATATATATGCCAGAGGCAACAATAGAAGTACTCAAGTCAAATACGTCCACAAATAGACAACGCTAGGAAACGTGTAAATAAAACAGTTTCGGTATTTCTCAGAGACCATAACATGGGCTCAGTCTACAATAATAATCTCCGTTTGGACATGGATGGCATTTGCAGGAGAGATGGAGTGCACTTCACAGATGAGGGCACCAGAGTATTTTAAGTGACTTAAAACTCTGCATTCGCTCATATATACACTAAACATAGACAACCAACAAACACAAAGGGTCTTTTTAGAGCCCCTCTACATACCAAACACTTTTAACATTTAAAAGAAAGTCTCCTTTTTGTAAACAAAAAATTAGATTTGCGACTCTGTCGCGGATCCGCAAACCAAAAGCACAATTCAATGCACAACAACCAACATATTTCTATTATATTTATATTCATTCGCTATATTTAACAGTACACTTTACAATACATCACAGGAATTAAAATTGCCTACTATGACTCAATGAACAACATTCACAGAGCCTTTTGAGTGGGTAAAAAATCTATCAGTATGTCTGTCAGTGGCTGAATAATTATGTAACTCGCTCTATCAGTGCATACGTCACTATATGAGAAGGTCTCTACCCGGGTGGATAACTGTCACAATGAGTCCCTACGCACCTATGTGACTATCTTTGCACAACTCTGAGTGGGTGTCTTATAGTCTGAGTAATTCTGTGATTACCTGCCTCAGGTTATTGTGACTGGGTAGAAAGGGTTCTCAGTGGATTTCTGAGTGGATGAAAGAGTCTCTCAGTGGATCTGCCTATGAGTATACAAGTGTCTCAGTGGATCTGTCAGTGGATACATTACTATCTCAGTTTGACTAAAAATGTATATGTGACTGTCTAACTAACTGTTTTAGTGGGTACCTGAGGTTCTCAGTGGATTTGAAATAGGGTACATAAGGTTGTCACTCAGTTTGTCACTAAGAAAAACACTGTAAATAAATCTCTGACTAGTCGCAGAACTATCTATCAGTGCTTATGACTGAATGGATAAGTCTCTCCATGGTACTGTAAGCATGAGCTTCTTAATGATTTTATGAGTGGGTGGAATACTGCTGGAGTACATGTGTGAGTGCTTCTATAAGTGCCTCAATGTGTCTCTCTGTAGATACATCACTATCTCAATAAGTCTCTCAATACATGTTTAATTGTTTGTGTGGGTCTGTGAGTGGGTTCATCAGTCTCTGAGTGGGTCTCTGACTAGCTGTATGAGGCTCTGATTGGGTATATGAGTGGATCAAAAAGTCTGTCAGAGTGACTGTGACAAACTGTGACAGTGTGTGCAGCATTAGCTCACAAAATATATATTTTCAAATACATGTGTGAGTGGGTGCATGACTGTCTCAATGTTTCTCTCACTGGGTACATTACTATCTGAGTGGGTCTCTAAGTGTGTGTATGAGTGTCTATAGTGGTCTCTTAGTGTCTGCCTGAGCTTCTGAGTTGATCTATGAATGGGTGCATGAGGTTTTGAGTGGCTTTGTGAGAGTGTGAAAAAGTATTTGAGGGTGTCTGTGAGTAAGTGTGACACAGTGTGCAATATTACCTGATCAAATATATATTTTAGGCTACATGAGTGAGTGGGTGCATGACTGTCTACATGTGTCTTTCAGTGGGTACATTACTATCTGAGTGACTCTGGAAGTGGGTGTATGAGTGTCTAAATAGGTCTCTGAGTATGTGCCTCACCTTCTGAGTGCATCTGTGAGTGGTTACATGAGGATGTGAGTGGATTTCTGAGTGAGTAAAAAACGTCTCTCAGGGTGTCTGCAACTAAGTGCAGCATTCACTGAAGAAATTTATATTTTTGACGACGTGTGTAAGTGTGTGCATAAGTGTCTATATGGTTCTCACTTTAGCTTCTAAATACATCTATGAGTGAGTACATGAGGTTTGAGTGGCTTTGTGAGTGAGTGAAAAAAGTCTCCGAGGGTGTCTCTGAGTAACTGTAACAATGTGTGCAGCATTATCTGTTGAAATATATTTATTTTTTTCTTTCATTAGGATGGTTTGCGACTCTGTCGCAATGTTACACTGGGGGCGCTCTGAGTAATGCAATGGAGTTGCGGATTTATGATCGCCATAAAAAACACTTCCACCTCTTTAAACTCATAACACATCCGTCACATACCTCTACATCATCCCCATGAGGTAAGAGTACCCATACCCTGACCCCTAATAACTATTTCACAAACAAAATCCATTCCCCAGGGCCTCTGCCGGTGCAGAAAATGGCAGCCGCAACTTTCTGAAGCACTTCCACCCAGCCAATCCTCCGTGTCTTGCTGATTCGCGGCGCTCCGCACTGGATCCGCATCCCTAGATATACAAATTTGTTTTCCCCTTAATTTCTCAAAAACTAAAGAAAGAAATGACACCAAAATACAATGTTTTGCTTCGCTACGGACCGAGATGAAACACACACACTGAAAAGAATTTCTGGTATGCAGCTCTTAGTCTAAGAAATATATTTATTAAACCACTCCATGAGGCTCGCACAGAAAGGTCAAAAGTGTGCAACTGAAAGTGCATGTTTAAAAATGGTCACAGCAATGAAATAGGAACATGTACAAAGAATATTCTGCTTCAATTTCTAAACAGCAAATATATATATATCTATATCTCTCTCTCTCTCTCTCTCTCTCTCTCTATATATATATATATATATATATATATATATATATATATATATATATATATACATATATATATATATATATATATATATATATATATATATATATATATATATATATATATAGAGAGAGAGAGATATGTTCATGCACAATGCAAAGCAGATGATAGGAATTAAAAATGCATCACCATGGGGCACAGTTGAATTCACTTCATCGCTTCTGCCAGCAACAGGTCATCAAACCCCGGGTTGACAGTGAAATAGACCTACCCTCAAGGGAAAGATGACAGGCATCAGTGTCCTGATCCTGCCAGAGGTCTGATCCACTTCCTGGTCAAACCGGTTTTGGTCTCTTATACACCTTAAACAAGCCAGAGAGGAGACTTCTAGAAAACACCTCCTGCTCCGTAAATTGTTGTTAAAAAATGTTGGCTACTTCAGGTCAGTTTTGAAGGAACATGTTGGAACTGGCCAAGATGCCAATGAACCTCTCCCAAACCAAACTGTTCCATGCCGTACCATAAACATCATCCTAGTACATCATTATCAGTTTGACTCCTCCATACAATGTCCTAGCCCTTGAAGAGAAAGAACAGGCAGAGTGAAAACCATGAGTGAAAAACACATTCCATAACATGGGCATGGAAAAATACTTGTAGCTGCACTTCTAATGTCTTCACCTCTAATATGGCAGTGGCTAACGCTAAGTTAAGCATAAAATGAAGTCAATAGGCTAAATGAAGCTGGTGGTCACCAATGTGACAGTGTGCTGCTTGGCTAAGTGCAACGTGGAGTCAGTGGTTAAAACACAAATATCATTACATAAAAAAGTGCACTCTTTCTGGACCACGACCTACCTTCCTGCAAAATTTGTAGTAATTCCGTCCCATAGTTTTTGCGCTATCGCTGTTCAAAATCCCCATGGAAAAATGAATGGGGAAAATGTGTTTTGGGACCCCACTTATTTTTTTGCCCCCCTCTCCCCCGCGGACAGATTGACCTGAAACATTCCAGGTACCAGCTGACAGGACTGGCAAATTTTGGGGGGAAAGTTTTGTAAAGATTTGTCAAAGGGGTGCCAAAGATATAGGCAAGTAAAAAAACACTTTTTGTATAGAAACGTGGTCCTACCTATAACTACCTAGTGGCAACCACCACTAGGTAATATATATATATAGATATATATTTGAGTGTGTATATGTGCATATACATGTGTGTGTGTATGTATATATATATATATGTATATATATATATATATATACATACACACATATATATATATATGTATATGTGTGTTTATTTATACGTGTGTATATATGTGTATACATATATACATATATATATCTATACATACATGCATATATACATATGTATATGTATATTCATATATTTATATATACATACATATATATATACATATGTGTTTATAGATATATATATTCAAATTCATATATATATACATGCATGTACATATACATATGTTTATATATATATATATATGTATATATATATATATTCAATAAAAAATCAAAAGGCTAAACCTTACTTTCAGTTAGGAAAACTTATTCTCCCTATATAAACTAAATTTAAACAACACAAACTTAAAAAATTCTAAAGTTATTGTCATAACTTTAATTTACAATTTGTTCACGACCTTCGAATTATTCTAAGTAGCGGACCACGTTACACACTTTCCGGCTCCCTAAAAAGGCAGCACTAACTATAACTCACCAGTCTATCGTGCACTGTGTTCCTACAAATAATGATACTCCACTGTACAACACTACAGTATATGAGACTCTCCACCACTGTACTGCACAACACTACACTCAATAACCAATCTATACCACTATACTCTACAACACTCTGCAACACTCTGTGCCACTCTATTACACACTACTCGATGACACTCCACCACACTCCATTTCAGGACATTCCAGTCAAAAACACTTCACTACACAACACTCAGCTCTATTGTTCAACATGTCACCAAAATGAACAACCTGTGGTTTCTTCGTGGAATTTTAATGTTTTTTTCAAACGTTTTAATAAAAATGTGTTTAAAAGCGTAGAATACAGTGTTAAAAGTGGAGAGTTGTTATGTGGATTGTGGTACAGTATAGTGGAGGAGAGTGTTGTAAAGTCTATTGTTATAAACTGGAGTATTGTAGCTTGAAATCAAGTGGAGTAGAGTATAGTAGTGTATCATACAATGTAGTAAACTGTTATATAGTGTAGTTTCAAAGCATCTCATGTAGTGGAGTCAAGTGTCATACACTGGAGCAGTGAGTTGCACATTGGAATGGCATGTCAAACAGTAGGGTAGGGTGTTGCAGACTGTCAAGGAGTGAAATAAGGTGAAGTAGTGTGTCATAGAGTGGAGTATAGACAAATGGAGTGTATTTGAGGAGTGTGGATGACAGTGGAGACAGTGAAGCAAAGTGAAGGGAAATGCCATAAAGTGGAGTAACGTGTTATATAACGGAGTGGTGTATCATAGAGAGAAGTTCAGTGGCATATCTACAAGTGTCATACAGTGTAGTACAGTGGCAGAGAGAGTGGATGAACAGAAAGTGGAGTAGAGTGTCATAGAGTGTTTTAGAGTGGAGTTGCACCCAGTGGAGCAGCATAGAGCAGAATGTAGTACAGTGGCGTACAGTGGGATAAAGTGTAGTAGAGTAGAGTATAGTGCAGTAGACTAGACTGTAGTGGGGTAGTGTAAAGTGGAATAAAAGTTTCACATAGTGGAGTGGGGTCATAGACTATAGTGGCCTGGGATGCAGTAGAGTAGGGTGGCATTCCATACAGTCAAGTAAAGTGTCTTAAAATGGTGCACTGGGTTCTACAGTAGAGTGTGGTGGGGTGTTGCACGGTATAGGAAACTGATGTAGACTACATTAGAGTAAAATGCCATTTAGTCTATCTGATTTTAGTAGAGTGGAGAAGTGTACAGTACAGTGTTGTACAGTGTGGTACAGTGGATTGGCATACAGTGTTTTATACAGTACAGAGACATTGAATGGCGTAGAGTGGAGTGGTGTATAGTGGAGTAGTGGAGTAGAGTGGAGTACTGTGTCAGAGTATAGTGGAGGAAAGTGGGGTGCAGTGGCATACAAAGAGATGTGATCAGTGTTATATGGTAGACTAGAGTATTGTAGAGTAAAGGGGGTAGAGTGTTGTACGGTGGCATACAGTATAGAACTTTCTTTTACAAGGGAGTGAAGTGGTATAGACAGTAGCATAGTGTAGGAGAGTCGCAAACAGTGTGATAGAGTGTTTTAGAGTAGTACAGGTATAGAGTGAAGTATAGAGTTGGGCAGTGGAGTGTAGGGGGATAGAGTGGAGTAGAATGTCATAAAGTGCCATGAAGTGTTGTAGATGTTTATAGATTGGAGGTGTATAGAGTGGAGGAGAGTGTCATACAATTGAGCGGCATAGAGTGGAGTGACGCATACTGTAGTGGCGTAGAGCTGACTACCATAAAGTGGATTAACATACAGTAAAATAGCATATAGTGGAACCCTGTACAGTGGGGTGTGGAAGAGTGGAGATGTATAGAGTGGAATAATGTAGAGTGCAGTGGTGTACAGTGGAGTGCTTTAATGTGGATTAGGGTACAGTTTATTAGCGTAGACTGAGGTGATACACACTGAAGTGACAGAGCATCATAAATTAGAGTGGTGCCTTGTGCAGTAGAGTGGAGTGCTGTGTTGTACAGTGCTGGAAACTGAGCGGAGTAGAGTGCTCTACAAAGAATGCATGGGCATGAAATTGAATGCAAATTTTGACAATGGAATATATGATAGCGCAGAGTACTAGATACAAGAGTAGCATAGAGTGTAGCAAAGATTTGTAGAGTGGAGTCATATGGATAGGAGGGGAGTACACTAGAGTGGTTTAGATTGGAGTAGCATTCATTGGATTGGCATGAAGTGGAATAATGTCAAGTGGAATCTCTTAAACTGGAGTGGCATACAGTGTAATAGCATATAGGCCCTCATTCTGACCCTGGCGGTTCTCTACCGCCAGGGCCAACGGGGGCGGGAGCACCGCCGACAGGCCGGCGGTGCTCCCTTGGTCATTCTGACCGCGGCGCTTTGGCCGCGGTCAGAACGGGAAAACCGGCGGTCTCCCGCCGGTTTTCCACTGACCTTAGAATCCTCCAAGGCAGCGCAGCTCGCTGCGCCGCCGAGGGGATTCTGACCCCCCCTACCGCCATCCTGTTCATGGAGGGAAAGCCGCCATGAACAGGATGGCGGTAGGGGGGGTCGCGGGGCCCCTGGGGGCCCCTGCCGTGCCCATGCCAATGGCATGGGCACGGCAGGGGCCCCCGTAAGAGGGCCCCGCAAAGTATTTCAGTGTCTGCCTTGCAGACACTGAAATACGCGACGGGTGCCACTGCACCCGTCGCACCTTCCCACTCCGCCGGCTCGATTACGAGCCGGCATCCTCGTGGGAAGGGAGTTTTTCCCTGGGCTGGCGGGCGGTCTTTTGGAGACCGCCCGCCAGCCCAGGGAAAAACTCATAATACCCTCCGCGGTCTTCAGACCGCGGAGCGGTATAATGGAGGGCGGGATCCTGGCGGGCGGCCTCCGCCGCCCGCCAGGGTCATAATGAGGCCCATAGTATGGTAGTATACAGTGGAGTGGCATGCAGCGCATTGGTTTAGTCTTGAGTGGTGTATTGTGTGGTGGAAGAGAGTGTAATATCATACAGTGGAGTGGTGTACAGTGGAGAGGGGTAGAGCGGGATACCATACAGCAGAGGAACAAGACTGACGTTGCATGTAGTATAATAACATAGCATGGAGCGGCTTATGGTGGGATAGCATAGAGTGGATTTTAATAAAGTGGCGTAGACTAGAACAGCATATAGTAGAATAGCATAGAGGAGTGGCATATGTTGGAGAGGTGTAGACTGAGAGATTGTACAGTGGAGTGGGGTAGAGAGAAATAGCATACAGTAGAGAGGTGTAGAGTGGAGTTATGTCCAATGGACAATCATTGAATGGAGAGAGATAGAGTTGTGTGATGTACAATGGAGTGGCATAGAGTGGAGTAGCCTATAGTGGATTGGCATACAGTGGAATATTGTAGAGTGGTATAGACTGGAATAGCGTGTAGTGGAGTAACATACAGTGCAGTGGCCTACAGTGAAGTGGTGTAAACTGGAGTTGCATACATTGGTATGGGGTAGAGTGTAATAGCATATAATAGAGTGGCATAGTGTAAAGTGGTGTCCAATGGAACAGCATAGAGTGGAGTAGTGTAGAGTGGTGTACACTGAAAAGAAGTAGAGTGGAATTGCATACACGGGAGCGGTGTAAGTACACTGAACAGGCATAGAGTAGTTGCATACAGTGTAATAGCATCAAGTGGACTGGCTTACAGTGGAGTTGTGTATAATGTAATAGCATAGCGTGGAGTGCCATAGACAGGAGTGTTGTACAGTGAAGTACCTTACAGTGTAATAGTGTATAGTGGAGTAGTGTACAGTGGAGTTGTGTACAATTGAGTGGTGTAGACTAGAGTGGTCTTCAGTGGCTTGAGATAGAGTGTAATAGTGTACAGTGGAGCCTGTACATTAGACTGGAGTCTAAGTGGATAGCGCAGAACGAAGTGGCTTAGAGTGGAGTGCATACACTGGAGTGCAGTAGAGTACCGTGGAATGGCTTACAGTGGAATATCGTACAGTGGAACGTTGTAGAGTGGATTGGCATACAGCGGAATAGAGTGGAGTGGTGTACAGTATAATGGTGTAGAGTGGAACAGTGTATAGTGGAGTACCGTCCAGTGGAGTGACATAGACTAGAGTGGCATACAATGGCATTGCGAACAATGTAGTAGTGTAGAGTGGAGTCTCATACAATGAAGAGGTGTAGCGTCGAGTGGTGTAGAGTGGAATAGTGTATACTGGAGTGGCCACAGTGGGCATGGCATATGGATGTATGTGAAATTTGTCACCAATGGAGGCCTAGAGTTCCTTTGTATATCTGACTTAAGTATTGTATTGCCCATGCAACACCATGAGTAATGCAAGAGTACCAAAATCCAATAATACAGCTAGGCCTTAGCTATATTTTGGGCCATAGTATAGCTTGATAACTTTGCAGTATGCTGTGGTACATGGTGATGACAAGCCACTATATAATTGGGTAATGACTGTTTTTAGAGAATGAAAAGGCAGCCATATTGTTTTTACTACACTTTGGCTGTGTTCAGTGCTGGAGACTTAGATATAGGTAAGTAGTAGGTCCCTACTTATTAGCACTATTAAAGTGGTAATTGGTAGGGAAATGTATGTATGTTTTGAATCTATTATTAAATATGTTTACCACCATGTACTGTGGTAGTTTCACAAAATGTAGTGAAATTCTGTGGAAGTACAATGGTGACAAATGTCACTAAATTTAAATACCTTATAACTTAAAAAATACTTACCCTACTTAACTGGAGTACCTAAAAAAACATCATCTCGGCACCATAATGTATGATCCTCCCAAATTTCATGTAAATCCATTCTGCACTACATCAAATACAATAGTCCATGGAAAACGCATTGGTGGAAAAGGGTATTTTGGGACCCCCTTTTAACTTTGAACCTCCTTAAAGATTCACCAAAAAATGTACATCATCTCAAAATGTAGAAAATGCGATAGGTCTGCAAAGTTTTGTGGTGATTCGTCATATAGGTGGAAAGTTATAAGGGAGATAATATTCAAGAAATTCCTCTTTGGGAATACTAACTATAACTACAGAGTGGCAATCCAATTTAATGTGATTTCTTTATTTTTATCTAATGTATTTTTATGCATTTCTTTATTGGTTCACATAATCATGTGACCATAAATATGTCTTTGTTGTTAGTTGTTCATGTAGTAATTCTGAAACATTATAAAAGCAGTCTAGTTTATTTATTGGACTTTCTTGCTACTTTTAGTAGGCGTATGTTACATATGAAGCCAAAAGTGAATTAAAGCCAATCATTGTTGTTCTAAAAATTAAGGTTATTATTTATTCCTAGTGGCTAATTAATATAGGAGATTTTGTAGCTCACTGCTTGGTCACTTTTTCATTTTGTTGCACAGGAGTGCATAAGAAAGTTGGGTTTTGTTTGTCTTGTTGGGTCACTCTTATTTTGTGAGCCAAAGAGAATGCAAAGGAAACTGTAGAATAAGATGCATTCTATTTGTAATGCATTTGTTTATAGGTTTCTATTAGCATGTGACCATGCAACCATAAACTGGTTTTTCAGTTGTTCATATAGTAAATCTGAAACTTTATATAAGCAGTCTAGTTTATTTATTGGACTTCCTTGCTACTTTTAGTACGTTTGTGCTACAAGATATCACTAAGTTGAAAAACCTTATGACTTAACATTTACTTTCTCTACTTACCTGCAGTATCCCCACAGAATCATCTGCTCCTTCGAATATGTATTACTGCAAAATTTCATAAATATCCAGCTGATGATTTTTGCATTATGCGATATACAAAAGTCTATGAGAAATGCATTGGTTTTGAACCCCGTTTTGGGACCCCCTTTGTTTCTCTGCACCCCCTTGACCAAATGCAGCAAAACTTTCAGTTCTCCCAAAATGAAACAGGGGCAGCAGGTAATTTAACCAAACAGTTCAGCTACTTATAGTTAGGCGTGGGCCTTCTCCTTGGAGAAGAAGTTGCCGGGAAAATATGCTTTTTGTTGTTGTGACACTGCCTATACCCCATAAAATACAATTTTAATTCCTGTTGCAGCAACTGAAGCCACTACTCAGTTACTATGTATCGTGGTTTGCCTTAATTTTTACATAACACAATTTGAAAGTGTATATCTTCAAAACACATAAACTGATGTTTGTACAAAAATAGTTGAATTTACAGAATATATTCAAAGCTGTTATGTGAAGTTGGTGATACTTAATACTAATAATATTGCCTCAGTAGCAGAGGCATTGCAGTTATAGCAGTCATTACTCATTGTTGACCATAAATAGCTCTTAGTATCGAAAAGGTTGGATGTCTCTGAGCTAGAGCACTGAAAATCCTTGCACCCTTTCTTCACATTCTGTGCATGATTCTTTGTATTTGTATGAAGCCTTCTTGATTTGCAACCAAGCACACACTCGATGTTGAGTGCTCTATGCACTGTAGAATTTGACCCAAACAACGTCTATGGGAAAGAGAACAGAATCCTCTTGCACATCTGGAACTAATCTGTCCTTCAAATGTCCTCCTGGATTACGCAGCTGCATCCATGATGAGATGCCATTTTGATGTCTGTGAGCTTAGACTGATTCTATAAGAGGTGATATCGACTAAGCTGAAGTGTAAAGAAAGGGACAGCTGAGGTTACTATGTTTGCATTTCAAATCACTTACTTTATGTAATGAATGACTTCAATACACTGTATAATTGAGTTTTAATACATTACTTTGCTGGATCAGACATATCACAAGAGTTAGCAAAAGGAACCGGAATAATTCAGTTTAAAGATTTTGGGCCTGATTCTAACTTTGGAGGACGGTGTTAAACCGTCCCAAAAGTGGCGGATATACCACCTACCGTATTACGAGTCCATTGTATCCTATGGAACTCGTAATACGGTAGGTGGTATATCCGCCACTTTTGGGACGGTTTAACACCGTCCTCCAAAGTTAGAATCAGGCCCTTTATCTTTCAATAAGATTGTCAGGGGATGGTAAGGGAAGCTTTAAAAAATATGTTATTATGTACAATCTAATCTTAATAGATTTTGGAAGTGCTGCTCATACTAAGTAAAACATATTTATCTTGCCTCAGGGCATATTTTAAACATAAATTGATCATCAGTTTAATGCAAGAATGTGGCAAAGGTCTAACCTCCAGTAGCTTGGAGGCTGCACATTTATTTTGTTTCCACTGTTTGTTACTTTTACAACTGGGGGAAAGCAGTTAAACGAGTTGTTGATTTGATCTGGAACTGAAAGATAGGTCCAAAAGTAAAGCACCATTGAAACAAATCAAGACACTTTACTTGGTGATGCAAAAATGATAAATATTCACAGAAACTAAATGTTTAAATATTATTTGTGTGTTATATAGCTGTATCAGTAAAACTGTATGGGCCATATTTATACTTTTCGACGCAAAACTGCGCTAACGCAGTTTTGCGTCAAAAAAATTAGCGCCGGCTAACGCCATTCTGAAGCGCCATGCGGGCGCCGTATTTAATCAATGACGTTAGCTGGCGTTAGCCGCCGGCGCTGCCTGGTGTGCGTGGAAAAAAACGACGTACACCAGGCAGCGCCGGCGTAGGGGGATATGGAGCTTGGGCGCCAAAAAATGGGGCAAGTCAGGCTGAGGCAAATTTTTCGCCTCAACCCGATTTGCGTCATTTTTTTTCACTCCCAACCCCCATTGAAATGACTCCTGTCTTAGCAAAGATAGGAGTCATGCCCCCTTGCCCAATGGCCATGCCCAGGGGACTTCTGTCCCCTGGGCATGGTCATTGGGCATAGTGGCATGTAGGGGGGCACAAATCAGGCCCCCCTATGCCACAAAAAAAATACCTACCTGAACTTACCTTAAGTTTCCAGGGATGGATCCCTCCATCCTTGGGTGTCCTCCTGGGGTGGGCAAGGGTGACAGGGGGTGTCCCTGGGGGCATGGGAGGGCACCTCTGGGCTCCTTCCGAGCCCACAGGTCCCTTAACGCCTGCCTTTTCCAGGCGCTAAAAAACGGCGCAAAAGCGGCCGTACGTCATTTTTTTTGACCCGCCCACTCCCGGGCGTGAATTTTGCCCGGGAGTGTAAATACGGCGCACATGCCTCGGAGTCAATTTTTTAGACGGGAACGCCTACCTTGCATATCATTAACGCAAAGTAGGTGTCCACGCCAAAAAATGACGCAAACTCCATGGACTTTGGCGCTAGACGCGTCTAACGCCAAAGTATAAATATGGAGTTAGTTTTGCGTCGGAATTGCGTAAAAAAAAACGACGCAATTCCGGCGCAAACAGAGTATAAATATGCCCCTATGTCTTTGCAAATTTAGTGCCCATGTCAACAGAAAATGTGATATCTGCAAATGATAACATGCTACCACACAATGCTTGAGTTGCATTAAAAAATGGTCTGGCTTCTTGTCCATTTAATGGTACATAGGTCATAAGGTTTGTTAGAAATGGGGTCTCTAGTTGGCAGAGGTATACACCCTTGTCTAAGTAGGGACCACAATCCTAGTCAAGGTAAGTCACACACAATCCAAATTGTCCTGTGCCCACCCTCTGGTAGCTTGGCACTGAGCAGTCAGGCTTAACTTACTAGGCAATGTGTAAAGTGTTTGTGCAATAAATCATAAGGTAGCACAGTGAAAACACCACAAAAATACACCACATAGGTTTAGAAAAATAGATAATAGTTATCTGAATAAAATAAGGTCAAAACGACAAAGAACCAATATGCACAAGTTGAAATACCACATTTAAACTTAAAAAAAGGTTTAAAAGAGTCTTAATCATTAAAAATAAACAGTTGTCTCTTTGTTACACAAAGTACCTGGTATGTGTCAAAAATAACAATGCACGGAGACTGCAAAGGAGGAGATACATGGAAAAATAGGGTGTTTTGTCGAATTTTTTCCGGTGCGACACAGAGGATGCGTTGGTTCTTTCCACGCTGCAAGGGGTTTGCATCGTTTTTGGGCATGCAGTCTTGGTTCCTCACTACGATGCAGGGATATTTTGACACCCAGGGACGATGCAGGGAAAATCCTTGACACGCTGGAAGAAGGCATGGGCGTTGCATCAATCCGGTAGGCGATAAGTCAAATTTTTCTGTTGCAAGGCAGGCGCTGCGTCGGATTTACACTTGGGAACTCATGCTGCATCCTTCCGGTCAGCTGTGCGGTGATTCCTCAGTTGCAAGGCAGGCTTCGCTTCATTTTCGGCAGGTGGTGCATCAATTTTCGGTGCACAAGGAGTTTTCTCAAGAGATTAAGGCGGTCATTCCAACATCGGCGGTAAAAGCCTCTTACCGCTGTCAGAAGACCGCCACCATACCGCCGCGGCCGCGGTAAACCGCCACAGTCATTCTGACCCACAACAGCCAAAATACAGACATCTACAAAAGTCCGCCATACCAAAGGTCAGCGAGAAACTGCCGATGACCAAACCTCCACCGTCACGCCAACATAAATACACCCACACTATCACGACACACGAATCCACGCGGCGGTCTTTCAACCGCGGTATCCCATTGGCGGTACACACCGCTGCGCTAAAAATACACACACTCTTACTAAACACAGCCACATTGGACAATTTGAAATACACACACCTGAGACACATACACACACCACACCCACACACCCAATTAAATATAAAACACACACCCACATCACCCACAAACCTCCAATCCTAGAGAATCGGTACCACGCACTGAGAAATAGATATCCGAGCACCCAGACGCGCATATTACATTCACCCAGCAATATTACCATGCACTTCACACAACACACCAATACACATCACCACACTTAGCACCACACAATCCACCCAAAACATCCACCACACCACCCCATGGCACCGCAAAGACAGCCCAGGTTTTCTGAGGATGAACTCAGGGTCATGGTGGAGGAAATCGCACGGGTAGAGCCACAGCTCTTCGGAACACAGGTGCAGCACACCTCCATTGCCAGGAAGATGGAGCTATGGAGCAGAATAGTCGACAGGGTCAACGCTGTGGGACAGCACCCAAGAAATAGGGACGACATCAGGAAGCGGTGGAACGACCTACGGGGGAAGGTGCGTTCAATGGTATCCAGGCACAACATCGCGGTTCAGCGGACTGGCGGCGGTCCACCACCTCCTCCCCCAGAATTTACAACATGGGAGGAGCAGGTCTTGGCGATCCTGCATCCTGAGGGCCTCGGCGGAGTATCTGGAGGAATGGACTCTGGTAAGTCTCATCTTCACTACTTCATCCCCCCCACCCCACCAGCATGCCAACTCATACCCCCACCCACACCTTCCCCCATCACACCTACTCCTTGCAAATGTCTCACCATCACAACCCACCCATACCAACCGCAAGCCCTGCATGTGACCACAAAGCATGGACACCCATCACCAAAGCATGCCCACTGCACATCCCCATCCCCCCCCAAACCACTGTCACAAAAGCCCCCACACAGGAATGCAAGCACTGGGGTACACGGGCACCCACCCATTGCACGCTATGGCACACACAGATGCAATAACCATCCCTTTATACCCCAGCAGGACCCGAACGCCACGTCACCGCGCAGGAGGGTCCACAAATGTCCACTCCACCCCCAGAAGAGGCCCACAGTGATGACAGCACCTCTGTCGACTTGGATCTAGATGACCAGCCGGGCCCATCGGGGACCTCGGGACAGTCGGTTCCCCTCAGACAGCCACAGGCCACAGCAGACCTTCCCCCCTCTGGGAACACCAGCACAGCCCCCCCCGCAGCGGGCCCATACCTCTGTCCCCAGGACACGTCAATCAGCGGTGTGTCCACCACTACAGGGCACCCAGGTTAACCCACCACCCCAACAACAACAGGGACCTGGGGGCAGTGGTAGTGGGCACACGGTCCAGGGGACAGAGGCCCAGGGAAACAGGGGAACTGGGAGGGCTGCTGTGCGACAGGGGGAGACAGGCCCAGGGAACCCACTCTCAACGAGGCCCTATCCTCCATCATGGGAGCCTACCATCATTCCCAGGAGACGATGGCGACGGTACTGGCCAGGTTTCAGGAGATCCAGCTCCTGCAGGAGGAACAGTATGTGGGGTTCAGGGAGGAACTACGAACCATCAGTTCCGCCCTGGGCACCATTGTAGGGGCTCTGAATCTGATAGTCACCACATTGCGGGACACTGTGGCACCACAAAGGGCCCCTGACACTAGCATGGACCAAGAACTGGCTACCACCCCTGCCGGCGCTAGTGGACAGGAGGCCCCGCCACAGGACCAACAGGCCACCAGCACCCCACCCCCTGCAGAAGGAGAACCACCCCGCAAGCGGGCCCTGAGATGCAGGAAGAAGACAGAGTAAGATGCCAAGACCCCCGCCAGGAAAGGATACCTCCCTGATTGTCATCCCACTGTCCCACATTGTCACCCTGTCCATCCTTAAACTGCCCCTGCTCCACTTTCCACAGGCATTTGGACAATGCACCTGTGATACAAATAGTCTGGACTCTGCCATGGACAATCCTCCACCATCACCCCTCACCGATTTACAACCACCCACCAATATAGAGCACTGTAATAAACACAGTTATTGCACAAAACAATCAGGAGTCTGGCTGTGATTTTGAACAAATGTATTAGACATTAATGTGCCAAAATGCTTATTTACATTGTGATGTCAACATACCAATGTCACACAGCTGTAGTTCTTGGGGAAATAAAGCAGATGTCACGCAGTGGGGCCCACATCTCTGAAATCGGAAGGGAAAGTCACAACTCAGTTACCATACACTGGGGGAAAAGGACAGACAGGAGAGCGGTAGTAGTGTTTAAGTATATGTAATATGCCGGTGTGTATTCTTACCTGTGTGTCATTGGAAATACTGCTGTATTACTGTGTTCCTGTTGTCTTTGTCGTCTTCTTCGGCTTCCTCGTCTTCACTCTCCACAGGCTCCACAGCTGCTACAACACCATCATCTGGACCATCCTCCTGCAGAAAAGGCACCTGTAGTCGCAAAGCCAGGTTGTGAAGCATACAACAGGCCACGATGATCTGACACACCTTCTTTGGTGAGTAGAATAGGGATCCACCTGTCATATGGAGGCACCTGAACCTGGCCTTCAGGAGCCCGAAAGTCCGCTCGATCACCCTCCTAGCTCTCCCATGGGCCTCATTGTAGCATTCCTCTGCCCTTGTCCTGGGATTCCTCACTGGGGTCAGTAGCCATGACAGGTTGGGGTAACCAGAGTCACCAATTAGCCACACACGTTGCCTCTGGAGTTGACCCATCACGTAAGGGATGCTGCTATTCCGCATGATGTACGCATCATGCACTGAGCCAGGGAACTTGACATTAACATGGGAGATGTACTGGTCTGCCAGACATACTATCTGCACATTCATCAAATAATAACTCTTCTTGTTTCTGTACACCTGTTCACTCCTGTGGGGGGGGACCAAAGCCACATTGGTCCCATCAATGGCACCTATGATGTTGGGCATATTTCCAGGGGCATAGAAATCACCCTTACTGTAGCCAAATCCCCTACCTCAGGGAAAACGATGTAGCTGCGCATGTGTTTCAGCAGGGAAGACAACACTCTGGACAACACCTTGGAAAACATAGGCTGGGACATCCCTGATGCAATGGCCACTGTTGTTTGAAATGACCCACTTGCAAGGAAATGGAGCACTGACAGCACCTGCACTAGAGGGGGGATCCCTGTGGGATGTGAGGTAAATGCGCTGGCGTGGCACACCGTGGCGGTAGGCGGTCGAAGACCGCGGCGCAAAGCAGCATTGGTTAACATTGAACCCTATGGGTCTCATGACCCAATGACGATGTGCGCCGGCGGTCGCGGTACGCACCGCCGCGGTACGCACCACCGCGGGCGTGACCGCCATTTTCTATCTGTTTAATCACTCGATACCTGATCTTCGACAGGAGAGGACCTACACTGCAAGTGCTGCTGTGACCTCGGTCTGGAAGAGACAATGGCTCATGCGACTGGGGAAAAGGCCCCTGCCTTCACAGCTCAGGAGTTGGAGAAACTTGTGGATGGGGTCCTTCCCCAGTACGCGCTACTCTACGGTCCTCCAGACCAACAGGTTAGTACTGAGGGAGCATGCTTTATGGGCAATGCCTGTGTTGAGTGGGGTGGATGAAAGATGGTGGGGTGGGGAGGGGAGCGATTGAGGCATGCATCAAACGACGGTGAGAACATGTGCCACATGGCAAGGGTAGGGATGGGGGGCCACTCACATTGAATATGCAGAAGGTGATGACTATTTTTCTCCCCCTGTACATTTCACATAGGTCAGCGCCCACCAGAAGATCGATATTTGGCGTGCCATCGCCAAGGACGTCCGGACCCTGGGGGTCCACCGCAGACGGGGCACCCACTGCCGGAAGAGATGGGAGGACATCCGCCGCTGGAGCAGGAAGACGGCAGAGGCTCAGCTGTGGATGGCCTCCCAACGTGGGAGGGGTGCCAGTCGGACTTTGACCCCCCTGATGTCCCGGATCCTGGCGGTGGCCTACCCCGATTTGGATGGGCGCATGAGGACATCACAGCAGACACAAGGGGGTGAGTACACTCTCATTCTGTTGACTTTGCGCGCAGTGGAGGTGTCTGGGTGGGGGAGGAGGGCTGTGGGTAACCCTAGGCCAGGGCGATTTCTGTAGGCTAGGCCCCTCCATAAGGCATGGCCCTGTGCCCCCGCACCCTACCTCTGTAGGGTGCCTAGTACAGCTATTCATGGCCCTGTGTCATCTATGTGTGCAGATGTCGTCCATAGGCTTGTAGGCCATGTCCCACGGATTGAATAGTCGACCCCAAGTGCGCGGCGTAGTGCAGGGGGCTTCTGTGTCTGTCCTGTCCGCCAACGGTGCCGCCAATGCATGCACTCAACATGTCTTTATTTTATCCCCCCCCCCTTTTTTGTGGTCTTCCTGTTCATGTGTGCATTAGCATCATCAGACGGAGGAGAAGTGGTATCGGAGCACGAGGGAGCTGCATCCCACATGGCCATGGAGGGCCATGCAACGGACTCTGAATTCACCAGTGGGACAGAGGGCGAGGGGAGCTCCACAGCGGGGACTCGGGCAGACATCAGTGACACCGACTCGTCCTCTGAAGGGAGCTCCCTTGTGGTGGCGGCAACATCTGTGCCCCCCGCAACAACAGGTACAGCCGCCACCCACTGCACCAGCGCCGCCCTCCCAGCAGCCCCTCAGCGTTTGGCCCGTGCCCGCTCACCCAGGAAGGTGGGCATCTCCTTCGCCCCAGGCACCTCAGGTCCTGCCCCGGTCACCCCTGCTGCCCTCAGTGAGGAGGTAATTGACCTCCTAAGGACGCTCACTGTTGGGCAGTCTACCATTTTGAATGCCATCCAGGGTGTAGAAAGGGAGGTGCACCAGAGTAATGCATACCTGGAGGGCATTCATTCTGGTCAGGCTGCCCTTCAGCGATCGTTCCAGACTCTGGCCTCAGCACTGATGGCAGCCATTGTCCTTGTCTCTAGCCTCCCCCCTCCAACTTCCTCCACCCATAACCTATCACCTGTACCTCTGCCTATCCCAGACACACCATCAGACCAGCCTGCACACACCTCAACACCCAAGGGAAGCTCAGGCAAACATAACCACCACACATCCCACAGGCATTCACCCAAGCAACATCCACATACAGACATACCAACACCCACTGACTCCACTGTGTCCCCCTCCTCCTCGTCTCACTCCTCCCTCCCTGTCACGTCTCCACTCACACCTGCATGCACAACATCTTCAGCCACTACGTCCCTCAGCAGCACACACACCAAAACACCCCGCACACGTGCAGTCACCACCCCCACTGCCATTTACACGTCCCCTTTGTGTCCTCTCCCAGTGTGTCTGTGACCCCCTCTTCCAAGATACACAAACGCAGGCAGCCACCCACCCAACAGCCATCCACCTCACGACAGCCTCCAGCCCAAGCACCTGCACCCAAAGACACCAAACTTACAACTCCTACAACCACAACCTCTTCCTCCACTCCCATACCCACTACACCTACCCTTCCCACTGCTCCTAAAAAGTTTTTCCTGTCCAAACTCAACCTCTTTCCCCCAACTCCCCCACCCCGTCCATGTCATAGGACTACAGTCAGCACCTCAGCCACGACAAAACCGGCCCCTGTCATCACAGTCTGCCATGGGCTGTGGAGTGCCCCACCCTCCAGGGCAGCCAGTTCGGTACGAAGCCAAGGCACGGGCAGCCCACCCCCGGAGAAACATCCAAAGATATGCAGTGGCCGACGCGAGAGGGGGAAAACACCAGGGACTAAAACCCCTACCATGGCTCCGCCCAAGGTGGGGAAGGGCCACAGGCGATCAGGGAAGGCTGGGAAGGGCAGCACACCCGACAACACCGCCATCAGCCCAGCTGGCCAGGAGGGCCCCGCCAGCCCCATCCCAGGTGGGCAGGAGGCCACCAACAGGCCCGGCACAGCTGCCCAGGAGGGCCCCGCCAGCCGTAGGACAGATGGGCAGGAGGATCCGCTGAACTGGGCCCTTCATCTCAAGCACCGCTGAACTGGGCACCGCCGTCTCAAGCACTGCTGCACTGGGCCCTTCATCTCAAGCACCGCTGAACTGGGCCCTTCATCTCAAGCACCGCTGAACTGGGCACTTCATCTCAAGCACCGCTGCACTGGGCACCGCCGTCTCAAGCACCGCTGAACTGGGCACCGCCGTCTCAAGCACCGCTGAACTGGGCACCGCCGTCTCAAGCACCGCTGCACTGGGCCCTTCATCTCAAGCACCGCTGAACTGGGAACCGCCGTCTCAAGCACCGCTGCACTGGGCCCTTCATCTCAAGCACCGCTGAACTGGGCCCTTCATCTCAAGCACCGCTGAACTGGGCACCGCCGTCTCAAGCACCGCTGAACTGGGCACCGCCATCTCAAGCACCGCTGAACTGGGCACCGCCGTCTCAAGCACCGCTGAACTGGGCCCTTCATCTCAAGCACCGCTGCACTGGGCCCTTCATCTCAAGCACCGCTGAACTGGGCCCTTCATCTCAAGCACCGCTGCACTGGGCCCTTCATCTCAAGCACCGCTGAACTGGGCCCTTCATCTCAAGCACTGCTGAACTGGGCACCGCCGTCTCAAGCACCGCTGCACTGGGCCCTTCATCTCAAGCACCGCTGAACTGGGCCCTTCATCTTAAGCACCGCTGCACTGGGCCCTTCATCTCAAGCACCGCTGAACTGGGCACCGCCGTCTCAAGCACCGCTGAACTGGGCACCACCGTCTCAAGCACCGCTGAACTGGGCCCTTCATCTCAAGCACCGCTGCACTGGGCACCGCCGTCTCAAGCACCGCTGAACTGGGCACTGCCGTCTCAAGCACCGCTGAACTGGGCACCGCTATCTCAAGCACTGCTGCACTGGGCCCTTCAACTCAAGCACCGCTGAACTGGGCCCTTCATCTCAAGCACCGCTGCACTGGGCCCTTCATCTCAAGCACCGCTGCACTGGGCCCTTCATCTCACGCACCGCAGAACTGGGCCCTTCATCTCAAGCACCGCTGAACTGGGCACTGCCGTCTCAAGCACCGCTGCACTGGGCCCTTCATCTCAAGCACCGCTGAACTGGGCCCTTCATCTCAAGCACCGCTGCACTGGGCCCTTCATCTCAAGCACCGCTGAACTGGGCACCGCCGTCTCAAGCACCGCTGAACTGGGCACCGCCGTCTCAAGCACCGCTGAACTGGGCCCTTCATCTCAAGCACCGCTGAACTGGGCACCGCTGTCTCAGGCACCGCTGCACTGGGCCCTTCATCTCAAGTACCGCTGGCCCATGAGCGGCAGGGGCTGGCCCGCATCTGTGTCGGGCAGGGCTGCACGAAGCACTCTGGTCACCAGGCCCCCTCCAGAACCAGTGGAGACTGTTATCCACTTGTGAGACTGTGGCTTTGCACTCCCCAGGATGTAACAGTGGGCAGCCCACCCACTGTCTGGACTTGTGAGACTGTGGCTTTACACTCCCCAGGATGTAACAGTGGGTTGCCCACCCACTGTCTGGACTTGTGAGACTGTGGCTTTGCACTCCCCAGGATTGAACAGTGGGCATGGAGGCCCCTCGTGGATCTGGCGTCGTGCACTCATCTGGCTGGGGTGCCCCCCCTTCCCTTCCCCCTGAGGTGCCTGTAGTTTTGCTATCTGATGCCCCTGCAGTGTTCTCTCCATTGGAGTCAGGTATCCTGTGTGGGCTTTGCCCATGTGATTTGGGCCCAGTGGTCCACGAACAATGCCTGCTACATTGCGTGGACTTGTACATTTATGTATATAAGAGTTTTTGATGTGTATATATATTTTTTTGCCAGTAATAGAATATATTCAAATGTTTAGAATCATTTCCTTTTGTCTTTGCATTCTTCTGGGGGGTTTGGGGGGTGTCACTCTGATGTGTTGCTATGCATTGATGTGTGTGTTGTAGTGGGTGAGGGTGAGGGAGGGTGTGTTGCGTATGTGTGTGTACCCGTGATGATTTCCCCTCCCCCCCCCTCCCCTGTGTCGTAGGTGCAGTACTCACCATTGTCTTCTGCGCCGGCGTTCGAGCTCCTGGTAGAGGAGCAGGTACACTATCGCTGGGAGTATGTGGAGTTCGGGTTCCATGCTGTCCTGATTCCTCGTGGGCTGTATGGAGGTGAGCGTTTTCCCTTCGAAATGGCTGTTTCTGCCGTGTTTTTATCGGCGGGGCTACCGCCCCGGAAAAGGTGGCGGATTGGTAGGTTGTGATACAGTGGGCGGTACATTGTCTCCCGTCTGTCTGTTGGCGGTGACCGCTGCGCTGTTTGTTTGTACCACCGTGGCGGGCGGTGTGTTGATATGGCGGTCGCTGTTGGCGGTTTCCGCCAGGGTCGGAATTCCAGTTTTTTTCCCGCCAGCCTGTTTGCGGTTTGGCCGCCGCTTTAACACCGACCGCCAGGGTTGGAATGACCACCTAAGTCTTTCTGGCCAGGAGACTTCAGAAAACAGGAGGAAAGCTCAATTCAAGCCCTTGGAGAGCACTTTCTGGGAAGGCAGAGTCCTTCTCAGCAAAGTAAGAGGCCAGCATGGCAGTAGGGCAACAGCAGGGCAGCAGTCCTTCTCAGCAAAGCAGTCCAGATGGCTCCTTTGGGCAGCCAGGCAGTTCCTCTTGACAGAATGCAGGTGTAGATCCAGAAGTGTCTGAGTTGGTGGGGACAGAGACCCAGTTTATTTACCCCAAAATGCCTTTGAAGTGGGGGAGACTTCAAATAGTAGTTTTAAAGTGCACAAGTTCCCCTTTCAGTGTAGTCCTGGCTGCCAGGGTCCCAGTATGGGGTTTGGCAGTCCATTGTGTGAGGGCAGGCAACTGGCCTTTGAAATGTAAGTGTCAGGTCCTCCACCCTTCCAGCTCAGGAAGACCCATTCAATATGCTGATGAGTGCAGGTGTGACTGAGTGTGCTGTGTTTGTGGTTGTCTGGGTGAAATGCACAAGGGAGCTGACAAGCAGCCCAGCCCAGACTTTGATTGGAGACAGGCTGTAAGGCATAGATGGTTTTTAGGAGCATAGAAATGCTCCCTTTCTAAAAGTGGCATTGTTAAAACAGTAATATAAAATCCAACCTCACCAATAAGCAGGATTTTCTATTACCATTCTGGCCATTGTTAAATGTGACCTGGTTACCTCTTTCAGATCAGAATCTACCACTCAATGCTAGTCTATGAAAGGAGCAGGCCTCGCAGTAGAGGAAAATGAATGCAGGAGTTTTTCACTACCTGGGCATATAAAACACATATGTACATGTCCTGCCTTTTACCTACATAGCACCCTGCCCCATGGGTTACCTAGGGAGTACCTCAGGAGTGACTTATGTGTAGAAAAATGGGAGTTTAAGGCCTGGCAAGCACTTTTAAATGCCATGTCGAAGTGGCAGTGAAACTGCACACACAGACCTTGCAATGGCAGGCCTGAGACATGCATAAGGGGCTACTTCTGTGGGTGGCACAATCAGTGCTGCAGGCCCACTAGTAGCATTTATTTACAGGCCCTGGGCACATGTAGTGCACTTTACTAGGGACTTATAAGTAAATCAAACATGCCAACTGGGGATAAACCAATGTTACCTTGTTTAAGGAAGAGAGCATATGCACTTTAGCACTGGTTAGCAGTGGTAAAATGTGCAGATTCCTAAAACCAACAAAAACAGTGTCAGAAAAGTGGATGGAGGCAGGCAAAAATTTGGGGGATGACCACCCTAAGGCTGTCAGGTCTAACAATTTTTGTCATTCTAAAAATTGGGTTGTGGTTCTAAAATGTTTTGGGAAGCACTGGTCAAAAGCATAGGGGCTACCACAAGCACCACTGTTCTTTGGCTGGTCTGCAGAATGCAAGTTACTGTAGTAACACTTGGCATGGAAAAAAGCCTCAGGCGTGTAAGAAAGCCTATGTTTACATGTTAATAAGTCACTCCTTATGAGAACCTTGTAAGCCCATAGAACAGGGTGCCTAATACAAAAAAGCACCAAAGATATATTTGAAATAGACGCTGCCACAATTACTGAATGCCTAAAAACACTACTTAGGGTCAGCTACATTTCATTTTCAATATGACAAGCTTGAGTATTTATTATACGTCTTTACTTATTTACACTCAAAGTAAAAAATGTGTTGTAATGGTGAAATAAGATATTTACACACTTTAATGGAGAACTATTTGAATTATAAAAAGATATTAGGGGCACCTGAGCAAGAACTGACTTATAAACAGTTCACTCATCATATCTCCAGGGGCCAATGCACATTACTGGCTTAAGATGATGACCTGGACTGCTATGGGACAATTACCTCACCTCTGGTCCTGGGACGGTCACACCCAAGTTGGACAAGAAAACCAGGTTTGTCCAGCGGTGAGCTTTTTGTTATGCTAAGAACATGATCAGTGAGACCTCATAGGAAAGTTATCTGGTGTCACTGAACCATTTCAAACTGTAGCTAAACTTCCACCCTTTACCTGCTGGAGGATCCAGAAAACCAGAAAAAGGAACTAAGTCCAAAGCTGGATCTGGATGAGGTGTCAAATCTATCCCAGAAAATAACTGACTTCAGTGCCAACACATCCATCTTTGTTCCACTTGGAGCTTTTGATGCCAAAACCAACAGCTTTAGTTGGAGTTTGATGATGATGTAGCCAACTTTAAGGGATCTTTGCCTGCCTCAGCCTTGCCCAACTCAAAGATTTTAAATTCCAATTCAGAGACTATGATCAAAAGCAATATGTTTGACTGGTACGACTGACTTGGTGTATCTGACCTCTTGTACACTGTGGTTGGCCTGAAATTGTGTCTATTCCCTGGTCAACCACAAATTTGGAAGAAGGACAACCCAACCTCAACACTGACAAGACGGAATTCCTCATCTTTGGGAATAACACCTCACCATGGAATGACACTTGGTGGCCTGCTGAACTAGGCCCTTCCCCCACCCGACAGACCATGCCCACAACCTCAGCATCACCTTGGACAGCAAGTTATCTATGCAGAAACAGGTAAACATAAACTTGTCCTCATGCTTCCACACCCTACGCATTCCACATAAGATCTTCAGGTGGCTCCCAATCAACACAAGAAGGACCATTACTCAAGCCCTCGCCAACAGTAGGCTGGACATGATATGAAGGAATCACTGCACACCTACGGAAGAAACTTCAGGTAAAAAGAACTCAGCAGCAAGACTTATCCTTGACCTTCTCAGACAGACTCACATCACCCCACATTTCAAAAAGCTACACTTGCTCCCGATCCTGAAGAGATGCCAGCTCAAGATGCTGACCCATGCATATATCAACAAAAGAATGACCTTCCAACAACTGACCAGAGACCGGTGATCCTCCTCCCTCTTCCTCACAGGCACCCCAAGACCCCCAATCCAACAGTAGAGAACTCTCCTTCTCTCACCTGGCTACCAAAGCTTGGAATGTCCTACCCCTGCATCTCACGAACGCCGTATCCCTTTGGGAATTCAGAAAAAAAACTCAAGACATAGTTGTTTGAATGAATAGAGCAGACTGAAGCAGCTAGCATCTCCAGTGCCCTGAAAACCTCACAAGTGATTTGCTGTGCTTTATAAATCATATGATTGATTCAACACACCGGTATTTCAAAAATGTGCTTTATTTTTGCTTTACTAATGGCTGAATGCATACTGCTCATTTACAGGTATTTACATTTTGTTCTGTTGCAAAAAAACAGCATCCTACAGCCTTTCATTTCACAACAACTGTACTCCAGCAAAATTACCACAAAATTCCCTTAAAAAATTTCTCTCACTTTTAAGTCATGGAAAGAAATGGAAACACCAGTCCTCATGCTAAAAGGATATGCAGAAATTTGCCAGAAGAAATAGTCTGACATTTAGCCTCTGCCTTTGAAGTACTTGCAATTGTTAGAAGATAAACACAGAATTTAAAGACATACTTATTTATTGTTTAGGCTTTCCCAACCCACCATAAATCACCTTCTGACTAACCAGCGGGTTGCAACTACAGGTGGGCAGACCTTGTGGAGTTTCCCCTCAATGGAATTCCTCAGAGTTACATGAAAACTCTTTGGGATTCCACAGAGTACCACAAAAGTGTAGAAATTGGCACCCAATGCTGATTTTTAGCTCCGGGAGCTCATTCCTGAAAGATCAGCTGGACATCACCACACGGCTTGCCAAGCAGAACTGGTGTTCAAGTTGTTTCTGCCGCTCAAGTAGATTTTCTATGTGAGCTGTAGCTTCACATCATAAACAGTCGCAACTGTTTGTTGTGAGAAAATCTCACTGTCTGCCCTCCAAGCATCTGAAAATCGCACCAGGGGATGGCAGTTCTCACTTGCCAACTTACCATTGGTGAGGAGCACGTAAGAAAATAGCCATAATTCCACCAATTCTCTCAGTGGAGCGGAATTTATTGCCCACTCCGAGGTGCAACCCACAGTTTTGGAAATTGCACTTTTGTCACATACATGGGTGAAGTTGGTACACACTGTAACAATATGTGACATTTAACTCACATCCCATTGGTGTGTTTTCTGTGTCATCTTTCTTGGCCTTTAAGGAAAGTTAAATAGACCTAATGTGTGGAATCAATTTTTCCAGTACCATATTAGACCAAATTGACACATGCTGTGGCACTGAATAGTAAGCAGTATCATGGGGCACAGAGATGTAATTTTGGCCTATTTGCTACTGCATTAGGCACAGAAAGAGGGGGATAGTGTAAGAGAAAAAACAAAACACTGAAAATGACCATTCTGACTCGCCATTCTGATGTGTGCTTGCGCCTCCTGTTGTAGTGTGGTTAGTTTTACGTACTCATTGCGCTTTAGCTTCAGGCTTTAGGCCTTTGTGCACTTTGCCCTGAATATATTTTATTCATTTGCTGACAGCTTAGAGCCTCTGTGCACTTTGCTCTATATGCTTTTTATTAGGCTTCGTACTGTTATTTTTCAAATAGCCAGTTCTACGGTGTTGTTTTTTATTCATATCACACTGTTTTGCCTACTTCAGCACTGGAGTTCTTCATAACATATTTACTCTGTGCTTCAGTCAAGGATACAGTCTGGTACATTGCCGATAGACGTGGTAGGAGTTTAGACTTGGCATTCCTGCGTAGGGACATTTTGTGATCACGATGACATGTTAGTTATAAAATCACTTTCTTGTCCCAATACACGCAAGAGGGAGATTCCGACCAGGGAACCACAACAAGACGCTGACTGCCTCGTTGCAGATGCTGAACCAAGATCACAGGTCTTTGCTCAGGTATGAGGGCTGATGTCTCCACAGTGATTCTAATAGGCAAGCTAGAAGCTTAACATGCTGTGCTCTAAATAGAACAAGCAAAGGGAGAGTAGAAACTGTTAGACAATATGATAGCTTTGTTCTTATGTTTTACTCTCCTGGTGACTATTTCAATCCTACTGTGTTGTATCGTTCTGGTTATTGCGGCTCACGCCTTAATATCTAAAATACAGTTGTTTTATTAAAAACATTATATAAAACTTATACTGTCTTTGTCATTTGTATATGAGATCATATTGGAAATAAGAGAGTTGGTTTGGATCTGAGTAACCACGACTTCCCTGAGAAGTTCCAAAGATGTCATGCGCTCGGCTGCCAAATCATTTCTTCCACATGGGAGAAATGAGGCACTGCTAGTTAGCCGGAGCAAAAACTGGATTTAGGGTGACAGAGTTCTTTACACGTGGGTCAGACTCAGTCCCCCACACCGTTATAGATCCTGCTACCTAGAAATCCAGTAGTCTCATTTAGAATAATGAGAGCCCACGCGACATGGCGCCGCCAACGTTTGGTCTGGCTCTAATGATTAGGTCCGACTGACTCTCTTGGTCTCATATATATTTTGACTCCTCGGTTCCGTATACGGAGACGTCCGTGGGGCTGAGGGTTTCCGCCGCCACGGCATAGGTGTTTCCTATTGCTTAGTGGTTGGTTGTTCAAGCTTGAACTTTGAAAGGAAATACCCCGATATTGGTGTGCCTTCTCTGACCTGAAGCTAGTTTTTATAAAATGGCGAATCCTAATGTAGTGAATATAGCAATTAATATGCGTCATCCGCTCACGGGACATCTGTTGACACATGGACTGACAGTCCAGGGGGGTCCAGTCACTTTTGTGGTGGACGCCCATGCAGCCTATAGAACGGAACTTTTTTATTCTTGGGTCGGATTTCCAGTTGTGGATGGGGGAACAAATACTTTTCACGAATACACTGTTGCGAATGTCCCTGGACAATACAGGGCTTATGCTTATTTAGAAATACCTCTTTCTTATCAAGAACACCATAATTGGCTTGATGGCGCCCTCCCACACTCAGTAGCACAAGTTAGGTTAGGTCCACTGAGTAATGATGGTCCTACCTGGCCTTTATTGGCTACATATACACCACATCCTGCGGTTGCTCAATTGGCAGTGGTTGAAGTTCGTCGTTTATATACAGAATTAACTGCTACATACAGACGATTAGTTCAGTTTGTAATGCAGACACTAAATACGAATGCAGCGCGTGCTGCTCCAGCGCACCCACAGGCTGTGGTACCGGGTATTAATCCGGCCACTGTGCACTCAGTTATGGGTAAAGTACCGGCTAAACGAGAGGAGACTCCATTTTGGCTGGCGCAAAAAATTTATACGCTGGAAGCAGTATTTCCCCATACGGGACCTCAGGATAAACATAGAATTTTGACGATGTGTTTGCCGTATGGGATGGTTCCTCCGGTGGACCTTTGTAATACCTGGGGCACAGTGTTTGCCGCGCTCTACACTACGGCACACGGTACACCGACATTAGCTAATTTACCGGACGTGCTTAAACAGATTCAAGATGAATATGGGGCTGCCCCTGCCTTAGATTTGGGCATGCAGTTGCTGGGCAATTTTGCCACAGTTTCTTCTATTATGTTGAGTAATCTCAAAGGAGAGGCAGTAGCACTAGCAGTGCGAATGCGTCTTCAGGATGTTCCGCTGCTTAATCAGGAGCGGGAGCTTCCGAGAATAATTGCGGAAACATATTCTAGTATTGGTCGTGATAGCCTGGGGGCTAGACCACAAAAACCCCAGTTACAGAGTAAAAATAATAAGGACAATGCTAAACAGCAACAACCTGAGGGTTCTAAAAAGCGCTGGGAAAAGAAACAGCAAACACCGAAGAAAGATGGTGGGCAGTCTCCGCAACCGGAGACCCCACAGAATAAGTATAATCTCAGGAATAGGGATACTTTGAAGACGCCTGATAGATATCAATATACTGATACACGCCAATCTCGTTCCTTTCAGGACTCCTCGGAAAAGAGAAGTGAGAGAGGTGGGCGGTCAGAGCGGAGGACGGAGGACGTGAAACCGAGACAGGATTCACAACGCTCAGCGGAGGTTTCTATTAAACAAGAAGAGAAACCGCTGCAACAAAAACAGCAATTTAAAAAGAAGAAAGTGGCAGCTGTCTCAGTGAGACATGCCGCTCAAGAAGAGAGTTCTCTTGACGAACAAGACATGGGCGTTAGCACTGTTAGACAGCGCGGCAGAGGTCACAATAGTTCGACGGAGTCTTCTAGAGCATCTGGAGGTGAAAGCAACTGATGACTTCATACAAGTCGAGACGGCGGATATGCAAGTCTCAGATCCTGATAGAGTATATGAAGTGACTCTGCGATTGGAAGGGGACATTGACCGTATTATAAACGCCATTTTTTGGGACCATGTGGTAAAATCATATGATGTTCTGCTGGCCGAACTAGATTGGCCACCTGACTTTGTTCGCGACTGTCCGGTTGGGGAGGTGGTTATTACACCTTCCTTCTCACCACTTGTTCCGAGAGAACTAGCGGAGTCCTATAGTAAATCATGGGCTCTAGCACAGGCTCCCGCCTTGTATAGAAATAATGTGGGGTGGGACAGACAATCACCTTATCATGTAATTCCGATAAAGGGCGAACCTCAGCCACAACCGCAGTATCCTATCAAATTTGAAGCAAGGGCATCGGTTAGGAAAATTCTTACACAATTGGAGTACCAGGGTGTAATTGAGCCCTGTGTCTCGCCGATGAATAATCCCTTGTTTCCGGTTGCTAAACCGGACCATTCCTATAGGATAGTGGTGGATTACCGACATTTGAATAGTCATACACGCACATATGCAATACAGAATTCACACAGCGCAGCGCTTATGAATAATATAGTGCGTAAAAAATACAAGACAACATTAGATATCTCGAATGGATTTTTCTGCCAGAATATAGCGCCCGAGAGTCGGGACTATACCTGTTTCAGTGCGTTTGGCTCTCAGAAAAAAAATTGTCGTTTGCCTCAGGGGTATAGGAATAGCCCAGGACTGTTTTCGGCTCGTGTAACTGAAATGCTGCATGAGTTCGACCCTGAAGCATTATCATATGTTGATGACATATATCTGACAGATGATGAGATTCTGCAACATCTAAGGCGTGTATCGCGCATTGTTGTGGGGTTTGCTGATATTGGCTATAAGTTTAATTTTAAGAAATCAAAGATTGCCTTCCTCAGCGTCATTTTCCTGGGATATGAGTTGTCGAGTGAGGGCAAGAGCCTAGCGCCACATTTTTTGGAGAAATGTGCTTTATTGCAGCCTCTTAATACGGTTCGGAAGCTCCAGTCATTGTTGGGGTTTCTGAATTTTGGCAGAACTTACATTCCTGAATATGCGACGCGTATAAAACCCTTATACGAGTTGATTTGCCCGAATTTTTCGAGTAGATTTTGGACGATTGAACATACACACATACTGCGAGAGTTACAGAGTGATCTCTTAGCAGTTAAACACTTACACACACGGGACAATAAGACACATTTAGTCATCAGGGTGATACCTGGGGCTGTTGGGTTTACTTATGTCACCTTTAATGAAGGGGAGACAGTCCCGATTGCATACAAGTCTCACTTGTATTCTGCTGCAGAGCAACGTTTTGCACAAACTGAGAAAATTCTCACTGCAGTACAGATGGCTGTTATTAAAGAAAGACCGCTGGCCCAGGGTCAACGCATTGTTGTCGTTTCCCCAGTTCCGGCTTTAGAGGCCGTTACAAAAGCGAGTGTTCCTAATTCGAAAGCTTTACACCTGCGATGGATACAATGGGCTACGTCTTTGACAGCCACTGATGTAGATTATGTGTTTGACCCTAAACTGCAGACTCAAGAATTTCTTCAATACGAAATAGAATACCCTGTTCCTGCTGGTACGTTGCCTATTGACCAATATCAAGTGGTCATGTATACCGATGGCTCTGCGCAACCAGCGGTTGGTACTAAACAACAGTATTCTGCTGCATGTGCGGTGGTGAGCGGCACTATGAAGGGGGAAGTGTTCTGCCCCCGACATACTTATACTAAAACCTTGGGAGATTGCACGGCACAGCTGGCTGAGCTCAAAGCTCTATTGTTAGCATTGGAGCACGCGGATCCGGCACTTTTTACCTTGCTGGTCTGTGACTCCTACTACTGTGTGCAGTCTTTCAACGAATATTTACACTATTGGAAGATGAATGGGTTCAGAGATTCTAAAGGCAACACCATTAAACATAAAATGTTGTGGGGTAAGGTTGCGGATCTGAAGGAAACGCTTCCTAATGTCCATGTTGTACATACACTTGGACACCAGCGCGTTGGAATACATGTTGCTGGGAATACTTTGGCTGATGAAGCCGCGAAATCGGCAGTGGCTGTCGCCACTGTGGCCGCAGTGACTCGTTCGAGTTCCAAACCAGACACAGAAATTTCGCCTGCCATAAAGGCTACGGCTGCTGGCACGCCCTTTCCTAAAGGATTTCCTTCAAAATATAGTTACTGCTTAAATGGTGCGCTGAATGCTACTGTTACAATTCCAGGCATTGGTGTACGTGAAATTCCCAATAAACTTGAGAGGCCTCGATTAATTTCTGCAGCACATGAGGGGGTGGCTTCTGCACATGCTGGTGTGGCTGCCACGATTTCACTTTTACAGGCTCGTTACTGGTGGCCTGGTCTCTATAAAGAGACGAAGCAATATGTCCTTTGTTGTGACGTTTGTCAACAGATTAAAGCATCGTCGGCTAGACGCCCGCAGCAGACGCCCCTTCTGATTTCAAATAAACCATTACAGCGTGTGTACTTGGATCATTGTGGTCCGCTGACACCAGATAGTGCATACAAATATATATTGGTGGCTGTAGATTCGTGCTCCAGATTTGTATGGGTATGGCCACAACGCCCGGCTGACGCTCGCACTGTTATTAAAGATTTGCGCATCTTTGTCGATATATTTGCAGTTGCGGCTTTTCATTCGGACCAGGGCCCTGCTTTTGCCTCTAATGCATTCAGCGACACCATGGCTTCGTTGGGGGTCCAACTCCAATTCTTGTCTCCATTTCATCCTGAGGGAAATTCTGTCGTGGAGCGTTTAAATCGTGATTTAAAGCAGTCCTTAACGGCCAGAGTTATAGATACGGGTCGTGGTTGGCTAGCCTACCTATGTGGAGTACAGAGAGCACTTAATAACTTGCCTAGAAGGTCACTGGGGGGTCGTACTTCATATGAGTGCCTGTTTGGAACACGAATGTATGTTCCTGATCTAGATGGTCCTGATGTGGAGGCGGCAAATACGCCCTTTGACATAAATGGTCGTGCCACTGTTTTGCAGGATTTACAACAATTCCGTGAAGATAACTCTTCTGCCAGTGCTGCCTCCTCAGGAATTAAGGATGAGCCAGTAACAGCTACTGGTTGGATACCCAGGATTGGGGATCTAGTGCGTGAAAAGGTCGCAGTTAAAAAAGAATTTGGTTCTTCTTATCGAGAACCTGTCCCTGTGTTAGGGGTAAGCGGCACGAGAACTGTGATTTTACCGCCGCTGCGAGGGGCCAAAGGAAATCGCTTTGTTTCCATTGATAATGTCAAGTTACAACATGTGGCCGATTCTGCACAGCAGACCAAGAGGGACACCCAGTTGTTCCGGAATCCCTCTCACTACTGGGGAAGAAGTCCCGCTGCAGGTGATTTTCACCGACACTGTTTCCTCTCCGAGCTTGGGGAGGGTGGATGATGATCTTGCGATTGTTCCACCGACGGCGATTATTATGGAATCTTGTGATCAAATTGCTGTACGTTCTACTGACGTTTCTGAACATGTGGTTTATAGCGTGCCACGGCGAGAGCCTCCATCTGCTTCTTCGTTCACAGTTGCACCTTTTGCTAGAACTGCTTCTGGCTGCTTCAACGACGCTGATAATGATGGGTCCGGCTCCTCGTCCTCAATGTCTTCTGTCCACGGTCCACGACGGCTGCTGGGATGGCTTAAACAAACATATTTTGTTTTTCCTTGGAACTATTTTTGGCTGTTTTTGGCCGTGATGACTATTTTATTATGGTTGGGATTTGTGGTTACTTTTTTTCTGATAATACATGGTCATTTTCTTCCTGGTCGATCTGACATTGAGCACGTAGAGACTGTGTTAAAACCGCATTTTTCGTCTCATATGGTTCGAAGAGACTTGTCCACAGTGAACATTTCTGCTATACCAGTTCCGGATGGAATTGTGTGGGATAAAGTAATGTTTGATATATATGGTCCCACTGAATTGATTCAAATACCGTATGTACTCAAATTATCAATGAATGATATTGTTATACCTGGCATTGTTTCTGATGATTGGGATGTGAAGACAGTAGATTCTATGCTAACGGATTTGCAATATTATACTGTCTATGACGATGAAGAAGTTTACCAGTTTAGAGATAATCATGGTGACATGTTTTGTTAC
Organism: Pleurodeles waltl; assembly: GCF_031143425.1. NCBI lineage: Eukaryota > Metazoa > Chordata > Amphibia > Caudata > Salamandridae > Pleurodeles > Pleurodeles waltl. The sequence continues at coordinate 1,090,929,913 of NC_090439.1, forward strand.
AACTATTATGGACACCACTTTATTCATAAAGCTAGTAGCCCTAAGCCCATGTTTAATTATGTGCAATGGGAACATTGCTCGACTCCTCCACAAGGAAGTTCGAAAACGTATTATGATAAATTTGCATATTTTTCTGGGCATGATCAACGTAATGCTAAGTCCTACTATTTTAAAGTTGCACCGTATTCTAATAAGCAAATGTTATTGACCAATACTAAATTACTGTATTCCAATTTGTTTGTATCTAAACTTTCGGTTGAGGGATATGAATACTGGTTTAAAACTGTTGACTTGAAAAGTGTTTGGGGTTCGAAAAATTGGCATATGCGGGGCAGGGACACGTTATTTAGAGCATGTATTATCCCGGTCCAAATGATTTTCCTCAATGACACAGTACAACAGACTAGCTGTTTGGGCATAGCGACAATTAGGGAGTTGACTTTGCCTAGTATACCTGTCCCTTCTAAATTAACAAATTGGCATGTAAATGCTACTTTTAGTGACTTTACACATTGGGTCCAAAATGGTACGCTTAACACTTCATCGTTACATCCAGGCGGGTGGTTATTATGGCCTGTAGACACTAATGTGTGTCATCAACGTTTTGTCACCTCTTCAGGGGGTTCAGGACTAGTAGGGCAGACCCTCGTTACGTATCACCAGAACATGCTGATATTATAACTACATACAGTGTGGGGAAGCTTTGTCAGCAATGGTTGAAGTCATCCACGCTGGATGCAGTTAAGTCACATCTCACGTTACTGTCTAATGATACTGACTTACAAGATTTTTTGTCAGGTCCCAAAGTACCACGGAAGAAAAGGTTCTTATACGAGGTTTATAATGAGATTTGGAAGCTTTCACAACAAGAAGCTGCAGCCCGGTTGAGGCAGATTGATCAGGAAAATCTGATGCAGACTTTGTCTGTTGTTGATAATGGCATGCATACCCTTTCTGACCGTGTTTACACGATTGACAGCATTGTTTCCTCTGCCATTGACATTATTAAATCGGACATGTCGTCTTTATATCATGGGCAGAGTCAGACGCGGTCCATCATGCAGCTGGGTTGGACTCTTCAGACCTTGAAGGCGGGTCGCGTTCCATGGCAGCACGTTCGTGGCAGAGAGATCTTTATCTCTTTTAATTTGACTCGTCAACAACAACTGATGGTTAAAAAGGAAGCGACATATGTTGTGTTAAATATTGAGAAATTAGAGAAACTGCCTTTCACGGTAGCTGAGATTCCGTCAGCTGAATGGTTGATTCATGGGGTTATTAATTTGCCTATCCCTACTTTGCAATTTACTTCGTGTTTGAAGCACATTCCGGTGGGTAGATATGAACTATTGGGAGACAGTTACATACACGAGGTGTGGGACCTTCCCTTTCAGTACAGATGTGTTAATGGTTTGAAGGAGGTTTTTCTTAGCGGCAGCGAATGCAAAGCTTCTGTCAGCCATTCAATGGTTTGTAAACAGCTGTCCTTGCACGGGGCGTGTAACTCTTCGATTGCTAACTTAGCTTGTTATCTGAAGGGAGTTCCAGTCCCGGTTATTAAAAACACTTTCCAGGTGCTTTCTAACGGCAGTTACATTGTTCTTAACAGCGAACGCTGCTGTGGCATGCGTGCCGGAATAGTTTACATCGTCGTTGTCAACAAGGCCGTTACGTGCTGCGGGAATGTGTTGTTTCCCCCCACTCAATTTAGGGAGGTAGCGGACATCTGGCCTCATATTGCTACTTCCAAGGTTGATTTCGACAAGTTGAGTCGGCTAAAAGCTTTATTGTTTCAAAAGCATGTGGCCCTTACATCTGCTAGCAAGACCTACGCACTTCAGGTGGCAAGGTCATCGGCGGAGATACAGTCCCTTTTGAATACTAACTTTCCGAATCACTTCGGTGAACTTGTGGGACGTATATTTAATGCATCCAGCACTGCTGGTATTGCACATTTTTTCAAAGTCGTTGGTGTTGGTTTTGCTCATACCTTCTCTTCCATATTCGGTTTGATACCTTCGGCTATACATTCTATTTTCGGAAGCATTTTTGGGGGTTTCCCGATTACTTTGGCTTTATTGGCTGGAGTCTTGCTGTTGTTGCTATTTTTTCGCAATGGCTGTCCCGTCACGACGAGATCCTGTATTGCTGCTCCCGTCAGCGCAGCTGTGTCGTGAACGCATGATGCAGCATTTTGGAGCGACACTCCTGGGACATTTGGAGTGTGACTGGTCTCTGTCATTCAGACCGGTTTTGGATTGTGTGCAACCCGTGTTTCGATGCCTTTGGTGCTCGTTTGAACATGCACTGGCTCTCTGTCTCTCATTGCAGCGCCCTCCAATGGTCGATACTGATCTGTTGATGTTCCCGATTAGGGCTCATTCCCAGACTTGTGCACTACGGTTGCGCTTGCTTCGTGAGGCAGTTTATGAGATTCCCTTCCTGGAGGAAGATGGTATTGTCTCTTTCATAGGGCCTGCACGGGGTGCCGCCCTGAATGGTTTTGGGGCTTTAGATCACACCTGCTCCATGATACTTTGTGGCGTGGATCTTCCGATATTGACATATATCGAAGTGGAGGAACTCCTGCGTTCTATTGCTTCTATCTGACGATTGGATTTTTACGAAATTGACACTATATTGAATTTGGTTTTATGATCACATGTTACTTAAATTTATGACTTTGTTGTCTTCTCACCTTGTCGAAATAATTGTTTTAGGCATTGTTTATATTTAGGGCATCCTTTTATATTATTGGAACCACTTGCTACCGACAAGGGGAGGGTGTAGTGTGGTTAGTTTTACGTATTCATTGCGCTTTAGCTTCAGGCTTTAGGCCTTTGTGCACTTTGCCCTGAATATATTTTATTCATTTGCTGACAGCTTAGAGCCTCTGTGCACTTTGCTCTATATGCTTTTTATTAGGCTTCGTACTGTTATTTTTCAAATAGCCAGTTCTACAGTGTTGTTTTTTATTCATATCACACTGTTTTGCCTACTTCAGCACTGGAGTTCTTCATAACATATTTACTCTGTGCTTCAGTCAAGGATACAGTCTGGTACATTGCCGATAGACGTGGTAGGAGTTTAGACTTGGCATTCCTGCGTAGGGACATTTTGTGATCACGATGACATGTTAATTATAAAATCACTTCCTTGTCCCAATACACGCAAGAGGGAGATTCCGACCAGGGAACCACAACTAGACGCTGACTGCCTCGTTGCAGATGCTGAACCAAGATCACAGGTCTTTGCTCAGGTATGAGGGCTGATGTCTCCACAGTGATTCTAATAGGCAAGCTAGAAGCTTAACATGCTGTGCTCTAAATAGAACAAGCAAAGGGAGAGTAGAAACTGTTAGACAATATGATAGCTTTGTTCTTATGTTTTACTCTCCTGGTGACTATTTCAATCCTACTGTGTTGTATCATTCTGGTTATTGCGGCTCACGCCTTAATATCTAAAATACAGTTGTTTTATTAAAAACATTATATAAAACTTATACTGTCTTTGTCAAAAACCGGATTTAGGGTGACAGAGTTCTTTACACGTGGGTCAGACTCAGTCCCCCACACCGTTATAGATCCTGCTACCTAGAAATCCAGTAGTCTCATTTAGAATAATGAGAGCCCACGCGACACTGTCTGTAGTGGATATGCAAAGACAATATGAATATTTTTAGTACCTTATCTACGTACTGAGTCAATTCTCACTTGCTAAATAAATTATGTACCTTCAGAATATATCTTTATGCCTCAGGCTTTGTGTTCTGGTGGAATGCTGACATTTCTGAAACTGTAACATAAATAATCTCTCTATAAAAAACTTGTTCAAACCTTTGACATAATCGTATTCTCTTTTTAGATAAATAAAACCACCGCCTGTTTTTGTAAGTGCACACTTTCTGGTTCTGATTACATTGATTTTTTAAAATTAAAACTGTGATATAGCATTCACCAGAATTATATTATCACTTTTGTAAAACCAGCACTACATTTAATATGATATATGCATCATGAATCTTTCCACAGTCTTTTAAGTTGAATCAGAAACTTTCTTTTCAGTCACAAAAAAATAGGATACAAAAAGGTGCAACAAAAATATAATTGTTTGCTCCTTGATGGAAAAATCGGAATTAGTATTTCAGCTATGAAAATTTGGTCCTGGAACACAAGTTCGCAGAAACAAATTCAGCTTCCAAAAACCCTTTCAAAGGTAAACAAAAATATCTCCAAGGTTTTCACAAGTTCTGATGTTAGCAAAGAATTCACTGCAGCAACAAAGACTCTCAGTTGCCTGGCAAGAGCAATAAGATCCATGAAAAAACTTATTTTCGGTAACTATCAAAATCCCCGCCACCACTGGCAAACCACATGAGAGTTAATTTAATTAATGGAAATTATAGTTTTCGTTTTGTGCGTGTGCGTACTGCATCCTTTAGAAATGCCAAGCCTTTCCCCAAATAGTGTCCCCGTTCTGGGAGCATTACCAACTTTTCCTTTTCTGGAATTAATTGAGGGCCAGTGAACTTGGAGTATTGGGCTCACCGTCCTCAAGGAGGCAAACCAAGCCCACATATCATGATAGTATTCCGTATCAATAAATTAAATGATTGTAATTCATCATTCGTGTTTATTTTAAAAAGAAATACAACTGGATATTTCACACCCCACCCGTTTATTGCTTTTATAAGTTAATTTTATCTCACGTTCCATAGTTGGAACATTATCCAATATATTGTTTCTTACACGGTGCATTAAATTTGATAGGCACTTTATGTTGTCTTACAATATATAGATGTATAAATCTTAAATATTTTGATCATAATTCTGAAACATAAAGAGGGTGGGAGCACACTGCCTCAGATCCCAGCACTCAGTTTGCTCCAATGCATCATGGTAAATGCAATGCATGATAACACTCATTTAAATGATCAACTTTAGTTTTTCACTCTTGTTGGTGCAGCCAGTGCTATGTATCTCTAGACATGTGTTTCAGGATGGTTGTCCTTCTTCAACAGAGAAGAACATGTCATGCTCCCACACTCTTTTTGTTTGAAAAGACTCTCTTGAGCTGACGAGCTGACACACTCTGCCTGATGCACATGCACCCAATGAGTGGTACAAAGACCTGAGAAGACTTTGGGCAGCATTTCCAGCACCAACAAAACAATGTGCTGCTGTATTCCCGCTCACCGCCATCTGTCACCAACTGTATGGTGAGCTTGGACCTCTCAAAGTGTAGTTCGAGGTGTTTAATATGCAGGATCCTTGAAGGGATCCAGAAGGTCGGGAGGTCCACTAGGAAGGCCACCTTGCTCTTGTTCTCTTTTGCTTCATATGATTCTGTCAACCAGTCCTGCAGAACCGTGGGCTCCAATGGCTCAATCCCCCACACCTACTGACCAGGTTGAAACTCAACCAGAGTGACCTTCTGGTCATACCGCAGTTCCATTACGTCATGGCTGGCTGCTAAGGCGTCAGTGGGGGTCATCCAGATCAGCTTCATCTGGGAGCTTAGAGCAAACATGTAGCTGAATGCTACTTAGGGGAGTTTCTTGGGAGCTAGTTGGTAGTGACTCTCTTGACTGTCAGCAGTAGCCACCTACTTTAATAAATTGGGAAGTACCTGCTTTGAGGCAACCAGATGATATCTGAAAGTAGTCAAAGTGGCTCCTATGTCTCTAAGAGTCTGTGTCCTCTGCCCACTGACGGGGACTCATGGCTTATACTTCTTAGTATTACTAGGCACAAGAGTCTTGTATACTATCTCTCTGACTTCCAGGAACACTAAGGTGGCCTCTGCGCTACCCCTGTACTAAGTGGGGCAACCTACTCCCCGAGAGAAACACTAGCCATTCATGCATGGTACCTGTCTACCAGTGGGAGTGTGGGGGTGTTGCCTTTTTGTGCTGGTAGGGGTCCACTTTGAGTGCCCATACCTGTAACACTGAAAACACTCAGGGCCATATTTATACTTTTCGACGCACAACTGTGCCAACGCAGTTGTGCGTCAAAATATTTAACGCCGGCTAACGCCATTCTGAAGCGCCATGCGGGCGCCGTATTTATTCAATGACGTTAGCTGGCGTTAGCCGGCGGAGCTGCCTGGTGTGCGTGAAAAAAAATGACTTACACCAGGCAGCGCCGGCGTAGGGGAAAATGGAGCTTGGGCGTCAAAAAATGGGGCAAGTCAGGCTGAGGCAAAATTTTCGACTCAACCCGATTTGCGCCATTTTTTTTTACTCCCAACCCCCATTGAAATGACTCCTGTCTTAGCAAAGACAGGAGTCATGCCCCCTTGCCCAATGGCCATGCCCAGGGGACTTCTGTCCCCTGGGCATGGTCATTGGGCATAGTGGCATGTAGGGGGGCACAAATCAGGCCCCCCTATGCCACAAAAAAAAATACTTACCAGCACTTACCTTAATGTCCCAGGGGTGGGTCCCTCCATCCTTGGGCGTCCTCCTGGGTTGGGCAAGGGTGGCAGGGGGTGTCCCTGGGGGCATGGGAGGGCACCTCTGGGCTCCTTCCGAGCCCACAGGTCCCTTAACGCCTGCCCTGACCAGGCGCTAAAAAATGACACAAAAGCGGCTGGACGTCATTTTTTTTGACCCGCCCACTCCCGGGCGTCATTTTTGCCTGGGAGTATAAATACGGCGCACATGCCTCGGAGTCATTTTTTAGACGGGAACGCCTACCTTGCATATCATTAACGCAAGGAAGGTGTCCACGCTAAAAAATGACGCAAACTCCATGAACTTTGGCGCTAGATGCGTCTAACGCCAAAGTATAAATATGGAGTTCGTTTTGCGTCGAATTTGCGTAAAAAAAAACGACGCAAATCCAGCACAAACAGAGTATAAATATGGCCCTCAGAGTTGAAGTGAAGTCATGGCTTCTTTTCATTGAGCCCTTCCTTCTTATTATCAGGATTGGGCTGGGAATCCTTCCACTGGAAACTCCTTTGGGGTTCTTTTGAGATACTTGATGTATTATCTTTGTCCCATCATTCTTTCTTCTGATGGGGACACTGTCCACCCTTATGGTGATCCCCCTATATGCCTTCTTGGACACCCTGGTGCTGATCCAGAAGTTCACCTCCTCTCGGGGTGAAGTAAGCTTGCCACTAAAGTAGTCCTGTAAAACATGTCAGCCTATATTTCAGCATCAAACAACCCTTTAGACCTGACAACATAAGCCTTTTACTAGACTGAAACTTCCCTTTTTAATACTCACAAGTCACTTCTAATGTAGGCTCTGAATTCTCATAAGTCATTTCTTTTGTAGGCTCTGAATTCTCACAGTAGAACACATATACTTAAGTTTCTTGACAGTGAAAAACTCCTAAAAGTCATTTTTCACTGTTGTGAGGCTACCTCTCCCATAGATTAACACTTGGTTACCTTATTACACTTAATATGTCATATCATTAGTGTGGAAACATATAGAGAAATATGCCTTTCACTCATTAGAATTGTATTTTAAAACCTTCTCTAATGGTGAGTTGGATTTTTAGTTACTATTTTGAAAATCCAATTTTAAAAAGTCGGCATGTTTCTGTCTAAACCAAATGTGACTTTTTGCCAGTGCCTAGGGGCATATGACTGTGAATGGCTCTCCTGAGGTGTGCTGTGTACTCTTTCCAGACACGGGGACAAATGGGTCCTGGGTGTAGAAGGAGTGGGTCTTGCTGACAAGATAGTTGGGGAGGAGTTTTGCCCTGCCCTGATTACACTTCGAATGATCCTGCCTGCAGCACATGTATTGGAACTTGGCACCAAGCATATTCTTGCCTATGTCTTCCCAACCGTTGTGGAACCAAACCCAGTGGAAGAGAAAGAACTGACCAGAACCAGTTTGGGAATAGGGCAGAGATTTCCTCTGACAAAAGGCTGGCATCAGATACAACTGTGGCACCTGCAGATTCTCTCATCTGAGCACTCATGTACCTGTGAAAGATTCAGAAGAAGGACTGCCCTGCTGTCCGAAGAAGGAAGAGTGACCCTGTTTGCCTAGAACACAGACTCTTCAGAAGTAATTTCACATGCCAGTTGGCTGACCTGCTTGAGCTGCAGGGAAACAACAATCTACCAGAGGTCTTTCCTGCAAAGAACCAACTGAGCCTGCCAGAGCCTGTCTGAGCCCCAATGCTGGCATCTGCTGGAGTGAGTCCAGATTCCCAAGAAAAACCCCCATGTATCCTTGGCTGGCATCAGAATGTACTCCTCCTGAACTCCATGTGAAAATCCAAAAGATTTGGGCTCTTCACAACCACAAGCAGACTTCTTGTAGCAAACTATGACTGCCTGTGACACCAGGTGATGCAAATCTCTAGCAACGATTGCTCTTTATGTCAGCCATGATAGTCTACGTCAGCAGGAACTGTCCACATTAACCACCAACATGAGCTCCAGTGATGACCAGTTCTTTGCGCCACACCTAATCTGCTCCTCAGCTGACAGCTACTTCCTCAAACCCTCCGCTGTTAAAAATGGGCTCTTCGATTGGCAGCCAGGTTACCCCCTGTCCAAGCAAGGACCCTCACTCTAGTCAGGGTAAGTCACACACAATCCAAATTATCCTATGCCCACCCTCTGGTAGCTTGGCACTGAGCAGTCAGGCTTAACTTAGAAGGCAATGTGTAAAGTATTTGAGCAATAAATCATGCAATAACACAGTTTAGCACCACAACAATACACCACACAGTGTTTAGAAAAATATATAATATTTATCTGGTAAGATACAGGTGAAAATGAACAAGATTTAATAAGTATACATTGAGATATCACTGTAGAAATGATATAAAGTGTATTTAGCCTTTAAAAAGCAACAAATGTCTCTTGCAAGCACTAAGTATCTGGTTTGCTTTCAAATTCTCCGCAAGGGACCGCAGAGGAGGAGTTGCATGGAAAATGGGGAGATGTGCGTTGATTTTTCCGGCGCACACAGATGATGCGTTGTTGAGTTTTCATGCAGAGCAGGCTTTGCGTAGATTTCCAGCGCGTAGACTGGGATCCTCTTCGGGTTGCGTGGTTTTCAGATGCCCTGGGGACGATGTGTTGAAATCCTTGGCGTGCAGGACGAAGTCACAGGGGTTGCCTCGATCCGGTGGGCGTTGCATGGAAATTTCTGCCGCATGGCAGGAGCTGCATCGATTCCTCTCAGGAAGTTGGGCTGCGTCGTTCCGATTCGACTTTGCGTCTATCCAGTGAGCCGTGCGTCGCATTTTCGGTCGCAATGCTGGCGCTGCATCGATTTCCTCATTGGGAAGTCGGGCTACATTGGACCGGTTTGGCGTGCGGTGATTTTCTCACCGAGAGGCAGGCTGTGCGTCGTTTCTTGCTAGCTGTGCGTTGATTTTCGCCGCACAAGGAGTTCTTTGGCAGAGAGGAAGTCTTTTTGGTCCTGAGGCTTCAGGGAACAGGAGGCAAGCTCTATCCAAGCCATTGGAGAGCACTTCTCAGCACAGCCAGAAGACAGCAAGGCAGCAGGGCAACAGCAGGACAGCAGTCCTTCGCAGAAAAGCAGTCATGTGAGTTCTTTGGGCAGCCAGGCAGTTCTTCTTGGCAAGTTGCAGGTTCAGGGATTCTTCACCCATGATATCTTGTCCTAATGTTGGTAGGGTCAGAGACCCTGCTTAAATACCCAAATTAGCCTTTGAAGTTGGGGAGACTTCAAAGAGTGGCTTAGAAGTGCACAAGGTCCCTTTTCAGTTCCATTCTGTCTGCCAGGGTCCCAGTAGGGGGTGTGGCAGTCCTTTGTGTGAGGGCAGGCTACTGACCTTTAACATGTAAGTGTCAGGCCCTCCACCCTCCCAGCCCGGGAAGACCCATTCAATATTCAATATGCAGATGTATGCAAGTGTGACTTGGCATCCTGTGTTTGGGGTTGTCTGAGTGAATGCACAAGGAAGCTATCAACTAAACCTAGCCAGACGTGGCTTGTAAGGCACAGAAGGATTTAAGTGCAGAGGAATGCTCACTTTCTAAAAGTGGCATTTCTGAAAAAGTTATATTAAATCCAACTTCACCAGTCAACAAGATTGTGTATTACCATTCTGGCCATACTAAATATGACCTCGTTACTCCTTTCAGATCAGAATCTACCACTCAAACAGTATATGAGGGTAGCCCTAATGGTAGCCTATGAAAGGAGCAGGCCTCACAGCAGTGTAAAAGGAATTTAGGAGTTTTACACTGCCAGGACATATAATCTACACAGGTACATGTCCTGCCTTTTACCTACATAGCACCCTGCCCTATGGGTTGCCTAGGGCAACACTTAGAGGTGACTTATATGTAGAAAAAGGGGAGTTTAAGGCTTGGCAAGTACTTTTAAATGCCAAGTCGAAGTGGTAGTGAAACTGCACACACAAGCCTTGTAATGGCAGGCCTGAGGCATGGTTAAGAGGCTACTTCTGTAGGTGGCGCAATCAGTGCTGCAGGCCCACTGGTAGCATTTAATCTATAGGCCCTGGCACATGTAATGCACTTTACTGGGGTCTTATCAGTAGATTAAACAAGCCAATTGGGTATGAACCAATGTCACCATGTTTAAGGGAGAGAGCATATGCACTTTAGCACTGGTTAGCAGTGATAAAGGGGCATATTTATACTCCGTTTGCGCTGAATTTGCGTCATTTTTTTCGACGCAAATTCGACGCAAAACTAACTCCATATTTATACTTTGGCGTTAGACGCGTCTAGCGCCAAAGTTCATGGAGTTAGCGTCATTTTTTTGCGTGAACACCTTCCTTGCGTTAATGATATGCAAGGTAGGCGTTCCCGTCTTAAAAAATGACTCCGATGCTATTGCGTCGGATTTATACTCCCGGGCAAAAATGACGCCCAGGAGTGGGCGGGACTAAAAAACCTGCATTTGCGCCGGATTTTAGCACCTGGGTCAGGGCAGGCGTTAAGGGACCTGTGGGCTCAGAATGAGCCCAGAGGTGCCCTCCCAAGCCCCCAGGGACACCCCCTGTCACCCTTGCCCACGCCAGGAGGACACCCAAGGATGGAGGGACCCACCCCAGGGAAGAAAAGGTAAGTTGTGGTAAGTATTTTTTTTTTATTTTTTTTTGGCATAGGGGGGCCTGATTTGTGCCCCCCTACATGCCACTATGCCCAATGACCATGCCCAGGGGACAGAAGTCCCCTGGGCATGGCCATTGGGCAAGGGGGCATGACTCCTGTCTTTGCTAAGACAGGAGTCATGTTAATGGCGTCTGGGCGGCAAAAAAAAATGGCGCAAATCGGGTTAAGACGTTTTTTTTGCCTCAGCCTGACTTGCCCCATTTTTGGACGCCCAAACGCCATTTTTCCCTACGCCCGCGCTGCCTGGTGTACGTGTTTTTTTTTCACGCACACCAGGCAGCGCCGGTCGGCTAACGCCATTCAATAAATACGGCGCCCGCATGGCGCTTCAGAATGGCGTTAGCCGGCGCTAATTTTTTTGGCGCTAAACTGCGTTAGCGCAGTTTTGCGTCAAAAAGTATAAATATGGCCCAAAGTGTGCAGAGTCCTAAAACCAACAAAAACAGTGTCCAAAAAGTGGAGGGAGGCAGGCAAAAAGTTAGGGGTGACCACCCTAATGCTGTCAGGTCTAACATCTGCCAATGCAGAACTCTACCTGGATCTCTTCCTGTTGACCTGCACTTAGAATCTGACCCCTGTATCAGACTTGCACTCCACTGTGATTGGCCTGAACTCGTGACTTTATTCCAGTCCAGCATGACCAGATTACCACAACTGTGCATTGTACTTTTTAGTATTATTTTCAACTAGAACATTAAAAGTTCATAACGCAGGTTCCTCTGTTGGTATTTTTGACATTTTGGTGTTGTTTTATTTATCAGATTTCACTCTATTTTTTCTAAACACTCTTGAACTGCGACTGGACTTGCCTGAGCCCTTCAGCTGGCCTCTGCTGGAGTGAGTTCTGACCCCAAGAGGTGCCCTTCAGGTTAGGACCCTTGGCAGACATCAGAGAGCACTCCTCCTGGGAGTTTAATCACATCCAGTGCAAAGTAACATGAAGCCCTGAAAAGTCTTGCCACACAGTTGACAGCTTCATCGGGAACATCGCATAGCAATGTGAAGTCTCACAAAGCACCACACACACTTCGTTCAAGAACATAAGGTACAGCTCCAAGTGGACTGAACTCTGTCCTGTGCCCGGGTTGCACTCTGTTGCAGTCAGCCTGAACTTGTGACTTTGTCCTGGTCCACCATGACCAGATACCCACAGTTGGCACTTTGTGCTTCTTGGAGGTATTTTTACTAGACAGTGTAAACATGAATATGTCAGATTCTACTGTCTGAATTTTTGTTGTTCTTGTATCATTTTATTTATTAAAAGTTACCCTATTTACATAAAGTAGCTTTTTCTTGTGTTGTGTTTTCACTTTATTGTTGTTTAAGTACTGCACAAATACTTCACAAATTGCCTCAGAGTTAAGCCTAACTACATTTGTACCAAGCTCCCAGAAAGTTAAGCAGAGGTTTATTTAGTGACTTTTGTGTTTATTATTTGAGTATGGCTTCTACCCCTCTCAACTAATAACCGATTTTCTTTCATATTGAACATAAAATTAAGTATTTTTCATTCACCCTTTGCTCAAAATGCAACAGTTTTCTTGTCTTTCTCTGTTCCTTGACCTAGAGTCATCTTCTCTGTTCTACAGCATTTCAATCTCAGCATGTTTTTATTTGCTATACTGCATCCTTCCACTGCTGACGTCAGACATTGCTTTGCTGTGAACGAGGGACTAGGTTTGCTCCCTCTCTCTGTTCATTCATTTTCTTAACTATATAAAAATGGCCATCTATGTATCCATGCATGTGCAAATACAAGGTGGGATCTTAGACAATATTTTTTAAAGCAAAACAAAAAACTAGTCCAAGATATCTGCAACAAAGCAGCCATGGTTGACTTATCTCTTCCTTTAAGAAAAATCTATCTATGATTGCAGCCACACAAAGCAACCATGTCTTCACCAATTTGTCATTGTCGAGATCTATCACTTCTGCTAGTAACTGTATGCAGCTCAGTTGAAATCTATAAAATAGTCTTACCAATGACAGAATGTGCACCACCATAATAAGTATTACACAACCTGACAATTACAAATCCCATTGACACTGTCATGAACACTGTTGGACCTGGCCCTTTTTGCAGAGTCATCCCCAAACTTTTTGCCTCCTTCCTCCTATTTCTTTCTGACCAGTTTTAGTTGGCTTTAGGACTCTGGGCAGTTTACCAGTACTGACCAGTGCTAAAGTGCATATGCTCTCTGTATACATTGTATTGGTGATTGGTTTATTCATGATTGGCATATTTGATTTACTAGTAAGTCCCTAGTAAAGTGGACTAGCGGTGCCCATGGCCTGTAAATTGAATGCTACTAGTGGGCCTGCAGCACTGATTGTGCAACCCACATGAGTATACCTGTAAACATGTCTCAGACCTGCCACTGCACTGTGTGTGTGTGTGTGTGTGTGTGCACTCGTGCACTGCACTGTGTGTGTGTCCAGTCTTGCACTGCCAATTCGACCTGGCAAGTGTACCCACTTGCCAGGCCTAAACCTTCCCTTTTTCTACTTGTATGCCCCCCCTAAATTATGCCCTAGGTAGCCCTTATGGGCAAGGTACAGTGTATTTAAAAGGTAGGACATGTGCTGGTGTGTTCTAAATGTTCTGATAGCGGAATACTACCAAATTCAGTTTTCACTATTGCAAGGCCTATCTCTCCCATAGGTTAACATGGGGAGTGCCTTTAAATACCTTTTAAGTGCAGTCTCCCATTAGGAGCAGACAGAGATGCTTGGGGAAAGGGTCACATCTGTGTAAATTCCCTAAGCCTATGAGGAATAATATGTAGCCTACTGTCTTCAAAGAAAATGTGATCGGGCAAGTGTTTCTCACTCTTCCCCCCAAACTCAAGGCATGTTAGGAGTCAGACAACTCTATCAGAGTAACTCGCACCTGCAGGAGGAGTGCTGTGTACAAATATAAACCCCCTACGGGTCCCACAGAAGAGTAGCCCACAGGTGTTGGTATTGTACAATAAAAGGATATATACTGTGCAGTATTCATATATAAATATTATGAATCTGAACAATGGCAATTTTCACAGTAAACTTAGCAGTCATAATAAGTTAAATATCACAAACATTTTCCAACACACATTCCTACTCTTTCCATTAGGATAGAGTTGTCCCTACCTAGCATCTACTTATATGTTATCAGTCTTGAGGTTATTGTATGGTTTCAATGATTATCAGAATTCAACTATTTATATGCCAAGCAGTGCTTAATTTGTAAATAAAAACGTGCCGTGCCCAAAGCTCTTCTCTTAAACACGCGGCTGCTGCAATTTAATGTGCGAACATGGAATACTGAGGCAGCGTAATCTTGAAGCCATCTCGGGCCTCTTCAATCCATTTGCAGCCACTCCCTGCCTCTTCAGCTCACTCTTGCAGCTTTCTGCTTTCTTCCATCGTGAAGTTTTTTTCATTTTTCTCTTCCTCCGTCTTTCCCATATGTGTCTTTTGCTCGCAGTAAATGGCAGAAAAAATAAGTGCCGGCCCTGAAAAATAAGTGCCGGTGCCTTGCACCGGGAAGAACAAGCACAAAATAAGCACTGATGCCAAGTCATGTAAGTATCCCTGCACACCTCAGAAAGCTGTCGGGCTTGAGGTCAAACAGCAGTATTTCAGCATGTACCTTTAACAATCTCTCCTCGTGTCTGCCCACACAAATCCTTGGTAGTCTTTATACCTTCTCCTCGAATGATTTTCCATGGAGAAAGGGGGGGAATACCTACGAATCTTCTCATATCATCACTCCTGGAAAGTAGCAGCGCTTCTGTAACAGCAGCACATGGAAGGCAGACAAATGACGCCATTTTATTTTATTCCAAGCCTGATGGGTGCGAGGCTGGTTGGCTTTACACCTATAACCAGTGGCCTAGTAAAGATGCCATAGCCTCCCCCCCGCACCCCGCATGCAAGAAAGGCAAATGACCCCTACACACAATTTGGTACTGAAAGAGAGCCAGAATGTGTGTTGAAAGGGCCCTTCATGGCACAGGACGCTGGTGCACTATTGGTAGCTATTTCACTTGCTCTAATAATTGCACGTTATCCTGTAGCATCTCTGGAAAAGAAAAATATCAGCTCTCTATTTTGTTAATGTAAATAACGTACACTTGCACCTCTGAAACTAATGTCTAAAACTATTATGGTGATCTGGTACATTCTCCTAACATTATCATTCACAATATTAGTTTTCTAGGCTATAAGCCTGATGCACACACTCGCTAAAGAGTTTGTGCTCTTATGTTGCCATACAATCATGGCTAGATTGTATGTAGCACATATGTATCACCTGGAAAACCCTACCATATATAACACACCTTGCAACTGATCAGCATAGAAAAACACTACCTGCAACAAGACCTTTCCTGAAATAGGAGTCATTGTTAATAGTGTGGAGTTTTTTCTAATGTTTGCAACTGAAACGAGGCCATTTTCAGTCAGAAACGTTCGTACATTTTCCTGTGGATGTGTAATAATTTTGGAAAGCAGAGTTTAGCTGCGTGATCAGGCTCATTTTTCTCTGGAGTTACACTTTCTCTCTTTGCAATGTTGGGCGCTAAGATGTTTATGCCGCAATCATGCAAATCAGGGCCCTTTTTGCATGTACTAATGAGGCAACCCGTTGCCCTTTGAGTGCAGTGAGCAGGGAATTGGGCAATTTCATGCTCCATTACTTGATTGAATTGTTTTCTCTGGAACCCAAGCTGCTCCATTTGACCTAACAGTCATTTCAATATTTTTTATTCAATATTTCTGCACTGCAGTGTAACTACTGATATCCACTTTTGAAAATATATTGAGAACTTGTAAGTGGGTTTTTGTGGCAATTTCTTACTTATGTTGAAGAAGTATTATTTGCCACGTATTCGGTGTGCACCATCAAACTGGTGTTTTATGCCCAAGCTCTTCCGTGGTGTTGAAAGTGTTGATTTCATTCACATATAATAATATAAACTGCAATTCAGTATGATCATCACTAACTTACTGTTGTTATGATGGAAAATTATAATAGGTATTAAAGTACAGTTAAGTGACTGCCCAAGAAGGAGAATAGTCTCTCGGCGTCAGTGATCTCTGTGTGTGTGTTTGAGTGTGTGTGTATGTGTGTGTGTTTGTGCACAAACATAGGATTGTAAACAGCAGTTAGCTGATGCAGCTGTATTGTATTGTGCTTTATTTGACATAGTGGGTGAAAATGAACAAGAGCATGGTCATTTACGAAAAGGAATAGCGTCCTAGTAGTCCCATGTGACTGTGTACTTTAGCTTGACATGAGTATAAATGCTTTTTTATTTTTGGGTCCCACTCAATAGGTTTAGAGCTTTACATTTTCTACCTCAAATTGCCATATCTCAGCTGCACATGGTTTATTCTGAATAGCAGTACAAACTTTGACAGAAATACCCATCTAAGACTAAGGGCCTGATTTAGAACTTGGTAAACAGGTTACTCCATCACAACGGTGACTGATATGCCCTCCTCCAAAATCTAAATCTTAGGCCCTATATTCTTTGATGGTGGATGAGCAGACACCCACTCCAAAGATGCACTAAGAGAACAAGTGTACTCCTTCTATTCACCCAGCACTCTCACCCACACCCAGAAGACATCAAGGTGAATCACCAGTTGCATGTCCTTGGCAGATATTGTTCCCTACCCAATAGCAAGTTAAGTTGAAGTGATTTCACAGAGCAGTGGTCATTACTGGACAATGAGGTATTAAGTCCTCTTTAAGGGCTTGGCTTTCCCAGGATGGAAACAAGGGGAAGACAGCCATGCACGCCCTACCTAAAGCCTTAAGGTGTTCGTAACATGTGATATGGAACTAAGGAACCACTGGCAAATCAGAGTCATACTCACCGCAGAAAGAACAGGGCCTTTAGGTCCTGACGACAAGCTGATAGCCAGTGAGTGGGACGCCATTGAAACAAGATAGCACCCTCCATCTGGAAGTGAGGTGTATCAGTAGTGTGACAAATCAGGTACCACAATCACAACAGCCTAAATATAGGCAGATGCTCGACACAGGAAGCCATCATCACCAGTGTCAGGTAAGATGAACTATGCTGTGCTAACCCCAACAGGGTTTTTTTAAATTGACAAGCATACTAGCTGGAGACTTACAGCAACATAAGAAACCTGGATAGAAAGGGGCAATATGGATACGAGAACTAGAGATTGATGAAATACTGGGCTAAAGTTACGGAACATTATGGATGGAGGCGCATAAAATAAAGATAATTACTGGATAATACTGTGGTTAAGTACAGATTGAGCTACAGCCCTGTTGAAGTCTATGGGTGATTTCCGAGATGAAACACGTGTTGGCAAGAGTGGCTGGCGAGAGTGGCAGAACTTGAGCTGAAGCTGTATTGTGATACGAAGAGGAATATGAAATAAATTATGAAGATGGACTAATACTGGACACTGGTGGGACGTGTGCCTTCATTTATAGAGACTTTGAATCAGTGATTTATGATTGTTGATTTCAGGGATTTGGGGTGTTTGTCCCTGGTTAGTGCACCGTCTGAGGATGTATTAAGTATTGTGTTTGAAATTTAGGATACAGGTGACAGGCAGCGCCAGAGTACTCCTGAAAACCACCCATTTATGAATCAATAACCCCAATGGGGCTCTTGATCCTTTACCTTCATATAGACAATATTTGAAGTTTTATAGTTTTGCTCTTCACATACTGTTAGGGCAGATCTCAGTTTTAAAACCCAAAACCACTTTGGTGATAACCTTGATCTTATTTCTAAACCACATGACTATGTTAGATTAGCAGATGGACCAGATACATTGAAAAATGTACTTTACAGAGAACCTGAAACCAGCTCAAATGGGAATTAAATGTAACCACCCCAATTATTCCAACATCTGGAGGGTTTGAAATGTATGTAGTCAATCTACTCTATACCTTCTTAAGTTTTGGTGACACACAAGAGACATTAAGATAATCTGGATATTTAATGTCCCATTGATTTGAAATTAAAAGTGATGGTTGCAAATGTAAGAAAGCACAAATAAGCCCCTTTTAGTTTGAAAACCACTGGGAGCCTACTGCCTCAATCGGCAATGTGGGCAAGCATGCTATCAATACTTGTCCAGTACCATCCAGTTCAACTTTCTCTGAGTTTCTTATAAATCATACTGTTAAAAAGCCAAGGAAAGACAGATGAATGGGGAGATTTAAGGGAAGTGGCGCTGCACCCAGTGCAGCGCCACTTTCCTTGCATCCCTTGGCACCCCCCTACCGTCACCATGTGTGTGCTGATCTAAGATACGGTGCACAATGGCACATGGTAAGGGGCAATAGCATCAAACATTTTGACGCTATTGATGTACTGTTCAGCTTTAGCGCCAAAATGTTTGCACTAACCCTGACCACTATATGGGGGCCTATTGTAAACAATGGTTTGCCCCCTTTTAACGCCTGCTCTGAGCCCTCATAAATCTGGGCCGAAGTGTCTTATTCACATTTGCCACCAATTCCTGGGAGATCTCATATTGCAACATTTCCTTAAACAACGCTATGCAAATTTAAGAAGCTAATGTGTACCAAATACACAAAGTCCTTTTCGTCAACCACTCTTACAACCACAGAATAAAATCACAGAACAGATGTATTGACCACCCAAACCTGTAGAAGGATGTTTATTATTTACCTCAAAAACACAGACTTGTAAAAATGCACATGGAACAAAAGTAATACCGGAGGTAAAAATGCTTTCTTTAAGGATTTCAATATCTGCCTATATGATCAGGCACAGTCATGACTCAAGCAGGCCATAAACACCACTAACATGCTTCCATTATTACTCCCAAAGTACATTACGAACATCACCTGACAACGTATAATTCAAAATTTAAAGAACCCATTATATCTCTGTACGGATGATCTTGTGCACAGCATCTTCACATGTAGATTCTATCCACAAGTAATTCAGCCTCATCTAGACAATCTTGGATGCCTTAACTCAGATCCATGGGGCGGCGCCAGAGTACAGAAGCCCAAGATAGCAGCTCTTTAGAACATCTCACCGATCCCAGCCTTGAGTAGCTTCTTCTTGATATACACACACACATAAACGATTATTAATTCATTATGGAGAAGTCAGTAGTAATCATGGTTACCTTTTACAAGGAGCAAGGAAGTACTTATTACCGTGTATTTGGCAAGCTTAACTTTTAATAGGTTATTTTACAATTTGTGGGTTTTTTAATTCCTTGAATCCATTCCACTTGAGTCCATTCATATGGCAGCCCCTATTGTGATAGGAGCTAATTACAGGGAAGTAGTTATTCTACATCTCAAACTTCGAGCTGTCCCTCATGCAGGGGTAGTTAGTTTTGTAATAGCTGCTCAAGAGGCATCAGAATTTGAGACATTTTACTCATGGGTGGAATTTGAGGCTGGAGATGCTGCCTCTATTCAGGCTCATAAGGCAGCACCTCCGCCTGCAGATTATAGAACTTACCAAGATTTGGAAATCCCTTTGACTTACCAAGAATACCAGAACTGGTCGAGCCAACCTCGATGGAGCACAGGCTGGCTACAGGAGCCACACAGGCCCTGATAAACAAAGTACATTTCTTGGTCTCAACAGCGAGATATGCGTGATATGTGTTGATTGGGCCCTCGCAGAGATGGCGATGTGTCGATCTGTCCCACGCAGTGAAGGTGATGCTTCAGTTCCGAAGACAAGCAGTGGAGCCGAGATGAGTTGGTTCCAAAGTGTGATGCTCTGGGTTTCTCTGCACAGTCGAGGGATGCGTCCTTCCCCTTAGACTGCTGTGGTGGTGATGCATGGTTTTGATGCATCAGGCTCTCAAGGCAATACAGTGGTTCTGAAAGCGATGCACCAATTCTACTCTACCAATCCAGTGGATGCTCCGGTTTTGCTACATGCAGACAGGAGATGAATCGATTTCCATGATGCAAATATCTGGGTCCACTTCCAGTGAACCAGGAGCATGGGTAGAAATCTTGATATCCCTGAGTCTCAAGCAATAGGAGGCAAGCCAACAAGCCCTTGCAGCACACTTCAGGTAGAAGGCAGAGTCCAGCCCTCCATCATCAGAGTCAGTGTAGCAAGCAGAAGGGAAACACCAGAGAAAAGAAGGCCTTTCAGCTCCAGCAGATGAGCCCTTTAAGCAGCACAGCAGTTCATCTGACAGAGTACAGTTGTAGGTCCAGAAGTGTCTGACTTGATGCGGTCAAAGACCTAGTACCTATACCCAAATGTGCCTTTGAAGTTGGGGTGACCTCAAAGAAGAGTTTTTGAAGTGCACAAGGATCCTGTCTTCCTCAGCCCTGACTTCAGACTACTAGTAGGGGGTAATCAGTCTTGTGTGAGGGACAGACAGTGCCTATCCAGGTGTAAGTGTCACCCCCCTCCTGTCCATCTTGCCCAGGAAGAGCCTCCAGAATGCAGATGAGTACTCAGACACAAATAACGTTCCTGTGTTTGTTGATCTCTAGAAGGAAGGCAAAAAGTGTAGATGTCACCCACCCCAGACATAAATTGGAGACAGACTGTAGGCACAGAAGGATGTAAGAGCAGAGAAATGCCCACTTTCTATAAGTGGCATTTCTAACAAAAATAATGTAAAATTCAGTTTTATCAGTGAAGAGGATTAATCATTAACATTCCAATGATATGAAACATGATACAGCTACTCCTTCTCAATCAGGAATTATATCTTAAATGTGTATAAAGGAATTCCCAATGTTAAACTATAAGAGGGGTAGGCCTCACAGTAGTGAATAATGACTTTAGGAGTTTTTCACTACCAGGACATGTCAAACTTAAAAGTACATGCCCTACCTTTTAGTCACATAGCACCCTGCCCTGTGGGCTACCTAGGGTCTGCCTTAGGGGTGACTTAAATGTAATAAAAGGGGAGTTTACAGCTTGGCCAGGGGGTTAAAATGCCAAATCAAAGTGGCAGTCAAGCTGCACACAGGCTCTGCAGTGGCAGGTCTGAGACATGTTTAAATGGTTACTTAAGTGGGTGGCACAATCAGTGATACAGGCCCACTAGTAGCATTTGATTCAGAGGTCATGGGTATATGGTACACCACTTTAAAAGGGACTTACAAGTCAATTCAATATTTAAATTGTGGATACATCATTGTTCCCATGTTCAGAGTGAGACACACATGCACTTTAACACTGGTCAGCAGTGGTAAAGTGCTCAGAGTCCTAAGGCCAACAAAAAGAATCTGCAAAAATATGAGGGAAGCAGGCAAGAAGTTTGGAGAAGACCAGTCTAAGGCTGACAGGTCTAACAGAAAGAAAGAGACAGAATAACAGATTCTTTCAGGATCATTTTTCACCTACACATCACTCGAGAAGGTCACAGTGGTCATTCCAGAGTTACATTGGGCGACGTGTTCAGTTTGTCAGGTTTCCTTCATGAAGGATCATGCTAATGGGTAACCAAGCAGGCAGCATTAGGGATCCATGTATAATACATAGCAGCATGCAATGCTGCATGTTTGCAAACACCTGAATTATTCCCATGTCTCTCACACAATTATTACACAAGAAGACGCCTCATCTGTTAAAGCAATACCACGTCACTATATAGCCTTCCCAGTGCTGAATAAATTGATTGTCATCTTACTCGAGTATCCCTGGCTTTCACAAATCAAGCCACCTCTACGATATACTACCCTCTATCCCCTCTCCCTACTCCACCTACACCCACCACCCGCTTTACAACATTCTCCATTGGTCAACTTTTCAACCCCCCCCACTCCCCTCTGGGCACAGAGATCTTGCCCCACCCTTTTTGCATTTATTGTATACCTGCCTCCTGTACATCACTCTGTTTTAGCCAGGTTTGTCCTATATAATTCATATACATACCTACAGACACTTGTGAACAAGTTGGTAAAGATGGAACATTGGTCACAATTGAAGTACGCGGAGTGCTATACGAAAAAAGCCACGTTTCTGCACCAGAAGGGAGTACACAAAATATCATCTGACATTAATGTAGGCCCTGATTGCAAGTTGCTTGTAAAATTCCAACCCATGCTTAATGCCCTGTATATGCATGAGTCAGAATTAAGATTTGGATTTCATTTAAAACATCCGATAATTATCAGCTGCATTAAATAAATCTACATTTGTTACATTTTGGCAGGTCAAACCTTCTGAAATTTAACAGGGAGAAACTTATCATATTCACCATATCATGCTGATTTTTGTTCGTTAAACACCAAAAGCTACAAGTTATTCCCCAGAAAACTCGTAATAGATGCTGCTTATCGCACCTCATAAATAACAAACCCTGTGCTATTGTTATTTATCAGGTGAGTTAAATAGAACCCATACTTGTAAACAGGCCCTTAGTTTCCTAGACACTGTTTACAAAAGTATTGTCTCACTGGGTGTACATTTTCTATCATTTACTTCAGTGTGGCGATATATATGTGGCCCAGTGCTTAATTTGTGCTTGTTGTTTCCAGTGTGTGGCACCGGCACTTATTTTTGAGGGCCGGGGTTTATTCTTCTGCCTCAAGCATTTGCTTCCAGCAAAAGACACATATGGGAAAGACGGAGGAAGAGAAAAACGGAAAAGCGTCACAAAGGGAGAAAGTAGAAAGCTGCAAGAGTGAGGTGAAGGGGCAGGGAGTGTCTGTAAATAGATTGAAGAGGCCCCCAGATGGCTTCAGGATTACGCCACCTCAGTATTCCGTGCTCACACATTTAATTGCAGCAGCCGGTGTTTGAGGAGCGCTTTGGGCACCAGCACGTTTTTATTTACAAATTAAGCACTGATGTGGCCCATAGTTAGGGCACTACATTTATGTCAGACAACATTCTGACAGTAATATTCTTATACCGAACACGCACTAGGAACACATTTTTGAGCTATGGCTGGACCTCGAAAGGACATAGTGTTCAACCAGCAGGTATAAAAACACTGACTTTATGTTGAAATGGACAAAATGCGATAAAAGGCTCGGGTGCCCTTTAATCCCTAGCAGCATCAGACAGGTGAAAAATATTTACCCGAAATTCAGAGAGACATAGGGGCATATTTATACTCTGTTTGCGCCGAATGTGCGTCAAAATTGTTGACGCACATTCAGCGCAA
Source organism: Pleurodeles waltl (assembly GCF_031143425.1). Classification (NCBI taxonomy): domain Eukaryota; kingdom Metazoa; phylum Chordata; class Amphibia; order Caudata; family Salamandridae; genus Pleurodeles; species Pleurodeles waltl. The sequence goes on from NC_090439.1 coordinate 1,090,953,128, forward strand.
ACACTGCCCCATATTTATACCTTGACGTCCGACCCCGCGGGCATCAAAGTTCCACCATGTGCGTAATTTTTTAGAAGGGTGAACCAGCCTTGCGTTAATTATATGCAAGGTAGGCGATCCCTTCCAAAAAATGACTTTAAGGCCTGTGCCCCATATTTATACTGTGACGTCATTTTGACGCACAGGAGGGGGCAGGCCTTAAAAAACGGTGCCCAGCCTGATGGGCGCCGTTTTTTAATGCCTGGGTCAGGGCAGGCGTTAAGGGACCTGTGGTCTCAGAAGGAGCCCAGAGGTGCCCTCCCATGCCCCCAGGGACACCCCCTGCCACCCTTGCCCACCCCAGGAGGACACCAAAGGATGGAGGGACCCATCCCAGGGATGTTAAGGTAAGTTTAGGTAAGTATATTTTGTCGATTTTTTTTTGTGGCATAGGGGGGCCTGATTTGTGACCCCCTACATGCCACTATGCCCAATGACCAGGCCCAGGGGACATAAGTCCCCTGGGCCTGGCCATTGGGCAAGGGGGCATGACTCCTGTCTTTGCTAAGACAGGATTCATTTCAATGGGGGTTGGGCGTAAAAAAAAGTGACGCAAATCGGGTTGAGGCCAAAATTTTGCCTCAGACCTGACTTGCCCCATTTTTTGACGGCCAAGCTCCATTTTCCCCTACGCCGGCGCTGCCTGGTGTGAGTCATTTTTTTTGACACACACCAGTCCGCAGCGCCGGCTAACGTCATCCAATAAATAAGGCGACGCATGGCGCTTTGGAATGGCGTTAGCCGGCGTTAAAAATTTTGACGCACAACTGCGTTGGCGCAGTTGTGCGTCAAAAAGTATAAATATGGGCCATAGAGTGTAGCATCAAAGAGAGGCAATGACGGGGTTAACTACGCCAAGTGATTCTCGTCTAGGCGCTGAACTTTAAAGCAAAAAGAAAGGGTGCTTGTGAGGACACCTTTCTGAAGTTCACACTTTCCTCTTGAAAATATTAAATGTCATTTATGGTGAATCACCACTGAATTGTTTTTTTTAGACAGCAGGGGGACTGCAAGCTAGCAACTACACTTAATCTGTTACCATACACTTAAAGCTTGACATTAAGCAGTAGAGAGATTGGGGGCACGTGGTCTCCTTATCAGAAAACACATTTCTTGAGGGTGGGTGAAGGGTCCACGTAGGATGCACAATTAAAAAAAGACTTTGAGCCTCAGTTACGAAATTTGTATATTTCCCTTGTTTTGCATGCACAATAAATGAGTGCCTATAGAGCGTGTATGTGTGCGTACACACAGAGGTAAAGCACACGCTGTAGTATATATGGTAAAAACTTACTGTCATGAAACTCCAATTAAGCTTCGCATTTAAATTGCTAATTTAATTAAAATATGAAATTAAATGCAAATTTTAGATTGGTGCAGAGCGAGGTGAACTCCCCAGCGATTTCTTGTGCCTCTTCTTTTTCTTGAATTCTAGCAGTATACCGTGAAATAAGCTAACCATGACGCCTACTTTGCTTTAATGAAAGATGGCATCACAGACAAGTTGATAGGAAATTTCCTTCAAACACATTTACCTTTTGACAAGTCCTAGTTTTATCAGCGCTTCAAAACAAGCATAGACAATGCCAATAGGCTTGACTTATCAATGAAAGAGCCTTTTGTGACATTGATGGATGAGTCTAGGCACTCAGTAAGTCATTACCTCCCGTCCCTCCCTCGTCTTCCTTTCTACCAATGAGGCTCCCTGCATTCCCCTAGACCCCTACCTTCCCCTTAAAAAAGCCCCCCCACCCCTACCACCTCCTGTTTGTTTTGTCTAGCCCCGCTAGACTTACCATTTCCTTCTCCTCCACGGCAGGGCCTGGGAGGGCGTCGTCTTCACGCTCGACGAGCGCGGAGCACCTCGCTGAGAGTTTCTCGGCGATCGCTTCTTCTTGTGGCAGGCGGCGCTGCCTTGGAGACGCGTCCTTGGAGTTGGCTGACGGAGTCGGTCGGCTCTATGGTGGCTGGGGATGTGCTTCCGGATCTTCGGCTCGCGTTTGCTGTGCTGATGTGCCGGTTGGGAATATTTGCATTTTGGCAGTAGGACGGGCGTTTCTGCCTGCGTTTTTTATGGTTTGGGGTTAATTGATGCACTTTTTCATTTGCTGATGTTGATTTTGGGGGGGGGGCTTTCTCCAGTGTTTTACTGGGTGCTGTTGGCCTTTTGGGTACATTTCTTGTTGGGATAATGTCGAGGCAGGTTCCTTCCAAGCGGCGCAGGATTGTCTCTTCTTCGGAGGAGGAGGAGGAGGATGTTGCGGTTCCCCTTCCCACTCCTGGTGGACACCAGGTTGCAGTAGGGGTTCCTGCGCCTCTCATGTCCAGAGAAGAGGTTCAGGACTTGATTGAGGTGTCTGTGTCTCGTGCTCTTCAAGCTGGAGCACCTAGACCTGGGCGTTCTACAGCATCCTGTCCTTCGGGGGCTGAGGAGGGGTCCTCTTCATCAGATGATGACGCTCCTTCTACTTCTTCTGGTGGGAAGTATGTCTCCAGGGAGGAGATGTGGGAGGTTCTGACGCATGTTCGGGACAATTTAGGGTTTCCTGTTTTTCAACCTTCAGGGACTGATTCACGCTTGTTCCCTCAATATCAATCACCTTCAAGGTTTGCCATGCCTTTTCAGGGCCCTGTTAAGGGTATGGTGTTCCGGGAGTGGAAAGATGTGGACAAGTCTCAGGTTCTGCGCTTCCTTCAGTAACTGTACTTACTGGAAGGGGAGGATGTGTTGCCACCTTCCGTTAAGCTTGATTCCATTTTGGCAACTTTAATTGGCAAGACGGCGGTCAATCCGGAGGACTGTGTTCCTGCTGATGCCACTGACAGAAAGGTGGATTCGGGTCTGAAGAGGGCATTTGCGGCAGAGAATTTGGCCCTTAGAGCTGGTATTTTTTCTGCTTATTCTGCCCAATCCTTGGTGCAGGATTTTGACAAACTGGCGGTAGCTGTTCAGGAGGGTTCGGAGTGTTCGGAACTGCTGGCAGGTATGGAACAGCAGGCCAGGTTGCTGGCGGACATGTCATCTGCTGTTGTCCGCACTTCGGCTCTGGCTTCGGGAGCTTTGATTGGGGCTCGTAGGTCCCTCTAGTTAATGATGTGGAAGGCGGATCCTGGGGAGATGTCTGCTCTTCTGAGGCTGCCTTTTGAGGGGCGCAATTTATTTGGGGATCAGTTGCCTTCCATGCTTTCGAAAGCTTTTAAGGAGAGGAAGCACACCTTGCCTTACAAAGGTGGTTCTTCTTCTGGCAAGGGTTGGCGGAAGCATTCTTGTTCTTCTCCCAAATGTGATTCCAAGTCTTTTTTTTCCAGGAAGCGTCGTTTTCAGCCCCGTTTTTCTCCTAAAAAGTCTGCTACTTCGGGGCGGGGAGGCCTCAAGAAGGGTTCCTGACAATCACTGTGGGCCTGGCAGCGGGCCGGTTTGGGGGCCGGCTGAGGCACTTTCTTCACATTTAGCAGGAGGATGTCAACGATCGCTGGGTGCTGGACATTGTGAACAATGGCTACTCCATAGACTTTGACGTAGTGCCTCCAGATACCGGGGTTCGTCCTACCCCACTGCCTGCAAATGGTGCCCAGAGGCGGGCATTGTTGGAGGGGGTCCGGGACTTGCTCATCAAGAGGGCCATATCCCATGTTCCTGTGGGGGAGAGAGGTCTGGGCGCTTATTCCATCTTGTTCCTGGTTCCAAAGGTGTCAGGGGGCTTTCATCCTGTCCTCAATCTCAAGGGTGTAAATTCCTGGATCAAGACTGTGCATTTCCGTATGCTTTCCATTCAGTCAATTGTTCCTCTGGTCGGTCCAGGGGATTTCCTGGGGTCTCTGGATCTGCAGGATGCTTACCTGCATGTTCCAGTGGCTCTGTCTTCTCAGAGGTTCCTACGCTTTGCGGTGGGCCAGGACCATTTTCAGTTTTGTGTTCTGCCATTTGGCCTCAAGTCCTCACCACGGATTTTCACCAAGGTGCTGGCCCCTCTGGTAGCTCTTCTACATTCCGAGGGGGTGTTTGTCCATCCTTATTTGGACGATATTCTGATTCAAGCTCCCACTCAGGTTCTGTTAAGGAGTCACGTGGCCCGGGTTCTGTTGGTCCTGCAAAATCAAGTTTTTTTGGTCAACTGGGGGAAGTCAGATTTGGTCCCTTCCCAGGATCTGGTTTTTCTCAGGCCCGTTTTCAGACTCTTCAAGGCTTGGTGACTGTGTCGGAGAAGCGGTTGTTGTGCCTCCAGTCACAGGTGTTGTTGATCTTGTCGCAGCCTGCTCCCAGAGCCCTTCAGTGGTTGCGTCTGCAGGTTCATTTGGCGTCAGTGATTTTTCTGGTGCCATGGGCACGGTTTCATCTTCTTTGCCTGATGAATTGGTTTCTCGTTCATTGGTCTCCGGGGTCGAGTTCTCTTCGGACAAGGATTCCTGTGTCGGGGTTTGTTCGCAGGGAGTTGGGTTGGTGGCTGGTGCCGGCTCATCTTTATTTTGTGGTGTCTTTATCTCCTCCTCGCCCGGTGGTAGTAACAACCGATGCCAGCCTCTCCGGTTGGGGGGCTTGGCTGGGGTGGGCTCAGGTCCAGGGGTTTTGGTCGCCTCTGGAGGCCAGAGGCTCCTCGAATTGGCAGGAGCTGAAGGCGGTGCTTCTTGCTCTGGTTCATTTTCAGGAATCCCTGAAGGGATTGGATGTTCTTATCCGGACAGATAACTTGGTGACCAAGGCTTACGTGAACAGGCAGGGAGGGACCAGGTCGCGTTCGCTGTTCCGCATTGCGAGGGACATTGTTTTTTGGGCGCAGGGGTGGGTTCTATCTCTGTGAGCCACCTACATTCAGGGGGTGGTCAATGTTCGGGCGGATCTTCTGAGCAGAGTCATTCCTTCGTCTCAGCTTTTCTCCCTCCGGTTGTCTCTGTTTCATCGCCTGGTTCGCCTGTGGGGTCTTCCGGTGTTGGATTTGTTTGCCTCCCAGAGAATGCGAAAGTGAGGCGCTTTTGCTCTCGGTTTCGTTGTCATCAGGCTTGGGCGGTGGACGGGATGTCGTGTCCTTGGCCTCAGGATCTTTTGTACGCCTTTCCGCCCTTCCAGTTGCTCTGTGCATTTCTGGTGAGGGTACATCTTCTGAAGGCCAGGGTTCTCTTGATCGCGCCCCATTGGCCACAGGCGAATTGGTTTCCGTTGCTTCGGTTGATGGCCTCCGATCACATGTGGACTCTTCCTCTCTGTCCCTCACCTCTGGAGTTTCCTTGCCTCCCGATGGGGTCGTTGCGGCGGTTGCACTTGACGGCTTGGAAGTTGAACGGAGGGGATTGACGAGCTTAGGGGTTCCGGTCGCTTTGAGTTCTACTTTGCTGGCTTCACTGCGTCGTTCCACGTTGCTCTCTTATGGTCGGCAGTGGAAGGTTTTTTCTTCCTGGTGTTTGCGGCATACGTTGGATCCTACGGCAGCTTCTCTGTTTGAGGTGATGCAGTTTCTGCAGGATGGGGCCCAGTTGGGTTTGTCTGCAGCTTCACTGCGTGTGCAGTGGGCTGCGATTCAGGCTTTTAGGGGTCTGTGGCGTAATCTGTCTGATGAGAGTCATTTGATGCCTCGGTTTTTCCAGGGCCTTCTTAACTTGTTTCCTCGTTCAGTGCGGGATTTTCCTTCCTGGGATCTTTCTTTGGTGTTGGATGCTTTGACTGTTCCTCCCTTTGAACCTCTGGATTCCTGTGACTTACGTCATCTATCTTTGAAGACTTTTTTTCTGGTGGCTGTTACTTCAGCCCGTCGTTTGGGGGAGTTGGGGGTGTTGGCCTACTCTTTTCCTTTTTGTAAGGTTTTTCCTAATTGGGTTGTGCTTGTACCGGTTCCTTCGTTTGTTCCCAAAGTGAGTTCAGCTTTCCATGATCGACAGGAGGTTATCCTTCCTGCTTTTTGTCCCGATCCTTCGTCGGATGAGGAGGTTTGGTTGCATTCTTTGGATGTTCGTCAATCTTTGTTGGAATATCTACGGGTGCTTGCTCCTTTCCGGAAGGGTGATTCCCTGTTTGTTCATTTCGGTCCAGCTCGGAAGGGGGAGAAGCCGTCCACTGCTTCCTTGAGCCGTTGGGTTCGCTTTCTGATTTTGATGGCTTATTCTTTGAAAGGGGTTGTTCCACCCCAGGGGATACAGGGCCGTTCTACCAGGGGTATGGCTGCTACGGTGGCAGAGCTGCAGGGCGCTTCTGTGGTGGAAATTTGCAGGGCCGCTACTTGGGCCTCACCTTCTACCTTTGTTCGTCATTACAGACTGGCGGACTTGGGCGGTTTGGAGTCGGTATTGGGTCACCGTGTCTTGTCCTCTATGATGTAATAGGGGGGTGGTTGTCCGGTGTCCATTTTTGGTTGTGATTAAACTTGTTGCAACTCAGTGTCCGTCTCCTGTTTTTCTCTTGCTATGTCTCATTGGTAGAAAGGAAGGCGAGGGAGGGACGGGATGTAATGCGTCCATTACTTACGTTAATGGCATTACTCCTAGTCCTACTCCCTCGCCTTCCTTTCTGTTCCCTCCCACCCTCCCGGTACAGACTGCCTGAGTTGCTGTTTGGGCTTGTTTCTGTACAGGAGGTGGTGGAGGTGGGGGGAGCTTTTTTAAGGGGAAGGGAGGGGTCTAGGGGGAGGCAGGGAGCCTCATTGGTAGAAAGGAAGGCGAGGGAGTAGGACTAGGAGTAATGCCATTAACGTAAGTAATGGACGCATTATAAATGCATTCTGTCTCTCATCTTTGCACTCATGCATCCATTCATCCGTCCACCAACACTGTCTTCTTTGACACAGCCTCAAGAAAACAAACACTAACTCAACAACTTAACAAAGATAAATTAAGAGTCGAAGTCCAAAAACAACTAAATATTGCAGCTGGTGTCTATCTTCATCTTCATCGTGCAAATGTTTCATAAATAATCTACCGTTTTCTAAAAGTTCAAGAATGGCTGCCACATTCTGGCCATCTTGAAAGGGTAAATAATTATGCACTACGGACCACAGCATTCCATAATGGTCTCCTGGTGTAGAGGAAACAGCTAAATCGGATGCAGCACACCACAGATGAAATAAGCTGCAAGCAAGCAACCCATTAGCAGTGCCTGGACAGCTGTGGAATCCTCTTGAAAAACATTACATTAAAAAGAGAAGCAGCAAAGAACCGAAATGGAAACTATAAAACGATAAAATTCAACCTAAAGGACTGGCCAGCCAACCATGACACCAATGTACACTCAATTTCAGGTGGATGTGCACATGCAATCAGAAAATGCCCTCATTCATAAGGCAAGAGAGACTGTGACTGATATTTTCTGAACCATTACCCTCTGCAGGTCGCTGTCATTGATAGAAGTAGAGTGTAAATAACCCTCAAACAGACCAGTGGAAATACAGAGCTGACCAAAAGGCCCTGTATGTATCTATATGGATATTCATCTTTATGTATAGTTGTATATTTATATGTCTTATAACGAGACATGGAGCAATACCCTAGACCTGAACAGTGATGACATCAGGTTAGCGTCCACCTGGAAACAGAAGCCACCTGATGCCTCTGATGGACTAAGCACTTTACCTACAGTAGACCCATAGGAATAAATGGATTTCTCCAGGACAAGTGGAGCTGCCCCCCCCTTATACAGCCATGAGGACCAGTTGAATGTTTAGGCTTCACTGCCACCCCAAGTGACCTAAAAGACAGCAAGGAGACTCTTGGGTTTGCAAGTGTGAGCAGGAGGGTGCTCTGTTCTTCAGGAGTGAAGGGGCTGTGCAAGAAACCCCCAGCAGCAGGAGAGAAGCATCAGGAGGGAGGAAGGGTGGCACAGGGATGTAGCAAAACCAGCTCCCTTCAAAATGTGTCCCTTTTGGAGGCCAGGAGATAAGAGCTCACCACCAGGTGTAAACTGAGCCTAAGCTCAAAGAAGCGACCCATTGGGACACGAGTTTTGATCCTGCAAAGATTGGCCATTTAAATTAAACATGACTGCTGGGAAAACTGATTGTGTAGGACTACACCGCTTCTCTCTATTTACTCGGGGATGGGCCAGTACCCAGGAATCGATGCATCCATTATTCATTATTTGGAAAAAGTGGGGTGTTTAAAGTCCCCCCACACCAGAGGCTCTTTTGGTGCTGGGGAATCCATCCAAGGTGACTGACGTGAAAAAATGAATGCTGGGCTGTGCAGAAAAAGTCATGGACCCGCTCTCCTGACCCCGAAAGCTGCCCCAGCATGGGAAAGGACAACTACATTTCCCCAGCTGCAGAAGACCAGAGCAAGTGGGAGAGAACACTGAACAGGATCTGCATGCAGGGAGCCAGCTTGGGCTGAGATTGCCTTGGGGCTCCCCTCGCAGCCACTGACTACTGCTGCTTTGGTTGCCCTGGGTGGAACTTCAAAGGGAAAAAAAGCAATAAAAGATGAGTAACAAAAGGCCACGCATATAAACAAAAAGGCCATATCTGCTAATACATTATTTATGCTTCTGGCTGGAACTCCCCATAATACCCAATAATGGGGGGTTGTTTACATTTCTTTTCCCTTGGGGTACCCTAACGAGGGGAAGGGGCACCACCAAAGTTATTGTTTGGTATAGGAGGGACTACAAAGAATGCAGCAGCCTCCTATAAAAGTAATTCAAAACTTGCCCAAAGTCTGAGAGCTCAGTGAAAACATAACCCCCAGACCCAGTGATCAATATTTGAAGTGTTTTTTTTGGAGTTGAAGCTTGTTGCTTTTCAGCGTGGGGTGCAGGGACCCCTAGTGGTTGGTTGAATGGCTATACTTTATGTGGCCTAATATGGCAAAAGAAAGACTAACATATATTTCATGTCATTTTGGATGTAAATGCGTTTGCAACAACTTTGTTGATGAACAATGTAGTGCTTATTTATAGTGAATGCATTTAAACATAATTATTGGGTTTATTGGTTTAAATATGATTCAATTTGTGTGATTATTGCTTTCATTGATGTGGTGACCTCTTGACAAACCCAACAGGCCTGCTTTACTTATTATGACTCCTCCTTATCATGTGACATTACATCTGTGGCGGGTATTGTGATAATGGGGTCATGATCCACTAAGAGTCAAATGTGATTTCAGAATGTCACAAAAGGTACCTTAGGTATATGTTTGTAAATTAACACATAGAATTTAGTAGTGTGTGCAATAAATGTGCTTTTCTTTTTTCAAAGGAAAAGCACTGACTGGCCAATACTTTATTGAGTGTTGCCAGCAAATGGAGATTACTAGCCCACACCACCTCCCCTAAGTAGCCTTGGACTGCTTTGCTTTGTCAAGTGCTACAATGAGATGCTTGGTTCCCAGTAAGGAGAAAATTTTGGATCTATCACTTACACAGGACTTTCATACAAATTTCTTACGATAAGCTTTTCACAATCAATATTTTGAACCTACTGACTTTTTTGTTTCTTTTTTAAAAAAAAAAACAGATACGACCTACAGCAACAACAAACTGTTTTCCTAGTGAACCAATCAGGCCTGTAGCTGTTATCACTGACTTATCAGTATTACCAAATGAGGCCTCTTGTACTGACCATAAGCATCCTCACAAGGCAATCATCAAGCATACGCTCATAAAGTTACACAGTATACAAAATTGCAGTTGGGAAAACAAAATACTATCATTCTTAAGAGGGCATCACAATGACTCTGACAGTAAAAATGTTCTATACCCACAGTTTGTCAGAGGGGGTAGCCAGCAACAAAACCCTTACCATCTATGGTAATCTGTGAGACTCCATATATAAAATACCTATGTGTAGACTTTGTTATAGTGTAATAAAAATGTACCTTAAATGCCTATTGACAACAATATATCGAGCCCACTGTCTTTATAATAACATCTCATTACAAACAATCACGCCTATAACCTTTGTCATTAGCTTGCCATCATAACCAACTCAAACCTACTGTGTAGTAGCCATCATGTATACCATAATAAAATTACAAATATGTACAAGATATAATTGTCAAAACAATATAAATCCCTAACAAGAATGATCATAATGCAGTTTGTTTAGCCTCAGGGTTTGTTCAGGTGGGCCACAAACTCCAAAATCCTTGCCTACTACAATAATCTGCGAGATTCCAAGTAACAAACGACCTTCCAACAGGTTTAGCTTGTGCAACAATAATCTACCCTAAAAATAACTTATTGCCCGGGAGGGGCGTGGCTACACAATCCAACATGGTGGACGTGTTATCTTTTCGCTCCGCACCAGCCCGACGCAAACATCCTGAAATCAGTGGCGGCGGCCGGAGTAGAGAGCCTCTTGACCCGGTGCTCCCTGCAGAGTAACCTGGACAACTGAGGGGTGCCGCCACCCGAGACTGGGGACGGCGTAAGGCAGCCGACAACCCGAAGGAGGAATTGGGCCTACAGGCTGCTCTCCGCCTCCGTGTGGCATAGCCTTGCTGAGCCAGCAACTGGAGCGAGCTGTGGATCTGCCGCCCCTCTTGAAAGAAGAGAATCATAGCCTGGAGCGCTGAGCGCTGATGCTGGCGTGGTGGTGGTCGAGAAGAGGGCGAGCGGAGAATTGGGGAAACTCCAACTCACTGCCGTCGACAGAGGAGCAGAGCGGGGCACCATGGAAGGTGAGGCAGAAGACCTGGGCCCCTGAGGGGGTTATTATATATGCAATAGAGGCACGGGGAGCTGAAGGCGAGACCCAGGGCCCCCCGACCAGGAGCATCGTACATTGACTTTTGCGAAGGAGTGACTGGAGAAAGGAGGCACGGCCTCATCAATGAGGGATTACTGGCGATCCAGCATGCAGCGCTGAACCTGATGTCCTGGTGGGACAGTGGAGGCACATAGCATGATGGCAACCTAGAGGAACCTGGGAAGTTCCGCCCGGCAGTGGACTCTCACAAAGACTGTGCGTCTCCCCTTGAGGCACGGGGACACGACGCCTGATCCAAAGGGGCTGCTGGAGTGGCAGAAGGGGGCAAAACAGATATGCCTGGCTCCTTTCCTGCCCGCTACGGAAGGAGATTCATGGTGGGGCCCCTGACACAGGAAGGCAGAGACTGACCCAGTCTTTGCAACAGGGTGGAAGCGGAACTGTGGGGGCACCCTGGCCACAGAACCGACTAAAAGTGACCGGAGGCGCGTCGCAGTACCTAACGCGGCCCTGAAAGGAATCGCCATGGGGAAAACGAAGTGCAAATCACAGGGCACTGCGGGACTAATACTCCTGATTTTGCCTGATTGGATGCCAGAGGTGATTGCACACGCCAGAACCGAGGAGATGAGCAACACCCTAAACAAAATACTGGGGGCCATTGAAGAATCCAAGCTTACCCTGCATCGAGATATTGGCAAGGTAACGGCCGAGCTGGGGTTGCTGCGTGCGGATCATCAGAAACTGACAGATAAACAACCCTCCAACCATCCCAACAGGCACTGCAGCTCCATGTGTCACATTTAGCAGACAGAGTGGATCGATTGGAACGACGAGCAGAAAATGTGGAAGGCCGCAAACGCCGCAACAATATCCACATTGTTGGGCTGACGGGGGAATAGAGGGGAGTAATATAGTGGAATTCCTTGAACCTGGCTGCAAAATCTAATGGACGGCCATGACCTCACGCCCTTCTTTGCTCTGGAGAGGGCACACCGCATACTGGCGCAAAGACCGCAACCCGATAGGCCGCCTTGGCCCGTTGTGGCCAAACGTCTTCACTATTGCGACCTGCTGCTGCAGAGAGCTCGCGTGGCCTGACCTTTTATGGTGGAAGGAGGACAAGCAAATCTCTTTCCGGACTTCACTGCAGCTGTGCAGGCCAAAAGAGCCACATATACAGCAGTAAAAAGAGCACTTAGAGAGGAGGGGATAACATATCCACTACACTTCCTCCACCGGCTGAAACTCATGGTGGATCGGGCTGCACACTTCTGTCAGGATTCTGAAGAAGCATGCGCCTGACTGGAACGATATCGATCAGGCACGACTGGGTTTTCAAAACAGAAAGTCAAAGAAAAGAATAAGGCTGCGACTGCTCAGCGCCGAAAACGACAGATGAGTTCCCGAAGCCCGGCTTCCTGGCCCCGGCTCACCAGACCCTCAGCCACTCAATCCGGGGAGGGGAAGAAACTAGCGCTACAAGCTGCAGCCTCCTTGACAGACCCTGACTTTTCAGATGGGTAGGGGGCCGGAACAGACCGAGATCATGACTCAGACACTCATCTGTCGGACTCAGATTCTCGAGCAAGTGTACCAGAAGATCTTCCCCGAGTGACGTCACAGACATCCAAGGACCTCATTTAAATTGACTTCATGGACCTACCCGGGGCTGCTGCTGATCTCGCAGAGTATATGAAGTTATAGGAAGATGGGGTGGACTAGGCAACGTTGTCCCAATAGATGCCTCATCCCTCCACTTCTTCCTGCCTCTTCATTCTGGTAGAGGTGGTATTGCATGACACTCATCATGGTCATTGTGTTCTGTTTGGGCGGCCAGACGTTTCCGGACTGTCCTTGGGAGGGGAGTTGGGACATTGTTTAATGTTTATGTCCTTGGTAATCTCTTGTGCATCTATGTTTATCGATTTGCAGAAAGCTGAAGGGGTAATGGGGCTGCTGGGGGCCAGGGTCCTTGGGGAGGAGGGTCTAGCATCACACAATGCCAGTACCATTGAATGTATTTAATGTGATTACATGGAATGTGCGGGGATTGGGTTCAATGGCTAAGCGGCACAAAATCTTGTCATATCTTTTTGTTAGTTGTTCCGCACCACCTATTTGGCCTACGCCCGGGGTACCCTGACCTGGATCAGGGTGGGGGTACCCCTAGAAGCAACAGGGTTGGTGCTTCAAAATGGAGGACGGTTTGTCTTGATGGGAGAGCATTTGTATGGTAGACCACTTGTGTTGGGATCGATCTATGCCCCAAACTCAGACCAGTTGACCTATTTTCATGCCCTATCTGCACACATGGCTAATTTTCAAGGAGGGGCATACCTCATCGGGGGGAACTTCATAAAAGTCCTGGATACAGATTTAGACTGCTCTTCCCCACAGGTGCAAGGGGCGGTATCGATTAGGGTTGCTGCGGGATGGTGTGCTTGGCTGTCTAATTGGACTTTGGAAGATGTGTGGCGCACAGAACACCGAGACTATTCTTATTATTCCCATATACATCAGGTACATACTAGAATTGATATGTTTGTATGCAGTGGACTCATAAGCCATTCAGAGTACTTAGGGCGCACATTCTCTGACCACAGCCCACTACTGTTACATATGCAGGTAGCAGAGCCACGACCCCCTAGCCCGACATGGCGCCTACAGACATCTGCGCTGGAGGCAACCGGTTTTAGGGAGGCACTGTCTGGGATGGTGGTGGAGCTTTGCTCCTGCAATGAGGGGACAGCATCAAAGAAGGGAGTGAAATGGGAGGCCCTCAAGGTAGGAGTGCGGGGCCACTGTATGGGCCAGATGACAGGCATTAGGTGAGCATAGGAGAGGGACCTCTTGCACCTTGATAACCGATTACATGCCTTGGATAATGAACATGGCTGCTGCCCTGGGGCTCACTGCCAGCTACTGACAGGCCCGAGAGGACTATGCAGTAGCACTTGAGAAGCTTAGGTGCCATGATCATGTGGCATATATGCGTAGGGTACATGAGGAGGAGGGTAAGGCGGGACGGCTGCTAGCCTGGTTGGTTTGTTCCCACGTGGGAGGGACCCCAATTACTGGGATTACACTGCCTGATGGCTCCTTCATTCATGATCCCCTCAGCATAAATTCAGTGTTCTGTGATTATTACTTGGCGCTATATGACCTCCCAGAGACTCCGCTACCGGACACACTGGGTGACTAATTGGCCAACCTGCAGCTGGCAACCCTCAGTAAGGAAAACGCTGCACTGCTAGGTACAGATATGATGGAAAATTAGGTAAAATTGGCTATTTCGGACCTAGCGTCAGCTAAGACCCCAGGTACAGATGGCCTTTCCCAGAGTTTTATAAACTGACAGCAAGTATCTTGTCCCCCAAGCTGGTAGCAGTATATGCGGAAGCCTATGAGTGTGGCCTTCTCCCTGCGACGCTGAGGGAGGCGTTGGTGGTACTTCTTCCTACGACTAAGGACCAACATGCAGGGGTAAAAGACTTCCGGTCTCTCTCCATGCTCAATACCGACTTTAACATTCTGAGTAAGGTGCTAGCCACCAGACTCTTGCCGTATATGCAGAACCTGATTCAGGATGATCAGTGCAGGTTTAAACCTAACAGAAGCACCTTGCAAAATCTCTGTAGATTGTACACAGTATTATATATTCCCCCACACCCGGCGAGCTCGAGCACAGTAGTAGTGTCTGTAGACCTGGAAAAAGCTTTTGATATGGTAAGATGGGACTACCTGGAGGTTACAATGCAATGCTTGGGGCTGGGAGAGGCATGGCCTAAGTGGTTCAGGCTCGTATACGGTCTCCCAACTGCAAGGGTCAGAATCGGGAGGCTGCTCTCAAATGTATATGCCATACATAGAGGTACCAGGCAGAGGAGCCCGCTCTCCCCGTTGCAGTTTGCATTGGCAGTGGAGCCCCTTGTGGAGTAGTTCAGACGAGATGGACATGATAAGGTGATCTGCCATAGGGGAACAGAACACATCATATCGCTATACGCCGACGACTTGCTGATTTACCTCAGAGATGGGAAGAGAGACTTGCCCTGGGCACTTGAAATATTAGAGAACTTTGGGACTTACTCAGGGTTACGCCTTAACAGGGGCAAGACTTATGTGTTCCCGATGGTTGTGGGCAGTCCCCACATCACTTGCCCGACTTATGCCAAGCGGGCTCCTCATACATTCAAATATCTTGGGATCCAAGTATACCATGACCTGGATGATCTACGGGAGGGCAATCTGGGCAGAGCAATACGGACACTCCGAGTGGGGGTTGGTTTCTGGCGATCCCTCAAATTGCCCTTCATGGCGCATATTTAATTGTCTAAAATGATTATGCTACCTTGGCTTCTTTATTTCTTTGTTAATCTGCAGGTAACAGTTCCAATACACTAGTTTAAGGTATTAGCTACCCTTCTTAGGGATCATATACGGAATGGAAGGCACCAAAGGGTTGCACTGTCCACCCTCCGCCTGCGCCCAGAGGCGGAGGGGCTGGGGGCCCAAGACTTTCAACTTTACTACATGGCGGCACAATTGCAGTAGCTGGCCCGGTGGCTCAATGCCCATGGGTTGTCCAAAGTGTACTGGGAGGGGGGGGACAGCCACAGACAGGCTAATGGCTGGACTATTCCAGCCGAGACTCCTGCCCCGACGGGATAGGGTGCTCGTGAACGTGGCCTATAGGGCCTGGCGTACAGTGCTTAAACACACAGGAACCCAGACCCCTTATGCACCTGGAATCCCATTGGTGGGTCTTCCATTGGGTGAACCTCCATGTTGCTTCACTGAGAGACAGATGTCTCCCTGGACAGAGGCAGGTTTGATTACCGTGGGCGATTGTTATGCCCAGTGCACGTGGCCATCGTTTGCAGAGATATTGGACCGAACAGAACTTCCGAGTGGCCAGTTCTTGAGATATGAGGCGGTGTCCCGAGATTTATGGGTGGAGAGCTCTGAGGAGCCACCCACACATGTAGTGCTTCAGACAATGTTCCAGAAGGGTGGAGGTTCTCACTCTGTGTCCTGACTGTATAGGGCGCTAACTGAGATGGCAAGTAAACCCTTACACAATCTGAAGGCTAGATGTGGGCAGAGGCCTGACTGAGGTTGAGTGGGAGCGGGTAGTTGCATCTGCATCTCATGTTTCACGTAACACTTGCCTCAAACTCATCCAGTTCAATCTGCTCCACAGGACATGAATTACTCCAAAGAGACTCCAGGCTATCTACGGTGGGGAGCCACCGGCCTGCCCTGGGCGCAAGGCGCAAGACGTAGACTTCAGGCATATGGTGTGGGGGTTCCCTAACTTGGGAAACTACTGGGCTGGGGCGGTGGCTTGCCTTACAGTAATGTATACATTGTAAAGACCTGTAGTTGGCTGCAGTGAGCACACAAGGAGCCATAGTGGGGCACCAACATCTGCAAAAAGAGATGCCAATGGGTACAGTGAGTGGCCATAGAAGTAGGAATTCACAGCCTGCCAGTGTCAATGTCACACATCAAACTGTCAATGAAATGTGAAATAACACTGTCTTACCTGTGTCATTGGAAGTATTGACGAATGACTGCACTTCTTTTGTCCTCATCCTCATCCTCTGCCTCCTCATCTTTACTGTCCACAGGGTCCACTGCTGCCACATGGCCATCTCTAGCCTCCTCCTCCTGCAGAAAAAGCACATGGTGTCTCAAGGCAAGGTTGTGCAACATGCAGCATGCCACGATTATCTGGCAGACCTTCTTGGGTGAGTAGCACAGGGATCCACCTGTTAGATGGAGGCACCGAAACCTAGCCTTCAGGTGGCCGAAGGTACATAAAAAAATCCTTCTTGTTCGCCCGTGTGCCTCATTGTAACGTTCCTCAGCCCTTGTCCTGGGATTCCTCACAGGGGTCAGTAGACATGATAGGTTTGGGTAACCTGAGTCACCTGCAAATATCGAGGGACAACTGTTAGCCACACACTAACCCTTATGTCCCACACCATACCCATACACCAACATCAACTGGGGGGGGAACCAGGGCTCACCTATTAGCCACACCCTGTGCCTCTGGAGTTGGCCCATCACATTTGGGATGCTGCTATTCCTCAGGATAAAAGCATCATGCACCGACCCAGGATACTTAGCATTGACATGGGGGATGTACTGGTCGGCCAAACACACCATCTGCACATTATTAGAGTGATAACTTTTTCGATTTCTGAACACCTGTTCATTTCGCCGGGGTGGGGGGGACAAATGCAATATGTGTCCCATCAATCACACCAATGATGTTGGGGATATGTCCCATTGCATAGAAGTCAGCCTTCACTGTGGCCAAATCCTCCACCCGGGGGAAAACGATGTAGCTGCACATGTGTTTAATCAGGTAAGACCACACTCTGGTCAGCACTATTGAGAACATTGGCTGTGACATTCCTGCTGTCAAGCCCACTGTCACTTGGAAAGAACCAGTTATCAAGAAATTAAGCACTGATAGCACTTGCACAAGAGGGGGATCCCAGTGGGGTGACGAATAGCAGATATCAGGTCAGGCTCCAATTAGGGCCCCAGATCTGTGATTGTGGCCCTGTCAAGTCTGTAGGTGAGGATAATGTGCCTGTCCTCCATTGTTGCTGAGTCCACAAAAGGTCTGTACATGGCGGGATGTCTCCATCTCCTATTCGTCTTCAGCGGTTGCAATCTATGGGGCAAAAGAGTGAGCAGCTGGTCATTATCTATACATTGAAACCACTACAGTACAATGCATATTGTGATTGTTACAATATTTTGGTGCCATATGTCCAGTATGTGAAATTGTGAATTGTGGCGCACTTAGGATCCATGGTCTGCCCCCCCTGAAATGGCGTCCGTCTGTCCTGTATGGAGGGACAGGTGGAAATGAGGTAATTCCACTGACATTGTGCGCCGTTGCGGAAGGCGGTCGGGAACTGCTGTGCGACTCCTCATTGGTTATCATTGGGCCCTATGAGGCACAGTGGGCAATGGTGATGTACGCCGGCGGTGACGGTATGCACCACCATGGACGTCACCGCCATTTTCTATCTGTTCACTCACTTGCTACCTGACCTTCAACAGGAGAGGACCTACCCTGCATGTGCTGCTGCTGCTGTAACCTGTGTCTGGATCCTACCATGGCTCGTGTGACTAGGGAAAGGGCCCCTGCCTTCACCTCGGTGGAGTTGGAGAGACTGGTGGATGGGGTCCTACCCCAGTACCGACTGCTGTATGGGCCTCCTGTCCAACAGGTGGGTACACTGTGAGTATGATGCATGGGTCATAAATGCATAGAGTGCTTTGTGTGAAGGCCTTGTGTAGGGGAGGGGTTAGTGGGGGGGCCCTGGGCAGCCTGCAGCTTATATGCTGGGGCATGTCTGTGCTAATGGTGATGGTAAGGGGCATGTTGGACCATGTGTGTAACAGGCAGGACTGTCTGACTAATACCTTTCCCTGTGTCTATTTCCTCTTCAGGTCAGCGCCCATCAAAAGAAGGGTATATGGCGTGCCATCGCTAAAGACGTGCGAACCCTGGGCGTCTATGGCAGGCGGAGCACCCACTGTCGCAAAAGGTGGGAGGACCTGAAACACTGGGCACAGAAGATGGCAGAGGCCCAGCTGGGGATGGCCTCCCAATGAGGTAGGGGTGCCCGTCGAACCCTGATCCCCCTGATGGCCTGCATACTGGCAGTGGCCTCTCCGAACCAGGATGGGCGCTTGGGGGCATCACAGCAGCAACAAGGGGGTGAGTACAGTGCCCTTCATTACTACTTACGCCTGGTGGGGTGGTATCCGGGTGGGGGATGTTGGCCTGTGGGTGCCCCTAGGCCAGGCCTGACATTGCAGAGTAGGTCCCGTGTCGGGCAGGGTTCTAATGTGAAATTCCTCCAACCTGACTAGTAGGCATCCACTACTAGTAGGCAGGGGTGTGTGGGTCCAGGTATGCTGCAGTTGGTGGTATCTGTCCCTACCCATGGCCTGGTGAATAGCATTGTAACTAGTAGTGCATTGCCTAGTGCGTAGGGCTGTTCCCTGTGTGTGAGTGTGTTGTGTACGCCAACAGTGGTGTTGGTGCCGCCATTGACTAAGTGTATCCTCTGTCTCTCCCCCACCTTTTTGTTTTGTCACCCTGTCTTTATGTACATTAGCATCATCTGGTGGAGGAACAGAGGCACCAGCGACAGAGGGAGATGCATCCCACAGGACCCAGGAGGCAGAGTCCACGATGCTGAGGGCACGAGTGGGATGGAGGGCAAGGGGAGCACCACGGCGGAGATAGGAGGGGACAGTTCGGACAGGGATATCTCCTCTGATGGAAGCTCCCTGGTGGTGGCGGACACCTCTGTGCCCACCCCAGCTACAGGTACAGCCACCACCCCTGTACCAGCACTGCCCTCCCAGCAGCCCCTTAGCGAGTTGCCCGTGCCTGCTCATGCGGATCATCAGAAATTGACAGATAAAATCCAGGAAGTGGAAACCACGGTAACAACCCTCCAACCATCCCAACAGGCACTGCAGCTCCATGTGTCACATTTAGCAGACAGAGTGGATCGATTGGAACGACGAGCAGAAAATGCGGAAGGCCGCAAACGCCGCAACAATATCCACATTGTTGGGCTGACGGAGGGAATAGAGGGGAGTAATATAGTGGAATTCCTTGAACCTGGCTGTGAAATCTAATGGATGGCCATGACCTCACGCCCTTCTTTGCTCTGGAGAGGGCACACCGCATACCGGCGCAAAGACCGCAACCCGATAGGCCGCCTCGGCCCGTTGTGGCCAAACGTCTTCACTATCGCTACCTGCTGCTGCAGAGGGCTCGTGTGGCCTGACCTTTTATGGTGGAAGGGGGACAAGCAAATCTCTTTCCGGACTTCACCGCAGCTGTGCAGGCCAAAAGAGCCACAGATACAGCAGTAAAAAGAGCGCTTAGAGAAGAGGGGATAACATATCCACTACACTTCCTCCACCGGCTGAAACTCATGGTGGATCGGGATGCACACTTCTGTCAGGATTCTGAAGAAGCTTGAGCCTGACTGGAACGATATCGATCAGGCACGACTGGGTTCTCAAAACAGAAAGTCAAAGAAAAGAATAAGGCTGCGACTGCTCAGCGCCGAAAACGACAGATGAGATCCCGAAGCCCGGCTCCCCGGCCCCGGCTCACCAGACCCTCAGCCACACAATCCGGGGAGGGGAAGAAACTAGTGCTACAAGATGCAGCCTCCTTGACAGACCCTGACTTTTCAGATGGGTAGGGGGCCGGAACAGACCGAGATCATGACTCAGACACTCATCTGTCGGACTCAGATTCTCAAGCAAGTGTACCAGAAGATCTTCCCCGAGTGACGCCACAGACATCCGAGGACCTCATTTAAATTGACTCCATGGACCTACCCGGGGCTGCTGCTGATCTCGCAGAGTATATGAAGTTAAGGGAAGATGGGGTGGACTAGGCAATGTTGTCCCAATAGATGCCTCATCCCTCCACTTCTTCCTGCCTCTTCATTCTGGTAGAGGTGGTATCGCATGACACTCATCATGGTCATTGTGTTCTGTTTGGGCGGCCAGACGTTTCCGGACTATCCTTGGGAGGGGAGTTGGGACATTGTTTAATGTTTATGTCCTTGTTAATCGCTTGTGCATCTATGTTTATCGATTTGCAGAAAGCTGAAGGGGTAATGGGGCTGCTGGGGGCCAGGGTCCTTGGGGAGGAGGGTATAGCATCACACAATGCTAGTGCCATTGAATGTATTTAATGTGATTACATGGAATGTGCGGGGATTGAGTTCAATGGCTAAGCGGCACAAAATCTTGTCATATCTTACATGAAACGAACCTCATGCGGACAGAGGCTGAGTGCCTCCGCTGGCGTTGGAGGGGGCAGTTGTTCCGCACCACCTATTTGGCCTACGCCCGGGGTACCCTGACCTGGATCAGGGTGGGGGTACCCATAGAAGCAACAGGGTTGGTGCTTCAAAATGGAGGACGGTTTGTCTTGGTGGGAGAGCATTTGTATGGTAGACCACTTGTGTTGGGATCAATCTATGCCCCAAACTCAGACCAGGTGACCTATTTTCATGCCCTATCTGCACACATGGCTAATTTTCAAGGAGGGGCATACCTCATCGGGGGGAACTTCATAAAAGTCCTGGATACAGATTTAGGGGGTCATTCTGACCCCGGCGGGCGGCGGGAGCCGCCCGCCTGGAGGGAACCGCCAGAAGACCGTACCGCGGTCAAAAGACCGTGGCGGTCATTCTGGGTTTCCCACTGGGCTGGTGGGCGACCGCCAAAAGGCCGCCCGCCAGCCCAGTGGGAAACAGCCCTCCATGAGGATGCCGGCTCCAAATGGAGCCGGCGGAGTGGAGGATGTGCGACGGGTGCAGTGGCACCCGTCGCGTATTTCAGTGTCTGCAATGCAGACACTGAAATACAAAGTGGGGCCCTCTTACGGGGGCCCCTGCAGTGCCCATGCCATTGGCGGAACCGCCAGGAACAGGATGGCGGTGAGGGGGTCGGAATCCCCCATGGCGGCGCAGCAAGCTGCGCCGCCATGGGGGATTCCCAGGGCAGCGGAAAACCGGCGGGAGACCGCCGGTTTTCCTGTTCTGACCGCGGCCGAACCGCTGCGGTCAGAATGCCCAAGGGAGCACCGCCAGCCTGTTGGCGGTGCTCCCGCGGTCCCCGGCCCTGGCGGTATTTACCGCCAGGGTCGGAATGACCCCCTTAGACCGCTCTTCCCCACAGGTGCAAGGGGCCGTATCAATTAGGGTTGCTGCAGGATGGTGTGCTTGGCTCTCTAATTGGACTTTGGAAGATGTGTGGCGCACAGAACACCGAGACTATTCTTATTATTCCCATATACATTGGGTACATACTAGAATTGATATGTTTGTATGCAGTGGACCCATAAGCCATTCAGAGTACTTAGGCCGCACATTCTCTGACCACAGCCCACTACTGTTACATATGCAGGTAGCAGAGCCACGACCCCCTAGCCCGACATGGCACCTACAGACATCTGCGCTGGAGGATACCGGTTTTAGGGAGGCACTGTCTGGGATGGTGGTGGAGTTTTGCTCCTGCAATGAGGGGACAGCATCAAAGAAGGAAGTGAAATGGGAGGAGTGCGGGGCCACTGTATGGGCCAGACGACAGGCATTAGGTGAGCATTGGAGAGGGACCTCTTGCACCTTGATAACCGATTACATGCCTTGTATAATGAACATGGCTGCTGCCCTGGGGCTCACTGCCAGCTACAGACAGGCCAGAGAGGACTACGCAGTAGCACTTGAGAAGCTTAGGTGCCATGATCATGTGGCATATATGCGTAGGGTACATGAGGAGGAGGGTAAGGCGGGACGGCTGCTAGCCTGGTTGGTTTGTTCACACGTGGGAGGGAATCCAATTACTGGGATTACACTGCCTGATGGCTCCTTCATTCATGATCCCCTCAGCATAAATGCAGTGTTCTGTGATTATTACTTGGCGCTATATGACCTCCCAGAGACTCCGCTACCGGACACACTGGGTGACCAATTGGCCAACCTGCAGCTGGCGACCCTCAGTGGGGAAAACGCTGCACTGCTAGGTGCAGATATGATGGAAAATTAGGTAAAATTGGCTATTTTGGACCTAGCGTCAGCTAAGACCCCTGGGACAGATGGCCTTTCCCAGAGTTTTATAAACTGACAGCAAGTATCTTGTCCCCCAAGCTGGTAGCAGTATATGCGGAAGCCTATGAGTGCGGCCTTCTCCCTGCGACGCTGAGGGAGGCGTTTGTGGTACTTCTTCCTAAGACTAAGGACCAACATGCAGGGGTAAAAGACTTCCGGTCTCTCTCCATGCTCAATACCGACTTTAACATTCTGAGTAAGGTGCTAGCCACCAGACTCTTGCCGTATATGCAGAACCTGATTCAGGATGATCAGTGCAGGTTTAAACCTAACAGAAGCACCTTGCAAAATCTCTGTAGATTGTACACAGTATTATATATTCTCCCACACCCGGCGAGCTCGAGCACAGTAGTAGTGTCTGTAGACCTGGAAAAAGCTTTTGATATGGTAAGATGGGACTACCTGGAGGTTACGATGCAATGGTTGGGGCTGGGAGAGGCATGGCCTAAGTGGTTCAGGCTCTTATACGGTCTCCCAACTGCAAGGGTCAGAACCGGGAGGCTGCTCTCAAATGTATATGCCATACATAGAGGTACCAGGCAGATGAGCCCGCTCTCCCCGTTGCAGTTTGCATTGGCAGTGGAGCCCCTTGTGGAGTAGTTCAGACGAGATGGACATGATAAGGTGATCTGCTGGAGGGGAAAAGAACACATTATCGCTATACGCCGACGAGTTGCTGATTTACCTCAGAGATGGGAAGAGAGACTTGCCCTGGGCACTTGAAATATTAGATAACTTTGGGACTTACTCAGGGTTACACCTTAACAGGGGCAAGACTTATGTGTTCCCGATGGTTGTGGGCAGTCCCCCCCAAGTGATAAGGGGGACTGCCCACAACTTGCCCGACTTATGCCAAGCGGGCTCCTCATACATTCAAATATCTTGGGATCCAAGTATACCATGACCTGGATGATCTACAGGAGGGCAATCTGGGCAGAGCAATACGGACACTCCGAGTGGGGGTTGGTTTCTGGCGATCCCTCAAATTGCCCTTCATGGTGCACATTTCATTGTCTAAAATGACTATGCTACCTCGGCTTCTTTATTTCTTTGTTAATCTGCAGGTAACAGTTCCAGTACACTAGTTTAAGGTATTAGATACCCGTCTTAGGGATCATATACAGAATGGAAGGCACCAAAGGGTTGCACTGTCCACCCTCCGCCTGCGCCCAGAGGCGTGGGGGCTGGGGGCCCCAGACTTTGAACTTTACTACATGGCGGCACAATTGCAGTGGCTGGCCCGGTGGCTCAATGCCCATGGGTTGTCCAAAGTGTACTGGGAGGGGCGAGACAGCCCACAGACAGGCTAATGGCTGGACTATTCCAGCCGAGACTCCTGCCCCGACGGGATGGGGTCCTCGTGAACGTGGCCTATAGGGCCTGGCGTACAGTGCTTAAACGCACAGGAACCCAGACGCCTTATGCACCTGGAATCCCATTGGTGGGTCTTCCATTGGGTGAACCTCCATGTTGCTTCACTGAGAGACAGATGTCCCCCTGGACAGAGGCAGGTTTGATTACCGTGAGCGATTGTTATGCCCAGTGTACGTGGCCATCGTTTGCAGAGATATTGGACCGAACAGAACTTCCGAGTGGCCAGTTCTTGAAATATGAGGCGGTGTCCTGAGATTTATGGGTGGAGAGCTCTGAGGAGCCACTTACGCATGTAGTGCTTCAGACAATGTTCCAGAAGGGTGGAGGTTCTCACTCTGTGTCCTGACTGTATAGGGCGCTAACTGAGATGGCAAGTAAACCCTTACACAATCTGAAGGCTAGATGTGGGCAGAGGCCTGACTGAGGTTGAGTGGGAGCGGGTAGTTGCATCTGCATCTCATGTTTCACTTAACACTTGCCTCAAACTCATCCAGTTCAATCTGCTCCACAGGACATGAATTACTCCAAAGAGACTCCAGGCTATCTACGGTTGGGAGCCACCGGCCTGCCCTGTGCGCCAGGCGCAAGACGCAGACTTCAGGCATATGGTTTGGGGGTTCCCTAACTTGGAAAACTACTGGGCTGGGGCGGTGGCTTGCCTTACAGTAATGTATACATTGTAAAGACCTGTAGTTGGCTGCAGTGAGTGCACAAGGAGCCATAGTGGGGCACCAACATCTGCAAAAAGAGATGCCAATGGGTACAGTGAGTGGCCATAGAAGTAGGAATTCACAGCCTGCCAGTGTCAATGTCACACATCAAATTGTCAATGAAATGTGAAATAACACTGTCCTACCTGTGTCATTGGAAGTATTGACGAATGACTGCACTTCTTTTGTCCTCATCCTCATCCTCTGCCTCCTCATCTTTACTGTCTACAGGGTCCACTGCTGCCACATGGCCATCTCTAGCCTCCTCCTCCTGCAGAAAAAGCACATGGTGTCTCAAGACAAGGTTGTGCAACATGCAGCATGCCACGATTATCTGGCAGACCTTCTTGGGTAAGTAGCACAGGGATCCACCTGTTAGATGGAGGCACCGACACCTAGCCTTCAGGTGGCCGAAGGTACATAAAAAAATCCTTCTTGTTCGCCCGTGTGCCTCATTGTAACGTTCCTCAGCCCTTGTCCTGGGATTCCTCACAGGGGTCAGTAGACATGATAGGTTTGGGTAACCTGAGTCACCTGCAAATATCGAGGGACAACTGTTAGCCACACACTAACCCTTATGTCCCACACCATACCCATACACCAACATCAACTGGGGGGGGGAACCAGGGCTCACCTATTAGCCACACCCTGTGCCTCTGGAGTTGGCCCATCACATTTGGGATGCTGCTATTCCTCAGGATAAAAGCATCATGCACCGACCCAGGATACTTAGCATTGACATGGGAGATGTACTGGTCGGCCAAACACACCATCTGCACAATATTAGAGTGATAACTTTTTCGATTTCTGAACACCTGTTCATTTCGCCGGGGGGGGGGACAAATGCAATATGTGTCCCATCAATCGCACCAATGATGTTGGGGATATGTCCCATTGCATAGAAGTCAGCCTTCACTGTGGCCAAATCCTCCACCTGTGGGAAAATGATGTAGCTGCACATGTGTTTAATCAGGTAAGACAACACTCTGGTCAGCACTATTGAGAACATGTGACATTCCTGCTGCCAAGCCCACTGTCACTTGGAAAGAACCAGTTATCAAGAAATTAAGCACTGATAGCACTTGCACAAGAGGGGGATCCCAATGGGGTGACGAATAGCAGATATCAGGTCAGGCTCCAATTAGGGCCACAGTTCTGTGATTGTGGCCCTGTCAAGTCTGTAGGTGAGGATAATGTGCCTGTCCTCCATTGTTGCTGAGTCCACAAAGGGTCTGTACATGGCGGGATGTCTCCATCTCCTATTCATCTTCAGCGGTTGCAATCTATGGGGCAAAAGAGTGAGCAGCTGGTCATTATCTATACATTGAAACCACTACAGTACAATGCATATTGTGATTGTTACAATATTTTGGTGCCATATGTCCAGTATGTGAAATTGTGAATTGTGGCGCACTTAGGATCCATGGCCTGCCCCCCCTGAAATGGCGTCCGTCTGTCCTGTATGGAGGGACAGGTGGAAATGAGGTAATTCCACTGACATTGTTCGCCGTTGCGGAAGGCGGTCGGGAACTGCTGTGCAACTCCTCATTGGTTATCATTGGGCCCTATGAGGCACAGTGGGCAATGGTGATGTACGCCGGCGGTGACGGTATGCACCACCATGGACATCACAGCCATTTTCTATCTGTTCACTCACTTGCTACCTGACCTTCAACAGGAGAGGACCTACCCTGCATGTGCTGCTGCTGCTGTAACCTGTGTCTGGATCCTACCATGGCTCGTGTGACTAGGGAAAGGGCCCCTGCCTTCACCTCGGTGGAGTTGGAGAGACTGGTGGATGGGGTCCTACCCCAGTACCGACTGCTGTATGGGCCTCCTGTCCAACAGGTGGGTACACTGTGAGTATGATGCATGGGTCATAAATGCATAGAGTGCTTTGTGTGAAGGCCTTGTGTAGGGGAGGGGTTAGTGGGGGGGCACTGGGCAGCCTGCAGCTTATATGCTGGGGCATGTCTGTGCTAATGGTGATGGTAAGGGGCATGTTGGACCATGTGTGTAACAGGCAGGACTGTCTGACTAATACCTTTCCCTGTGTCTATTTCCTCTTCAGGTCAGCGCCCATCAAAAGAAGGGTATATGGCGTGCCATCGCTAAAGACGTGCGAACCCTGGGCGTCTATGGCAGGCGGAGCACCCACTGTCGCAAAAAGGTGGGAGGACCTGAAACACTGGGCACAGAAGACGGCAGAGGCCCAGCTGGGGATGGCCTCCCAATGAGGAAGGGGTGCCCGTCGAACCCTGATCTCCCTGATGGCCTGCATACTGGCAGTGGCCTATCCGAACCAGGATGGGCGCTTGTGGGCATCACAGCAGCAACAAGGGGGTGAGTACAGTGCCCTTCATTACTACTTACGCCTGGTGGGGTGGTATCCGGGTGGGGGATGTTGGCCGGTGGGTGCCCCTAGGCCAGGCCTGACATTGCAGAGTAGGTCCCATGTCGGGCAGGGTTCTAATGTGAAATTCCTCCAACCTGACTAGTAGGCATCCACTACTAGTAGGCAGGGGTGTGTGGGTCCAGGTATGCTGCAGTTGGTGGCATCTGTCCGTACCCATGGCCTGGTGACTAGCATTGTAACTAGTAGTGCATTGCCTAGTGCGTAGGGCTGTTCCCTGTGTGTGAGTGTGTTGTGTACGCCAACAGTGGTGTTGGTGCCGCCATTGACTAAGTGTATCCTCTGTCTCTCCCCCACCTTTTTGTTTTGTCACCCTGTCTTTATGTACATTAGCATCATCTGGTGGAGGAACAGAGGCACCAGCGACGGAGGGAGATGCATCCCACAGGACCCAGGAGGCAAAGTCCACGATGCTGAGTGGGATGGAGGGCAAGGGGTGCACCACGGCGGAGACAGGAGGGGACAGTTCGGACAGGGATATCTCCTCTGATGGAAGCTCCCTGGTGGTGGCGGATACCTCTGTGCCCACCCCAGCTACAGGTACAGCCACCACCCCTGTACCAGCACTGCCCTCCCAGCAGCCCCTCAGCGAGTTGCCCGTGCCTGCTCACCCAGGAGGGTGGGCATCTCCTTCGCCCCAGGCACCTCAGGCCCTGCCCCAGTTAGTCCTGCTGCCCTGAGTGAGGAGGCTATTGCTCTTCTGCAATCCATCTCTGTTGGGCAGTCAACCATTGTGAATGCCATCCAGGGGCTGGCAGCCCAAATGCAACAGTCCAATGCATTTCTGGAGGGCATTCACACTGGTTTGGCGGCCCAACAGAGATCAATCCAGGCTCTGGCCTCCTCTCTGAAAGCAGCCATTGTCCCTGTTTCCACCCTCCCCCATCCAACTTCCTCTTCCCAGTCCCATTCCCCTCATCCCCAACCTAGCCCAAGCACACAGGCAGACGAGTATGCACACAGGACAACACACAAGAATAAACATGGCAAACAGAAGCATCACACTTCATCCCACAGGCACTCACACAAACACCATCCAGATGCAGATATACACTGCCTCCACTGTGGCCCCGCCTCCTCCACCTCCCTCCCAGTTCTGTCTACACTCACACCTGCATGCACTACATTTTCATTCACTACTCCATCACCACCACACCTATCATACGACACACCTCACTGGCGGACACCACCCCCACATCCATGCACACGTCCCCTGTGTCCTCTCCCACTGTGTCTGTGCCCCCTCCTCCCAAAGTACACAAACGCAAACACTCAGACACCCAACAGCCATCCACCTCACAACTGCATCCAGCCGATGCACCTGCACCCAAACACAGCAGACACCTCATACAATGACTCCCTCTTCCTCCACTCCCAGACCTTCTCCCTCTTCCCACCCCAATGTCCCTAAGAAGCTTTTCCTCTCCACCGTTGACCTCTTCCCTGCCCCTCCCCCCCATCCTTCACGTCAGGTCAGGGTGGTCAGAACCCAGGCAAGCACCTCAGCCACCCAGTCCATGGGCACAGTAGTGTCCCCAGTAACTCCAGGTGGGAAAGAATCCCAGCCACCAGCCAGCCGGATGGAAAGGGTGCCTACCCCAAGTGCTTCAAGAAAGGGCAATGAGCCAGCCCCATCTTCAGGAAGGAAGGGCAAGGAGCAAGCTCCAGCTGCAGGAAGGAGCAAGGACCATCCCTAGCTGCTGCCAAGAGGAGCAAGGAGCCATCTCCAGCTGCTGGCAGGAAGGGCAAGGGGCCTGCACCAGCAGGCAGTAGGGACAAGGGGCCTGGTGCTGTGACTCAGTCAGAGCCCCCACCACCAACCATGGTGGTGCAGTAGTCAGGGGCTGCAGGGGTTGGGCTGGAGCATCCCCCAACCACCACCACCAGCTCCACCAGCAGCACCACCACCAGCACCAACACCAGCTCCGCCAGCAGCAACGCCACCAGCAACACCACTAGCTGCGCCAGGAGTACCGCCACCAGCACCACCACTAGCTCCGCCAGCAACACCAGTGGCAGCCGTCCGAGGCTGCAGGGGATGGGCTGGAGCCTCTGCCGCCACTATCACCACCAGCTCCGCCAGCAGCACCGGTGGGCAGCTGTCCGAGGCTGCAGGGGATGGGCTGGATCCCTCCCCCCACCACTACCACCACCATCTCTGCCAGCAGCAGGCGGTCAGCCGTCCGAGGCTGCATGGTATGGGCTGGAGCCTCCCCCCACCACTATCAGCAGCAGCAGCACCACTGCCACCACTGAACAACTGTCACCGCCGGCGGACATTCTGTAAACCTGTCTCCATGGGCTGTTGTGCGGCCTCCCCCTTGCAAATCCTGTGGGTATGACACCCAGCTGAGAAACTGTGATATTGCACTCACCAAGATCTGCATCACAGGGCACGATGCTCCCTCCAGAACCAGTGGAGAAGCCATCCACTCATCCCATCCTTCCCGGGATGAAGATCACAGGGCATGTTGCCCCCTCCAAAGCCAGTGGGCAAGTCACCCACTTGAGAGACTGTGGCCTGGCACTCCCTAGGACAAAACACAGGGCATGTTTCCCCACCAGAGCCAGTGGGCAAGTCACCCACTTGAGAGACTGTGGCCTTGCACTCCCCAGGACAAAGCACAGGGCATGTTGCCCCCTCCAGAGCTAGTGGGCAAGTCACCCACTTGAGAGACTGTGGCCTTGCACTCCCCAGGACAGCGCACAGGGAATGTTGCCGCCTCCAGGAACAGTGGTGTTGTTCCATCTGCCAGCTGAGGTGCCCCTCCCGTTCCCCATACCCCTGAGGTGCCTGCCTGTTTTCGACCTGATACCCCTGCAGTGTTCTCTCCGTGTTGTTGCAGGAGTGAAGTGTGGCCTTGGACTTTGTAATGTGGCCCTGTGGCCCACGAACATTGAGAACTGGGCAGTGTCCCTTCATTTGTAAATATGTATATACTTTTTGATTTGAATGCACGTATTGCTACTATTTTTTCTTATTACACTCACTTCTATCTATTGGAGTTGTCCTTGCATTATTCCTGAGGGGCAGAGGGTAAATATGTTATGTTACTGCATCTGGTTGTGTGTGGGGGTGCTGTGTGTTGTGTGCATGTGTCACTCTCTTTTTCCTCCCCCCCCTTGTGTGCTAGGTGGCTGTACTCACTGTGGTCGTCTTCGCCGTCATTGGTGTTCGTAGTGGAGCAGGACGTAAATCAACATTGGGAATATGTGCAGCTCAGGCTCCATGGAGTTGTGGTTCTTCCCTAAGTCTCCACAGGTGAGTCCTTTGACTTCTGAGATCGATGTTGTTGGTACCGCCCAGGAAAAGGTGGCGGTTTCCTGTGTCTTAATACAGTGGGCGGAACATTGGCTTCCACCTGGCTGTAGGCGGCTACCGCCGTGGTGCCTGTCGATTCCACCCTGGTGGTCGGTGTGTTAAAGTGGCTGTCTCTCTGAGCTGTTTCCGCCATAGTCATAATTTAGCAGTATTTACCGCCAGCCTGTTGGCCGTAATACCGCCACTTTATCAGCAACCGCCAGGGTTGTAATGAGGGCCATAATGTTTCCTGTGTTCCCATTAGGACTACAGCTAGTCACCATGACTAACTCAGGTCTACAGTTTTGACTGTAAGCTTTGCCACGAAGTAACAATCAGATACACAGACATAAATATAGAAGGGTATACAAAACTACAGTTGTCTAAGTAAAATACTAAGGGGCATATTTAAGAAAGATGGTGCTGCAGACAGTGCAGCGCCACTTTTCTTGCGCCCTTTACCGCACCCCTACCTCCACCATGTGTGCGCTGTATTTAAAATAAGGCGCACCAAGGCGCAGGGAAAGGGGCAATAGCATCATTTTTTATGACGCTATTGATGTACTCTGCAGGAGTAGTGCCAATATTTTGGTGCTACTCCTGCAGAGCACATCGGGGTCCATTGTAAACAATGGTATGCCCCCTTTTAATGCCTGCTCTGAGCAGGTATTAAAGTGCTGAAAAAAATGACACAAGCAAATCTGTTAGATTTCTTTGCGCCATTTTTTCATCCCCCCTAACAGGGGAATGCTCCCTTTCCATACATTATGCCTGGCGCAGGCATAAGGTAGCACAAAGGGTTACAAAGTTGCGCAATGCATACATTGCACCACTTTGTAAATATGGTGCAGAGATTGTGGCCTTGTTGGGCCACATTAGCTTAAAAAATAATGACACTAATGTAGCACAAGGAGGCACTAGGGGCTCTTAAATATGCCCCTATTTCTCTTAAGATCATCTAACACAGATTCTCACACAAAATCTTCTGTATACATGTTTTGTCACACTGGGGGACCAATATCAAAACCATTGCCTGCTACTGTAATCTGTGAAATTCTATGTTAGAAAATACATATGTGTAGGCATTAATATAGAGTAATAATAATCCACAATTAAATGCCTATTGACTTGACCATATGCATTTGAAAATAAATTTGATTACAGATCAGACCTATAGCCATTATCATTGGCTTGCCACCATAACCAACTCACTCCTGCTGTTTTGTGTATAAACTTTGCCAGAAGCCAAAAAGCTCCTTAAAAGAAGTCTTTTTAGTGGCTGTGCATGTTTGATCCATTGAAATCCTATACTCACGGCCTACATACCCAACAAGTGGGAGGGGCCTAAGCTCCTTTCTCAGTAGAACTCTAAAAGCTCTTTTTTGTTGATCACGGAAGGTCTGACGCAGTTGTGCTGTAGCCTTGGGCTCGCAAACACTAAAACTACACTCTGCAGTTGAAAGTTAATGACTGCCCTTCTCTCATCTGTGTATCCGCTGCTAGTAAAAAAAAAAGAAACACTGTAAATTATTGTCTTTTCTAAGACACGGTAACAGCGTTACAATGCCATGTGTGTGTCATGTGTGTGCCTCTTAAGGTTCAAGATCAGACACACTGCTGCTGGCTCAGGCAGCTGGATAAAAAACAAAATGATCACAATTGTGTGGAAGTTAAGCTCTGTGGCCCAGATTTACAAGAATCTGGCGCATCAGTGCTGATGAGCCAGATTTCTTGCGTCCCCCCCCATGCCACCTAACAACACCATGGGTGTCCCATATTTACAATACAGCGCACCGTGGCGCACGTTAGGCCAATAGTGTCAACATTTTTGATGATATTGTGGCGCTTTGCTCCACTAGCATAAAAAATGTTGACGCTAGTGGAGCAAAGTGCAAGGAGAGGCCCATTGATTTCAGTGGGTGCACCATTTTAACGCCTGCTTTCAGGGAGAGTTGGCTTTGGGCGAGCCTCTTTCAGCCATTGGCTTTCATGTGTTTCATGGTTTTCCATTGTTTCGATAGTCTGTCAAGGCAATGGTATTCTTTAGATCAGTACATTGTCCAATTTGTCTTTTCATTTGGTTTTAGTCATGAGTGACCAACTAGCTCTTTTCGTACACTACAGTTGATGTATATTGATGTATTTAATTTTCAGACACAACCGCATTCTAGTTACTGGTTTACAGCTTTTTTGTTTTGGAAGTGCTTGCTGTTTGGATTTTATAGCCTGTCATAGAGACACACTTATTTTATTTAGCTGTTGTAGGAACATGTTGTTGGATGTACAGTTGTTCGTTCACAAAGTATGAGGTGCCCACCCATCTTGCCAATACAACACATATACTGACTCTTTGTCAAAAGTAAAGACTATGCAAATGTTTTGCTGTTTATGGCTTCTAAACTCACCAATTGTATTACAAACATCATCCTCTGACTCCTTCTCATAGCACTCTACTTTGAGTGTGACACACACAAAGTAACTTAGCTATTTCTAAACATATCGCCTGACTAAAAAACATGAACAATTGCTATCACCAAGGTTTGTTTTCTGTGCCTTGTATGCTTAGTCCACTAGCAACTAAAACGGCAGCTCTTATTTGATCAATTTTAGTTAGTCAACAATGTTTTATATCTTTTTATTAAAGTTTCGAAATACAACCCAATAGCAGACATAGGAGGCCATTACAACATTGGCAGTAAAAGCCGCTTACCGCCGTGCAGAAGACCGCCAACACACCGCCGCGGCCGCGGAATTCCGCCACAGCTATTATGACCCACATTTCGGAATCTGACAAAATTCAGACACCCACACAAGTCCGCCACACCAAAGGTCAGTGAGAAACTGGCGAAAACAACACCTCCACCGTCACGCCAACTGAAATACCCCCACACTATCACGACACACGAATCCACGCGGCGGTCTTTCAACCGCGGTATTCCATTGGCGGTACACACCGCTGCGCTCAAAATACACACACTCTTACAAAACACTACCACATTGGACAATTCAAAATACACACACCTGATACACATACACGCACCACTCCCACACACCCATTACAATATAAAACACACACCCACATCACCCACGAACCCCCACGACCACAAATTCCGAAAGAAGGCCAGAGAGAGACACCACCAGCAAGAACAACAGCATTCACAGGCACACAACACCATCACCCACAGAACTTCCACGCACCTCACACAACACACCACTACATATCAGCACACTTATCACCACACACTCCACCCCACACATCACCTACAACACCCCATGGCACGGCAAAGACACCCCAGGTTCTTGGAGGAGGAGCTCAGGGTCATGGTGGAGGAAATTGTCGGGGTAGAGCCACAGCTATTTGGTGCGCAGGTGCAGCACACCTCAATTGCAAGGAAGATGGAGCTATGGTGAAGAATAGTGGACAGGGTCAACGCAGTGGGACAGCACCCAAGAAATCAGGAGGACATCAGGAAGAGGTGGAATGACCTATGGGGGAAGGTGCGTTCCGTGGTCTCAAGACACCACCAGGCGGTTCAGCAGACTGGCGGTGGACCCCCCTCACTCTTCCCCCACAACTAACAACATGGGAGGAGCAGGTCTTGGCGATTCTGCATCCTGAGGGCCTCGCAGGAGTAGCTGGAGGAATGGACTCTGGTAAGACAAATCTTTCACTACTTCATCCCCCACCCTACCTGCATGCTATCACATACCCCCACCCTCACCCTCACCCCCAGCACCCCAACTCCTCACATGTGTCCCAACATCACAAACCACACATCCCAACACCAAGCCCTGCATGCAACAACAAAGCATGGACACCCATCACTAAAGCATGCCCACTGCACATACCCATACAACCCCCTAAACCATCATCACACAAGGTCCCACACAGGAATGCAAGCACTGGAGTACACGGTCACCCACCCATTGCACACCATGACACACACAGATGTAATAACCATCCTTTTATACCCCTGTAGACCCCTACCCAATGTCACTGGACAGGAGGGTCCACACATGCCCACATCACCAACAGAAGAGGCCCACAGTGATGACAGCACCTCTGTCCAACTGGATCTAGATTACCAGCCAGGCCCATCGGGGACCTCGGGACAGTCAGTTCCCCTCACACTGGCACAGGCCACCACAGACCTTCCCCCCTCTGGAAACACCAGCACAGCACCCACCCAGCGGGCCCATACCTCCGTCCCCAGGACACGTCAATCAGCTGTGTGCCCACCACTACAGGGAACCCAGGATAACCCACCACCCCAACAACAACAGGGACCTGGGGGCAGTGGTAGTGGGCACACGGTCCAGGGGACGGAGGCCCAGGAACACAGGGGAACTGGGAGGGCTGCTGTGCGACAGGGGGCGGACAGGCCAAGGGAACCCACTCTCCACGAGGCCCTCTCCTCCATCATGGGAGCCTACCACCACTCCCAGGAGACGGTGGCAACGGTACTGGCCAAGTTTCAGGAGACCCAGCGCCTGCAGGATGAACAGTATTTGGGCTTCAGGGAGGAACTCAGAACCATCAGCTCCACCCTGGGCACCATCGTAGGGGTGCTGAAGGAAGTACTCAACACCAGGAGGGACACTGTGGCACTACAAGGGGCTCCTGACACTAGCATGGACGATGAACTGCCCACCACCTCCGCCGGTGCTAGTGGACAGGACGCCCTGCCACAGGACCACCACACCAGCACCCCACCCCCTGCAGAGGGAGAACCACCCCGTAAACGGTCCCTGAGATCCAGGACAAAGACAGAGCACGATGCCAAGACACCCGCCAAGAAATGAGACCACCCTGATTGTCATCCTACTGTCCCACTTTGTCACCCTGTCCATCCTTAAACTGCCCCAGTTCCACTTCCTTTGCCCATTTGGGCAATGCACCTGTGAGACTAATAGACTGGACTTTGCCATGGACATTCCTCCGCCATCACCCCTCACCATTTCACTACCCCCTCCAATATTGAGCACTAAAATAAACACACTTAAAGCACAAAACAATCTGGAGTCTGGCTGTGATTTCGAAATAGTGTATTATCAATTGCAGTGACAAAATGCTCTTTCAATTATAATGTCAACATACCTATGTCACACAGCTCTAGTCCATGAGGAATCTAAGCAGATGTCACACAGTGGGACCCACATCTGTGAAATCGTAAGGGAAAGTGACAGCTCAGTGACCATACACTGGGTGAAAACGACAGACGGGAGAGAGGTAGTAGTGTTAAAGTACATGTAGTAGGCAGGTCTGTACTCTTACCTGTGTCTCACTGGAAATATTGCTGGATCACTGAGTCCCTGTTGTTCATGCACTGAGCCAGGGAACTTGGCATTCACATGGGAGATGTACTGGTCTGCCAAACATACCATCTGTACATTAATAGAATGATAACTCTTCTGGGTTCTGTACACCTGTTCACTCCTGTGGGGGGGGGACCAAAAGCCACATGGGTCCCATCAATGGCACCTATGATGTTGGGGATATGTCCCAGGGCATAGAAATCACCTTTCACTGTAGGCAAATCCTCCACCTGAGGGAAAACGATTTAGCTCTACATGTGTTTCAGAAGGGCAGACAACACTGTGAACAATACGTTGGAAAACATAGGCTGGGACATCCCTGATTCTATGGCCACTGTTGTTTGAAATGACCCATTGCAAGGAAATGGAGCACTGACAGCACCTGCACTTGAGGGGGGATTCCTGTGGGATGGCGGATTGCTGACAACAGGTCTGGCTCCAACTGGGTACACAGTTCCTGGATTGTGGCAAGGTCAAGCCTGTATGTGATAATCACATGTCGCTCCTCCATTGTCGACAGGTCCACCAACGGTCGGTACACCGGAGGATGCCGCCATCTCCTCACATGTCCCAGCAGACGGTGCCTATGAAGGACAACAGCGAGCACAGAGTCAAACAACTCAGAGGTACGTACCCACAGTTTATCCAGAACACCAATCACACACAAAAGGTGGCCTGTATGTGTGTTGAGTGTATTGCCTAGGTATGTGTGGCGCAGTTGGAAATGAAGCCATGTGGGCCCCTGAAATGGCGGCTGCCTGACCTGTAAAGTGGGACAATGGGATGTGAGGTAACTGCGCTGGCGTTGTACACCGTAGCGGTAGGCGGTCGAAGACCGCGGCGCAATGCTGCATTGGTTAACATTGTACCCTATGGGTCCCAGGAGCCAATGACGATGTACGCCGGTGGTGACGGTACGCACCGCCGCGGACGTGACCACCATTTTCTATCTGTTCAATCACTCGATACCTGATCTTCGATAGGAGAGGACTGTAGGAAAGTACCATCTTGCCTGGCATGTTACCCCCATTTTTCACTGTATATATGTTGTTTTAGTTGTATGTGTCACTGGGACCCTGGTAACCCAGGGCCCCAGTGCTCATAAGTGTGCCTGAATGTGTTACCTGTGTAGTGACTAAGGTGGTCATTCTGACCTCGGCGGTAAAAGGCGCCTACCGCCGGTCAGAAATCCTCCATAATCCCGCCGCGGTCGCGGAAACCCGCCACGGTCATTCTGACCCGCAGAAGGCAAACCTCCGAAAATCCGACCGCCACAACAGACCGCCAGACCAGCGGTCGCGGAAAGGTGGAGGTGACCAAACCTCCACCGCCACGCCAACAGAAATACGCCCATGCCATTACGACCCACGAATCCACGCGGCGGTCATTCAAACGCGGTACTCCATCGGCGGGACACACCGGCGCGGTCAGAATACACACAAACGAACAAAACTCACCCACATTGGACGATTTGAATCCCACACACCTGATACACATACACACACCACTCCCACACACACAATACAATATAAAACACCCACCCACATCACCCACAAACCCCTACGCTTAAAAATTCGTAAAGAAGACAAGAGCGAGACACCAGCATCCAAAACATAACAGCCACAGCCACTCAACACCATCACCCACACACTATCCACACACAAAACAACACACACCACCACACTCAACTCACTTAAATACACATACTCCACCCCACACATCATACACACCACCCCATGGCACCCCAAAGACAACCCCGCTTCACAGACGAAGAACTCAGGGTCATGGTGGAGGAAATCGTTCGGGTAGAGCCCCAGCTGTTCGGCACACAGATACAATACACCAGCATTGCCCGGAGGACGGAGCTATGGCAGAGGATTGTCGACAGGGTGAACGCAGTGGGACAGCACCCCAGAAATCGGGAAGACATCAGGAAGCGATGGAACGACCTACGGGGGAAGGTGCGTTCCATGGTATCCAGGCACAACATCGCCGTGCAGAAGACTGGCGGAGGACCCCCACCTCAACCCCCACAATTCACATCATGGGAGGAGGAAGTCTTGAACATCCTGCATCCTGACGGCCTCGCAGGAGTCGGCGGAGGAATGGATACTGGTAAGTTGAAGCTTCAATACTGCTTCCCCCCCACCTGCATGCCAAATCAGACCCCAACCCTCACCCCCATCCTCGAACCCCACCCTCACCCCCACCCCCATCCTCACCCCCACCCTCACCCCCACCACCATCCTCACCCCCACCACCATCCTCACCCCCACCCCCAGCACACCTATTCCCCGCCAATGTCTCACCATCACAACCCACACATCCCAAAACCTAGGCCTGCATGCGTCCACTAAGCATGGACACCCATCACCAAAGCATGCCCAATGCATATACACATCCCCCTCACAAGCCACCCTCACCAAAGCCCCCACACACGAATGCCAGCACTTGGGGACACGAGAACCCACAGATACACCCATATGCCACACATTGAAACTATAACCATACCTCTATACCCCTGCAGGACCCGACCGTCAACACACCGCGGCGGAGGGGCCAGAATTCTCCACACCCCCCACCCAAGAGGCCGTCAGCGATGACAGCAGCTCTGTCGACCTGGACACCGATGACCAGCCCGGACCATCGGGGACCTCTGGACAGTCGGTTCCCCTCACACAGGCCCAGGCCACTACAGACCCTAACCCCTCTGGGAACACCAGCACAGCTCCCACCCAGCGGGCC
The DNA here is from genome assembly GCF_031143425.1 of Pleurodeles waltl. Taxonomy (NCBI): domain Eukaryota; kingdom Metazoa; phylum Chordata; class Amphibia; order Caudata; family Salamandridae; genus Pleurodeles; species Pleurodeles waltl. Next base: position 1,090,991,341 of record NC_090439.1, read on the forward strand.
CATGCCTCTGTCTCCAGGGCGCGTCAATCTGCGGTGTGTCTACCACTACAGGGCACCCAGGATAACCCACCACCCCAACAACAACAGGGACCTGGGGGCAGTGGTAGTGGGCACACCGGCCAGGGGGCAGAGGCCCAGGGAAACAGGGCAACTCGGCGGGCAGCTGTGCGACAGGGGGGGGAGGAGAGGCCCAGGGAACCCACTCTCCACGAGGTCCTCACCACCATCATGGGAGCATACAACCGCTCCCAGGAGACGATGGCGACGGTACTGGCCCGGTTCCAGGAGATCCAGCTGCTGCAGGAGGAACACTATCGGGGGTACAGGGAGGACATCAGAGCCATCAACACCACCCTGGTTACCATGGTAGGGCTGCTGCAGGACCTCGTAAACAGCAGGGCGGACACTGAACAACACCCAAGGGCCCCTGCCACTAGCCTGGACCAAGAACAGCCATCCACCTCCGCCGGCGCTAGTGGACAGGAGGCCCCCGCACAGCAGCAGCCCACCAGACCCCCACCTCCTGCAGGAGAAGAACCACCCCGCAAGAGGGCCCTGAGATCTCGCAAGAAGACAGAGTAGGATGTCAAGACCCCCGCCAGCAATGGATACCACCTGATGTCATCCCACTGTCCCACATTGTCACCCTGTCCATCCTTGAACTGCCCATGCTCCATCTCTCCACAGGCCTCTGGACAATGCACCTGTGTGACTGTTACTCTGGACTCTGCCATGGACATTCCTTCACCATAGCCCCCACCCACTTGAAACCACCCATCCCATTTTGAGCACTTCAATAAACACCAATTTTGCACCAAAATATCAGGAGTCTGGCTGTGATTTCAATAGATTGTAATTGACATGACAGTGCAAATATGTCCTTGTACATGGTGAAGTCAACAAACAGCTGCCACAAAGCTGTAGTCCATGGGGAAACGAAGCACAGGACTCGTAGTGGGGACCCCAGATCTGAAATAGGGAGGGAAAAGCCAAAACTCAGTCATCATACACTGGGGCAAATAGACAGGCAGCAGAGATGCAGCAGAGTAGTTAACATTTACTAAATTATCTTTGAAATGTTACCTGTGTCCTATTGGAAGTACTGTTCAATGATTCTGTCCCTGTTGTCTGTTTCAGCCCCGTCGTCTTCCTCCTCGTCACTCTCCTCAGGTTCCACCGCTGCACAACACCACCGTCTCGACCATCCTCCTGCAGGAAAGGCACCTGGCGGCGCAAAGCCAGGTTGTGAAGCATGCAGCAGGCCACGATGATGTGACACACCTTCTTAGGTGAGTACATTAGGGATCCACCTGTCATATGCAGGCACCTAAACCTGGCCTTCAGGAGGCCAAAGGTGCGTTCGATCACCCTCCTAGTACGCCCATGGGCCTCATTGTACCGTTCCTCTGCCCTGGTCCGGGGATTCCTTACTGGGGTCAGTAGCCACGACAGGTTGGGGTACCCAGAGTCCCCCACTAGCCAGACACGGTGTCTCTGTAGCTGTTCCATCACGTAAGGGATGCTGCTATTCCTGAGGATGTAGGCGTCATGCACTGACCCTGGGAATTTGGCATTTACATGCGAGATGTACTGGTCAGCCAAACACACCACCTGGATGTTCATTGAATGGTGACTTTTTCTGTTCCTGTACACCTGCTCCCTGTCTCTTGGGGGAACCAAAGCCACATGGGTCCCATCAATGGCACCAATTACGTTGGGAATATGTCCAAGGGCGTAGAAATTACCCTTCACTGTAGCCAATTCGCCCACCTCAGGGAAAATGATGTAGTTCCTCACGGATTTCATCAGGGCAGACAACACTCTGGATAACACCTTCGAAAACATGGGCTGAGACATCCCAGAAGCAATTCCCACGGTTGTCTGAAATGACCCACTTGCCAAGAAATGTAGTACTGACATGACCTGCACCAGAGGGGGAATCCCTGTGGGTTGGCGGATGGGGGACATCAGGTCGGGCTCCAGCCGGGCACACAGTTCATGGATAGTGGCACGGTTAAGATGGTAGGTCAGGATAATGTGGCGTTCTTCCATTGTCGACAGGTCCACCAGCGGTCGGTACACGGGAGGATTCATCCGTCTCCTCGCCCAACCCAGCGGACGGTGCCTAGGAAGGACAACATGGAGCACACAGTCAAGCAACCCACAGGTACGTAATCACAGCTAACACAGTATACGATTCTCTATGCAGTGAATGGCGTGTCTGAGTGGCTATGCAAGGCCTAGGCCTGTGTGACGCAGTTGAAATTGAGCCATGTGGGCCCTGGAAATGGCGGCTGCCTGACCTGTGAAGTGTGACAATGGGATGTGAGGTCAATGCGCTGGCGTGGCACACCGCGGCGGGCGGCGGGCCAAGACCGCGGCGCGAAGCCGCATTGGTTAACATTGAAGCCTATGGGTTTCAGGAGCCAATGGCGAAGGGCGCCGGCGGTGGTGGGACGCACCGCCGCGGTACGCACCGCCGCGGACGTGACCGCCATTTTCTATCTACTTATCCACTTGCGACTTGAACTTTCACAGGAGAGGACCTATACTGCAAGTGTTGCTGTGACCTCGGTCTGGAAGGGACAATGGCTGCTGCGACTGGGGAAAGGGCCCCTGCCTTCACTGGAGAGGAGTTGGAGAAACTTGTGGATGGGGTCCTCCCCCAGTATGCGCTACTCTACGGTCCTCCAGACCAACAAGTGAGTTTAATTCAATATGGATTTGGGGCCACTGGCTGGCTTGGGGGCCTGGCGGGGATGGGGGGCATGTTGGGGCTGGCGGGGGGCCTGGCGGGGGGCCTGGCGGGGATGGGGGGCATGTTGGGCATGGCGGGGGGCATGGCGGGGATGGGGGGCATGTTGGGCATGGCGGGGGGCCTGGCGGGGATGGGGGGCATGTTGGGCATGGCGGGGGGCATGGCGGGGATGGGGGGCATGTTGGGCATGGCGGGGGGCATGGCGGGGGGCCTGGCGGGGATGGGGGGCATGTTGGGCCTGGCGGGGGCCTGGCGGGATGGGGGGCATGTTGGGCATGGCGGGGGGCATGGCGGGGGGCCTGGCGGGGATGGGGGGCATGTTGGGCATGGCGGGGGGCCTGGCGGGGGGCCTGGCGGGGATGGGGGGCGTTGGGCCACTGGAAAGGAAAATGCTGAGTAACTTGAACGTGGTATTTCTCCCTCCCTGTACGTGTCACATAGGTCCGCGCCCATGAGAAGATCGGGATTTGGCGTGCCATCGCCAAGGAAGTCCGGGCCCTGGGGGTCCACCATCGACGGGGCACCCACTGCCGCAAGAGGTGGGAGGACATCCGCCGCGGGACCAAGAAGACCGCCGAGTCTCTGCTGGGGATGGCCTCCCAACGTAGGCGGGGTGCCTGCCGTCAACTGAGCCCCCTGATGTTCCGGATCCTGGCGGTGGCCTACCCTGATTTGGATGGGCGCGTGAGGGCAGCACAGCAGACACAAGGGGGTGAGTACAAGCATTATCTACTCTGTTGTCGCGCAGTGGAGGTGTCTGGGTGGGGGAGGAGGGCTGGGGGTCCCCCTAGGCCAGGGCGATATCTGTAGGCTGGGCGCCCCCGTAAGCCCCTGTGTCCCCAGCCACCACCCTCAGTAGTTTGTCAGTACAGCCATCCCTGGGCCGTGTCATCCATGGGTGCAGTTGTCAACTCTAGGCGTGTAGGGCATGTTCCACGGAATGCGTAGCGTACCCCAAGTGCGCAACTTAGTGCAGGGGGCATCTGTGTCTGTCATGTCTGCTAACTGTACCGGAGATCCATGTACTCAATATCCCTTTATTTCTCTCTCCCCCCCCTTTTTGTTTGTCTTTCTGTGCTTGTGTGCATCAGCATCATCAGGCGGAGGAGAAGTGGCATCGGGGCAGGAGGGAGCTGCATCTCACATGGCCCAGGAGGGCCATGCCACAGAGTCAGACTGGACCAGTGAGACGGAGGGCGAGGGGAGCTCCACGACGGGGACGACTGGAGCCTGCAGCGACACGGACACGTCCTCGGAAGGGGGCTCCCTTGCGGGGGTGGCACCATCCGTGCCCCCCGCCATTACAGGTACAGCCGCCACCCAGCGCACCATCTCCACCCTCCCAGCAGCCCCTCCGCGTTCGCCCCGTGCCCGCTCTGCCAGGAAGCCGGGCATCTCCTTCGCCCCAGGCACCTCAGGCCCTGCCCCTGTTACCCCCGCTGCCCTCAGTGAGGAGGTCATTGACCTCCTCCGAACGCTCATTGTTGGGCAGACTACCCTTTTGAATGCCATCCAGGGGGTGGAGAGGGAGGTTCATCGCAGCAATGCGTACCTGGAGGGCATTCATTCGGGTCAGGCTGCCCATCAGCGATCGTTCCAGGCTCTGGCCTCAGCACTGACGGCAGCCATTGTCCCTGTCTCCTGCCTGCCTCTACTAACTCCCTCCTCCCAGTCTCCTGTTCCTCTGCCTGTCCCACCCACACCATCAGACCAGCCTGCACACACCTCAACACCCAAGAGAAGCTCATCCAAACATAAGCACCACAGATCACGCAGACATTCACACACGCAACATTCCGATGCAGACATGCCAACAGTCACTACCACCTCTGTGACCCCCACCTCCTCGTCTCCCTCCTCCCTCCCTGTGACGTCTACACTCACACCTCCATTCACCTCACCATCAGCCAGTGTTTCCATCACCAGCACACCCTCCACTCCAGTCCGCACACGTGCAGTCACCACCCCCACTGCCATTTACACGTCCCCTGTGTCCTCTCCCACTGTGTCTGTCACCCCCTCTTCCACACCACACAAACGCAGCCACCCACCCACCCAACAGCCATCCACCTCACGACAGCCTATCCCTCCTGCACCTGCACCCAAAGACAGCAAACGTGACTCACCTACAACCACATCCTCTCCCTCCACTCCCATTCCCACTGTACCTACCACTCTCCATTGTCCCAAGAAGCTCTTCCTCGCCACTACTAACTTCTTTCCTGACCCTGAGCCCCCCCCTCCTTCTCGTCGGGGTAAGAAGAGCACCTCAGCCACCACCAGCCCTGCAGCCCCCTTGACAAGGGTGCAGGGGTATTGGAGCCCGCCAGCCCGCATGTCTGGATCTTCGCCCAGCAGCAAGGGGACAGCCAGCCCACCCCCTGGGAAGAGGAGCAGAAGGCGGAAGGGGCGCCGCAGGAGCCCGCCTTCTACATCCCCCCCGGACACCACCCAGAGACAGTCACCAGCCACAGCTCCAAAGGGAGGCAAGGGCCACAGGCCGACGACTAAGGAGGGCAAGGGCAGCAAGTTGGAGAGGTCAGGCAGCAGGCCTGCTGCCCAGGAGGAGCCCACAACCCCCATAGCCGCTGCCCCGGGAGGAACCGGCACAGCTGCCCCGGGAGAGCCCACCAGCCCCATAGCCGCTGCCCAGGGAGGACCCAGCCCAGCTGGCCAGGAGGGCCCCACCACCCACAGCCCAGGTGGGCAGTGAAGGAGCACCATCCCCGCTGCCCAGGAGGGCACCACCAGGCATTTAGCAGTTGGCCATAGACCGTCCGCCGTCTCTAGAACCGCTGAACTGGGCCCTTCAAGGCAAGAACCGCTGAACTGGGCCCTTCAAGGCAAGAACCGCTGAACTGGGCCCCGCCGTCTCAAGAACCGCTGAACTGGGCCCCGCCGTCTCAAGAACCGCTGAACTGGGCCCTTCAAGGCAAGAACCGCTGAACTGGGCCCCGCCGTCTCAAGAACCGCTGAACTGGGCCCCGCCGTCTCAAGAACCGCTGAACTGGGCCCTTCAAGGCAAGAACCGCTGAACTGGGCCCTTCAAGGCAAGAACCGCTGAACTGGGCCCCGCCGTCTCAAGAACCGCTGAACTGGGCCCTTCAAGGCAAGTACCGCTGAACTGGGCCCTTCAAGGCAAGAACCGCTGAACTGGGCCCCGCCGTCTCAAGAACCGCTGAACTGGGCCCTTCAAGGCAAGAACCGCTGAACTGGGCCCCGCCGTCTCAAGAACCGCTGAACTGGGCCCTTCAAGGCAAGAACCGCTGAACTGGGCCCTTCAAGGCAAGAACCGCTGAACTGGGCCCCGCCGTCTCAAGAACCGCTGAACTGGGCCCTTCAAGGCAAGAACCGCTGAACTGGGCCCTTCAAGGCAAGAACCGCTGAACTGGGCCCCGCCGTCTCAAGAACCGCTGAACTGGGCCCTTCAAGGCAAGAACCGCTGAACTGGGCCCTTCAAGGCAAGAACCGCTGAACTGGGCCCCGCCGTCTCAAGAACCGCTGAACTGGGCCCTTCAAGGCAAGAACCGCTGAACTGGGCCCCGCCGTCTCAAGAACCGCTGAACTGGACCCTTCAAGGCAAGAACCGCTGAACTGGGCCCTTCAAGGCAAGAACCGCTGAACTGGGCCCCGCCGTCTCAAGAACCGCTGAACTGGGCCCCGCCGTCTCAAGAACCGCTGAACTGGGCCCCGCCGTCTCAAGAACCGCTGAACTGGGCCCCGCCGTCTCATGAACGGCTGAACTGGGCCCTTCAGGGCAAGAACCGCTGGCCCTTTGGCAGACGTGGCAGGGCAGGATCTATCTCGGGCAGGGCTGCAGGATGTCCTCTGGCCAACTTGCCTCCTCCAGTGGCAGTGGGGTCTGTTATGGACTGTATGGACTGTGGCTTTGCTCTCCCCAGGATGGCCCAGTGGGCAGGCCACCCACTGTATGGACTGTATGGACTGTGGCTTTGCTCTCCCCAGGATGGGCCAGTGGGCAGGCCACCCACTGTATGGACTGTATGGACTGTGGCTTTGCTCTCCCCAGGATGGGCCAGTGGGCAGGCCACCCACTGTATGGACTGTTTGGACTGTGGCTTTGCTCTCCCCAGGATGGCCCAGTGGGCAGGCCACCCACTGTATGGACTGTTTGGACTGTGGCTTTGCTCTCCCCAGGATGGCCCAGTGGGCAGGCCACCCACTGTATGGACTGTTTGGACTGTGGCTTTGCTCTCCCCAGGATGGCCCAGTGGGCAGGCCACCCACTGTATGGACTGTATGGACTGTGGCTTTGCTCTCCCCAGGATGGCCCAGTGGGCAGGCCACCCACTGTATGGACTGTATGGACTGTGGCTTTGCTCTCCCCAGGATGGGCCAGTGGGCAGGCCACCCACTGTATGGACTGTTTGGACTGTGGCTTTGCTCTCCCCAGGATGGGCCAGTGGGCAGGCCACCCACTGTATGGACTGTTTGGACTGTGGCTTTGCTCTCCCCAGGATGGCCCAGTGGTCATGGAGTCCCCTCGTGGATCTGGCGTCGTGTACTCAAGTGGCTGAGGTGCCCCCCCTTCCCTTCCCCCTGAGGTGCCTGTCCTATTTTCTTTCTGATGCCCCTGCAGTGTTCTCTCCGTGGAGTTCTTGTCGTGGGACTGGGCCTTGCCCCTTTGCACAGGACCCCTGTGATCCACGGACAGTGGTTGGACTACATTTAGTAGCTGTATATATTTTGTACATAGTTTATTTATTTATTGGGATTAATGGCGTACATATTTCAATATATCTGGCCGTTTATGATCTCTTCTTTTGGTCTTTGCATTATTTCGGAGGGGGGTGGTTTGTGGGTTGTGACAGTGATCTGTGGGAATGCATTGATGTGTGTGTTGTAGTGGGTGTGGGTGGGTGGGTGTGTGCCAGTAATCTTTTCCCTCCCCTGTGTCGTAGGTGCAGTACTCACCAATGTCTTCCGCGCCGCCGGGCGTGCTCCTGGTATATGAGGAGGAATAGGAGTGCGGGGATGACCTGTAACTCTGGCTCCATACTGCCGGAATCTCGCGTGGAGTGCGTAGAGGTGAGCGTTTTCCCGTTCGTAGTCTGTTTCCGCCGTGTTCTTATCGGCGGTGCTCCCGCCCCGGAAAAGGTGGCAGATTGGTGGGTCGTAATAGGGTGGGCGGTACTTTGTCTGCCGCCGGGCTGTTGGCGGGAACCGCCGCGCTGTTTGTTTGTACCGCTGTGGCGGTCGGAGTGTTAAGTTGGCGGGCTGTGTTGGCGGTTCCCGCCAGGGTCAGAATTGCATATTTTAGACCGCCGGCCTGTTGGCGGCTTGGCCGCCGCTTTATCACCGACCGCCAGGGTCAGAATGAGGGCCTAACTGTCTCACTGAGGCTCTGCTAATCAGAACCTCAGTGGTTATGCTCTCTCATTTCTTTCCAAATTGTCACTAACAGGCTAGTGACCATTTTTACCAATTTACATTGGCTTACTGGAACACCCTTATAATTCCCTAGTATATGGTACTGAGGTACCCAGGGTATTGGGGTTCCAGGAGATCCCTATGGGCTGCAGCATTTCTTTTGCCACCCATAGGGAGCTCTGACAATTCTTACACAGGCCTGCCACTGCAGCCTGAGTGAAATAACGTCCACGTTATTTCACAGCCATTTTACACTGCACTTAAGTAACTTATAAGTCACCTATATGTCTAACCTTTACCTGGTAAAGGTTAGGTGCAAAGTTACTTAGTGTGAGGGCACCCTGGCACTAGCCAAGGTGCCCCCACATTGTTCAGAGACAATTCACTGAACTTTGTGAGTGCGGGGACACCATTACACGCGTGCACTACATATAGGTCACTACCTATATGTAGCTTCACCATGGTAACTCCGAATATGGCCATGTAACATGTCTATGATCATGGAATTGCCCCCTCTATGCCATCCTGGCATTGTTGGAACAATTCCATGATCCCAGTGGTCTGTAGCACAGACCCTGGTACTGCCAGACTGCCCTTCCTGGGGTTTCACTGCAGCTGCTGCTGCTGCCAACCCCTCAGACAGGCAGCTGCCCTCCTGGGGTCCAGCCAGGCCTGGCCCAGGATGGCAGAACAAAGAACTTCCTCTGAGAGAGGGTGTGACACCCTCTCCCTTTGGAAAATGGTGTGAAGGCAGGGGAGGAGTAGCCTCCCCCAGCCTCTGGAAATGCTTTGTTGGACACAGATGTGCCCAATTCTGCATAAGCCAGTCTACACCGGTTCAGGGACCCCTTAGCCCCTGCTCTGGCGCGAAACTGGACAAAGGAAAGGGGAGTGACCACTCCCCTGACCTGCACCTCCCCTGGGAGGTGTCCAGAGCTCCTCCAGTGTGCTCCAGACCTCTGCCATCTTGGAAACAGAGGTGCTGCTGGCACACTGGACTGCTCTGAGTGGCCAGTGCCACCAGGTGATGTCAGAGACTCCTGCTGATAGGCTCCTTCAGGTGTTAGTAGCCTTTCCTCTCTCCTAGGTAGCCAAACCCTCTTTTCTGGCTATTTAGGGTCTCTGTCTCTGGGGAAACTTTAGATAACGAATGCATGAGCTCATCCGAGTTCCTCTGCATCTCTCTCTTCACCTTCTGATAAGGAAACGACCGCTGACCGCGCTGGAAGCCTGCAAACCTGCAACATAGTAGCAAAGACGACTACTGCAACTCTGTAACGCTGATCCTGCCGCCTTCTCGACTGTTTTCCTGCTTGTGCATGCTGTGGGGGTAGCCTGCCTCCTCTCTGCACCAGAAGCTCTGAAGAAATCTCCCGTGGGTCGACGGAATCTTCCCCCTGCAACCGCAGGCACCAAAAAGCTGCATCACCGGTCCCTTGGGTCTCCTCTCAGCACGACGAGCGAGGTCCCTCGAATCCAGCGACTCTGTCCAAGTGACCCCCACAGTCCAGTGACTCTTCAGCCCAAGTTTGGTGGAGGTAAGTCCTTGCCTCACCTCGCTGGGCTGCATTGCTGGGAACCGCGACTTTGCAAGCTACTCCGGCCCCTGTGCACTTCCGGCGGAAATCCTTTGTGCACAGCCAAGCCTGGGTCCACGGCACTCTAACCTGCATTGCACGACTTTCTAAGGTGGTCTCCGGCGACGTGGGACTCCTTTGTGCAACTTCGGCGAGCACCGTTTCACGCATCCTCGTAGTGCCTGTTTCTGGCACTTCTCCTGGTGCTACCTGCTTCAGCGAGGGCTCTTTGTCTTGTTCGACGTCCCCTTTCTCTTCAGGTCCAATTTGCGACCTCCTGGTCCCTCCTGGGCCCCAGCAGTGTCCAAAAATGCCAAACGCACGATTTGCGTGGCGTCCTTCCGGCGGGAAAACACTTCTGCACGACTCTCCAAGGCAAGAGGGATCCGTCCACCAAAGGGGAAGTCTCTAGCCCTTTTCGTTCCTGCAGAAACCTCAGCTTCTTCTGTCCAGTCGAAGCTTCTTTGCACCCGCAGCTGGCATTTCCTGGGCATCTGCCCATCTCCAACTTGCTTGTAACTTTTGGACTTGGTCCCCTTGTTCCACAGGTACCCTAGATTGGAAATCCACAGTTGTTGCATTGCTGGTTTGTGTCTTTCCTGCATTATTCCTCTAACACAACTCTTTTGTCCTTAGGGGAACTTTAGTGCACTTTGCACTCACTTTTCAGGGTCTTGGGGAGGGTTATTTTGCTAACTCTCACTATTTTCTAATAGTCCCAGCAACCCTCTACAAGGTCACATAGGTTTGGGGTCCATTCGTGGTTGGCATTCCACTTTTGGAGTATATGGTTTGTGTTGCCCCTATCCCTATGTTTCCCCATTGCATCCTATTGTAACTATACATTGTTTGCACTGTTTTCTAAGACTATACTGAATATTTTTGCTATTGTGTATATATATCTTGTGTATATTTCCTATCCTCTCACTGAGGGTACACTCTAAGATACTTTGGCATATTGTCATAAAAATAAAGTACCTTTATTTTTAGTATAACTGTGTATTGTGTTTTCTTATGATATTGTGCATATGACACTAAGTGGTACTGTAGTAGCTTCACACGTCTCCTAGTTCAGCCTAAGCTGCTCTGCTAAGCTACCATTATCTATCAGCCTAAGCTGCTAGACACCCTATACACTAATAAGGGATAACTGGGCCTGGTGCAAGGTGCAAGTACCCCTTGGTACTCACTACAAGCCAGTCCAGCCTCCTACAAGGACCTACACTGCAAGTGCTGCTGTGACCTCGGTCTGGAAGAGACAATGGCTTGAGTTTCTGGGGAAAGGGCCCGTGCCTTCACATCGGAGGAGTTGGAGAAGCTCGTGGATGGGGTCCTCGCCCAGTACACGCCACTCTACGGTCCTCCAGACAAACAGGTAAGTACACAGGGAGCATGTTGTGTGGGCTATGCCTGTGTGGAGAGGGCTGGATGTAAGAAGGAAGTGGGGAGAGTGCTGCGTGCATGAAAGATGGTGAATGCATGTGCCACATGGCAAGGGTAGGGATGGGGGCCAATCAGTTTGACGGTGCAGCTGGTAATAACTTCTCTTTTTCCCCTGTACATTTCATGTAGGTCAGCGCCCACCAGAAAAAAGATATTTGGCGTGCCATCGCCAAGGACGTCCGGACCCTGGTGGTCTACCACAGACGGAGCACCCACTGCCGGAAAAGAAGGGAGGACATTCGCTGCTGGAGCAAGAAGACGGCAGAGGCTCAGCTGGGGATGGCCTCCCAACGTGAGAGGGGTGCCCTTCGCACCATGACCCCCCTGATGTTCAGGATCCTGGTGGTTGCATACCCAGAGTTGGATGGGCGCTTGAGGGCATCACAGCAGCCACAAGAGGGTGAGTACAGTCTCATTCTGGTGACTTTGCACGCAGTGGAGGTGTCTGGGTGGGGAGGTGGGCTGTGGGTTTCCCTAGGCCAGGGCGAGTTCCGTAGGCAAGGCCCCTCCGTAAGGCAGGCCATGTGGCACCCCACCCCACCTCTGTAGAGTGCCAAGTACACCTACTCATGCCCCTGTGTCATCTATGTGTGCAGATGTCGTCCATAGCCTTATAGGCCATTTCCCAGGAATTGAACAGTGGACCCCAAGAGCGCGTCGTAGTGCAGGGGGCTTCTGTGTCTGTCGTGTCCGCCAAGGGTAGCGGTAATGCATGCACTCAACATGTCTTTCTTCTGCCCCGCCCCCTTTTTGTGGTCTCTTTGTTCTTGTGTGCATTAGCATCATCAGGCGGAGGAACAGTGGCACCGGAGCACGAGAGAGCTGCATCCCACATGGCCTTGGAGGGCGAGACTACGGACTCAGAGTTCACCAGTGGGACGGAGGGCGAGGGGAGCTCCACGGCGGGGACAGGAGCTGACACCAGCGACACGGACTCGTCCTCTGATGGGAGCTCCCTTGTGGTGGCGGCAACATCTGTGCCCCCCGCATCTACAGGTACAGCCGCCACCCCCCCTACCAGCACCGCCCTCCCAGCAGCCCCTCAGCCTTTGCCCCGTGCCCGCTCACCCAGGAGGGTGGGCATCACCTTCGCCCCAGGCACCTCAGGCCCTGCCCCAGTTACCCCTGCTGCCCTCAGTGAGGAGGCCATTGACCTCCTCAGGTCCCTCACTGTTGGGAAGTCTACCATTTGAATGCCATCCAGGGTGTAGAGAGGCAGTTGCAACAAACCAATGCATTCCTGGAGGGCATTCATTCTGGTCAGGCGGCCCTTCAGCGAGCTTTTCAGACTCTGGCCTCAGCACTGATGGCAGCCATTGCCCCCGTCTCTAGCCTCCCCCCTCCAACTTCCTCCACCCCGACCCAATCCCCTGTACCTCAGCCTATCCCAAGCACTCCTACAGACCAACATGCACACACATCAACACACAAGGGAAGCTCAGGCAAACATAAGCACCACACATCCCACAGGCACTCACGGAAGCATCACACACATGCAGACACACCAACATCCACTGCCTCCACTGTGTCCCCCTCCTGCTCTACTCCCTCCCAGTCTCGTCTACACTCACACCTGCATGCACTACCTCTACAGCCACTATGTCCCTCTCCAGCACACCCACCACCACACCCGCTCACGTGTAGTCACCACCCCCACTACCATTCACACGTCCCCTGTGTCCTCTCCCAGTGTATCTGTGACGCCCCCTCCGAAGATACACAAACGCAGGCACACACCCACCCAACAGCCATTCACCTCACGACAGCCTCCAGCGCATGCACCTTCACCCAAAGTCACCAAACGTACACCTCCTACAACCACCACCTCTTCCTCCACTCCCAAACCCCCTCCAGCTACCCGTCCCAGTGTGTCCAAAAAACATTTCCTGTCCAACCTTGACCTCTTTCCCACACCTCCCCCACCCCGTCCTTCTCATAGGTCCCGAACTAGCACCTCAGCCACAACATCTCCGGGACCAGTGGTACCTGTAGTCACCGTAATCTGTAGTGCACCGGCCACCAGGGCAGCCAGTGTGGCACGGAGCCACAGAACAGACAGTCCCCCACCTGTGAACCATCAGAAGTTGGCCAGTGCCCGGCGGGAGAGGGGGAAGACTCCAGCCACCAAAGCCGCTCCCAGGGGTCCCGGTGGGAGTGTGGAGTCAGCTGTGACACCTTCTAAGGTGGGAAAGGGCCACAAGAAACCCAGCAAGTCTGGGAAGAGCAGCACGGCGGAGAAGACCGCCATCATCCCCGATGCCCAGGAGACCACCTCCAGCACAAGCCCAGCTGCCCAGGATAGGACCACCAGCACTAGCCCACCTGCCCAGGAGGCCACCGCCAGCACCAGCCCACCTGCCCAGGAGGCCACCGCCAGCACCAGCCCAGCTGCCCACAAGGCCACCGCCAGCACCAGCCCACCTGCCCAGGAGGCCACCGCCAGCACCAGCCCACCTGCCCAGGAGGCCACCGCCAGCACTAGCCCCGCTGGGCCTTGAAGGATCGCCAGCAAAAGCCCCTCTGGGCCATGAAGGACCGCCAGCAAAAGCCCCGCTGGGCCATGAAGGACCACCAGCAGCTGAGACCCTGCAATAGAGACCGCCATCTCAAGCACCGCTGAACAGGGCACCGCCGTCTCAAGCACCGCTGCACAGGGCACCGCCATCTCAAGCACTGCTGCAAAGGGCACCGCCGTCTCAAGCACCGCTGCCCTGGGCGCCGCCATCTCAAGCACTGCTGCACAGTGCACCGCCGTATCAAGCACCGCTGCACAGGGCACCGCCGTCTCAAGCACCGCTGCACAGGGCACCGCCGTCTCAAGTACCGCTGCACAGGGCACCGCCGTCTCAAGCCATTGCTGGCCCATGAGCGGCAAGGACACTGACGCAACTGAGTCCGTCACGTGGTGAATGATGCACTCTGGGCACCAAGCCCCCTCCAGAACCAGTGGAGAAAAGCATCCACTACCCCAATCCTTGGCAGGATGAAGCACTCTGGTCACCACCCCCCTCCAGAACCAGTGGAGAAAAGCATCCACTACCCCAATCCTTGGCAGGATGAAACACTCTGGGCACCATGCTCCCTCCAGACTCAGTGGAGACTGTCATCCACTTGTGAGACTGTGGCTTTGCACTCCCCAGGATATGGCAGTGGGCAAACCACCCACTGTAGAGACTTGAGAGACTGTGGCTTTGCACTCCCCAGGATATGGCAGTGGGCAAACCACCCACTGTAGAGACTTGAGAGACTGTGGCTTTGCACTCCCCAGGATATGGCAGTGGGGAACCCACCCACTGTAGAGACTTGAGAGACTGTGGCTTTGCACTCCACAGGATATGGCAGTGGGCAAACCACCCACTATAGAGACTTGAGAAACTGTGGCTTTGCACTCCCCAGGATATGGCAGTGGGCAACCCACCCACTGTAGAGACTTGAGAGACTGTGGCTTTGCACTCCCCAGGATGTAACAGTGGGCATGTGGCCCCCTCGTGGATTTGGCATCGTGCACTCAAGCGGCGGAGGTGCCCCCCCTTTCCCTCCCCCTGAGGTGCCTGTTTAGTTGCTCTCTGATGCCCCTGCAGTGTTCTCTCTGTCATGGTCGGGGATCTTGTGTGGGCCTCGCCCATACCGTGTGGTCCCAGTGTTCCACGGACTTTCTAAGAGCACTACCTGGACTACTACGCTTGGTATATATTATGTACAAGGTGTATATATATATATTTCTGCCTACTTGCTTTTAATATATTACAATGGTTACACTCATTTTCTATTGTCTTTGCATTCTTCCGGGGGGTTTGGGGGGTGTAACTGTGATGTATTGATATGCATTAGTGTGTGTGTTGTAGTGGGTGAGGGTGGGGGTGGGGGTGTTGCGTGTGTGTGTTCCTGTTTTTTGCCTCCCCCCTCCCCTGTGTCATAGGTGCAGTACTCACTGTGGTCTTCGCCGCCGGCGTTCGTGCTCCTTCTAGAGGAGCAGGAAGACTATTGCAGGGAAAATTTGGAGTTCCGGGACCATGGCGTCCTCCTTCCTCGTGGGGTGGGTAGAGGTGAACGTTTTCCCTTTGGGATTCCTGTTTCTAACGTGTTTTTATCCGCGGTGAATCCGCCCCGGAAATGGTGGCGGATTGGCCTGTCATAATAGTGTGGGCGGTACATTGTCTCCCGCCTGTCTGTTGGCGGTGACCGCCGCGCTGTTTGTTTGTACCGCCGTGGCGGTCGGAGTTTTAAAGTGGCTGTCTTTGTTGGCGGTTTCCGCCACGGTCGTAATTGCACATTTTTTACCGCCGGCCTGTTGGCGGTCTTACCGCCGCTTTAACATCGACCGCCAGGGTTGTAATGACCACCATAGTCTATGAGAATCCACTGGTATTGGAGCTCCCCAGTGTTAATCAAAATAAATTGACAAATGAGAGTCTGTGACATTGTATCTCGGCCAAGGTCAGACATAGGTAGCAGTTGTTTGGGTAAGACAAAGGGGGTCATTACGACCCTGGCGGACGGCGGAGAAGCGGAGGTAAGACCGCCAACAGGCTGGCGGTCTAATTTTTGCAATTATGACCATGGCGGTTACCGCCATGGTCATCCGCCGCTTCTCCGTTCCGCCCGCTGGGCTGGAGACCAGCCCAGCGGTCGTCACTATACCACCGGCGGTATTTGGACCCGGCTGACCGCCATGGATTTCATGCGGTTTGGAACCGCCATGAAATCCATGGCGGTAAGCACTATCAGTGCCAGGGAATTCCTTCCCTGGCGCTGATAGGGGTCTCCCCCATCCCCCACCCCCACACCGACTCCCTCCCCTACACCCCCCACCACCCATGCCACCCTCCAAAGGTGGCAGGACCTCCCTCCCCACCCCGACCCCCAACATCACATCACTCATTCACACACGACACGCACGCAGGCACCACCAACACACATACACGCACACACACCGACATACATGCCAACATCCACACACACAGTCAGACACGCACACCCACATTCAAACATACACGCACACATCCATACAGACATACCTACAGACATATACGCACTCATTTCCAAACACACAACACCCCCGCAAGCATACACGCACTCACACACCCCCTCTACATACACACACACACACCCCCATGCACGCACACAACACACAATACCCCCCCCCCTCCCCTAACGGACGATCGACTTACCTGGTCCGTCGATCCTCCAGGAGGGGACGGGATCCATGGGGGCTGCTCCGCTGACACCACACCGTCAACAGAACATCGCCACGCCGAATCACAGGACGTGATTCGGTGGGCGGTGTTCTGTTGACGTGGCGGTGGAGGTGGAGCAACCTCCACTTCCCTGCCACCCGCCAGTATGGCTGTTGGCGGCTCTCCGTCCGAAAAAGGACGGAGAGCTGCCAACAGTCATAATAAGCCGAGCGGAAAACCGCCACCACTGGCGGTCTTCAGCACAGCGGTCCCTCGGCTGTCTTGACAAAAGACCGCCGAGGTCAAAATGACCCCCAAAGTCTCGTTTCACCTGTCATGCTTTTTCAGAAGGTCAAGTTCATTTGAGTTAAATAATGAACTTCTTTTAAGAAGGTCACATATCTTACACCCCTTAATGCTTCTCTCCCTCCCGAGAACTTGCACAAACAACTGTTGCTCATTCACCTTTTAGGACCTCGCTATGAGATTAGTGTGCTTGCGTTCCAGTTAATGGCAGCTCACTGTTACATTGCAATCTCAGGGCAATAAACTTAAAACCCAGTTGTTCAGTTCAAGATACATGTTCTGTCTTGTGCATACTAACATGCATGTTACTTGTGGAGATTATCCCTAAATCTGTGGGCATTCCATCACGAATGCTACAGCATGGCTTTGGGGATGAAGATACCTATCACATTTCTTCGGTGATTTTTTGCAACTTACACGGTCCCGGGACGCCAGACTCATAATGAGACCCTCATATGGGCATACTGAATATTTGTTCATCCCACTGCCTCTTAACTCTAAGATTAATATTAACAAATTCATTAAGGAAATTGCAGATGATTCAGAATATGGCAGCTAGGCTGCTATTGGATATACCTAAAGCTGCCTCGGTCACTGCAGGTCTACGAGCCCTTCACTTTCTTCTGATTATTAACCGCTTTGAGTGTAAATCTCTTTGCATTGTGCACAAGGCATTGCAGCAGCAGGGATCTTTGGCTCTGAGATCCTCTTTTCAATGGTACTGCCCTAGCAGACAAATAAGGTCCTCAGGTCAGAAAAAACTCTTGATGCCTAGATTTCGGAGGACCAGGTGGGGTGGCCGCGCTATATATGTAGTACCATCTAAACTCTGGAACACACCACCGGATCACATAGTAGGATTAGACACTCACATTACCTTCCGCAAGTTACTCAAAACCTGGCTGTTTTCTCGCTCTTAATTCTAATGGAAGGGTCTCCTTTTTCTGTGGCTTTCTGTAGGTAGCTCTTTGACGCCTTCGGGCATAATGCGCTTTAAGAAATCATAAATACAAATACAAGATTTTCATTTGGTTTATCATTCCCCAAGAAAGTGCACAACCACATCCTCTGTGCAATGATTCTCTCATCTTCCTTTAGTTCTAAGTTTCTTAGGTGCAATTTTCAAATGCAAAACTAAGTGATAATGTTCATAACTTGCACACTCTTTAATTTGCCTTTTAAGTGCCACTTGGTGGTGTCCCATGGGTGTGTCAAAGAAGGGGCCTTGGGTATTTCAGTTCAACTTAGATGTCACAGTTTTGGTATTTACAAAAAATGTTTAAGTGCATTTCCCACACTTATTTGCAGACTTAGGTATCTGCAGAAACTGAGAAAGAAAAGAAGCACCAATCACCTCAATTTTCACAGGGAGCAGGGGAGGGAAGAAAAGACATACAAGGTATAAATACTTTAAATTGAGAATGCATATTATTTTCATGATAAGTATTTTAATAGATATATGTAAACATTCCTCTGCATAAATAGGAGCATTTTTCTACAGAAATACAAGCTTCTGAATCGTGGTCTTGGGAAACAGACATAGCTGCTTTTCTACAATGAACTCTATACTCCTAGGGCAGTCGTAAGTTACGGCAATTTCAGAAGGGACAGTTAGTAAACTCTCTCACAAGGTGTACTTAAGAGTACATACCTACTTATTCCGTGTCTCAATTTTAACCTAATTTTATTAATCGGAACGTCACAGTTTTAAGAATGATTAAGGATCTAGACTATTTTGAATCCCACCTTGCCTGATTACAAAACATATACAAGAAATTGGCTGTTGGTTATCCTATGATAATTTTCATCTGTGCAATATTCATTAACACCGTGTCTATAGGACTTGAACACTGTGACATGTCCTTTTACATTTCTTCCTTTCATTTAATGGTTCTATAACGCTGCATCGTAATTTCTTTTTTTATGTGAGTTGCATCCAGCCATTAACACTGCACCAAGTGGTTTTGCCCCACGGACGTCTGGGTACTTTTGCATTCTTGGTGTATCGATTTAGATAAAAGTCTTAAAAAGAAGATCCATGACTTGTCTGATTTTACATAGGCCTGGAATCGCATCCAATGTCACGAGCTGCTCATATGAGAATCGACTAAAATATTTTTTTTCTAGAAAAACTAAAATATCACAAATGGAAGCTCCATGCCCTATTTTGCACACACTATTTTCCATACGACAGTAAACAGCTGTTTTTGGGAATTTTACATATTTGACTATGTAATCGAAGCTTTAAAGCATTCTTCAGACACCCCTGCGATGTTTTGCTCTTCATAGACAGCCCTTCTGTTTACCTGCTGTCGACTAAGGGATGTATTAAAAAATGATGGGGCTTGAGTTATGATGTGCACACCGTATCTGGCATACTTCAGGGTTTCTCTAGAGTATACAGAACCATAACTGACCTTAGTTTTTTCAGTGAATTTCATGCCATTTTTTATGATGTACCTCATTCATCTGCCAGGTGCCAGGAACCCATGCGGCACTGGGCAAGGTCATCAGACAGAACTTGCCTGGCCTTGCACTGGGTTTTATTTGCTTGCTACAAACACGGTGGGCTCTAGTACTGGTATGGTCTGGTACAACAATCTTTTTTGGCACCCTTCCATTATCTCCTTCTCGGACTCCCTCACTACCATCCGCAGCAGCGGCTGAGACCCTTTGAAAGTGGTGGGGCAAGTGAAGTACTCCACCAGGTAACCAAAAAAAAAAAACCTCCAAAACCCCAAAGAAAACCACCCATCCACTCCAAAAGTCCAAACCAAAACGCCAAGTAAAAACCAACACTACACTTACATACATTACACACATACATGCATTACGCACATACATGAACTATACATTTCAAATAACAAGCATTTGCAATGCAATGGGTCTCGCGTTTGCTCAAGTTAGAGCAACTAGCATTGTAAATTCCCAACTGGACTTTTCTTGCCACATAAATTGAAAATGAAATGTAAAACAGTTGACATAAGTGAGTCGATTCAAAGCACCACGACTGCCATGAGCATGAGCGCAAAGGAGAGCCACAAAAGGAAAAAGAAGTTTGCTCGCAGGCAAACATATCGGCAAAAGTGCAATTATATATGTAACCAGGTCGATATCGAAGGCAGTAACAAAACTGCCCCAAGGAGGGTCAAAGGTAAAGCATTTTCCAATGATAACAAAGGTATTTTCAAATGCAAGCCCATGAATGAGTGATAGTGATGGGCGTGGGTTGGGCATGGTTAAAAGCCTACAGAGAGATTACAACAGGACAAAGCACTTGCATACTCAACCTAAAAAACTGCACTTACCCATGGGCTGTGCATCCTCCTCGGTGCTCTTCTACTTCGTCGATGTTGGAAGAGCTGCCCTAATCAATCCAGAATACTTATATACCACAAAGGGTGACCCAAAAACCCGACCGGGCTGGGTAGAGAATAATCATTAAATACAAAAATGCCCAGACAGGGAAGTAACAACAAATTATTTATACCCCATAAAACAACATAGGTGAAAACGGACACACTAGTTATTCATATAAATATAAATATATTAATTCATTTACTT
Organism: Pleurodeles waltl; assembly: GCF_031143425.1. Lineage (NCBI taxonomy): Eukaryota > Metazoa > Chordata > Amphibia > Caudata > Salamandridae > Pleurodeles > Pleurodeles waltl. Next base: position 1,091,011,557 of record NC_090439.1, read on the forward strand.
TTGCATAGATATCAATTCAATATATTATACGGACAACCCATCTAAAAAACAGCACACCAAAGGAAGAATAGTGTGAGAAAAAGTGCTTGTGATAAATAGAAAGAAGAATAATACATATTCAAATAGATCAAAACACCTATATAAAAAACATTAAAAATAGTCGGTTGGTTCTATTTTGCTGCATTGACTCCATTACAGATCCTGAGAGTCTGTATTAAATTCCTTCAATCCTCCACAGGTTCTATATAGAAACCAATCCGAACTATGATATAATCGTCGACGTTTCGACCGCTCTATATCTTGGGCCACATCACAGCTCTACATTCACTGTTAACCAGCATGAGAGAGGCACCTGGATTGGATGGAGCGCCCTGGCTGAACGCTCCTTCAGGCACTAGAGGCCTGTGCTGTGTCTCCACCCAGCTGTCTTACGACAGCTGAGTGGAGAGCTTCAAAGTGCGCATGTTACTTCGGCCGGCGCGAAACAGCTGACCAAAGTGACGTGCCCACTTTGGAGCATCCTGTGAGCCCTGCTCCTGTCCTCTGCTGCCAAACAGCAGCAGAGGACATGTCCAGCATGACACTGGTCTAGTGTGTGCTGCATAGGTATTGCCATTTTATTTTTACCTGTGCTGCTTGCAGTGGGTCGGGAGGCGATGCTACCCCACCCTCGAGAAGAAACCGCTGATGACCACCCAGCAAAAGTGGATCTCACCTCTCCCTAGCCCCTCTCTCACATACATTTCATTTGTTTTAAAGCGTTGGTAAAGGCTAATTTTACTAATCCACTCAGCTTTCCACATAAAATACAGATTTGTTATTTGCAGCAGGCATATTAACCCTCTGCACTACTTTACGGCGAGTCAAAATTGCCACTAGACAAAACTCTGATCTCTCTTCTAGCAGGATTTATTCATTGCTGCCTGATAGCTGGATGCACAAGGAACTTTGCTGTCGGTGTTTTTAAATCTGTTATTGCTAAACACAATGCCTCTTCTCTAAAGTCAGAACCGCCCCCCCCCCCCACACAGATCAGCGCCCAGTATGGCTGCACCTTTCACACCATCCTAAAGCTGGCCCTGGCTACAAAATTGCAGATTCATCAAGCAGCCTGAACATTAATAGTAAAATAAACTTTTTGGTGATTCATTTATCATTGCCTCCCCAACGGATTTGGCACAATCAACAGAGAGCTAAACCATCTAAACATTCCCAATTATGTGTGGAATCATGAAATGCTTCCAAATTTATTAGTGAATGAACACATCTCTGGTTCCTCTGTTGAAAACATCACTCCCTTGATTGACCTGCATGAAATTTAGAAAACCAAAGTAAGTTAAACATGCTAGTCTCCGACAAATTTCACAGAGATACCAACATTATCAATAAATCAACATTTTGGGCCAGATGTAGGTAGGGAAAATTTTGCGACTTGCAAATTGCGAGTCTGACGGACTCGCAAATTGCAACTCGCAAAATGGGATGCAGAAAGGTGTCTCAGACACCTTTCTGCGACTCGCTATGGGGTCGCAAAGACCCACCTCATTAATATTAATGAGGTGGGTCGCAGTTTGCGACCCCATAGCGAGTCCCTGCACTCACAGGGATGGTGGCCTGCTGTAGTCAGCAGACCTCCATGTCTGTGACTGCTTTTTCAATAAAGCAGTTTTTTTTTTCTTTTTGCTTTCCGTTTTCCTTAAAGGAAAACGAGTTGCAAAAAGAAAAACTTCCGAAACCATTTGGTTTCGTTTTTTTCAGAGTAGGCAGTGGTCCATAGGACCACTGCCTGCTCTGAAAAAATATTTTTTTCGTCATTCACAAAGGGGAAGCGATCCCCTGGGGACCCCTTCCCTTTTGCGAATGAGTTACCACCAGTGTGACACTGGTGGTAACTGCGAGTTGGTTTGCGACCGAATTCGCGGTCACAAAGCAACTCAGCATGGCGATGCGGTCGCAAATAGGAAGGGAACACCCCTTCCTATTTGCGAGTCGCATCCTCAAATTGCGAGTCAGTACCGACTCGCAATTTGAGGATGAGCATCGCGTTCGGCCTTTTGCATGCCGCAAACTGCGTTTTTCGCAGTTTGCGAAATGCAAACGGCTTCCTACATCTGGCCCTTTGTGCCTTCCCTTTCAGCTTTGTGGCCCCCTTCTATTGGATTATCACATAACCTGAAATACCAGCACTGAGTGTAACTTGCTAACTGCCACCCCCCACATTTGATGCAGATTAATCAAACAGGTCCAAAGTTATAAGCAAATGAAGAGCAAACTTGCAGGTCAGACGCGACTAGCGAGTCGGTCACTAAACAGCAATCAAATACAGCAACTAAAAAGCCATCAGGCTCACAAGTCAGCTCGAATTTGTGATTTCTACTCCCACAACGGTGCCTTTTCATTATGAGTTCCCAATAATTTCATTGAATCTAGGCACTCCTGACCACTGCACTTCGGTAGGTTACCTTTACCCTTCCCCCAAAGGTGTGAAATGTTTTTTTCACAGCACAAAACTCACACATCAGAGCTGACTCACGAGTATCAAGATGACAAAACATTTTCAGCCCTAACCTAGCCAACCACATTGTGTAAAAAATTAAGACTGATGACAGGATTCACGATTGAAAAAGGAAGAAATATACAATAGTGTTAACTCTTTAGGTCCTGTTAGGCACCTTTTTTTAAAATGCTAATATCTCAAAAACTGTAGAGCTTATTTAACAAAAACATATGCTTTACCAAAAACATATGCTTTACCAAAAACGTATGCTTCTGAATAAAGGTATACTTTGTTGCCAAGTTTGGTGTGAATTCATTCAGTGAATTCTCCTGTATATTTCGGAAAACCTTTCTATGCGACCTAAAAGAGTAAAGGAATGTTTTCCTCACCCTGGTATGCTATTGATACAGACGTAAACTACAACTTCAATAATACTCTACACCACAAACATCAATGAAAGACTATATGGTAAGGGTGATGCGGGTTAGAACAGTATTATGTGTTCACGACTTTGGTCAAAAGGCATCTTTTTTGCTGTTGTTCATTAAAATGATTAATTAATTTCTAATGTCCTGGATTGCCCCCCATTATTGTTGGATGTGTTATATGGGTGTGGTTTCTCCAAGAGGATGAGCACTGGCAAGAGGCAGAAGTGTGTCGCTGAAAGAAAGTAACCGCATTGTGTGTACATATATATGTCTACTGGTTTACCCCTAAGGTTTTTGCCTGTGCCCTTCACCTTTTGCTCATTGCTCATTTGCTGTCCTTAGGACTCTGTGCCCTTTACCACTGCTAACCAGTGGTAAACTACTTGCGTTCTTGCCCTAGAACCTGGTAGATTTGGCTTTTACTAAATTGGCATTTTTAATCTACTTGTCCGTCCCTAGCAAAGTGTTACTACCTGGACCCACGGCTTGTTAAGTAACTACTACTAGTAGGCCTGCAGCACTGATTTTGCCACCCGCTTAAGTAGCCCTTTAAACATCTCTCAGGCCTGCCATTGCAGACTGTGTGTGCAGTTTTAAGCTGTGATTTCAACCTAGCAAAGTAAACCTTTTACCAACTCCAAAACGTCCTTTTTAATACATATAGCTTGCTTAAACAGCCCACAGGGCGGAGTGCATTGTATTTAAAAGGTATGGCATGCACTTCAAGTTTTGCATGTCCTGGTAGTGAAAGACTTTTAGATTTGTTTTTTCACTACTGCAAAACCTACCTCTCCCACAGGATAACAGTGGAGTTACCTTATCATAATCAATAAGCTGTAATTTCCAAATGGGAGTGAGTAATCAGTTCATGTTTGATCTATTTGGAATTGTAGTGAAAAATCCTAAGCTATGGTGAAGTCTGACTTTAAATTACAGTGTTAAAAATGACACTTTTGGAAAATTGTCATGTTCCTGCCTTAGCCATCTAGTGCCTGTAGCCTGTGTCTAGTCACATGACTGGATGTATCTGACAGTTGGGCTTTATGCATTCCTTCTGGACAGCCAGACACAGTAGAGGGCTTAGGTGTGCATGGATGGGCCATCACTGGCAGGATGGGTGAGCAGAGCTGGACCCAGCCATACTTACAATTGAGTAGGCTGTGTCCTACCTCCACATAGGGGCTGCATACTCGCTAGTTAGTCTGGGGCAAAGAAAGGGAACGCAGGATGCCTACAGATTTCAAAAGGAAACCTCTAGAAGCTCCCCCACCGTTTCAAAGGCTCAACTGGGTATAAATACTAGATCTCAGACACCAACTCTTCGGTACACCTCTGGATCTGTGGATACTCTTCCAGAACAAAGGCCTGCTGTACTGCTGAAATAACTGCTAGTCTGCTGGACTGAAGCTCTGCAGGACTGCTGTCCTGCTGTGCTGGCCTGCTGCCCTCTTTCCTGGGTGAGGACTATAGCTATTAAACCCAAAACACCAGAGTGACTCCGAAGGGCTAGTTGGCTCGCCTCCTCAACTGAAGCTTCAAGGACACAACAGGTTTCCAACAACCCTGTATCTGCACCTGAACTTTACCAACTCTGAGTCTACCCTGCCAAGTGGTGAATCTCTGGTCCTGGACCCTTGTAAGTGGGCCAAAGCTGCTCTGTCAGCCTCTGGGGGTCCAGCAGAACCTATACATCTCCTCTGTTGTGTGGCGCAACCCCACAAAGAACCAATGTAACGCTGATTCTGTATGAATCAAAACTATTTCAAGGACCCAGATCACAGCTCATTGCCAGATCGGAACCGCTGCTGCATAAAACATCCTCTATGCAGGCCCTCACATCTCTCATCAACGGCAGCCTTGACAATGACACCGGAGTCCACATCGCAGCCTCGTAGCTTCTCGGAACTGACGCGTCGCTCGACTTGACAACACATCCTCGATTCTGGACTTCAATTCTCAAGCGATCATCAATGGGCTTCTTGATGATATTGCAAGATATGGCACTGCAGCCTCACTGCATCTCAGAACACATCACTTTGGCTGCATGCTGCATCTTCGACGTGGATCCTCGCAACGTACTACAAGCCAGTATTTAATGCACTTTTTTGGCAAGACTGAGTCCCTGTAGCCAGCCCGCACTCCACTATATACATTTATATATACATAGTGTGTGCAAATGCTTAGAGTGTAATATGCTATTTAATACCATTGTTGAATGTCAGGGAGGAAGAGGCTGTGACTCACAAGAAGCAAAGTCGCAAGTGGGTCATGATGCCGATGCTGCTCCCCTGACTCAAGAATGGTAATAAACAGCATATTTAATTCAGCACATCTGCAAATATGGTGTTTGTCACAACATTTTTTCGTGTTCATTTGTTTTAAGGAAATATATTTAACCAAAACCAAGATGCAACTGGTTAAATGGGTACATTGTGATAAAATCATATTAAAGAATCCTTGAGACCTTTAGGTGAAGTGTATTATTGTACATATTAAGGAACTGCTCTCACCTAAATCTAAGGAACCACCTAGGGTGCCCTGCTATTTTTTTGGATAATATATGCAGCACTCTAAGCCTTAAAGGGCGTTGTATTGACTTAAACTGGTTGCTGGTGCTGTTTTTTAAACAAAGTTATACATCTCTGATGAGCTCTAATAAAAGCAAAACACGTGTCAGGGGTTGCTTTTATTAATTCCAGGTTGGCTTGGATGGTATTGGTGGGATTCCACCTGGTAGTGGTCGACTGAACGCAGGCCCATAACCACCATACCATCCACACCAAAAACTTTGGAATCATCGAGAGACAACTCATCATGACCACCCAAGCCAACTCTGCTTCAGCCATCTGTTTTCACAGTCTAAAGATTCTGACAGAAATCTTCAAATGATTCCCAATCAACACCTGCAAAACGATCACACATGCACTAACTACTAGCAAACTGCACTATCGGAACACCCTCTATGCTGGGATCAGCAAACACCTCACCAGACAACTTCAAAACATTCAACATTTTGCAGCTAAAGTCGCACTTAGCCCACCATGCCACATATAGCTAATACTGCACTTTCAACAACTCTAGTGGCTCCTATTACACAAAAGGGCCCATTTCAGATTTCTTACCTGCACCTGTAAAGCCTTACACAACACATGTGCAGACTACCTCAATAGCAGAATCTCATTTCACAAACCATCCAGACACCTCCGCTCAGATGGACTCTTGCTAGCATACATCCCATGTATACGCAAAACCAGAACAGGAGGTCAGATCTTCTCATGCATCAATCCTAGAGCCTGGAGCGATGTGCAGCTACACATCAAAGCCGCTTCTAAAATTCTTGAGTTCTGCAAGAATCTGAAGACCTGGATCTTCGAAGAGACCCACCCACCAGCTTTAGGCCAGGCTAGAACAACACCTGCTTCAGTGCCAGGATACCCCCGCGTGATAATGTGCTCTGCAAATACACATAAGACAAAATCTCAAAATGTACACAAGAGAAACTGAGGCCCATCAGTCTTGACCAGGTACTTTTTTGGCTCCAGTAAACACTCATCAAAGTGCATGAACGCCCAACCTCCTCGTGAATATTCATGAACTGCTTTTCTTATTAAAGCCATCTGCCTTTGATTGTGCGGTTCATTACGTCCCCCCAGAGGCTCTGCACCCTGAATCTCACCCTACTATGAAGTATTGATGGCTGCCTCGTGCTCCCTCCTGAGTGAATACTTTACCCCCACACCCTGTAGTTCTGCCACTAATGGAAAACATTGAGGAACACACATAGCTGTAATTGTTGATTAACATTTAATCGATTGACTCGATTTCTCATAATTAAATTAACTCCAACAAACCATGCACAAAATCCATCAGTTTGATTGCTGTGACCAGGACAAAGAGACGTATATTTTATAATCAGTTAGCCAAACATGAGTTTCTAATATGTAAATTAATAAGTGGATATGGGACAAAAGAATCAGGAGACAAATTTGCAATGCTCTTTAAATACGTTGGTACTTCAGTTACTTACTGCAATGAATTATTTTTATACAAAACATTTAGTTTAAGTGAAAAGATTGTCAGAACACTGTAAACACTTTACTTTTGTGTTAATGTACACATTGTGTTTGTTAATGCTTGAAGTGATGTTTTCTCCAAATGATTTTCAATACATACTTTTACTGGGTAATACACAGACATGGAAGCCATGGAAGGGCCACACTGACATCCTCCCAGTGATGCACAGACTGGTTCTGCGGTGCAGCATCGTGCAGTTTTGGGTTTTAAACCATATGTTCAGAACTACGTGTGCCCAGTGTACAAACAGGAAACTAAAATGGACACGCTACTCACATTTAACACGAGACAGTTGTGTGCTGCATAAACCGGAAATACTGTTTACTTAACAAAAATGGCAACTTGTTTTTAATCGCACCGATGCCAGTATCCATTGTCCTGGAGAGCATTTGATACTGCTAGCGTGGCTGGCACCTTCAGTGTCATTGGGAAGCTGTGGCAAGGGTCTCCCAATCAAATGTTAGGGTTCTGGCACGTAGGTCCCGATATATTAAAGTACTCTGCAACTCCAAAACCTGGAAGAGGAAGGGTGCGGGAAAGGGGCACCCCTTCTCCTTGCGAATCACAATGAAATATGTCAATGCTTTCCAACAGTTTCAAACATGCTCTTAAAGATCTCAAGTGCTTGGTGCTTAAAACCTCAAGTGCCTGGTGCGTAATGTCCTCAAGTATTTGGGCCCGTATTTATACTTTTCGACGCTAAACTGCGCTAACGCAGTTTAGCGTCAAAAAGTTTTGCGCCGGCTAACGCCATTCTGAAGCGCCATGCGGGCGCCGTATTTATTGAATGGCGTTAGCCGGCGCTAGCAGACCGGCGCTGCCTGGTGTGCGTGGAAAAAAACCACGTACACCAGGCAGCGCCGGCGTAGGGAAAAATGGCGTTAGGGCGTCTTAAAAATGGTGCAAGTCAGGTTGACGCAAAAAAATCGCCTCCACCCTATTTGCGCCATTTTTAACGACGCCCAGACGCCATTTACATGACTCCTGTCTTAGTAAAGACAGGAGTCATGCCCCCTTGCCCAATGGCCATGCCCAGGGGACTTCTGTCCCCTGGGCATTGTGGCATGTAGGGGGGCACAAATCAGGCCCCCCTATGGCAAAAAAAAAAATTTTTTTTTTTTTTTTATACTTACCTGAACTTACCTGAATGTCCCTGGGATGGGTCCCTCCATCCTTGGGTGTCCTCCTGGGGTGGGCAAGGGTGGCAGGGGGGGTCCCTGGGGGCATGGGAGGGCAGCTGTGGGCTCATTTTGAGCCCACAGGTCCCTTAACGCCTGCCCTGACCCAGGCGTTAAAAAGAGGGGCAAATGCGGGGTTTTTTGCCCCGCCCACTCCCGGGCGTGATTTTTGCCCGGGAGTATAAATACGACGCATTTGCGTCGCAGTCATTTTTTTAGACGGGAACGCCTACCTTGCATCTCATTAACGCAAGGAAGGCGTTCACGCAAAAAAATGACGCTCTTTCCTCATACTTTGGCGCTAGACGCGTCTAACGCCAAAGTATAAATATGGCGTTAGTTTTGCGCCGAATTTGCGTCGAAAAAAACGACGCAAATTTGGCGCAAACGGAGTATAAATATGCCCCTTGGTGCTTAAAGTCCTCAAGCGCTTGGTGCTTAAAGTCTCTAAGAACTTGGGGCCAGATGTAGCAACCCTTTTGCGAGTCGCAAACGGCGAAAATCGCCGTTTGCGACTCGCAAACGTGGGTTTGCAATGCACAAATGCATATTGCGAGTCGTTACCGACTCGCAATATGCATTTGCGACTCGCAAATAGGAAGGGGTGTTCCCTTCCTATTTGCGAGTCGGAGTGGTATGCAACTCCATTTGCGACCGCGTACGCGGTCGCAAATGGAGTCGCAGTTACCATCCACTTGAAGTGGATGGTAACCCACTCGCAAACGGGACCCCTTCCCCTTTGTGAATGGACCCCAAATTATTTTTTCAGGGCAGGGAGTGGTCCAAGGGACCACTCCCTGCCCTGAAAAAACCGAAACAAAAGGTTTCGGATGTTTTTGAAATGCAGCTCGTTTTCCTGTGAGGAAAACGGGCTGCACTTCAAAAAAAAAAAAAACCTTTATTTAAAAGGCAGGTCGCTAACATGGAGGCCTGCTGACGTCAGCAGGCCTCCATGTTAGCGAGTGCCTATACTCGCAATGGGGTCGCAAACTGCGACCCACCTCATAAATATTTATGAGGTGGGTCTTTGCGACCCCCATTGCGAGTTGCAGAAGGTGTCTGAGACACCTTTCTACATGTCAAATTGCGACTTGCAATTTGCGAGTCGCACAGACTCGCAAATTGCAAGTCACAATTTGATTTTTTCCTACATCTGGCCCTTGGTGCTTAAAAACCTTAAGTGTTTTTGTGGTTAAAGCCTTCAAGTGCTTGGTGCTTAAAGACCTTAAAGCCCAGATTTAAGAGGGCCTAGCACCTCCTTGCGCCACAATAACACCAATGTGGCCCAATAAGACCAAAATTACCATGCCAGATTTACAAAGTGGGGCAATGCATGCATTGCGCCACTTTGTAACCCCTTGTGCCACATTATGCCTGCACCAGGCATAATGTATGCGAGGGGGGCGTTCCCCCATCGGGGTGGGGGGGTGAAAAAATGGCGCAAAGAAATCTAGAAGATTTCTTTGCGCCATTTTTTGCAGCATTTTTAACCCCTGCACAGAGCAGGCGTTAAAAGGAGGTACACCATTATTTATAATGGGCCTCAATGTGCTTTGCAGTATTAGTGTCAACATTTTTGACACTAATCCTGCAAAGCGTCAAACTAGCGTTAAAAATTTTGATGCTGGTTCTCTAACTACAGCCATGGTGTGCAGTATATTGAATACGACGCACACATGGTGGCGTTTGGGGGGCACTAAGGGGTGCAAGAAAAGTGGCACTGTGCTGGATTCAGCACCACTTTTCTTAAATAGGCCTCTAAGTGTTTGGTGCTTAAAGACCTCGAGAGCTTGGTACTAAAGATCATGGGGGTCATTACAACATTGGCGGTAAAAGCTGCTTACCGCCGTACAGAAGACCGCCAATACACCGCCACGGCCGCAGCATTCCGCCACAGCTATTATGACCCACATCTCGGAATCCGCTGAAATTCAGACACCCACACAAGTCAGCCACACCAAAGGTCAGTGATAAACTGGCGAAAACAAAACCTCCACCGTCACGCCAACAGAAACACGCCCATGCTATCACGTCACAGGAATCCACGCTGCGGTCTTTCAACCGCGGTATTCCATTGGCGGTACACACCACCGCGCTCAAAATACACACACATCTCCAAAACACCGCCACATTGGACAATTCAAAATACACACACCTGATACACATACACACACCACTCCCACACACCCATTACAATATAAAACACACACCCACATCACCCACAAACCCCTACGACAAAATCATCTGAAAGAAGGCCAGAGAGAGACTACAGCAATAGACAACCCCACCACACAGAGGCACACAACACCATCACCCATACAACATCCACGCTCAAAACACCCCACACCACCACACATCACCACACTCATCAACACATACACCACCCCACACATCACCTACACCACCCCATGTCACGCCAAAGACACCCCAGGTTTTCCGAGGAGGAGCTCAGGGTCATGGTCGAGGAAATCCTACGGGTAGAGCCACAGCTATTTGGAGCAGAGGTGCAGCACACCTCCGTAGCCAGGAAGATGGAGCTATGGCGAAGAATCGTCGACAGGGTCAACGCTGTGGGACAGCATCCAAGAAATCGGGAGGACATCCGGAAGAGGTGGAACGACCTACGGGGGAAGGTGCGTTCAGTGGTCAACAGGCACAACATCGTGATTCAGCGGAGCAAGAAGACGGCGGAGGCTCAGCTGGGGATGGCCTCCCAACGTGGGAGGGGTGCCCGTCGCACCATGACCCCCTGATGTTCCGGATCCTGGCGGTGGACTACCCTGAGTTGGATGGGCGCTTGAGGGCATCACAGCAGACACATGGGGGTGAGTACAACATCATTCAGCGGACTTTGTGCGCAGTGGAGGGGTCTGGGTGGGGGAGGAGGGCCGTGGGTTTCCCTAGGCCAGGGCCAGTTACGTAGGCTAGGCCCCTCCGGAATGCAGGTCATGTGGCACTCCACCCCACCTCTGTAGAGTGCCAAGTACAGGTATACATGCCCCTGTGTCATCTATGTGTGCAGATGTCCACCATAGCCATGTAGGCCAGATCCCAGGAATTGCATCTGTAGAGGCCAAGAGCACGGCGTAGTGCACGGGGCTGCTGTGTCTGTATTGTCTGCCAACGGTAGCGGTAAGCCATGCACTCAACCTGTCTTTCTTCTGTCGTCCCCCCCCTTTTTGTGCTCTCCCTGTTCTTTTGTGCATCATCATCATCAGGCGGAGGTATAGTGGCACCGAAGCATGAGGGAGCTGCATCCCACATGGCCATGGAGGGCCACACCACAGACTCCGAATACACCAATGGGACGGAGGGCGAGGGGAGCTTCACGTCGGTCATCGGATCACCAAACAGCGACACGGACTCGTCCGCCGATGGGAGCTCCCTCACTTCTACAGGTACAGCCGCCACCCCCCTTACCAGCACCGCCCTCCCAGCAGCCCCTCAGCCTTCGCTCCGTGCCTGCTCACCCAGGAGGGTGGGCATCACCTTCGCCCCAGGCACCTCAGCCCCTGCCCCAGTCACCCCTGCTGCCCTCAGTGAGGAGGCCATTGACCTCCTCAGGTCACTCACTGTTGGGCAGTCTACTATTGTGAATGCCATACAGGGTGTAGAAAGGGAGTTGCAACACGGTAATGCATTCCTGGAGGGCATTCATTCTGGTCAGGCTGCCCTTCATCGAACCCTGCAATCTCTGGCCTCAGCACCGACGGCAGCCATTGTCCCTGTGTGTAGCCTCCCCCTCCTACTTCCTCCAGCCAGACCCACTCCCCCGTACCCCAGCCTATCCCAAGCACAACATCAGACAAGCATGCACACACCTCAACACACAAAAGTAGCTCAGGCAAACATAAGCACCACACAACCCACAGGCACTCACACAAGCATCACCCACATACAGACACAGCAACATCCACTGCCTCCACTGTGTCCCCCTCCTCGTCGTCTCACCTCCTCACTCCCAGACTCGTCTACACTCTCACCTGCATGCACTACATCTACAGGCACTAGGACTCGCACCAGAACACCCAGCACCACACCCCGCTCACCTGCACTCACCACCCCACTACCATTTACACGTCCCCTGTGTCCACTCCCAGTGTGTCTGTGACGCCCCCTCCCAAAGTACACAAACACGGGCACCCACACACCCAATATCCATCCACCTCACAACAGCCTCCAGTACCTGCACCTGCACCCAAATCACCTAAAGTTACACCTCCTACAACCACCTCCTCTTCCTCCACTCCCAGACCCCCTCCAGATACCCATCCCAGTGTTCATCAGAAACTCTTCCTCAGCAACGTTGACCTCTTTCCCACCACCCCCACCTCTCCAATTCATAGGTCCCATAGTAGCACCTCAGCCAAAAAAAGTCTGGTACCAGTGGTGCGTGTTAAAGGTGTGTGGAGTGCACCGGCCACCAGGGCAGCCAGTGTGACACGGAGCCAAAGCACTGCCAGTCCACCCCCTGTAAAGCACCTTAAGTTGGAAAGTGGCCGACGGGAGAGGGTGAAGACTCCTGGCGGCAAAAGAGCTCACAAGGGTCCCGGGGGGAGTGCCGAGTCAGCTGTGACTCCTCCCAAGGTGGTGAAGGGCTAGAAGAAGTCTCCAAAGTCTGGGAAGAGCAGCACGGCGGAGAAGGCCGCTATCTTCCCCGTCGACCGGGACGCCACCCCCAGCACTGTCGTCACTGGTCCGGAGACCACCGCCAGAGTCAGTGCCCTGGAGGGCAGCAGTATCGTCACTGGTTCGGAGACCACCGCCAGAGTCAGTGCCCTGGAGCGCAGCAGTATCATCACTGGTCCAGAGACCACCGCCAGAGTCAGTGCCCTGGAGGGCAGCAGTATCGTCACTGGTCCGGAGACCACTGCCAGAGTCAGTGACCTGGAGGGCCCCAGCAGCCACAGCCCCGCTGGGCACTGAGGGACCGTAATGCCACACACCGCTGCACAGGTCAGAGACAGCAAAGGCAAGCACCGCTGAACAGGGCAAAGACCGCCATGGTGAAGACCGCTAAACAGGGCAAAGCACCTCTGAACAGGCCAAAGACCGCCATGGCAAAGCACCGCTGCACAGGTCAGAGACAGCAAAGGCAAGCACCGCTGAACAGGGCAAAGACCGCCATGGTGAAGACCGCTGAACAGGGCAAAGCACCGCTGAACAGGTCAGAGACAGCAAAGGCAAGCACCGCTGAACAGGGCAAAGACCGCCATGGTGAAGACCGCTGAACAGGGCAAAGACCGCCAAATCAAGCATCGTTAGCCCATGTGCAGCTGGGACAGTGACGGAACTGGGACCGTCACGGGGAGCGTGATGCATTCTGGGCACCAGTCCCCCTCCAGAACCAGTGGAGACCTGCATTCACTCTGTCTGTCCTTCACAGGATGAAGCACTCTGGGCACCAGTCTCCCTCCAGAACCAGTGGAGACATGCATCCACTCTGTCTGTCCCTCACAGTATGAAGCACTCTGGGCACCAGTCCCCCTCCAGAACCAGCGGAGACCTGCATCCACTTGAGAGACTGTGGCTTTGCACTCCCCAGGATGGTAGAGTGGGCAAACCACCCACTGTTGAGACTTGAGAGACTGTGGCTTTGCACTCCCCAGGATGGTACAGTGGGCAAACCACCCACTGTAGAGACTTGAGAGACTGTGGCTTTGCTCTCCCCAGGATGGTACAGTGGGCAAACCACCAACTGTAGAGACTTGAGAGACTGTGGCTTTGCACTCCCCAGGGTACATCAATGGGCATAGAGCCCCGTCGTGGATCTGGTGTGGTGCTGTAATCTGGCTGAGGTGCCCCCCCTTCCCTTCCCCCTGAGGTGCCTGTTGTATTTCTATCTGATGCCCCTGCAGTGTTCTCTCCGTTTGTGGACAGGTATCTAGTGTGGGCCTCGCCCATGCATTTTGGGCCCAGTGGTCCACGGACATTGATATGTGCATACCTGCAGTACTACTCGTGATGTATGATTTTCAATTGTTTATATATATCTGTATATAGTTGGTTACTGAATTTTGATACATTACAATGTTTGAACTGATTTCCTCTTGTCTTTGCATTCTTCCGGGGGGGGGGGGTTGTGGGTTGTTACTGTGCTGTTTGGAAATGCATTGGTGTGTGTGTTGTAGTGGGTGAGGGTCGGGTTGGGGGTGGGGGTGTTGCATGTGTGTCCCCCTGACTTTTGCCTCCCCCCTCCCCTATGTCGTAGGTGCAGTACTCATCGTTGTCTTCGGCGCCTACGTTGCTGGTGATCGTAGAGGAGCAGGAAGACAAGCGCAGGGAGTATTTGTAGTTCAGGCTCCATGGTGGGCTCCTTCGTCGTGGAGTGTGTTAAGGTGAGCGTTTTCCCATTGCAAAAGCTGTTTCCGCCGTGTTTTTATCCACGGTGAATCTGCCCCGGAAAAGGTGGCGGATTGGTGGGTTGTGATACTGTGGGCGGTACATTGTGTCCCGCCTGTCTGTTGGCGGAGACCGCCGCGCTTCTTGTCTGTACCGCCGTGGCGGTCAGAGTGTTAAAGTGGCTGTCTATGTTGGTGGTTTCCGCCACGGTCATAATTCCCTTTTTTTGTCCGCCGGCCTGTTTGCGGTATTAGTGCAGCTTTAACACCGTCCGCCAGGGTTGTAATGACCACCCATATGTGCTTGGTGCTTAACCCCTTGGGTGTCCAGGACGTAACAGTTATGTCCTCGGCTGCACAGTGTGGGTCCTGAGGATGTAACCATTATGTCCTGAATTCGGCCCACGGGGGGAGCGCTCCCACCATTGGCCTCCCATCTCCCTCCCCTGGGCAGGGCTAGAAGTGGAATTGCTTCCCCTTTGACCCCCGACACCCCCTAGTGACATCTGATGACGCTCCCATCATGCTAGAAGCTCAGTTTCCAGTGTGATCGGAAGAGAAATGCTCTTCCGATCGGGGGTGGGGGAGATCAGAGAGGCATCAAAGGAAAAGAAAGGGAAGGCTTTTCCTTTGATGTATATCTGAGCATTTCTGCAGCAAGATCGCACCGCGATCGTGCTGAAGAAATGGCCACTAGACACCAGGGACTTTTTTTGTTTTGTTTACATATAAGGGGAGTGCCCCTTTGGGCAAGGGCCGCTCCCCAAGGGGGGCATTTTTTTTTAGACCATTTCTGCCCCATTGGAGGCAGATCGGTCTATGTTAACTAGGCCCCCAAGGAGGACAGAAACCACTCAGCACCAGGGATAATTTTTTTTAACAGGAGGGGAGTGGCCCCTTAGGCAAGGGTTGCTCTCCTGGGGGCTAAATTAATTTTAGGCTATTCCTGCCCCGTGGGGGGCAGATCGGCCTATTGTTATTAGGCAGAAACCACTAGACACCAGGGATTTATTTAATGTTAATTTCACGCAAGGGGAGCGAACCTTAGGCAAGGGTCTCTCCTCTGGGGGGCAAACTTATTTTGGGCCATTTCTGCCCCTTTTGGAGGCAGATAGGCCTATTCTAATTAGGCTGATCTGCCCCTTAGGGGGGCAGAAACCACTAGGCACCAGGGATTTTTTTTGTTTGATAGATGGGGAGCGACCCCTGATGCAAGGTTCGCTCCCCTGGGGGGAAATATTATTTTAGGCCATTTCCTCCCATCTTGGGGGCAGATTGGCCTATTTCTATTAGGTCCATCTGCCCCCAAGAAGGGCAGAAACCACTTAGACTCCAGGGATTGGAGTGCGTGTGTTTTGTTTGGGGTGGCAGCCCCTTGGACAAGGGTCGCTCCTCAAGGGGGCACATTGCTATTGGCTGTTTCAGCAGATCAGCCAATTTTTGTAAGGCCCATCTGCCCCCAAGGAAGGCAGAAAGCCCACTAGACACCAGGGAAGAACTTTTTTTTAAAAGAGGGTGGGGTATGGCTATAGCCCCACCCCAAATAAATGGGGACAAAGTTGTTCTGCCCACCGGTGGGGAGATGGGGCAATTACCCCCGATCCACTCCACAAGAGGGCAGAAAGCCTACTAGATGCCAGGGAAATAAAAAAATAAAAAAATTGTGGGATGGTGGCAAACAACCAATATGGGCATGGTTATGCCCCCACCCCAACTGAAGGGGGCAACAGTCTTTCAGCTCTCCCCCTTCACACTAAAGGATCTTATGCCAGTGTCAAGCAAGAGAACATTTGATTATTTTGGGGTTTGATTTTACATTTGGGCCATGAGAGCGTGGCTAACTCTCAAAATCGTCCCACTTGGAATGGTGAGGGCTGCACTTTTTGGACTTTGGGACACTGCCATGTAGAAAAATCTACGAGACCAAGATACATCTGAAAACTAAACATCTGGGTGAGTCCAGGGTGGTGTGCTTCACATGCACCCTGCACCATTTCCTTACCCACAATGCCCTGCAAACCTCCAACTTTACTTGAAATCCCACATTTTCCCCACATTTTTTGTGATGGAACCTTCTGGAATCTGCAGGAATCCACAAAATTCCTACCACCCAGCATTGTTGCATCTATACCAATAAAAATTCTGCCCTACTTGTCAGCCTAAAAATGTTTTTTTTTCAACTGCCCTTTTGGACCCGCTTTGGTTCCCCCTCAATTTCATCATGTTTTTGGCTCTTCCCTGTCGCAGGCACTAGGCCCACCTACACAAGTGAGGTATCATTTTTATCGGGAGACTGAGGAAAATGTTGGGTGGTAGGGAATTTGTGCCGGTGTGGTTATCCCCTGCAGAAATGTGGGGAAAATCTGATTTTATTAGCTAAATTTGAGATCTGCTGTAGATTCTGGGTAAGAAAACACTGGGGGATCCATGCAAGTCACACCTCCCTGGACTCCCTCAGGTGTCTATTTTTTCAGAAATGTCTGGGTTTGGTAGGTTTCCCTAGATGGCTGCTGAGCCCAGGACCAAAAACGCAGGTGCCCCCCCTTGAAAAAACAGCTAGTTTTGTAATTGATAATTTTGATGTGTCCACGTAGAGTTTTGGGGCATTTCCTGTCGCAGGCATTAGGCCTACCCACACAAGTGAGGTACCATTTTTGTCGGAGATGTGGGGGAATGCTGGGTAGAAGGAAGTTTGTGGCTCCCCTGTAGGAGGCATGCCTGGTGTGTGGTGGGTACCTATGGTACTTACACCTTATACCAGGTCCAGTTATCCCTTATTAGTGTAGTGAAGTGTATTCAGTGTCTAGAAGCCAAGCTCTCTAGAGATAGCTGTTGATGAGCAGCCAAGGCTTATCTAGGAGACATGAAAAGCTCATGCAATACCACTGTAGTCACACTTGGTACTCGCACACATGAAAGAAAACACTCAGTATTACAAAAATAAAGGTACTTTATTTTGGTGACACAAATACTAAAAATACCATAGACTATACTCCCTTAGGAGGTAAGTAATACACAAATTATATTTACTAGTATGCAGAAATAGGCATAAAAACAATTAGAAAATAGTGCAAATAGTGAAAATCACAACAGTTAGAAATAGGCCTGGGGGAGCACAAACCCTAAACTAAGAAAGTGGAATGCGAAAGTCGGTCCTCCACCTAGATAAGTGTAGTGTGTAGAGGGGAGCTGGGAGTACTAGGAAAGCCCAAAGGTAAGTACCACAACCCACTCCAGCGACCAGGGAAGCCGGAGTAAAACATTGTAAATTCCCCTGATCACACACAGGGAAAAGAAGAAGAATTATGGAAAGCCAAGAAGAGACTGCAAGTCACCAACAGTGGATTCCTGGACAAGAAGACCTGTGGAAGAAGGGGACCAAGTCCAAGAAGCACAGCAGAGTCCAGGAAGGGCAGGAGCCACTGCCCATGAGGATGAAGGTGCAAGAAGTAAACCACCGGTGAGGAAGAAGAGTCAGCACTGCACCCAAGAAGACGAAGTTGGGTTCCTGGAGGATGCAGGTGATGATCCACACCGGAAGGAGGATTGCAGTTAGTTTTCCATCTTCAGATCGTACTAACAAGCTTTGGCACACCCAAAGCTCACGGTTAGCAGAAAGTGGAGCTGCCGGGGAGCAAGAAGGACCAGGTGGACTCTACCCAGGAGGGGGAATCAGAGGGGGCCCTCAGCGACACAGAGATCCCACAAAAGCATAGGCAGCACCCACAGGAGTTCCACCGGATGGGGACAGGAGAGCTGCAGGAGAGGCCCATTCAGCACTTCGAGAAAGGCTCCCACGCTGCTGGAAAACCACTCAGGGAGCTGTGTGTCACAGGAAGGAGTGCTGGGGGCTGGAGCTTCAAGATGCATGAAGATCTTGGAGGAATGATGTAAACAAGCTTTGGCAGCTGCAAATGACGCAGTGCACAGGGGTACTGTCCTGCATGTGCAGGCTAGTTCTTACCTTCACCCAAGTTGGATAATTGGAAGAGAAGCCCGTTGGGACCACTTCAGTCCACCACTCATGATGCAGGATCCACGCAGCTCAGCAAGAGAGGGGATCCACGCAGCTGGTCGTCATCGCAGTTGGTGCCTGCAGACGCAGGGGAGTGACTCCATCACCCCAAGGGAGATTCCTTCTTTCTTCTGATGCAGGTTGAAAATGGCCTGTCTTAAGAAGATGCACGACTGGGGAAATGTTGCAGTTGCTGGAAGGAGCCGAAGATACAATTTTGCAGAAGGCGTCTTGCTTCTTTGTTGCAGCTTGTAGGGTCCTGAAGATTCCTGATGCAGTTTCTTCAGTAAGAAGTCGAAGTGGTGGATGCAGAGGATTCCTGCTGGAGTCTTGCAATCCTAATCTGAGGAACCACCCAAGAGTGAGACACTAAATAGCCCTGAAAGGGGGATTGGTCACCTAGCTGGGTGACCACCGATCAGGAGAGGGCTCTGACATCACCTGCTGGCCAGGCCACTCAGATGCCCCCAAAGTTCCCTGCCAACATGAAATCCAAGATGGCAAAGCCCAGGGACCCTTTGGAGGAACTCTGACCACCACCCCTGGGGTGATGATGGACAGGGGAGTGGGCAATTCCTTTTCCTTTGTCAAGTTTTGCACCAGAGCAGAGACTGGAGGTCACCTGAACTGGTGTAGACTGGTTTATGCAAGGAGGGCACCAAATGTTCCCTTCAAAGCATAGCCAGTAGCTTGGGGAGGCTACCCCTCCCAAGCCTGTAACACCTATTTCCAAAGGGAAAGGGTGTAACACCCTGCTCCCAAAGGAAATCCATTATTCTGCCTTCCTGGGTTAGAGCTGCTTGAGCAACAGGAGGGCAGAAACCTATCTGGGAGGTAGCAGCAGCTTGGGCTGCCTGGAAACCCTCAGAAGGCTGTAATGGCAGTACTGGGGGTCCTCTAAGGAGCCGCCAGAGTGCATGGGATCATACAACCAATGCTCGCAAAAGCATGGGGGTATGATTCCTACATGTTTGATACCACACATGCTTATGTTCAGAGTTACCAATATGTAGCTGGTCATAGGTATTTACCTATGTCCAGTACAAGCGTAAAATGACGTCCCCGCACTCACAAAGTCTGCGAAAATGGGTCTAGAGTTCGTGGGGGCACCTTTGCTAGTGCAGGGGTGCCCTCACACACAGGTACTTTGCACCGTGCCCTCTGGGCTAGAAGGCCTGCCATAAGGGTGGCTTATAAGTGACCTGGTGCAGTGTAAAGTGGCAGTGAAAGGGTGCTTGCAGCTTTCCACGCAGGCTGCAATGGCAGTCCTGCAGAACCCTTTACATGGGCTCCCTATGGGTGGCAAAATACATGCTGCAGCCCATAGGGTACCATATACTAGGGATTCATAATGGGGCACCAGTGTACCAATTGTGGGTGAAATACTTTGATAACAGTTACCAACAACTACATTTAATAGAGAGAGCATAACTACTGGGGTCCCGTTTATCAGGATCCCAGTAGACACAGTCAAACACACTAACAAATAGTCCACAAGTGGTGGTAACCAAGTTAGACAGAGGCTACTTTACTACATCCCTTCAGATTCCAGAACTTTGCAGCACCGAAATGTGAGGAAAAAGTGTTTTTGTTGCCAAATTATGAGGTTTTCAAGGGATTCTGGCCAACAGAACCTGGTGAGAGAGCCACAAGTTACCCCATCCTGTGTTCCCCTAGGTGTATGGTTTTAAGAAATGTCCAGGTTTGCTAGGTTTTCCTAGGTGCAGGATGAGCTAGAGGCCAAAATCCACAGCTAGGCACTTTGCAAAAAACAGGTCAGTTTTCATAAGAAACATTTGATGCGCCTACGTTGTGTTTTGGGACATTTCCTGTCACGGTCACGAGGCCTACCCACACAAGTGAGGTACAATTTGTATCGGGAGACTTGGAGAAATGCTGGGTGGAAGGAACTTTGTGACTCCCCTCAGATTCCAGAACTTTCCATCACCGAAATATGAGGAAAAAATGTTGTTTAGCCAAAGTTTGAGGTTTACAAAGGATTCTGGGTCACAGAACTCAGTGAGAGCCTTACAAGTCACCACATTCTGAAATCCCCTAGGTGTCTAGTTTTCAAATATGTATAGGTTTGCTAGGTTTCCCTGGGTGCCGGTTGAGCTAGAGGCCAAAATCCACAGCTAGGCACTTTGGAAAAAAGAGGTCAGTTTTCTTTGACAAAATGTGATGTGTCCCGTTGTGTTTTGGCACATTTGCAGTTGCTGCTACTAGTCCTACCCAGACAAGTGAGGTACCATTTTTATTGGGAGACTTGGGGAGAATGCTGGGTGAAAGAAGGTTTGTGGCTCCTCTCAGATTCCAGAACTTTGCAGCACCGAAATGTGAAGGAAAATAGTTTTTTGCCACATTTTGAGGTTTGAAAAGGATTCTGGGTAACAGAACCTAGTGAGAGTCCCACAAGTCACCCCATCCTGGATTCCCCTAGGTATCTAGTTTCCCAAAATGCACAGGTTTGATAGGTTTCCCTAGGTGTCGGCTGACTTTAAGGCCAAAATCCACAGCAAGCACTTTCCAAATCACACATCAGATTTCAATGTACAAATGTGATGTGTCCATGTTGAGTTTCCTGTCTCAGGCACTAGGCCTACCCACACAAGTGAGGTACCATTTTTATTGGAAGACTTGGGGGAAGACAGAATAGAAGAACAAGTGTTATTGCCCCTTGTCTTTCTCTACATTTTTTCCTTAAAATGTAAGACTGTGTGTAAAAAAGAAGTCTATTTGAGAAATGCCCTGTAATTTACATGCTAGTATGGGGACCCCGGAATTCAGAGATGTGCAAATAACCACTGCTTCTCAAAACCTTTTCTTGTGCCTATTTTGGAAATACAAAGGTTTCCTTGATACCTATTTTTCACTCTATAATTCACCAAATGAATTGCTGTATACCTGGTATACAATGAAAACCCATTGCAAGGTGCAGCTCATTTGTTGGCTCTGGGTACCTAGGGTTCTTGATGAACCTACAAGCCGTATATATCCCCGCAACCAGAAAAGTCCAGCAGACATAACGGTATATTGCTTTCAAAACTCTGCCATAGCTGAAAAAAGTTATAGAAGAAAACATGGACAGAAATGGTTCTTTTTTTCACCGCAATTTCAATTTTTTTTTTATTTTAGCTGTTTCTTTCTGTAAGAAAACCTTGAAGGATCTACACAAATGATCCTTTGCTAAATTTATAATGTTGTCTACTTTTCAGAAATGTTTAGCTGTCCAGGATCCAGCATTGGTTTCCCACCCATTTTTGTCACTAACTGGAAGGAGGCTGAAAGCACAAAAATAATAAAAATGGGGACTGTCCCAGTAAAATGCCAAACTTGTGTTTCAAAAATGTGGTTTTCTGATTCAAGTCTGCCTGTTCCTGAAAGCTGGGAAGATGGTGATTTTAGCACTGTAAACCGTTTGTTGGTGCCATTTGCAGGAGAAAAAAAACCACAAGCTTTCTTCTGCAGGAATTTTTCCCATTTAAAAAAAAGAAATAATAATAATTTAGCTGCATTTTGGCTAATTTCTTGGTCTTCTCCAGGGGGAACCACAAACCCTGGGTACCTCTTGAATATCTGGAATGTTGGAAA
Organism: Pleurodeles waltl; assembly: GCF_031143425.1. Lineage (NCBI taxonomy): Eukaryota > Metazoa > Chordata > Amphibia > Caudata > Salamandridae > Pleurodeles > Pleurodeles waltl. Next base: position 1,091,033,681 of record NC_090439.1, read on the forward strand.
AAAGGTTGCAAATTTGACATGGGTAGCTTATGTAGACAAAAAGTTATGAGGGCCTAAACGCAAACTACCCCAAATAGCGAAAAAAAGGCTCGGCACCTGAGGGGAAAGGGCCTGGCAACGAAGGGGTTAAAGATCTCAACTACTTGGATGTTTGCTGAAGTGCCTTACACTGCAAGGCACTGTTGAGGGTGAAAGTGTGCTGGAGAGGTATTCAATAAGCATTTGGCATTACCATCTGCAATTAAGTCCCACACAACAACAATGCATATTTTCTAGTCAAATCTTGATATTGGCCCTCATTACAACCCTGGCGGTTGGTGTTAAAGCGGCGGTAATACCACCAACAGGCTGGCAGTAAATAAAATGAGATCACGACCATGGCAGAAACCGCCAACATAGACAGCCTCATTAACACTCCGACCGCCACGGCGGTAGAAACAAACACCGCGGAGGTTACCGTCAACAGACAGGCGGAAGGCAAGGTTCCGCCCACTGTATTACAAGAGGCCTATGCGCCACCTTTTCCGGGGCGGTACCAATGCCATAAAAAGCAAGGCGGAAACAGTCTGTAGAATGGAAACCACTCACCTTTCAACACCCAACGAGGAACCAGGACATCATGGAACCCGAGGTACAGGTCCTGCCCATGTTGGTTTACCTCCTCTTGTATCAGGATCAGGAAAGACGCTGGCGACCACCACAGTGAGTACTGCACCTAGCACACTGGGGAGGGGAGTAGGGAAAAGAGAGTGACAAACACACGCAACATGCAACACCCCCACCCCCACCCACAACACCATACGCACAAATACATGCAGCAACATTACATATACACCCCGTCACCCCCTGGAAGAACGCAAGGACAAAATGAAATGATTGTAACAAGTGTAATCATTGAAAAATCAGATGGGCCAAATCAAAATATCAGTATATACAAATACGTACACCAACTACACAAGTCCGGATAGTAATGAAATCATTGTCCGTGGACCAGTGGTCCCAAAATGCATGGGTGAAGCCCACACATGACACCTGACTCGAAATGGAGAGAACACTGCTGGGGCATCAGATCGAAAATAAACAGGCACCTCAGCGGGAGAGGGAGGGGAGGCACCTCAGCCGGATGAATTGACGACGCCACTGCTCCACGAGGGGGCTCTATGCCCACAGTTTGGTCCTGTGGAGTGCAAAGCCACAGTCTCTCAAGTCTCTCCAGTGGATGGGTTGCCCACTGCTTTATCCTGGGGAGTGCAAAGCCACAGTCTCTCAAGTGGATGCATATCTCCATTGGTTCTGGAGAGGGCTTAGTGCCCAGAGTGCTTCATCCTGCCAAGGGCTGGGGGAGTGGATGCTTTTCTCCACTGGTTCTGGAGGGGGCATTGTGCCAAGAGTGCTTCATCCTGCCAAGATCTGGGGGAGTGGATGCATATCTCCACTGGTTCTGGAGGGGGCTTAGTGCCCAGAGTGCTTCATCCTGCCAAGGACTGGGGGAATGGATGCTTTTCTCCACTGGTTCTGGAGGGGGCTTAGAGCCCAGAGTGCTTCATCCTGCCAAGGACTGGGGGAGTGGATGCTTTTATCCACTGGTTCTGGAGGGGACATTGTGCCCAGAGTGCTTCACATGCAGTATGGCAGATCCCATTCCCTCACCTGGGTGTGTGTGCCACGAGATTGCCTGGGAACAGGTAGCATGATACTCCATGGAGGCAGAGACACACTCCACCCTGCTGCAACTTCGCCTGCCACTTGCAGGTACAAACAGTGCTAGGTGTTGTGCCTCATGTACGCTGTGCAGGGTCCAGGATGTCTGCCCACTGGGAATGATAGCCATGTCAGCTGTAATGGCACTGTCTGAGCATTTCGCGGGGCTGGTGGCGGTGTTTGCGGCAGTGTCTGTGGAGAAGATGCTGGTGGTGGTGCATGTGTCAGCACTTGTGGAGGGACTCAGCAGGACGTCTTCTGCAGCCTCGGATGGCTGCCCACTGGGGATGATTCTGGGGACTGTTGCTGAAGCAGCAGACGTGCAGGTGGCGGTGCAAGTGGTGGTGTCCACTGCCGTACAGGTTGATGTTCTGGTTGACAGAAGGGGTGACTCTGGTCCCTCAGCCGGAGGCTCCGTGCCCTGTCCTGACTTGCCCTTCACCTTGTGTACCTTCCCCACCTTTGATGTTGCTGCTGGTCCCTTGGCACTGTCCCCTTTTGGCTTGGAGGAGCCCTTGCTTGGTGGTTGGTGCGGCTTCTAGCTCCGGCAGGTGGGCACCTTCTTCACCTTGGCAGGTGACTGAATGGGCTGATCCTTGGCCTCGCTAGGTGGCACACTGGTAGCCCTCATGGGTGCTGCCCGCAATGTGACCGGACTTGCTGAGACCACAGTGCTGGAGGATTTGGTGGCTGAGGTGCTGGGCGGGGACCTAGACAGCCTGGCCCTAGGGGAAGGACGGGGGGGAGGTGTAGGGAAGAGGTCGATGTTAGCCAGGAAGAGTTTCTTAGACACACTGGGACATGAAGATGGAGGAGGTTTGGGAGTGGAGGAAGAGGTAGTGGTTGTAGGAAGTGTACGTCTGCTGAAGTTAGGTGAAGGTGCATGGGCCGGAGGCTGTTGTGAGGTGGATGGCTGTTGGGTGGGTGTGTGCCTGCATTTGTGAAGTTTGGGAGGAGGGCTCACAGACACACTGGGAGAGGACACAGGGGATTTGTGAATGGTAGTGGGGGTGGTGATTGCACGTGAGTGGTGTGTGGTGATGGGCGTGCTGGTGATGGAGGTAGTGGATGAAGATGTAGTGCATGCAGGTGTGAGCAGAGACGAGACAGGGAGGGAGGAGGAAGACGTGGAGGAGGGGAACACAGTGGAGGCAATGGATGTTGGTGTGTCTGCATGGGGATGGTGCTTGTGTGAGTGCCTGTGGGATGTGTGGTGCTTATGTTTGCCATGTCCACTCTTGTGTGTTGATGAGTGAGCATGCTGGTCTGATGGTGTGCTTGGGATAGGCTGAGGTACAGGTTCTGGGTGGAGGAAGCTGGAGGGGGGAGGCTGGACACAGAGACAATGGCTGCCATCAGTGCTGACGTCAGAGCCTGAAATGCTCTCTGTTGGGCCGCCACGCCAGAATGAATGCCCTCCAGGTATGCATTTGTTTGCTCCAAATGCCTCTCAACACTCTGGATGGCATTCAAAATGGTTGATTGCCCAACAGTGAGGGATCTCAGGAGGTCAATAGCCTCCTCACTGAGGGCAGCAGGGCTGACTGGGGCAGGGCCTGAGGTGCCTGGGGAGAAGGAGATGCCCACCCTCCTGGGTGAGCGGGCTCGGGAAACTCGATGAGGGGCTGCTGGGAGGGCGGTGCTGGTAGGGGTGGTGGCAGCTGTACCTGTTGATGCGGTGGGCACAGAGGTGGCGGCCACCGCAAGGGAGATCCCATCGGAGGAGGAGTCGCTGTAGCTGGTGTCTGCTCCTGTCCCCGTCGTGGAGCTCCCTTCGCCCTCCGTCCCACTGGTGCCTTCTGACTCCATTACTTCACCCTCCAGGGCCATGTGGGTTGGAGCTCCCTCCTGCTCTGGTGCCAATGCTCCTCCGCCAGATGATGCTAATGCACATAAGGACAGGGTGACAAAACAAAAAGGGGGGGAAGACAGAGGAGACACATGGTCAATGCCTGCAGCACCACTACTGTTGGCGGACACAACACACAGGGAGCAGCCCTATGCACTAAGCCATGCACTAACAGTGCAGGGGAAAAGCACATGCCCAAGGGGGACTCTGTCTATACCCATTTCATGCACAGCTGGAACCCATGGGAGCCTGACTAGGTGTAGAGGGCAAATACCACCTTTGGGGCTGGAGTGGGAATGAGCCTGCAAATCAATAGATCTAACTTTGTGCAGCTGCCCTGGCCTAGGGGAACCCACAGCCCACCTCCCCCACCCAGACACCTCCTAAAGCGTGCAAAGTCAGCTGAATGAGAGTGTACTCACCCCCTTGTGGCTGCTGTGATGCCCTCAAGCGCCCTTCCAACTCCGGATATGCCACCGCCAGGATCCGGTACATCAGGGGGGTCATGGTGCGACGGGTACCCCTTCCATGTTGGGAGGCCATCCCCAGCTGGGCCTCCGCCGTCTTCTTGCTCCAGCGGCGCAGGTCCTCCCATCTTTTCCGGCAGTGGTTGACCCGCCTATGGTAGACCCCCAGGGTCCGCACTCCCTTGGCGTTGGAATGCCAAATACCCTTCTTCTGGTGGGTGCTTACCTAGAGGAATAGTGAAGTTAAGAAGGATGTTACTTTCCCGTACAGTTCTTCTCACAAATTGGCCACAAACCTCCCACCCTGTCCCAGAAAAATATACACTCACCATCCTCACATGCTGGCCTGTCCCCCACCCCTGTCTCTTCCATCCACGACACTCCATACAATCATGTCCCATCCACCATGCACACGGTTCACTCACCTGTTTGTCTGGAGGACCGTAGAGTAGCGTGTACTGGGGGAGGACCCCATCCACCAGGTTCTCCAACTCCTCCGCAGTGAAGGCAGGGGCCCTTTCCGCAGACACTGTAGCCATTGTCGCTTCCAGACGCAGGTCACAGCAGCACTTGCAGTCTAGGTCCTCTCTGGTTGAAGGTCAGGTATCAAGTGAGTGAACAGCTAGAAAATGGTGGTCATGTCAGCGGCGGTGTGTACCGTCACCGCCGGCGTACATCATAATTGGCTCCTGAAACCCATAGGGCCAATGATGACCAATGCTGAATTGCGCATCGGTCTTCGGCTGCCTACTGCGACGCTGCCCAACGCCAGCGCAGTTACCTCATTTCCCCTTGTCCCTCCTTAGAGGTCAGGCAGCCGCCATTTCAGGGGGCCACATGGCAGGCCAAATAACTGCCTCACACCGATTTAGGCCAGGAATACGGACAGACAAAGGCACACAGAGATAATTTCATGATTGTGCAAAACAGCCTTGTGAAACCTATGTGATGAATGACCCTCTGCTCACCATTCTCCTCCATAGGGCACGTCCGCTGGGGCAGATGATGAGATGACGGCAACCTCCTGTGTACATACCCCTGGTGGACCTGTCGACAATGGAAGACAGACATCATTATCACTTACAGACTTGATAGTGCAGCAATCCAGGAACTGTGTGGCCAGTTGGAGCCAGACCTGATGTCAGCTATCCGCCATCCCACAGGAATCCCCCCTCTAGTGCAGGTCCTGTCAGTGCTCCATTTACTGGCAAGTGGGTCTTTTCAAACAACAGTAGCCATGGCATCAGGGATGTTACAGCCAATGTTCTCTAACGTGTTGTCCAGAGTGTTATCTGCCCTGCTGAAACACATGCGCAGCTACATTGTTTTCCCTCGGGTGGAGGATCTGCCCACAGTGAAAGGTGACTTTTATGCCCTGGGACATATCCCAACATCGTTGGTGCCATTGATGGTACACATGTGGCATTTGTTCCCCCAACCCCGGCAGGAATTAACAGGTGTACAGAAACCAGAAAAGCTACCATTCAATGGATGTGCAGATGGTGTGTTTGGCAGACCAGTACACCTCCCATGTGAAAGACAAGTATCCAGGCTCTGTGCATGACGCTTACATTTTGAGGAATAGCAGCATCCCTTATGTGATGGGTCAACTCCAGAGGCACCGTGTGTGGCTAATAGGTGAGCCAAGGGTCCCCACACAGTTTAAATAGCGATTCCCTAATGTTTGGAGGATGTCTAACAGTTGTCCTCGATATTTGCAGGTGACTCTGGTTACCCCAACCTGTCATGGTTACTGGCCCCAGTGAGGAATCCCAGGACAAGGGCAGAGGAATGCTACAATGAGGCACATGGGCGAACTAGGAGGATAATAGAGCGCACCTTCGGCCTCCTGAAGGCCAGATTCCGGTGCCTCCATCTGAGAGGTGGATCCCTATACTACGCACCGAAGAAGGTGTGCCAGATAATCGTGGCATGATGTATGTTGCACAAACTGGCTTTGCGATGCCAGGTGCCTTTTCTACAGGAGGATGGGCCTGATGGTGGTCTTGTGGCAGCTGTGGAGCCTGTGGACAGTGAAGAATAGGAGGCAGAAGAAGAAGATGTAGACAACAGTAACAACATCATCATCCAATACTTCCAGTGAGACACAGGTAAGAGGATGGCACTGCTTCACACATCTCATGCTATTGTAGGACCTATCATAAATCTGCCTTTTTACCACTGTGTTTGGACCCTGACATGTCACTTTGCCTTTCCATTTCACAGATCTGGGTCCCACGTTGTGCCCTCTGCCATGTTTACTACTGGCCAACAACTGTGTAACATTGGTATGTGAACATGTACATTGACATTGCTATATTTCTGAGAGGTTGCAATTACACATTTGTGAAAGTACAGACTGACTCCAGATTGATTTGTGATTCAAGGGTGTTTATTTCTGTGCAAATAAATGGAGGGGGTGTGCAATGGGCTGGGGTGATGGTGGAGGAATGTCCATGGTAGAGGTCAGTCTCTTGGTCTCACAGGTGCATTGTCAATGGGGGCATAGGAAGGGGGGGCAATGGCAGTTTAAGGTGGACAGGGTGACAAAGTGGGACAGAAGGGTGACAATCAGGAGGGTCTTATTTCCTGGTGGGGGTCTTGGCAATGTTCTCTGTCTTGTTCCTGGATCTCAGGGACCATTTGCAGGCTGGCTCTCTGTAGGAGGCTGGACTGGCTTGTAGTGAGTACCAAGGGGTACTAGCACCTTGCACCAGGCCCAGTTATCCCTTATTAGTGTATAGGGTGTCTAGCAGCTTAGGCTGATAGATAATGGTAGCTTAGCAAAGCAGCTCAGGCTGAACTAGGAGACGTGTGAAGCTACTACAGTACCACTTAGTGTCATATGCACAATATCACAAGAAAACACAATACACAGTTATACTAAAAATAAAGGTACTTTATTTTTATGACAATATGCCAAAGTATCTCAGAGTGTACCCTCAGTGAGAGGATAGGAAATATACACAAGATATATATACACAATAGCAAAAATATGCAGTATAGTCTTAGAAAACAGTGCAAACAATGTATAGTTACAATAGGATGCAATGGGGAAACATAGGGATAGGGGCAACACAAACCATATACTCCAGAAGTGGAATGCGAACCACGAATGGACCCCAAACCTATGTGACCTTGTAGAGGGTCGCTGGGACTATTAGAAAATAGTGAGAGTTAGCAAAATAACCCTCCCCAAGACCCTGAAAAGTGAGTGCAAAGTGCACCAAAGTTCCCCTAAGGACAAAATAGTCGTGTTAGAGGGAAAATGCAAGGAAAACACAAATCAGCAATGCAACAACGATGGATTCCTGACTGAGGGTACCTGTGGAACAAGGGGACCAAGTCCAAAAGTCACAAGCAGCTCGGAGATGGGCAGATGCCCAAGAAATGCCAGCGGTTGGTGCAAAGAAGCTCTTACTAGGCTGAAGAACTGTGAATACTGCAGGAACGACAAGGGCTAGAGACTTCCCCTTTGGAGGATGGATCCCCCACGCCTTGGAGAGTCGTGCAGAAGTGTTTTCCCGCCGGATGGACGCCAACAAGCCTTGCTACACGCAAATCGTGCGTTTGGCGTTTTTGGACGCTGCTGGGGCCCAGGAGGGACCAGGAGGTCGCAAATTGGACCTGCAGAGAGAGGGGACGTCGAGCAAGACAAAGAGCCCTCACTGAAGCAGGTAGCACCCGGAGAAGTGCCAGAAACAGGCACTACGAGGATGCGTGAAACGGTGCTTGCCGAAGTTGCACAAAGGAGTCCCACGTCGCCGGAGACCAACTTAGAAAGTCGTGCAATGCAGGTTAGAGTGCCGTGGACCCAGGCTTGGCTGTGCACGAAGGATTTCCGCCGGAAGTGCACAGGGGCCGGAGAAGCTTGCAAAGTCGCGGTTCCCAGCAATGCAGCCCAGCGAGGTGAGGCAAGGACTTACCTCCACCAAACTTGGGCTGAAGAGTCACTGGACTGTGGGGGTCACTTGGACGGTGTCGCTGGATTCGAGGGACCTCGCTCGTCGTGCTGAGAGGAGACCCAAGGGACCGGTAATGCAGCTTTTTGGTGCCTGCGGTTGCAGGGGGAAGATTCCGTCGACCCACGGGAGATTTCTTCGGAGCTTCTGGTGCAGAGAGGAGGCAGACTACCCCCACAGCATGCACAAGCAGGTAAACAGTCGAGAAGGCGGCAGGATCAGCGTTACAGAGTTGCAGTAGTCGTCTTTGCTACTATGTTGCAGGTTTGCAGGCTTCCAGCGCGGTCAGCGGTCGATTCCTTATCAGAAGGTGAAGAGGGAGATGCAGAGGAACTCGGCTGAGCTCATGCATTCGTTATCTCAAGTTTCCCCAGAGACAGAGACCCTAAATAGCCAGAAAAGAGGGTTTGGCTACCTAGGAGAGAGGAAAGGCTACTAACACCTGAAGGAGCCTATCACAAGGAGTCTCTGACGTCACCTGGTGGCACTGGCCACTCAGAGCAGTCCAGTGTGCCAGCAGCACCTCTGTTTCCAAGATGGCAGAGGTCTGGAGCACACTGGAGGAGCTCTGGACACCTCCCAGGGGAGGTGCAGGTCAGGGGAGTGGTCACTCCCCTTTCCTTTGTCCAGTTTCGCGCCAGAGCAGGGGCTAAGGGGTCCCTGAACCGGTGTAGACTGGCTTAATCAGAATTGGGCACATCTGTGCCCAACAAAGCATTTCCAGAGGCTGGGGGAGGCTACTCCTCCCCTGCCTTCACACCATTTTCCAAAGGGAGAGGGTGTCACACCCTCTCTCAGAGGAAGTTCTTTGTTCTGCCATCCTGGGCCAGGCCTGGCTGGACCCCAGGAGGGCAGCTGCCTGTCTGAGGGGTTGGCAGCAGCAGCAGCTGCAGAGAAACCCCAGGAAGGGCAGTCTGGCAGTACCAGGGTCTGTGCTACAGACCACTGGGATCATGGAATTGTACCAACAATGCCAGGATGGCATAGAGGGGGCAATTCCATGATCATAGACATGTTACATGGCCATATTCGGAGTTACCATGGTGAAGCTACATATAGGTAGTGACCTATATGTAGTGCACGCGTGTAATGGTGTCCCCGCACTCACAAAGTTCAGTGAATTGGCTCTGAACAATGTGGGGGCACCTTGGCTAGTGCCAGGGTGCCCTCACACTAAGTAACTTTGCACCTAACCTTTACCAGGTAATGGTTAGACATATAGGTGACTTATAAGTTACTTAAGTGCAGTGTAAAATGGCTGTGAAATAACGTGGACGTTATTTCACTCAGGCTGCAGTGGCAGGCCTGTGTAAGATTTGTCAGAGCTCCCTATGGGTGGCAAAAGAAATGCTGCAGCCCATAGGGATCTCCTGGAACCCCAATACCCTGGGTACCTCAGTACCATATACTAGGGAATTATAAGGGTGTTCCAGTAAGCCAATGTAAATTGGTAAAAATGGTCACTAGCCTGTCAGTGACAATTTGGAAAGAAGTGAGAGAGCATAACCACTGAGGTTCTGATTAGCAGAGCCTCAGTGAGACAGTTAGGCACCACACAGGGAACATATACATGCACACCTATGAGCACTGGGGCCCTGTGTGACAGGGTCCCAGTGACACATACATATAGGCCACAAACCTATGAGCACTGGGGTCCTGACTAGCAGGATCCCAGTGACACATAACAACCATACTGAAAACATGGTGTTTTCACTATGAGCACTGAGGCCTGGCCATCAGGATCCCAGTGAGACAGTGAAAACAGTGACAAACACCCTGACATACACTCACAAACAGGCCAAAAGTGGGGGTAACAAGGCTAGAAAGAGGCTACCTTCTCACACTCTCCTTCTGCAGGGGGTGGGGTGCTGGTGGCCTGTTGGTCCTGTGGTGGTGCCTCCAGTCCACTAGCGCCGGCGGAGGTGGAGGGCTGTTCATCATCCAGGCTAGTGTCAGGGGCACGTTTGTGTCCCACTGTGTCCCTCATGGTGTTGGCCAGGTCTGCCAGCACCCCTGCAATGGTGACCAGAGTGGTGTTAATGGACTTCAAGCCCTCCCTGATCCCAAGGTAATGTTCCTCCTGCAGCCGCTGGGTCTCCTGAAACTTGGCCAGTACCGTGCCTATGGTCTCCTGGGCATGGTGGTATGCTCCCATGATGTTGAAGCGTGCCTGTCCTCCCCCTGTCGCACAGCAGTCCTCCCAGCTTCCCTGTTGTCCTGTGCCTCTGTCCCCTGAACCGTGTGCCCACTGCCACTGACCCCAGGTCCCTGATTGTCTTGGGTTGGTGGGTTTGCCTGGGGACCCTGTAGTGGAGCACACATGCTGATTGATGTGTCCTGGGGACAGTGGCATTGGCCCGCTGGGTGGGTGCTGTTTCCTGAGGGGGGAGGGTCTGTGGTGTCTTGTGGCAGTGGCAGGGGAACCAACTGTCCAGAGGTCCCTGATAGGCCGGGCTGGTCATCTTGATCCAGGCGTATGGAGCTGCTATCATCACTGTGGGCCTCTTCTGTGGGGGGGACGGGATATGTCTGGCACCTCCTGTCCGGTGACGTTGGGTATGGGCCCTGTTGGGGTGTAAATGCATAGTTTTAGTATATGTGTGTGCCATCTTGTGTATTGGGTGAGTTACCCTCTACTCCTGTGCTTGCATTATTGTGTTTGCCCTTGTGTGATTCTTGTTTTGGGGTCTGGGTGGGTATCTGTACTGGACATGCTTTAGTGATGGGGTCCATGCAAAGGTGTTGCATGCAGGACCTTGGTATTGGGATAGCTGGGTTGCGATAGCGGGGCATATGTGAGGTGTTGGAGTGATGGGGGTGAGGGTGGGGGTATGTGATGGCATGCAGGTGGGGTAGTCCACCTGCTACTCCTGCGAGACCTTCAGGATGCAGTATTGCCAAGATTTGCTCCTCCCATGTTGTTAGTTGTGGGGGGGATGTGGTGGTCCACCGCCAGTCTTCTGTACAGCAATCTGGTGTCTGGATACCACGGAACGCATCTTCCCCCATAGATCGTTCCACCTCTTCCTGATGTCATCCCGTGTTCTTGGATGATGTCCCACTTCGTTGACCCTGTCGACGATTCTCCGCCATAGCTCCATCTTCCTAGCAATGGAGGTGTGCTGCTCCTGTGATCCGAAAAGCTGTGGCTCTACCCGGATGATTTCATCCACCATGACCCTGAGCTCCTCCTCAGAAAACCTGGGGTGTCTTTGAGGTGCCATGATGTGCTGTGGGTGATGTGTGAGGTGTAAGGTGATGTTTGTTGTGCTGTGTGATGTGTTATGTTGGGGTGTGTTGTTTGAGGTGCGTAGATGTTGTATAAATGATAGTGTTGTGTGCCTCTGGATGCTGATGTTGTGTTTGCTATCCTCTCTCTCGCAGCTTTTTCCATTAAATGTCATTGTAAGGGTTTGTGGGTAATGTGGGTGGGTGTTTTATAGTGCTGTGAGTGTGTGGGTGTGGTGTGTGTATGTGTAATTTGAATTGTCCAATGTTGTTGTGTTTTGTAAATGTGTGTGTATTTTGAGCGCAGCGGTGTGTACCGCCAATGGATTACCGCGGTTGAAAGACCGCTGCGTATTCTTGTTGGTGTGACGGTGTAGGTTTTGCTATTGCCAGTTTATCACTGACCTTTGGTGTGGTGGACTTGTGTGGGTGTCTGTATTGTGGCGGATTCTGAGATGTGGGTCGTAATACCTGTAGCGGATTTCTGCTGCCGCCACGGTATGTTGGCAGCCTTCAGCACGGTAGTAAGCGGGATTTACCGCCAGGGTTGTAATGAGGGCCATTATCTATTAAAAAGTTACACAAACTCAATCTAACCAGGCTATATAATAAAAAAGTGGCATACAAAAGAATCATATATTAAGGCTGCGAGGCTATGAGGACATTACGGGATTCAGTAAACGAGAGCAATCGATAGATAGCTAAACTTCACCAGCTTGAAAGGGCAGCATCTATCCCACTTCTGAATACAGACAGGCAGATGTTCACCAGACTCTGGTTCGGTGGCTATAAACTAAAGTTTGATAGAAGTAACCAATCAGCATTGGATACCCAGAGAGGCCACGCTCCATGCCCAGTGAGTATGAGTGACACACTATACTAAAAATATTCTCTCTTGCAGGTATACTGATATCAACACAATAGGACACTGTGCTTCATTGTTGAATTACACAAAAATGCAGCACACATTGCTGCCAAATATGTTATGTTCTGTCTAAATACAACAAGTGTGGCAAACCCCATAGGCATGTTAATGAAAGTGTTTGGTAATGGTCGGGTGACTCTGATTGTTTTGCACAAGATGTCCTAGAAAGAAAATCCCAAAATGAAGCACCATCTTGGGAACAATGATATAGGAGCTGGTAGTAGCTAAATAGACTGCTTTAACACCTATAGGCTCTACCGTCAAAGAGTAATGAGAAACAGAGCTAGGAGAGGTAGTTTACATTACAAGTGAAGTACTTAAAAGGCATAAAATGGTTCCTGGGGCTACTGGCTGTGCACTATGGGGAGATGACTCTTGCAACAGCATGCTGCTTGATGAACAGCTATTTAAATGTTATGCTGCAGTACGAGCTCACGGAAAGCGAAACACATGTGCGGGCCTAGGAAAGTGAAAGACCAGAAGAAATTAATAGTTGTAAAAAGTCAGAAAATGAGATATTACAATAAATGAATAGTTATCAAGCTTTGCTTCACTGGATGAACTGCAGCTGTGCAATAGATGGATCACATTTACCATAAAGCTCTTGGAGGGCTTTTGAGTCGTGTTTCACTTGAAACCCACAGCTGAAGGCTATTGGTGAGGGCCAGTCCTGTTTTGAGTGTTGCAAAAGGGAGGTTTCTATGTAAAAGACATCTAGAGCAAAATAAAGCATATTAGATACTTTTTTACAAAGGGCCAGTTTTTATAATGCATCTTTCAGAAAGTTATGATCGTATGCATATCTTTTCTTTGTGATGAAATCCAACATGCCATGATAGCTGGTAGCAATTCAAGCCAATTAAAACTGTAGGGGCACTTACAGAAAAGCCCTCTGCTTTTCTAACAGGTGAAAGCGCCCAAACTGTAACCACCTGCAGAGTAAAAGAAATCCATAAACCAGTAGTTAAAATATATTCGGGTAAAAAAAAAAAAAACATAAAATAGAACACTCTGGCTGTAGTCCAACAAAAGGATTAGCTGCAACCAATCCCAATACCTAATGGGAACAAAAATGTGACAATATTTTCTTTTACCAAATATTGTCCATGCAATTGACAAACAGTGAAAACGCATGAAGCCAACATCAGAAAGGGGCTGACCCAAGCTCGCTTTTTCTCTTTACTTGTAATTGTAAGTTTGTTGACAATGATGACACAAACTCCTCTAGAAAACGAAAAGTCCAAGTAATTTGACAGAAACAGAATCTCAATGGTCTTTCCAGCTATATTCATCTATATGTGTACCATGTGTACCCTTGTATCAAAATTAAAAAATGACTGTGTACTGACCTGGGCCTGGGTGCAGTTTGCGGTGTTTCGCTAAGCGGAACTCCGTGAAGTGACCAAAAAACTCTGCCGTGCTATGCTATGAGTGTGTTGGGTTGCACCGTTCACGCTGATTTTCAGTGCCAGGTATTTGTCCCATGCTGTAAAACCAGCGTGAATGGCACAACGCAAGAGGGCTCTGCTTCTTTTCTGCTGCTCAAGTAGATTTTCCACTTGAGCAGCAGTTTCCTCAAGATGAACAGCAGGCTTCTAAACCCGAGCGTAGTGACTTTCTGTGACCACCCGCATTGAGAAATCTCGCTGGGAGGTGGTCTGGGGTAAGATTTTCCTCGCTCACAAACTTAACATTGGCAATCGTGAGCAAGAAAAAGCTCAGCTATGCAGTGTTTTTAGGAACTCCGTGCTCTAAGAGGAACGCTGAGAGGGAAAAACTCAGCAAACTCCGCAAGCGGAGCAGAGTTCACGCCCACACTTAGTACTGATCCTCCTCTGATGTGGATTAGTTATATTTTATGTGCTAATTTTGGTATCTGAAATGTAACTTTTCATGCTAAGAAAGTTAATTTTCATTTTAAATATATATTTGAATTTGAGGAGCACATGACCTTGCTTTAAGAAGCAAAGAAGGAAATTGCTAATGATGAAGGAACTGAGATTCAGTGGACATGTTATTGAGTACTGAATGGTGCATGCTTTTAACTTTTTGCCCATAAATATAGCGTATTCAAAACATATACTTCATTACTTTGATTAATAAAACCATACACGTGAACAGCGGTGTTTTAACAAGAAATTACATTGCTATAATACCAACGACTGGTGGTCACATATTGGTTTTGGGCAGGTAACTGAGTTCCCCATAGCTAGGTGCTTCTGAAATGCATACTTAAAACATCCTGTAAGGAAATGGGTTACTGGTTAAGGGGTGTGAAATACTGCTCAAGCAGGAACCACAATGCTTGTCAGGGTGAGGTCACAAGCAAGCCCTAAATAAACCTGTGCTCAACCCTTGTGTAGTTTGGCTCTGAGCAGTCACTCAGAGGCAATTTGTAAAGTATTTGTGCAAGCATTCACAGAACGAAAATACACCACAAAAAATGATCTTGCACCAGATTAGAAAATATAATACTACACTAAAATGATAAACATCCAAGAGTACCATGAATCCTGGTTGCGAAGAGTGAGCTCCTACCCGAGGACGCGTCAAACAGCTGAGATGAAGCATTGATTCTCAGGTGCTGTGAAGCTGTGATGAGATGACCTGTGTTGTCTTTGAGGCTGCCATTGATGAGAGACATGAGATGTGAGGGCTTGCGTCAGGAAACCTCCACACAGGCGGCAGTTCCAATGTGAGCTGCAAGGTCAATGCGGAGTCTTTGCACTGAGAGAACCCTTGTCGAAGATGTGATGAGTTGGTTCTGCTTGGTTCACTAATGGGCTGGCATAGCACTTTTAGGCCCACTTCCAAGGGTCCAGGACTGGGGTGGCTCCACTTGACAGGGCAGGCCTCACAGATGGCATAGTTCAGGTGCTGGGTTCAGTCAGGCTGTAGTCTCAGCCTGAGGCTGAGTTCAGCCTGAGGCTGTAGTCAGGAGGCCAGCCAACTAGCCCTTGAAGTCACTCGGGGTTCTTGGGTTCAACAGATGTAGGTCCAGTCGTTCTCACCCAAGCAAGACAGAAGCAGGCAGCAGATGAGCTCAGCAGGTGAGCAGTCCTTCAGAGCAGTAGTGCAGCAGAGTAGCACCCCTTTCAGGCAACACCAGAGTACTTCATTCTGATAGAGTATCCACGGGTCCAGAGGTGTACTGAAGGGTTGGTGTCTCGGGTCCTATATTTTTAGTTAGGCCTTTGCGGGAAAAGCTTTTAGAGGTTTCCCTTTGAAGACACAGGCTTCCTTCCTTCCCTGTCCTGGCTCTAGACTAACTACAGGGGGTATGCGGTCATTTGGGTGGAGGCAGGACATAGCCTATTCAGATGTAAGCAGGTCTGTGTCCAGCTCTGCCCTCCCATCCTGCCAGTGATCGCCCAGCTAAGCTCTCTATTGGGTGTGGCTGTCTGGGAGGAATACATAAAGCCCATCTGTCAGGTACACCCAGGCATGTGACCCAGAGGCAGACTACAAGCAATAAATGGCTAAGTCAGGAAAATGCCAACTTTATGTGACCCAGAGGCAGACTACAGTCACTAAATGGCTAAGTCAGGAAAATGCCAACTTTCTAAAAGTGTGTTTGTGTTTGTTAACTTTCTAAAAGTGGCATTTTAAAAATTGTAATTTAAAACCTCATTTTTTCCTCAGAGAGGACTGTTCATTACTATACCAAATGATCTAGTTACCTGTTCTCATTTGTAAATTTCAGCTTATTAACTGTGGGCCTCTTCCCACACAGCGCTGAGCCCTTTTTTCGTTATTTAGGGTAGTTTGACATTAGGACACCATAGCTTTTTTTCCACATAAAGTATCCATACCAAATGTGTGTCCTTTTTTTGCAAAATCATGGGTATTCTAAAGGTACCCAGGACTTGTTGATTTCATGGGAGGGGGCTAAGAAAATGGCCAAAATATAGCTAAATTCTAAGTAGTTGGGGGCAAAATAGGAAAAAAGTGCTCCACAAAAAAAGTGTATTTTTTTTGTAAACATGTCATTAATGAAGGATTTGCTGTGCTCAATTTACCATCTTCCCAGCTTTTGGGATCATGCAGAGCCGAATCAAAAAACCTAATTTCTTACCACAGTTTTGCCATTTTTCAAAGCTCTTTGAGGTTGAAACCAGTGTGAAACCCATGGGTGATACAGGAAAGATATAGGGCTATATGTATGAACACATTTTCCCATTGACACAAAATGGGTAAAACCCTTTGATACATCTGGCCCATAGAGTTCTGAAAAGTAGATTAAATTCTTGATTTAGCAAGGGCTCATATGAGCAGATTATATGAGTAGATCGCTTAAGGTTTTCCGAAAGAAACTAAGGCCCTCATTTTGACATTGGTGGTAAAAACCACCTACTGCTGCAGTGACGACTGCCAAAATATCGCCACCACGGCTACCATCTGTCCACCATATTATGAGCACTGCCAAGTTTCTGTCACAAAAAGGGCGGAAATCTGACAGTGTTCATGGTGGTGGATGGTGGTAAGGTGGCACTGCTACCACCAGCACCGCCACGCCAGTAGAACGCTGCCAGTCGTATTATGACAATTCATATGGCCTGGCGGTATTCTGCTGGGGAGGACCTCCTCGCTCCAAGTAAGTCAGGCTTCCGACAGGGGAGGAAGATGGGGGTGTTGTGTGTGTGTGTCTGAGTGTGTGCATGAATGTGTGAGTGTGTGAATGCGTCTGTGTGTGTTGTGTTGTTTGCATGGTTGTATGCGTGTGAGTGAATGCATGTAAGAACGGTGAAGTGAGTACATATCTGCATGGCAGTGTGATCGTTGTGTGAATGTGTTTGAGCATGTCTGGATGTATGCATGTATGAATGTGTGTATGCCAGTGTGTGTATGAATGCGTGTATGCCAGTGTGAGTGATTGGGTGTATGTGTGGTGCCTGTCTGCGGGTGTGTGCGTGTAAGGGGAGTGGGGGGGTGTCTTTGAGGATCGGAAGGGGGTGGAGGGTGTGTGTGTGTGAGGATCGGAGGGGGTTAAGGGTGTGTGTGTTTGAAGATCAGAGGGGTGGGAGGTGTCTGTGAGGATCAGAGGGGGTGGAGGGTGTCTGTGAGGATCGGAGGGGGTGGGGGGGTGAAGATTAGAGGGGGTGGGGGGCGTTTGGATGGAGGGGGGTGTCAGGTGAATGTTGGGGAGTGGGGGAGCCGCCTACCGGTGACAGTGAAGCAATTTCCTGTCACCGGTAGGGCCTACTGCCACGGTTTTCATGGCATTGCTAACGTCACGAAAACCACAGTGGCAGCCAGGCTCATAATGCCGCTGGCGGTACTATGCCAGCCTCCAGGCTGGAGATACACATCTCTGGCCCGGCGGCTCATACCACCATGGCGGTATGAGTGGAGAAGGGGCGGGTTGGCTGCAGCCAACCCGTCAATCTTATAATGTGGTGGTATGTACTGCCAGACTGTTGGCAGTCATACTGCCACATTAACACTCACCACCAGGATCATAATGACCCCCTAAGTGTTGAAAGAAAGGTATATTGAAAATAAGGAAGAAAAAACACCCATTTGTGACAATGTTTTCATCTGTAAAATCTGTCACAATGGCCAATTTACCAAAGCAATATACCATTACGTCTACTAGACCCTTATGTTTGGGGGGATGTATATAGGATTTGTAAGTTCTCAAAGAAGCTGAAGTATCCAGCGCCAACAACTGAGCTGCACCGTACAATAGTTTTTCATTGGGTATCAAGTAAAATCTAGGGGTGGGCAGTAAACTCTCCTCTGCCGGTGGAGTTCAAAGAGTTTTGCCACTCCGTGCTCTGCTTGGAAAGCAGAGTTTGGCAAAAACTTTGACATCCACTGCATGGAAGAGTTTATCGGCAGTCCAGCACCTACCCCTAAATAATCATGTATATGATCACATTGTCGGAGCTGCCAGGCAGCTTTGGTGCACTTGCTTCTACTGTGCGTTTTCAGCAGTAGTTGCGGTTCATGCACTTTCTCTTTCTATCCTTAACATACTGATTCTGGTTTACTTTCATGCTTCCTCTTATTTCCGTTGGCTCCACCCCTTCTTTTATTTTTGTCTCTTGTGCCTCAGACTGCAAGCCTGCAATTGGTGCATAGCTAAAGATAAGCTATTTCCTATTTACTGCCAGTGATTGCTGAAAGAAAAAAGATCAATCGTAACGGCTACTTGAAGAATGCGCTTTCATCCCTTTAATTCTAGAAATCATGGGTCGACAAATGACATGCAAAAGAAAGCCAGAAACATTCATTTTACCTGTGAGATGGGGAATGTTCGTATGAGAAATCAAAGTTGCATGCAATTTCAGAACAGCTTAAACACTGTTTACATTTGTTTAATTATATGAATACCGACCAGCTCAAGAATAAGCTACCATTGCACTCACAGCTCAAGCTCATGTCTCTAAAAAGATGATACAGTATTTAACTAAGGTGATTGTCTTTTAGCTAAGGCGACCTTAAAATACGTTCCTATGACATCCGTGAAGTGACACCCTTCAAGATGGCCATAATTTTAGTCACAGTGGGTGGGCCATGTTCAGAGAGACAGGCCTGTCCGCCTTCTATATTCATAGCCTGGGGATGCTCAACTTGTCCCTCGTCCTACCTTCAATGAAAGTTGAAGTAGTCAGGAGTGGGACTAAGGAGCCAGGTCTGAGCAGTGACTGTGTCACAGGGGGAGATGGGGTTGTTCAAAGACGTCGTCTAGTTGTAGGTGAGTCTGATCATGAATCATGATGCTGCATCTAATTGAGAAAGCGGGGAAAGGGAGTTGCGTTGTGGACTGCTCAAGCTGACTGCCAGTGAGGGCATAGGATGTACTTTACCAGCAGTTACTGTCCATAGGGGTGGCACTGTGAAATGTTGAATGCCAAGTACGGAGAAGGTGAGTGTGATGGCAAACAGTGTGCACACATATATATATTATAAGGGTGGGCGGAACTCCGCTGAATCATGCAGAGTTTTTATGTAACTCTGCGGAATTCCAGGGAGTAAAACTCTCCCACCCCTAGTTAAAACCAATTCATATAGTGAAATACACAGAGTGAAAAATGAGTGTCAAAGAAATCAAGGCATTTCTGGAATTGGCACCAGATACAGAGTTCAGAGGCACTGGTTATTTCTACATCTCTGAATTTGTAGGCACCCTGTTTTAGAGAGCATTTTTCAAAATGTCTTCTTTCTTACACACTGGCTTACATTTGGAATTCACAAAAGCAGCAAAATCTAATTGGCAGTCACAAATGTTCTACTATTCTATGTTCACATGGATCTTCTGATAAAAATGTTATTTCACTTTTGTGTGTATGCCTAGTGCTCGCAACAGGAAGGGGCCCAAAATACAACATGGACATCACATTTCTCCATTCAAAATTAACCCTTTTTTTTGCAAAGTGGAAGACTGGGGGTTTTGGGCCCTAGCTCAGCTGGCCCCCAGGCAAGCCTTGCAATTCTGCACATTTTTTAAACAAAAATCCAGGGCAAGGTGACTTGTATTCATCTCATCAAGTTTATTTTTGCACAGAATTGCTTGCAAACGTCAAATTTTGATGAAAAAAACACATTTTCTGCATATTTCTGTGCTGGGAAGTTCTGGGATAAGCAGGAAGATGCAAACTTCCTTCCACCAAGTCTCCCGATAAAAAATGGTACCTCACTTGTGTGGGTGGGCCTAGTACTCACAAAAGAAAAAGGGATTAAAATGCAACAGAGCCACATCTTATTTTTCAACGCAAAACCTACCCTTTTTTTGCAAAGTGGGTAGCTGTGGATTTTTGGCCCTTGCTCAGGAGCCACCTAGACAAACGCAGAAAACCTGCACAGTTTTTAAAACTAAACACTTGAGAAAAACCAGGGTCAAGTGAAATGTGTGGCTCACAACAGGTTTTTAACCCAGAATCCCTTGTGAACTTTAACATTTAACTAAAAAACACATACTCCTCCTATTTTTGTGATGAAAGGTTCTGGAATCTGCGAGGAGAAACAAACTTCCTTCCGCTCCGCATTTCCCCAAGTCTCCCGATAAAAATGGTACCTCACTTGTGTTGGTAGGCAGGCCCAGCGCCCATGATAGTAAATGTCCAAAACACAACATAGACATATCTCATTTTTCAACTCAAAACTGACCCTTTTTTGCAAAACAAGTAGCTGTGGATTTTGTGCCCTAGCTCAGAACCCAACTAGAGAAACCTAGCAAACCTGCACATTTTTGAAAACTGTAAACTTGGGGAAATCCATGGTAGGGTGACATTTATGGCTGTCACCAGATTTGTTCACCTAGGATCACTTGCAAACCTCAAACTTGGACTTAAAAAAAACACACTCCTCACATTTCTGTGGTGGAATGTTCTGGAATCTATGGGGAGCCGCAAATGTCTTTCCACCCAGGATTCCCACAAGTCTCTTAATAAAAAACGTACCTCACTTGTATGGGTGGGCCTAGTGCCAGCTAGAAGAAACGGCCTAAGACGCAAAATGGATACATCACATTTTTCCACTCAAAACTGACCCTTTTTTCAAAGTGGGTAGCTGTGGTTTTGGGGCTCTAGCTTTGCCAAGCACCTAGGAAAACCAAGCCAACCAGCACCTTTTTTGAAACTAGACAACTGGGGAAATTCAGGGTGGCCGTCACTTGCATGGATCTCACCAGGTTTGTTAACCAGAGTCCCTTCCAAACCTCAAACTTTGACATAACAGCACATATTCCTCACATTTCTGTGCTAGAAAGTTGTGAAATCTGTGAGGAGCAGCAAACTTCCGTCCACCTAGCATTGCCCAAAGTCTTCCTAATAAAAATGCTGCCTTACTTGTGTGGGTAGGTCTAGCGTCTGCAACAAGTAAGGGCCCAAAACGCAACATGGATGCATCACATTATGTGCACTGAAAAAGGACCCTTTTTTTCAATGTGAGTAGCTGTGGATTTTGCACCCTAGCCAGTTTGCACTTATGGAAACCTAGCATACCTACACATTTCTGAAAACTAGACAACTAGGAGAGGCCATGGGTGCAAGACTTGTGTGGCTTTAACCAAGTACTTTTACCCATAAGCCCTAACAAACTTCAAACTTTGACAAAACATCCATACATTTCCTTGCATTTCTGTAATAGAAAGTTTTGGAATCTGTGGGAAGCCAAGATTTCCTACCACCATGAGTTCCCACATGTTCACTGACAAAATGTTTTCCCATTTGTGTGGGTGCACAAGAGACCACAACACAAATGGCCCTCAAGCTCTATGTTGATAAATAGGCAATAAAGGTAGCTGAAATACTTGGGGGTGTGCTGTGGCACCACTCATGCAAACCTACAAACCAAAGACATTTTCGGAAACTAGAGAATCATGGGATTCCAGGATGGTGTGCCTTGCTTGGATACCATGAAGATTTCTTACCCACAATGCCATGCAAACCTCAAACTTTGTCTGAAATCACACATTTTCATTACGTTTTTGTGATGGCAACTTCCAGAATCTACAGGACTCCCCAAAACTCCTGCCACCCAGCGGTATCCCACTTGTGCTGATAAAAACACTGCTGCACTTGCGTGGCCATGTCTAGTGCCTGCGATAGGAAAAGATCATTCCAAGGTCAATGTGAATCTCCTAAAGAGGGGTTTGGGGGAATTCCTGTGGATTTCCATCACAGAAATGTAAGAAAAATATGTGATTCCAGGCATAGTTTGAGGTTCCCTCAGATCCTGTACCAGTATCTGATCCTGCCTCAGAGCTATCCTTCATGACCTCAGTTAGGGCTTGGCAGGAGTCAACCACCGAAATGCCATCTCTGCTGACTGGCTAAAATTTGTCTAAAACCTTCCTTCAGAAAACATGTGTCCTACATAGAAGCCAGATGTATGGTTCTAAATCAGTCTGTGAACGGGTGCAACTGTGAGATGTTTCTGACAAAGTGTAAAAGCACTTGTTGATGAGTGGGTGTGTGCAACTGTGAAATATGTGCAACAGTAAAAAAGAAGAAAACACTTATCTGTTCGATACAGCTTCTCTGAAGACAAAAACATACAAAGTATTACTTTTCTTTGTGACATACACAATACCACAGCACACTTCAGAATACAAGGGGTGAGCCCACTCCAGCCACTGTTAATTTATTATAGCACTGAAGTGCAGCAGAGAAAATTGTAGTTGGGAGACAAGTAAACAAGAGCGTAGCTAAGTCAGACAGGACCAAATACTAGGAATGGGCACGACAATATGTGTCCCCCAGTAACAAATCAGATACCTAAGTACCCATTTGCAAAGACAAAATGGTGAAAGGGATTGGCAGACCTATTTGTCAGAGACAGTTTTGTCATGTTTTATACAAAACCTCTTTGTCTGGGGAGCCTATCGGTCAATACAGGTTTTTTTTTTTTTTGTTTGTTTTTTTATTTCCCTTTAAATCGAGATATAACATTTCCAAGGAGTTACACATATGGATCACAGTATTTTGTCTCTGAGAAAATACAAATATATATTCAACAATAAAGATAAGATAACTCTCCCTCCCCCCCTCCCCTTCCCCCAACTCCCTTTATGGCACCCAACGTCCCTTTGATCAGCCCCACCAACCTGTTTGTTTCTTTTCATCCCCAAATCAATAGTTGTGATCCCTCCATAGATGGCCCTTGGTCCTATTTCTCTCATGTCTCTCTAGAGGCCATTTTCCAGTCTGATCTACATCTCCAGGGAGTAGTATGCTATCCAGTCTCCCCATATCTTTTGAAAATTTTTTGGGCATCCTCTATTAATATACGTTGTCTTTTCCCCCATCATGAACCCATCCATGCCCTTTTTCAAGATGCTTATTGTCGGGCAGCTTTCCGCCCCCCATAATCGTGCTATATCTCTTTTGGCAACCATCAGCCCTAGCCCACAGAACAGGAGCTTCCTTCTGGGCACCTAATATGCCTAGTATTATGTATTTGGGGTCTAGGGGGATCTGTGCCGTCAGGACCCCGGCAAGTATTCCTATCACCTTGTTCCTGTACACCTTAATCTTGGGACACTCCCATAGGACATGAAAAAAGGATCCAATCCCACCACAACCTCTGCCGCAGTCTGGACGCCTGGCCCTCCCCATCCGGTGTAGTCTCTGTGGGTCATAGTATATTCTGTGTAGAATCTTAAATTGTATCAGTCTGAGTCGTATCCTAATTGCGACCTTCCTCAGAAACATCAAAACAGTCTCCCAGTCTATGTCCTCTAAGGGGCCTATTTCCGTCTCCCACCTGGTGCGCAGGCCGGTCAGTGTATTTGGCATATTATTATTTATGGTCTTGTATACCGCCGAGGTCCCTTTCGCTATTATTTTAGTCTTCAGCAACCGGCCCTCTAGGGGGGGTTAGTCTGGGATTTCCATTCCCTGAAAACCTTCCGCTACCCAGGCGTGTCTTAGTTGTAAATAGTGAAAGTATTGAGTTCTATTTAGGTCGTATTCTGCCTGTAGAGATTTGAAGGGCATAATTTCCCCATTTTGTATCAAGTCCCCAAGCTCAGAGATTCCAATCCTATCCCAGCCCTCGTAGCCCTTGAGTTTCTTAATTTCTTTTAACCAGCCACTCTCCCAGAGAGGGGTCATACTGGTGGGTCTTCTATACCATCCCATCATTTTGTTAGTTTTTTTCCAGGCCGTTATAGTCACTTTTGTGGCTGGGGTGAGGTGTCGGTCTCCTACCTTCTCATAGAGGAATTGTCTACATGTCTTGCCCTCCCATTGTAGCCGTTCCAGACAAAATGTGGGATGTTCGTCTGTGGCAAACACTCAGTCATTCACGTTGATTAGGTGTGCCGCCCAATAATATGCCTCTATATCCGGTAGTGACAAACCCCCAGCGTACTGAGTACGCTGTAGAGTTTTAAGGCTATTCGTGGGTGTTTCCCTTCCCACAGAAAACATTGTATGTCCCTTTCTATGTCTCTAAATTGGCCTGAGGGAAGTTGGTAAAATGTGTTCTGCAGAACGTATAGGAACTTTGGTAGCGAAATCATTTTGATCATGGCGACCCTGCCCATCAACGCCAGAGTTAAAGTTGTCCATCTGTTGAAATCAGAGCTGCATTCCCTCATCACCTTCCCCAGATTACTGTTATGGCTTCTGGCCGCCTCATGTGTAACATAGATGCCCAGGTATAAGAATCCTTCTTTCGTGCACTGTAGCCTCATCGGCAGAGGGGGCATATGAGCACCCCCCTGCAGTGTATAAAGGATCGATTTTTGCCAGTTAATGCAATAGCCGGAGTGACTCCCGTATTCCCCAATTAATAGAAACAGTCGCAGGAGGGTCCACTCAGGGCGGCTGACCTAGAGGAGGACGTCATCCGCATACAGGGAGATACGCTCCTCTTCACTTTCGTCTGCTTTTAGTCTAAAGCCATATAGGCCCGTTGAGTTCCTAATCCTGCACACCAGAGACTCGAGAGTAAGGGCAAAGAGTAGGGGGGACAACGGGCAACCCTGTCTCGTACCTCTTTCTATGGAAAATTCTGAGGAAAGGACTCCGCTAACTCTCACCCTCGACACCGGTTTTGTGTACAACAGTCTCACCCACGCTGCGTATTTTGGGCCGAAGCCAAATCTCTTTAGCGTGGCCTCCAAGAAGGGCCAGTGGACGGCATCAAAGGCCTTCTCCGCGTCCAGGGCCAGGAATAAGTGCGGCTCCAAGCGATTCATAATTGTGGCTAACCATACATGTGCTCTTCTCAAGTTGTGTCTTGTGGATCTTCTTGGCATGAAGCCGGTCTGGTCCAAATAAACCAATGAGGAGATGACCCCTAACATTCGGGTGGCCAGCACTGTGGCGAGGACCTTTACCTCAACATTCAACAGGGATATCGGCCTATATGAGGCACAGCTGTATTTGGGCCTTTCCTCTTTGTGTATAACCGCAATCTCCGCCCTTCGTACGTCTGGGGGGAGAATTTCCTGTCTCCGCGCCTCTAAATACATATTCAGTAAATGGGGAGCCAGTATTTCTCGGAGGTTTTTAAAGACCTCTGCCGGGAAGCCATTAGGTCCTGGTGCCTTGCCGGGTCTAAGCCGTGCCATGGCGGTCAAGACTTCCTCTATTGTGATTTCGCTCTCAAGTCCTTTTTCGTCTTTCATCATCTAGAGTGGGGACATCTATCTCGTTTAGATATTCCTTAATGTGGTCCGTGTTTGCCAATGGTCTAGCTTTATAAAAGTCTTCATAATAACTGTCAAATGTCTCCGCAATGTCCTCGTCAGCGGTTACCCTAGTCCCATCTTGGGTCTCAGTCTCTGGAACCCATCTAGCTTCTCTTTCTTTTTTCCCGAGCCAGGCAAGAAGTTTTTCGGCCTTGTCTCCAGTTTCATATAGTCTGTGTTGAGTCACCTGGAGGTGGGAGCGTGCCTCTTTATCTGCTGTCTCTCTATACTCTACCTTCACTAGCTCTATCTGTCTGAGAAGTGCGGGTATGGGCGTCAATACCACCTTCGCTTCTAACTCGAGGAGCATTCTTTCAATTTCACTCAGCTTTTTATTATCTCTTCATCTTTTTTGAGCCACTAGGTTTTGGGCGCTGTCTCTAAGCACTGTCTTATAGGCTTCCCATAATATCACTGCAGAGTCCACAGACCCTACATTTTCTTTGTAGTACAAGTCCGTGTCTATTCGCAGTCCTCTATTCACTTCTTTGTCTTGCAGGTCCCAGGAGTTCAGCCACCAGACTTCGCGGCCCCCACTTTCCCACCTATTGTCACCAGTAGGGGAGAGTGATCTGAAAGTCCCCTTGCTAAGTAGTCTGCCCCCGTCACCTTTCCCACCTCACCAGCCGGGGCAAAGACGTAGTCCAGGCGGAAAAAAACTCTGTGTGCCCCTGAGAAGTATGAGTATTTTCTTTCCGTGGGGTGTACCCTTCTCCATATATCTGTCAATCCCAGGGAGGCCGCAAACCCCTGTAATTGAGTGGCCTGTTCTGTTACCAGTCTTACTCCTGATCTTTCCAATCCTATGTCCTTCACATCATGGAAGTGCCCACCCAGTATGCGAAGGGATGCTGAGGATGCTAATAGGAGCCTCGCAATCTTGTCTAGTAAAGGGCCCTGTAGTCTCGGGGGAGCATATGCCCTCACCAGTAGGATTTCCCTCCGTCCCCATGACCCTTCCACTCCCACAAAGCGACCATCTGTGTCTTTCCATTTTTGGGTGATCCGAAAGGGGGGGGTTACAGATCAGAATTGCTACTCCTCTGGAGCTGGCTGTGTATCCTGCATTCGCAAGGACTATATAAGGGCCTCTACTCAAAAAAACACATCTTGTACCTTTGAGGTGGGTCTCTTGTAAGAGCACTATATCTGGCTTTTGGCTTTTAATGTACTGGGAGACTAGACCTCTTTTCACTCTATCTCCAAGACCGTTGACATTCCAGGAGAGCACACTAAAACCTTTTTCATTTCCGGGAGGTGTCACCCTATCTGCACTTCCAGGGGCCATCTCGTTCAATAGAAGTCACAATATCAGCATTTACGGCCCTACTGGGGTACCCTTGGGTGTTATAATGTCGTTTGGGGGTACTCTCTGGTGTCGCATGGTGCTCATCTACTCCCGTCTGTGTCTGTGGGTTTGCCATGTAACTTAGAAATAACATTTTAATGTCTAACTGACTGTCACTAAACAACCCTCCCACCCCCCTCCCCACCTCCCGATGGCCCCTGTCAGCATGTGCCTGCATAGTTCTAGTCCACAGGAGACTGGAGGTCTGTATCCCCTACTTCCTTCCCCACCCTTTCAAGCATGTAAACTGGGTATAGTATTCAAGCCACCCTACTATAAGGGGTGTATAAACCTTTTTACAAGTTTGGGGTTAGAATGAGACGTCTCACCACCTCTTTCTAACACGTTCTTGTATCTACCCATCCGGACTCAGCGAAATCTGTGCCTCTTGTTCCACCTCCATTCTGTCAATAGCCTCCAACAATGGGTGCAGGAACCCCCCGCCCGACCCACCCCATTCTCAGGCATCTGCGGGCTTGTTCCTTCTTGATCACTCCGTGTCCGGGCTCTTACACTGCGGCTACCCTCCGAGTCTGTGGTGTCCGCTCTCGTATCTGTGCGTCTGGGAATTCGCCAGGGCGTGCTTCTTCCAGCTTTCTGTCTCCGCCTGCCTCTGCATACTTGTAGGGACCATTCTTTGGGTCTTGCGCCCGACACTGTCCTGGGTGAATTTCCAGGTTCTCTAGATCTCCCACTGCCAAGACGGGGTCTCTCCTCAATCCAGTCCAAGGCCTATTCCGGAGAATTAAAAAAAAAAGGATTTCCACTGAAACAGAATTTTGAGTTTGGCCGGGAAAAGGAGCATATATCCAAGCTGGAGGCCCCGGAGCAGGGCTTTGACTGCTTCAAAGGCTCGTCACTGTTTCTGCACCTCCCTTGTGTAGTCCGGGAAGACAAGGATCTTTGTGTTCTCCTGTCTGACTTCTCCCATCTTGCGAACTTCTGACAGGATATCTCTATCCTGATAATTAAGAAAGCGGGCAATTACTGGTCTTGGGGGCGTGCCCGGCGGGGGTTTTCCCCCCAAAGCCCTGTGTGCACGTTCTATTATGAAACATGTCGAAAACTTTTCCTGCGGGATAACACGTTTGAGCCATTGATTTAGAAAGCTGTTCATGTCGGTCCCTTCCATTCCTTCTGCAAAACCCACAAAGTGTAGGTTATTGCGTCTTGCTCTATTTTTGGAATCCTCCAATCTCCACATTACATCTTTGTTGATGACTTTGATTTCTGCTACCTCTTTTCGTAAGTCCCTTACCGTATCTTCCATTTCTGAGTTCGAGTCTCTGCAGACGTGACCCTCTCCACCACCTTGCAAAGGTCCTGACGGAGGAGGGACACCTCCGAATATACCTCGCCCATCTGTTCCTCAAGATCACCCCTAGAAGCCTGTATGGCCGAGAGGAGCTTGCTGTTGTCTGGAGCAGGCACGGTAGCTCACGCGGGCACCGGGGGGGTCACTACTTTTGTATATCTGTCCATTTTGCCCTGTCGGGGCTGCTTAGGGTCTTTGTCTCGTGCCATCTGGGGTCCCCAGAGCCCTATCCATATCACTTAGTTTCAGAAAGGCCCAAAAACCACAGCCGGAATACTTTTTTTTTACCACCGTGGGCAGACCGCGACAGCGGGCCCGATCTCGGGGGGGGGGGTACACCCAACCCCCCGATCCACTGCCGCAAGACTCGCCTCTCCTCTCGATGGGGTCAGCGCTGATTCCAAGTTTTGTATAGGGTGTTTTCCTCCCTCATTAAGTTCTGGCGGAGTAACTGTTTTTTAATTTGCCTGTGCCAAGTCTCATGCAGCCCTTTTGTACTTTCTGGTTCTTCTCACCTCTGGTCTTCGCTGTATGTGGGCCTCGTCTTAATCCCTTGCATTTGTGAATCATACATCCGCGGGCGTGCAGAGCGTGGTTCCCGAGATCACCGGGCCCTTCACCGCCCCGGGGAGGTGGGGCTGTGGTCAGCCATTCACCCCAAGTACAGCCGACCCTCCTCCGTTCTGGCCCTTCCACTCATCGGGCCCTCTGCACGTCCGCGGGGCTCCGGAGCAGGCCCCAGCTCCAGCAGGCCGCTTCGATTAGTGCGAGGACTTCACTGGCCACAGCACGAGGCCTCCATGATCACCGGGCCCGCCGAAGCCGGGGGGGGGGCCGGGCCAGCCAGTCGCACCAAGGACAGCCGACCCTCCACCGTTCCAGTCCTTCCACTCACCGGGCCTCCCGCTCATCCGCGGGGCATCGAAGCGAGGCTCCCCCGATCACCGGGCCCTCTACTGCCCCGGGATGGGGCGGTCTGGGCCAGTCAGGCCCCTCAGTGACAGCCAGTCCCCTTCTCTTCCGGCCCTCCTCTTACCGAACCCTCCACTCGTCCGCGGGGATCCGGAGCAGGCACCCGCTCCATTCGGCCGCTCCGATGGGCGCCAGGGCTCCTCCCTCTCTAAGCGCCTCTTTCAATCCCGCACCGGAGGCCTATCTCACACTGGCTCCAGCTTCGTCCGGGGAGCAGCCCGCGAGCACAGGTTGTCCCCACCACTCAGGGCCCCGGTGTGGCCGCTCTCTCTCAGGCTCGCGGACTTACTGCGTCTCTTCCCTGGCAGTCCCCTCCTCTACCGGGCCTCGTATTCTCCTCGCGGTGCAGAGGCACGGCTGCAACCCCCAGGCCGTCGGTTCCGGATACACAGTCTATCGGCGGGGGGGGCCAAGGGTGGGGGGGAACTCCTGGTCCCCAGCAACAAGTCTTGGAGGGGTGAGGAGGGTATTCAGGATCTTAGTTGACGGAGGCCGCCTCGGAGCTCTTCGAGACGTGTCCGCTCATGGCACCATCTTGGCTCCTCCCCCTCAATACAGGGTTGACCCGTGTGTCAGGATAGTCGACCCCCTAACATTCTTTTTGGAAATGTGTGTTTTTTTAGGGAAACCACACTGTAAGAAGAAAATTGTATGGCTCCAGGAGAATCAGTCCCTATGTCAGAAGGGTCAATTCCCATGGACCATACTTCTTTTTTTCTTCAAAGCTTTATATAGCGCAAACTCAACCCATTGGAGCACTTTTGGTTATATTTTCAATTTTTTTGCCATGGAGATGTTTGTTTTTCCCTGGGGGGCACAATTGCACCAGCAAAGAGAAAGCAAACACCTTCATGGCCAAAAAAAATATGGCTCACAGAGGGTCAACTCATATGCAAAAATTGTCAACTCCCATAGTCACTTTTCTATGTAGTGCAAACTCAGCCCAAAAGTATTGGTGCACTATACATAATCACCAGTTGCAGTACACAAAGTGAGTTTCATATTTTTGGCCATGGAGATGTTTGTTTTATGCTGGGGGTGGGGAGGGATCGATCATGTCACCCCCCCCAGAGGATAGCAAACATCTCCATATACAAAAAAACATGCAAAACAGGCCAACCCCCATAGTTATGTTTTTATGTAGCGTAAACTCAATCCAACAGACTTGATGCACTTTACATGACCGCAAGTCAGGGTGGAACTGGTCTATCGGGCAATCAGGCAGTGCCTGATAGGCTGGTCTAGCAGGTCAGTGATTGGGCCAGTTTGTTCTTGGTTTATGGGCCTGTTTTATGACCAGATGCACCATTTTTTACTGTTGATTTCCCTGACATTGTCACAACTGTTGTAGGCAGCAAACTAAAATGCATGCATTTTCCCAAACCCTGCAAAACAACTATGCAGCATGTCTTTACAAGTACAAAACTGGACTGATTTGCAAATAGAGGCCACTTTTATTTTTTTTCTATCCGGCTACTAATGGAAGCCACTTTTATTTTGGTGCCTGTACCTATTTTTGTACTAGTCCAAACCTGCCACCAGTGACACTACACAAAGTCTTTTTTTTACCAAGGATATGTTTGCTATCCTTAGAGAGGCATAATTGCACTCACCAGGGATAGCAAACATCTTGATATCCAATAAATGCCCCTCAGGAGTCCGACAATTTCCAAAAAGGGCTGACTCCCATAAATACGTTTTTAGCCCCGGCACAAAAGTATTGGTGTGCTTTACATGACAATCAGCTACATTACAAAAAATATTTGTGACCATGGGGATGTTTGCTTTCCCCTAAATGGTGCAATCCTGCTCCCAGGGGAAAGTAAACATCTCCATGGCCACAACAAGATACGAACCTCGGGTTTGGCCCTTATTCAGAAAGTGCCAAACCCCACGCAGTCATTTATAATTGTCAAAGAGGCAATCACACTTTTCACAGGAATCCAAGCCTCTTTGAGAAATGGATATGCCCCCAAGGGAGGTCACCTCTTGTACCAGGGAGCAAACCCCCCAAAATCCCAAGTGTTTAGTGGTATTCCTGCTTGTGGGTCTTGTGGCCCTGCTTTTTCTTCACTCCGGTGGGGGTTTGTGAGGTCAGTGCACCTCGCAAAATGTTGATGTCACAAATAGGTGTGGCACTGTGCGGGGCTGCAGCAGAAGGGCTTCTGCTTCATCCTCACCCTTGTGCAATATTTAAGGAAGCCTCTGGTGTAATCCCCGGAGGTTCCTTCAGAGCCATACCCAGTGTGGCCAATGATTGACAAACGCACTGGGGAGGAAGCCATTGGCCGACACCCACACCACAAAGATTAAATGTAATAAGGTAACTCTAATGTTGTCCTATGGA
This sequence comes from Pleurodeles waltl, assembly GCF_031143425.1. Lineage (NCBI taxonomy): Eukaryota > Metazoa > Chordata > Amphibia > Caudata > Salamandridae > Pleurodeles > Pleurodeles waltl. The sequence continues at coordinate 1,091,064,942 of NC_090439.1, forward strand.
AGAGGTAGGACTTGCAGAAATAAAAAACAAATGTAAAAACTTTTCATTATCAGGACATATAAAACTTAAACTTAACTTTTTAAATAAACTGCACTCTGCCCTATGAGCTGTCCAGGGCCTACCCTATGGATGACTTGTGTGGGGGGTGGGTGAAAAATCCCGCTCCGCTGCTGACTTTGTGGAGTTTTGCCAACTCTGCATTCCACTTGTAGCACAGAGTTCTGGCAAAACCCCATCAACCGCCGCATGGTGGAGTTTTTCTCACATGCTTCTTGCCAGCATTAAGTTGGTGAGCGCAAGTGAGAATAGCATGAATTTCAGGCACTAGAATGCCTCCCAGTGGGATTTCCCAACACGGGCGCTCGCACCAGGGTGTGACCATTTGCATTGAAAAAGCTGACGTGCAAGTAGAAAATCTGCTTGAGTAGCAGAAAGAAGCAGCACCCTCTGGCATGCCCTGTGGTGCTGGTTGTGCTGATTTTATAGAGTGGAAGAAGCTCCCAGCACTAAGAATCAGTGCAAACAACACATTGTGCCGGATTCTTCCCATTTGCGGAAATCTGTGTAATCTCACGGAGTTTTTATGTGACTCCGCAGAATTCTGCCCACGCCTACTTATATGTATCAAAAATGAAGGCCTGAGCCTGGCAAAACATTTATTTTGCATGAACTAGCTGGCATGTGAAATGCACCAGTCCCACGACGCACAGCAAGGCAACATAAATTCAATTTAAACCTGGTAATCCGAAGTTTTTGCATTTTCTGCAAAAGTTTAAAAGTTCATACAGAGGCGGCATGGTTTCAATCTCCAAGTGCAAGAGAAATGCCTGTCCAGACTTTATTTCACAGCATGCCAAAAATCACTTTTCATCCTGGGTAACCAGAGTGACACACACCCAATGCATTTTGAGCTACAAGCCCTTCATCAGGGGTAACTATGATGTAAAAGAAGGCTCGTTGACAAAACTTCACCAAAGTGATACCTACAACCAAAATTTATCCGTTTTAACATATTATGACATTTGCTGCATTTGAATTATGTACCACCACCAACGCATCCTGTCGGTAATTTGATTTAAAAAAAACACAGTCAAATTAATACCTAAAGGAGAAAAAATAGCAAATAACCAGTGCTCCATGCGCCCCGAGTTAAGTCAAATAAAAAAATGTGCACAGAGATAAAGCATGAATGTAAGTAACCAAAAAAGCAAAACTGAGTATTAACCTGTGCCTTAAGCATATGCTCTGCTTACATTATGCGTGAAGATAAGATCAAGATTTGCTCGGTAAGCCATTATGCTAATGCCATTGTCAGTTTCTCCCAGTGAACTGGTAGTTAGTTAGCAAGCCGTTTGTGAAACAGCCCAGGTGAAAACAATGGTTTTAAAGCTGCCATTCTGCTACTCCACTCACATGTTACCACGAACCCACCCAACTAATGTAAGACCCACTGCAATAAATCAGGCTTCTCTCACCAACCTGACTGCATGTTAATGAAAACAAAATCTCCTCTGACAATGACAATAAACCAAAAAGGATAAAACAAAATAACATCACGCAGTGATTACTCCTGAAATAAACCATCATCTGTGACCTTAGACTCCATAATGCTAAAAGGTTTATTTGGCCAGCTCAAATGACAGTTTAAAACCGCACACTCAGGCTGCAATTGAGGGATTGAGAACTGGTTCATGGGTTACTAAAGTGGGTGGCACAATCAGTGCTGCAGGCCACCAGTAGCATTTAATTTACAGGCTCTGGGTACAAGGATTACCACTTTACTAGGGACTTTTGAGTAAATTAAATATGGCAATTGGGTAGAAGTCAATTATTCCATGCTCTAAGGCGTAGTTCCCAACCTGTGGTCCGGGGACCCCTGGGGATTCCTCAAAGCCTCCTCAGGGGGTCTGTGGCTGCTTAGAAAATGTAATAATATTAACAGATTAGGTCCCCAGCTTTCAGTAATGACTCACTGGGGGATCCCCAGATTCCACTAATGATTCAGTGGCAGTCCCTGGGTTCCAGTACTGATAAAGTGGGGTCCACAGAAGTCAAAAGGTTGGGAACCACTGATGGAGTGACCACATGCACTTTAGAAATGGTTAGCAGTGGTAAAGTGCACAAAGTCCTAGGGTCAGCGAAAACAAGATCAGCAAACATTCAGGAGGAAGACAAAGGGGGTTATTACAACTTTGGAGGAGGTGTTAATCCGTCCCAAAAGTGACGGTAAAGTGAAGGATATATCACCAGCCGTATTACGAGTCCATTATATCCTATGGAACTCGTAATACGGCTGGTGGTATATCCGTCACTTTACCGTCACTTTTGGGACGGATTAACACCTCCTCCAAAGCTGTAATAACCCCCAAAATGTTTTGGGGAGGACCACCCTAAGGCTGTTAGGTCTAACATATACCTTCATTGCACTCCATACCTACTACATATTCATTTTTTCTCCCTTGGTCCTGGCTGTGGCATAGATTCCCAAGTGAGGAAAATAGGTGTAATTAGTTTTTGTGTAATTCTGGGAAATTTCAGAGAAGTTATACAAAATGACACATAATTAGGCACAATCGAAATATGGCACTTAGCACAAACTTTAGCGCAGTTTTTGATCAGAGGGCACATTGAGAGTGTGTGTTGCTCCTTCGCTATAATTTTAAATTTGTAATCACCCAGGCTCAACTTCTTTTATTATCAGGCATGTGCCATATACCTATAATGTTGTTCATTTGTTACATCCTTAACGTTTTGGCGCGTCCAATACCCTTTAAAACACTAGTAAAGAAATAATGATAATGGCTGTCTTTAAATAGTCGACAAAGTGCTCTGATGTTGAGAGGGAAGATCACCAACTGGGAGGAAAATGGTGCAGTTTGACCTCCTACAAAATAAGTTGGCACGGATACCAGAGCACCATTCATAAACAACAGCTGCTAAAAGTCCTGGCTGCGCTATTAACCAAAATAATGCGACTTACTCCTGTATTGGCCTTTAGGCAATCTTTACACCCTCAACAGTTTTCAATCACCTATTGAATACATAAATCAAAACATTAAATACAGTTTCTGTCTAACTTTTAAATACCTTTTCTAAACTTGCTTCAGAGTCGTGCTCTCATGCATTCTTGTGACTTCCCTTAAGTGCCACAGGCTGCATGTGCTAGGTCTAGAAGGAATGGTGATGCATTAGCATCCTGGTAGTGCAAGGGTTAAGACAGCGCCACTTTATTCGTGCAAAATTGCTCCCCTGACCTATATAGCTCCTCCTGCGCTTTACATGGTGGACATTTTAATCCCAGCAGAGCAAGGTTTTGAAGATGTCTTGAATTGAAGAAGTGCTTGGCAGGGTTTATGAAGATTGCTTCAGAATTTGAGTAATTGGGTGGGAAAAATTCTTTATCTCCTAGCTAGGAATGATTATATGTTTTTGGAGATTCTTTGGTGTTTGCACACTGATGGGGCCTCTTAGGGATGTAGTAAGACATTCTGTTGACAGGCACAGAGAGACTATACTAACAAGGTTTTTGAAGGTGAAGTGACACATTCTGGGATATTTCTGGGCTCTCATGCTCTTACGAGAAGTCTGATCCATTTGTATTAATAGGGGATCTATGAAGTTTTTTTCCTGTCTTGCTATATGCAGCATTAGCTGTTTGTAACTGAGAGCAATGCCTACAATACTCCATTGAGTATGCTTTGTTCTTGAGGCCTTGCTCATGATTGGGTGGCTTTGTAGTCTATCTCGGTGTCATGCTGTGTATTGGATGGCTTTCATCCCTATTCTTGTCTTTGCCCCACCCATGACAAATTTCTTCTTTCTCATTGCTTGTAGTTGGTTGTGTTTTATCCTTCCACCACTGAAATCACGAAACTATTTTGTTTCAACTTTTATTTTTCAATTCGCACTCATGGGAGTGTATGTCCTGTTACTTCCCCTGTGTGCACATAGACGATACCTGCCTCTTTTCCTCGCTTCCCAACTTCCTTGAGCCCACCTCTCTATCCACTAGCCTTCCTGGCAGTGGAACACTGCTGCAGTTTGGTGATGAACTCCCTTTCTGGCCTCCTCTGACTCATGAGATAGTGTGCCATTCAATGGGACAGCCACCTTCAAAGTATAGCAAATATACTTGTATTCTGGGTTGTCACTACTATTGGCTTTACATAGAGAGAACAATAGCTGTAGCCCAGAGGTCAGATGTTTTGCTGTCAGTCTCTGTGCTGACTCACGGCAAAGACGAATACTCAGTAATGAGCGAAGAATCAAGCACCTCAGTGTATGTACAAGAATCTGCCTCTTGCCCTGACTTCATCTCTGTGCTGCATGTCAGGAACGCGTTGAGGTGTACAAGTACTAGAGCTGATGTGCCCCTGATTGAAGCTGAACAGGCATGTACCTTGCTATTAGTCGCAGTGCCATGAGTAAGAGTGGCACACCTTATAGAAAGGGTGCGGGAAAACCTTTTTTAAATATACATTTTTGTGTAGATGGAAAAAGAAAATTCCAGTTATATATATATATATATATATATATATATATATATATATATTTCTGTATAAATATTCACAGAAAAAAACAGATGTTAATGAGACTTTATAGTTTGGTGAAAATATCAGTTAAAACATACCAGTTTAAACTAACAAAATCACTAAAATTCACCAGGTATAGTATTTCAAGTATTTCTAAATATAAAAAGTAACTATAACTTGAGCCTCTGTCATGCACAGTGTTGTTATCAATGATGTCATGTCAGATGTTGCAGTGATGGTATATGTGATATATGTCATGGTTGATTTAATATGTGGGGTAATTAGCAGTGCATGACAAAGGCACAAGTTATGGTCACACACACACACACACACAGATTATTGGAGCTGATATGCAGGTTCATAGACCACTAAATTAAGGATAAAGGGCCAGATGTAGGAAAGGATTTGCGAGTCGCAAACTGCAAAAATTGGCGTTTGCGAGTCGCAAATTGCATTTTCCTATGCAGAAATGCATTTTGCGAGTCAGGACCGACTCGCAAAATGCATTTCCGAATCGCAAATAGGAAGGGGTGTTCCCTTCCTATTTACGATTCGCAGTGGTATGCAATACCATTTGCGACCGCATATGCGGTTGCAAATGGTGTCGCAGTTACCATCCACTTGAAGTGGATGGTAACCCACTGGCAAATTGGAAGGGGTTCCCATGGGACCCCTTCCCCTTTGTGAATGGACCACAAATTATTTTTTCAGGGTAGGTAGTGGTTCAAGGGACCACTACCTGCCCTGAAAAAATACCGAAACTAAAGGTTTCGGATTTTTTTTTAAGTGCAGCTCGTTTTCCTTTAAGGAAAACGGGCTACACTTAAAAAAAAAAAAACTGCTTTATTTAAAAGCAGTCACGAACATGGAGGTCTGCTGACTACAGCAGGCCTCCATGTTTGCGAGTGCCCATAGTCGCTATGGGGCCGCAATTTGCGACCCACCTCATTAATATTAATGAGGTGGGTCTTTGCGACCCCATAGCGACTCGCAGACGGTGTCTGAGACACCGTTCTGCATTGCAAATTGGGACTTGCAATTTGCGAGTCGGAAGGACTCGCAAATTGCAAGTCGCAATTTGCAATTTTGCTACATCTGGCCCCACGTCCCCAAGATCAGATCTTTTGTGAGACACAGTATGCAAATGATTAAAGTCATTAAAGAACTAGGGGCCAGATGTAGGAAACACATTGCGACTCGCAAACGGCAAAATTTGCCGTTTGCGACTCGCAAATGCGTGTTTCCTATGCAGAAATGCATTTTGCGAGTCGGGACCGACTCGCAAAATGCATTTCCAAATCGCAAATAGGAAGGGGTGTTCCCTTCCTATTTGCGATTCGCAGTGGTATGCAATACCATTTGCGACCGCATATGCAGTCGCAAATGGTGTCGCAGTTACCATCCACTTGAAGTGGATGGTAACCCACTCGCAAATTGGAAGGGGTCCCCATGGGACCCCTTCCCCTTTGTGAATGGACCACAAATTATTTTTTCAGGGCAGGTAGTGGTCCAAGGGACCACTACCTGCCCTGAAAAAATACCGAAACTAAAGGTTTCGGATTTTTTTTTAAGTGCAGCTCATTTTCCTTTAAGGAAAACTAGCTACACTTAAAAAAAAAAAAACTGCTTTATGTAAAAGCAGTCACGAACATGGAGGTCTGCTGACTACAGCAGGCCTCCATGTTTGCGAGTGCCCATAGTCGCTATGGGGCCACAATTTGCGACCCACCTCATTAATTTTAATGAGGTGGGTCTTTGCGACCCCATACCGACTCGCAGACGGTGTCTGAGACACCGTTCTGCATTGCAAATTGGGAGTTGCAAATTGCAAGTCGGAAGGTCTCGCAATTTGCAACTCGCAAATTGGATTTTTGCTACATCTGGCCCTAGATGGTGTGGAATTTAGCGAGACTGGGGATATTCTTGTTAAGTATGATGTTAAATCATTACACACCAATTGAAGCAATGGAAGTCAGAGAGGGGGTCATCAGGAAGGAAGGAATGGATGAGAGATTGATTACCTGACCCACAGAGCTGCCATCAATTGCTTGAAAGAGAAACTATTTCACATTCCAGAATGAGTAGGATGAACAGAAGAAGGAAGAAGCAATGGGAGCTTACTTTTCCTCAAACATAGCTAACCTATATGTAGTGGAATTTAAAGCTAAAAAAGACATGATCCAAGCAATCCTTTCAGGGGGAACATTAGGCATTGAAATGGTACATAGATGACATTGGTCTGGTATGGCATGGTACTGAGCTTGAACTTTCACATTTTAACAATGGCTTAAGAAACAGAGCCCAGATTTAAAGTTTACTATGAACTATAATAAAAGAGAGATCTGTTACCTTGATATCTTAGTGAAACGTAAGTAAGGCAGCCTGTACACTACCTGTAAAGGAAACCGACAGAAACCAACTCCCTCCTCAGATATAATAACCCCTCCCAACCCATGTGCTCTAAGGGATAGCCTGCCTTATGGACAGCATCTGCATTTACGCAAAAGCTGTCCCCTGAATGAAAATTAGTTTAGAGAAACTGAACAACTAAAAGATAGATTAGTGGAAAGAGGTTACCCCAACAAACTCATTAGTACAGGGCCAAAAACGGCTTGATTTTGTATAAGGGAGAATCTACTTAACTCGTGGACAAGAAAATAATCTAACAATTGGATGATGATGGTGAGTACTTTCCCACTCGTCAACAGAGACACTCAAAAGGTTATTTAAAATCGGTGGTTATTAATGCAAGATGTGCGAAAACGCACCACTGTTTGCCTTTATGAGGAACACAAATGAGAGAGATTATGTAGTGCGAGGACACAAGGAAATTAAGTTAAGGTGTGAAATTAGGGCCCTATGAGGTTTACCCAACATTGAAGGCTGCTATATATATGGAGTATCTGTATAGCCTGTGATTTCACTAAGGACACTAAGGTTTTTTGACTACTGAAACCAGAATATTAACCATGAGATGTTTTTCTAATTGCATACATGTAAGGTTGTGTATAAGATCAAATGTCAGTGCAACAAAATCTATGTCGGTCAGACGACACAGATGGTAAAGCTAAGAATTGGACAACACCTCAGTAGGATTAAAGGCAGAGTCGAAGGGGCACCATTGGTTTGTCACTTCAACAAGATGGGACATTCGGAGGATGACATCTACTTGCAAGCAATTGAAGTGGTCACTTTGAAAATAGAGGAGGAGATATTTTCACCCTTTGCAATTGAGGGAATGTAAATTAATTTGCCATGCAGCACCACGAGAGGACTCAATGGCCTGTATGATCTATGCAGGCTCTTGGTATTAAAGTTATAGAGAATTGTTTCTTTGAATGAGCATATTGGGGTTTTTTGTAGCTTCCCTATAGGTACTTGACATGTTTTTATATTAGCACACAGATTGTTATATATTACTTTGGGATATAGGTATGACATCCTATTGAGTGGATATAGTTATGACATATCACTGAGTGTATATAGAATATAAGTGTGTGAAATTTAGACTCACCCATTATGGTAGAAGGAGTGTACATACATGTTTTGCATTGAACCGGATACATGCTTCACAATACCGTGACACACTGAGTACCCTACAATGAGAAATAAGATTCCCACAGGGCATCACTTTGAATCAGTGTATAAGGAAGGTTTTGTGACAAATCTTCCATTGACCATGGCCATATACAATGCAGGTCTTTAGGGATGTGATTATTACATATTGCAGAGATGATATTATGTTTATAGGATACAGTGTTTTGTCATCCAGTAGCTTTGATGACAGGGTCACACTTCCTTGTATACAATTATACTGAGTGCTCTATGTTGGAATAGCTAGGGGTGGTGGATAAGGCGTTGGGTGGGTGATGGAAACTTGGCTGGTAAAATAGACATTTACCAGCCTAAAGGTAATGTGGCCTGTCCGCCATTTCAGTGGATACAATACCACCGAAATGGCTGAGTGTGTTTGATTGTCTAGTTTCAAGTGGCTTCGGTAGAGATAACCAGAGGAGACTCTACTGCACGTCTGAAGCCTTCTGCAAACATGGCGGCAGCATGATAACACGGAAAGTTGTTTCAATCCTGGTGAGTGAAGAATTCCAACAGGGACTTGACTTTAGTATTTTTTGTATTGCCAATGTCAGGGTCAGGTGATTGATGATGGTATCTTTTCCAGATTTTTTTGCCGATCTCTACAGGACCACCAAAGGAACCATGTGGCCTGATTTACATTGTTGACTTGTATGCAAAACATTTTGTACATTTAAGTGGGGCTCTCTGTGCTTCGACATGGCATGTATGATACACCTCTGCATGGGGTAAATATACCACATGGTTTGGGCTCTTTTCGTAGTTGTTAACAGGTACACACCACAGTGGTGCACCCATTGTGAGGTCAGTCCGCTTACAGCATGGTTATTGCAAGCCACTAATTACGAGTGTTGCTATGAACTTGTGCTAAACATGAGTGAGGTGCATACAGTGCCACCACAGTGTATCAGTCATTGGTTTGGATACGTGCACACCCCAAGGTGAGGGTCTTTGTGAAATATATACATGGTTGAGATGGGACATTTTGTCCTCAAGGATATCAGTACCAATTATCATGCTTCTGTACAGATGATTGCTAAGTGAAAGCCTCATTGAAAGTCTCACTATTTATGGTTTCTAGGCTGAGTAAATGCCTTGATTTGTCAACTCTCACTGATATAGAATGACTTCAGGGTACGGGATCTAGGAGCATTCTGTTATTTTGTTCTAGGAATGTTAGTCAGACGACATTTTTCCTGATGGGACATGACGAATAGCCACTGGTTAAAACGTCGACATTGACTTCCCAAGTTGACTCCACACACTAAATGGATGACTAAGGGATGCCGCGGATGCACTGATAGGATCTCTCTTTATTTCTGTTTGATGAAAAATCATATAAAACTATCGGATCTGTTCAGTGTCTTGTTTTATGCTGTATATATATCTGTTCAATGTCTGAACACTGTGTCATGTGCACTAATTCTGATACATAAGAAATGTATATTGCTCGTATACTAAAAATGTAAGAATTATCGATCAAAAAAGTGCCCTAACACCTTACTTGACAACATTTTGTTGTTAATAGTATTATTATTATTATTATTGTTATTATTATTAATATTAATATTATTATTATTATTATTATTAATATTATTATTATTATTATTATTATTATTATTGTCAATTTTATTATTATTCTAGTTGTGTAGAGTGCACAGCTACCCTGATAGGGTTTCCCGGTGAGCCATAGAGACATGAAAGCCGATTCCTAGTCTAAAATAACCTCATCTTCAAGTTCTTGTGAAAGGCAAGTAGTGAGGAACAATTCCTTAAGGTAACTGGGAGAGAGTTCCAAAGCTTGGGACTCCAAACTGAGAAGGAACAACCGCCCATCCGGCTCAGATGAAACCTAAGGACCATGCATAGAGCCATATAGTGGGATCTTATGGAGCAGGTTGGCAAATAGGGCAGTATCAGCCCCTGAATGTAGCGAGGGCCGGCTCCCGCTCTAGCTTTGAAGACTTAGCCCAATGCTTTAAATTAAATGTGCTTAGTGACCTTAAGCCAATGAAGTTTTCAAAGGAGATGGGCAGTCAAAGCCTGGAGGCGGCGAACAGAAGCTTGATCTATACCTTAATAAAGGGGGCGGAACAAGAAAGCCTCAGCATTCTAAACAGTCTGGAGGTGGCGAATAGAAGCTTGGTCTATACCTAAATAAAGGTTATTACCATAATCCAATCTGGACAGGATTAAATCTTGGATTACTGTTGTTTGGGCTGACAGGAGAAGAATCCAAATAATTTTCTTCAGCCACTTAAGTATGGCAAAGCAAGTGGAAGTCACCTTCACAACCTGAGGCTTCATCAAAGTAGGAAGCCCGAGTTCTTAACTTTTGAAGACAGGGTAGGAAGAGGCCCAAGAGAAGCAGGCCAGTGTTGGGGACCCCAAAGCAGAGGGTTCTTGTCCAGGAACACCACCTTAATCTTATCTTTTTCAGCTTGAGAGAGTTGTTACTCATCCAGGCACTGCCCTACACCACAATTGTCTAAATCACACCATTAGTGCTTTCAGCTTGTCTTTGGGTCACATGGCTAGGTATAGTTACCAGTTAATCTTTTTTTATTCCTCCTAAGCACCGACACACAATAGAGAGCTTAGGTGTGGTGGAGTGCCCATCACTGGCAGGATGGGAGGGTGGATCTGGGCACAGCCCTACTTACAGATGAATAGGATGTATCCTCCCTTCACACAAAACATTCCAGACCCCCTGTTATTAGTCTGTAGCCAGGGCAGAGGAGGCAGGAAACCTGAGCACTTCAAGAGGAATACTCTGGAAGTTTCCCCCACTTCAAGAAGGCACCAGGTAAAAATACTGGACCTCAGACACAACCTCTTCAGTACAAGTGTGGACCTGTAGTAGACTCTGCCTGGAAAAAGGACTGCTATGCTGCTAAAAGGACTGCCTCTTTGCTGGACTGCTGCCCTGATGGACTGCTACCCGCTGTGCCGACCTGCTGCCCTTGTGCCCTCTTGCCTCGTCAGAAAGAATGGAGCTGCAACCTGGCTAGTCTCTTATAACAAGCACCTGGACGCTGTCACTGTGATTTGTACCCTACCAAGTGCTGCCACCTAAGTCCTGGACCCTTGGAAGTGGGCCTAAATGTGTTCTGCTAGCCAACCTGTGAATCCAGCAGAACCAACGCATCTCCTCTGCTGTGCAGTGCAACCTCGACCAAAAACAATGTATCACCTCTGCTGCGAGGGCTCTCCCAGCACTAGGACTCAGTCTCAATGAAACAGCCTGTGGGGGACACATCCTTAATGCATCCCCAATGCAATCCCTCTCATCGCAAGTCTCATGTTGATGGCATCCTGGATAACGATGCAGGAGTTTACAGCTGAAGATCCCTGTCCATGGCCTCCTCGATGATGATGCAGGGCCTCACATCAGATCACGCAACTCCTCAGAACCAACACTGAATGATGCATCCCAGAGTCAAAACTCATATCGCCTCAGCTGTGTGATGCATCCTCAACGGGGGACCTCGTAACCAGGATTTAAGGTACTCTTGTTCAGCCGCCTAACAGGGTACTTCATGTTGGCCCATGATCCATTGTGGCCAGCCTGAACTTGTGACTCTGTCCCAGTCCAGCATGACCAGAGAACCACATTTGGGCCTTTGCACTTTTGATGCTATTTTCAAATAAATCTTTGAAGTTGCAGGTCTCCAGTTCTTCTGATTTGATTCTTGTCATTTTAGTCTTGTTTTATGTATTACAATTTACCCTGTTTTTCTAATCTGGTGTGGGAAGCTCCTTGTGTTGTGTTTTCACTTTATTACTGTTTGAAGTGCTGCATAAAAAATGTACACATTGCCTCTAAACTAAGCCTTATTTCTCTGTGCCAAGCTACTAGAGTGTTGAGCAAAGGTTAATTTGGAAATTGCTTGTGACTTTACCCTGAGAAGGGCTGTGGTTTCTTATCTCAATGACTTACGTGGGGTCCTGTGATTTTGAGGGGCAGGGCCCATTAGGGGTCAAATGTGATTGGAGAGTGTCAGCTAAGGTATTTCCATCTTGCTGGTGTATATATATTTGGTAGTGTGTGTGTAATAAATGTACTTTTCATTTTTCAAAGTAAAAAGCACTGATTGGACAATTCTTGACTGAGTGTTGTTGTTGCTTGTTATTGCTTGCCAGTGAATGGAAATTACTAGCCCACACCACCTCCTATGAGTAGGCCTTGGACAGCTCTACTTTGCCTCCATGACAGAGTCAAGTAAGGAGACAATTGTGGACCTATTACTTGTGCAGGCTTCACATCCTGGACAACAAATAACCCAATTTCCCACAGGGAGCTCCTTCAAATCTGGTGTAATATGAGTGCAGTGGGAGGTTGAGAATGATTTAGGCCATTGAGTCTGGTCTGCAGCCTTCTGGTGAGTTTTCTGTTGATCCCGGCTTAGATTGTGTTCCCATAGCCGGGCCTGCTTTTGATAAGAGCATGTGTGACAGTATTCTGGGTGCTAATTGGGAGCAATTTGAAAATCTTCCTCAGCATCTTTAGGGTATGGAAGCATGAGGCGGTGATGGAGTTGACTTAGGCGGTCATGTTGAGTTTGCTGTTGATGATGATCCCGGGGTTCTTAGTGTGAATTGTAGGGATGGGTGTCAGTCCCAGTTCCATTAGCCTCCAGGTGGAATCCCAAGGTGAAGTGTTATTCTCTAAGATCACAATTTCGGTCTTGTCGATGTTCAGCTTGAGACAGTTGGGCCTATATTTATAGGAAAATGACAAAGTGCGACGCTGCGCCAAATTGGCAGCACCGTACTCCATCATTTTCTTACCACATGGATGCACCGTATTTTATTGAATACGGTGCACTCCTGTGTTGTCCCCTGCGTTGGTGCTAAATTCAGCTGCAGCACCAGCGCAGGCATCCTTGCACCATCATGCTAGGATGTCTGCGTTGAGGGTTGTGATTGTTTTTGTGCGGAAAAGGTGTACCTTCCTTCACATAAACAATCACTGATGGTGATTTGGAACTTCTGTGTGTGCTGTAGAATGCAGCACAAACAGAAGTACTGAAGCGCCATTTTCAAATGATTGTTTATGTGCAGGAAGGGACACCTTTCCGCACATAAACAATAATTTCTGCCATTTTGCTCTTTCTATGTGTGTGGCAGAATGCAGCACATAGAAAAAGCCAGCGATGTGGCGTTAGATTTTGGTGCTGCCTCAGGTTTATGAAAACTCGTAAATGTGAGGCAGCGTCAAAATGCAACGGGTGTTGCTGTGGCACACCCACATCAACACCCATTGCACTCCCCTTCCACACAAAGGGCTGCGTGTGAAGGCGTCATATTTCCAAGGTGGCGTTAAGCCACAAATAGTGGCTTAACACCACCTTGTAAATACGGCATAGGGCATAGCGCCACCGGAGCATCACGAAAGTGACTCTCCGGTGGTGCTAGTATCTCATAAATATGTTCCTTGGTCTTCATCTAATGGGCAATTTCAGTCATGCATGGATTGCAATTGATCCTGGTACTGGGTTTCTTTACAGTGAGGAAAAGAATGAGCTGCATGTCATCAGTGTCGGACAGGACGGTGATGTTGTTTGAGTGGATGATACTGGCTAGAATGATCATGTATGCAGGAAAGAGGTTCCGCTCAGGGAGAATCCTTGCAAAACCCAACAAATGAGATTGCAGCTGTGTGTGGTGTAAGGTGCCAAGCTGAATGACTGGATCCTTCCAGATGGGAAGGAGCAGATCCATGTGAGTGATTTTCCTTGAACTCTGATGTCATGTAGACATTGGATGTGGATGGGGTGGGAGGCCATGTCAGACACTGCAGAGAGATCCAGAAGGATGGGGACTGCTGTGTCTCCTTCATCCAGAGTCATGTGGATGTCATCCATAGAGGCGATGAGGAAATGTTCCATGCTGTGGTTGGGTCTGAACCCAGACTTATTGGTGTCCAGGAGTTGGTGGTCATTGAGGTATTTGGTGAGGGGTCTATTGATGAATTCCTCCAAGACCTTGCCTGGGAATGGGAGCAAGGAGATTGTTTTGTATTTGGTGATCATTTAAAGGTTCACAGAGTATTTCTTCAGCAATAGCAGGATAGTTGCATGTTTCCAAGCTCCTGGGAAGGATGCCGGAGGGGTGGAGGTATTCAGAATAGGTGTGAGAATGACACTGATGGGTTACAGCCCCCTGCAGAAGCCATGGTGGGGGCAATGGTCCAATGGGGCAGAGAGAGGAAGGACTTCATGATGGTGTGGTTTCTTCGCAGGTGATGATGGGAGATGTGGATAAGTTCAGGACGCTTTCGGATGAAGTCTGTCAGGTTTGCCTGCAGGTTAAAATTGCTGCAAATGCTGGTGACTGTGTTGCTGACGAATTGAGACAGATCGCTGCAGCGGCCCATTGATGGGGTATTAGAGTTGGAGATGGCTGCTGGTGAAATGAAAGATTTCTTTCCTTCTGTTGGTGCTGGCATTGATGCAATCCATTAGAGTAGTGCATTTGGTGGTCCGGATCATTTAGTACTAGCGCCTCTGTGCAGATTTTAATGGGCTACTCCCTGCATTGTCCGGGTCATTTTCCATTTGTGGTCCAGTTGTATCCAGTGGCATTGCATCAGCCTGTGTACCAACTGGCCTAGGGTCTAGAACATGTTGTATTGCTGTGTTTGAGGGTGCACCAGGGAGCTAGCATAGGGGGTGATCCAATTGCTGAAATTCTGTATGGCTTTGGGGAGGCTGTTGCTCCATTAAGGTCACTGCTTGTTGAGTGTGATGTTTCAGTCCTTGTCAGTGATGCTATTCCAATTTTGGGGGGCTGGCATTATGGTGGTGTGTGTGCACTGGACCAAGATGGGGGTGCTGACCTGATGAGGGAGTGATTTGGGCTTGTGTAAGCAGGTCAATTTGGATGTTCTTGAAGGTGGTGAAAATAGGGCCCAGGACGTGTCCTGCGAAGTGAGTAGGCCCCTTTACTCCTTGGATGAGGCCCAGGCTTCCAAAGTCCTTGATGCATACTTTTGAGTTGTGGTCGGTGTGGTCTTCCAGGTGAAATTTCAGGTCTCTGAGTAGGATGTAATGTTAACGTTGAGGATGAGTGTTTGCGACAAAGTCCTTGATGGTGTTGGTGAAGCTGGGACACAGTCACGGTTGTTTGTAGATGACAGTGCTGCTTAGGATGAAGTTGGCTGTGACGTGGAGCTTGAATGACAGATATTCGTTGTTGAAGGATGACGTCTGCATCGAGGTGGTGCAGCTGATAGCGTTCTTGTGGATGACTTTGATTCCACCTCCAGGCTCCTGAAGTCTGTCTTGCTTAGTTATTTTATAGCCGAGTTTTAAACAGTATGTTTAACTTATGTTTAACTGACATTTTCAGCCTTTGGTTTTTTTCAGTGTGTGTGTTTATGTGTGTATACATTATTATCTATATATGTATAAAGATATTATATATTTTTTTATATATATATCATGAAAAGAAATATTTTGCTTTGTTTTTTACATTGGAAAATATTCTTTGTGTTAAATTGCCATACAACAATAACATATAAATCGTGTAACAGTACCATAAACATAGGTTTTCATTAGTCAAAATGCATTTTGGTCCATTTTATGTGGTTTCATTCTTTTGTAAATATACTAGTACAATATATATATATATATATATATATATATATAAATATATATATATAAATATATATATATATATATATACAGATAGATATATATAAAAATAATAATGATGTATAAGGAATACATGGACCACACATATTCGCACTGTTTTAAAAGTTGTTTTCTCCATCTTCATTTGTGGTATTTCTGTCGCGCACATTCATCGGGATCAGCACCTCTCACCATTACATACGTACGCTGGTTTATCTGAATATGTATTTATCCCATTCCACATGTGTGATGGAGTCCAGGCGTTGGCCCGTGAGCACCCTTCATAGCAAAGAGAGCTGCAGAGATGTTTAGTTAAACATTATCCCGTCAAAACATTACTCTTATGATTACTTACGATTGCTGCATGTGTGATGCAGGGTGCATCTACAAAATGAGTTGTAACGGGTTTGTCTGACAGGCACTGCTGATCATTAAGAGAGCCACACTCGTAAGTAGAATGAACCGGTAGAGTAAAATCAAATAGTTACTATTAAACTGTGTTGTTAGGACTTTAGTAATAGAGAGCTATAGCATTATTAAACCAGCACTAACAACAACCCTCCCCCTTACACCCTTCTTATGAATTTCATGTATCTAGTGAGCAGTAGCATCAACAAACAAATGGACACACATCCAGTCGTAGAGATGCCTTTTTTCCACTGAACCTGTGAAAACTGAATGGAGCCTGATACATAGGAGTCCCACCTCTCCAATGGCTGCTACATTTTCAGGAGTTTAATGCTATAAATTGAAGGGTGTGTTGTAGTTCTTTTTTCCTCTCGCTCCTTATTGTTGTAACTATTGTTTTTATTGGCAGAAAGACATAAGCAAACATATAGATATAAAAAAATAAAAATCCATTAATTTGTAAGACACTGCTACAATATCCACTTTCTAACTCCCCCAAGGGAGTTTTATTTTATTTTGTCACATGGGACTAGTCGAATCACTGGTTGCGTGTGAGGGATTTGATAGGTCGTATGCCCTATTTCGGTGTTTGGACAACAACCAGAGGCATTTAGGGGCATATTTACTAGCCCCTAGTGCCACCTTGTGCCGGCCTAGCGTCATTTTTTTATGCTAAGGTGTTAAGGAGGCCTTTCTCCTGCTCCATATTTACAAAGTGGCACAATTTTTGCATTGTGCCACTTTGTAAACCCTTGTGCCATATTTTGCCTGCACTAGGCATAATGAATGCAACAGGGGTGTTCCTCCGTCGGGAAACCCCAAAAAATGGCGCAACAATTCACAACATTTCACTGCTCCATTTTCTTCGTCATTTTTAACGCCTGCTCAGACCAGGCATTAAAATGACGCACCCATTTTAATCAATGGGTCTCCCAGTGCTTTGCTGCACTAGTGTCAACACTTTTGACGCTAGTGCAGCAAAGCCCCACAATAGGGTCAATAATGTTGATGCTCTTGTCCTAACAACCACTATGGTGCGTGTATTGTAAATACGGCGTGACCATGGTGTCCTTAGGTGGGGCAGGGGCGACGTAAGGAAAGTGGTGCATCGAGACCGATGTGCCACTTTCTTGTGAAAATGCCCCTAACTCTTTTAGAGAGGTTGGAGTGAGCCTCAGTGTTGTTTGTGTGTTTTCAGTTCTCTGGAGATGTCGCTGACACTTCATGTTTGTTGGTTGGCTATACTAGTCTGCAAGAGAACCACAGAAGGACAGTACAGATAAATAAAATCTTTTTTATTTTCAAACAATTTTAGTCTCCCTGAATCTTCTAGAAGTCTGGTATGTGTACATTTTTGAACTATGAACCCCTTGGGGTACAAACACAATTTTTCTAAGCAATAAAGTTAAGCACTTCTGGTGGCTTTTACCTTTATCCACTTTATAGTAGATACCAGAAATAGTTTAGCTATATAAGGTTTTTTAGTCAATCGAGTAATTTCAGTGTGTTGTTGTTTCTGATGGATGCATCTTCCCACAGATTCCTTGACCAATTGGGACCAACACCAGAATATATATATTAGGTACCAATCGGACTAATGACATTGACAAAGTCTGGAGCTCAGCTAGTGTTTCACCAATTAAATTCCTCAGCATTTCAAAAACAACTATGATGGAGGTGGAGTTTCGCTGTGTCAGAAATGGCTGCTATTTAACAAAGCTCTTTTAACTATATATTTCACTAACAATGGCCACTTTGATTTAGCTTCCTGGGCATACTTTGTGTCCCAGTCTGACCCTGGAAATAGGTGAAGGTTTCCACCTCCCGACTTGATGGCATATTACTGAAGTGGTCTACAAGACCCCCTGAGTCACCCTATGAGGAGACAGAGAGTGTATGTGTCTTTTTTTCTACTGGAAGCGCTCTAGATCTGGAGGAAAAGTTGAAAAGGGGGAACTGATATCAAGCAGCTTTTCTTCCTTTTTTACACAGATACACAATCAAAAACACTTTTACTACAGAAAATACAAAGGACAACGGCCATTATTGGCTGTCATTCGAGGATAACTTGCAGAATCTAGATTTTTGAGCCGAGGCCAGAAAAAAAGAGTCTGACAGGGTCTGCGCAGCAGCACAAAAGTACAAACTTAATGCACCACATAAACATTTTACTATTTCTCAAGCCTAACCTTGAATTTCAAGCCATCAAATAACTTGAGAGTCTTCCATACCTCAAAACATCCTATAATTTGGGTGAGACAAGTTCAATCTGAGTTGTCTCTCTCAAAAGTACATCTATCACCGATAAGCAATACATAAAGATTTTGTGGCTCCTGACACTAAATTGTTTTCTGAATCTGTATGCATTTTTGATTCTCCATGAGAGATTTCATAAGACATGCCTCAGGGCTGGGATCTGTAATACTATTTCACATCTAATTCCAATAAACAATACTATTTCACACTTAATTCAATAAGCAAAGAAGAAAACCCCATTTTATACCCCTGATACCAGATTGTTTAAAACTGCATGCATCCTACTAAATGCTTTGTGAAAATTTAATGTGGCATTCTCAGTGTTGAAATCTGCAATACGATTTCACATCTCATTCTAATCATTATCACATATATTTAAACATCATTGTCTGTATTTCCAGTGATGTCATCAAGACCCGTAGTGTGTCAGAGAATAAAACTGGGAGCCATCTCAGCAACCTAAAATATATTGACCGACTCTATTTAACGGGTTGCCTCACATAGGAAAAACTTACAAGGGGATCCACAAGTCAATTGAAAAAAAAAAAAAATCTATTATGGAATAATGGAAACTGTTTTGCTAAAAATCAACAGAGAAGGTGGAAATCCAGAAAATATGTCAAAGCTTCCTCTCCGGACTTTAGCCAAACCTAGGAATTAAGTGAAGCTGAATCACTAGTGAATTTAGGGCTTGAACAAATGAATGAGGACCGGACCAGATGACTGCGTGTAGCGAGAAGGCCTCTCTCAAAAGATAAGATACAGTTCAAAGTCTGGGAATGGGATCAAGTAGTGTTTGGTCGAGTATTTGTTTGCTGGATTTCTGAATCTCTTCAACAGGCCTTACCCACTACAACAACAGTTGAGTCTTGTTAGACCTGACAGCCTTAGGGTGGTCACCCCTAACTTCATGCCTGCCTCCCTCCACTTTTTGACACTGTTTTTGCTGGTTTTATGACTCCGCACACTTTACCACTGCTAACCAGTGATAAAGTGCATATGCTCTCTCCCTTAAAACATGGTGACATTGGCTCATACCCAATTGGCTTATTTAATTTACTTGTAAGTCCCAGTAAAGTGCACTGCGTGTGCCCAGGACCTGTAGATTAAATGCTACTAGTGGGCCTGCAGCACTGATTGTGCCACTCACATAAGTAGCCCCTTAACCATGCCTGAGGCTTGCCATTGGAAGGCCTCTGTGTGCAGTTTCACTGCCACTTCGACTTGGCATTTAAAAGTACTTGCCAAGCCTTAAATTCCCCTTTGTCTACATTTAAGTCACCCCTAAGGTAGGCCCTAGGTAACCCATAGGGCAGGGTGCTGTGTAGGTAAAAGGTAGGACATGTGCCTGTGTACTTTATATGTCCTGGTAGTGTACAACTCCTTAAATTAATCTTACACTGCTGTGAGGCCTGCTCATTTTATAGGCTAGCATTAGTGTTACCCTCAAATACTCTTTGAGTGATAGATTCTGATCTGAAAGGAGTAACAAGGTCACATTTAGTATGGCCAGAATGGTAATACAAAATCCTGCTGACTGGTGAAGTTGGATTTAATATTACTGTTTTAGAAATGCCAATTTAGAAAGTGAGCATTTCTCTGCACTTAAATCCTTCTGTGCCTTACAATCCACATCTGGCTGGGTTAAGTTGACAGCTCCCTTGCGCATGTCACTCAGACAACCCCAGACACAGGATGCTCAGTCACTTGCACACATCTGCATACTGAAAGGGTCTTCCTGGGCTGGGAGAGTGGAGGGCCTGGCACTTACATGTCAAAGGACAGTGGCCTGTCCTCACACAATGGACTGCCAAACCCCCTACTGGGACCCAGGCAAAGAGGATGGAACTGAATGGGGACCTTGTGCACTTCTAAGCCACTCTTTGAAGTCTCCCCCACTTCAAAGGCACAGTCGGGTATATAAACTGGGTCCCTGACCCTACCAACTTAGACACTTCTTGACAAGATACCTTCTGGTAAAGAAATTCTGAACCAGAACCTGCAACCTGCTAAGAGAAGCTGCCTAGCTGCCCAAAGGACTCACCTGACTGCTTATCTGTAAAGGACTACTGCCTTGCTGTTGCCCTGCTGCCTTGCTGCCCTCTGACTTTGCTGAGAAGTACTCTCAAAGGGCTTCGATTGAGCTTGCCTCCTGTTTCCTGAAGTCTCAGGGCTAAAAAGACTCTCTGCAATGAACTCCTTGTGCGGCAAAAATCGGCGGACAGCCTGCCAGAATCGACGCAGAGCCTGCCCAGCGGTGAGAAAATCACTGCATCGCCAAACCGGAATGACACAGCCTGGCTCCCCGAGTGGAGATCGACGTAGCGCCAGCATTGGGACAGGAACATCAACGCACGACCCACCGGATCAACGCATCACCGGGCCGGAATGACGCAGCCCGACTTCCTACAAGAGGAATCGACACAGCACCAGCTGTGCAACAGAAATTTCCCTGTATCGCCCACCGGATCGACGCAGCTCCTTTAACTTCTTCCTGCACGCCTAGGATTTCACTGCATCTTCACCGGGGCGTCCAAATACCCTGCAACCCGAGGAAGATCAAAGCCTGTGTGCCGGAAATCGACGCAAAGCCCTTGCTGCGTGGAAATGCATTGATGCATCGTCTGTGTGAGAGCGGAGAAACCAACGCACACCTCCCCGTTTTCCACGAATCTTCTCCTCTTCCGGTCCTGTGCAGATAATTTAGACACAAACCAGGTACTTTGTGCTTGCAAGAGACCATTGTTGCTTTTAAGAACTTAAAACTCATCTTATCATTACAAAAGTGATATTTCAACTTGTACTTATCAAATCTTGATCGTTGTGACCTTAATCTACTCAGATAAATATTCTATATTTTTCTAAACTTGTGTGGTGTATTGTTGCGGTGTTTGCACTGTGTTATTGCATGATTTATTGCACAAATACTTTACACATTGCCTTCTAAGATAAGCCTGACTGCTCTGTGCCATGCTACTGGAGGGTGGGTACAGGATAATTTGGATTGTGTCTGACTTACCCTGACTAGGGTGAGGGTCCTTGCTTCGACATAGGGTAACCTGACTGCCAACCAAAGACCTCATTTCTAACAATTCTGATGGAATGCTTCCAGTCTTTGGGGAAAGCATGCAACAAAGGTTTTTATTGGACTACTCTGGTTAAGTTCACTTCCTACCCTGTCACGAGTGTGTTAGGTTGTGCTGTTCGCACTGATTTTTTGCTCCAGGTGTTTGTACCGTACTGAAAAATCAGCACGAAAAGTACCACACACACAGCGCAAGAGGGGGCTGCTTCTTTTCTGCTGCTTGAGTAGATTTTCTACTCGAGTGGCAGCTTCCTCAATGCAAATGGAAGGTTTCTCAATGCAAGTGGTAGCGACCATCTATGACCACCTGCATTGAGAAAACTCGTTGGGAGGTGATCTGGAGTAAGATTTTCCTTGCTTGCCACCTTATTGTTGGTGAGTGGAAACGAGAAAAAACTCCGTGCTCTAAGCGAAGTGAGAAAAACTCTACAAACTCCACAAGTGGAGCGGAGTTCACTGCCCACCCCTACAAAAAGGTTAATCTTCAGAGTAACACTGCTTTCCATGAACCTTCTGCTTCCAGGCACTCGGAAGCTCAGCGCCCAGGATGAAGACATTACAAAAATGAGACTCTTCTGGCCCGGAATGAGCCAGAAGGCTATTCTTCTCATCCCTTTTATCAGTGTCTACCAATCTAAGATTCAGGCTTAGGTAATGACAGCTGACCTTGTACTTCCTCAACAGGTGTACCCTAGATGGGCCCAGCATGTGGTTTGAAAGAAGACAGGCTAGAATGTTTGTTGTGTGTAGCATTTGAGCCAGTCACCAGCTGTCTCTAATTCAGCTAACTCTAATTTAACTTCAAAGTTTTAACGTTTCAGTGTTCAACTTGAATCCTGCTAAAGAAAAACTCACATGAGATTTTCAAAGTAAGATGTAGACTAAAAAAGAACTCTGAGTAACCACGTCACACCTTGCAAATAGAGTCTCTGCCGAGGCCCAAAACACCCCTCAACAAAGTAGGAAGAGGAGATAGTTGCCAGCAAATTTCTCTCTGCAGGCCATGTGTTCAGTTAAACTCTTAATCATCCACTGCCTGTGTTGTATAGAAAAAGATACAGATTCTGAGATTCAGCCCAAAATCTATAAACTTCTACAAAGCATTTCAATTACTGCTATCAGATCTTAATTATAAATATATGGTCATGACAGTAGACAGAGGGAGACTCTCTAGCTGGTGAAAGCACTATATGTATTTAGTGGAAAACAATCCACCTTGGAGGCGTTCAGGTCTGAAATTAAAAATGTTGTACACCGCTTAGACATAGAAATTGTGAACTTCGACCTATGTATATTGTAATGAATATTTATATTGGCACATCTGGCTAATTCCAAGTTAACCAAGCCTGCACCTGAAGAGAAGAAATGAACCTGTAGCGAGCACAGTCCTCAGACATCAGCAGAGGTGAAATATCAGAGCATTTGAAAGCAAAGTGTCTAGCAGTCTACTATACACAGGCAGAATTTCTAATAGTGGTGTAAAAGATAAGGTGATTTATATTACCTGGGGCGGGCAGAACGCGTGGAGTTTCACTCTGCGAGTTACATAAAAACTTTGCGAGATTCTGCTGAGTTCCGACAGCGGGTGAAAAGATATGCACCAGTAGTACAAATAGTACAAACTGCCATTCAAGATGATTTTGCTGCCGCTCGAGTAGAAAATCTACTCAAGTGACAGCAAATCTTCTTGAGAACCAGCGCTATGATCGTTTGCGTTAGAAAATGGTGCAAGGGGATGACAAATCTTGGTTGCGCTCACATTTCTGGTGCTTCACGAGAAAATATTCTGCAACACAGTGATTGGTGGAATTTGGCCAGAACAACGTTATAAGAGTAACATGGAATCCCCAAATTCTGCAAATCCCATGGGTGGAATGAAACATTCTGCCTACCCTTAATACCACCTACATCTCTATCATCAGCACTAGACCAGAAACAGAAGGCGATGTACCCAAATGTAACTGTTAACACATACCTAATCTTTGACAAGAAAACAAATAGCTAACTTGCAATAGTCTCTAATTGTCTATGTACTTTCTGACTACTGGTGACCAAAATTAACCTGCCACATGTATTTCGATCTCATCAGGGCCCTGGTTATGGTTATATGCACTTTATACTGTTGTGTCCTCCCCTTTCCCTGTTTCCTTGTGTTGTAGGTTGCTTACTGTTCCTGTATTTACAACAACCATAGGGCTTACAAGTGTGGTCTCTTAGAAGCAGGACACTATCTCAGTATTTGCATGCTCAATAAATTGCACAGCATAACGGTTAAATTGTAAATTATTTTGTTTTTGTAGAGTGCTCTGATATCTGAGGAGTCTTCATGGCATATCAAGGTAACTGAAATATAACGAACATCGAGCATGGACTACCACGACTTTGTCTAGGTAAGACTATGTAGATACCTATTGATCTACTTACTGTTTCAGAATGCATAGGTATGTACTATGAAGAAATGGAGACTATTACAGGCACAAGAGGCATCCAGGATGCAAGCAGGATGCTCCGCGTGGCTGTGGAAACTGTCACATCCATGAGAAGCATACCGCTTGCACCCTGGCTTCTTCAAGTCCTACCACTTTATTATTATCTATATGGACAACAAAATAACACTTGAATGACGTGAGTGACGGCAAAGACCATTTTGAACCGGTTAAACAGCAACAAAAACAACATAACTAAATACTTCAGAAACTATTTGTTGGCAGCAGATATGATTTTTTTGCTTTTTCAGCTTTGTTAGAAATGGGGTCTCTAGTTTACACTCTGTCTAAGTAGGGACCCTTACCTAGTCAGGATAAGGGAGATACCCAGCTCAGATAACCCCTGCTCATCCCCTTGGAAGCTTGACACGAGCAGGGAGGCTTATCTCAGAAGCAATCTGTAAAACATTTGCACATAACACACAGTAATACAGTGAAAACACTACAAAAGGACACCACACCAGTTTTAGAAAAACAGCCAATATTTATCTATATAAAACAAAACCAAATATGATAAAAATCCCACACACAATAAATAAGATACGAACTTTGCAAGAATTACTTAAAAAGACAGTTCCTTATAGTCAATAGCTCCGCCTGGGGCTATCACTGTGTCATGAACAACAAATCCAACAGTTCAGGCCGGCTGCCATGTCGCGGGCAAGCTACTGTGTCACGTAGACCCGCAAACAGTACCTTGGAAATGCAGGGTGTTGTGATCCTCGTCCGGAGAGTGACATCGCTGGTGTCACAGTGTCGGTTCTGGAGGTTGGTGCGGGGGTCGCCGGGCTCTTGAATTCACACGCTTTGCAGCTTAAACTCCGGGCTGATGAAGTCAGGAGCGCTGGCGTGGATGGCGTCGGGGCTGCAGTGCGAAGTGGGACGATGCGACGTGCAGTGCCCACAGGTCAAGGTGCAGGCAGCAGCTTGGTGACGGTGTCCAGAGGCAAAGGTGAGACCAGGGCTGCGGTGTGAAGTGGGGCAGTACAACGTGCATTGTCACCAGGTCACGGTGCAAGCAGTGGCGTCATCGTTGCTTAAGTGCTGGGTCGGTAGGCCCAAGTTGTCACTGCAATGCGGGACGGGCTCCGTATGGTGTCCACTGCTCGCAGTGCAGACAGGGACACCTGGTGATAACACTGGAGTCGATGGTGCTGGCGTCGGTGGTCCAGGGCTCCGGTGCGGGATGGGAGGGTGCTTCATGTACCTCATGAATGGTGTCCAAATGCCACTGTGCAGGCAGCAGTGGTGCTGTCAGCATGAACATCGTTGTCAGGGATGCCCAGGCTGTGGTGTGAGCAAGGCAATGCCGGAGTGCAGGGCCCACAGGTCACGCTGCAAGCAGCAGCTTGGTGGTGGCGTCAGATGGTGGCGTAGGTGAGACCAGGGTTGAGGTGTGAAGCAGGGCGGTGTGGCTCTATGCAGCATCAGCAGGTCATGGTGCAAGCCAGCTGCGTAGTTGGCAAAGAGTTATGCAAGCCTGCCATTGCAGCCTGCATGAAACGGGTGCATGCACCCGTTTTCACTACTGGTCATTACACCAGGTTACTATAAGTCACCCCCATGGTAGACCCTTTCAGCCCAGAGGGCAGGTTGCAGGTACCTGTGTGTGAGGGCACCCCTGCACTAGCAGAGGTGCCCCCACAAAATCCAGATCTATTTTCCTGGACTTTGTGAGTGCGGGTGTCATTTTGCACGTGTACTAGACATAGGTCACTACCTATGTCCAGCTACACAACGGTAACTCCGAACCTGGGAATGTTTGCTATCAAATATGTCAGAATCATACCCTAATACTATTGCAACTATTGGAAGTATGATTCCATGCATTCTGGGGGCTCCTTAGAAGACCCCCAGAATTGATACCATCAGTCTTATAGGGTTTTCCAGACAGCCAAGCTGCTGCCACCCCTCAGACAGGTTTCTGCTCTCCTGCTGCTTGATCTGATCAAGCCCAGGAAGGCAGAACAAAGGATTTACTTTGGGAGAGGGAGGTAACACCCTCTCCCTTTTGAAATAGGTGTCACTGGCTAGAGAGGGGTAGCCTCCCCAAGCCACTGGTTGCTTTGAAGGACACATTTGGTGCCCTCCATGCATAAAGCAGTCCACACCAGTTCAGGGACCCCCATTCCCTGCTCTGGTGTGATACTGGACAATGGAAAGGGGAGTGACCACTCCCCTGTTCATCGTGATGCCCAGAGTTCCTCCAAAGGGTCCCTGGGTTCTGCCACCTTGATCCTAAGGTTGTCAGGGAACTCTGGGAGCATCTGAGTGGACATGCCAGGCAGGTGACGTCAGAGCCCCCTCCTGATAGATGCTTACCTGGTTAGGTGACCAATCCCCCTGTCAGGGCTATTTATGGTCTCTCTCTTGGGTGGATCCTCAGATTCAGCTTGCAAGATTCCAGCAGGACTCCTCTGCAACCTCCACTTCGGATTCTGGCCTCTGGAACTGCGACTGGAACCTTGAGGACCCGACAAGCTGCTTCCAAAAAGAAAGGACTCTTCAGCAACATTGTTTCCAGGGCTCCTGCCAGCTTTGCAACAATTATTTGATTTTGCTGTGCATCCTCAGAAGGCTGCAACTCTTCAGCCTGCACAAGAAGAAGAAGGAATCTCCCTTGGAGTGAAGGTCACTCCCCTGCAACCGCAGGCACCTAAAACAAGCGACAACTGGCTGCGTGGATCCCCTCTCTTGGTGAGCTGCGTGGATCCTGCATCATGGGTGGTGGTCCAGAGGAGTCCTCTTGGTCCTCTCTGACAGTTGTCTAACTTGCACCACGTCTCTTACAGCTGCCAAGAATTGTTTGCATCTCCTCCATGGGATCCACAGGCAACGTGTAGCTCCAGCCCCCAGCACTCCATCCTGCAAAGCACAGCCTCCTGCATGCTTCTCCTGTGGCGTGGGATCCACTTTTGTACTGCTGCATGGGCTTGTTCTGCAACTCCTGTGTCCCCATCCTGTGGAACTCCTGTAGGTGCTGACCCTGCTCCTTTTGACTCTCTGCGATGGTGAGGGCCCCCTGTGACTCCCCCTCCTGGGTTGAGTCCTCCTGAGCCTTGCAGTTCCCTAGCAACACCTCTTTTCCACTAACCACAAAGTTTGCCTTTGCCAAGACTTCTTGGTGGAATTCCTGCACTGACAGCCATCTGCAATTTTTCTTCCAGCGTGGGACTCCATCTGCATCCATCAGGAACTCTTCTCCAGCTCCAGGGCTGCAGTGCTGACCTGTTCTTCAGTACCGTCGACCAACTCCTGTAACCACAGCTGGGTAGTGCCTCATACTCTTCCTGGACTCCACTGTGACTCTTGTACTTGGTCCCCCCTCTCCACAGGTCTTCTTTCTTCAGGAATTCACTGCTAGTTTTCTTGTAGTCTTCTCTGGGTATGTTCTTTTTCTTCTTTTCCTCCTTTTGGGCGGTTTAGGAACAATCCAGCGTTTTACTCCTGCATTCCTGGTCGCTTGGAGGTATTATGTTGCTTACCTCTGTGGTTTTCTAGTACTCCCAGCTCTCCTCTACACATTTTACTTACCTAGGTGGGGGTACCTTGTTTGCATTCCATTTTGTTTTGTATATGGTTTGTGATCCCTATAGAATCCCTATTGGTTATTACTGTTTGCAATGTTTTCTAACCTTTTCGATGCCCATTTCAGAGTACTAGTGTATATATTTAGGGCCTGATTTATGAAAAGTCAGCACCACCTTTGCGTAATTTTTGTACACAAAACAGCGCAAACTTACAAAATATAATTATATGATTATATATAATTATATTTTGTAAGTTTGAGCCGCTTTTGTGTCAACAAATGACACAAAGGCGACGCTAACTTTTCATAAATCAGGTCCACAGGTTATTAATTACCTCCTAAGGGTGAGTCACCTGTTTAGTATTTTGTGGTGATTTGTTCCAAAAATAGAGTAACTTTATTTTTGTACAACTGAGTGTTTTCTTTCATGTGTGTAAGTGTTGTGTGACTACGTGGTATTGCATGAGCTTTGCATGTCTCCTAGATAAGCCTTGGCTTCTCATCCACAGCTACCTCTAGAGAACCTGGCTTCTAGACACTGCCATCACTTCACTAAGAGGGGATACCTGGACCTGGTATTAGGTGTAGGTACCATAGTTACCCACCACACACCAGGCCAGCTTCCTACAGTACACTTGCCAGTTCAAATTGGCAGTTTAAAACGGCACACACAGACACTGCAGTGGCAGGTCTGAGACATGTTCACAGGGCTACTTATGTGGGTGGCACAATCAGTGCTGCAGACACACTAGTAGCATTTGATTTACAGGCACTGGGCACCTCTAGTGCACTTTACTAGGGACCTACCAGTAATTCAAATATGCCCATCATGGATAAACCAATCCACAGTACAATTTATATAGGGAGCACTTGCACTTTAGCACTGATTAGCAGTGGTAAAATACACAGAGACAATAAACCAGCAAAAACAGAGTCCAGTATAGCATTAAAACAGGAGGTCAGAAGGCAAAAAGACAGGGGAGACATGCCTAAAAGTTGCAGGTCTAACAAGCATTTTCTGACACTAATAATCTTTTTCTTGTCATGTACGGATTACTTTCTGTGAACCAGTTGCTCTTTGGCTGTAAGCGGTCTAAATTTGTGCATAAGCATCCGTGACCTTCCTTGGTAAAGAGGAGAAGTTTCGTCTTCCCTAAGTGACACTCCCTGTAACGACAAATCCCTTTGGCCCACTTGTGGGTTGTCAAGAGAGTCCATGGAATTGTTATGCCTCTTCCGAGCAGTTCAAAGGTTAGACCACTCACAGGGAGGACTGCATCACGTTACACAACTTCTATACTGAAGGAAGAACAAGGAGGAGGCTCTGGTGGAGTGTTCCCTCACAGTATGTAGTAGAAACTGAATCATTCCTCTTCTAATATCAAGGTGTCTTTGATGCATCAAAAGCAGACCACAAATAGATTTGTACCCTAAGAACTCAGCAGCTTATATGGCCATGAGCTAACTGTTCTCACAGCAGAGTGAATAAAGCGTTGGTTGCCAAGCTGCTGCTGTGACCAGCTTTTTAATCCTTGACTTTCCTATTGAGTTGGCTGAGCATTTAGATGGAAATGTTTTATTTTGTGCACAGCTGTCAATTATAGAAACTGCAAAGGATAGGAACAGCATTGCTTTCCCTTTCACAGATTAGTCATAGGCAAAATTATATTTTTCAACCACTTAAATCCTTTGTAGCATAGAATTCATTGTGCTTTTATATTATCTTAAAATAACTGCCATTTTCCCTGCGTGCTTTCAGTTATAAAATTCCATTTAAATAAGCATATCAGAAGTAGATGCAAGATTTAAGAGAATATCTGAGTCTAATCAAACAAAGGCTTGATAAGTGAAAAAGCAAATAGGAGTCAACATGTTCCACATAGCCATATCATGTATTATCTTTGCCAATGTTAAGCAAAGTACACATTATTCTCCCTAATCTTTCCAAATAAATCTAAACTCCCTATATTTGAATGGATGGAAACCTTCTCTGCCCTGGATTGCAAATCTCGCATTGTTGAGAATTCTAAGTCTCTTGGGTTTGCCCTTGATAGCTTGCTTAACATTCAGAGGCAAATCTCAACTCTGGTAAGCAGTGGTTTGTTGCAACTAAGATTTCTCTGAAGCATCAGACAGTTCCCCCTAGAAGAGATTTTAAAATCATTAGTTCAGGCACTGGTTTCCTCTGAAATGGACTATAGGAACTTGCTGCCAGGTCTAACAAGAAGTCATTGGTCCCCACCTCTCAGAGAGGTTCTACACATGGCGGCTAACTTTGTTGCAGACCACAAGAAATTAGACCATATCACTCCAATCCTGCTAACTCTTCAATGGCTCCCCATTGAAGCTAGAGGTCTATATAGGATAGTCTGCAAAAGGCACAAACTATACCGCTTGATGCCTTTACGTAGTCTGCAGTAATCCGTGAAAGTATGTAAAGGCACCGTGGGGTATGTACAACATTGCTTGCTCCTTGGTGCCCTTACAGACTCTTCAGTAATCACTGCATAGTATGTAAGGGCACCACGTGGTATGGTAAGTGCATTTTGTATTTGGCTGCACTGTTTCTTAGCACAAAACATATCTACTTGATCCAAAAAATGGTTATTTGAGGTATGAGCAGGACACAGAAGGCACAGTCTCTCTCTTCGCTAGCTACCAGGTGCAGGAGGTGCAGTCTTCCACAGTGCAGCCTCTCCTTGCTGGTCGCTCGGGGCAGCAGGGTAGTCCTTCTCTGGTCCTTCTTCCAATTTGGTCATGATCTGGGTGCCAGAGGTGCCCTATTTATCTTCAGAAAATGCCCACAGGGTAAAATGAGCCAATGGACTACCAGGTTCCCTCTCTCCTGATGACCACTTCCTGGAATTGTGGCACCGACTATCCCAAGGACCCAATTCTGCCCGATACCCTTCTCTCAACACTCAGAGCTCCTTAGCCCACACCCATAGTTGTGGCTGCCAAGTGACTAAATGCCCATGGAAAAAACAATTTGATTGCTGGCTTCTCCTCCCCTATCTCCAGTTCCAGCCTCTCTTCCTAAACAATAGAATGCCTCTGTCCTAAGTGTCACCCATTTTCCCTTCAAAGGCAACTTTTCCTTTGAAGCATGCCTTTTGGGCTAACACCTGTGTGGCTTCTTGCAGGAGGGTGGTATACGTCTCTCCCATGTAGGCTCCTATTGTGTTCTTTCCTGAGAGTTATTCGGACATCTCCACAGGAGGGCAAAAAACTGTTTGTAGGACAGGCCTGCGTACTGAGGTAAATGAGCTTTGGAAACCTTGTGCAACCAAAGTGGCAACTTCTAAAGGTGATCTTTTCCCATCAGTGACATTAACTTCGATGTAACCATTAATTTTAATTTAATGCACTGATTCTTTCATTATCAAACATTACCAACCTTAGTAGTCCCATTGCCTCTCCACAATGGTGTAACATAAGTCCAGCGTTACCAAGAATGTAGATCCTTTTGCAGTGCTTTCTTAATCTTGGCGAGCCACTTCAAATACATACCGTCTAAGGAGAAAGTTACCAAAGAACACCAAAATTGCCCTCGCCTTACCCCCATCTTCCAACTGTTGCTGTTATTGTTTGAATGGGAACCTGTGTGCTCTTTGGATCTCCAAATCACAATTCTAGTTTGCCAGCTCTGGAAAAGTGATCTTAAATAGCCTCACTATATATTGTCAGATGTTCCCTCCCTCAACACCTTTAGCCACACCCAGCACCCTGAGGTTGTTGCATCTGAGCCTGGTTTTGAATCCAACTAGTTTCCACTAGGTACTAGCCAGTTGCAGTTCATCCACTTTTGCCAATTTTTTATTTGTTAGTACATCTTTCTCAAGGGTAAACCCCCTGTTCTCTACCTCAGCCATTCAATTGGATAGCTCAGAACATATTTTAGCAACTTTCTGTATAGCACCTTGGAGTTTTCTATTGGCGGTCTGTACCCTATGGCTGTCTGCTCGGGTTTCTTCTTGGTGAGCCATGATTCCTTGATATACTGCATCCAGTGTGGAGGAATCAGGATGATTCCACCCCTACTTTTCCTTGCCACCGTCGTCCTTTCCAACTAGGCATTGCTGAATAATCACACTTTAGGCCTTCTCCTGCTCTGGCAGGGCTGCTGCCCTCAGTCTACAGATTCCTTTTTTTAACAGTCAGTCAAGGATTCTTCTCATCCCCATAAGCTAATGGGGTCTCTCCCCTCACTTGAACCACTTATGTCACTCGAGGCATTGTCCTTTCAACCCTTTCATGAGCATTCCTCAAGGAATTCCAAATTCTCCTCGGTTCAATCTGACTGGCATTAGCGTGAGAAGAAATGCTCCACTGTGTCAATTTCTGCCCCATTTTGACATGAGAGAAATTACCTTTGTACCTCTTTTTTACACCTGCTAGGCTTGCCAGGTGAGGCGATGCCAGATATGAGCCTAACAGAATTCCCCACAGCTGATGCTTCTTGCACACCTGCAGTCACACCACTGTCTTTAGCCTTTCCCTTGCTGCAAGGGTCACCCCCTAAGTTGCATGATGCATCAGCTGTTTGTATTTGCTCTACTGCCAGGCTTCTCTGATTCAGTTCACTTATCAAGCCTATGCTTCCACCATCTGCAAGTAGTAAAGCGGGGTGGGGGGCTTATCCGCCTGTGCCAAAGAAATGCCTGTGTTATCAGAAGTACTCACATTTGCAGTCACTGCATCATTGTCCAGAAAAAGGGTGACCCGGTCTGCCCGAGTCACCATCAGGTGTATCATGTCCACTGGAGGACTTTGGTTGGAGGGATGTTGTTGGTTTTGTAAGTCATCACTGCCTCTTTGCCTGGCCAGGCCTTTAAAAAAAGTCCACCACCACTGCTGAAATACCAAGGGCTCTGTGCCAGCTGCACTGCCACTCCCATCTGTCCTTTTGGTGGCAGTTGCATCGCTCCATAATGGGCAGAGCTTCCCTCGCTCTGTCCTGCCTCCGTTGGTGTTTACTGCCAGGGCTTTAGAGCCCGTGTGGTTTTAGGGGCCATCTGAATCGCTGTCACCAGTGAAATCCTACGGCGTTTCCATCCCCTGACCAGGCAGGAAGTAAGCTGCCAAAGCAGTGCTTTAACCACCTGGCCAATCTGAGCGGTGGTCCTTGATGCAGGAATCCTCCAGCAGCCTGTCATCTCAAGTCCCAGGTTCATCCCCCGATAGAAGGGAGGGGCCTTGAACAGGCTCAAATCCTATTTGGAGCAAGTAAGGAGGAGGGCTGAGTTAACTGTACTCACACAGTCACCATCTTGCTTCCCCGTCATCAGATGTCACTGAGGGGTGGGGGGGGGGCAGGGATGAAAGGGGAAGCGATTCACCTTCCATCCCTGCCCAGGGGAGGAGGATGGGAGGCCCTCAGGAGAGCCCTAGCGCTTCCCCCGACAGCCGGGTCCAGGACAGAACAGTTACGCCCTCGGCACCCAAGAGGTGCAGCTGAGGACGTAACCATTACGACCTTGGCACCCAAAGGGGTTAAACAGGGTGCATACCTCTGTCAAACAGGAACCCATTTTCTAACAGTGTTTGTCATAACATTTACAATGTAAACCCC
Source organism: Pleurodeles waltl (assembly GCF_031143425.1). Classification (NCBI taxonomy): domain Eukaryota; kingdom Metazoa; phylum Chordata; class Amphibia; order Caudata; family Salamandridae; genus Pleurodeles; species Pleurodeles waltl. The sequence continues at coordinate 1,091,098,041 of NC_090439.1, forward strand.
CTTTGGATTGTATTTTCAGATAGTTCATGATATGCTGCCCTTTTCTATTATATTGTCAGAGTGCTCACAATGCAAAAATCCTTCTTATGATATTTGTGAGAGATTCCACAATATAACCCCCTTCCTACTGTGTTTGCCACAGGGTAGCACTATGCAAAGCCTCTTCCATCAACATTTGACATGACATTCACATTAGCAATGTCTCCATCACTAAGGAGCAGGGCAACTAGTTCTTCTCAGTAAATGACCTGTAAAGATCAACGGGGGTGGGAGGGTGTAAAGCCCAGAGCTTTATACAGCTTTTTAAAATTATTTTGTTGTCCTTTCACGTAATAGGCCCAGTTAAGCAGACTCAAAAAGCTTCAGAACTAACTAGAAGAGTTGCTACATCCATAGAAAGCAACACAGAAACATATACTAGGTTTTTGCTTGGGGAGGGACATTATATTTGATCATAAATGCTGCATAACCTTGACTGAACCCTCAATTCTAGTAGCTTTCAGAGTCCCTATCAAGTACCTTGTTGGAGGGCGCTCCGCATATAAACTAATAACACCACTCCTGCTCTTCTCCGAGGGTCTGATTAAGAAAGCCAATTTTACCCTTCAACATATGTTTATGGCCATACCTGTCTACATTTACACTAGCAGGTATAAATGCAGCTACTACTGTGTAATGGTACAGTACAACACAACTGCAATTACACAGTAGTACATCCCACTCAAAGGTGGCGGAGTGGGCATCGAGGGAGGAATTCGCATTGTGAGCTTGTGAATGTCACACCTTGTCAGTGTACGGACAGTCACAAGTTTATGGTGATTCGCAAACTTTTCTAAGCCCCTTTTCTCTCGCACAATTGTTGAAGATTGGCTTCAGCAACGGGCTGGAATACATTTTCCTCCAGTAGTGGAACAGAAACTCCTTCAATGTTTGTGGGGATGTCGGAGAAGAGGTTTCGCAACAGGAAAAATATCCCACCTATGAGAAAAAAATGTGCATTTGCCCAGCAGCACAGCCTTTTCCTATGGCTGAATTTTGCTGTGTGTAGACTTGTAGATTGTGCATTGGGGACGAGCACCTCAAAGAAATGTTGTGTGGCATTGTCAGTAGCATGCCTGGAAAGCATGGCAATCTTTGGGTATTACAAAAGGTGGTAAATCCATGCCCTGTCTTAGGAGTGTTATTAACACACAGATTTACTACTTTTTTATGAATCGAGTCCTCAATCTGAATTTAGTGGCACCTCAGGCTTCCTTTGAAAGGAGTAAGGACAGTATTTATAGGGTCCCTGACGCTTTCTCCCACCATCCCACCCCCATAAATGGGAACGTTGCTGAAGATCCTTTTTGTTGCTGTGCAAGCTTCATTAATATTGAGACCAGAAACAAGTGAATTACTTCATTTACATTACCTCGCTCCGCCAAGCAGATGAGTCAGCCTCACCTTACCAAACCTGACAACTGTGTAGCTAGTGTTGTTTCTTCCTGTTCTTCGGTATGTCTCCTTTAGGCTAAGCAGCTGCTGTTACACTGTTTCTGTAAACCCGTTCATGTAGCCCTTTCTGATACATTGTTTCCCGTAGCTCATGAACTTAGTAACATTGTTGCTCTCCTCCCTCTCTATCTCTCTCTCACACACAGACACTCTCTCTCGATCTCTCTCTCTGTCTCTCTCTCTCTCTCTCTCTCTCTCTCTCTCTCTCTCTGTAGATGTTACTGTTGCCATCTCTTTGTGTCAGGCTCATGCAGGTGGTATAGCTTGGCTACATGGGACAGAGCGATCAGCTGCAGTTGTCCAGAAGACAGTGAATGGCTCTCAGGGCTGAATGACCTGAGGGCTAGAGGTCATCAGCCCATCCTTAAACAATGCATTGAAGAGAAGGCACAATGGGGCTTATTTACAAGCCCCCGTGCACCACTGGAGCATCACTTTTTTTACACTCCCGTGGCGCACACTGAAGAGCCATATCTACAAGGCCACATAAAGCCACCCTGCAAGGCTTTTAATGGCCTTGTAGATATGGAATAAGGCAACGGACCACAAGTCGTTGTGTTGCCTTATTATGCTATAGGGAGGTGTGCCAGTCATTACGGTGGCTGTTCCCATGTAACAGCCATGGCATTTGACACATTCCCAGATTTACAACAATCGTCAACAGCTCACACCTTACCAGGTGAGGCGCAGCGATGAGACACATCATTTCTCCTTGTTTTTAACTCTTTCTATGAGTGCTGCATTCTGCAGCACGCAAAGTAAGAGAAAATCGCCCTCATTGATTGTTTTCGAGCAAGAAGGTGCCCCTTCCTGCACAAAAACTATCATCCCTTCAATGCAGACACACTTGCATCATGGAGCAAGGGTGCCTGTGTGGGCGCAGGGCAGCCCTTTGTGTGCCAGCGCACGGGGAAAGGACAGGAATGCACTGTATCATTTAGACACGGCACATTCCTGCCCTTTTCTTTTGAAGCAGGGCAGCGCAGCAGGAACACTTGTGGCGCTGCCCTGCTCCAAAACCTTGTACATGAGGCCCAGTGCTGTGACGATGTTGCACGCTTATGGACTGACAGATTAGTCTATTGCTGAACGTGGTTTACAGAAAGATCCGGCATAGGCATGCAAACACACCCTCCATATCAACTAGGTCAGTAGTCCTTAGCACAAGCGATCTAAACCTGCCTAGCCAGACCAAAAAGCACCGTTCCTCTAAACACTTTCAGCAGGTTTCCGGTGAATACATGATGTCGCCTTTGTTCGGTGCAAAATTATAGTGGAGAGTGCTGAAGATTCTCTTTAAATTGTTCCGCACTTTATTGCTAAAAATGGATATCTTTTGACGCTCTAGACAGCCCACCCACAGCAATAATTATCTGAGATTTTATGAAAAAAAATCTTAACTGAAGCCACTGTATTTGTATTATATAAACAGAAACAAGCACAGATCAGAAATAGCACTGCAGCAGCACCAATAATCAACTGTTCATGCTTACTAATAATTATATTTTCAATATGGAGAAAACTGGAATTTGTTTGCAAAATACATGTTATATTTGTTGCCGGCAAAATTCTGCGTATTGTTCCAAATGTGCTTGACTTATTTATTCCATTAAAACAAAATCATATGCAGACAAACAACTCCTGCAAGATACAGACATGAGACCAGTTGAAGGAAAAAATATCTGTCGCAATTCACGTAATTTCCTAAATTCCGAAAGAATTTGCCAGTTTAATAAAAATGTTTCCATTTCTAGCCAAGATGCAATACCTAATAAGAGGTTTATATATGTTCCCACATTCATAGACCTCACTCATACAAATGAATGAAAGTTCAGAGATACCTTTGATGCAGCCCTGCTCGGTATCAGGAAATATCTAAAAATTAGGCTTAGCAAACCTAAATTGCGCTGGCGTAATTTGCGTTACCACGGGGAATTTCACGTTTTGCTTGCTAAGTGAAATTTTAGAAATTACAACACTACGCCATATCACACAACGAAGGGGCATATTTATACTCCGTTTGCGCCGAATTTGCGTCGTTTTTTTAGACGCAAATTCGACGCAAAACTAACTCCATATTTATACTTTGGCGTTAGACGCGTCTAGCGCCAAAGTTCACGGAGTTAGCGTCATTTTTTTGCGTGAACACCTTCCTTGCATTAATGATATGCAAGGTAGGCGTTCCCATCTTAAAAAATGACTCCGATGCATATGCGTCGTATTTATACTCCCGGGCAAAAATGACGCCCGGGAGTGGGCGGGTCTAAAAAACCCGCATTAGCGCCGGATTTTAGCGCCTGGGTCAGGGCAGGCGTTAAGGGACCTGTGGGCTCAGAATGAGCCCAGAGGTGCCCTCCCCTGCCCCCAGGGACACCCCCTGCCACCCTTGCCCACCCCAGGAGGACACCCAAGGATGGAGGGACCCACCCCAGGGACATTAAGGTAAGTCCAGGTAAGTATTTTTTTTTATTTTTTTTTGTGGCATAGGGGGGCCTGATTTGTGCCCCCCTACATGCCACTATGCCCAATGACCATGCCCAGGGGACAGAAGTCCCCTGGGCATGGCCATTGGGTAAGGGGGCATGACTCCTGTCTTTGCTAAGACAGGAGTCATTTCAATGGGGGATGGGCGTCGTAAAAAAATGGCGCAAATCGGGTTGTGGCGATTTTTTTGCCTCAGCCTGACTTGCACCATTTGTGGACGCCCATACGCCATTTTCCCCCTACGCCGGCGCTGCCTGGTGTACGTCGTTTTTTTTAACGCACACCAGACAGCGCCGGCGACTAACGCCGGCTAACGTCATTCAATAAATACGGCGCCGGCATGGCGCTTCAGAATGGCGTTAGCCGGCGCTAATTTTTTTGGCGCAAAACTGCGTTAGCGCAGTTTTGCGTCAAAAAGTATAAATATGGCCCGAAGTATTTACTATATTACTGTTAGAGACTTTCCCCTTTCATTAGTCATGTTTTTGTGTAATTGCTATTAAAATGAATGGATGTATATTGGCACATTCAAGCATTATTCTGACATGTGTTTTTGCTAGGGATGGTGGATCTTGTAGTTTGGAATGTCATACTTCTCAAAAGATGTGTTTACTTCTAATCTGTTTTTACCTTTTCTAGTATGCACTTTACTTAAAACCTACGTTTTACCATATTGCTCCTGAATTACCTTTTTCCCTTTATCATTTCATTTTTTCTCTCCCAATTTCCCCTGCTAATTTGTATTTTATTGGCTATTTTACTTTTCTGTTCTCAACTGCATGCTTTTCTTATGCAGCAATCTCCCTTTTACCTTTCTCTTTCCCACTTATTTTTCCTGTTTATTTTTTACTATTTTCTTTTCCTACCCCATTTTTCCATACTTTATAACTTTGGCAATTTTTCAATATTTAGTTTGTTTTGGAGAAGTAAAACTTTAGGAGCAGAAAAAAGTAAATAATGGGTTTGTGGGGGCAACGCTATTGATATAAGTATCACAATTGAGTAATATTTGCTTCCTCATTCAGAAAGTCGAGTTCCTTCATCTTGGAATTAAAAAAGTGCTATGTATGCACATCTCTAATTTTGCACACAGTGTGTGGATCCATGATTCAAAACAATGAATTTTACATATTAAGACCAGCAGGGAAGTGCTGACTTCTGACGCCAACAGCATAATGTGCACACAGGACCCGCAGATGTTCTCCAGCCAAGGAGTTTACTGCTGATGACTTTTACAGACTTGCATTTGAACGTTATAAAGAAAGCTTTAACTCACCTAAGTAGCCTCTTTATGGGTTTTCTGTTTATGAGGGTTATTTATCTTAAACTTCTGTAACAGATTATGACAGCAAGGTGTCCCATAAAATGATGCTCCACTTCAGCCCACTGAAGAGGATGTTAAAAAACTAGGGCCCAGAATTAAGAAGGCCTAGCACCTTCTTGGACCACATTAGCTTAATTTTTTGGAATGCTATTGTGGCTTAACAAGGCCAAATTCACTGCGCCAGATTTACAAAGTGGCGCAATGCAGGCATTGCATTACTTTGTCACCCCTTGCGCCACATTATGCCTGCACCAGGCATAATGTATGCAAGGGGGTGTTCCCCCGTTAGGGGGAACCACAAAAATGGTGCAATGGAATCTATGAGATTCCACTGTGCCATCTTCAGTGGCTATTTTTAACGCCTGCACAGAGCTGGCATTAAAAGCAGGCACACCATTATTTATAGAGGGCCTCTGTGTATTTTGCAGGATTAGCGCCAACATTTTTGGCGCTAATCCTGCAAAGTACAACAATAGCATCAAAAATGATGACGCTGTTGTGACTAGCCTGCGCCATGGTGCGCCATGTGTTAAATACGGCGCACACGTGGTGGCATTAAGGGGGCGCTAAGGGGTGCAAGACAAGTGGCAGTGCATATAATGGAGCACAACTTTTCTTAAATTTGGGTCTAGATCTGGTGTGGGGTCTCAGTGTGCACTAGTAAAATACCCTAGGCTGCAGTGGTAATTTTAAAAAGAAGAATTTACCATGTATCAACTTGGTTCAAAGAAGAATTATTTGAGTACAAGACACATTCTGTATAAAATATCTAATCTTCTTCCTGATTAGCATTGGGTATTATTGATGCTGTGGGGATATTATGATATTGGCGTTCTTTTTCATTTATTTATGGGTACATTTTATGTATCTACAAATGGACATATTCTATGCAGTTTTTGTCATGCATTTATGTGGCAGAAAACTATTTTCTCACCTTTTTTGTTTATAGGAAAATATGTTTTCCTAAGGAAACCCTTTCCATAAATGCCCATCAGTTTTCGGAGCTCATACTTTCGAAATCAGGCAGCATATTATTTGTGAATACCCATTATTTTGCAAGTTTGTAGGCATTCAGCACTTTTCTAGGCAGATGAATCCTGAAATTGCAACAAACCTCACCCAGTGGTAGAGTTGTTCACACAGACTTTCCATCAGGTGAACAGTTAGACTGCCCAGAGATTGCAGTAAGTGACTCTACTGGAATCTGCAGTGAACATAACATAAATCACATTAACCCAATAAACAAAGAGCTTTAAGGCTTAGAACGCTGTTGCCTAATTTTGGTTCACCTACTCATTGTTGGGCGGACTGTACAGTTTCTAGGGTAAAAATGCTGAAAATCATCAATTGGTCTCACCAAAACCACTGTTGAACATCCCCATAAATAAAATAATTCAGTATGGTTTCTTGAATAAATTTGAAGCTTCTTTTGTTGCACCCATGCACGTCCTGGGTTGGCTTTAAATATACCTTGGAAAAATGTTAAAAGTTGAACGCTGCTCCTTCATCTGGTTGCACTGAAAGCCCTCAGAGGGTAGATGTCCTAGTGCATATTATAAAGATGTGGTAAAAAGATGGGTAACCTTGCCTTTCCTTGCCTGCATATATGCAGCTTTTAGACTGTCCTCATATTTCTAGGGTAAAACTATTGTGAAAAAGGCTCCCTGTACCTATGTCACACAACCAGAGACATATTGTGATCAGTCTGAAATAGCAAGATGGGCATCTGTGCTGGCATTCCCCACCATAACCAAAATCCAAATTTGATAGACTCAAGCTGGTACCAAATCTTACAAGGCAACCAAACCCAAACTCCTGCTTGCACCCAATCAAGCAAGTCAACCATGAAGAAAAGCTCTGCTTCACACCAAATCCTGCAAGGCTACTTTACGCACAAGATCTGGCTTGCATCAGTTGAGACAATCCAGCAAAGAACTATGGGCCACATGTACAAAGCATTTTGCACGTTGCAAACGGCGAATCGGGCTGTTTGCGACGTGCAAAATGCAATTTGTGGTGTACAGACCCATTTTTGCGATTCGGTAATCTAGTTACAGAATTGCAAAAAGGGTTTTTCCCTTCCTAATTGCGAGTCGCAGTCCCATGTATAAATGTTTGGTGACCGCGAATGCGGTCGCAAAACAATCGCAGTTAGCACCAGTTTCAAACTGGTGTTAACCCATTTGCAAACAGGAAGGGGTCCCCATGGGAACTCTTCCCCTTTGTGAACGGCAGCAAAAAAAAATCATTTTTTAATTTTTTAAATGCATCTCGTTTTCCTTTAAGGAAAACGGGCTGCATTAAAAAAAAAAAAAAAGTATTTATTTAAAAGCAGTCACAGACATGGTGGTGTGCTGTCTCCAGCAGGCCACCATCCCTGTGAGGGCAGCCATTCCCAATGGGGTCGCAAATTGCGACCTACCTCATGAATATTCATGAGGTAGGTCATTTGCGACCCCATCGCGAATCGCAAACAATGTCCTTGACACTGTTGTACATGAGGTTTTGCGAGTCGCAAATTGCGAGTCACTCTGATTCGCAATTTGCGAGTCGCAAAACCTGTATTTCGTACATGTGGCCCTGTATCAAACCCTAGGATAAAAAAGAGTGGGGTATGCATTCACCTCAATGCATTCTACTCTGATCTCCCTAGTCATCATTTAAACAACACAAGCCTCCACACAAGAAGCATCATTGAAAAGTTCAAAGTCTCTCTCACACTACCCTAATGCTTCTCACCACAGGGCAAGGCAGGGCAGGGCTTAAAATGAGCCGGTGGTTGCAGGTGGGGCCCATTGCCACACTTTTCTGAGGATGGAGACATATTTTTGATTGTTTGACTTTGACCCAGAACAAGAGAGAGAAAAGCACCAAAGAGTGTAAGATCGAGGAAGCAAAATAGGTGGAAAAGGGAAAATGTAGGGATGAAAAGGAACAAACATGAGTGTGATATAGGGGTATGGAGTGTAAAATGTTGGATGAAAGACACATGAGATGAAATAAAGGCTAGACAGCCTTGTTGTTTGGCAACCCAACATTCGGCAGTCGTGACAGCAGACTTCTTTGGCCCTGAGGCACTTACTGTGTCACAAATTAAGCACTGACTGCAAGCATGCCCTCTACCAACCATGCACAGGTGTATAAAGGCTTAAGTCAAAATACCAACACTCTATGTATAAAAATAATGTTTATTGAAATTATCGGCAACATGTTTAATGCTATACAATCAATAATGCAGTAAAAAATATTAGTAGAATCCTATAATGAAATGACAATCAAGTCATGAAGTCAATGCACAGGTAAAAAGGCCCGCTTAACGAGGGCAGATTTCAGGTTAATTCTGAGAGGCAGTGCACAGCACTGAGGCTTTACAAATGATGGAGTCAGTCACGCCCTTAGTCTGACTGGTTGTGTCTCGTCTCCTTTCCTCTGGAAGAGTTGGGTTGTCACATTAAGAACTTCTGCTGAAGAAGGACAGTAGTGATTTGAAGAGCACTTCTACAGTTTTGCAGCTCTGTGACTGTCGACATCTTTCAATGGTAGGCCTGTTCCATAGAGGCTACAGTTTGCACTCAGGTAGCGACGCCATTGGACCACAAGCACAGAAGCTTTGAGAAGATGTGGTTGTCAGGTCCTGCACCTGAAAGGTCAAAGGAACAAGGATATGGCATCATGAGATGTGAGAGGAAATGTTCAATCTATATTCATCAACAGATTATCTCTTGGCTCAAAAGATCGGCAGGGTATTTGCATTGAATTTTACCTTACAAAATACATTTCTGCACGATAATAAATGCTGCTTATAAAAAGTTCATTGAAAACGATCCCTTAGCTTATGTAAAACATAATCAGCTTAGATCTTTTTTGACAAGTTACCCTATTTATTAAAACTGTATGTGTTAATAAAATATTTATATACTCGAAGGCCCTATAAATTGCTCAACAGATTGTACAAACGCTCTTTATTTGACAGATGCTGCTTTCAAATACGTTCAAACTACTAATGTTCCCATTTTTGGGCAATTTGTGAAAAAATGATAAATGTCAATTGAATGGAATGGAAATTAAAGAGAAAAATGTCTTCATAAGAGCACTGCACGAACTTTATAAATATTTTATAGTCAGTGCTCCTGAAATGCGGGGTCAGGCTATAATGAGTGCCTGCCTCATGCAGGCATGTGACTTATGCAAAGCAATAAGAATTTACATTCCTACTTGTATTCTATGCTCACTTTCGGAGCCAGAAAATAATTTTCTGTTTCAAAAACGAGGAACCCACTGCTTTGTTGTGCTTTCTATCATTTTTGTGAGCAATATTTCAGGCAAGGGTGAGATTTGACTGAGCAAATGCGATGGATCAAAAATCTTTGAATTAATTGGGGAATCCCTAGAAATGTGTCTATGTAGCATTGCATTCCATTGTTTTTAGTTCAGTGGTCCTATAAAACAACAGGCCAGAATCATGCGTCTTAGCCCCACCCCAAAGTAATGGGAACACAGACAATTCCAGCCTTGTTGGACCTCATCTGACTGCAGTGCTTAATTTCTAAAAAAAAAATTGAATAAGTGCCAGGACCCTCTTCAGGAGGCCACTGGAGTTTGTGCAACCCATTGCTCCTGTCAGCACTGCCAATGACTGTATCAATACAACTACTAACTATCACATGCTTCAATTCATATTATAGAAGGCCTCTAAAGCTAGAAGAGTGGCTTGGGTAGCAGGGATTAGTCATTTTTAATGTATATCGAATTAATAAACAACTGTTGTTGTGCTCATCTCTACAAATAGCACCACCATGTGGCAGAATGTAAAAAGGGCTGCTGTTGAAAATTAAGTGCCTGTGCCAAGTGCCAGAAACCACCAGCTGAAATTAAGCACTGTCTGTAAGATTCTGTTTGAATCCTGTGCACAGCGAGGTAAACAACCTCACCTGGGCATACTCCTGCCTTTTACAGAGGCTGATTTAGACATCAAAGCAGTAAAGGATGTACATATTTGAACTAATATAAGCCACAGGAATTCCTCTGGATGCATTCCAATACCTTCATGGAATGGAAAGTGCCTAGAGCAATTACATTAATTTTGATTGATCCGCTCTCTCATCTCTTCTGTGCCAAAGGAAACAGCCTGAGACAATAGGGTAATGACTACAAATGTTCTCATCAGCACATCACTTATCAGAGGTCTAATATCTGAATTCTGAAACATGATGAGCAAGCAGGTTATGATGGAAAGGGAGGGTTACATACCTGAGCATGTAGCAGAGAAAGGCTTGGATAAAGGTGATTGTCTTGCCACAAGTTGCAGAGAAGGACCTGGCATATGTCACACCTTAAAAAAACATACAGCAAACATTTAGGTGACATTTTATAGGAATGCAAATGTTTTCACATGTCTTCAACACAAAACAATGTACAATCCACAAGCTTAAAAAATGGTCATGTCACAAAATGAACTTCTATGTATGATTTTGGCAACCATAGTCTTGTGACTGACTATAAAATGTAATTTGAGACTGCTCATCAAAAGTTGTACTTCCCCAAATGTGCTTATTATACAAGTTGTTAAATAGGTGCACTCTGCTTGTGGGGATGCTACATGGCAGTGGCCACTGGAAGAACATCCCTGAGTCACAGAATGATGTGTTGGCATTGGACAACTTGCACATGAGTAGACTCAAGCTTAGTGCAACTGGAAGAGTGTGGCAACCAATTTTCAGACTTCGGCCTCTTGTATAGCGTCCTTCCCTGCTATGGTGTTCGTGCAGTGTCCAATCAAGTTAATTTCTATCCTTTCACAAGGGTAATGATTCCTGCTAGAGCAGTGCAACTGACAACTAAGACAAAAGGAAGGCCTCGGTCACTAGCAAGCCTCCGGACAGCATCTTTGAAGGATACAGGAGAAAATGAAAATTCAGAAGTGACCTTCACTTCCATTAGGTGGGCAGTAGGACAAACATATTGCTAAGCTCCCCCTTAACAATGTGCAAGTCCCTGCTGTGAAATTCTTCTAGTGTGGAACGTGGTGCAGCACTGAACTATACCAAGCAGGCACTGAAAGAGCCATATACCTAGCAAATGCTTCATATAGTATTTTGCTCCTTCAAGAATACAGGAATATTGCACCTCAAATGTAAGGTACATTTAAAATTATTTTTATTATATTTTACTGAAATACCTAATGAGCTTTATTATATTGTGGTGGGAGATCTGTTCTTACCTGCTAAAACAATCCATGCTTCTTGTTTAGTTTTTCTTTCTGAACAGCTCTTTTAAGCTTTTACGACGCCGTTCCTGAAAAATAAATTCACACATTATTAATTTTTGAAGACAAGATGAAAATGTGATCATTCACAACTAATAAAATATTGCAGTTGTCTGACCATTGCTGACTGCCAGGAAATGCAATCAGCTCTATGTCTAAAAGGACTCAATTCTATTTGCAGCATAGATCTTAACACAAGTACTGCTGGCAGGAATCCTCCTTGCAAAGTCACCTACAGGGTCTTGTATGCCTACTCACATATCCAAGTAATCATGTTTTGGTTCAGAAAGTTTGTTTTGAATGAAACAATGGAGCACTGGTCCTACTTCTATGTCAGTATAAACAACCCAGTCCTCTGGACTGCCTCATCTCTCCCAGTGTGGTGTGTCCTGTGATGCCACAAGTGATGGGCATTGGCATGAGGGGGTGTGGTGCTCTGTTTCCTGCTCAACCTGGGTCATGAGAGGTTCTCTCAATTCCTGAACTACACATTAAAGTTATCCATACTTTTTTCTATCATGTACATTTTAAAATCAGTCCTAAAGTGGTCTACTGTCCGCTGTCGTATCCTATGTTACTGTGGGTGTGTGATAAGGCTGTCCAGTGCACCCAGCATAACTTCACCTGAAGGTGGCATAATCCTTAGACACAGGATCCTGTCCAATCAGAGACAGTTATATATATTTCCATATAGATCTGGAGAAAGGATTTTAAGAAAGGGGAATCATTTATGTTTTTTTCCGGGACTAGGTAAAGCAACCCGGTTTTTCAAGAAAGAGGAAAAAAACGCAAAGGTTGCAAAAACAACCCTGCTTCATGGGACTTTCTAATCTTTTATTAATTGTGGGAGTTTTCCTCCGAAATTCTGAGACCTGGTAGACAACCTTCACATGTCTGCAAACCTGTTATGTGCAATACAGCAGAAGGTGAAGAACTCATATTGCAGCTATTTTCAAGTTAATGCAATCGCTAGTAAATGTAAAGAATATTTATTTCTAAGAGCTTTGCTTATGTGGAACTGCATGTGATTGTTTTAAAAAATACTGCTTTTAACCTTAAAAGGTAATGGCTGTGTTGCTCTAAAACAGTATGACTTAATGGTTAAAGCATTTGAAATAACACCGTCTCCATTTTGACTTTCCATCTGATTTGATCCTCAAGGCTCCCTGTAGTCAGAGAGCATCATGCTTACGCTCTGCCAGCAGCTCTATTTTTGGATTTCCTGCTAGCGCAGAGCAGATGGCAGACACCTAAGGTGATTATATGCTTCCTTCTCTGTTATTCCGGTGCACAGGTGAATGCTGAAGGGAAGGCCTCTGTAAACATCCATCCTATTCCATTGATATATTGGTTCTCACTGGTAACAGCTCTGTTTCCCTCGTCTGCATCTGTATTCCTGCCTCTGTATTTATCTATGTTGCTCAACTTCTCTCTATATCCCTATGCAGATGTCTCCATATGTGTCTGCATGCAGGCGTGTGTGCCAGTGTGCACATCTGTGCACGAGTATGTGCATGCAAGCATGTGTCTGCATGCATATATGCGTGTGTGTCTCGGGTACTTTCTTTGCTTTCATGAACTGATTAACCAAGACAATTTTATTTTGCTTAGCCCCCTTCTAGTATTTGTGTCTTACTTTCTTTGTATATCTGATCCTTCTCTTCCTTTAGTTATGCCAGACAGATTCTGCTTAGTGGCAATTATATATTGGTGAACTGACAGCAATTTCCCATAGCTGTCAACTGGCCACAGGTCTTTAGGAGGACTTTTGGTGAGTCCTGGCTTTGTCAGCCCCCAGCGCCAAGCATGCTGGAACTTGTAGGCTCATACTTAAAAGGAGAACTTTCAAATTCCAGCATACTTGGAGCTGGTGGATGCCTGACAGACAATGGGGCTGATTCTAATTCTGGCGGGCGGCGGAGGCCGCCCGCCAGAATTCCGCCCCCATAATACCGCTCCGCGGTCAGAAGACCGCGGAGGGTATTATGAGTTTTTCCCTGGGCTGGCGGGCGGTCTCCAAAAGACCGCCCGCCAGCCCAGGGAAAAACTCCCTTCCCACGAGGATGCCGGCTCGTAATCGAGCCGGCGGAGTGGGAAGGTGCGACGGGTGCAGTAGCACCCGTCGCGTATTTCAGTGTCTGCAAGGCAGACACTGAAATACCTTGCGGGGCCCTCTTACGGGGGCCCCTGCCGTGCCCATGCCATTGGCATGGGCACGGCAGGGGCCCCCAGGGGCCCCGCGACCCCCCCTACCGCCATCCTGTTCATGGCGGCTTTCCCGCCATGAACAGGATGGCGGTAGGGGGGGTCAGAATCCTCATGGCTGCGGAGCGCGCTCCGCAGCCATGGAGGATTCAAACGAGCAGTGGAAAGTCGGCGGGAGACCGCTGACTTTCCGCTTCTGACCGCGGCTGAACCGCCGCGGTCAGAATGCTCGTTGGAGCACCGCCAGCCTGTTGGCGGTGCTCCCGTGGTCGGTGGCCCTGGCGGCCACCGGCCGCCAGGGTCAGAATGACCCCCAATATGTTTTTAATGCCTGAACACAATACCTTATGTTAAGTTTCTGATACATGTCAATACGCTAATACAGGGGTGAATATATTGAACAACTCTCCCCGCATTCTTGCCTGTTTTACTCTTTATGTGTGCACCTTGCAAGCAAAAAAGTCTGACTATGTAACAGAAGATGGGATGAATCAATCTCACCAAATTCCATATAAGACTAAGGTGGGACGGAGGGCAATGAACAAGAGAATGCAGTAAACAGAAAATGTAATAGAAAAGTAGAAAATTTAATGAAAGTATTGAACTTACATTTCTACCTCCATCTTGGATGCTCAGGTCACTTCTTTTGCTGTTGAACTGGCTGGTGCACATCAAAGTCATCTGTTAATAGGAAAGTGATCAGATAATCCTTGAGATGAATATTTTTGCCAGTTGGAACAGGCATCATTGTATAGACGCTGCTGCAATAGCATCTCTTCAATATCTCTGTACTGGTGTTGGTTGATTCTTGTTTTTGGAGTAGTTGATTGACAACTGATTGGAATCTCATTGATGATTCAGGCGTGCTGACTTTCCATCAGATAGCACTTGGAGGGCCTTCATATGTTCTGCAATGCTTTACATTGTCAAGTATTTTATGCTAAAGCATACTACTTTGGTGACAAAATCAAGAGTAAAGTCTGTGATCCTAGAATGTGTCAATTAGTTCTCATGTTCTCCATGACAAAAAACGTTTTGATCGGGTGAAATATTGTGGCTCAGACAATGTTTGATAATCATTATGGAATACGGTGCAGAAGTTAATACTTCATAGCTCGACTGCTGCCTTCTCCAGGTAATATGTTGTGTGGCTTCAGACTGTGCTTAGGCATTCCTCCAAATGTATCTGCCAATTTCAGCATTTGCTATGAACACTCAGGATCAGGACCATTCCACTGGGGTGAATTGTCTTCATTAGATTCAATGATTCAAGCCACGCTCACCCTCACCATTCATACCGTGTGTTGTTCCATCTCACTTTCACCCATTTTCTGTTCTGCTTCGTACTTTCACAACATACGGGTTAAGGCCAAAAATGATGATCCATTTTCCAGTCTCTGTTTTGCGTTGCACTTTACAACATTCAAATCAGATTCATTAAACTTCTTTCTATCTTCATGCACATACCTGTTATTCTAATAATTGACAAGAGATGCTTACTCAAGACCTCATAATGGTTCCATGCACACATGCTGTATGTTAAGGCATTGCCAACAGGAGTCTTCCTTTGTGCTACGGATGATGCCAAATGCCGATCATATCAGTGAAATGGCTATATGCCTACAGAAATGTACACGGTTGTTTTCCAAAGATTGGATTTTATGGTTTTCAACATTGTCATGTATGTCTGTTCCAATGTTTCCTACAGATAGCCAATATGGCCACTAACATACTTCCTAATTGCATTAGAAGTAACAGGATGAGCCAGGAACTACAGTTCCCAACCCAAGAGGGTTTGTTAGCCGATCTACATAACGTAAAAAGATGGCTGTCTTCTTCTCAAGCCTGTGGATTGCATCTAAGTGGTTCCACAATCTAAAAAGGGACCAAATAGAGGCCCATGCTCCTCTGACTCAGGAGTAAGTTCTTGATAACATAACATAAAAAGCCTATTAGCACTGCATACATTCAACATGAGGTATACTTAGGCGCTATGGACAGTTACCAGATATTTATTTTTAACCAACTCAGTTGGACAAAGAATTGGCCTAAACAAATTAGGTGATCAAGCTGTATCGCACTAATGACAAGCTCAGCACATTCCACTTCGGTGAATCTCCAACTCATTTAACTATATAAAAGATGGCCATATTGTTCTATGATATTATTACTATATAGTTAGAAAAAAAGTTTGTAGTGTGATAGTAAATCAGCATGTCTTTTTAGTTTCTGAGGAGGGGGTGCTTTATTTCAGGGGCAAACTTTGGTTATCCATTGTTTTTATAAGGTTCAGCCTTGTTTTTGACCATGCAATTTACTGGAGAGACCAATTTTACCAATCTTAATATATAACTCTAAAATAGAACATACGCTTGAACATTGGCACACGCATCCATACGAGCAGTGAACTTCTTTATCCATGTTCTTGTGTATTGTTCTATCAGTACTATAGAAATGATGGCAGTGTTTGATAAAACATGCCAATAACCCACCCATGTGATACTGAAATATTGGCTGCTGTTCTTTTCTTAATGTAAAGACTTCCAACCAGACCTTTGGGATTTACGAGTACTTGTTGATGGGTCACTCTCATCGTACTTGTCAGCTACCAGGGTTTTGATTAAATAATTTGGAGTAATGACATAATGGCCGCCATTAATACAGCCTATTCCGTTCCAAGTATCATGAGTTATTAGTGAAGTAGCAGAAATGCTGTACTTGACGAAATTGCCCCACCATTTAAGCTGGCTGTTTCTGTTAGATTGCAGGGATTTCTTGGCAAGTTGATTCTTTATGGGACCCAAGAGTAGAATTTTCCTTTTTGTAGTGCACACTTGAGTACATTTTATGGCAGAATGCTGCTCGCCCCATATTGATTTGCTGGAGCTGTGATAATTCAAAGAATGCTGGTAGCAAGGAGGCTGCTATACAGAAGCCAATTGAGCTTGAAGTGTCATTCATGGCTCCACTGTGAAGTGTAGTTGAGGAGTCCTTGACAAGTAGAATGAAATACTTGCAGGGCTGATCTACATGGGCAGACTCAGAGTTGTGTCCATCACCAAAGGATGGTGAAGTACTCACCCTAATGTATAAAAACTTCCCTGGGTAAGGGTGCCTGCCACCTTATAGGCAAGTGCATTTATTGTACTCTGTGGCCAGAACTAATTAACATTGCAAGTCTATGAAAGCATTTTCCTCTCATGTCCAACTCTGCTTATTCATAATTATATATAGTGCTGGCCCAGTTTCAATTTAGAAAAAAGGGGAACATTGTGATTGCTTAGGCTGATTAACATTGAATTATGCAGAAATTTACAAGAAAAGCTCATTTTATGCCGCTGAACCCTAAAGAGAACTGGTAGCATGTCTTTTGCAAGCTTACTGTTAATATATGTCTTTTTTATTTTTTATTTAATGGATTTGGTGGATTATACGTGCACTTTGCAGTAGGACACTTTTGAAGACATTATCAGCTTTAAACTGCTATTGTTAGTTCACTTTCTATTGATATGAGTATAAAGTAAAATTATACGGTTCATTTATACTGGAGTATCGAGAAACAATTGAGTTAGGTTCTTTTACTTTGTATTCATCAGAATAATTTATAAACATTTTCAGCCTTACTGAAAAATTGTCAAACTATGTCTAATGGATGTCAGATGTGTGTAAATAGAATTGTTTCAGGGTTTGACTGATTTTTAGTCACATAATTTTAAGTTTAAGCGCTATTGTGTTTTCATGCACATCATTGCTAATATTTATATGTTTAAAATGGCGGCTGAAGTTATCACTGCTCTCTAAAGTCGCATTTCAAGGGTCAGAATGTATACAATGCAGGTCTCAAATAGAGCACAACTGATAGTCTCTCTTTATGCTTGAGGTGCATCTTTGTACAGTCTCCCCTACGTTGCGTATAACTGCATCCCCCATTCAGAAGAAGGCAGTCATCTACGCAAACTGAATACAGAAGCACGTGATCCCAACTTCCGGTTCGCTTTCAGTTTCAGGCAGCAACGCTGTAATCTAACTGTCAGAGTCTCCCTGCAGCAACAAACCTCAACACAGAGGCACAAAAGCAACAGAACCATATCTCAAACATTTAATTCGGTCCTTCATGGGAATATGAGAAGTTATCTAACTTTGCTCTTGTGTTACTAATGTCATTATCAAACTCTGATTTATTTTTGACTATTATTGGAATGTTTGGTAAAAAGAAGGCGAACATAATTTATTCTGGCCACTCACCTTTATGTACTGTACAAAAACTAAACAGTGGAAGAAATTCAGTGCACTAATACTACTTTGTTTGTGGTCATTCTGAAGAAAGTGCGGCACTTGGGTAAAAAGAACCAAGGAAAAATAACGTTGCCTTGGTGTAGATCACTAGAGTTGTGTGCATCTCAGTAGCATTCAATAATTCGAAATCTCCAATTTTCTTGCTAAACACACATGAAGATTTAAAATGGTGGGATTATCAATAAATTGCAAAGGAAATTAGTTTGTGGTATTTGTACAGCATATATATATATATATATATATATATATATATATATATATATATATATATATATATATATATATTTAATCTCAGCAAATTTAGATGTGGTGAATGTGCCTGAGTTAAATTTAGACTGGTGTCCTCTAAGCTGACGCTATCGGGCGCCCTTCAATGGACCACGCGCTGAGCTCAGCTTGCTCATTAGTCGGTGGTAATTACACAGATTCTGAAAAGTGGGAAGGAACAGTTCATTGTGTACTTGAGGCATCATGGATCCTGGATGGCATGAACATACTGAATGGAAAATTCTGTTCACGCCCCCACACATTCTTAACACTTCAGCCCCTGGCTCCTCACTCTGCCCGCTGGCGGAATGTGGAGCACAGTTGGTGTCCTATTTATCATTTTTCAGCACAGGAGATTTTTAATGATGCAGCAAAGAAAAACAACCTTGTCCCTTGACAAAAGTCACTAGTTTTCGTCGCTGCTCTACATTTTGGGAAGTGTGGCTTCCTCAGCAGCCAATACATCATTTCAAAACTGCGTTGAGGTCTGGCATTAATTGGGACTATATTGTAATAACATGAACAATAAGCACCATAGTTGGAACTATTCATGCAACTTGTGTAGAAGCTGTCTTGCTTTGAGTTTTTGTAAAAAATTATTGCAGAGTTTACAGGAATCCCTGTTATAGTCGGTGACGTGCACCGGCTGACTGTCCTTCTTATCCCCCATTTGCCTCTCTCCCCAACACAAAGCTCCATTTCAAGTCTCTAATTGGTCTTTCAGAGAACCGGAAGTAGGGGCTGTTTGCTGGCATTCATTCCAGCCTCCAAGATGCTGAAATATGAAATTGGATAACTGGAACAAACAAAGGTGACAACCATGTTTGCAGAGTATGACAATCTGTCAATTCCACCAACTTAACCTCCAAGTCAGAATTATTATAAGGGCAACACTTTCTAACTGCTACTCAGTGATATATATCTTATTATCTGAATATGGATTTTTCACACACACCTCCTTTGTGCCACTGCCCGGCTCACCTTCAGAGGCTGCCTCCTGCATGGCCTGCTCATCGGAGAGGTCAAAGTCCAGCTGAACATCGGTTCCTCTCTGGACCAGCTCCTCCAATGTGGTTGGAAGAGGCGGCTTTAGATACCGCCGGATTTCCGGGTGCAGTGTGCCAATTATATACTGAATCATGTCTTCCTCGTTAGCATCAACGTACAGTCTGTTGTAGAGGGATCGCTTCCTCCACACAAACTGTTCTAGAGACTCCCATCTCCTCTGAGGGAGATCCAAGTCTCTCTGGATGGCATGTCTTACTAACAGCCTTTCGCAGTACTGTAAGAATGCCACCTTGAAATCCTGCCAGGTTTTTATATTTTCTTGCCTGTATTCCCACCATTTCAAGGCTGCCCCCTTCATGTGGCGCTCAATCTGAGACAGCCATACTTTCTCTTTCCAACCTTGCCTCTTAAAGTACTTTTCAAGGTTGCTCAGAAACTCCCGGGGATCCTCTGACATCTCTGCATCAAACTCCGGCGGTGGCAAGAGATCTACAGAGACAACTACCCAATGGTGTGGGTGACATGTTTGGAGTGAGCTGTCTTCCTGTGTTTGAGACTCAATGGCAAGAGGGCCAGAGAGTCCTGCCTCCTTTTCTTTCTCACTCTCTTCTGCTACTCTGGCAAAAGACCTTCTGCCCTCTTCTAACTGGCATGTTCGGCACAAAGCATCATCCGAGCCATCAATCAACTTTTCAATGTGTGCAAATATGCTTCTCCATGAGTGCATCTCTCTCTTGAGCCACCTTTCCAGATTAGCCAGGGTGTACTGACACCTAGTCAAACAGGCCTTCATCGACTTCTTCCACCTCTCCAACCCCATCACCTGCGACTGGTCATCCATATTAGAATTTAGATTGATCACTGACATCTTGAACCCTTTCAGCTCATCTTCCACCTGCTTGGAGACCTCAGAAAGAATGTAAATTTGGGTCTTTCTGACACGGTCCAGCATTTCTACCGGACTGCATGTCCCAATGGTCACCGTCATTGCCGGTGGCGGTTCAGCAATGGGCAAGGAGACTGTTCCCCCAGCAGCCATGATCTCTAGTCCAACAAAGTTTTATAAGAGGTCTCACAGCAAGGAGGAAGTTGACTGACAATTTCTAAAATACCCCCCCTATTATCGGGGCATGCGATCTTAACAGTGAAACATAAGACACCAGCCAGGCCTCTTGAAAGGCACTCGCGCAACCAATCCACACACTAGACACTCAATTCACAAAGAAAGCGAAAGATGAATTAGATATCACCCTGGTGTGCAGGTCCAGTCCCTTTAAAGTTCTTGAAAAGCCTCAAGGAGTCCTGATTGTTCATTTGTCTTGGCCAAGCACAGGGGTCCCAAGTTCTTGGCAGTGTTCAATGTGACGCTCCGCTGCCACACAACTGCTTGCTCCCCAGGACCAGCGCGCTGACCCGGTTCACTTGGGCAACTCTTCAGTCTCTGGAAGCCCGGCAGGTCTCCTTTCGCTGCACTCCAGAAGAACTTTCAACTTGTGGCCTCTCCTAGTCTGGTTAGAAGATAAGTTCAGCAGCCTCTTTGCAGTTCCTGAAGAGGGGAATCACTGCTCCAAAACAATCTCGAAGCTCGCCTGTTTGCAGTTCTCCCAGCCGATCTCCTGCTTTTAATCTGCCTTGATCAGTGTTGCCACTGGCGGTACTTATACTATACCTCACAGAGCTAAATATGTGTGTCCCCTCCTACATCACACACACTCCACAAACTGCTGATTGGCTGACGGCGCCGTCGCCTTGCCAACCGCAATATTTGGAAGTCTCTTCCGTTCCCCCTCCTCTCGATGACTCAGCTGACGCGATGAAGGTTCTCCGCACTGTTGCCTAGAAAGGATGTGTAATTCCCTCTCTTTCCAACGCAGCTGAACACGTAATTCAGCTATCACTAGGAGATACTGCTTCCGCCCACGGCTCATTACACGCTTCCCTCACCTGAACCTGCTAAGGGGGGGCCCTGCTTGGCAGCTCGCTGAAGCTGTGAAAGACAGCGCGCCTCTGTCCGCCCCCCTCATCGCCCACGTGCACTCACCTCCCACACAGGCGTACAGGAGAAATCGCCCACCGCTGGGAAGGCCGCGGAGCCACTTCGATTCATAGGCAGCAACTTATTTAATTTAGGATTTGAAATAATTAGGCAGGAGGGGCGCTCGAGCTTTAATTGCAGGGGGAAGGCATCTCAGAAACCGGCCTGCGCCAGGGAGGTGGTCTGTACATTATAAAGGGCATTGTTGCTCACAGGCTGTAATTGGCTTCATCAGAGAATATAAAATGGCAGCTGCAATGTCCATTTCAGACAAGAGAAGCTCAAAGAAACGCACAGATCTGAATGACACAATTAGAGGCAGAACAGGAGACCTTGGCAGATGCAGGGATGCTGCTGATGAGTGATGTGTGAGCAACAGTGCAGTGTTATCCCATGAGTATGTTTTAATGTTTATGAATATATCCCACTGCAGATTTGGAGAGAGGGTGTTCAAAGCATGGTTTGTATGGAAAGTTTGTGAATATCTTGTGGATCTACACAAACTCCTTTCTGGCCCTTTGCAAGCCAGGTCAGAGTTTTATTCCTGGAAAGAGCACAAAACATGTCTTTCAGGGTGGGAAAGGGACACCCCAGAATACAGGGATGTGTATATAAGGAGTTTGTCCATGGATAAACTATTTTCCTTGTGAAAACAAATTGTGCCTCTGCACATTCACGCTGTTAATTCACCTTCTGTAACTGTGTAATGAAAACAATAAGGTATGGGAGACATTTTTCCTCACAAAAAACTAAACAAGAATTCACTAAATATTTCCTTAAGTACATCTGCAAACGTCCGACTGGCACAGCTTTCCAGGTGCACTTTTGGAAAGTTTTTTGAATGCCCAAAAGTGTCAAAGCTGCATAAATGGGAAGGTATAATTGTCCAGTGCAGATTCACATATTTTCGTGAATCGTGTGCACATATTTTAAGAGCAGGTTAAGACCACCTGGCCCATTAAATATGTTGTTTTCCATTCTTGCCGGAGCATCATATGCTGTACCTGGTCCCCAGCTTTGCCTTTCCTCTGACACAATGTTTAAGTCCCTTTCTAAGCCCTTGAGTTTCTTCGGTCCTGTTACTGATTTTTCCCATCTGCTTATTTCCCTGTCTGAAAGGTCAAACGTACTGAGCTGAAGCGACAGTGAGCTGTGTTTCAACACTTTGCAACCCATAACCTCTTCTCTAGTACGCCACTTAATTTGCGCCTTGAAGCTTGATGAATACAGCGATTGTTTGCACTAGTCAACTAATGAACAAGCAAGCAAAATAGCACTTCCTTTACTGAAATCCTTAGATTCCTTTTTCCCTGCAAAAAACTAAGGTATTTATGTGACCATTTCTTGACATCTGCTAGGATTCTGGCCCTGTGCACCCTTCCTGATTTTCATTCACTGACACAATTTAAATACTGCACCTCAAAGACGGATGAAGGACCTCAACTCTAATTTTCTGCCAAGGTGGATGATGTACCGAGGCCCTGGTTAAGAATTAGACAGGGGGATATCTTCAGGCATAGTTGCCACGATTCTCAGGTCCAAGTGTGATGTTCTGGTCCAGTCCAGTTTTTTTTTCTCTGGTTTCTGGGACTTGCAGTCTTTTTTATAATGGACTAAGCAAGGCATCAAGTCCCAGGATTCAAAGAAAAAAACCTGGTATGGCACAGCATATCACACATGGGTCTGGGAAACTTGAGAGGGCTGTTCATTGATAAAGGGTTTTCTTATGCAGCCTGCCCCTTAACCCCTTCTAAGCATGGGGAGAGCTGGTGAAAACCTTGGTGTATTAAGCATCCCTTCCCACCCCCACTATAGCAACAACCTCCTGCACCAACCCAGTACATATATCCCACATGCTTAGAGTAGGAGATAAATATATACATTAAACTTCACAGAACTGGAAATTCCATACAGCATTTTGCCTGGAAAAGAAGGTACCACACAGTTCTTCTCAATTCATGGCATTTAACTAGTAATAGCTTGACACATGTGTGGTGATACCAGTCGGAAACGGAAATTCCAGCCACTCTGCAGCTCGGCACATATACCCACCTAACTTCTAACCAGTCTTGTGTCAGTGCAATGGTTTCTTCCAGCTACAGGGAGCAAGATATGGGCCTACCAGGGCAAGGGAGCTGCACCGACAATTGTACAGGAAGTTGGATCTAGCCTCATAGTTTCATTTGAAGTTTTTCAAAGTTATATTTTAAAAACAAGATTGTGGTGTTTTAATGTGTTTTCTTTTTCGTATGCAGCCCAAGGTGTAATTTTGTTGATTTTACTTCTCTTGGATACTTATAAGCAGATGTGTTCCCCTCCCCTATTGATTTTCCAGGTCACCTGAAGTGGGAATATGAGAGTGGACGGAGGGGCGAGGGGGATGAAATCAGAGTATTTTTTATCATACAGTTTTACTACGTCTGTGTACTATTTGACATATATGTCTATGATTGTGTGGTAAATATAGGAATATAAATTCATTGAAAATAAGAGTTGAACTGAGTTAAGTCATAAAATACAGAAATAACATAATTGGCACACAATATTACATAACCTCCCACAAAAAAACACAAGGTCACTGAAGAAACGTGGATTATTGAAAATATTCTGAAGAGCCAATTGACTGAACGTAATTAAGTCAAGAGAATCTCTAAACAAACCGAACAATTGGCCAGCCGGCAAGACCCCGCTAAAGAAATCTTCATTCAGAGAAATAGAAGACCAGCTCACTGTTCCAGTGGTACAAGCATTTCTGCTCGGAAAAAGCGCAGTTTGCTTGTTTCATTCTGCATTTGCATGGTTTTACGTTTGCAGTATCCAGTTTGAGGGGCTGTTGAACAGTCTTCTTCTTTGACTTGAAAGTCCCACAAGCTGCAGGAGTAGGACTGCACTGGCGGTTCTTGGGGCATGCAAGTTAGATTGTTGCTACAACTCAGCCGTCCCACCATTCTACTCAGAACCTGCAGCTCAGTGGTGGGTAGTACATTACTATCAGGGCTGATCTGGGCCGGAAATGTCTTTTATTGCACTGAACATTTACTCAGTGGTATGAAGTTCCAAAGCCCGGGACCTTTCCTGGTGACTCTGTCGCTTGTCCATGGCAATTGCAGCGGTCACAGGGGGGCTTCAAGAGAGAGAGAGAGTAAGTAAATGTCTCTTTTTCCATGACCATCCTTAAGTTTTTGGACCGTTGCTGCTAGTTTTTAGCTCTGAAGGTGCACTGAGGCCTGGTAAACCACCCCACTGCCCATGCTCTGATCCTTAAAAGATATATATGTCTGATTGGTTCATCCACAGTTGGCATAAGTTAACTCACTTATAAGTCCCTTGTATATGGTACCAGGGATACCGAGGGCCTGTGAGTTAAAGTATCTCTCATAGACTGAAACGTTTTCCATCAAGAGTGTGACAAAGCAAAGTATGACTCCCAGCATACCATTGCAGGCTGGCAGAGCGGGTTTCGACTCCTAACTCGACTTTGCTATTCAAAGTAATGACAAAGACCAAACCTTCCTTTTTAATATTTATAGGTCACCATTAACACAAGTCTATTAAGCCTTAGAGGCAGGGTGCATTATATTATAAAGTAGGATATGTGGTTGTGGGGACGGAAAAGTCCATCATATGGTAACAAACATGCACACCTGTCCTGAGTGCCCCATCTCTAATGTCGTCTGGATCCCTGATTATGATTTTTGTTTTTAGGAGCGAACACGGATCATGCAAGTGTGCCCTGACATAGGCCTGTCTAACAGATTGTGGTCTCTTTGTACTGGGAGGGGCGCCACAAAGCACTACCCTCATAGTGGTGAAAGGCTGCTGCATTTGCCAGAAGTTAAGCAGCACAAGCGCTAATCTGGCAGCATTCCATGTAGTCATCAGTAGTGAACAAGCCATTTTGTACCTGTGTCACTGGAGTAAGACCTATAGGCAAAATATTTTAAAGATCCACTGCTGTGTGCTTAACGTAAGTAACCCTGGCCTGGTAGTGCTGTGCAGTGTGTGTTATACAAGTGCATGGTACAATACATTGAAGATGTAGTATTGTGCGGTGTGTGTGATATGCATGTGCTGAGTGTATTTGTGTCTGAATGGTGTAGGAAAGTGCCCCTTTTGCCATGATTACCCCCCCCCCACACACACACATTTTGCCTGATATCTGAAGCTAACTTGACTGAGTGTGTGGTGGGATCCACAGTAGCCTTTGTTTGTCCCAATCTATATCTATAGCTATATCTATATCTAGATAGATAGATAGATGTAGACTAAGAAAACCAAAGGTTACAGGGATGTTATAGTTAGGTTGACATTTCACCCTGACAAAACCAGATAAATTCAGCATTTATATTTATACATATAGTTGTACTTAGGTTAAGAAACTATAACTCATGGCCTAAAGTTACTAAAGGGCTGGACTGGAATGCTGCCCTAGTGATTCAAGCATTCCCTCCAACACATTGTTGTTTATTATATTGGACATTATAATTGCAAAGTGTATGCTCAGACATGGGTCCTGTTCTCACTGTGCCATAGTACTAAACCTGCACTATACTGAAAATGCCCAAATAGGCTGAAACCTTTCTAGGTTTGCTTGTGTTCCCTTCTCAAGAGGGGCTTACCTGCCATTTCAGGATTGGCTGTTTCCAAGAGAACCAGGGTCAGGAAGCCATTTGGGGACAACAAACACATAGGTTGCAGATGGGAGGTGCTCCGGGGCATAGATGCACCATTGTCCTTTTCTCCAGGGCCCATGGGCAAAGGATGCAGTGGTGTCCTGAGTCGTGGGGTTTCTCCGTCCAGGAGGACTCACGGTCAGGGGGTTCTGTGAGTTGAGGCTACAGTCATCATCTGGGAGTCCAGCAGGGGGGGACCTAGGGTGGACTCAAGCTCAAGGGAGCTGGGGGACGTATTTGGCACCAGTGACCCCCCTCTGATTGGGTCATGGGAGACAGGTGCAGTGGTTGCTGAAGGTGTCTGGTTTTCTCTCGCCACAAGGTTGCGGGAGAAGCGACCTGCATGCAGAGGCTTCAGGTAACTTAGGGGAGTCCAAGATGGGTGAATCCTGGGTGGACTCGGAATCTAGACTGCTGTGGAACCTGGCTGGCACCATTAGTTGGCTTCCCCTTGGTTCATGGATGTCGGGTGCAGTGGTCACTTTGGGTGTTGGGTCTTTGCTGTTCTGGAGGCTGTAGAGTCCGTTCTTGAGACTTTGTTGGTGAGCAGATCTGCTGCTCACAGGAGTCTGAGTCCTCTTGGGTTTCTTGGAGCTCAGCTGCAGGACGAATCACCTTTTTGTGCAGAGTCTGTCGAGGTCAGTGTAGGAGGCTGACTCCCTATATAGTGTACGAAATGACATGCACTGTGCACAGAGTCCAGGCAATCCCACCTTGGTATCCAGAGGTAAAAATAGATAACCCAATGTTCTATTTCTGTGGTAGTGTGGTCGAGCAGTTAGGCTTATCTAGGAGTCATGCTAAGCATTTGTTGTACTCATAGTATCAATACATGAAGACACACTCAAAAGAACAATTCAAGTCCAATTTATAAAAATAACATGGATCTTTATATAATTTTTAAAACCAAGAACTTAATTACAAGGTAAGCAGTTTTTAAATTAAAAATACTTTTCAGTTTCTAAATCGACACAGTGCAATTTTCAGAATCTTGACTGTTACCCTATGGGAGGAAAACAAGAATGCAGTTTTGCAGGTAAGTAAATGACTTACAAATCCAATCTTTGGGTTATGAGGTCAACACCAGGCAAGGTTCAAATTAACACCAAGAGTGGACTCACAGCAGCACAGGGCAGCCGAGTGCAGAGGTTAAATTTAGAGTCGGGTGCCAGTGTTAACCAATGGAAACTGGGGGGGGTATGAAGATGCACTGCTCACAGGTGAGTACATGCGGCATCCAAGGTTTGTCTGGGGGGGTTGAGGTAAGCACTGGACCAGTGGGCCACTTGGACTTGGGCTGCTGCCTTAGGCCATGGGCGTCAGATGCAGAGGTGGTTCCAGTGGTGGTTTTGTGGTTCCTTAGGCAGACTTCTTCTTCTTTAAAATTGGTTTATTTTGGACAGGTCCACTGTCCACAAGTGATCTTGGTCTATATTGAAGGCAGGCAGTCCTCCCAGGGCTTTGGAGGTTGCTGGGCTGCAGGACAAGTCGTCTTTTGGTGCAGGTTCTTCGAGGGCTGCAGACAGGCCAGTAGGGCTGGGGCCCAGTCAGTTTGTGTCTTCAGTCTTCTTCGCTGGTGCAACATCTGTGGTGTCCAGCTCTTCTTAGGTCATCAGGAATCTGAGGTTTTGGTCAGGTTTTGCCACCTAAATACTGTAGTGGGCAATGGCAATGGGCAATGGGCTACCTACCTTAGAGCAACTACACCCACTATGTGACCACCTCCTTTGAGAAGGGGACCAAACCCTGACTCTAATTGGCTATTTTTACTTCCAACCAAGATGGAGGAAAATGAAATGGAGGGGTCACCTCACCTGCCACACCTGATGGGTGGTGCTGGCTGAGGGTGGCCACTCCTCCTATTCTTTCTACTTTTCCTGCCTAAAGTGGGGGCTGAACCGGGAGGCTGCCTTCTGCTGGTAGCAGCAGATGCTGGGATCGCATTTCAAAGGTGGTAAAGCCTTTGAAGCTTGCCATCTTGGCAGGGTGCCTGCCAGGTGGAGGTGTTCCACCTCTGCCAAGGAAAGGCTTTATCTTCTGGCCCCAGAGAGCATAGGCTCTCACCCCAGGGGTCCAGAATCTCGTCTGGTGGTGGCATGCTGGCTAAGAAGATGCTGAATGATGACGACGATGCTGATCTGATGTTAGTTTACTCCGCCCACTCAACCCGCGTAGTGCCGAAGTGCTCTGGTATGGTACGGGTGCGGGAGCAGGTGTGGCACTGCAGGCTGAGGGGGCCTGCCACAGCCCGCCAGTTCAGCTTGCGACCCATCCACCTACCTACCACTACCATCTAGGTCCACCCACCAGCCCACCCGTCAGTCTGCTCCTTGCGTGCTTGGCCTGCCTGCCTGCCTGTGTGCCATGATCCAGCTGGTGTCAATCCCGGCCATCTCTCCTGAGCAGGAGAGCGGCGGAGAGTTCAGTGGCCTCCCTGGCTACCATCAGCCCACCGTAGTTTGACCAGTCATGCAGTTGTCCAGCTGGCACCTAGAGATCCAGCGGCTTCCGGCTGGAGGTAGCCCAGCGGTGAAGTTAGCGTGGCCTGGCCTCAAGCAGCCACAGGAAGGAGCCCCTGGAAGCCACTGGAAGGAAGAAGACGGGGAGACATCAGAGTGGACATCAGAGCGGACAATGGATAACAGCTTGATTACCCTGGCAGAATTCCCTGACCGAAGTCAGATTTACAGTGGACCAGGAGCTCAGGAGTACAAGGTAAGGGGCGTGAGATTGTGTGTGGCGAGCGCAGTGGGTTTAGAGGCCCACTGCTGAGTGCGTGCCCCGTCCCCCTGCGGAAGCGGCCTGGGCAGGTTAGGTGCGGCTTGTGGGGTTGGTTTGGAGTGACCCGCTCGCCCCCGTTCACCCCTACCTACATACCTACATTCCTCGCTCTGATTGATTGCAGCTCAACAAAAAGGCTCAACAAAAGGCAAGCAAGCAAGCAAGAGACTAAACATCCAGCTAAGCTTAGTTCCGCAAGGCACCTAAGCCACCTACTTAAGCCACCTAGCCACTCAGCAACTCGGCCACACATTACTGCCTATGCTGTTGATAAGCAGAGATGAGATCAGGCAAAATACAAGGCAGGACTACATTTACAAGTAAGAGGAAGAGGAAGCACTGTCCATCGAAATTCAACCAAAAAGGAGACCGGGACCGGACAGTAGAGTCCTTCTTACAAGATCTTCAAGGGAGCTCTCAGAGTGCCTAGAGCCCTTCCCCCCTGCCTATTGAGCCTCTGTTTGTAATTGCAGCGGTAAAAGCGGTAAAAGCTAAGTCAGTCAAAGAGACCAATAGCCTCCAGCCTGGGGGGATGGCTCCCGCGGGCAAGGAGGATAGACATTCGAGCCTCCGTCCAGCTCTAGCCAAGCCTCATAAGATATCAGATTACTTTGGGGCAAGAAGAAGGACTACTGACTATCAAGACCCCCCTCATCAATTTCGGTTCAGAATCAGGCCCAAGATCAGAGAAGGGACCTACAGGATGAAGGAAATCATCCTCCGCCTCCATCACTCTCTCCCATTATTAGCATCCTGGAGGGTAGAACTATAAGGGCCAGCTCCATGGATAAGGATTTCAAAGACATTAAAGATTTCTAAGATTGCCTCCCTACACCAGGAGGGTCATTGCCCACCGCAAGTGGGCAGAGCCCAGTTTTATATTCCCTGGTGTGGGAAAGCCTGACCAACCAACACCCTCCCTCTTTTGGTCAGGCTAGTCCTATTAACCCACTTGGTGACGAGGGTAATGTCCCGTGGGGTAAAGGGAGAGAGGGGAGTCAGACTCCGTCAAGGAGTTCTAGATCTAAATACTGCTATTTCCCCACAATCAGTCCAAAAAATGCAGCCCAGGCGGGGCTATTCCTAAGTGCCTTGGAGGAAGGTGGGGAGGTATGGCTACCCACTCAGATTAAAGAAGCCCCCCGGGTAGCCCAAAGAAGTGACTATACTGACCCTGCTGCCACCCTGACTCCTGTAACGGATATATGGGCGGCAATTTTGAACTCTATGCAGAAAACAGTAACAGCTCTGCAGTTCTAGTCTCATAAAATGGACATTCAGGTAGACCCGTTGAACACCCTGGCAGTATTTGTTGCAAGAAGTGATGGCAAACTACAAGAATTAAATTAATTAATAACAAGGATACAAACAAATCAACTTAAGGACTTTACTATCTGCTCCTGTAAGGAGGTTGTAGATCGCATGGTACAATTGTCAGCAATCTTCGAAGATATTTTCAAGGAGATTCGCCGCCCAGGTAAAGAAGCAGGCACGTGTGTGGAGACCTCTTTGCCACTAAGTCTGCCCGTATCCCCCAAACCTCTAGCACCTTCGGAGAAGAAACAGTATAGCCCACGAGGACCCCCAGCTACGAGAATAAGTATCTCTATCGGGAACGTAATCAGAGAAACAATTCCGGCTGCCCAAGGTATGCCCCGGAACACCCCTCACAAATGACCGAACTTAGGGATTTGGAAGGGCACCCCTGCCACCAACTGACCAAAAGAGAGCGGAAGCATGCAAGGAAGGGCAGGAAGAACACTCAGGTGGCTTCTAGAGACAACACAGAAACACCATCCTGCAAAGTGCAGGAGGAGGAGATGGGTGTCAACATGCCCCCCCCAAAGGCACCACAGCCCTGGACATTAGATCATGGGAGGCTCCTACCCCGCTCTGGCAACAAAAGGGACAGAGTTGGGAGATATGGCTAGGCTATCGAAGGACCGGCAAGTAACCATTTTGTCGATGTCCTCTGAATCTAATCTGTGGAGTCAAGGACTTCCCTAGGTGGGCGAGCAGAGGGGACACCCATTGTAGGGGAGATAGAGGCCACAGCATGAAACTGCTATTTAAGGTCAGACGGAGCGAATATAGAAATAGCACAGTCAAGTTTGGCAGATAGCTTAAACCAAGGTTGGATCAAGGTTTGCAGTTGTTATGGACCCCAGAGTACAAATCCAGAGGCCCGCAAGATGTGCTCAATTGCTCTACTATTCTCAAGGTAATAAACGCACTTCCTGACCTGGCACCAGTGACTTCTGATGACATTACAGCTATAAAATGTATCCAAGCGCAGGGTAGCCAGCAATCGGATCCAACCGTCGTGATATTTGCATCACCGGAACTACCAACGCAAATCATGGAAAAGGGAAGTATCCTGAATGATTGGGGAATTGAGGTATGCTTCCACCTAGGAGAAAGATACCCGCACCCGCTGCTTCAGGCAAGTTATCCAAAGAAGAAAGAAATGATCACCTGGTCCGTCCTACGAGGAATAAATGGGAAGTCCCATTTTGGAGGACCTGGCCAAGACCAGACAGGACAGGGAGCGGCAGCCCAACCAGATTTAATAATAGAAGTAAGGGAAGAAGAGGCCAGAAGAAGGATAACATCCAGACATCCCTCAAGAGAAGGCCACCCCCAAGACAAATGGTCTTGGCTTCCAACAGCACTAGGCCCCAGATTACCCCCAAAAGCCTAAATGATAGTCCAACAGTCTTCCCCGATGCAAGGATCATTAAGTATCTGTTCAGTCGAAGCTGGAAGATGCAGAGGTTATCAAATTCCTGGGTACTTTCGATATCGTAATGCTGCAGGAAACATGGGCACTTATGAACTTTCCTCTAATTGGTTATGAAGAATTTAATAGGCCTGCAGTGAAACACAACATGTTTGGAAGGGCAATAGGAGGTTTGTCAATCTTTATCAATTCTAAGCTTGGGGCAAAACTGTCCAGAGGTCAGATGGGAGATCAGCCCTTCCATTGGGTTCGTTTGGACGGCTGGGCAAAAAATAATCATGATTCTTTAGTCCTGATCAACGTGTACATCAATCCCAAAAACAAAATGCTGGAAGCCAACAAATTGCTAAAACATCTGCTCCACATAAAAAATGCATACAATTCTGCCTATTGGCGGGTTTCAGGAGATTTTAATCTTAATATATTCCACATACCAAGTGAGGCTCATGTACAGTTAGCGGTTCCACTGCCTATTCAAAACCTACCATACCGAAGAAAGAAAGATAAAATTTACGATAAGCTAATTAAGAGCTGTGAGCTAGCAGGTTTCTTTGCGTTAAACAGGCGGTTGCTGTCAGACTCACCCCCGGTCTGCACAAGAGCCACTGAAAAGGTGGTTTCATACCTAGATTATACCCTGGTAAATGCCTATTTAAATTTGTGAGAGATTTCAGAATCCAAGATCACCCAGAAAGTGATCATAACCTGCAAATAATTACAATACAGACCCAAGTGCCTATCCAGGAAGAAACAAACCTCCTTAAAGGGGAGCTTCGTTCTGAAAATCTAAAGTGATTAAGATGGAGCTCACATTCAGTCACAGCTCAAGCAGAGGAAGCAGTTGGGAAATTGGAAAACATGACCAATGAGCCACTAAGGGCAGTTGCTATATGGGTGTCCTTCACTATATGCCTTATTAAGCAGTCTCCAGGGAGGGGCAGGTTTAGAGGGGCACACCTGGGGTACAGAAATAGCATACTCATGCCACGGGCAATACGACAGAGGAAATTGGGGGTGAAAAGGCTTCTGAGACAATTGCGGAATCATCCGACTGATGGATCAATTCTAAGAACCCTACAAAAAGAAAGGACCCTTCTAAAGAGGGATATTTGGCTCTTTAAAAGATCAAAGCAGGAAACATTATGGGCAGAATTACATTATGCATTGACATTGGCAAACTCTAGCCGGTTCTGGAGCTTGATTAACCACATTGAGAAAGGCCTCAGAGCTGCGAACAAAGTGAACATCACTGAGGAGGCATGAGTGGGATATTTGAAATCCCATTTTAAAGAAATATCCCCAACAAATACCAACTAAGCCCAATGGGAGACAACTGTGGATAGGTCTGAGCTTCAGGAGCCCATTACCTTCAATTCACTTGAAATAATCAAGATGATAGAACAAACATGCCGAGATGGCGCTCCTGGCCCTAATGGCCTTCCATAGGCCCTATTTAAACAATTTACTTCAAGATGGGCGGCTTTCTTCGCCATAATGTTCAATTACATCCTAGCAACAGGCTCCATCCCAGACAGTTGGAAGGGCTCAATAATCCACTCCATTTACAAGGGAGGGAAGGCTTCCTTACATTCCAATTATTTTCTAATCACCTTTTTGGATGCAGACTTAAAATACTTTTCCATACGAATCCTGCAGCACTTGGAACGGTGGGCCATGAACAAAGGAAGGCTCCCCATTAATCAAACAGGTTTCACAAAAAAACAGGGCACGTTAACAAACCTCATGCCATTAAGTCTGGTAATTAATAAAGCAAAGGCCACAGGGACACCCCTTTATATGCGCTTTGTGGATTTTAAGGCTGCATTTGATTGTGTTCCGGATTCCCTGGGCCAGCGGGAAACCGGCGGGAAACCGCTGGCTCCCCTTTTCCGACCGCGGCTTTACCGCCGCGGTCAGAATTGCTAAGGAAGCACCGCCAGCCTGTTGGCGGTGCTTCCGCCGCCCTCCGCCATGGCGGTCATGGACCGCCAAGGTCAGAATGACCCCCTTAGTCTGGCAGGAAATCAATCTCGAGAGGGGCAATAATATGTTTAAGGACTATTGGGAAAAAGGCATAGCCCAGCTTAAGCTGGGCGACGTGTGGGGTAGCTCACTGCCAGCTCCAGCTTTCAGAAAAGCAGGTAACAAATCAGCTAGGATTCTAAGCCGGATATGGAAACTCTGTTGAAACGATCACATGGATGGCTAGTCCTAAACTCATATGCATTGGGTAAGGAATCAAGAATTCTGTCCGCCCCACTAGCCCGAAAAACTAAACAGAGCCTCTTACGGTTGAGGTTGGGAGATATACCAACTCTTGACTTCCTACCAAAATGGAAAAGAGAGTCCAGGTTGCAACCAGAGGTATGCAGACTATGCCATCAGACCAGTGAGACCCTAATCCATGTGGTCGGCATATGTCCAGCTCTGGGAAACCAGAGAAGGGAACTACTGAAAGGAGAATTTAATGCCCTAGAAGTTCGATCCTGCAGGTCGGCTGTTATGACAGCTCTCAACCCAAGTAACGAAAAGTTAAATATCAGACTAATCCACTTTCTGAGAATCTTTGCCGCCCTGGTGGTCCCACCCAGTTTATCCAGTTCATTCTAGGTAAAGAAAGGGACTGTTCAGTTACTTAATGCCACAGCCTAGTCTATAGATATAAGGTGTTCCCGACATGAGTGTCTTGTCCATTAACTAATAAAGTATTTTATCTACCTACCAGTCAGTAACCATGCCAGGAATGTTAGGTTTGCAAGGGGCACCTCTAAGGTGACCTCTGGGTACATTTTATAATAAATCCAACACTGGCACCAGTGAGAATTGATTATGCTGAGTTGTTTGATACCAAATAGCCCAGGGATCAGAGAGGCCATCATGTAGCTGGGGAACTAGTAGTGACCGGTGTCCAGCACATGCACTTACTGCGGCTTCCCTGTACATTTAATATGTCTAAGAATTGGCAAAGACTTAATAGGGGCATATCTGCTCATGCAGATATGCCTTCACATGTAATATGATGCACCCTGCCTTAGGGCTGTAAGGCCTGCTAGAGAGGTGATTTACATATATTGCATTTTGTGTTACGGGACATGGCACACAGGTTGTTTTCCATGTCATGTTTGTAATTTTGGGGACACCTTGTCATGCTGCCTGCAATGGCAGTCTGCATAAGGCTACTGTGGGGCCTTTCAGAGTGGCACAATTGATGCTGCAGCTCTGGGAGGGTCCTCTTCAGTACCCATGCCCTAGGTACCAGGGGTACCATTTACTAGGGACTTAGAAGGGTGGCTGAAGTTGCTAATCACAGTACAGTTTTGGGCAAAGAGATCTAGCCCTGGGAACCTGTTTAGCAGGTGCCCAGGGTACTTACAGTTCGAAACCACATCATGTTCCAGGCAAAAAGTAGGGGGCTAACCACATCAAAAGAGGCACTACCCTCCCAAACAAAAGGGGATGAAACTACGCTTCCCCTGGGGAGTCTTCTTCTTCTAAGTGGAAGAACCTGGAAAGGCCATCTGCCTTGGCATGGGCAGTCCCAGGTCTGTGTTCCACTGTAAAGTCCATTCCCTGTAGAGATATGGACCACCTAAGCAGTTTGGGATTTTCACCTTTCATTTGTTGTAGCCATCTGAGAGGCCTTTGGTCTGTCTGAACTATGGGGTAAGAGCTAAACAGGCATGGCCTCAATGTCTTCAGGGTCCAGACCACAGCAAAGGCTTTGCTTTCTATGGCACTCCAATTCTGCTCTCTGGTGAGTAGTCTCCTGCTTATGAAAGTAACAGGCTGGTCATGTCCCTCATCACTGGTTTGAGCTAGGACTGCTCCTATCCCATGCTCTGATGTATCTGTTTGGACAAGAAACTGCCCGGAGTAGGCTGGAGCTTTCAGGCCTGGGGCAGTGCACATTCCATCCTTCAGAGTGCCAAAAGCCTTGTGACAACTCACTGTCCAGTTCATCTTTTTGGACATCTTTTTGGAGGTGAGCTCTGTAAATGGGGGCAATATAGGACCATAATCCTTCACCAAGTTCCTATAGTACCCAGTCAAGCCAAGGAATGCCCTGACTTGAGTCTGGGTGGTTGGAGCTTCCCAAGCCAGAATTGTCTGGATCTTGGGCTGCAGATATTGAACTTGGCCTCCACCTACCAGGCGGTCAAAGTATACAACCTTTCCCTGCACTATCTAGCACTTGCTTGCCTTGATAATGAGGCCTGCCTTCTGCAGCGCCTCAAGGACCCTCCCAAGGTGGATCAGGTGATGCTTCCTGGTAGAGCTGTAGACAGCAATATAATCAAAATAAGCTGCACTAAAGTATTCCCACCTAGTCAGGACTTTGTTCACCAACCTTTGGAAAGTGGCAGGGACATTCTTTAATCCAAAAGGCATCAGTAAACTGGTAGTGCCCACATGGAGTGGAGAATACAGATATTCCTTTTGCTCCAGGGTTTAGGCCTATCCGCCAGTACCCTGATGAGAGATCAAAGGTACTCAGATATTTGATTTCCCCTAATCTGTCAATAAGCTTGTCTGCCCTAGGAATTGGGTGAACATCTGTCTTAGTCACTGCATTGAAGCTCCTACACTCCACATAGAACCTCATTTCTCTTCTGTCACCCTTGGAGTGAGGCTTGGGGACTAAAACTACTGGGCTGGCCCAGGGGCTCTCAGAGGATTCAATGATACCCAAAACCAGCATCTTGCTTACTTCAGCTTGGATGCTCTCTTTGACATGGTCAGACTGTCTGTAAATTTTGTTTTTAACAGGCAGGTTGTCTCCAGTATCCACATCATAGGTACCCAGCTAGTCTGACCAGGGGTCAGAGACAAGAGTTAAGCATACTGACGGGGGACTTACCTGCAATCAGTCTGCTGTCGTTCTGTGAGGGTGTCTGACAAGACCACTCTTTCAACAGAACCATCTTTTGGGTTGCTGGAGAGGAGATCAAAGACAGACTCACTCTCTTACTCGTGTCCCTCATCTGTAACCATGAGCATGATCACATCAGCTCTATCATAGTAGGGTTTCAGGCAGTTGACATGAATGATCCTCTTGGGGTTCTTGCAATTGTCAAGGGAACAACAAAATAAGTTACCTCGCCTTTTCTTCAAGGATACGGTAGGTCCCAGATCATTTATCCTGGTGAGCCCTAGGAGCCACAGGCTCCAACACCCACACCTTCTGTCCTGGTTGGAATTCCACCATAGCAACCTTCTGGTCATACTAGTGCTTCTGGAGCTCCTGGCTGACCTGAAGGTTTTGGCTTGCTTTCTCCATGTATTCAGCCGTCCTGGAATGAAGGCCAAACACATAATCCATTATGTCCTGTTTGTTTTCTTTGAGAGGCCTATCTCAGCCTTCCCTTACACAAGTTAATGGACCCCTAACAGGATTCCCAAACAAAAGTTTAAAGGGGGAAAACCCTACTCCCTTCTGTGGCTCTTCCCTGTAGGGAAAAGCAGACATGGAAGCAAGACATCCAATCTCCTTCTGAGTTTTTCAGGGAGTCCTCCAATCGTGCCTTGCAATGTATGGTTAAACCATTTAACTAAACCTTTGTTCTGCGGATGCATGGGGTAGTGAACTTATACTTCACACCACATTTCTGCCACATGTGTTTTAAGTATGCAGTCATAAAGGTGGACCCCCTGTCTGATTTTACCTCTTTAAGAAATCCAACTCTGGTAAAAAAAATACCTTGGAGGTTATTGGCCACTTGAGGGGGAGTGATGGTCCTAAGAGGGATAGCTTAAAGATACCTAGTAGCATGATCCACTACCACCAGAATATATCAATTTGGGTCTAGGGGGCCAACAATATCAACCCCTGCACTTTCGAAGGGCACCCCAACCATAGGTAGTGAGATTAATGGGGCCTTTCAGGTGACCTCCTGCCTTACCAAGAGCTTGGCAGGAAACACAGAACTGGCAAAAGAGTGTCTCCTTTTGGGACATCCCAGGACAGTAAAAGTGATCACTAACCTATTATAGGTTTTGTTTTGACCTAGGTGCCCAGGTAAGTTGATGTCATGGGCCAAAGTGAGGAGAAACTCTCTGTACTGCTGAGGTACTACCACCCTCCTGGTTGCACCAGGCTTGGGCTCCCTGGCCTCAGTATACAGGAGTCCATCCTCCCAATAGACCCTGTGGGTTACACTCACATCACCCATTGCTTCCTGGGCAGCTTGCTGACTCAGGCTTTCAAGAGTGGGACAATTTTTTTTCCCTGGCACAGATCCTCCCCAGGGGGTCCCCTTGTTCCTAAGAGCTCTGCTGTGTAAGGCCAAAGCTCTGCAGGCTCAGTTCCCTCTGGGACAAACAGGCCCTCTTCCTGAGAAGAGGGGTTCTGATCTGGCATCTGTTTAGAAGCTGATCACCCGGTCTTTTTGCCTTTTCTCTTGGAGGGCTGGTCCATTCTTCCAGGATCCAACACCTCTTGTTCACATTGGAGTTTTCTTTGTGCTCTGGTTTTCACACAACCCCATTCTGGGATCCCAAGTATTCCTACATGAGTCCTCAATTCAACTTTAGCCCAAGGGGAAAACTCCAGGTCATTTTCAAGCAGACGGTCTGCAGGGATGGATGGGGACACAGCTACTTCCTTTTGTCCAACTACCCCCCCCAGTCCAAAGATGCCATGGCCATGGGATGGATCTTTGTGACATTGTCAGCAGTGGTGACTGGATAGGTCCTTCCAATTAGGTGCTGATCTGAGTGAATCAGTTGCTGGGTCCCCATGGTGACACTAGCACCAGTGTCGCTCAAGGCCTCTACTCTAGTTCTATTAATCAAGGGGTGCTGTCTGTTGTTTCACATATTAGTGGGCCAGACACCACAGAATAAATCTACCCCTCCCCCAGTGACTGTTGTAGCCTCAGTGGGTTTACTGACATGGTCAGGCCACAACTGAGATCTTATCTTTAGATTAGCAACTGCATTTACTATAGGTGGACTAGAGGCATTCCTATTGTTTTTATAGCTAGAGTGTCCAGTTCGGTGTCCTGTCGCTTTACACTCATGGCACCAAGCTTTTTGGGATCAAAGTGCTTCTCTTGATACCCACCCTTGGACTGTGTGGAGTCTCTGGGCCCACCCTTCTAAACAGGTTTTTGGGGGCATGATGAAGACTCTGACTTTTTTATGGTTCCCATCTTTCCTGTGGGGGGTGGGGGTTGGCCTCTTTTGTTTGGTCTCCCCCACCAGTGGTAGTCTTGATCATCCTTGTTTTGACCCAGTGGTCTTCCTTCT
This sequence comes from Pleurodeles waltl, assembly GCF_031143425.1. Classification (NCBI taxonomy): domain Eukaryota; kingdom Metazoa; phylum Chordata; class Amphibia; order Caudata; family Salamandridae; genus Pleurodeles; species Pleurodeles waltl. The sequence continues at coordinate 1,091,136,861 of NC_090439.1, forward strand.
TCCTCAACTTTAGAGGAGAAAGTGGACCTACATGTACCAGGAACTGATGTAGCTTCTCACTCTAACAATTATTCAATAGATGTTCATTCATGATTACATTGTAAAGCCCATCATCATCTTGTACCTTATTACCTTCTAACCAGCATACCAGCATTTTTACTACAAAGTCTACAACTTCCACCCTGACTGACTCTGTTTTTTTTTAGACTCCCCGAATTTTATTCTATATTCTCCAGTGGTAAGTCCAAAGCCCTCATTCAGGGTACCCTTTCTGAGGTCATAGGACTTAGAATCTGCCTCATTCAATGTCAGGAGTCTATCCCTGCATTTACCTAAGAACAGTTCCCACAATAGATAACCCCAATGTTTCCTATCTACTTGTCTGGCTATACAAACTCTCTCATAGACAGAAAACCATTTGATGATATCATCACCTTCTGTGAAAGGGAGGACAACTCCTTTGGGGAGTTTTAGGTTAAAAGATTTCTCTTTCTTCCCATTTATTTGTATGCTTCCAACAGAGATGGAGCCTAAGCCCAACACTCTTCTTTTAATTTCAATTTCCAAAAGTTGAGCGTCTAGAGCCAAACTTTTGGTCATTCTTTTTAGAGCCTGGTCTGCCTTTGAGGGGGCTCGAGATCTGAGGTAGGGAGCCCCCCTCCTTCTCACCTTCATTTGTGGTTTCTGGATTCTCTAAGGAATCTCCTTTTTCCACTGGATGTTCTTTTTCATAAGCTGCTACCAGATTTCTAGGTTTTTCAGTAGTAGCACAGGGTCCTGTGTAAATTTGGCAAGCTTTTCAGAGAGCCCTTAGCTGGGTTTGGTTATAAGGGGTCAGGTCGAACTCCTGATCTTGGTTCCCTGTATCAGACATTTTAGCTTACTAAAATTGAGACTGTTTTAACAACTGTTAAAAACTTTTTCTAAGTCCTAACTAAAGTAAAGTCTTTTAAATTCTTAATTACTTTTTTCGGGAACCTGACCAGGGCCCTATCAATGAATTTTATATTTTTTGTAAAATGGTCCAAAAATAAATGCAATTAGGCTAAAGACAATTTAAAGATCTATTCATGTGTTTACTTATTGAATCCCACCGCAGATCCACCAAATATAGGAGGCTGGCTCTCTATATAGTGAACAAAAATGGTGTGCACTGTGCAGAGAGTCCAGGAAACCCCACCTTGGTATGCAGAGGCAAAAATAGACAGCTCAATGCTCTACTTTTGTGGTAGTGTGGATGAACAGTTAGGCTTATCTATGAATCGTGCTAAGCATTTGTTGTACTCACAGTATCAATAAATGAAGACACACTCAAAAGAATAACTTGAGTCCAATTTACAAAAATAATGTGGATCTTTATATAGTTTTAAGACCAAGAACTTTGTTATAAGGTAAGCAGTTTAAAAAAAAAAATACTTTTCAGTTTCAAAAATCAACACACTGCAATTTTCAGAATCTTCAATGATATTCTATGGGAGGAAACAAGAATGCAGTTTTGCAGGTAAGTAAATGACTTACAAATCCAATTGGATGGCACAATCAGTGCTGCAGGCACACTAGTAGCATTTAATTGAAAGGTCCTGGGCACATATAATGCACTTTACTATGGACTTAAATATAAATTAAATATGCTAATTGTGGATAAACACCAAGGTTACCACGTTTTAGGGGAGTGAGCGCATGCACTTTAACACTGGTTAGCAGTTCTAAGGCCAACGAAAACGAATTCAACAAAAAGTGGTGGGGAAAAGGCCAAATATTTGGGGGTGACCCTGCTGAGAGAGCCATTTCCAACCCAATGTGCTTCCTATTATAACAGTAATGCAGTCAGGATAAAGAAAGTGGCTTAGTAGGGTCATTAGTTCTACGTTTGGTATGGAAATTACTAGGAAATTATATATAAGGATACATTTCTGGTTTTGCCACAGTTGTGTGACTGAACCACTGATATGCCCCAGTGAGTAAAAATACATGCTACTGACAACCTCCTTTATCTGAAGGTCAACTAGGTCAGATGTATTTCAAGGCCAGCTCAGCCTTCCATACTTTCAAAGTCTTAAATAAATTGAGTGTCAGTAAATTGGATAAAAGTAATGTGTTATACACCGCATACAGAAATGTTAGAAGGGAAGTATGGAATGTTATACAAAACTTGTGATTAGAGGAGAACAATTACCATCTAATTCAAGATACTTTAGTAACTCGTAACTACTTCGTATTAATATATAGTAATATGCTAAGATATTCGCACCAGATCTCTTTAGTTTTGAAACCTGTGATTCATGATTGTTTGGCATGATCTGGAATAATTGCTTTTGAGAGTGACTCATTCACAAATGCCACGATTAAGGGAACACTTTGTTTATCAATAACATATTCTGCACAACGTGGCTTCCCTGGTGGAGAATATAGTCATAGTTCGAACAGCTTTCTGTGTGTCTTCTTATAATATATTATATATATAGTATATTAGTATCAAATAAAAAGCAGGATGTGTGATATGTGACTCTAACTCAACTTCTGTTAGCCTGCTTCAGGAGTTGAAGGTCTGTTTCTTTCTGGCTGTTGTTAGAAATGGGGTTCTTGGTTGGCAGTCAGGTTACCCTCTGTCCAAGCAAGAACCCTCACTCTAGTCAGGGTAAGTCACACACAATCCAAAATTATCCTGTGCCCACCCTCTGGTAGCTTGGCACGAGCAGTCAGGCTTAACTTAGAAGGCAATGTGTAAAGTATTTGTGCAATAAATCATACAATACCAGAAGATAGCATCACAAAAATACACCACACAGTGTTTAGAAAAATATATATTATTTATCAGGATAATTGTAGGTCAAAACGAATAAAGATGCATTGTGAAATTGTAGAGATATCACTGAAAAGTGATATAATGGGGGTTATTACAACTTTGGAGGAGGTGTTAATCCGTCCCAAAAGTGACGGTAAAGTGACGGATATACAACCAGACGTATTACGAGTTCCATAGGATATAATGGACTCGTAATTCGGCTGGTGGTATATCCGTCACTTTACCGTCACTTTTGGGACGGATTAACACCTCCTCCAAAGTTGTAATAACCCCGAAAGTGTCTTAAGTCTTTAAAAAGCAAACAAAGGGAGTCATTCCAACCCTGGCGGTCATCGACCGCCAAGGTGGATGACCACGGAAGCACCGCCAACAGGCTGGCGGTGCTTCATTTGGGATTCCGACAGCCGCGGTCGCCCAGCCGGGTCCGGCGGTTTCCCGCCGGATTTCCCCCGGCTGGGAGAATCCTCCATGGCGGCGCTGCAAGCAGCGCCGCCATGGGGATTCCGACCCCCTTCCCGCCAGCCTGTTTCTGGCGGTTTTTACCGCCAGGAACAGGATGGCGGGAACGGGTGTCGTGGGGCCCCTGGGGGCCCCTGCACTGCCCATGCCACTGGCATGGGCAGTGCAGGGGCCCCCTAACAGGGCCCCAGCATGATTTTCACTGTCTGCATAGCAGACAGTGAAAATCGCGACGGGTGCAACTGCACCCGTCGCACCCCTGCAACACCGCCGGATCCATTCGGAGCCGGATTCTGTGTTGCAGGGCCTTTCCCGCTGGGCCAGCGGGAAAGTCTGAATGGCCCCCGCGGTCTTCTGACCGCGGAGCTGTCATTTGACGGGGTAAGTTTGGCGGGCGGCAACTGCCGCCCGCCAAACTTGTAATGACCCCCAAAGTCTCTTTCAAGCACAAAGTACCTGGTTTAAAGTGGAAAATCTCTGCAAAGGGCCACAGAAGGAGAGATACGTAGAAAAATGATGTGTGCGTCGATTTCTCCCCTGCACACACGGACTTGCATCGTTATTTTTCACGCGGGGAAGTCGTGTGTCGTTTCCGGCACGTGGACAGTCTCGTTCTGTGGGACGCAGGATTACCAGATGTCCCGGGGTCTGTGCGTGGATTCTTCGGCTTGTTTTCCGGCTGCGCGTCATTCCGGGAGGCTGTGCGTGGAATTCTCGGTCTCACGGCAGGCGTCTCGTCGATTTCCCCTCTGGAAGTCGGGCGGTGTTGTCCTTGTAAGGCCGTGCGTCGAAGTTCCGGTCGACCCGAAGGTGTTGCATCGATCAGCGTCGGTGTGCGGCGATTTTCTCGCCGCGGAGCAAGCTGTGCGTTGACATTTTCAGCGCACAAAGAGATCAAATGAAAAAGAGAAGTCTTTTTGATCCTGAGACTTCAGGGAACAGGAGGCAAGCTTTATCCAAGCCCTTGGAGAGCAGTTTTACAGCCAGACAAGAGTTCAGAAAGGCAGCAGGGCAACAGCAAGGCAGCAGTCCTTTGTAGAAAGCAGTCAGGTGAGTCTTTTAGGCAGCCAGGCAGTTCTTCTTGGCAGGATGCAGGTTCTGGTTCAGGTTTCTTCTCCAGCAAGTGTCTGATGAGGTAGGGCAGAAGCCCTGTTTTATTCCCAAATGTGCCTTTGAAGTGGGGGAGACTTCAAAGAGTGGCTAAGAAGTGCACCAGGTCCCCTTTCAGTTCAACCCTGTCTGCCAGGGTCCCAGTAGGGGGTGTGGCAGTCCTTTGTGTGAGGGCAGGCCCTCCACCCTCCCAGCCCAGGAAGACCCATTCAAAATGCAGATGTATGCAAGTGAGGCTGAGTACCCTGTGTTTAGGGTGTGTCTAAGGGAATGCACAAGGAGCTGTCAACTAAGCCCAGCCAGACGTGGATTGTAAGGCACAGAAAGATTTAAGTGCAAAAAAATGCTCACTTTCTAAAAGTGGCATTTCTAGAATAGTAATATTAAATCCAACTTCACCAGTCAGCAGGATTTGGTATTACCATTCTGGCCATACTAAATATGACCTTCCTACTCTTTCAGATCAGCAGCTACCACTTCAAAACTGTATGAGGACAGCCCCAATGTTAGCCTATGAAGGGAGCAGGCCTCACAGTAGTGCAAAAACGAATTTAGGAGTTTTACACTACCAGGACATGTAAACTACACAGGTACATGTCCTGCCTTTCACCCACACAGCTCCCTGCTCTAGGGGTTACCTAGGGCACACATTAGAGGTTACCTATATGTGGAGAAAGGGGAGGTTTAGGCTTGGCAAGTACTTTTAAATGCCAAGTCGAGGTGACAGTGAAACTGCACACACAGGCCTTGCAATGGCAGGCCTGAGACAAGGTAAAGGGGCTACTTGAGTGGGTGGCACAACCAGTGCTGCAGGCCCACTAGTAGCATTTAATCTACAGGCCCTAGGCACATATAGTGCACATTACTAGGGACTTATAAGTAAATTAAATAGGCCAATCAGGTATAATCCAAGGTTACCATGTTTAAAGGGAGAGAGCATATGCACTTTAGCACTGGTTAGCAGTGATAAAGTGCGCAGAGTCTAAAAGCCAGCAAAACAGAGTCCAAAAAGTGGAGGGAGGCAGGCAAAAAGTTAGGGGTGACCACCCTAAGGCATGTCAGGTCTAACATGTGTCCCCCCCAGCTGAAAGTGGGGAGAGCTACCCGACCTCCTGGGAGCTCTCATCGCTAAGGCGGAAGTATCTGGAGAGACCATCAGCATTGGCGTGGTCAAGCCCTGGGCGATGCTCCACCGTAAAGTCCATCCCCTGTAGGGAAATGGACCACCTCAAGAGTTTAGGATTTTCACCCCTCATCTGCATGAGCCATCTGAGGGGCCTGTGGTCTGTCTGAACCCAGAAGTGAGTCCCAAACAGGTATGGCCTCAGCTTCTTCAGTGCCCAGACCACAGCAAAAGCTTCTCTCGCAATAGCACTCCACCTCTGTTCCCGGGGTAATAGCCTTCTGCTAATAAAGCCTACTGGTTGGTCTAGGCCCTCCTCATTTAGCTGTGCTAGGACCGCCCCTATGCCATGCCATGCTCTGAAGCGTCTGTCTGCACGATAAATTCCTGGGAGTAGTCAGGGGCCTTTAGCACGGGGGCCGTGCACATGGCTTCCTTTAGAGAGTTAAAGGCTTTTTGACAAGCCTCTGTCCAATTCACCAAACTAGGTTGTTTCTTGGAAGTGAGTTCTATCAAGGGTGACACAATGGTACCATAGCCCTTGACAAATCTGCGGTAGTATCCTGTGAGGCCTAGAAAGGCTCTCACCTCATTCTGTGTTCTAGGTGGTTGCCAGGCCTTGATAGTTTCAATCTTGGCCTGGAGTGGCTGCACCTTGCCACCACCCACTAGGTGTCCCAAGTACACCACGGAACCCTGCCCAATCTGGCACTTACTAGCCTTGATGGTCAGGCCTGCCTGTTGCAGGGCCTGAAGCACCTCCTTGAGGTGGAGCAGGTGTTCCTCCCAGCTGGAACTGTAGACAGCTATGTCGTCCAGGTAGGCTGCACAGAAGGCATCCTTGCCAGCTAGGACCCCATTAACCAACCGTTGGAAGGTAGCGAGGGCATTTTTCAACCCAAATGGCATCACCCGGAACTGGTAATGGCCATCAGGGGTGGAAAATGTGGATCTCTCTTTAGCCCCCTCAGTCAGGGTGATCTGCCAGTACCCTGAAGTAAGATCAGATGTACTCAGGAACTTGGCAGCGCCCAGTCTGTCAACGAGCTCATCAGCTCGGGGGATGGTGTGAGCATCAGTCCGTGTGACTGAGTTGAGACCCCGATAGTCCACACAGAACCGGAGTTCTGGCTTCGCACCTGGGGCAGTAGCCTTAGGGACCAACACCACCGGGCTGGCCCAGGGACTACTGGATTTCTCAATAACCCTTAAAGCTAACATCTTGGAGACCTCCTCCTTGATGCTGGCCTTCACCTTATCCGCTAACCTGTAAATTTTGTTCTTCACAGGGAGACTGTCACCTGTGTCAATGTCATGAACACAGAGGCGGGTCAGTCCAGGAGTAAGGGAGAACAGGGGGGAGAACTGCTCAAACAGCTCATAGCAGTCTCCTCTCTGGTTTAGAGTCAGGGAGTCAGAGAGAATGACACCTTTCACTGACCCATCACCTTCTTGGGCAGAGAGGAGGTCGGGGAGAGGTTCGCTCTCCTCTTCCATTCCTTCATCTGTGACCAGAAGCATGTTGATTTCAGACCTCTCAAAATGAGGCTTCAGTCGGTTGACATGGAGCACCCTTAGGGGGTTCCTAGGGGTTTGGAGGTCCACTAGGTAAGTGGCCTCCCCTTTCCGCTCCTTTACTTCAAATGGGCCAGTCCAGCAGTCCTGGAGAGCTCTAGGCTCTACTGGCTCCATTACCCACACTTTGTCTCCAGGTTGAAACTCTACCAGGGTGGCCTTCTGGTCATACCAGATTTTCATTACCTCTTGACTGGCCTCAAGGTTACTTTTGGCCTCTTTCCAGAAGGGGGTCATCTGGTTGCGGAGGGCCAACATGTAGCTGACCACATTCTGGGGGGGTGCCCTTGGAGCTTTCTCCAACCCCTCCTTGACAATGCTTAAGGGTCCCCTGACAGGGTACCCATAGAGAAGCTCAAAGGGACTGAACCCTACCCCCTTCTGGGGTACCTCTCTGTAAGCAAAGAGAAGGCATGGTAAGAGGACATCCCACTTACGCCTCAGGGCCTCAGGGAGGCCACGAATCATGCCTTTCAAGGTCTTGTTGAATCTCTCCACAAGACCATTAGATTGGGGGTGATAGGGTGTGGTGAACTAGTAGGTTACACCACACGCATCCCACATAGACTTCATGTATGCAGACATGAAGTTAGTGCCTCTGTCAGACACTATCTCCTTTGGGAATCCCACACGGGTAAATATCCCCATCAGAGTTCTGGTCACCACCGGTGCAGTTACGGTCCTCAGAGGGATTGCCTCTGGGTAACGGGTGGCATGGTCCACCAAAACCAGGATGAACCTGTTGCCTAGGGCAGTTTTGGGGTCCAAGGGACCAACAATGTCGATGCCCACCCTTTCAAAGGGGGTGCCAACGACAGGAAGTGGAATCAGGGGGGTCTTAACCCTTTTTCCTGTTTTACCACTGGCCCGGCAGGTAGGACAAGATCTACAGAACGTATCTGAGTTTGCCCTTATTCTGGGCCAATAAAAGTGGGTGACAAGCCTGTCAAAGGTCTTCCCTTGCCCCAAATGTCCTGCCAGGGGAATGTCGTGAGCCAGACCCAGTAGGAAGGTTCGGTAACACTGGGGGACCACCAGCGCACGCGCTGCCCCAATGGCCGGACCTGAGGCTCACTGTAGAGGAGATCATTCTCCCAATATATGTGGTGATCGCCAGAGGCTTCACCTGCCGCCTGGGTTGAGGCTTGCTTCCTCAGACCCTCTAGAGTGGGACATTCTTTCTGCGCCTTGCAGAATTCCTCCCTGGTGGGTCACCCTCAACTTGCCAGCCAGCAAGCTCATGAGATCACCTAGGGTGGCAATGCCTTTCCCAGTTGGCTCGGGAGCCTCCTCCTCAGGAGCCCCGTCAACCACTGCGGGAACATCTGGGACCGGTTTCCCGCGCCCCTTGCCCCTCCTCTTGGCAGTTCTCTGGGCCATTGTTCCAGGCTCCAGACGCCCTTGACTTCCCTCTCGGTCAGCCATGGACCGTGTGGTCATGCAGACCCACTCAGGTAACCCTAACATCTCCATGTGAGATCTGAGCTCTACTTCTTTCCAAGCAGTATGCTCAAGATCATTGCTTAACAGACAATCTACAGGCATGGCAGGACTCACAGCTACTTTCAGAGTACCAGAGACCCCCCCCCACTCAAAGGGAACCAGAGCCACTAGTAGGTGACTCTCACGATTGTCAGCGACTATAACCTAGTGGAATGTATTAGGGACTATCTGCTCTGTTGACACCAGCTGACTCTTGATAGTAGTCATACTGGCTCCTGTGTCACGCAGAGCCTCCAACTTCTGCCCATCAATGGTAACCCACTGCCTGTACTTGGAAGTATTTTGGGGCATGTGGGCTTTGGGCACCATTTCTCCTTCTCCCAGGGACACTAGGGAAATCTCTACCTGCTCCCCAAAGCTATCTGGGTCCATCTCCCCCCTGAGCGCTACACTAGTCAACTCAGGTGTCTGTCCAGTAGTGGACTGTGCCCTCTTGGAGCACTGGGGGTTGCCTTTATAGTGACCATATTGGTAGCACTCTAAGCATTTGGGGTTGGATCTCCCTGATTTATCATAAGTCCCTGGCTTTTTCCCAAATCTGGAAAAGGAATGGTTGCTACCCACTCCCTGGGAATTCTTTTGGGGGCCTTTGGAGAGTTCCTTATCTGTAAGTTTATCTCCCCCCTCTTTCTTCTGTTGGGAACCCTGACCACCTTTGTGGGTGTCCCCCCCCAGGTACTTTTTTGGACACTCTGGTGCTAACCCAGAGGTCCGCCTCCTCAGCAAGCTTCCTGGGATCAGTCAGCTTACTATCTACCAAGTGCTGGCGCAACTCTGTAAAAGTACTATTGAGCATATGCTCTCTCAGAATCAAGTCATATAGCCCTTTATAATTATCTACTTTGTTGCCCCGCACCCATCCATTCAGTGCCTTACTGGAAAAGTCAAAGAAATCTACCCATGTTTGTGCGGTTTATTTGGTGCTGTCCCTGAACCTCTGACTGTATCCCTCAGGGGTCAGCCCAAACTTGGCAAGTAAAGTGGCTTTCTGAAGTGGGTATGTGTTTTGATCAGGTTGATCCAATGTGAGAAGTGTGTCCCTCCCCAATGGCGGCACATAACTCCACATAGCTACCCCCCCATTGCCCTTCAGGAACCTCATGAGCCCTTAGTGCAACTTCATAAGCAGCTAACCATTTATCTATGTCATCTCCCACCACAAAACTGGGCACCACATTTTTGGGTATACAAACCTTCTTTTCTCCAGCAGGTCCTGTCTGTATGCTGCCACCATTATTGCTGGATTCAGACTGTCTCGCCTTGATCTCCAGCTCCTTGAGACTCAGTTCATGAGCCAACAATAGTTTCTTTTCAGCCTAAGCTCTTTCAGCTTCCACCTGTTTGGCTGCTCTTTCAGCCTCAGCTTGTTTGGCCTCTCTCTCAGCCTCAGCTTGTCTGGCTTCTCTCTCTGCCCTCTTGTCTTCCTGTTGGGCCTCAATTTTCAGTTTTGCCATTTGCAATTGGAACTCCCTTTCTTCTCTCCTTTCCTCTGCGGTCAGGCTTTGCACAGAGACACTGCTCTCTGGTCTGGAAGGGGGCACAATTGCAGTGGTAACATCACCCACTGTTAGCAACAAATCCTCTGAGGGGCCATTTTCTGGCTCCTCTTCCTCATCATCCTCCTCTAAATGGGCTTCTGCCCAGGCCCTCAGTGCCACTTGAAAGTCCTCCTTTTTGGAGACCCCTTGGGTGGGTACTCTCATCACCCTGCAGAACCCTCTTAGCTGTTTGACTGTATATGTATCCAACAGGGCTAGGTCAAAGTCTACTACTTGAGACCCAGTTAGAGACATGTTGAGTGAGGATTTCATTTTTAAAAATTGTCAGGAAAAACAAATTTGCAAAACAAGAGATGAAAATCAAGTTGACCTTCAACTGTGGGTAGATAGTGAAATACTTAGCTACTGTATGTCACTGCATAAATACAAGTCCTATCCTCACTGCTGATCACCAATGTTAGAAATGGGGTTCTTGGTTGGCAGTCAGGTTACCCTCTGTCCAAGCAAGAACCCTCACTCTAGTCAGGGTAAGTCACACACAATCCAAAATTATCCTGTGCCCACCCTCTGGTAGCTTGGCACGAGCAGTCAGGCTTAACTTAGAAGACAATGTGTAAAGTAGTTGTGCAATAAATCATACAATAACACAATATAGCACCACAAAAATACACCACACAGGGTTTAGAAAAATATATAATATTTATCAGGATAATTGTAGGTCAAAATGAATAAAGATGCAATGTGAAATTGTAGAGATATCACTGAAAAGTGATATAAGGGTGGTCATTCCAACCTCGGCGGTAAAAGGCGCTTACCGCCGTTCAGAAGACCGCCATAACACCGCCGCGGCCGCGGTAAACCGCCACGGTCATTCTGACCCACAACAGGCAAACCACCAAAATACAGACATCCACAAAAGTCCGCCACACCAAAAGGCAGCGAGAAACTGGCGATGACCAAACCTCCACCGTCACGCCAACAGAAATACGCCCACACTATCACGTCACACAAATCCACGCGGCGGTCTTTCAACTGCGGTATTCCATTGGCGGTACACACCGCCGCGCTCAAAATACACACACACTTACAAAATACAACCACATTGGACAATTCAAAATACACACACCTGAGACACATACACACACCACTCCCACACACCCAATTAAATATAAAACACACACCCACATCACCCACAAACCTCCACTCCTAGAGATTCGTGAACACGTACTGAGAAAAGACATCTGAGCACCCAGACGCCCAATTCACTGTCACCCAGCAATATTTGCACGCACTTCACACAACACAACAATACACATCACCACACTTAGCACCACACAATCCACCCTACACATCACCCACACCACCCCATGGCACTGCAAAGACACCCCAGGTTCTCTGATGTTGAACTCAGGGTCATGGTGGAGGAAATTGTACGAGTAGAGCCACAGCTGTTCGGGGCACAGGTGCAGCACACCACCATTGCCAGGAAGATGGAGCTATGGAGCAGAATAGTTGACAGGGTCAATCTGTGGGACAGCACCCAAGAAATCGGGACGACATCAGGAAGAGGTGGAACGACCTATGGGGGAAGGTGCGTTCCATGGTATCCAGGCACAACATCGCGGTGCAGAAGACTGGCGGCGGACCCCCACCTCCTCCCCCAGAATTTACAACATGATAGGAGCAAGTCTTGAACATCCTGCATCCTGAGGGCCTTGCAGGAGTAGGCGGAGGAATGGACTCTGGTAAGGCAAATCTTAAATACTTCTCCCCCAACCCCACCTGCATGCCAACTCATACCCCCACCCTCACCCTCACCGCCATCACATCCTACTCCTTGCAACTGTCTCACCATCACAACCCACCCATCCCAACACCTAGCCCTGCATGCGTCCATAAAGCATGGACACCCATCACCTAAGCATGCCCACTGCACATACACATACAAACCCCCCCCCCAACCACCGTCACAACAGCCCCCACAAAGGAATGCCAGCACTGGGGTACACGGGCACCCACCCATTGCACGCTATGACACACACAGAAGCAATAACCATGCTTTTATACCCCTGCAGGACCCGAACGCCACGTCACCGCGCAGGAGGGTCCACAAATGTCCCCTCCACCCCCAGAAGAGGCCCACAGTGAGGACAGCAGCTCTGTCTCCCTGGATCTAGATGACCAGCCCAGTCCATCGGGGACCTCAGGACAGTCGGTTCCCCTCAGACAGTCACAAGCCACAGCAGACCTTCCCCCCTCTGGGAACACCAGCACAGCACCCACCCAGCGGGACCATACCTCTGTCCCCAGGACACGTCAATCAGAGGTGTGTCCACCACTACAAGGAACCCAGGCTAACCCACCACCCCAACAACAAAAGGGACCTGGGGGCAGTGGTAGTGGGCACACGGTCCAGGGGACGGAGGCCCAGGGAAACAGGGGAACTGGGAGGGCTGCTGTGCGACAGGGGGGGGACAGGCCAAGGGAACCCACTCTCCACGAGGCCGTCTCCTCCATCATGGGAGCATACCACCGCTCCCAGGAGACGATGGCGACGGTACTGGCCAGGTTTCAGGAAATCCAGCTTCTGCAGGAGCAACAGTATATGGGGTTCAGGGAGGAACTAAGAAACATCAGTTCCGCCATGGGTACAATCGTAGCGGCCCTGAATGAGTTAATCACCACATTGCGGAACACTGTGGCACCTCAAAGGGCCCCTGTCACTAGCATGGACCAAGAACTGGCTACCACCTCCGCCGGCGCTAGTGGGCAGGAGGCCCCGACACAAGACCAACAGGCCACCAGAACCCCACCCCCTGCAGAAGGAGAACCACCCCGCAAGCGGGCCCTGAGATCCAGGAAGAAGACAGAGTAACATGTCAAGACCCCCGCCAGCAAAGGATACCGCCCTGATTGTCATCCCACTGTCCCACCTTGTCACCCTGTCCAACCTTAAACTGCCCCTGCTCCACTTCCCACAGGCATTTGGACAATGCACCTGTGAACCTGATAGTCTGGACTCTGCCATGGACAATCCTCCACCATCACCCCTCACCGATTTGCAACCACCCATCCAAATTAGAGCACTTGAATAAACACACTTATTGCACATAAACAATCTGGAGTCTGTCTGTGATTTTAACAAATGTATTAGACATGACAGTGCCAAAATGTTTATTCACATTGTGATACCAACAAACCGCTGTCACACAGCTGTAGTCCATGGGGAAACAAAGCAGATGTCATGCAGTGGGGCCCACAGCTCTGAAAACGGAAGGGAAAGTCACAACACAGTTACCATACACTGGGGGAAAAAGTCAGACAGTAGAGAGGTAGGAGTCTTTAAGTAAATGTAATATGCCGGTGTCTACTCTTACCTGTGTGTCACTGAAAATATTGCTCTATTACTGTGTTCCTGTTGTCTATGTCGTCCTCTTCGGCTTCCTCTTCTTCACTCTCCACAGGCTCCACAGCTGCTACAACACCACCATCTGGACCATCCTCCTGCAGAAAAGGCACCTGGCGGCGCAAAGCCAGGTTGTGAAGCATACAGCAGGCCACGATTATCTGGCATACCTTCTTTGGTGAGTACATTAGGGATCCACCTGTCATATGGAGGCACCTGAACCTGGCCTTCAGGAGGCCAAAGGTGCATTCGATCACCCTCCTAGTCCGCCCATGGGCCTCATTGTAGCGTTCCTCTGCCCTGGTCCTGGGATTCCTCACTGGGGTCAGTAGCCAGGACAGGTTGGGGTAACCAGAGTCCCCTAATAGCCACACCCGGTGCCTCTGGAGTTGACCCATCACATACGGGATGCTGCTATTCCGCAGGATGTAGGCGTCATGCACTGAGCCAGGGAACTTGGCATTAACATGGGAGATGTACTGGTCTGCCAAACAGATCATCTGTACATTCATCGAATGATAACTTTTCCTGTTCCTGTACACCTGTTCACTCCTGCTGGGGGGTACCAAAGGCACATCAATGGCTCCTATGATGTTGGGGATATGTCCAAGGGCATAGAAATCACCCTTCACTGTAGCCAAATCCCCCACCTCAGGGAAAACGATGTAGCTCCGCATGTGTTTCAGCAGGGCAGACAACACTCTGGACAACACCTTGGAAAACATAGGTTGAGAAATCCCTGATGATATGGCCACTGTTGTTTGAAATGACCCACTTGCTAAGAAATGGAGTACTGACAGCACCTGCACTAGAGGGGGGATCCCTGTGGGTTGGCGGATGGGTGACATCAGGTCTGCCTCCAGCTGGGCACACAGTTCATGAATAGTGGCTCGGTCAAGCCTGTATGTCAGTATGACAAGTCTTTCCTCCATTGTCCACAGGTCCACCAGCGGTCTGTACACGGGAAGATTCCTCCATCTCCTCGCATTGCCCAGCGGACGGTGCCTAGGAAGGACAACAGCGAGCACAGAGTCAATCAACCCACAGGTACGTTCCCACAGCTTGCACACAACACGATTCACTATGCATTGAATGGTTTGTATGAGTGTTGAGGAAAGGCCTAGGTATGTGTGACGCAGTAGAAATTAAGCCATGTGGGCCCTTGAAATGGCAGCTGCCTGACCTGTGAAGTGTGACAATGGGATGTGAGGTCAATGCGCTGGCGTGGCACACTGTGGCGGTAGGTGGTCGAAGACCGCGGCGCAAACCCGCAAAGCCGCATTGGTTAACATAGAACCATATGGGTTTCACGAGCCAATGACGATGTGCGCCGGCGGTCGCGGTACGCACCGCCGCGGTACGAACCGCCACGGGCGTGACCGCCATTTTCTATCTACTTAATCACTCGATACCTGATCTTCCACAGGAGAGGACCTACACTGCAAGTGCTGCTGTGACCTCGGTCTGGAAGAGACAATGGCTGCTGCGACTGGGGAAAGGGCCCCTGCCTTCACTTCGGAAGAATTGGAGAAACTCGTGGATGGGGTCCTCCCCCAGTATGCGCTACTCTTTGGTCCTCCAGACAAACAGGAAAGTACACTGGGACCATGCTTTGTGGGCAATGCCTGGGTTGAGTCGGGTGGATGAAAGATGGTGGGGAGGGGAGCGATTGAGGCATGCATCAGACGACAGATGAGAGCATTGGCCACATGGCAAGGGTGGGGATGGGGGGCCACTCACATCAAGCATACAGAAGGTGATGATTTTTTTTCTCCCCCTGTACATGTCACATAGGTCAGTGCCCACCAGAAAATCGCTATTTGGCGTGCCATCGCCAAGGACGTCCAGACCCTGGGGGTCCACAACAGACGGGGCACCCACTGCCGGAAGAGGTGGGTGGACATCCGACGCGGGAGCAGGAAGACAGCGGAGGCTCTGCTGGGGATGGCCTCCCAACGTAGGAGGGGTGCCAGTCGTCAATTCACCCCCCTGATGTCCCGGATCCTGGCGGTGGCCTACCCCGATTTGGATGGGCGCGTGACACAAGGGGGTGAGTACACTCTCATTCTGCTGACTTTGCGCGCAGTGGAGGTGTCTGGGTGGGGGAGTTGGGCTGTTGGTATCCCTAGGCCAGGGCGATTTCTGTAGGCTAGGCCCCTCAGTAAGGCATGGCCCTGTGCCCCCGCCCCCCACCTCTGTAGGGTGCCAAGTACAGCTATTCATGGCCCTGTGTCATCTATGTGTGCAGTTGTCGTCCATAGGCTTGTAGGCCATGTCCCACTGATTGAGTAGTGGACCCCAAGTGCGCAGTGTAGTGCAGGGGGCTTCTGTGTCTGTCCTCTCCGCAAACGGTAGCGGTAATCCATGCACTCAACATGTCTTTCTTTCTCCCCCCCCCCTTTTTTGTGGTCTTCCTGTTCATGTGTGCATTAGCATCATCAGGCGGAGGAGAAGTGCCATCGGAGCACGAGGGAGCTGCATCCCACATGGCCCTGGAGGGCCATGCAACGGACTCTGAGTACACCAGTGGGACGGAGGGCGAGGGGAGCTCCACAGCGGGGACTCGTGCTGATGTCAGTGGCAGCGACTCGTCCTCTGAAGGGAGCTCCCTTGTGGTGGCTGCAACATCCGTGCCCCCCGCAACAACAGGTACAGCCGCCACCCAGCGCACCAGCACCGCCCTCCCAGCAGCCCCTCATCGTTTGCCCCGTGCCCGCTCACCCAGGAAGGGGGGCATCTCCTTCGCCCCAGGCACCTCGGGCCCTGCCCCTGTCACCCCTGCTGCCCTCAGTGAGGAGGTCATTGACCTCCTGAGGACCATCATTGTTGGGCAGTCTACCCTTTTGAATGCCATCCAGGGTGTAGAAAGGGAGGTGCACCGGAGTAATGCATACCTGGAGGGCATTCATTCGGGTCAGGCTGCCCATCAGCGATCGTTCAACGCTCTGGCCTCAGCACTGACGGCAGCAATTGTCCCTGTCTCTAGCCTCCCCCCTCCATCTTCCTCCACCCAGACCCAATCCCCTGTACCTCTGCCTATCCCAGTCACACCTACAGACCAGCCTGCACACACCTCAACACCCAAGGGAAGCTCATCCAGACATAAGCACCACACATCACACAAGCATTCACACAAGCAACATCCACATGCAGACACACCAACACCCACTGCCTCCACTGTGTCCCCCTCCTCCTCGTCTCCCTCCTCCCTCCCTGTGACGTCTCCACTCACACTTGCATGCACAACATCTTCAGCCACTACGTCCATCACCAGCACACCCACCAGAACACTCCGCACACGTGCAGTCACCACCCCCACTACCATTTACACGTCCCCTGTGTCCTCTCCCAGTGTGTCTGTCACCCCCTCTTCCAAACCACACAAACGCAGGCAGCCACCCAACCAACAGCCGTCCACCTCACGACAGCCTCCAGCCCAAGCACCTGCACCCAAAGACACCAGACTTCACACTCCTACAACCACATCCTCTTCCTCCACTCCCATACCCACTACACCTAGCCGTCCCTCTCTTTCCAAATTGATTTTCCTTTCCAAACTTGACCTCTTTCCAACAACTCCCCCACCCCGTCCATCAAATAAGACTGCAATCAGCACCTCAGCCACCACCAAACCAGGACCTATCAAGACCGTTGTCCAAGGACTGTAGAGTCCCCCACCCAAGGGCAACTAGTTCGCGAGAGGCCAAGGACACCAGAGACCAAAATCCCTACCCTGGCTCCGGCTGGAAGTGGGGTGCCACCTGGCACACCGCCAAAGGTGGGAAAGGGCCACAGACGACCAGGGAAGGGTGGGAAGGGCAGCACGCCCGACAAGTCCGGCAGCAGGCCAGCTGCCCAGGAGGGCCCCACCAGCCCCATCCCAGGTGTGCAGGAGGACACCCAGAGGCCCGGAACGGCAGGCCAGGAGGGCCCCACAAGCCAACAGACAGATGGGCAGGAAGGCCCCGCCAGCCACATGTCAGGTGGCGAGTGACATCCATGACTGGGCTGGAACCGCTGCACTGGACACTCATCTCAAGCACCGCTGAACTGGGCCCTTTCACTCAAGCACCGCTCCGCTGGGCACCGCCGTCTCAAGCACCGCTGAACTGGGCCCTTTCACTCAAGGACCGCTGAACTGGGCCCTTTCACTCAAGCACCGCTCCGCTGGGCACCGTCGTCTCAAGCACCGCTGAACAGGGCACCGCCATCTCAAGCACCGCTGAACTGGGCCCTTCATCTCAAGCACCGCTCCGCTGGGCACCGCCGTCTCAAGCATCGCTGCACTGGGCCCTTCATCTCAAGCACCGCTCTGCTGGGCACCGCCGTCTCAAGCACCGCTCCACTGGGCCCTTCATCTCAAGCACCGCTCCGCTGGGCACCGCAGTCTCAAGCACCGCTGCACTGGGCCCTTCATCTCAAGCACCGCTGCACTGGGTCCTTCATCTCAAGCACTGCTGCACTGGGCCCTTCATCTCAAGCACCACTCCGCTGGGCACCGCCGTCTCAAGCACCGCTGCACTGGGCCCTTCATCTCAAGCACCGCTCCGCTGGGCACCGCCGTCTCAAGCACCACTAAACAGGACACCGCCGTCTCAAGCATCGCTGAACTGGGCCCTTCATCTCAAGCACCGCTCCGCTGGGCACCGCCGTCTCAAGCACCGCTGAACTGGGCCCTTCATCTCAAGCACCGCTCCGCTGGGCACCGGCGTCTCAAGCACCGCTGCACTGGGCCCTTCATCTCAAGCACCGCTCCGCTGGGCCCTTCATCTCAAGCACCGCTGCACTGGGCCCTTCATCTCAAGCACCGCTCCGCTGGGCACCGCCGTCTCAAGCACCGCTGAACAGGGCACCGCCATCTCAAGCATCGCTGAACTGGGCCCTTCGTCTCAAGCACCGCTCCGCTGGGCCCTTCGTCTCAAGCACCGCTCCGCTGGGCCCTTCATCTCAAGCACCGTTCCGCTGGGCACCGCCGTCTCAAGCACCGCTGCACTGGGCCCTTCATCTCAAGCACCGCTCCGCTGGGCACCGCCGTCTCAAGCACCGCTGCACTGGGCCCTTCATCTCAAGCACCGCTCCGCTGGGCACCGCCGTCTCAAGCACCACTGAACAGGGCACCGCCGTCTCAAGCATCGCTGAACTGGGCCCTTCATCTCAAGCACCGCTACGCTGGGCCCTTCATCTCAAGCACCGCTGAACTGGGCCCTTCATCTCAAGCACCGCTCCGCTGGGCACCGCCGTCTCAAGGACCGCTGAACTGGGCCCTTCATCTCAAGCACCGCTGGCCCATTGGCGGAAGGGGCAGTGCCGCATCTGTGTCGGGCAGGGCTGCACGAAGCACTCTGGGCACCTGTCCCCCTCCAGAACCAGTGGACACTGTCATCCACTTGAGAGACTGTGGCTTTGCACTCCCCAGGATGGTACAGTGGGCAATCCACCCACTGTATGGACTTGAGAGACTGTGGCTTTGCACTCCCCAGGATGGTACAGTGGGCAAGCCACCCACTGTATGGACTTGAGAGACTGTGGCTTTGCACTCCCCAGGATGGTACAGTGGGCAATCCACCCACTGTATGGACTTGAGAGACTGTGGCTTTGCACTCCCCAGGATGGGACAGTGGCCATGGAGGCCCCTCGTGGATCTGGCGTCGTGTACTCATGTGGCTGAGGTGCCCCCCCTTCCCTTCCCCCTGAGGTGCCTGTAGTTTTTCTATCTGATGCCCCTGCAGTGTTCTCTCCGTTGGTGTCAGGTATCCTGTGTGGGCCTTGCCCATGTGATTTGGGCCCAGTGGTCCACGGACAATGACTGCTAAAAGTATCGGACTTTTAATATTTATGTATATATTAGTTTTAAATGTGTGATATTTTTATATGCCAATATAAATATTCGACTGTTCGACTGTTCGTCGAATATATTCGACTGTTTATGATCATTTCATTTTGTCGTTGCATTCTTCCGGGGGGGTTGGGGGTTTTAACAGTGATGTATTGCTATGCATTGATGTGTGTGTTGTAGTGGGTGAGGGAGGTGGTGGGTGTGTAGCGTATGTGTGCCCGTAATATTTTCTCCTCCCCCCTCCACTGTGTCGTAGGTGCAGTACCCACCGTAGTCTTCTGCGCCGGCGTTCGTGCTCCTGGTAGAGGAGCAGGAATACAATAGCTGGTAGGATGTGTAGTTCCGGTTCCATGCTGTCCAGATTCCTCGTGGGGTGTATGGAGGTGAGCGTTTTCCGTTTGAAATGTCTGTTTCCGCCGTGTTTTTATCGGCGGGGCTACCGCCCCGGAAAAGGTGGCGGATTTGTGGGTTGTGATAGGGTGGGCGGTACATTGACTCCCGCCTGTCTGTTGGCGGTTACCGCTGCGCTGTTTGTTTGTCCCGCCGTGGCGGGCGGAGTGTTAATGTGGCGGTCTCTGTTGGCGGTTTCCGCCAGGGTCAGAATTCAATTTTTTTAACCGCCAGCCTGTTGGCGGGTTAGCCGCCGCTTTAACACCGACCGCCAGGGTTGGAATGACCCCCAAAGTCTCTTCCAAGCACAAAGTACCTGGTTTAAAGTGGAAAATCTCCGCAAAGGGCCGCAGAAGGAGAGATACGTAGAAAAATGATGTGTGTGTCGATGTCTCCCCTGCACACACGGACTTGCGTCGTTATTTTTCACGCGGGGAAGTCGTGCTTCGTGTTCCGGCGCGGACAGCCTCGTTCTGTGGGTCGCGGGATTACCAGATGTCCTGGGGTCTGTGCGTGGAATTCTCGATCTCACGGCAGGAGTTGCGTCGATTTCCCCTCTGGAAGTCGGGCGGCGTTGTCCTTGCAAGGCCGTGCGTCAAAGTTCCAGTCGCCCCAAAGGTGTTGCGGCGATCAGCGTCGGTGTGCGGCGATTTTCTCACCGCGGAGCAAGCTGTGCGTCGAAATTTTCACTGCACGAAGAGTCCAAATGAAAAAGAGAAGTCTTTTTGATCCTGAGACTTCAGGGAACAGGAGGCAAGCTCTATCCAAGCCCTTGGAGAGCACTTTTACAGCCAGACAAGAGTTCAGCAAGGCAGCAGGGCAACAGCAAGGCAGCAGTCCTTTGTAGAAAGCAGTCAGGTGAGTCCTTTAGGCAGCCAGGCAGTTCTTCTTGGCAGGATGCAGGTTCTGGTTCAGGTTTCTTCTCCAGCAAGTGTCTGATGAGGTAGGGCAGAGGCCCTGTTTTATACCCAAATGTGCCTTTGAAGTGGGGGAGACTTCAAAGAGTGGCTAAGAAGTGCACCAGGTCCCCTTTCAGTTCAATCCTGTCTGCCAGGGTCCCAGTAGGGGGTGTGGCAGTCCTTTGTGTGAGAGCAGGCCCTCCACCCTCCCAGCCCAGGAAGACCCATTCAAAATGTAGATGTATGCAAGTGAGGCTGAGTACCCTGTGTTTGGGGTGTGTCTGAGTGAATGCACAAGGAGCTGTCAACCAAGCCCAGCCAGACGTGGATTGTAAGGCACAGAAAGATTTAAGTGCAAAGAAATGCTCACTTTATAAAAGTGGCATTTCTAGAATAGTAATATTAAATCCAACTTCACCAGTCAGCAGGATTTGGTATTACCATTCTGGCCATACTAAATATGACCTTCCTACTCCTTTCAGATCAGCAGCTACCACTTCAATACTGTATGAGGGCAGCCCCAATGTTAGCCTATGAAGGGAGCAGGCCTCACAGTAGTGCAAAAACGAATTTAGGAGTTTTACACTACCAGGACATGTAAAACTACACAGGTACATGTCCTGCCTTTCGCCCACACAGCACCCTGCTCTAGGGGTTACCTAGGGCACACATTAGAGGTGACTTATATGTGGAGAAAGGGGAGGTTTAGACTTGGCAAGAACTTTTAAATGCCAAGTCGAGGTGACAGTGAAACTGCACACACAGGCCTGGCAATGGCAGGCCTGAGACAAGGTAAAGGGGCTACTTGAGTGGGTGGCACAACCAGTGCTGCAGGCCCACTAGTAGCATTTAATCTACAGGCCCTAGGCACATATAGTGCACATTACTAGGGACTTATAAGTAAATTAAATAGTCCAATCAGGTATGATCCAAGGTTACCATGTTTAAAGGGAGAGAGCATATGCACTTCAGCACTGGTTAGCAGTGATAAAGTGTGCAGAGTCTAAAAGCCAGCAAAAACAGTGTCCAAAAAGTGGAGGGAGGCAGGCGAAAAGTTAGGGGTGACCACCCTAAGGCTGTCAGGTCTAACAGCTGTCCTGCTACTTTGTTGCCCACAACCCATCTTATGACATCTGAGGACTACAAAACATCTTCCAAGACGCTCTTCAGGGAAGGTTCCATCTTGTTCCAGATGGGCCTGTTGGCAGCAGCCTTTTGAAGGGCGCATAATTCACCTGCATCATGTACCCAGTGCTAGAAAAGAATGGCCTCTTTAAGTACAAAGTCCTCTCTCTATGGGAAATCTAACATCCCTGAATGTGGTAGGGAGATCCCAAGGCTCTAAAGAATAGGACTCAATGTACGGAGCTCTGTGGTGTGAGGCACTGGACCGAAACTCTCTCACAAGGATTTTGTAGGTTCTGGGCCTAGAATTTGACAGTTCTCAAAGGGTGGCATTTAGAGTCTCTTTGTAGAAAAAATATGGCAAATTGTTTTAGAGAATCCATGTGCATGGAGGGTCTCTGCAAGCTGAGTCATGGCTGAGCAGAGCATAAGAGAGGCAAAAATTATACTACAGTGCCCAAGTGAGCTGTGTTTAAGGGTGATGACCACATTTAGGGGAAAGATGCCACTGAGATTAGTGCCTTTACAGGGAGTGCAGAATTATTAGGCAAATGAGTATTTTGACCACATCATCCTCTTTATGCATGTTGTCTTACTCCAAGCTGTATAGGCTCTAAAGCCTACTACTAATTAAGCATATTAGGTGATGTGCATCTCTGTTATGAGAAGGGGTGTGGTCTAATGACATCAACACCCTATATCAGGTGTGCATAATTATTAGGCAACTTCCTTTCCTTTGGCAAAATGGGTCAAAAGAAGGACTTGACAGGCTCAGAAAAGTCAAAAATAGTGAGATATCTTGCAGAGGGATGCAGCACTCTTAAAATTGCAAAGCTTCTGAAGCGTGATCATCGAACAATCAAGCGTTTCATTCAAAATAGTCAACAGGGTCGCAAGAAGCGTGTGGAAAAACCAAGGCGCAAAATAACTGCCCATGAACTGAGAAAAGTCCAGCGTGCAGCTGCCACGATGCTACTTGCCACCAGTTTGGCCATATTTCAGAGCTGCAACATCACTGGAGTGCCCAAAAGCACAAGGTGTGCAATACTCAGAGACATGGCCAAGGTAAGAAAGGCTGAAAGACGACCACCACTGAACAAGACACACAAGCTGAAACGTCAAGACTGGGCCAAGAAATATCTCAAGACTGATTTTTCTAAGGTTTTATGGACTGCTGAAATGAGAGTGAGTCTTGATGGGCCAGATGGATGGGCCCATGGCTAGATTGGTAAAGGGCAGAGAGCTCCAGTCCGACTCAGACGCCAGCAAGGTGGAGGTGGAGTACTGGTTTGGGCTGGTATCATCAAAGATGAGCTTGTGGGGCCTTTTCGGGTTGAGGATGGAGTCAAGCTCAACTCCCAGTCCTACTGCCAGTTCCTGGAAGACACCTTCTTCAAGCAGTGGTACAGGAAGAAGTCTGCATCCTTCAAGAAAAACATGATTTTCATGCAGGACAATGCTCCATCACACGCGTCCAAGTACTCCACAGCGTGGCTGGCAAGAAAGGGTATAAAAGAAGGAAATCTAATGACATGGCCTCCTTGTTCACCTGATCTGAACCCCATTGAGAACCTGTGGTCCATCATCAAATGTGAGATTTACAAGGAGGGAAAACAGTACACCTCTCTGAACAGTGTCTGGGAGGCTGTGGTTGCTGCTGCACGCAATGTTGATGGTGAACAGATCAAAACACTGACAGAATCCATGGATGGCAGGCTTTTGAGTGTCCTTGCAAAGAAAGGTGGCTATATTGGTCACTGATTTGTTTTTGTTTTGTTTTTGAATGTCAGAAATGTATATTTGTGAATGTTGAGATGTTATATTGGTTTCACTGGTAATAATAAATAATTGAAATGGGTATATATTTTTTTTTGTTAAGTTGCCTAATAATTATGCACAGTAATAGTCACCTGCACACACAGATATCCCCCTAACATAGCTAAAACTAAAAACAAACTAAAAACTACTTCCAAAAATATTCAGCTTTGATATTAATGAGTTTTTTGGGTTCATTGAGAACATGGTTGTTGTTCAATAATAAAATGTAATCCTCAAAAATACAACTTGCCTAATAATTCTGCACTCCCTGTACTAGTAAGACCAGTTTTCATTGCCATCACAGACAAAATCATGATTTTAATCCTGGCATTGGTGTTTTAAAAAAGTACCTGTCATTCTGCGGAATCGCTTTATTTTCACTGGGAAATGGGATATAATATACAAAATTGCTCTTTAGCACACACAATTCCACGTTTTTCCATTTTTCCTTTGGCATTTCTCAAAAATAATGGCAGCATACTTGACTTATTGAAATCTATCAGGAGAAACGTGTGGAGGAGTGATAATTATCACTTGGCTCAGAAGTGTGTTCCGTACATTGCAGAGGTATTGGAGTCCAACCCCCAGGGCCTGACCATATTCTGCCTTCTGTAGTCCACTCTCAAAGGGAGCTTCTCCACAAAGTACTCTTCAAAAAGCAGCACCTCATAGTTGAGAGGCTCCTGTTGCAATAAAATGTTCTATATGTTTTGCTGCACTGATTCCTGGAACACAAGTTTCACTATAGCAAGGGGCAATGCTTAGTTTGTCAAAGAATGAGGTCTGATGCCCAAAGGCTCTGCTCAAAAGCCGGCCGCCAAATGCCAAGTCTTAAATGCATCCAGCACCTCTTTCATCCACTGCCAGACACTCCCTGCCTCTTTATCTCACTTTTGCAGGTTCTCCCTTTCTCCCTTTATGCCGGTTTTCCCGTCTTTCTTTTCCTCCATCTTTCGGTTTTGTGTGTTTTCCCTCTGGTGCTCTTGTTAAGTGTCCGACACAGAAAAATAAGCGTCAGTCCCCAACGAGAAGTGATGGTGGGCCCCATGGCCAACCACCAGCTCAAACCAAGCACTGACCTGGGGGCTTCACTTAAGCAGGAATATCAGGTGAAAGACAATGCACAAAGGAGTTTCAGAACAGTAAGAAGGTAAAGGTGACAAGAGTGCAGAGGTTAAGAAATAAATATGTGGAAGAGATTTTAGACATGCAAGGAGGGATAGCCAATACATCAAATTGTGCTATAAGTTAAATATTTGATATTTATCTGTAGTAGGTATGAGTGTTGCTACCTGGAAGAAGCCTCCGAGGGCTTGGCATACTGGTATTTCTTGGCATATTTGGCACATCTGTGGCATTACAAGGCGACAGAAAGCGTGCACGGAAATGCCTGTTCACAAGTGTCAATAAGACTTGTGAGTACTTGATAACGTCATAAATCGATGTGTGCGCGCCAAACATGTATTTACTAAATACATGAAAGGGAGGGAGGGAGGGAATTTAGATTTTTTTTTTTTTAAATATGACTGAATTTTCATAGAATGAATGCATTTCAAAAATATATATGTAAAGCTGATATGAGGGATAATCGCAAATGATGTCTGAAACCCTAATCTGCGAGATAAGTGTAACCCATCAAGCTCCGTTATCAGTAAAGCTCCTTAAACTTAGTGACATGTCTATGATTCTAATCTGTCCGGCTCTAATGTACTGCTTTAGATTGTGAGATGTGTGTACTTTATTCCCCTTGTCCCTTCCAAAGAGATTCTCAGGGTTGGATTTACAAGGCCCTACCGCCTCTTAGCGTCACACTAGCATCATTTTTTTATTCTAATGTGGTGTTAAGGAGGCCATACTCCTTCGCCATATTTACAAAGTGGGGCAATGCATGCATTGCCCCACTTTGTAACCCCTTGCACCACATTATGCCTGCGCCAGGCAAAATGCTTGCAAATAGGGCATTCCCATTTAGGAGGCTCGTAAAAATGGCGCAGTGAAATTTAGAACATTACACTGCACCATTTTTAGTGTCATTATTAATGCCTGCCTTAGACATGCCCATTACTTTCAGCTGGCCTCCCTTTACTTTTCAGGACTAGTGCCACAATCCTGCAAAGTACCACAATGACGCTATTGTCCTAACGCGCACCATGGTGCACTGTATTGTATATATGGTGCACACATGGTGTCATTAAGGGAGTGCAAGGGGCGCAAGAAAAGTGGCACGTCAAAGCTGGTGCACCACTTTTGTGTAAATATGGCCCTCAGTCACTTCATATGTCTAAGAATCCACTAGGAAGGAGCAGGATGAATAAATGAAAGATGTGAAATACAGAAGAGTAGGTAGATGTTATATTAAATGATAGTTTGTGTAAAATAGTCGTTTCTAAGCTACCTGTATCAATAACGTTTTTTAAGATATTTTATGAATTTGTACTGAAAAATTAAACACAATTACAAAATTATCTTGGGGCAAGTGACCCTGTGGCAGGTAAAACTTCCCTGACATACCAAAAAAGTGTTAGAATATGTTATCAGTGCCCTTCCAAAACCCACGGATTTTTAAGTAAATTTATGTGAAAACTGAGCACCAGGAAGCTGAAGTAATTGGAATGTCCTAGCAAAATATCACAAAATTGAGTTTTATTAAAATGTCAGGTAACTCCCTCCAAAATGAATAACCCATTTTCTCACACTGCTATTGTGTAGATATGTGTGAGCAACGGAGATTCTGATTGTGTATTATCCATTTTTTTAATCCAGCCTCACTCTCTTAATATGTTGGCAATTTAAGGCATAAGAATCTGTCTGTGTAATATTCACATGTGCTTCAAGTGGACAGGAAGGATGTGCTTTGCATTCTGCAGGCTAGGGGAAGGGGCAAGGCCCCAACTAAGGTACTCAGGTCCCTTCCCACAACACAACAAGGCAGGTTTACCAAACTGGAGATAGCATAAAGGAATGGAAGTGGTAGACCAGATATTGATCTTTATCACATATATTTAAGACTGTTTATTGAGAAAGTTGCCAGACACAACTTTACCTCTTGGCCTCTCCATAACAGCCTCATATTTTCACCTCTGCCCAACACTACTTCACCTGTTGATATCTCTTTAACACATACTCACCTACTTACTTCCAACGTATACTTCCTCATATGCAAACCTCGCCATAACAACCACTTATATGCTAACTTCTTCAAGATGCACCCTTTCTCGGTAACTAGTGCCTAATACCAATTCGCTTCATAACGTCTTCCTGATAACCACTCACATACTGAGCATAGCCAGACATCAGTTTTTATCTCCCTAATTTCCACTTGCCTGCTATTTTATGTTATTTTATGTTTTTGGCAGAAAGTGGATTATTATTGTGGGAAAGGGGCTATTACCAACTAAATAAATAAATCCTGGTTTGGTTTCAACACAGTGATTGGGAAAACTCTGCTCATCCCCTGGTACCTGTGGCACATTCAGCAGGCAATTCCCCAGAAAAATGCATGTAAAGTCCAACCAATACCAACAGATTTAAGGGTAAGAACACATCAAAGTACAATAAAATCAAAATTGTGTTACCAAAAAAGAGAAACATATAATGGTCAAAAAACACCAAGATTATTAAGGAAGGAATATGAATCTTCAACGTTTTAAGCTAAAGCACTTAGAAAAAAATAAAACACCAATGAGAAATATCAGTTTATGGTTAACTGGGATCTACGCGTGATTTCAGATCAATTGAAATGGAGTGGCGTCAGATACATCAAGCGGGTCGACCAGATCAAAGTTTTACTCTGGAACTTAGTCTATGTTTTTAGAGGTCAAAGTTTCCAGCTGGGCAAGGTCCAAGGGTGAAATCAGCAAGGGTCCCTAAATCCTGGATACATCATCATTGAGCTCCAGATGAAGCTGTAGGGTTTGACACTAGAAGCTCGGAGCAGAACAACGCTGGATTTCATAGCTGACACTGTCATTTCATATTGTATCACTTTTTGATTCTCAAAATCAACCAACGAGGCAAGGCTAGACCTCTAGATGGACATGTTACATTAAGCTCTGCTTTGTCACAAATTCACTCTAAACTTGATTTCAGCACTTCAGAAGGCAGCATGAAGCTCTGAGTGGGACAAACGTGTTTTTCTTGCTCACCTAGTAAGTGCCTTTTCTGAGAAAGCTTCAGCACATTGGCCCTGTTCTCTGGCAACAGAAAAAATTTACTAAGTCCCACTTTTCTCCAAGTGTTGTGAAAGTTTCTGTTGGTCACTCCTAAAGCCCTGTGGTCCTCAGAGCAGACTTCTAGGCACAAGGACTCTCTTCAGAGCATCTGCAGGGTTTAATCTGTAGCAGTCAGCTGGACTTTGTGTGGAGTCAAGAGTCCTCCTGCTTTTTGTGTCTCTCGAGCAGGCAAACAAAGGGCCAACTGCTTAACTCTGGGTGGGGAGCAGTTCGGGTCCCTGGATAGCAGTAGGAGTAGAAAGACATTTGGAACCTGATTTATACTTTTGTATAAAGTATAAAATATACTTGTGTGTTACACAAGTATATTTTACACATTTAGGCTTGGGGAGATTAAGTGATTTACTCAGAATCACACAATTTTGAGTCAAGTCTCGAGGATGGGATTCAAACCACGGTCCCCAGGTTGGCAGCACTAAGCAGTGAGCCTTCTCCCTGTATCTGGTGTGGCTCTTCATGACCGCTCCCCCCCACCTCTCCTCCCCCACTCCCCACATCTCCCCCACCACCTTCCAGCTCCTTCAGCTCTCTGCTGGAGCTGAGCCAATGCCAGGCAGGCCTTGTGTTTCATCAGGCATTTCTCAATGGGCTGGAACCTGGGCTTTAAGCGGGCACTTCCACGGCTGAGCATCACAGTTCTAAAAATGCAGATGCTGAGACGGTCCCTATCGGGCTCTCTATTTTTGTCCTCGCCCTCAGGGTGGTAATAAAACTTAACTCTGCAGCAGAACCACCCTGCACTGCCTTTCATGTAACTTCAAGGAGACTTGTTATACAGTTCTTTAAAAGTCTCATCATTTCAAAAGTGAAGCTTTTTCAGTATTGTATACAAAAAAAACATTGCTGTTGCTTATTTGTCTTATGCAACAACCATTGACAAAGCCAATAGTCCTGGCATGTTGTATGTGTAATGTTACTTCTTGTATTATATATCTAGATGCAATGACAGAAAGAAGCAGCAAAAAAAAAACAGTCAGGCTGCACAAAATGCTAAGCACGGATTTTTATCTTAGGTGTTTTTAAGCCAATACCGTTAATTACACCAGCTGCGCCCCTTTGAGAAGACCCCCCCCCCCCCCCCCCAACATTTTTTTCACCCCACTTACAGCTCTGGCTGGAAAGATTGGTTTTGAAACTCCTGGTGCCTCTGCCACTTTCCCCGACTCCCCGAGGTCAAAGGGAGAAGGCTCATGGGGGCTTCATGAGAAAGATGGGGAGAAAGGGGAGGTAGGAAGAGAACGCAAGGATAGAAAGAGTGCGCCAGCGGGGAGAGGGTAACGACAGTGAGGCTGGTTAGAGCATTTTCGCCAGGGCTGCTTTTGTTTCCCCACTTCGGCCCTGGCTCCTCTGGTTTTTTGCAGCATTCAGTAGGTATGGCCTTTGTTTAGTCACTGCCTGGTGCCCTCCCACTCACTCCTTGACTAATCTCAGCTATGACTCATCGAGCCGCGGAGCCCCGTGTCTGCCTTTCACTCAAGCACTTGCAAAGTTCAGGCAGAAGCGAGTGGGCGGGCGGGCTTCTCGCAGCGCGCGGAGAACTCTCGCACATGGCTGCCAATATGTCTGCGCACGATTTTATTGAGATGAGGGATATTGCCAATATGTTGCGAGGGAGGGACGGGGGCGAGGGGAAGCTGCCCAAAAATGGAGGGAATCCTCTAAGGAAAAAACACCTCGAACGTCTGCTGTGTGTTTGTGTTTACTATGAGCGCGCGTCATGTCTTTGCCTTTGGGAACATCAGTTCCTGGAAACCGATGTTGCTTTTCATCTGGAAGAAAAAAGGAACAGAACGAACCGTTTCAACTTCGTCGCAATTCATATGGGAGCAAAAATAACTCAGAATATCTTTTTTAGCAACCTCTGCTTGGAGTGTTAGAACTGCCTGGCGCTGGAACACCCTGACTGAACGGGCACATCAAGCGTCAAGGCGCACATTATCTCTACATTTTGGTACACGTAAGACCAAAAGGGAGAATAGCCTGTAAAACAGGGAGCTAAATCGATTGACGATACAAGAGCGAAGCCGGTTATAGCATTCTTTGGGAAAAGCAATGCCAGACAAAGGCTTAGCTTTGCCAACAAATGAGGCCTAGTCAAAGGTCCTACCATTACATAATAGAAAGAAAATTAGCCAAGAAAAGTAGCATAGTTTTTTCATTTATGATAGGTATCATTTTCATGACGATTACGCATGCTCTGTCAATAATGCTTGGACACTGCCTTGAGAACCTCAGGTGATTTGTCATACTCTATAAACCCTGATTGGGCAGAGCGATTCAATCTCATACTTGGGCATACAGCTGGCCCTAACAGCTGAGTCCACCGCGGTCTGTAATTATAACACTTTACTCAAGCAAACCATCACAAACCTCAATACCTGGCGTTCGCACCACCTCTTTTGGCTCCGTAGGATCACTGCAGGAAAGATGGTGATCCTCCCACGGATTCTGTCCTTCTTTCAGGCTCTTCCTGTTTCCCCCCCACCTTGCACGATTGCCCTCCTCCAGAACAACATACATGGATTTATATGGGTGGGGCAACGCCCTTGTATGAGCAGAGAGCCGAGCTATCGTCCACCGCGGGGAGGAGGTTTGGGGATCCCACACCTCCAGCGATACTACCAGATAGCACAGCTTCACTATTTGGTCGAATGGCTCCAATCAGAGTCAGAGAAAAACTGGCTTTTTTATGTACCGTGCCATTGAGGGTACCCAACTCTGGAAAATTTCCTTCCTTCCCCGATGGCAGCAGGCATGGGGACTTTATTCCTCCCCTATAATGTACACAACAATGAAAATTTGGAACGTGGTTTCTATGGGCAAGGGTCTGACATCCTTTCCATCCCCCTTAACACCTATCTGCAGGAACACAGACTTCACCACAGGGCTGAATGAGGCAGCATTCCACCATTGGTTGAGTGCTGACTGCTGCTCCGTCGGCCATCTTTTTGACAAAAAGGGCCTTATGACCTTTGAGCCACTAACACAACATTTAGGCCTGGCGGAGACTGAGAGACTTTGCTATCTCCAAATTAGACATTGGGTCTCCCATAGCTCGGTCAAACAAGGAGCGGGATGCCCTTTGATTGAATATGAAAAATGGGTCATACTTAAAAAAGACAACCCCAAACTAGTGTCTGAAATATATACTTTACTCTCCCCACCTTCACCATCCACTAAAGCCCCCAGTCAGAAACAGTGGAATGCTCACCAATGAGGAATGGGGAGATATTTATTACTGTGAGAGACACGCAGCCACCAGCACTGCCAATATAGAAACAGCCACGAAAATCATGACGTACTGGTATCTTACGCCGTCCAGATTACATTACACAGGGGGAACCCCAGGCGTAGCCACAAATTCTGGAGACGTTGTAAGCAGACAGGGACCCTGTTGCACGTTCTCTGGGACTGCCCCAAATTACAAGCCTTTTGGAACTCAGTCTTGATAGACATCAACACTTTCTTGGACACAGCTCTCCCCAGATTTCTGACCTACCCCCTTCTGAATTTATCTAAGTCTCTTACTTACCCCCTCCAGACACACAGGGGTCCCAGAATAAGTATCACTCTAGGGGCTGCACACCAAGCGATCCTTTTTCAGTGTTGGACTGACAGACTTCCAACACACAGGATGTGGGTTGACTGATTGTGGCATATTTTGAGCTTGGAGAAACATACATTTTCCCTCAGGGCGTCTCCAGTCTCTTTTCGGGAACTATGGGCCCCTCTCATCTCTTTGCTGTCCTCCGAATTTTGTGAGTTATATTGTCTGAAGTACTTGAGACTCCTTCGCCTTTCAGACTCCTAATCAAGTTTCATTCCATATGAAAACAGGTTCTCTTGCCTTTTGTGTCTGCAGCACGCTATCTGCAGGAGCTGGATACCCTGGTTCGGGTTGGGAAGGGTGGGGGGGGGGGGGTCGGGGGTTGGTTTCATTATGGACTAAGCATTCATATGAGCAAGATATGCCTTTTCCCTGCTGGCCAATGGTTGTGGGCAGGTGTATGTGTAAACCTTTAATAAAGAGCATTGACCAATAAACCCTGATTAATTGATTGACAGTTATCTCCAGAAAAACTGTGTGAGAGTTGTGCTATATGTACTATAATTATTCAAGATCCCTGCTCGGTGCATTGGGTGGCCATCTACATGAGCTCTGTATTCGAGGTGTACCTTTGGGTAAGAAAAACATACAAGATACCTTCTCAAAATATTTGGTGGCTGTCTGCATGCCACTCTCAAAACAGCTCCCCAAATGCAAAAACATATGCACACAAACAAAAACTACTGGATATGTATGTAAAATCCAATAGTCAAATTTGTGCAAAATTATTGTCTCGTGAAAAAAATGAATCCAGACCTAAAGTGAACTCACATAGCAAACAGAGACAATGGGGTTAATGACTTCAAGCAATGTCCTGTATAGTACCCTGGTATTTAAATAGGCCTGGGATTTTTTTTGGGATTGGAACAATCATATGTATTTTCCAGCATGTCGTGTTTTGGTTGCTAAATACAGTGCCTGAAACTGTGCCATTCCATATCATGGGAGCACGAAAACAATGTGAACGGAAAGAACGTGAGTGGCTGTTGTCTGCGTCTACACAATTTAGTTCTATTTTTTAGCACAAAAGGCATCATTGCATCCAAAAATGTATTCAAGAACACATTTTGTGACACAACAAATGGAATTTCACATCATTTTAACAAAATAAACTGGCAAATTCTGCACAGGACTAGGTGAGTGAAGCACAATGGACAAATGCCATCAGTGTAGTGCCACATCACTGAAAACAATGTGATGGTAATGCGGACATGGGTCAACAGCATTTGCTGGCAAGAAGACTACTGCCGGTGGCAGACTTCCGAATGAGTAGACACCAGGGATGGAGGGAGGAGTGCATATCATAAAGAGAAAGCCCTAAAAGTCGTCCTAAGCGCCACATGTCCCACACAATATAGATAAGTGAAACCACTATAGAAGATGTACAGAGAATACAGCGCCATATAGATCGTCTATTGGCGTATGACGTGGGTGGAGGGCAAATGATGCCTTAGACTAAAATTGAGACATTGGTATTTATATAGAGCACAGCAGCCTTTAATATGCCTTGAAACACTGTTATCTTGCCCTCAGAAAATGTGAAAGGGTATGAATGTAAGTATTAGAAGGGTGATGGTGAATGTGAAATATATGTAGAGAGTTGGGGGATGTGTATGAGCAGGGGTGTAGCTATAAATAGTGCAGCAAGTGAAGTGGTACCATCGCCCAAAGGACTGAGGTTACAACTGCACTAGAAATATAAGCTGTTTCCTACTACCAGACCAGGGGATGGGGTGACCACAGAAGTGTCTAACCACAGCTGTCTTGACTGGAAAATGGTGTTGGGTGCAGGGCTAGGCCATATGCCCTTGTTAAAGCAGATCTGCCCAGCAGTGAAGTTCATGTGGGAAACTGACTGTGCATGGAGGGGGAGGATGAGGAAGCCGGTGGTAGGTGCATTTGTAGCTGTTGTCCATGAAGGCAAATGAGGTGTTCTGATTGTGGTGCAGCAAGATGAATCGCAACTAAGATGTCCATTGATAGGTCCTACACATTGGTCCACTTGGCAGCTTTACATTGTCAGAGTGACACAGTGAATGTCTTGATGGTCTGGAGGTGGATGTTCAAGCAAGACCTAGGGTTGTAAGAATAGAGCCAAACTCTTCTTCCTGCATCAGGACCTGAAGATGAAGCAATGGCTTAAGTACCACTCTAGCATGAGCTAAGGTCAAGGAAGGATACATTATAGATTCTAAAATAATATTACGCTGTTAGCGACACCCCGATTTTTGCTTTTCATCAGCAATAATTAACTATATCTAATATGGGCGTATTCAATGAGTAGCCATGGTTACACGGTGTCCCTAAACACAATAAGTGAAAATACGTGCACGCTCGCAGAATGTTATAAAGAGTCATAATACAACTGCTGCTGGCTTGTAGGAATATAGAATAAATCTGCCATACTTCTGCCATACACCTACCGTGTCTAAGAACCCACCATCACTGAGGAAAATGAGCTGATGCAGCAAAACAAAAGAAAATAGACCCAAAGCAGGCTTCCGGTGCCATGTAAAAATGCAAACGGTTCTGAGGATGTGCACAGGAGGCGAATGTGCCATATGAACAACTTATCAATGGGTCTTTATCACTCACAATTTGATTTTCTTCCATATTCATGACTTTCTCACAGCCATGCAATCTCATCAGCAATATGCTTTGGATACATCCAACATGGATGTCTTCGACCCAAAACATATGACTTGTAGAAGCCCTTAATAACTTCATCAGCTTATAAAAAGCAACACTACAGCACAAGGCCACAAGCAAGTGGAGAGGGGTTGCATTATGGATCTGATGTCACAGTCAGTCATTGACAGAGGAATACAACCAATTTGTTGGTACATTAGATTTACAAGTTACCAGGTCCGCCTGGCATCATGTCAGTAATGCCAAGGCTCCATGTTCCAGTTTGCGGTACTGGAAGCTCTGGTAGAACTGAGGGAAGACATGAAGAGACAAAGTACATACAACCACAGCAGTGCACAACCCCCAGAGTGGACGAGTGGCACTCAGTGCCAGAGAGACAAAGGGGATTCAGTTTGGAAAATCCATCTCCTGTCGAGCTTTGATAACTGAGCAGAAAGCATAAGGTCGCACTGGGAGAGTTGGGAAGAGGGACCTCAGATTGAGTGTGAGTGCTCCTCTGAGTCCACCTCCCGGATCTGAGTGTACACCTGATAACCAGCGAGCACACATGGGGCTCAATCAGTGCTTGGTCATCTTCCGACTAATCACAGGGTGGCCGCCATCTTGTGTCACTCATACCTCCAGGGCATGGTGCAAACATCTCCATTTTGCCTTTTCTGCAGCACCCACTCGTCGCCCGCCTTCAGCTCCTCGTGAGTTCAGTGTCCCCCTGCAGCAAACTGGGTGAGTTGGGGACTGTAGGGTCTACAGTGCTCACATTTCCACTGATAAGAACAATTTCCGTATTTACGAGGCGCTAGTGCTCGAGAATACCAGATAAAACAAAGACTGAACAGCGTTCATACCAGACTTGCAGAGGTCAGGCATGCATGTGTGTGGTCAGGGATGCATGTGTGTTTTGGTGCACTGCCTGGTTGAATCAATGCGTTTTGTAACCATGCTTCAACTGGAACCCAGACCTACTGTGAATTTCCTAACACCTTGTATGCTGATCTGTATCAAAACTATCCTGTAAACCAAGTCCTTTACATAGCGAAATAAGTATTTATTTGGGAGGCGGTGGCTGCAGGCGGTGCAGACCTGTATCTATGTTCTTTGAATGCATGTTATATTCTCTGGCCCACTATCATGCCTAAAATCAAAGAGACCTACATAGAAAGCAAATAGTTGTTGATCGTGCTCTTTATATTTTGATCAGATATAACAGTCATCGGTTTTGTAACAAGCTTTCATCATGTATGGAGAACTTCCTATTAAACGGCATATAGCCTGTTCATTGGTGCGCTAGGTGTATGAGTCCGCCTGTGGAGTGTTTGTAGTGCTCTGCATGGACGTTTAATCATCTATGAATTGCAATGGACGTGAATTGTCACAGTTTATGCAAATTGGGAAAGGCTATTTCTGTGGCTAGAAGTGATACTTCTTTGGCTCTGGCATCTCAAATGGACACTGGTGCAATCAGTGAGCCCATCTCAAAGATGGTGGGCGATTGGAAGATAGACAATTGTTCAGCCTAACAGCGTCAGCACGCACCACACAAAGATGGTGCCCAGGTGAGAGGACAGTTATTTGTTTCTTCTCCCAGTATCAGCATGCCCCTGGTGGGAGTACAGGTACCACGCTATTGTACTACTTACAACATTAATTTGTTTGCTTAGAATCAACATTTGGTTGTTATTTCAAATATGGTGACTGTGGAATCTTCTAGTCCTGTTATTAATAGTGCATATCGTATGTAGGAATGGGCTTGCTGGCCCATGTACTAGCAGATTCTCACAGCAGCTCCAATTGTTTTCCTGACTGACAGGATGTCATCTGAGCACCAAGCTCCTGCTCTAGATCTCCAAGTTATCATTTTTTAACTAAAAGTCATTGTTGTATAGTGTTTTGTGCACTGCGTTGAATTGTCTGTGAGTAAATGGTCATGGTCCACCACAGGTTTTTCAGGAAGCCAAGGACTTACAAAGATAATTTTGCACTTATATTCCGCCCAGTCAAGCTAAAGCCATAAAGTATATCACCTAACTTCCCTGTGTTCGCTTCCTAATTGCTCTATGATATTCCACAGCTCTGCTCCGTAGTGCATGATATATTGCAAACATCTCCTAATACATCCATGAATAGTTTTTTGACCTCAGACGTTCCTTCAGTCAGTTATGTACTTGGTTCTAGACCACAGTCCTACTTAGCTGGAGCTGACTACAGGGGGTGTTTATGAGCAGGCAGCACACCTCCTTTGTCCAAGTGTTGCACCAGCAACAGGCTCCTTTAATAAGGTGATGCCTCTTCCATACAGCCCTGCCAAAAGCTACCTGAAGCACCAGGCAAGTTTAAAAAGATAGTTCCATTCCATTGAGAGTTTTGTTAATCAGAACCACATACACAGCAACCTGGCTTCAGGAGGGGGAGAGGACTAAGAAGAATAGATTTATGAAGGTGGCTAGGGGGGCAGCTATCTCCTGTGTGTTATGTCTGTTATTGAAAACCAAACTGTCCTAATGCTATTTATACACTAGGAATCCCTCACCCTGCGATACCCTAAGCCTGCTTTTCTCTGCGCCCAAGCTCTGCATGCGTACACATGCATGCACGCGCATGCACACACACCCGCACACACACCCACACGCACATACACACACACCCCTCTCACATTGCATGGCTCAAACTCCAGGGATAGAAGGGTTTCCAGTCAGAGGAGATAAACATGAACTGTGAAGTAGCATTTAGTCTATGATTCTCTGATCAGCTTCCATGAGTATAGGACTGTTAGTCACTCATGCTGAAAAGTGCATTACTTTGAGTAGAGCCTAGCATGTAGAAACCAGCGTATGAGCAAAAGCACCAACCAATGGACTTGAGTCCTGATTCTCCTGTGCAGGAAAAGGATGAAAGCATCAGCCAGGAGATCCAGTGTCACCCGCTTGCCAGGGGCGTTCCTCGGTCTGTCTGATAACAATGTTGATTGTAAAAGCAGTTGTTCATGTTTGCCAGGCAGAAGCAAACCTAAACTATTAGATACTATAATATTTGACATTAAAATAAAAAATGTTGATTTCACTTCCAAAGAAGGTTATTAACCTGCCATTTTTTCATTTAAGGGTATGTTGGACTAAGCTTTAAAAATTCCTAATGCCTTTCAAGCCACACCTCCTTCCTATTACACATTGACCACTGTGACTGAGTGCCTCTACCAGGATATTGGCCTTCAACTTCAAGAGAATTTTTGTGCAGCAGGTGCAAACCTCAATAAAACGGGGACCTGATGGTTAATGCCGTCCTTTGCAAAATGAGCAGTGATTTTATGATGAATGCTTTCGAATGGCTAGAAAAGTAAAGACTTAAGCATGAGGAAGATCGCATTGTGCAAGTCAACAATGCTTCCAAAGGTAAGTATCGGATAAGGTAGAAGCATCGGGTAAGACATAAGCATCAGTAAAATAGAAGCAGCAATGAAATCTTGGTGAAAAATCAACATAGTTTAGGTGGGCAAAGGTGTTTCCTTGTCAAACATTTGAGAACGCTTAAGGAAGGAAGATATCTCAACATTAGATGTCAGAGAACAGCATTAAACAGAATATGGAGTCATGTAAAGCGTGTTGCACATTTCAGGATTCTACAATACATAACTTTCAAGTATTGTGCCTTTTCATCCCTAGCTTAATATTGGCCTTGTAGGGAGTCCTTCATCTTCATTAAAAGACACAGTCCTGAAGATGGCCTTTTTCTTTTATTAAGTCCTGCTTTAAGTACACAAATCATAATTCCCTAACCTAAATTTGCAACAGCTTAGAACAAGTCTTTGCTGCATTTTGTTAGATATTAACTGTTTAATTAATTGGTGAACCTAGATTTTTAGTATGAATGTTAATATAATGATTTTTAGAAAAGTTGGTAATGAGTGGAGATGCCACCATAAAATTAATAGTTCAGACTTTTCTTTTCAGTGTGAAAAAATAGATATCCGTAGTCAAGATCTGACCTGGATTTGGGCATTTGCGGCATGTCCTTCTAGAAGGTGTATGGTAGAAAAAAGGACAGAGGATGATAGCAAGAGGTTACACATATTGCAAGTAAGAAACTCTGGAAGCTGTATTGTTTTCATGAAAACTGAGATACTATGTGACCTGTCCTTGTTGTTGATCTGATTTCGCCCAGGCTGGTCGTCTGACGTTTCAGGGTAGTTAAGGTAGTAGAGTAGCAGTAGGACTGAAGACTGAGAAACTGAATCACTGCATTGTACTAGGTAAGCTTGTTAGAAACCGATAGATCCCTAGCAGTCAAAACAGTTTTTGCCATCTTGGAATACTCCTGGAACAGGAAACTAAACAGCAGTGATGGTCTCTCATCCAGCTTCTACTGAACCTCTAGCAAATGGGTGCTTGTCCCACCCTATTTGGTCTTGTGATATTATGCTGTATTAGTAAGGAGATTCTGAAAATGTAAATGGCTGATTCCCCCCCTGAGAACAGTATTTAAATTTAATTCCCAACTTTATGGAAAGTGTGTATGTGAGCAACTTGATGTTGCACTCTCTAAAGTCCATCTTCGATGTACCAGTGTATATGAATTTTGTTAGAAATAGGGTCTTTGGTTGGCAGTCAGGTTACCCCCTGTCCAAGCCAGGACCCTCACTCTAGTCAGGGTAAGTCACACACAATCCAAATTATCCTGTGCCCACCCTCTGGCACTGAGCAGTCAGGCTTAACATCGAAGGCAATGTGTAAAGTATTTGTGCAATAAATCATGCAATAACACAATATAACACCACAAAAATACACCACACAGTGTTTGGAAAAATATATAATATTTATCTGGATATATGCAGGTCAAAACGATAAAAGATGCAATAGGAAATTGTAGCGATATCACTGAAAAGTGATATGAAGTGTCTTTAGTCTTTAAAAAGCAAACAAAGTCTCTTTCAAGCAAAAGTACCTGGTTTGGAGTGAAAAATCTCCGCAGAGGGCCGCAGAGGAGGAGATGCGTGGAAAATGGTGTGTGCGTCGGTTTCGCCCCTTCACACATGGACTTGCGTAGTTATTTTTCACGGTGGGAAGATGTTGTGTCGATTTCCGGCACGCGGACAGTCTCCTCTGTGGGTCGTGGGGTTTTCAGACGCCCCGGGGTCTGTGCATGGAATCCTGGGCTTGTTGTCCGGCTGTGCGTCGTTCCGGTGGGCTGTGCATGGAATTTTCTCCTTCACGGCAGGCGCTGCGTCGATTTCCTCTCTGGAAGTCAGGCGGTGTTGTCCAGGCGGGCCGTGCGTCGAAGTTCCGGTCGCACCGCAGGCGCCGCGTCGATCTTTTCCTTGCGAAGTCGAGCAGCGTCGTCCAGGGTCAGCGTGCAGTGAATTTTCCACCGCGGAGCAAGTTGTGTGTCAAATTTTTCGCTGCACAAGGAGTCCAGTTGAAAGAAAGAAGTATTTTTGGTCCTGAGACTTCAGGGAACAGGAGGCAAGCTTTATCCAAGCCCTTGGAGAGCACTTCTGCAGCAAGGCAAGAGTTCAGCAAGGCAGCAGGGCAACAGCAAGGCAGCAGTCCTCTGTAGAAAGCAGTCAGGTGAGTCCTTTGGGCAGCCAGGCAGTTCTTCTTGGCAGGATGCAGGTTCTGGTTCAGGTTTCTTCTCCAGCAAGTGTCTAAAGTGGTAGGGCAGAGGCCCTGTTTTATAGCCAAATGTGCCTTTGAAGTGGGGGAGACTTCAAAGAGTGGCTTAGAAGTGCACCAGGTCGCCTTTCAGTTCAATCCTGGCTGCCAGGGTCCCAGTAGGGGGTGTGGCAGTCCTTTGTGTGAGGGCAGGCCCTCCACCCTCCCAGCCCAGGAAGACCCATTCAAAATGCAGATGTATGCAAGTGAGGCTGAGTACCCTGTGTTTGGGGTGTGTCTGAGTGAATGCACAAGGAGCTGTCAACTAAACCCAGCCAGACGTGGATTGTAAGGCACAGAAAGATTTAAGTGCAAAGAAATGCTCACTTTCTAAAAGTAGCATTTCTAGAATAGTAATATTAAATCCAACTTCACCAGTCAGCAGGATTTTGCATTACCATTCTGGCCATACTAAATATGACCTTCCTGCTCCTTTCAGATCAGCAGCTACCACTTCAATAATGTATGAGGGCAGCCCCAATGTTAGCCTATGAAGGGAGCAGGCCTCACAGTAGTGTAAAAACAAATTTAGGAGTTTTACACTACCAGGACATGTAAACTACACAGGTACATGTCCTGCCTTTTACCCACACAGCACCCTGCTCTAGGGGTTACCTAGGGCACACATTAGGGGTGACTTATATGTAGAAAAAGGGGCGTTTGAGGCTTGGCACGTACTTTTAAATGCCAAGTCGAAGTGACAGTGAAACTGCACACACAGGCCTTGAAATGGCAGGCCTGAGACAAGGTAAAGGGGCTACTAAAGTGGGTGGCACAACCAGTGCTGCAGGCCCACTAGTAGCATTTAATTTACAGGCCCTGGGCACATATAGAGTCCTCTACTAGGGACTTATAGGTAAATCAAATAGTCCAATTGGGTACGATCCAAGGTTACCATGTTTAAAGGGAGAAAGCATATGCACTTTAGCACTGGTTAGTAGTGGTAAAGTGCGCAGAGTCTAAAAACCAGCAAAAATGAGGTCAGAAAAAGAGAAGGAGGAAGGAAAAAAGTCTGGGGATAACCCTGCAGAAGGGCCATTTTCAACAAAATTGCAATAATTAACGTATGTTATTATGAAGTCTAGGGTTAGGTCCAAGGTATGTTGGGTTTGAAAGAGAATTATCAGCTTCATTGAAAATTCTAAGTTGATGCCTTTTACTCATACATTTATTTGGAATGGTGCAAATGAGACCGCTAACAACAATAGCCACCAGGTTGATGTATTCCTCAGAGAGGTTCAGAGGTGTTACAAGAATAATAGGGCATTCAAATTTGTAGATATTTGAGGAAAAACAACCAACAGACAGCAGTCTTAGAGACAGATTCATGAAAAGTGGCACTACATCTAGTGCAGCGCCACTTTTCTTGCGCCCCTTAGGGCCCCCCTAACACCACAATATGTGCTCCCATATCTAAGATATGGTGCACCATGGCAGTAGTTAGGGAACTAGCATCAGATTTTTTTACGCTAGTTTGGCGCTTTGCAGGATTAGTGTAAAAAAATCAGATGCTAATCCTGCAAAGCACCCAAAGGCCCATTGAAACAAATGGGAGCCTTCCTCTGCTCTGAGCAGACTTTAAAAGTGGTAAAAAAAATGATGCAAAAAAATGCCCTAGATTTCTTTGCGCCCTTTTTTAACCCCCCCCCCCCAACTGGGGAATGCCCCCTTTGCATACATTATGCCTGGCGCAGGCATAATGTGGACAAAAGGTTACAAAGTGGCGCTATTCATGCATTGCGCCACTTTGTAAATTTGGCGTGGTGATTTTGGCCTCGTTGGGCCCCATTAGTGTAAAACAAAATATGCTAATGGGGCGCAAGGAGACGCTAGAGGCTCTTAAATCTGGCCCTTGGTTTCTATTCATTCGAGGATGCTTTCTCTTATTTGATGGTGTATGTTTGAGACAATAGTAAGGCATGAACAATTTACTCCATATAGTGAACAAGACCAAGTAGCAGCTCCTGTAAAGCAAACATGACTAGTTGAAGCAATAGCATATGCCAAGGTGTAGATGTACTCTAATTGAATACAATGCAAGCCATATAATGAAACCTACAGTACAAAACGTCTATATGCACATTTTCGCCAAAAGAGCCCAAGTTAGTACCAGTTGGTATAATTATGTTTACAGATAGCAGTGTCTCATTTTGCTTGTCATAGCATTTAGTTTACTCTTTCTATACGGTGAAAGTACTTTACTCATTCCCATCAGTCCTACACATCCTCTGTTGAAGACATTACTTGTTTGATAAATGGCCGAGCTTTTAAGTTCAAAATATACTTCGTCCATTTCAGTAAGAACAGGCAAAAAGCATTTCCCTACTAAGATATTGCC
This sequence comes from Pleurodeles waltl, assembly GCF_031143425.1. NCBI lineage: Eukaryota > Metazoa > Chordata > Amphibia > Caudata > Salamandridae > Pleurodeles > Pleurodeles waltl. The sequence goes on from NC_090439.1 coordinate 1,091,178,878, forward strand.
TTGTTCTTCATTTGCCTTTTCCCTCTCGTTGACATTTCTCAGAGTATAATTGGCCGTAAAGATTGTGTTTGATCTGCAAGGTCTCATGCCTTCATTCCCTGCACCATCTTAGCCAGTGGGAGCCGGGCCTGATTAAATGCATAAACTAACCTCTGTGCTGATGTGAGCTCTCCAGCCGCAGGGAGGAATTTCACAAACCTGCTTCCAGGGTTACTTTATTGTCGCCGCACAGCTTTTGGGTATATATTTAGAATTTCACTGTAATAAAGTATTCTAATTTGTTTATGTGCTGGACTAAGCAACACAGCAGTACATGCAGACTGCTATCACTTCTGCTTTTGCTCAAAAGAACATTTTAAACAAAAAACACTGGGAAATTAGTTCGCTTTTTTAGTAGAAGCAATTGTTTTTTCACAGATTAAATCGACATATCCTCATATGCTAATTTCATTTTTGCTGACTATGGGTTTGAAGTAGGGCATGTTACAAAGTTTTGGAAGACATAGGGCCTAACGGCCAGAGCTTGCAACCTTGGAGCTGGGGAGCCGGGTTCAAACTCCTCATCCACGCTTACAAGGCCCTCCATGATGTATGACCCGCCTACCTTAACCACCGCATCACCTTCTACTCCCCGAGACCTCTCCGCTCAACAAGCACTAGCCACCGTGCCCCACATATGGAAGACCTCAGCTGGTGGGAGATCCTTCACATACCTTGCAGCAAAGAACTGGAATACCCTTCTCCTGCACCTGCACCTAAGGCAATCACCATCACTACCACAAATCAGGAAGTACCTTAAAACCTGGCCCTTTGACTGAAGCTCAGAGGATAAACCCCCTTAGCGCCTTGAGACTCTTACAGGTGAGTAGTTGCACCTTACAAGCTCTGACTGATTGATTGAAGCTTTGGCCTTGGCTCCACAGCCTGTTATTCTAGGCATAACTTACTCTCCCAGGCCTAAATAAATGGTGTAACGTAAGTTGGTTCTCATATAACGCACTGTTATGCCCTTGTGCCAAGTTTGTTTTATCAATCAATCAATTGATCTTTATTTCGGCCAATTTGGCCATAAAAGATGTACACAAAAAACACACGTATGAACATATAAAACCATCAAGGAAAAGTAAACAGGAAACACATCAGATAAAAGACCATACAATTAAAATAAAAACTTAAAGTTAGATAGGAGCCTGCAACTTTAAAATACGGGTACGAATATGCCAGACATTGGTAAGGAATTTGGCTAGTGCAAACACAATTGGACCTGAAACATCAGTTTTTAAAATTCTGTACACCGGGAGGTACTCCCTAAAACCAAGGTTTCTAATAAGTGGTAGGAGCCAATATTTCCTGGCGGCCTTGTAAGTTGGACAAAACAAGACCACATGCAGATCGCTTTCCTCTGCTCCCACACATGTCGGACATAGCTTGGTAGATGGCAGTGTTGACCAGGAGCAGGTGTAAGATCGCAGAGGCAATGTGCCATATCTCCATTGGAGAAATAGCTTCCTGGCCAGCACAGGAGACATAGCATCCAGAACCCTCTCCAGGCGGTATGAGTCCTTGCTTTGCGCGAATACAGATGTTAATGACCCCTCATTCTTGCAGTCTAGGGCCATAGCTAATTTCTGCTCCTGGTAAGCACTGACCAAAGCTCTTCGTGGGATCCTTAGTGAGGCGTTAGCTGGATCCGACCACAGGTCAGGGAGGCCCAATCCCATACAGGACTTTTTTATATATTTTATCCACGGGATCTGTAAAGCTTTAGGGTGGGTTAAAAACTCCCTCAGTTCCGCCCTATAAGAAGAGAGTTCTTCGGTGCTCCATAGCCTTCGCCAGAAGACTATGGGTCTGAGACCTAATTCATCTGCTATTGGTCTCAGACCCAGATCCATCCTCAGGGGGAGGAGCGGAGTACTGGACGGGAGTGCTACTATCTGTCTAATAAAGTTGTTCTCAGTTATAGACAAACTGCAGGAAACTGTGTGACCCCACAGTTCCGCCCCGTACATCAGAGCTCCTCTAGCCTGTGCCTTGTATATCTGGATAAGCGGCCCCAGCGGTCGATATGTGGAGCTTCTCATCAACCGAGCAATGCCGCCAGTGGTCTGCACTAATTTAAGATTAACCCTAGTCTGGTGAGTTCCCCAAGACATGGTTTCATTCAACGTTACACCTAGATATTCAAAGGTGGGGACTCTCTCTAAACGTAAAACTCCCAGTAAGGGGTTCGGGCGTGATCTTGGGGTTGGGTTCATAACCATAAACTTGGTTTTATTAGCATTTATTTCCAACCCCCTATCTGTGCAAAAAGCCACAAGAGAATCAAGGATCCTCTGTATCCCCATGGGAGTTTTGGACAGCAGCAGGGTGTCATCTGCAAACATGATTGCAGGCACCCTGCTGCCATTCAATTTTGGGGCATCAGTGTATTCAGTTCCATTGAGGTGGGCGATTACCCCGTTGACGAAGAGGCAGAACAGGGTCGGTGCCAATACACAGCCCTGTCTAACCCCCCTGTCAACGGGGAATCTGTCCGTTAATTCCCCGTGTTTCCCGCACCTGACCCGGGCGTAGTTATTATGGTGCAATCTCTTTAAAGTTATCAGGATGTCTGGGGGGACCCCCATCTCAGCCAGAACACTCCAGAGTTTCCCTCTGGGCACAAGGTCAAATGCAGCCCTCAGGTCCACAAATATAGTGTATAAACTACCCCCTTCCAATATTGCTGCCCTCCAATAGATAACGTTCAGACGAAAAACCTGATCCACTGTAGAAACTCCCTTTCTAAATCCCGCCTGATACGGACTGAGGGCACCCGTTTCTTCCACCCAGTCCTGAAGTCGATTCAGCAGTATCCTGCCAAACAGCTTCTGTGACACGTCAATTAAACTGATTGGTCTGTAGTTGGCAGGGAGCAGGGGCGAGCCCTTTTTAAATATAGGAACCACCTCTGCCCCCAGCCAAGTACTCGGAATTTCCATGCCACACAAAACTCCATTAAACACTGCAGCCAGATAGGGGGCCCAAACACCGGGCTCCTGCTTGAACAGGTCCCCGGGCAGGCCGTCCAATCCTGGCGCCTTTCCAGCTTTAAGTCCCATTAGTGCTACCTTCACCTCCCCCACTGTTATCAAGTCCCCGCCATACTCTACCAGTCCAGTACCGAAATCAATCTTAGTTTCTCCCTGCTCGGAACTGTAGAGAGACTGGAAGTGTGCCTGCCACGCCCCTGCTGCAATATTTGGTTCTATTGCCGAATGGAGATTCCCCGACCCCCCGTTTACTACTCTCCAAAACATTCGGTGGTCTCTTGTTGCGAGGGAAGAGGTAAGCTCCTCCCACTGGTTCTCCTCCCATTCGGTTTTAGCATGGATGACCAGTTTTTTATAAGCCCGTCTACTTTCTCGCAGCTTCTCTCTATCTGTTCCCTCCTTGATGCATCTGAGGAGTTCTCCCTTTGCCTTCCTGCAGACTGCATTGTACCATAAGGAGTTATGTTGTTGGATCCTTTTCTGATTCTGGACCCTGGTAAAAAGCTCAGAGGCCGCTCCCTTTATAAGGTCCTCATGAGCCTGATATAATTTCTCATGATGGACAATATTGCCCACATCGTTGGCTAGCTCTCCCACTTTTTCCAAAATGGGGATTAAACCTGCGTAGAGCTTAGAAAGTTTCACTTGGCTCGTAGCTAGTTTATCCCACCTGATTCTTCTCCTGTTATTGTCTAATAGTAGTTCAGGTTTAGACCCCCCCATGGTTGTTATGGAGGCCTTTGGCCCAGGATGGCTAAGATCGAGTTCAAGGGCGTTATGGTCACTATCCAGTCTCTCCACCACCCTAAAGTCCAGGATAGAAGACCAGTTCACTATCTGTACAAGAGCATAGTCCAAGCGGGACTCTCTTCCCACTCTGTTGTACGTGGTTTTGCTTGGTACATCAGACTTAATACGTCCATTGCAGGCTCTAATTCCATGCTTTAGGGTGAGAGCAGTAATCTGCAAAGCCACAGGCGTCCATGCCTTTGGAGAAGGTGCTACAACAGGGGGTACTGACCACCTGAACTCTTCTTCCATGGGAAATCCCTCTACGAGACCGACCAATGGCTCGAAATGGGAATTTAAATCCCCTCCCACTATGTAAGGGATATCTCTTGGCATTTCCGCTAAATATACTGAAAGCTCCTCTATAGTGGGGGATTCACGCGAAGCTCCCACTGGCCTGGAGTAAATATTTATCAGGGCAAGTTTCGCTAGGTTCGGCCAGGCTAATAAAACCACTAGGATATCATCTGATGGCACCGGTAGGCGTGAAGCCTGACATCCTAAGTGGGAAGCCACCCAAGTTGTGAGTCCACCAGAGGGGCGGCCCTTACCCTCCCACCTAGCCGAGATGGAAAATGACTCGTAACCTTGATGGTTATAATCTTCCCTTGCCCAAGTCTCTTGGAACATGCAAACATCCCCGGACTCAATGTAAGTTATCCAATCTTGGGTGCCCAGTTTGCTGGCTAAACCAGCCACATTCCACCAAATTAGTCTCATGTGCGCTGGAGAAGCCACAGAACGGATTGCAGGGATGGAGTGGGGGGAAGAGCCAGTACCAAAGCCAGAAACTACACCAATTACTCTAACAGGGTCATTTTCAGAAGTGGATTCAGCCAGATCAGGCAGTTTGCTGGGACCATTATCCAAGGTCACAGGATTTAAGTTCGGGTTTGGAGGCAGTCAGTCCACACCATCCAGACCATTCAGACAGTTAAAACGATTATGGTCCAAAAAGGGAGTCTCCGAAGGTCGATAAACTGGACGTGGAGCATATCCCCTATATCTAGATCTTCGTTCCACCCTTGTCCAGTTACCTTGTGACAAGTCATGGTGCAAGAAAATAGGAGGGAAAAAGAAAGAAACTGGCAAAGTCTGTATGGTAGAATCCAGTGATCTATTTGACCCAGCACAAATGTATAGTACTGTTCCAGGGTCTCGAAAAGACACAATGATACAGTCCCCTGCTATTGATTTCCCCGACTTCCCCAACCATGGTACCCTTCTTACCATAATGATCTCATTATTAAGGTGAGCTGGAAGAGGTCTGTTCCAATTCAACCATTTAATGGTTTTCCTCTTGAGTGAGTGATAGTTCTCATTTTCACCCAATTCTAGAGAGGGAACACCAGCCAACACCACCATGAGGCTGTTAGCCTCTGGTGGTAGGTCGGGTCCTCGTGGTCTAGGGGCAGGCTTACCAGGGAGTATACGTTGGAGTGCTGGGCCATCTGTTTCTGATGGTAGGATGTTAGAGTTAGTAGGTAAAATTGGAACTGGGATAGCCATAAGTGGCTGTAAAGGAGGGGCGGCAGTAGTGCCCAGGGGAGGCCCCGTGTGGATCGGTGGGTTTTGTATATTGGGGAAGGTTCCTATTGGTAAAATTGACTCAGTGGTTCTACTCTGTTTGTTGTCCAAAATTTTCAGGGTGGTTAAAGTTGCCTCCAGAGTGGTCAGCCTGAATTCTATTTTCTGCAAGCTCTCGCTAATGGGCAACAAGAGTGATCTAATTAAAGATTCAATGCTCCCCAAAGAACTACCGGGAAATAATGTGTTAAGTGGGCTCTTCCCTTTGTCGCTAATGGAAGCAGTGGTAATAATATTAGTACCCTTGGGGGGAGTAGCCCTCTGCACATTAACTAAAGGCCTATCTAACATAGGTACGGACTTGAGTGACTTTCCAAAATCAGAGTGGGGGATCTTTTTCTTCCCCTGACCACCCCTCATCTTCCTTCTGCGTTTATTTGGTGGTAGGTCATACATCTCTACCACCACAGTTTGCTTTAGCTTATTAATCTTGATTTTGGCTCTGGTGTGTATTTGGGTGGTTAAGTCAACTGCCGAACTACTGGCAACTAATAGTGGAGTGATGCCCGTAGTTTGTTTAGGAGGTGGGCCAGAAATGGGAGAACTATCCCGGAGTAATAGGGGAACATCTTCTTGGGATGAAAGATCCGGGCTGCCATTGAGGGAACCTTCCTCTTGGGAGATAGGATAGGGAGTTATGTCACTGAGGGGCCTATTTTTCATATGTTCAATCGAGCGACGACGCTCTGTCCTACGCATCTCCAAAGAGGTTTCGATTCCCCCATCACCCTTTACCAATTTAAAGGAATTGTCCAGAGTCCCAGTGTTGGCTCCCCCCCCCTTCGCTGCTGTTCCACCTAGGGCTGATGATGGCATACCCAGAACCTTTTTCTTATACCAGGTAGGATCAAGGAAATGCAGGTGGAAGAGAGTGGGCCCAGCCCAGCCTCCTGCGCGCCCTGACGGCCACAGACGGTCCCGCCCTTGTCCCGGGCTTATCCGCGACGCGGAAGTAGCTGATTGAATTTATAAGAGAAAAGTTAAGCTATGAGTGGGGCGGGGCTTGCAGGGAGAGCGGCCAGTGACAGAAGGCGCGGATTAACAGGACCACTGGGAAACGTAGTCCTGTCCCGACGCTCGCAGCCCTGCACTCGCCCAGTCCCTCACTGAGACTGTCCGTAGGTTTTGCACAAGCGGCTCTCACGCCGCAGCGAGACGCCGCAGAAGTAGAGGAGAGACCAAAGGCAAAAGGCAAACCAGCAGCAAACAGCAAGTCCGACGGTATCCCAGGGAAGTGGAGCTCAGAGGTGGTTTTTCAGGCTGTAAGTGGCGCGGGTTAACAGGACTGCTGGGAGACGTAGTCCTGTCCTGGCGCTCGCAGCCCCCAGGTTTTACACAAGCGGCTCTCACGCCTGCAGCGGGACCCGCGAAGAGGAGAGTCCAAAGGCAAACCAGCAGCAACCAGCAAGTCCGACGGTATCCCAGGAGAGCGGAGCGGAGCTCAAAGACCTTGCACGAGCGGCTCTCGGCTAGTGGTAGTATGAATTGTGATTGTGATTGTGATTGCAATTAATTTGATACCTCTAACAGCTCCTAGTGACCAGCGACAAAGTCAATGTATACAAACTTCTTTGAGCTTAAATAATAATGAGTCAATAGCTGCTGACACCCTTCATTGAAGCTGAAGCTTTTGTTCAGATGTTGGCAGTGGATGCTTTCTGTTGTAACCTCCAATGGCTTCTAGCACTCCGTGATGCCTCACAACGGAGGGAAGACGACAATGATCCCGCTTCACTCTGACATCGAGTCAGACCACGATTACCTTTGGGAGAACAACCTCAGCTTGTTGCTGTGAAGAATAACATCGATAATAATAGGCTTCAACACCTCGCTCTACTTTTGTCAGTAGACGAATTGTGCCTAGCTTGGAGTAAAAAAACATCCGTCAACCTTGCAAATGTTCAAAATAAAAGTCGCAATGACGCAAGTTTCTCTATGTATGGACGGGCTCTGACTCCCTTTCAAGATGGCGGCGCCGTTCGCCGGGCCCCGGAAGGTCCTCTCAGGTTAGGCCGGGCAGGCTGTGCACAGTACACACTCACGGCAAAGCCTCGGCTGGAGAATCCGATCAAGGCAGGAAGAGGAGGAGGACGAGCCCGACTCTCGCAGCCGACCCCTCCAGGCTTTCCCTGCTGCAAGCCGTCCCCGGGAGTGAGAGTCTGCCAGGGGGTGCCGGGGAGGCGCCTGGCCTGTTCGTGGTATCTGGGCGCTCTTCCGTCCCGTCAGCAGGCTCCTTGAGTCCGTACCCAGGGCGCTGGCGGCGGCAGGCGAGCGCACAGCTGCAGAAGCGAGTATTTTCACGCGGAGAACCGAGGCACCCGGGGGGGGGGGCCCGCAGCTCCCGCTCGAGCAGACTATAATCCTGCGTCCCTTTCCCGTTTTTCGTGAACTTCAAATGGTTCTTGAATGGGGATTAATCATTTGGTGGCGATCACTAGGAGCCGAAGGAACAGCAGGAGTCTCAGCTGTTTTATTGTTTGGATGGAAAATTTCCCTGCATGGTAATGGATGTGCACGCCTATCCCGAGTGCTCCATCTGCATGGATATCTGGCTCCCTAGTACAGATTTTTGATCATGCATGTACACCAAGGCCAACGCCTTTTTCACGGTCATACAATAATGCAGTCTGCTTAGACCAGGGTAGGCTCATGAAGATATAGGGCTACTCCCCTTAGGTGACTCGAGCATGGCGGTGGCAGCATACCTGTTTTGTGTTCACTGGAATTAGTAATGTGAACAGGCCATTTTACCTATGTCACTGGAGTGGGGGCTACCGGCCCACTCATGTAAAGTTATGTGGCTGTTTACCTAATTCATTCTTGGCTTACAAGGCTGGACAGCACATGATACTTGTGTGCATGTGCTGGGACAGTGAGTGATTCTTGCATGTGCATGCTGGATTGCGTGCGCCTGTGGATGAAACATAACATGGAGGCCTAAAGGTTGAATTTTGCAACCACGAGGCCTGGAGGTGCTGAAGAGGTGTGGACTGCAACCCCCAAGCAGGGGACATATATTGCTGACATTCTTGAGGGCTGGGGTGGGAAACACACTGAAGGTAGTGGATCAGGACATCCTTTGTGCACATCAAATGGCTCTTTATTTCCAGTAAGAGTTACTAGTCAGTGAGGCCTATACGCCCAGGAAGTTAGTGTGACTAAAAAGGTTGGCACTAAAAGGGAATCTGATAAAGAGGAAGGGTTAGCCCCTTGAACATTTATGGAACATATTTCAGTGAATTCTGACACCCATGTGTGATCTTCAGTTACTCCCTTGCTTGTGTTGTGGGTCACTCGGAATTGGAGCCACTCTTGCTGCAGCAGGCTGTCCCTGTGGCAAATGTCAGTGCAGAGGAGAAAACACTTAAAAGAAAATGACATACTCAACACAAAGGCCAGACACTAAAGGGGTCATTACGATCCCCAGCAGTTCAGGCCGCCATGCTGGCGGCGGGGGCAAAGACCACCACCAGCACGGCGATCTGAACCGCCATATTATGGAGACAGTGAGGGCCAACTATGGCGGACCTCCTCTACCGCCAGGCTGCCGCCGACAGGCAGCCTGACGGTGGAGGGAATCATTTTCTGACAGGGCAGTGCTGCAGGCAGCGATGCCCCTCGGATAATGATCCCTTTTCCACCAGCCTTTCCCTGGCGGGTTCCCCTGCCAAGCAAAAAAAGGCTGGCAGAAGGGGTGCAGGGGCCCCCATGCAGTGCCCGATCGCCCAGGTCACTGCCCGATTTACAGGCAGTGATCTGTGCGACAGGTGCAGCTGCATCCTGCGCATGCCAACATTGGCGGTGGCTCCATTGGGTGCTGCTGTCAATATCACGGGCCTTTTTCCCGCCGGCCCAGCGGGGAATACATTATACGGCCAGGGGGGTAGTAGTGCTGCCGGTTTCTATTGACCACCAGCGTGGATCTCAGTGGTTTTTACCGCCAAGATCATTATGAGGGCCTAAATCTCGAATGTATCTGGATGTGGCCGATAAAGTTTGGAGCATGAGTCCATCATTTGTTGAACAGCACCATCTCATTAGAAGAGGGAAGATCACCAAAACTTGCTAGAACCAGGACCTCGGGTCATGGTCTACTATTCCCCCTGTTGGGTAAGGGGACACTACCCAGGAAGTCAAGACCACTTGCCCTGAGCCTGGAACACCAGATTTTTGCCTGTCTGCCAAGACCACAGGACACTGTGAGGAGGAGAGTGCATGGAGTCTGCTTGCCTCCCAATATCAGGGAGCCTTGTGATGAGAAGGTGAGTACCTGGAGGGAGCAAGGCCCAGTGGGGATCCTGCTGAGCAAATCCTCCTGTGTGAAGTGTGAGATGCCCAGTCCCATTGGGCCATTGTAGGAGTGTAGGCTGGCTGTCTGATCCTGCAGAAGCTAGGGCATTGCCCTGATGTGTGAGCTCCGTTGTTGGTGCCCTTCATGTGGCAGGAGGGTGCCTCTGTGAAGCGTGGCCTATCACCTGTGGGAGCACTGTAGCCAGTGATCTCATGTGCCGGGAGGGGTCTACGGTGAAGTTTAGGTCATCGCTCATGGGAAGCATAGGCTTTGGGGTGCAAGGGACTAGTGTGGGCCACATCTGGGAGTCATCTCTATTATTTGAATGGGTAATAACCACCCCTACTACAAGGGACAAAGAGACTTGGGGATCCTTCCCAGATAGAATTAGAATGCTGACTTCAAGAGGGCCATGTGGATTATTTTGGACCTGTTTCAGAGTTTGGTGGATGGGGTTCTTCTGTCACAAACATGACGGATGTCCCGTCTGCTGTATTACAATCCCATTATATCCTATGGCAATCGTGATACAGTGGATGGGATATCCGTTGCCTTTGTGATGGAGTAACTCACCGCTAAACTCTAAATTGGGCCCTTAGTGTTGTACATGCTTTTTGTGTTTACGTTAAATACTACTTTTTTCATAGAAGCTAGTCTTTCACTGGACAATCATCTTACTGCTTCTACTGTGCGTGTGTTGAGTTATGAGCCTGTGTATGCCTAGCTCCTACCTCCCCTGATGAGCCTTTGACTGCTCCACCCATGCTACCACAGAGAGTGAAGTCCTGGATGGGGTAATACTCGGCCCAGTTACTCAGGACTCATTGTAGGTCAGTCCCTGGGACATCAGGAATAAAATGTTGCGAACCATTTGGTTGGACACAATCACTCCTGCCACTAAAAGGGAATCTGACACATTTATAATACTGCCAAAAAAGGTTTGCGCTGCTTGAAGCTCTTTGCAAGACCTTTTACAGTGGTAAAAGATGGGTGAGGTTAGGTAACACTATAATACAGTCATGTGTGTTTTTTTACCCAAATTGGAATTGCATACAACTGCTGTAATTTCACATCCAGGTTTCCAAATGCAGTTTTCTACAGGACAGACTTAGTGGAGTTTTCTAGGGCGATGTCCCTGAATTAAGGAATGAACTTCAGAAAGCAGTGCCATAAGACCACTTTCCCAAGTAATTCATTGCGTATGGGAAACTAGGAATTCTGAGGCAATTCTGTATCAAAGCATTAACAGCTCCAATACACTCAATGTACCCTCAAAGATGGTGTTACAATAATTGCTCGAGTATACATGGCTTCATTGCAAAATGCCCATTATTTGGGAAAGTATAACTACACCCACTAAATACTGATACTGCCATGTGCAGTACTTATCAAGTGTGATATTAGCTTTCCATTCAGAGTTCTGCAACACGCTGTTTGGTTTAATATGGTGACACTGCATGTTTTGCCCCATTCTAAACAGCAAAATTCAGAATTCACAGTATTTTTTCAGCACAATTTTCCCGACAATATTTGTGCCAGGATTAAGTTGCGCTATTCATGCATCTTCTTTCTTAGCACAGCCTTCTCTAGGTCACATATATGTTTTCTTAACTTCTATTATTGTATTTCTACAAATTGCCTGCATTGATTTTAAAGATCATAACCTCTCTTTTTCTGGGAAGTGAAATCCCTGCTACCTTACGCTACTTAGGCCCTCATTATGACATTGGTGGTAAAACCCGCTTACCGCCACGGTGACGGCCACAAACATACCGCCACTGTGGCGGATTTCCTTTCGCCATATTATGACACAAACACACCAGCCCGACTGAATACAGCCACATACACAAATCCGCCAGCCCAAAGGTCAGTGCTAAAGTGGCGGTACCAACACCCATACCGTTACGCCAATAAAACAACGGCCACCACATCATGACCTACGAATCACCACGGTGGACATTCAATGGCGGTAAACCATTGGTGGTACACACCGCCGCGCTCAGAATGGACACCCAAATACTAAACTACACAACATTGGGCAAGTAAAAAACACACACCTGACACTCATACACACACCACACCCACCCAGCCACACACTTCAAAACACACACCCACATTACCCACAACTCCTTACAAATACAAATCATTGCCACCAGACAACATCAAGACCACTGCGACAACTACATACACATACCCATACATCCCTCATGCACTCCACTACCCACACACAACCACACTACCCAAACCCACACACTTACACATCACACAACACCCATGGCCCCACAAAGGCACCCCTGTTTTACAGATGAGGATTTGCGGGTCATGGTGGAGGAACCATACACATTCAAAGGTGGCAGGGCAACAGCAACAATAGTGGGGAAGCTAGGGATGTACAATATGTCACAGGCATGAAGCATAACACATCACTTACATCCCCACAGGTGCCCCAGCCAATATCAGCGGAGATGAGGTGCCACGACAAACCGGTTCCCCAACAGAAGATGCCCCCAGCGAAGACAGAAACTCTGGACTTCAGGAACTGGATCAATAACCTGGCCCATCAAGGGACCACTAGACAGTCGGTCACCCCAGCCCACTCAGAGTCCACCACAGAGCCACACCCATCAGTATCCAACACCACAGCACCCACCCAGCGTCCCCACACCTCTGTCCACAGGACACATCAGTCAGCAATGTGCCTACCTGTACAGGGACCCCAGTCCACACCTCACCCCAGGACAATCAGGGACCTGGGTCAGTGGCAGTGGGCACACCATTCAGGAGACAGGGACAACAGGGACACTGGGAGGACCGCTGTGCGCCAGGGGGAGGACAGGCCCAGGGAGCCGACTCTCCGGGAGACACTCACTAATGTCATAGGGGCTTACCAACAATCTCAGGACACAATGGGCTAGATCCTGAACAACATGCAGGAGAACAAGCGGCTGCAGGAGGAACACCATCAGGAGCTCAGGGAGGAATTGCAGGCACTCAACACCACCATGATCTCCATAGCAGGGGAGCTGGCAGACATGGCCATCATCATGAGGGAATGGACAGTACACCGGCGGGCCCCTACCACTAGCCAGTCTATTGACCAGCCCACAACGTCCGCTGCAGCTAGTGGACAGGAGGCCCTGCCATAGAACCCACAGGCCACCAGCACCCTCCCTGCAGAAGGTGAACCACCCCACAAACATTTCCTGCAAGCCAGACAGAAGCCAGAGACACTTGCCAAGACCAAGACCACTGCCAGGAAATGAGACCCTCCTGATTGTCCCCCTTGTGTCCCACCCTGTCACCTTGTCCACTTTGAACTGTGTTGCTCACCATTCCTATGGCCCCTTGGACACTGGACCTGTGCTACAAACAGACTGGAACAATACCCTAGACTTTCCTCCACCATCACCCCATTCAATTGCACTTTTCAGTCAATTATTTGCACTACAATAAACACCCTTGAACACAATTTGAGTGACACTGTTTTATTAGTCGAAAATGTACATTTTTGGGAACAGTCACATCTAGTGCAAATGATCTGAACACTGTGATAGCATACAATTAATGACCTGTAACTGTCTGTAGTTATCACATCAGGACATTGTTGTCACATCACCAACATCTGGAAAATGAGAAGCCATAAATGACAGTAAGTTGAGATGCAAAGGATGTGAATGCCATCATGCTACAGTCACACAGATGACATCAGTAGTCAGAGCAATGATCAGTTCCACTGTCTCACCTGTGTGTCATTGGAAGTATTGACGTATAACTGCTATTCTGTTGTCCACATCCTCATTCTCATCCCCTGCCTTCTCCTCCTCAATGTCCTCAATGTCCACTGCTGCCACAGGGGCATCTCCAGTCTCCTCCTCCCACAGAAAAGGTACATGTTGTCTGAGGGCCAGCTTGTGCAACATGCCACTACTATCTGGCAGACAATTCCGGGTGAGTAGCACAGGGATCCACCTGTCAGATGGAGGCACCTGAACCTGACCTTCAGGAGAACAAAGGTCCTCTCGATTATTCTTCTTGTTCGTCCATGTGCCTCACTATAACGGTCCTCAGCTCCTGTCCTGGCATTCCTCACAGGGGTCAGGAGCCACAATAGGTTTGGGTAGCCAGAGTCACATGCAAGTATTGAGTGTAGGAGGTTGGCCTGGCTTATAGTGGGTACCTTGTGGTACTTGCACCTTGTGCCAGGCCCAGTTATCCCTTATTATTAGAATAGAGGTGTTTCTAGCAGCTTAGGCTGATAGAGGTAGCTATAGCTGAGCAGCTTAGGCTGAACTAGGAGACATGCAAAGCTCCTACTATACCACTTATATCATATAGCACATCACAAGAAAACACAATACTCAGAAAACACAATATGCTAAAAGTATCTCAGAGGATACCCTCACTTAGGAGGTAAGTAATATACACAAATTATATGTACACAAACCAAAGTCAGGTAAGTAACAGTAAGAAAAGTAGTGCAAACAATGTAGAATCACAATAGGATGCAATGGGTAGAAATAGGCCGAGGGGCAACACAAACCATGTACTCCAAAAGTGTAATGCGAACCACGACTGGACCCCAGGCCTATGGTGGGTTGTAGTGGGTCGCTGGGAATGTGAGAAAACAGTAAGGGTGTCCAAAATACCCCACCCCAAGACCCTGAAAAGTAGGATTAAAGTTATCCTACTACCCCAGAAAGAGAGTATAGTCCAGATAGGGGATTTTGCAAGAACAACAACTGCTACCAAAAAACTGACGGATTCCTGGACCTGAGGACCTGTAAAGGAGGGGGACCAAGTCCAAGTGTGCGGGGGGGGGGCAGGAGCCCACTAAACCCCGGATGAAGGTGCAAAAGGGCTGCCTCTGGGTGGAAGAAGCCAAAGATTCTGCAACAACGGAAGGCGCCAGGAACTTCTCCTTTGGTCAGAAGATGTCCCACGGTGTGCTGGAGGATGCAGGGTTGTTTCTACGCAGAAAGACCGCAGACAAGCCTAGCTAGCTGCAAGAGTCACAGTTGAGGATTTTGGGTGCTGCTGGGGCCCAGGAAGGATCAGGATGTCGTCCCTTGGAGGAGGAGATGGAGGGGGTGCTCAGCAACTCAGCGAGCCCCCACAGAAGCAGGCAGCACCCACAGAAGTACTGGAACAGGCACTTAGAAAATCTGAGGACAGCGGTCGACTCAGAGTCACAAAGGAGGGTCCCACGACGTCATAGTCCAACTCAGCGAGTTGGGCAATGCAGGATGGAGTGCTGGGGACCCAGGCTAGGCTGTGCACAAAGGAAGTCTTGGAAAGGTGCACAGAAGCCCGTGCAGCTGCTGATGATGCAGTACACAGGATTGCTGTCTGGCGTGGGGAGGCAAGGACTTACCTCCACCAAATTTGGACAGAAGGGCCACTGGACTGTGCAAGACTCTTGGACCCAGCTCCTGTGTTCCAGGGACCAGGCTCGTCAGGTTGAGAGGGGACCCAGAGGACCGGTGATGCAGAGGTTTGGTGCCTGCGTTAGCAGGGGGAAGATTCCGTCGACCCACAGGAGATTTCTTCTTGGCTTCCAGTGCAGGGTGAAGGCAGACAGCCCTCAGAGCATGCACCACCAGGAAACAGTCGAGAAAGCCGGCAGGATGAGGCGCTACAATGTTGCTGGTAGTCGTCTTGCTACTTTGTCGCGGTTTTGCAGGCGTCCTGGAGCAGTCAGCAGTCGATCCTTGGCAGAAGTCAAAGAGGGAAGTGCAGAGGAACTCTGGTGAGCTCTTGCATTCGTTATCTGAGGAATATCCCAGAGGAGAGACCCTAAATAGCCCACAAAGGAGGATTGGCTACTGAGAATGGTAAGCACCTATCAGGAGGGGTCTCTGATGTCACCTGCTGGCACTGGCCACTCAGAGCTGTCCATTGTACCCCAACATCTCTGTATCCAAGATGGCAGAGGTCTGGGACACACTGGAGGAGCTCTGGGCACCTCCCCTGGGAGGTGCTGGTCAGGGGAGTGGTCACTCCCCTTTCCTTTGTCCAGTTTCGCGCCAGAGCAGGGCTGGGGGATCCCTGAACCGGTGTAGACTGGCTTATGCAGAGAGGGCATCATCTGTGCCCATCAAAGCATTTCCAGAGACTGGGGGAGGCTACTCCTCCCCAGTCCTTCACACCTATTTCCAAAAGGAGAGGGTGTAACACCCTCTCTCAGAGGGAATTCTTTGTTCTGCCTTCCTGGGACCATGCTGCTCATGCCCCAGGGGGGCAGAAACCTGTCTGAGGGGTTGGCAGCAACAGCAGCTGCAGTGGAGACCCCGGAAAGCAAGTTTGGCAGTACCCGGGTTCTGTGCTAGAGACCCAGGGATGAATGGAATTGTGACCCCAGAATGGTATTGGGGTGACAATTCCATGATCCTAGACATGTTACATGGCCATGTTCGGAGTTGCCATTGTGACGCTACATATAGGTATGACCTATATGTAGTGCACGCGTGTAATGGTGTGCCCGCACTCACAAAGTCCGGGCAATTTGCCCTGAACAATGTGGGAGCACCTTGGCTAGTGCCAGGGTGCCCACACACTAAGTAACTTGGCACCTAACCTTCACCAAGTGAGGGTTAGACATATAGGTGACTTATAAGTTACTTATGTGCAGTGAAAATGGCTGTGAAATAATGTGGGCGTTATTTCACTCAGGCTGCAGTGGCAGTCCTGTGTAAGAATTGTCTGAGCTCCCTATGGGTAGCAAAAGAAATGCTGCAGCCCATAGGGATCTCCTGGAACCCCAATACCCTGGGTACCTAGGTACGATATACAAGGGAATTATAAGGGTGTTCCAGTGTGCCAATGAGAATTGGTAAAATTAGTCACTAGCCTGCAGTGACAATTTTAAAAGCAGAGAGAGCATAAACACCGAGGTTCTGGTTAGCAGAGCCTCAGCGATGCAGTTAGGCACCACACAGGGAACACATACAGGGCATACATTATGAGCACTGCGGTCCTGCCTGGCAGGATCCCAGTGACACATAGGCAAAAACAAACATACATACAGTGAAAATGGGGGTAACATGCCAGGCAAGATGGTACTTTCCTACATTGAGGGACAACATTTAGCCTTACACAATGCTATGGGGATAGCACCTGAAGGCATACACTGACATACGGTGAGTGGGAACTCTGGCTCACCTATTAGCCACACCCTGTGCCTCTGTAGTTGGGCCATTACATTTGGGATGCTGCTATTCCTCAGGACAAAGGTGTCATGCACCGACCCAGGATACTGGCAGTGACGTGAGAGATGTACTGGTGCGCCAGGCACACCATTTGCACATTCAGTGAGTGGAAGCTCTTACCATTCCTGAGCACCTGTTCATTCTGGCGGGGGGGGACAAACGCACTATGTGTACCGTCAATCACCCCAATAAAATTAGGGATATGCCCCATTGCATAGAATCCTGCCTTCACAGTGGCCAAATCTTCTACCTGGGGGAAAGCAATGTAGCTGCACATGTGTTTCACCAGGGCAGACAAAACCCTTGCCAGCATGACTGAGAACATTGGCTGTGACATTCATGCTGCCAAGCCCACTGTCACCTGGAAAGAACTAGTTGCCAGGAAATGGAGCACTGATAGCACAAGAGAGGGGATCCCAGTGGGATGACGGATAGCTGATATCAGGTCAGGCTCCAATTGGGCACAAAGCTCTGTGATTGTGGCCCTGTCCAGTCTATAAGTCAGTATAATGTGCCTGTCCTCCAGTGTAGCCAAGTCCACAGGGGGTCTGTACACGGGGGTTTGTCTTCTCCTCCCATTCATCCGCAGCGGTAGGTATCTAAGGGACACAAGAGTGAGTAGGCTGTCACAATTTGAACAATAGAACCCCCAAATCAGTGTACATAGTGCATTTATGTGATGGGACAGTGGGAATGGCAAGGTATGTGCAAATCTAGGCAGTGACGCAGTTAAGGGGTTAATCTGATCATTGTCCACCACCATGAAATGGTGACTGCCTGTCCTGTATGTAGGGACAGGTGGAAGTGAGGTAACTCCACTGATGTTGGGCATCATTGCGGAAGGCGGTCCTGCACCGCAGTGCAATTCCTCATTGGATACTATGGGGCTCTTTGGAGTACAGTGGCCATTGGGGATCAGTGCCAGTGGTGAGTGTGTACACCACCGCGGCTATGACTGCCATTTTCTATTTGAATCCTCACTTGTTTCCTGACCTTCAACAGGAGAACACCTACCCTGCGTGTGCTGCTGTGACCTGAGTCTGGAACCTAGCATGGCCTGTGTGACCGGGGAAAGGGCCCCCTGCCTTCACTGTGGAGGAGTTGGAGCGATTGGTGGATGGGGTCCTATCCCAGTACAGACTGCTGTATGGGCCTCCAAACCAACAGGTGAGTACACCTTGGGTATGGTGCATGTGGAAAGGATGCATGGAGATGTGTGTGCAAGCATTGTGTCATCGGGGGGATGTCTTGTGGTGGTGTACATGGTGGGCGGCGGGCGATGTGTGTGCCAATGGTGATGGAAACGGGATTGGTGGGCCATATGTGTGACAGGCTGGATTGTATGTGTAATGGTGTACTCCTGTCTGTATCCCCTCTGCAGATCAGCACCCATCAAAAGAAGGGATTATGGCATGCCATCGCCAAGGATGTGCGGACCCGGGGGTTCTATGGCATGCAGAACGGTTGGAAACGGTGGGAGGACCTGGGATGCTGGGCACGGAAGACCGCGGAGGCCCATATGTGGATGGCCTCCCAACCAGGAAGGGGTGCCCGTTGGAACCTGACCCCCCTGATGGCCCACATACTGGCGGTGGCCTACCTAGAGCTGGATGGCCGCTTGAGAGCATCAGAGCAGCCAAATGGGGGTGAGTACAGTGGCCATTACAACAATAATTGTTAGGTGGCATGGGATCCGGGTGGTGGGTGTCAGTTAGTGTGTGCCCCTTAATGCCAGGCCAGACATTGCAGCATGATCCAGCTCAAGGGTAATAGTTGAAAGGGAAATCAAGGTAACCTAGCTAGGTTTCATTGGATGTCAGACAGGGCTTAGTGGATCCCGGGAGGGGTGCAGTTGGAGGTGGTTGGCCTTCATCTTGCTGTGGCATCTAGAAAATTGTTTGGCAGTGCAATACATAGTGCTCAATCCTGATCCCTGTGTGTGATGATACTGTGTATGCCTTCTGTGGTGTTGGTGCAGAAATTGACTTAGTGTTTCTTTCTCTCTCTCCCCCGAATTTTCTTCTGTCATCCTGTCCATGTGTGCATTAGCATCATCTGGTGGAGGAGCAGGGGCACCAGCGACAGAGGTAGCTGCATCCCACAGGACCCAGGAAGCAGAGTCCACCAACGCTGAGGGAACCAGGGGAACGGAGGGCGAGGGGAGCACCATGGCGGAGATAGGAGGTGACAACACAGAATCAGATACCTCCTCCAATGGAAGCTCCCTGGTGGTGGTGGACACCTCTGTGACCACCCCAGGTGCAGGTACAGCCATCACCCCCCGTACCAGCACCGCCCTCCCAGTAGTCCCTCAGCCTGTTGCCCGTGCTTGCTCACCCAGGAGGGTAGTCATCTCCTTTGCCCCAGGCACCCCTGGCCCTGCCCCTGTGAGCCCTGCTGCCCTGAGGGAGGAGGCTATTGACCTTCTGAGATCCAACTCTGTAAGGTAGTCAACCATTGTGAATGCCATCCAGGGGCTGGCATCCCAGATACATCAATGCAATGCATTCCTGGAAGGCATCCATGGTGGATTGGAAATGCAACAGAGATCGATTCAGGTTCTGGCCTCCTCTCTGATGCATCCATTGTCCCTGTACCTACCATCCCCCCTCCATCTACCACTTCCCAGTCTCCTCAACCCCAACCCATCCCATGCACACATACAGAAGATCATGCACACAAGAGTGGCACAATCACACACAGGCACCACACTTCAGCCCACAAGCACTCATGCAAACACCAGACAGTTGCACACACAACCACATCCACTGCCTCCACTGTCTCCGCCAACTCCTCCTCCACCTCCCTCACAGTCACGTCCACACTCACACCTGCATGCACTGCTTCAATATCCACCACCATCATCACCACACCAAGCAGCACACACACCTCACTAGCAGACACCTCCACAACATCCATCCACGCGTCCCCTGTGTCCTGTCCCACCCTGTCTGTCCCCCCAAAGGACACAAACGGAAGCACTCAGTCACCCAACAGCCATCCACCTCACACACTCACACTGTCCCTGCACCTGCACTCAAGACCAACAGACATACACCTCCAACAACCACTCCCACAACCTCCACTCCCATCCCTCCTCCCTCTTCCCGCCCCACCGTCCCTAAGAAGCTTTTCCTTGCACAACTTGATCTCTTCCCTCACCCTGCTCCCCGTCCTGCTCGTAAGAGCAGGGTCCCAATGACCCAGCCCAGCACCTCAGCCAAACAGTCCACAGGGATAGTGGAGGCACCCCCTAGTCGTGGAGGCAAGACAGTGAAGGATCCCACTCCAGCGACCAGGAAGGGTAAGGATCCTCACCTCCTGTCATGAAGGGGAAGGAGCCCTCAACTCCTGCCATGAAGGGGAAGAAGCCCTCAACTCCTGCCATGAAGGGGAAGGAGCCCGTACCTCCTGCCATGAAGGGGAAGACGACCTCACCTCCTGCCATGAAGGGGAAGCCCTCGACTCCTGCTATGAAGGGGAAGGAGCCCTCGACTCCTGCCATGAAGGGGAAGGAGCCCTCACCTCCAAAAGACGCTGGCAGGGTGACACCACCAACACTAGTGGTCACAGAGCCCTCAACTCCAGCTGAGGCAGTGCAGCCCACTCCTCCTGCAGAGGCTGCACCTTCACCTTCTGAGACAGTGCAGCCCTCTCCTCCAGCAGAGGCTGCCCAGGAGGCACCTTTACCTGCTGACACAGTGCAGCCCTCACCTCCAGATGAGACAGTGCAGCCCTGACCTCCAGCAGAGGCTGCCCAGGAGGCACCTTCACCTGCTGACACAGTGCAGCCCTCACCTCCAGATGAGACAGTGCAGCCCTCACCTCCAGCAGAGGACATGTAGGCCACCCTCCAGGGACTGCTGTACAGGGAGCCCCCTCCAAAACCAGTGGGCAAGTCACCCACCTGAGAGACTGTGACCTTGCACTCCCCAGCAAAGATAATGGGCATGGAGCCCCCTCCAGAACCAGTGGGCAGGTTTCCGACTTCGGCTGAGGTGCCCCCCAGCCCCAATCCCCCTGATGCCCCTGCAGAGTTCTGTGCGGATGATGTCAGGATACAAGTTGGGCCTTGGACTGTGCCCTGTGGCCATGTGGGCCCTTAGTACTTTGGACTGGGCATTGGCCCTTTGTGGACATTTGAACATATCTCTTTGTTATTCCATTGGTTCATTTGGTGGCTGTTCCCATTCAATACATTCTCATTACTGCCTTCTTGTTGTCCTTGTATTAATATGCTGTGTGTTGTCTGCTATTGTTTTTCGTCTGCAGCTGGTTGTGTAATTGGTGTGTGTGTGTCTGGTGTTTGTCGTGCGTGTCACTCTTGTTTTCCTCCCTCCTTCCCTTGTGTGCTAGGTGGCTGTACTCACTGTTGTCGTCTTCGTCAGTGTTGGTGTTCCAGGTGGAGAATGGCGTAGAAGAGCATTGGAAAGACTTTCAGTTCCGGTTCCATGGCGGCGTGTCCTTCTCTGTGTCTCTGATGGCGAGTCTTTCGTCTTCTGTGAAGTGTTTCCACCAGGCTTTTGGTGGTGTTGGTTCCGCCCCAGAAATTGTGGCAGCATGCTATGTCGTGATATGGTGGGTGCTACTTTGGCCCTCATTATGAACACGGCGGGAAACACTGCATCGCCGCCGGCGGTGGTAAAAGCCGCCAACAGAGGAGCGGTCCGGACCGCCAAATAATGAACCAACTGAAACACAGGCATCCTGAAAACTACCCACCGCCAGTAGAGGAGTGCCGACAACGATGGCAGAGGCCGCCCACAGGCCGACGGAAAGGCCCAACCCGCCCATCAAATAATGAACCACTAGACAGCCGTCAGTTCCGGAAACCACCGCCACGCAAAGCCAGGCGGAAACAAACCAAATATAAGGAAACACTCACCGGAGGCTCACACAACACGCCGAAGCAGACATGGATAGAGAGCTGCAGATCATGCAGCCCTTTTCCTTGCAATATACCTCCATGACCGAGACCACTGACGAATACGATGACGGTAAGAACCGCAACCTACAAAACAAGGGAAGAAAGGGCACAGTTACATACCCACCCACTCCACCCACCCTGCAACACTCCCACAACCCTTCACAGCAGCACAAGCCATACACCCCACAGCAAGAGGTACTTACCCGACACCATGCAAATCCAACCTGACCATAGTACATACAAATGCCCCACACCCACAAACAATGAAACGTGAGACCAGGGATCAAGAGTGTGCTGCCAAAACACAGGCCACACATAAATGTTTAATGCAGCTCTCTGAGCAAACGATTGTCAAGTAAGGCCAGTCCATAGTGTTAGAGTTCCATGGGCTACAATGGCCCCAACCTGACTCCCAAAAGTGCTACGGTACTCCACCTTATAGGGGCAACAATGGGGCATCCAGGCACCTCAGGGAACAAGGGCAGGGGGTGGTGGGGGTGGGGATTTACGACAGGGGTGGGCCTTGGATTTGCACTCAGAAGGTGGAGGGGGTTTGGGTTTGGCCTTGGAAGGTGGCGGTGTGTGCTTGGACCGGGTGGGACTGGGGAAGGGGCACGGGAATGTGAAGGGCGGACAGGGGTGGGCTGTGACGGGGAAGGAGTGGAAAGGGCAAGGAGGTGTGCACGTTTAGGGACAAGATGGGGTGGGTTGGAAGAGGTCAGCACGGGAGAGGAAAAGATTTTTGGGAGCGATTGGGTTGGACCTGGAGCAGGGCGTGGGAATGGAGGCAGAGGGCATGAATGTAAGTGGTGTAGGGGTGCAAGTTGTGGGTGCAGGTGACTGGACAGTATGATGAGGTGTGGTGGATGTGTGATGGGTGGGTGTCTTGGTGCGTTTGTGTGTTTTTGGAGGGGGATGAACACAGTGGGAGAAGACAGGCTGCCAGTGTGAATGTATGTTGTGTGGGTGACTGCAAGTCTGGTGAGTGTGCTGCATGTGTCAACTAAAGCAGGTGTGGTGAGTGCAGGTGTTGTGTCTGGGGTGCATGTATGGATGTGTGCTATTGTGGTGAGTGCAGGAATAGGCTCAGCAACAGTGAATGAAGGTGCAGTGCCTGGCGGTGTGCATGTAGAGGGGACAGACCAGGAGGCGGAAGAGGTGGGCACACTGGGGGAAGTGGATGTTGCTGTGTGTGCATGTGTATGTTGGCTGTGTGAATGCTTGTGGTGGGAGGTGTGATGCTTGTGTTTAGAAGTGTGTTTCGGGTGAAGGGAGTGGGGTGCTGGAAGGGGTTGAGGAGGTTGGAGGGAGGATTGAATGACCAGGGAAACTGGCTGCCGTCAAAGAGGAGGCCAGAACCTGAAAAGTTCTCTGTAGGCCAGACACACACCGTGAATGCCATCCAGATAGGCAGTGGTCTGCTGCATCTCTGATGCTAGCCCCTGGATGGCATTGATGATGGTTGTCTACCCTACAGAGATGGTCCTCAGGAGGTCAATAGCCTCCTCCGTGAGGGCAGCAGGGCTGACTGGGGCAGGGGAGGAGGTGCCTGGGGCGAAGGAGACGCCCACCCTTTTGGGTGAGCGGGCACGGGCAACTCGGTGGGGAGCAAAGGGGAGGGAGGTGATGGCATGGGGGTGGCAGAAGATGATACAGTAGGGGTGGGCCCACTAGGGTCCGCCACCGCCAGGGAGCCCCCATCGGAGAAGGTATCGGAGTCACTACCTCCAGTGGTAGTTGCCCCCCGTGGTACTCCCCTCGCCCTCCAACCCACTGGTCCCCTTGGCATCAGATGACTCTGCCTGCCTCCGAGGATCCGTGGGCAGCTGCATCCCCACTCGCTGGTGCCTCAGCTCCCTCGCCAGATGATTCTGATGTACACAAACAACACAAGAGAACAGGGATGGGGAGACAAAACAGGAGAGACACTTGTAAATAGCTGAAAGGAGTGAACATAGTGGTTCATACATACACCCACCCAGAAGACCCTCCAACAGGCAGCACCTTCCACTATACCCATTGTCATGCCCCTGACTATTGTCCAGAATCCTGCTCTACACCCATTCCCTAAACAACCTAAGGACCTGACGTGTAGGAGACTTGACTCAAAAACCCCTACTCCCTACGGGGGCCATCATGTAGATGGGCATCAGTTAGAGTCCCTGCAACTAAGCAGCATAAACCTGAATGCACACACAGACATCCATCATGGGTCAAAAATATGGTATGTGTACTCACCACCTTGTGACTGCTGTGCAGCCTTCAAGCACCCATCCAGGTCTGGGTACGCCACCGCCAGGATGCGTAGCATAAGGAGGGTCAGTGCCTGACGGGCACCCCTCCCCCATTGGGAGGACTTCCCCAGCTGGGCCTCGCAGATCTTTTGCGCCCAGCACTGCAGGTCCTTTCACCTCTTCCTGCAGTGGGTGCTCCGCCGGTTGTAGACCCCAGGGTCCGCACCGCCTCGGCGATGGCATGCCAAAGTGCCCTCTTCTGGTGGGCGCTGACCTAAAAGGGACACACAGAAATGTAACACAGAGGTCAGGCACTTGGCAAACATATACAGCTGGCTATACGTCCACTATGGGACGGGCAGTACAAACAGACTAACAGCACATACGCACGCAGCATGACAGGAACCATGGCCCACCCAGGGTCAGAGGTGCACACATATATGCTTCCAACACCATCCATTACACACAACCATTGCCCACAATCCCCCGACTCACCTGTACCTCTGGCCGTCCGTAGAGCTTGGCATACAGGGGCAGGACCTGCTTGCACAAGATCAGGGAGTCAAGTGAAGTTGGGGTGAACTTCGCGTACGCACCGGCTGCGATCATGATACGCTAGGATTCCCCATTGACATCCATGTTAACCAGTGACTGTGTGCATGGCGGTAAACACCGCCTTATGCTGTTACGTCAACCACTAGCAGTATGAGGTCACTTCCACCACAACAGTTCTGGATTACAGGGGGCGGACATTTTGCCAATAACTACGCATTTATAATACTACTATCTGCACAATGCAGGCCCTAATGTTCACAAAACACACTTATGCATGGGACCATTAACAATACCACACCTGACAAACCATGATCAATAATTATGGTCTAGTTGATGTTATGTCAAACACATTTAGCATTTGTGTCCCTACAATCAAGTCAGCAGTGCTCAATGACTGACAGTGTGTGCCAATGTATGTGTCTTCCTCACACGTGTTTCAAATTCCTCCTAGGTACCGACCCTTGTGGCGAGGAAGGGCCCCATCGGTGTACAGACCACTTGTGGATATGCGGACCATGGTGGAGCGTCACATCATAATCAATTACAGACTCACCCATGCAACTATTTCTGAACTTTGTGCATTACTGGATCCTGCACTGACTCCTGCAAATTGTAATCAGCATGCCATCCCTACTGAAGTGCAGGTGCTCTCTGCATTCCATTTCCTGGTCACAGGCTCGTTTCAAGTGACAGTGGGCATGGGTGCTGGATTTTCACAGCCAGTGTTCAGCATGATACTGACAAGATTTCTGAATGCATTTGTACGACACATGCAGTCCTATGTGAGGTTTCCCTAAAGTACTGAACCTCCCTGCCATCAAGTCGGACTTCTATGCCTTTGCCAACATACCCCATGTGATAGGTGCCATTGATGGTACCCACATACCTATAATCCCCCCAAGAGGCAGTGGACAGGTGTACAGAAACAGGAAGAACTTTCACTCCATGAACATTCAATTGGTATGTACTACAGACCAGTACATCTCACATGTGAATGCCATGTTCCCTGGTTCAGTCCATGATTCCTTTGTGCTGAGGAACAGTAGTGTGCCACACAAGATGGAATAACTTCAAGAGGACAAAGAGTGGATCATAGTTAGGTGTTTCTGTCACTAACTGCCACCTAGCAGACAGCCAGGCTGTCTGCCTCTGAGGCTTGTCAATGACAGTTCTGTTTTGCATCTTTTTCTAGGTGATTCTGGCTATCCCAGCTTGCGTTGCCTCCTGACACCAATGAGGAATGCTGGGACAGATGCAGAGAGGAATTACAAAGTGGCCCATGGACATACAAGGAGGGTAATAGAGCGCACAATAGGTCTCCCGAAGGCTAGATTTCATTATATACATATCTCTGGCAGTTCCCTGGCCTATGGGCCTGAAAAGGTGTGTAGAATAGTGGTAGCCTGCTGCATGCTGCACAACGTGGCAGTGAGAAATTCTGTCCCCCTCTTGGAGGTGGAGGGTGCTGTATATCCAGACCAACTTCCTCAGAGAGGGGACAAGAGTGATGGTGATGATGAGGAAGGGGAAGATGTCAATTCCAGGACCCAACTGATACAACTTTACTTCCAGTAACTATGTGGGACTAAGGGCTGAGATTGGTGTTTGTGAAACATACTGTCAGTGTGCCTTGTCATCTAGGGATGGGTTTGAATGTACTAATTGCAACTGTGTCCAGGTCTGCATAACACAGAATACAATTTAGTGGTTCTTTTTCTCAACATACTTAGGCACAACAGCATGTAAGGTGAATGGGTACTTTCATGCTACGCAGGTACAAATAAAGTAGTTCTCAGCCAGTTGCATCCATACCTCACTATGTTCACACATTATGACAGGTGACAGTGTTACAGGTGTGATATGTGTTTTATTTGGTGCAGGGATTGAATTGTGCAAATTACAGTGATGGCAGTTGGTCATCGGTGGTTATCCTAAATGCCAACATGATGGCTGCCTTGTTGTAAGTATTGGTAGGTCCATCAATGCTTACATGAGTTCATATTTATTGTTAGCACTGTTTGGTGGTTGATTGTGTGGGATAGTTGGTGGACAGATTGTTGCAGAGTAACTTATTTCAGGGGGCCTTGTTCTTGGCAGGGGTTCCAGTCCCATATCTTTGCCGGAGGGTCTGTTTGGGCGCCTGTTGTTGACCTATAGGGGATGAGATGGTTGTTCCTTGTCTTTCCTCTGAGGGTAGTTCGTGGGAAGTTGCTGCTGATGCTGTCATTGTCCGGTCTGTCTCCTGTGCTATAGTGGGGGCTTCCTGTACTGTGTGGGCCTCAGGCTGGGTTTGTACAAGCTGCAGCAGTGCACCTGCTATGCTGGCAATTGTGGCGTTGTGCATTTTTCACTGCTCCATGGCCTCTTG
Source organism: Pleurodeles waltl (assembly GCF_031143425.1). Lineage (NCBI taxonomy): Eukaryota > Metazoa > Chordata > Amphibia > Caudata > Salamandridae > Pleurodeles > Pleurodeles waltl. The sequence continues at coordinate 1,091,205,869 of NC_090439.1, forward strand.
GTGGTGTTCCTGCTGCATCCTCTGACTCTGCTCCAGGGTGGATATTATCTGGGCCAATCTGTCATGGATATGCTGGTAGCCCCCCAGGACCTCAGAGATCAAGTCCTGAGCAGAAGCATCCCTCCTGTGGCCTTCCCCCTGGCCCACTGATGCCCTCCCACTGGGCCTAGCCCCCTGTGCCTGTGTCCCCTGCACAGGGCTGGCGGTGCCACTTGTACTGGGGCCATTGTCTTCCTGCCTGTTGGTAGGGGCTGAGTGTGGCCTCTGTACTTGTGTTCCACCAGTCTGTGGCCTGAATACACAAGTGGGTGGACGGTTGCCCTGGGCTGATGTTCTTGCCTGGGTGGTAGGGGTGTCAGTGGGATCCTGGGTGGGGCTGCTGGATGGTGACAGTCCAGGACTGTGTGAGGAGCCAGCCTGCTCATCAGTGTCGAGGGTTCCATCCCCAGTGTCCTGTGAGGGGCCTCTGTCTTCCTGGGGGGCACTGGCACTCCTTGTTCTGTCCGCCAGGGTGACATGGGTGGTGGTGCCTGTTGGGGGACATGGACATGTCTGTTACATTCGCGTAGTCGGATGGGGTGCAGAGGCCTGGGCGGGTTTGTGCAGCTTACACACTTTGGGACCATGCAGGATGCTTTAGTGGGGTTAACATTTCTTTTAGATTAGGATATGGAGGTGCATTGTGGGTGTTATGGGCCATTGTGTTTCCTTGCAGGGGTGGGTGGCTGTGCACGGGGGGAGGGATGTGGGCCTGTTAGTGGGTTTGTGAGCATGCAGGGGTGGTGGATTTAGTGCCTGTGGCCTGGGTGGGGTGTTAGTCCTGGTGGGTGCTAGAGGGGTGGGGTGGTGCAAGCATTCCAGGTGTGATGGATATGGGGTAAATGTAGATGACTTACCCGAGTCCAGTGAGTCCCTCAGGGTGCAGGATGGCCAGTACCTTTTCCTCCCAGTCAGTGTAGTCAGATGGTGTTGGTGGAGGTCCTCCCCCAGTCTTCTGGACTGCAATGTGGTGCCTGGATGCCATGGCCCTGACCTTCCCCCGCAGGTTGTTCCATCTCTTGCAGATGTCGTCCCTGGTGCGTGGATGGTGTTACACTGCATTGACCCTGTTGACAATGGTCTGCCATAGCTCCATCTTCCTGGCGATGGGTGTGTGCTGCACCTGAGCCCCGAATAGTTGTGGCTCCACCTTCAGGATCTCATCCACCATGGTCGTTAGCTCCCTTTCTGTGAAGCGTGGATGTTTGGGGGTGACATGGTGAGTGTGGTGAATGGTGTCGGGGGTGGAATCGCGGTGAGCGTGCTCTTCTGTGCTTGGGTGTGAGTCTCATGTATTGTGGCATTCGGTGTCTGCTTCTGGTGTTCTCTGTCTTCGTTGCCTACTTTCGTTGCAAAGGATTGTGGTGTGTCTGTAGTGTTTTATGGTGTTGTGGATGTGTGCCAGGTGTGTGGGTTTCTAACTTCTCCAATATGTGCACTTCTTTCTGTTTGGGCCACTTGCCGTCCATGGCGGTCTACACCGCCAATGGTTGTTCGGCTTCCACTGACCGCCAAGGTGATTTGTGCATCAATATTTGGAGGGCGGGATGTGGGTGTGCTCGGCGTGGGGGGGTGGGAGGTCCAGCATTTCCGCCGACATGGTCCTGGCGGAGACTGGTGGACTGGTGATTTTTTACGGAATCTGGTTTTCGGTTCAGTATATGGTGGGTTTCTCTTCACCGCCAATGGCGGTCTTCTGTTCACCATCGCCACAGCGTTCAGCGGTGTTTACCGTAGTATTCCTAATGACCGCCTTTGTCTTCTGCCTGGCTGTTGATGGCTACCGCCGTCGTGCGTGGTGTTAATGCCCTGGAAGATGGTGTGGTACATTGGCTGTCTATGGGAGTTCTCACCGCCATGATCATAATATGGCGGTAATTACAGCCCGCCTGTTGGCGATATTTCTGCCACTCTATCACTCACCGGCAAAGTCACAATGACCACCTTAGTTTCCTTCAGCTCATCTATAAACCTCACCAAACATGTATGGACTGACATATCCCTCTTTCCCTACTAATGATAACCCCTAACTTCTACTACTTTAACCTACCACAAAGAAACTAAATTGAATGCATGGATGGGTTCAATCCCAATAACCGACAATAACCAATGACACTGAAATAAGCACACATCTTGGGTTCCAGAGGAGGGTGCTGCATGCCCTAAAGTGCTTTAATGCTTCATCAGGGCTATTAGGAGCTGGATAAATGCAATTAAAATGATAAATACAAATTATAATTTTGTTTTACCCACAACCTCCTTTTTTGCCCAGTTCAAATGAGGACAAAAGTTTCTAGAGACTGTGCTTTGACACTTAAAACTGTCCAGGTATCACATGAGCAACTATTTTTTCATGGGTTCTCCTTACCTGTGATGTTTAAGCTAACCAGCTAACTTTAAAGAATTTACAGTGAGAAAACTTGCAGCAGGAATTGTGTCACAGGTGATTATTTGGACACGATTTCTCTAGGGCCTCTCCTGTGATTCTTTGGACACTATTTCTCTAGCTCGCACCACGACCTTTTGGGAGGCCATTTACTCCCCAATCAGCCTTGAGAAAGTCGTCTTAAATGAAACATATGCCTCTTTGTCATCTGGAATAAAAGAACATAGAAACATTTGATACCGCACCTGATTCGGATAAAATGATTGACATCGGATTACTTGTTAAAACTTGTGTAACTTTGTTTCTAATAGTTTCTATTATATTTGTCAATGTAGGGGTTCCCCTGCATACCTGACACTGTTGGGTGGTTCAGTGTTACTATTAGTTGAGCTTCATTTTTCTTGAACACATGGGGACTGAGGGGAAGTGCAGCAGTTCTCATACCACAGCCACCCTTTTTGCCTTATCTCAAAGCTTCACTAGAACTTAGAAGAGATTAGTAAATAAATAAAAAACAACAGTAGACCCAATTGTTTTGATGGACCAACACTTTATTTTTAGTTATTTTGTTTATATTTCTTTTTTTTGCCTACTTCTATGTTTATTTTACTTTTAGTTTTACTATTTACATTTTTATTTCCACCGGATTTTAGTGTTTGGTAAAAAAAACAGAAAATCCAATTCTTCTGATAAAGCATCTCCCTATTTTTAGGGGTGGATGTCAGGTGATTCAATGGCAGAGCTCCACCATAGCCATATTCAGACCTGTCTATGAGTGGTATAAAAGCTGCCACACTGAGTCACAAAGTTTAACTTACACCTCTGGTAAGTTTATGATTGTTTGCTATTCACAAAAGTATTTTATGAGTAGTAGCTTTATGAGTACAGAGTCTCCGAACATAAACAGATATTTACCCATTGAAATAAATATCCATTTAATATCATAAACATCTATTTAATACATTAAATGAATATCAATCTCAGCAACTATATTTCTTGACTTTATAAGAGTAGCATTGCATTATTATGTTTAAAATGTGAAAAAGGATATATTATCAATAAGTAATTAAATAAGGTTATCATACATTTAATTATTGCGAATAAACATGTGTACGAGAAAATTGCAATATTCATTATAATTAGAGGATTCACATCTAGCATAAAGCGGCAACCGGATATATTCGGTCGCTCTGGACCAGGTCAAAGTCAAAAGTTCAGGCTAACCACGAAGGAGTCTGGGTTGGATACAATCCTAGATCAATCCACCTGAAGTTTTACCTCCGCAAGTTTTATGGTAAGAGTCGCGTTCATGGTAGAGAGGGTAACAGGGAGCAAGGAGAACGTCGCTGATGGTGGGCAGTGTGGCACAAAGAGCAGGCCTGGCATTGGAGATGGGTGGGCTGGAGCTTCCTGTTAGTGGCCCTCTGCGGGAAATTGATGCTTGCTGTGCGAAGAGACATGCTGTCAGCAGCTCAGGCTGATTTTTGGTGCGAGATGCACAGTATTGGTGTAAACTGGCCTGTTCCTGGTCACAAAGAGCCCACAGGATTACCTTTAAGAGCCTGTGAACCACACCAAAGGTCCAGGACCTTAGGGGCACCCCTTGGGGGTAAGGAACTGGATGCATCTGGTTCCAGGAGCTGGTTGGGGAGCCATTTATGTCCCTATGGCTCAGATCAGGAGGCCAGCAGGTTCAAGATGAAGTTGCAGGTCCAGTTCTTCCTCCCCAGGCAAGAGATCTGCAGGCCAGCTCAGCAAGGCAGCAGTTCCTTAAGAGCATCAGTCCAGTAGAGTGGCAGTCCTTGTAGCAGTACAGCAGTCCTTCTTCTTGGCAGAGTATCCAACGGTCCAGAAGTGCACTCAAGAGTTAGTGTGTGAGGTCCTTGATGCCCTGGTTCTGGAAGGTTTAAGAAGCTTTTACACAGTGTATTTTAAGTGCATGGAATTCCCTGCCTTCCCTTCTCTGGCTCCAAGCCACTAAGCCCTTTGTATGAAGGCAGAGCACCAGCTATTCATTTGGAAGTGGGGCTGTGCTCAGCTCTGCCTCCACCCTGCCAGCAGATGGCCCATCCAGGCACACCTAATCCTTCTATTTAATGATTGTCTGGGAGGAATTCACAAAGTCTAACTGTCAGATACACCCAGCCATGTGACTCAGAGACAGTCTGTAGGTACCAAATGGCTAAGGCAAGAAAATGACAACTTTCTAAAAGTGCCATTTTCAGAATTGCAAATTAAATTCCAATTTCAGGATAAGTTAGAATTTTAAATTGTGATTCCATAAACACCAAACATGAACTGGTTATCTCTTGCCATTTGGAAATTACACTTAAAAAATATAATGAGTCAACTCCAATGTTATCCTATGGGAGAAATAGGACATACTACAGTGATAAACTGAGACTTTTTCACTACCAGGGCATGCAAAGCTTAAAAGTACATGTCCAACATTTTAAATAAATGGTACCCTTCCCTTTAGGCTGTCCAGCACCTACCCTAGGGGTGACTTATAGGCAATAAAGAGAAATGTTTGGGCCTGGTAAAAGGTTTATTTTGCCAGGTCATCATGGCAATTTAAAACTGCACACACAGGCTCTGCAATGGCAGGCCAGAGATACGTTTAAAAAACTACTTATGTGGGTTGCGCAATAGGTGCTGCAGGCCCACTAGCAGCATTTAACGTACAGGCCGTTGGCACATTTAGTGCCTCTTTATTAGGGACTTACAAGTGCATTAAACATGCCATTTGGGAATAAGCCAATGGTACCATGTTTTAGGGAACGGGCACAGTGGCAAAATTAGCAGAGTCCTAAGTCCAACAAAAACAAATTCCGAAAAAAAATAGGAGGAGGAAGGCAAAAAGTTGGGGATGACCATGGAGAGAGGGCCGGTCCAACACAACCCCCATCTAGCCAAAAGCCAGGGTAGACTAATGAATACTTGATGCCTTTCGTAGGCAACAAGACATACACAATTGCCATCTACTGCATTTCTACGTCTCTCTGAACTCAGTTGGACTCCTTGTCTGTACTCTCCATAGCCACTGGACTGACCCATGGGGAAACCTTCTCATTTGTAGACCTATCTGTGCAGCATCTAATCTTAACTTGCTCACAGATGCATCCCAGCAGGCAGACAGTTCCACCATGGCCAGTAAAGTAATGTGGCCCACTCCATCCGCAGATCAGACTTCTGTCTCAACCCAAAGAAAACGTTGCCAATAAGGACAGCAAACAACAGAGGCCACTGACAGCTGTCAACATCCAGAGCCAGGCCCCAGACCATCCAGGGCTCTCTGACATCTGAGGTTTCTTAAAAAAGGGGACAGTACCTCCAGGGTTTTGCACACTACTTCCACTCTAACTCCCACCAGGTCAGGGGTGGTATCCTGAGACTGGTCAGTCAGTACAGGGTCTGTTCCCTGAGGCTGAACAGGGGATGGGGGAGCCCTCCCTCACCCTGCCCTTTCATCTGGACTCCTGTGCCCTCCGCTTGGGAGTGGTACCCCCAAAAAACTAAACTGTCAGGGTGCCCAGGGCGGTCACCCCTCCCAGTTCTCCTGACACAGGGGGCATCTCATTCCCAAGAATGCAGTCTGTGGGCATCTCAGGACTAACTATGACCCTCCTTTGGGACATCTCCCCACTCCACTCCTGGGATAGCAGGGTGTACGGTGGAAAAGGTCACACCCCTGGGCCTGAGTTACCTTACACACCTGGCTGGTGTACAGCTCTGAGGAAATCTAGCCTTTCCACTATCATGGGGTGGCTAACCCCAGTGTTTCTCAGACAGTAACATGGACCCCCTTCACCTTCAACTGGTAAAAGTGATGACAACCAATCTCAGGGATCTTCAGCTTATCCTCAGAGTCTATCCCCTATCTAAGTGAGATCAGGGCATAGCCTATGACCTGCCTCTGGGGATTACTTATCCTAAAAGCCCCATTGGCCACCCCTTTTTGAGGTCCCACCAGTGGGTGGTAACTTAGGACAGACAGGGTCCCCCAGCTTGTGTCATAGCTGGGAACAATCAAAGCATTGAGTTGGAAATGGGGCACCCGGGCCACTGCCAGACAGAACCTCTTCCCTGTCTCTCAGAAGGCACATGGGAACCTTTTCCTCCCCACTTAGTCTGGGACCTGCCTGTGTCTTCCCTGGCTTCCCCCTCACTCTTCTGGGGGGAACCTGAGCCTCCCTTCCTGAAATAACTCCCAGGTACCTTCTTGTGGATCCTGGTGCTGATCTAATGGACCGCCTCCTTAGCAAGCTTCCTGGGATTAGAGAGCTTACTGTCAATTAAGTGTTGGTGCAGATCTGCAAAACAAAGACTGAACATGTATGTATTTGCAATCAAAGTTTATAGCCCCGATAATCCTTTACTTCACTAGCCTATACCCAACCACCCAGTGCCTTGCAAAAGGAATCCATACAATCTAACCAGATCTTTTGGGCCAGTTTCTGACTGTTCTTAAATGTCTGTCTGTTCTTCTTTCAGGTCAGACCATACATCCCAACAAGGACCTGTCTACCTTCTCTAGGACCAGTAAGGTGCCCCTTTCCTCATTAGGGATATTCCTTTACAGACAACCCCTCCCCCCAATTCTCCTCAGGGATCTTGTGCATCTGTAAGGCAATCTCATAAGCCTCAAACTCCTTGTCAATTTAATCTCCCACAACAAAGTCAGGCACCAAAACAATACAAATGTGGACTCTCTTGTCTCCAGAGGGCACTGCAGGTACACTGTCACCATTACCGCCGGACTGCATCTGCTTAGCTGTGATGTCCAGCTCCCTGAGGCTTAGCTCAAGGGCCATTCTCCTTTCCTGCAAGGTCTTTTCAGCCTCAGCCTTCTTTGCCTCCATGTCCAGTTTCGTTTCCTCCTTCTACAGCTTTTATTTGGCCAGCTCTAACCTGAGCTTCCTTTCCTCCCTCCTGTCCTCCAACTCCTTTGGGGTCAGGCATCTGGAAGACACCCTGCTCCCTGCACAGCAAGAAATTTCCAATCCAGGTAGTAAGTTACCCACCCTCCTCATCAGGCTGTATTCAAAGATCATCCTGCTGGTCCTGCTTTCATCCTTCCTCATCTTTAACTTCCTCCTGGCTAGTAAAAAAATATTTGTTGGTCATTGTTGATTATTTTTCGAAATGGGTCAATTTTTACTTTGCTCCTTCGTCAGATATATTTTTTGTAATTTAATTTTATAAAGATGTTTTGACATTGAAGACCCACCCTGGAAGTTGGTCACCAATAATGAACTCAATTTAAGTAATTTAAGATGAAGAGTTTCATTGATGTTTAAACATTTACAAGTTGTCTTGTAGTCTCACACTTCCAGTGATTTAGTGGAACACATGCTGGATTCTATGCTTCCTTCATTCTCGCCTCATTTCTACAGTGACACAACAAAAGCTGTAAATTCCTACATCTATATGTGACCGCGTCATAGGCAAGCTGAATCTGGGCCAACTGGCTGAATGTGAGTAGAAGGCAGCCAGGACTCAAGGTGGCTCATTTGTGGTAAGATGACATGGCACCATTGACAAAGTAAGTAATACTGATCATGATGGGCTTGGAGCAACAGAAATATTTTCCCTGTATTTGCATTTTCTTCACATTGCTTACTTCATAGCGTGTAACTCTAAGAGCATGTCACTGCTCATTCCTGAACTATTGTGACTATAAAAACACGGGGAGATATTTTTGACATTTGATGATCAAACTTCTTGTTTGCAGTTTTGTGTGTCCTACCATTTTAGTTGCATGCAGTGTGCAGTGTTCTTGTCTGTCTTAACCGGCTACATTACATCACTCCTTAGAAAGATTGCGGTTACAATAGTAGGCAACAACTTACACTGTTGGGCACCCAAGTGCTGGCCAGACATATTACGCCCTTAGCCGCAGCCTAAAACTGACATTAAAAGTCATAAGAAATGTTCTGTGAATTTTGCCAGTTTTGACCCAGAAACCTGTAGTTCACGCCCTGATTATGTCCTGCCTGAATTACGGAAAATTGTTATATCTCAGTCAGCACTAAAAAGGCTGCAGGTAATTCAGAGTGTGGAAGCCTATATCATGCTGCCACTGCCCAGCCACCAATTCAAAGCTCTATGCTTCACCTTACGAGTACTCAACAATCAGAGCCCTGGTCTCTTGTGACATTTGGTCCAAACATATATTTCTTGGAGACCACTCAGATCTTCCACCTCCTATTTCTCTGTTCTTCTCAGATTCTATAAGCACAAATTGTTGCTCCGTCTCTCTTTTTGCCTCTAAATTGTGGAACACTCTTCTCCACACTCTTTTAATTCTCCTAATGAATCAACTTTTAGGAAATGCCTTAAGACTTGGCTGTGTGAGCACTTGTATTAAGAACCATGTTTAACTTATCATCCGTCTTACAGCACTGGGAGGTGATCTTGCTGTAGCCATTCACTTCATCGATTCATTCATTCATTCATTCATCAAGTGTGTGTAATAACACTGAAATTAAGTTTGCCTTTTATCACTGCAGGCATTGTCAGGTGTAGGGCGCGTCCTCGGGCTACATAAGCCTGCAATGCTCTATCCGTATTCTTAAAAACACACCTGACTGGTAGGGATAGGCCTGTGTGAAAGAATGCCAAGGGTGATCTTATGGCTGGATAAAAGCTGTGGACCCTTAGAGGCCCCTAGAAAATAGCTGAAAATGTTAACAACAATGAAGATGCACGGAGAAGTGTATCCTTAAATGTTCACATACTTACATTTTCATCACACCTGGGGTACCCATAACAAAGGAAAACATGGAGCCCTTAGGTATTTTCTTTCTTATATCTATACAAAGAACAATATCTGAGTGCACTCTCTACTAGGTTTCCATCATTCTACATGGGCTCGGTCCAAGTATACCATCCATTAATTGAATCATAGGTTTTGTACTGAAAGGGTACCCTTCCGGTACAAAATACTTTGCTTTAACATACTTTACAAATATTTCCACTTACTATCTGTGATGTACAATGAAGAAGTGGGAACAATTTGAAAAGGTTAAATACGTTTAGACAATGCTCCAACTAGAAGCCTGCCTCGATCAGGTACTTTTTTGTGCAAATCCCTAAGTATCAACGTTAGAAAATATGGATGGCTGTCAAGACCCTTGGGTAACTGCTTAGAAACACCTATGTGCCCCTCAAGAGATGTTGTTTGACACAAGATAGCACAAACTAGTAAAAGAGCTACCTAGCGTTACCGTAGGGCTACTTTCGAGTGCAAATCAAGTTTTGTGCTGGAAAGTACATTCCATGAAACCACTTTGCACCAGTTTGCATCAAGTTGGTTGACACTTCACTGGCACAAGTTGTAAGTACATCTGGGCTGTGGTTACTTAGGCCCATATTTATACTTTTTTAGCGCCACATTTGCGTCATTTTTTGCCGCAAAAGCGGCGCAAACTTACAAAATATAATTGTATTTTGTAAGTTTGAGCCGCTTTTGCGTTAAAAAGCAGCGCAAATGCGGCACTAAAAAAGTATAAATATGGGCCTTAGTCTTTCCTATATTACCTGAAGCTCAGGCCCATGATGTAATCCAATGCCAATGCTAGCTAAGAGCTGAATGAGTTGATGTGCTCAGCAAGAAACCCTCACATCCTGCTTCCTGGCCAAGGTCACTTATATAAATACTAAAGAGAATATTGACAAGCACACCTTCCTGTCTCATAGCAGAATGGCAATCGATAAGTTTAGATTTATCACCATTCTTGCCTGCGTTTTTGAATGGAAATTTTAAAATGACCAAATGTCACCAAACAACTTACCTACTATCATCGCCATCCGGAGGCTCCCTGATTGACCATCGCAATCTGAAGATTGGTTCAATCAAAAGCTGTGGTCAATTCCATGAAAGCCCACTCCAAAGGCCTCATCATGATGAGCAGATTGACGAGCTATCAATGCCAGGGAAGCCAAATTGAGCGTCATGAGCATCCCCATCGAGAACTTACCTGAACCCTATGGATAATTCCTGAGCTGTCTATACAATCAAACAGTTGGATTCTGGGGACTTTGGCAAAACTTATGGTGCATTGGGGAACGGACAGATGACAGAGTATGATATCACCATATCAAATCCAAAATATCTGCCAGGAATATTGTGTCCTAAATGTAATTTACAAAAATACCGCCTCACAGGAGTTGCAAGCAATTGGAAATTGTGTGCAGATTTGAGCCCATTATTTCCCGTTGAAATTGCTAAACCATGTGAAGCAGAACTCAGTGCCCAAGGTCCACATGTTATTCCCCATTTCAGGGTAAATAATTTGTAAATTAATGATATGAAAGACGCAATACTGTCTGGAATCAAAGATTCCAGCTCCCTGGCATCCCATATTTGGGGCCCAAACTAACCAGATATCTAGTCTGAAACATGAAAGTAACACAGCAAGGGCATTTTTCCTCTGCATATGGGTTCCAAGGCTGGGCCACTTGTCTGGATTTCAGACTTCAAGTTTGCTGTTGCAGTGGTTCCCAGGTTCTGAGATGCCAAATGCATATTTTACTACTTACTTTGCAATGCCTTTGGTAGCTGGGACTATTCGGAATCTACTACAGGACTCCCAGCCAATGCATGAGTTTAAAGTCTGTGAATTTCAGATTTCGGGCTATCTGTGAAAGGGTGTAATGTGACTTTTACACTTATCATTTCCCCCTATGGTGTTTGAGCAGGAGGCATTGAATTACTGACAAAGTGTTATGACTATCCTTAACAAGGCCCCAGGTCTGATGTGTGTGTATGAGGCTGTGTGTTGCTATGCTGAATCTTTAAAAATTAATGAAGTTTGTCCGTTCACCCACCTTTATATGTGACTTTGGTAGTTGTGTTGTTGAACAGGATGCTTGTGTGGGCTCACCATTTAAGGTGGCAGTAAGAGTTTAGTACCTAAAATGTATGTCATTACAACTTAAGACTTTGTTACCTAGAAATGTATGACATTACAACTCATGCCTTTACAACGCATGGCATTTCCATGCTGCCTTTACAAAGCAGATGCCTTTAAATCACACAGTAATATATATATCACCTTCCGCAGTGCTGGTTCCTGCTGTATCCAGGATGAGTTCATGCAGGGAGCCGAGGGGGCTGCTGAGGCCCTTGGGCTCCCCCCATGGCTGCCAACTTTCTGTTTTGTAGTTGCCCTGGAGGGCGGGGTGCCCTATACCAGTATTAGCATGGGGAGTAGGCCTGCACCTCCCTTAAAAAAGAATATGGCTCTCTGGGATTAGGTTCCCATGGCCTGTAAAGGCTCGGGAGGGGACTGCACCCCCCCTTAACATTATGTTCTGCCCCAGTATTGGCTCAAGGAGGGGGGGCCACATGACCCACTCCCCATCAGTTAAAAAATATATCTATAAATAATAAATGAGCAGCAGGAACCGCTCCTTCATTATTCATTGCTCTTTAAAGGTGCACCCTATAATGCCCTGCAGGGGTTCTTTAAACTTTTTTTTGGAGGGGGCTTGGTGATTAAAAAAACAGTAAGGCCCATATTTAAGAAAAAGTGGTGCATCAGCTCTGATGCACCACTTTTCTTGCACCCCCATACTGCCACCTAACAACACCATGGTTACGCTGTATTTATAATATGGCACACCGAGGCGATCGTTAGTACAATAGCGTTTCGCGCTTTGCAACACTAGCATCAAAAATGTTTACGCTAGTGCAGCAAAGTGCACGGAGGCCCATAGGTTACTATGGGAGCATCATTTTAACGCCTGCTTTGAGAAAACTTTTTTAAAAAATGACGCCAGAAATGGTGCAGTGAAATCTTTTAAATTGTACTGCACCATTTTTGCAGGCCTCCTTGCGCTGGAATGCCCCCCTTGTATACATTATGCCTGGCATAGGCATAATTTGGTGCAAAAGGTACAAAGTGGCGCAATGCGTGCATTGCGCCACTTTGTAAATATGGCATGGCAGAAAAGCCACTTTAGCGCGCCTTAGCCTAAAAAAAAAATATGCAATAGCGTCACTAACGTGGCGCTAGGGGCTCTAAAATATGCCCAGTAAGTCTCCTGGGTCATTAAATCCTTGACTCCATGAGAACTTATCATATTTTTCAAAAACACTCTTAGGTGAAAGCTCTGTTCTCTACATCTGTAGGCCCTTTTGTGGTTGTTTTAATGACTGCATTTTGTGGGCTGAAAAATGTTAAAATAAAACTCAGAGGAATGTTGATTTATATAAATATTATATATATTTATATATTTTCACTGAAAAACCCCAAGGTTACAGGGACGTTATAGTTGGGCTCACATTCTTAGCATACCAAACCATAGAAATTCACCTGTTATATTTAGAGTTAGTTAAGTAACTATAATTAGAACATTGGAATGCTGGGGGCTCCATTGAAAACAATGGAGTGCTGCGGGCTTTTACTGGCCGGTAAAAGCCCGCAGCGCCAACATTCCAATGTTCGCTTTGTTCACAGCAACAGCTGTGAACAAAGCCTCACGGAGCCCAAGGGGATTTTAATCCCCTCGGGCTCCGTGAACATTTTTTTTTTTAATAGAACATTCTGCCCTGAGTGGCAGAATGTTCTAATAGCCTTAGAACCCGCCGTAGCGGGCTCTACCGGCTATTAAAGTCCCTCTCCCTTGTTAAACTCCCTCGCTTTCGGCTCAGGCATTTAACGCGGGGAGCGGGCCTTTAATAGCCGTAGAGCCCGCTACGGCGGGTTCTAAGGCTATATTCATGCCCTAAGGTAAGTATAACTTGCACCCCCGACATGAACAGTTTTTTCATCAAAACATTTATTGCAAATATTACATTGACTTCATCAATAATATTATCAAAAATGTCATGAGGGTCGTAATTTGTGTGATAATTAGCAGTGCATGACGAGGGCACGACCTATAGTTACCTTAGGGAACGAGTCATAGTTACTTGAGATAACTCTAACAGGTGAATTTCAATGGTTTGGATACTTGCTTCCGGTCCAGGGAGGACCTGGCTTGGCAGTTCGGGCTGGATTGTTCCCAAGACTGATTTGCATATGGCTGGGTCCAAACTGGGGTGGTGCGGTGGGCAAAAAAACAATGGATTAAACCCAGATCTGTGTGACTGGGGGTGAACATTTGCATTGTACAGCTCTCCATCCATCATCTCTTCTTTTTGCTTTTGTCGCCTTAAGTGGGAAGGGTACGCCCAGACATGGTTCTTGTGCTCACTGCACCACTGGATTCAAGCTACCCTGGGTGATGAAGGGTGATATTCTGAAATCAGTCTCGGGATGCTTGCTTCCGGTCCAGGGATGACCTGGCTTAGCAGTTCGGGCAGGGTCAAGACTGATTTTCATATGGCTGAGTCCAAACTGGGGTGAGTGCTGGGCAAAGAAACAATGCATTAAACCCAGATCTGTGTGACTTGGGGTGAATGTTTGCATTGTTCAGCATTCTGTCCGTCAGCTGTTCTTTTTGCTTTTGTCGCCCTAAGTGGGAAGGGTATGCCCAGATGTGGGTCCCGTACTCACTGCACCACTGGATTCAAAGTAGCCTGGTTGATGAAGGGTGATAGCCTGAAACCAGTCCCAGATTGCTTGCTTCCGGTCCAGGGAGGACCTGGCTTGACAGTTCGAGCTGGACTGTTCCCATGGGAAACAGGGTAGAGAATGATTTGCATATGGCTGGGTCCAAACTGGCGTGGCGTGGTGGGCAAAAAAACAATGGATTAAGCACAGATCTGTGTGACTAGTGTTGAATGTTTCATTGTTCAGCATTCTGTCCATTATCTGTTCTTTTAACATTTCTTATCAAGACATTCTTTTCACTTTGTCCTTTCTTCAAGGCTGCAACAAAATAGGGCTGCAGGCACAAGTGGTACACAGCGTCTGTAATGTTCACACTGACACACACATCTTTATGTAGGGACATTTTCCCAGAACATCAGCTGTTTTAATATAAAAACCTTTCCCTCTCCCATGCATGGTAGAGGGAGGTTCCAGCCAGAAGACCACGACCGCATGCTGTCTGACTTTGTTACAGCTGCTTGCTGAAGCTACTGGTTCCCTGGCCTACATGGGGATGGTGTCCCTGTGGACTACAAGCTTCCTCGCTATTGTCATACTCAGGTATGGGGGATGATGTCTTCCCAGGGGGTCCTGAAGGGCGGATTAGGGCTTATCCCGCTGTGCTTTAACATAGCTTAGGTGGGAATCACATAGATTGCGCATAGTGACAGTATGGTGGGACTGTGTTTCACTTTTCTTGTCACCATTTTGCTTCTAGTATGTTTCATCATTCTAAATATTGCCATTCATGCCATTTTATCTAAAATGTAGCTGATTCAATAAATCTTATTGAAACATTTTCTGCCTCTGTTTGTCTTTGCATGTGTGAGACTAATGTAACAGAGAGAAAAGGATGAGATCTGATGCATCATGATTTCCTTGAGAAGTCATCTTGTCATGCGCCTGGTTGCCACAAATCATCTCTTCTCTTGGGCAGAGATGAAGTGCTGCTAGTTGGCTGGAAACAGATCAGGTCGACGGTTGTCACATGGTGTGGGATTGGACTCAGTTCCCCACAATTCAGGTGATGCTGCTGCCCGAATCCAGCAGCCTCATTCGGATAATGAGAGCCCACACAACATGGCGCCACCAATGTTTGGTCAGGCACTGATTTTCCGATCCTCCTGAGTATCTCTATCGCACTACGTGCTAAAGGCACTTCAATACTTTATACAGAGATGTCTGTGGTATTGAGGATTTCTTCCTCAGCTAGGTTCGTAGCACCTATCCAACGCTGTAGGTTGTTCAAGCATGAACCTTAAAAAGGTTAATCCTCATTTTGCTGTCCTTATTTCTGAACAGGTATATCCACCATGGCGAACCTATAACTGGTGGTAAGTGCAGTAAACATGCAATCTCCCCTTACCGCTCATTTGTTAGCTAATGGCCTTACAGCCCAGGGGGGCCATGTAACATTTGTAATTGAGACTCATCTAGCCCATAGAACAGAAACATTCTATTCTTGGGTCAACTTTCCAGCAGTCGATGGGAACACTAATACATTTAATTGTTACACATGTGCTAACATACCTGCACAGTATATCATATCATATCATAATATTTATTAAGCGCGCTATGTACCCGTCAGGGTTTCGAGGCGCTGAGGGGGGGGGGGGGGAGCGCTGCTGGTTTAGCGGTCGAAGAGCCAGGTCTTGAGGAGCCTTCTGAATGCGAGGAGGTCCTGGGTCTGGCGAAGAGATGTGGGGAGAGAGTTCCAGGTCTTGGCGGCGAGGAAGGAGAAGGATCTGCCGCCGGATGTCTTGCGCTGGATTCGGGGTACGATGGCGAGGGCGAGGTTGGCGGATCGGAGTTGACGTGTTGGAGTGTAGAAGTTGAGTCTGGAGTTGAGGTAGGAGGGTCCGGTGTTGTGAAGTGCCTTGTGAGCGTGGGTCAGGAGTTTGAAGGTGATTCTCTTGTCTACCGGGAGCCAGTGGAGTTCCTTTAGGTGAGGGGAGATGTGACTTCGGCGGGGTATGTTGAGGATCAGTCGGGCGGAGGCATTTTGGATACGTTGGAGGCGTTTGATGTCTTTGGTTGGGATGCCTGTGTAGAGTGCGTTGCCGTAGTCAAGTCTGCTGCTGATGAGGGCCTGGGTCACCGTCTTTCTGGTTTCTGTTGGAATCCACTTGAAGATTCTGCGGAGCATTCGAAGGGTGTTGAAACAGGAGGAGGAGACGGCGCTGACCTGTTTGGACATGGTGAGGGCGGAGTCCAGGATGAAGCCGAGGTTTCTTGCGTGGCTGGCAGGGGTGGGTGGGCTTCCGAGGACGGAGGGCCACCATGAGTCGTTCCAGGCTGAGGGAGTGCGTCCGAGGATGAGGACTTCCGTCTTGTCGGAGTTGAGTTTCAGGCGACTGTTGTTCATCCAATCGGCGATGGATTTTAGTCCCTCGTGGAGGTTTGTTTTGGCGGTGAGCGGGTCTTTGGTCAGGGAGAGGACGAGCTGGGTATCGTCGGCGTAGGAGATGATGCTGAGATGATGTTGGCGGGCCAGTTGAGCGAGGGGGGCCATGTAGACGTTGAACAACGTGGGGCTGAGGGAGGATCCTTGGGGGACGCCGCAGATGAGGTTGGTGGCTTTGGAGCGGAAAGGGGAGAGACGGACTCTCTGCGTTCTGTCGGAGAGGAAGGATGAGATCCAGTGGAGGGCTTTATCTTGGATGCCGGCTTCCTGGAGGCGGGTCAGTAGGGTGCGGTGGCAGACGGTGTCAAAAGCGGAGGATGAGGGCTGAGGTTTCGCCGTTGTCCATTTGATGTCTGATGTCATCTGTGGCGGCGAGGAGGGCGGTCTCAGTGCTGTGGTTTCGTCTGAATCCGGATTGTGAGGGGTCCAGGATGGAATTGTCTTCGAGGAAGTGGGTGAGCTGAGTGTTGACGATCTTCTCGATGACTTTCGCTGAAAAAGGGAGGAGAGAGATCGGACGGAAGTTTTTGAGGTCGTTGGGGTCAGCCTTGGGTTTTTTGAGGAGGGGATGGATTTCTGCGTGTTTCCAGCTGTCCGGGAAGGTGGCAGAAGTGAAGGAGAGGTTGATGATCTTGCGGAGTTCGGGGGCGATGGTGGCGTTGGCTGAGTTGAAAACATGATGGGGGCAGGTGTCCGTGGGGGAGCCTGAGTGGATGGTGTTCATGGTTGCTATGGTTTCTGCCTCGTCCACGTGGGTCCAGGCGGTGAGGCGGCAGTCGCGGGAGGAGACGTCGGGGGTGGGGTCTGGCGGTGGACCGGTGATGAAGCTGTCGTGGATGGTGGTGATTTTCTGGTGGAAGAAGGTGGAGAGGTCGTCGCAGAGTTTCTGGGAGGGCGGGATGTCGTTGGAGTTGGCTTTCGGATTGGAGAGTTCCTTCACGATGCCGAAGAGTTCTTTGCAGTCGTGGGCGTTGTTGTTGATGCGTTCGGTGAAGTGGGCGCGCTTGGCAGTGCGGATCCGTTGGTGGTGTTCGCGGTTGGCGTTTTTGAGGGCGGCGAGGTTGTCGGGTGTGCGTTCTTGGATCCATTTCTTTTTGAGTTTCTGGCAGTTGCTTTTGGAGGTGGTGAGATCGTCTGTGAACCAGGCTGGTTTTTTCTTTCCTTGGATGGTGGTGGGTTTCTTGAGAGGGGCAAGGGTGTTGGCGCAGTCGAGGATCCATTGATGGAGGTTGATGGCGGCTGTGCTCGGGTCGATTGCGTCGGGTGGAAGGTTGTTGATGAGGGTGCTGGTCAGTTGTTCTTGGGTGACTTTGCCCCAGCGGCGGTGGGGAGGTAGCTGGATGCGGTGTTGCTCTGTGGTTTTCTTATAGGTGAAATGGACACAGTGATGGTCAGTCCAGTGGAGTTCGGAGGTGTGGCTGAAGGAAATGTGGTTGCTAGAGGTGAAGAGGGGGTCAAGGGTGTGACCGGCGATGTGGGTAGGTGTGTTGACTAGCTGGCGGAGACCGAGGTTGAGGAGGTTGGAGGTCAGTGACGCAGTGTTGACGTCGTTGGCATTTTCCAGATGGTAGTTCAGATCTCCCAGGAGGATGTAATCTGGGGAAGCGAGGGCGTGGGTGCTAGCAAGGTCAGCGATGGTGTCGTTGAAGGGGGCTCTTGGTCCTGGAGGGCGGTAAATGAGGGTTCCTCTGAGGGTCGTGTTGGGGTCCGTGTGGATCTGGAAGTGGAGGTGTTCGGCTGTCCTGAGGGTGTCGTCCGAGTGGGTGTGGATTTTGAGGGTAGCTTTGTGAGCGATGGCTATTCCGCCGCCGATTCCATTGGTTCGATCTCTTCTGGTGATTTTGTAGCCGTCCGGTATGGCGATGTCCGGAGACGAGGAGTCGTTCCACCAGGTTTCGGTCAGGAAAGCCACGTCAGGAGCAGTGGTGTCGAGCAAATCCCAGAGCTCGATGGCGTGTTTTCGTGCGGAGCGGGTGTTGATGAGGATGCAGTTCAGGTGGTTGGGGTTGGATGTTTTCGTAGTTGGATTGGTCGTTCTGATGCAGGAGAAGTTGCAGGTACGGCAGGAAAAAGGTCCTTTAGTGTGCTTCGGGGATGCCCGGTAGCATTCAGTGGAGGGGCCGGGGTTGAAGGCGCGGAGTTCGTTGATCGAGTAGCGGATGCGGGGGGCGCGAGGGCCAGGGGGTGTGGCGCTGGGCGCGGTCCAGGCGCGGACGGGCGCAGACGGGCGCGGACGCGCAGCGCCAGCCATTAAGAAGGGAGGGGGGAGGGAGGAGCAGCTGGGAGGCGGGAGGCGGGAGGGAGCGGCAAATGGGGGCACGAGGGGGGCGGGGCCGCAGGGAGGCAGCGGCAGGGAACGGGGAGCGCACAAGGGACAAAACACTGAAAACGAGCAAAATACAAGCAGTTACAATAAGAAAAGCACACAATCAGAAAAACAAAATGGCACAATATACGATCGGGGAGACAGCAATCAGGGGGGCACAAAGGGGGCAGAAGCGCCGGCGGCGAGGCGCTGAAAAAAGCGAAAAAAACGAAAAACACTTACGGGACGGCGGAAAGCGGCACACGGGTCAAGTGAAGCTAGTCAGAGCCCACTAGACCCCAGGGATGAGGCGCAGGAGGATGCCTGCGGGTGGAGGAGGGCCTCGAACACGCAAACAGCAGCGTGGACAGGGGACAGAGGCAGGAGGCAGCAGGTTGGTGCTGCGGTCGTGGGGGGCGAGCTCAGGACCTGAAACAGGTCAGAGGTCGCTCACTCGCGACGCGCAGCGCCAGCCATTAAGAAGGGAGGGGGGAGGGAGGAGCAGCTGGGAGGCGGGAGGGAGCGGCAAATGGGGGCGCGAGGGGTGCGGGGCCGCAGGGAGGCAGCGGCAGGGAACGGGGAGCGCACAAGGGGCAAAACACTGAAAACAAGCAAAATACAAGCAGTTACAATAAGAAAAGCACACAATCAGAAAAACAAAATGGCACAATATACGATCGGGGATAACTGCAATGCTTAGGGCGTGGTATTTCCCGTGCTCTACACTACCGCACACTGTACACCAACACTTGCCTGTCTTCTGGAAGTCTGAAAACAAATTCAAGATGAATACGGGGCTGCCCTGGCCCTGGATTTGGGGATGAAATTAATGGGCAATTTTGACACTGTCTCTTCAATACTATTAAGTAATCTTAAAGAGGATGCAGTTGCACTAGCAGTGCATATGGACCTGTGGGACGTTCCTGTGCAGGATCAGGAACGCAAGCTGCCGAAGATTATCACTGAGACCTACTCTAGCATTGGTCACGATAGTCTGGGAGCCAGACCTACTAAACCACAATTACAGGGGAAATCCAAAAAGCATTCTACCAAGCAAGTACCAGGGGGTTCTAAGAAACACCGGGATAAACAAAAACAAACACCTGAAAAAGAAAGGGGAGAATCTCTGCATTTGGAGACCCCTCAAAATCGCTATATTCTTAGAAATAGAGATAATATAAAAATGCCTGATAGATTTCAATATACTTATACACACCAATCTCGTTCCTTTCAGGACTCACTGGATAATCCTTAGTGAGAGAGGTGGGTGGTCAGAGCAGCGAACAGAGTAGGTTAAACCGAGAAAGGAGTCACAATGCTCAAAAGAAGTTTCTGTTAAGAAAGAAGAGAAACTTCCCCAACAAAAACCCCAATTCAGAAAGAGAAAAGTTGGCAGTGATTTCTATACAAAATGCCACTCAGGATTAGAGCTTTACTGAAGAAGAAGAAGTGGGCACTGGCCCTGCTAAACAGTGTGGCAGAGGTCAAAATAGTTAGCCAGAATCTTCAAGAGCATCTGGAGGTGAAAGCAACTAATGACTTTTTACATTTCGAGACTGCGGACATGAGCGTCTCTATACCTGATAGGGTGTATAAAATAAAAATACAATTGGAAAGAGACATTGAGCGCACAATAGACGCCATCTTTTGGGACCGCCTAGTTACCATTTATGATATCCTATTGACTAAAAAAGATTGGTCACCAGAATTTGTTTGTAATCTCCCATATGGAGAAGAGGTAATTGAACCCTCTTTCTTGTCCCTTGTTCCCAGAGAGTTCAGGGAGTCTTACGCCATTGATTGGGCGAAGGTGCAGGCACCCACGTTATATTGCAACTATGTAGGGTGGCATAAAGACTCACCATACCATATAGTACCAATTGGATCCTAAACATAACACAAACCCAATATCCGATAAAGCATGAAGCCAGAGCACCCATGCGGGAAATCCTTACACAGCTAGAGTACCAGGGCGTAATTGAACCCTGTGTTTCACAAATGAACAATCCATTGTTCCCTTTGTTTAAACCTGACCATTCATATAGAATAGTGTTAGACTGCAGACATTTAAACAGTCATACATGCTCATTTGCCATTAAAAATGCACAAAGTACAGCACTTATAAACAATATAGTGCGCAAAAAATATAAAACAACCCTGGATATTTTCAACAGGTTTTTCTGCCAAAATAGAGCACCTGAAAGTAGGGACTTAACAAGTTTCAGTGCTTTAGGCTCACAGAAACTTTTGCCGACTCCCACAAGGGTATAAAAAACAGTCCAGGATTGTTTTCAGCTTGTGTTACTTCAATTTTACACAACAGAAACACTGATGCATTGTCCTACGTAGACATCTTCCTTTACTGACGATGATAACATGTAAGATGGGTCAACGCATTGTTGTGGGATTTGCTGAATTAGGCTATAAATTTAATTTAAAAATAATTAAAATAGCTCTCCTTAGTGTCCTATTTTTGGGATACAAATTATCAGATGAAGGCAAGAGCTTGATGGGCCAGTTTTTAGAAAAATGCACACAATTGCAACCACCAAATACCATCAAAAACCTCCAGTCATTGGTGGGCTTTTTAAATTTTGGCAGAACTTACATTCCAGATTATGCACAACGCATTAAACCATTATACAACTTAATATGTCCTGACTTTTCAAACAATTATTGGACAGTGGAACACACACACATTCTCAGAGCACTGCAACAAGACATGCTTGCAGCAAACAATTTACACACAAGAGGCAACAAAACACATTTGGTCATCAGAGTAATTGCTGGTGTCATTGGTTCACCTACGTAACGTTCAATGAGGGTGATACCATCCCTATTACATATAAATCACATCAATATTCCACAGCTGAACAACGCTTTGCTCCCGCAGAAAAAATAATGACTGCTGTTCAGATAACTGTCATTAAAGAGAGACCTCTGGCCCAAGAGAAATACATCATTGTCGTATCTCTGATCCCAGCCTTTGAGGCTGTCACAAAAGCCAGCGTTCCTAATGCTAAGGCACTACATCCACGTTGGGTTCAATGGGCAATGTCTCTGACGGCCACTGAGTTTGACTATGTTTTTGACCCAAAATTACAAACATTGCCTATTAAACAATATCAAACAATTATGTACACTGATGGCACAACCCAACTCGCAGTAGGCACAAATCATCAATACTCCTCCTCCTGTGCGGTCATGAGTGGCTATCTCTAGTGAAATTCCATCCACAACACAACGACACGCAGACCTTGGGGACTGCACTGCACAATTAGCAGAGCTCAAGGCTCTGTTGATTGCACTGGAATACACATATCCAGGACAGTTAACATTAATCGTCTATGATTCGTACTGCTGTGTCCAATCTTTCAATGAATATCTGCATTACTGGCACCAGAATGCGTTGAGAGATTCAAAAGGCAAAATCCATTAAACACACCCGTGGGGGAAAATAGCAGATCTGAAAGAACCGCTACCCTCTGTCCATGTAGTTCATACATTGGGACATCAACGTGTTGGAAGAAACGTTACTGGCAATACCTTGGCTGATGAAGCCGCCAAGTCAGCAGTAGCTATGGTTTCTGTTGCTGCAATAACATGTTTATGGGTGAGGATAGATGACAAAATGCTAGCTGTTGTGAAAGCTTCGGCTGAGGTTAAGCCCATGCCAAAGGCATATTCTGCTAAATATTTCTACTGCATATCTAGCCTCAATACTGCCCTAGTAACAATACCAGGACTGGGTGATCGTGTGATCTCCAACCAAGATCAAAGGTCTGAGTTGATTAAAGCAGCACATGAATGACTTGCTTCTGCTGATGGTGGTGTGACGGCTACTATTTCACTGTTACAAGCATGTTACTGGTGGCCAGGTCCATACAAAAAGATCAAGAAGCATGTCCTTTGCTGTAAAATCTGTCAGAAAATAAAAGGGTCCAGCATCAAATGCCCACATCAGACACCCCTCTTCGTTTCCAACAAACCTTTACGATGTGTGTACCTGGACCCTAACATCTGATGGTGCATACAAATACATTTTAGTTGCTGTTGACTCATGCTCCGATTTCCATGGGTTTGCCACAATGCTCGGCTGACACACAAACTGTTAAAGATTTGCAAGTCTTTATTGGCACACATACAGTTGTGGCTTTCTACTTGGACCAGGGCCCTACTTTTGCCTCCAGGGCATTCAGGGACACCATGGCTTTGTTAGGGGTCCAACTGTATTACTAGTCTCTGTATCATCCCGAGGGAAACAGTGGTGTGGAGTGAAGAAGCCATGATTTAAAGCAATCCTTAACAGCCAGAGTATTGGGCACATGTCGTACTTGGCTTAATCACCTGAATGGAGTCCAGAGATCACTTAATAATCTGTCCAGGAGGTTACCTGGTAGGGCGTACCCCACATGAATTCCTGTTCAGAACACAAATGTATGTTCCAGATCTTGATGGTCCTGGCGCAGAGGTAACAGACACACCTTTTGACATACATGAACGTGTCACTGTCATTCAGGACTTACAGCAGTTCTGTGATGACAATACATCTGCCAGTGCCGCCTTCTTGGGAATAAAGGACACACCAATAACACCTACCAACTGGATTCCAAAAGTTGGGGATCTAGTCATAAAGTACTCCTGGATAGTAACTGACTCCCTCTCACTGCAGACCAGGATGTTCCTTTACAGGGTTTGAGCAGCATCACTGACACCTCTCCAAGCTTGGGGAAGGTAGAAAATGATCTTTCATTAGTCCTATTAACTTCTTCTGTGACAAGCAATGTCTACAATGTTGAGAGATTCCACTTAAATTCAACTCAGACGGATGAAATAGTCTACTATGAACCACCAGTGGAGACTTCTGCCAGTTCTCCTCTTCCAAACACAGGTCCAGTTTTTGCACAAGCTGCTTCTGGATATTTTGCTGATGGCAATGTCACTTTTTCCGACTCATCTGCCTCTTTTACAACAAGACCGTCAAGAGCACGTGAGCTGATAAATTGGCTATTTCATTCTTCCATGGAACTATCTGTGGCTTTTATTAACTGTACTTGCCTTCCTTCTTTAGATTGGATTTGTCATTGTCTTTTTCCTACTAATACTTGGGCATTACCTCCCTGAACGCACTGCAGTTGAACTGGTGGATGAGGTCCTAAAACCAAATTTTTCCTCCTGTAAGGTCCACAGAGACTTGTGTCTAGTGAACATTTCAGCTATACCAATTCCTGAAGGGATTGTTTGGGATAAACTATCCTTTGATATATATGGCCTGACAGAGGTTATTCAAATTGCATATGTAGTTAAACTTTCCAAGATGTGATTACACCTGGAGTTGTTTCTGATGATTGGGATGTAAAAACAGTTGATTCTGTGTTATCTGAATTAGATATTTTACTGTATTTGAAAGTGAAGATGTTTATCAATCAAAAGAAAATTATGGAGATATGTTCTGTTATAATTATTATGGACATTATTACATTCACAGAGCAAGCACAAAGACTATATTTAATAATTACACACAATGGGAACATTGTCCAATTCTGGGGAGTTCAACAACATATTCTGAAAAGATTGCATATTTGTCTGGGCACAATGTTAACAATGCTGAGTTACATTTTTTTAAAGTGCTAATGTTGGAAATGCAACATATCCTAGTAAATGATACAAAATTGTTTTATTCTGGTTCCTTTATTGACTATAGAAGGCTATGAATATTGATTGAAGTCGATTGACCTAAAAAGCATATGGGGAACTAAAAATTGGCAAATAAGGGGAAAGGAAGCTTTATTTAGAACATGCCTGATACCTGTTCAAATGATATTTGTAAATGAAACAGTGCAACAGACAAGTTGTGTTGGGCATGGCAAAGATTAAGGACTTGAATGCACCAGTATCCCTGCCCCTACAAAATTTTATAAATAGCAAAAATATATTAATGCAACTGAAGATCAGCTCTATAAAAGGGTCCAAAATGAAACATTTAACACGTCACTTTCACGTCCTGGTGGGTGGTTATTTTTGCCAGTGGATACAAATGGTTGTCGTAAATGTTTTGTAAACTCCACGGGGGTTTTAGAACTAATAGATCAGACCCTCGCTATGTATCATCAGAACATTTGTGTAAATTAACAACATACAGTGTAGGCAAATTATGCCAGCAATGGTTAAAAAGTTCCTCACTAGATGCTTTTAAAGAAAACCTCAGTCTCATGTCTAATAAAACAGACTTAGAGGATTTCCTGTCAGGACACCAAAATCAATGTAAAAAGTGCTTCTTATATGCAGACTATATAGAAATTTGGATACTTTCCCAAGAAGAAACAGCTGCCCGGATAAGGCAAATAGGCCAGGAAAACTTACAGAAAGCATTAGCGATTGTAGATAATGGGATTAACACCTTGTCCGACTGCATTTACACTTCAAGCAACATTGTTTCTTCTGCAATAGACATTGTGCAAAGTGACATGTCATTCTTACAACATGGACAGAGTCAGCTAAGGTCCATTATGCAATTGGGTTAGACACTGAAATCAGGTCGCGTTCCCTGGCAACACGTTAGTGCAAGGGACATATTTTCAGCATTTAATTTGATGCAACAGCAAGAAATAATTGCTAAAAAGGAAGCGACTTATGTTTTACTAAACATCGAGAAATTAGAAAAGTTTGCCTTTTACTGTGACTTGCGATACCATCTGCTGAATGGTTAATACACAGGTTTATTAATCTGCCTATTCCAACACACCAGTTTAAATCCTGATTGAAAAACATTCCAATAGGCAGCCATGAAAGGCCAGGAGATAGTTGCATAAACAAGGGGTGGGAGCTTCCCTTCTCACACAAATGTTTCAGTAGCATTAAAAAGGTCTTTCTTAGTGGCAGTGAATGCAAGACTTCTGTGAGCCATTCAGTGGTTTGTAAGCTGCTGTCCGTGCACAGGGCGTGTAACACTTCGGCAGCAAATTTAGCTTGCTATCTAGAGGGAGTTCCACTCCCCTTGATTAGACTTGTGTTCCAGGTGCTCTCTAACAGAAGCTTTGTGCTGTTGTGAGAGCTGTTGTGGAATACGAGCCGGAATAGCTTGCGTTGTTTCTGTCCCCCAAATTGTCACTTATTGGGGGAATATTCTATATTCTTTTTCCTCCTGCACAACAGACGAAAATAACAGATATTTGGCCTCACATTGCTACTTCAAATGTGACTTTTGACAAGTCTTTATTGTTTCAAAAACATGTGGCGCTGACGCCTGCATGCCAGACATATGTGCTTCAAATTGTGAGGTCGTCTGAAGAAATACAGTCCCTTTTAAATACAAAATTTCCAAAACACTTTTGTGAACTCATGGGACAAATTTTTAATGTGTCCAGTAATCCTGGGATTATACATTTCTTTAAGGCTGTTGGTTCTTGTTTTGTTAACACCTTCTTCTCTATATTTGGCTTAATACGTTTAGCCATGCACTCAATATTTTTGAATATTTTGGGGGGAATTCCAATTAATTTGGCTATAACAGGTGCATTTTGCTATTGCTATTTTTTATCCGCAATGGCTGTCCCATCACAACAAGGCAGACTGATGGTGCTTCCACCAGCACCACTGTGTTTTGAACACATGATGCAGTATTTCGGATCACCACTCCTGGAAGAACTGGAGTGCAACTGGTCTCTGTCATTCAGACATTTGGATTGTGTGCAGCCCGTATTTCGATGCCTCTAGTGTCTTTTTGAATGTGCACTGAAAGTATGTCTTTCTTCGTAGTACTTATTTTCATTGGAGGCTGAACTTTTGATGTTCGCACTGATGGCTTATTACCAGACCTGAGTGTTGGGGATGCGTTTGCTCCGGGAAGCCGTCTATGTGCTTCCCTTCATGGATAATGCGGGTCTTGACTCAACAATGGGCACAACATGGAATGCTGCTGCCTCAGCTTGAGCTCAGGCTTTGGAACATGAGTGCTCATTGGTTTTCCCTGGCACCGATTTGGTTACCTTACCACCTGCCGATAAGGAACATTTCCTTGCTTCAATTGTTCTTGGTGTAATAGGAGATTTTAAAAATGACATTGGCTTTTAAATTTGGTTTTATTGGTGTCATTGTTAACATTCGAAATTGACCCTTGCCAACATTTCACATACTCAAGTGTGTTTTAACTTGTCACAATTGACATTTATGTATAATTGTTTTAAAGTATTGCATTTTAATTGCTTTTTAATTGGATACTAGGCTGCTTTACCACTTCTTAACTGACAACGGGAGGATGTTCTATAGCCATTTTATCACTGTCTTTGGGCACATTATTTTAGCAAATAGGCCTGCTGCTTGTGCCCTTTAGCCTAGTTACATTTTATTCTGTCTCATTTTAATAATCTAGAATTGGCCACATTTGTGGTGATGTTTTCTTTTCTTTTTCTAACTGTCCTTTCATCTAGGAAAGCATTACATTTCTTAGCAAGAATTTTTTTTCTCTTTGTGCTTTCCTCAAGGCTATAGCGAGATAGGGTTGCCAGCACAAGTGGTACACGTCTCACTAACGTTCACAGAAACACACACATCTTTACATAGGGACATTTTCAGCTGTTTTATTATAAAAACATTTCCCTGTCCCATGCACATTAGAGGGAGGTTCCAGCTAGAAGGTCACGACCACATACTGTCTCAGTTTATTACAGCTGCTTGCTTAGACTACTGTTTCTCTGGCCTACATAGACAAGACTACAGGATTCCTCACTATTGTCATACTCAGGTATGGGGGATGATGTCTTCCCGGGGAGTACTGAAGGGCAGATTAGGGCTTATCCTGCTGTGCCCTAACATAGCTTAGAAAGGATTTGCATAGATTGTGCATAGTGACAGTATGGTGGGACCTTTCCTGTGTTTCACTTTCCTTGTCACCATTTTGCTTCTAGTATGTGTCATCATTCTCATTATTGCCATTCAATCCATTTTATCTAAGATGCAGCTGATTCAAAAGTCTTATTGAACCATTTTCTGACTCTGTTTGTCTTTGCATGTGTGAGGCTAATGTAACTGAGAGAAAAGGATGAGATCTGATGCACATCTTTTTCCCTGAGAATTCATCATGTCATGCGCCCACTTGCCACACATCATCCCTGCTCTAGGGCAGAGATGAGGCACTGCTAATTGTCCGGAAATGGATTAGGCCGACAGTTGTCACATGGTAATGGATTGGACTCAGTTCCCCACAATTCAGGTGATGCTGCCGCCCGAATCCAGCAGCCTCATTAGGATGAGGAGAGCCCATGTGTTTTCTGTGACTTGGCAGCAGCTGTCAAAGCTGTTGCCAAGCCACAGCAAACAGATATGTCCCAGAGGTGGGCACCCCGGGACATAGCCCGAGCTGGCGGTCCCGAGGGTAATCTGTGGCTCCACAATGGGGGGCCGCGTGACTCCCATCCAACAAGCATTGGTTCTGGGAGGTGGTGGTTCCCACGGCCCAGAGGTCCAAAACAGACCTCTTTCACTCTTTTATTATATCCATAGGGAGTTGGCTGTCCACAGAGCAGCAGGCATGGCTGGGAGGCACACCACATTTACATTGTGATTTGCCCCAGGGAGGTGGCAGTCCTCTGGGCTGCAGGGAGGGGCTGGGTGGATCTCCCGCATCTGTAGGGGGTGCTGGGTTGCCCCCACCACATACATTAAAACTAAAGTGCCAGGGAGGTGGCAGTCCCAAGGGCAGCAGGCTGGGCCGGGCAGCCACTCTGTGTTTAGATTATGATTAGCCCCGTGGAGGTGGCAGTCCGTGGAGCTGTGAGGAGGCTGGGTGGCCCCCTGCATCCGTTAAAACTAAAGCCCTGGGTGGGGGGGCCGTCCCCAGGGCGGGGGGCATGCGGCTCACCGGCATTAGATTATGTGGAAACCCCAGGGAGGTGGTGGTCCCGGCAGGTGCGGGGGCAACGTGAGCCCCCTCTCGCATTCAAAATATGAATGGCCCTGGGACATGGGCCACACAAGGGCCTCACAGAAACAAGTGCGGGAGCTCTTGCTTTTTTATTTTCACCGGATCCACAGATCCGCAACGAATTGCAGAGACATTTTTAAAAAATATATATTTTCTGCTCTGGGGGCGGGTCCCATTGGTACCCCAGCACCAGAGCTAAGGGGTCAGGGTGACTCTACCCTGACCCCTTTTCTTATTTTTTTCTACTTTTTTCCCTTGGACTTTGCTGTGGCAGATTCCAAAGATGGCTGTCGACACTTGAAAAGTGTTGGTAGCCAAACAGATCTCAGCACGAGATCGGGAAGGTTTGTGGAGCCTTCGCATCCCTATATATACAAATTTGAATTTTCTTTAATTTTTCAAAGCTACTGAATTGATTTACACCAACTAACAAAAAGGTCGCTTTCCCGACGAAGAGCTACCTTTCTGCCAAATTTGGTGTAATTTCATCCAGTGGTTTGGGCGCTATCACTGTTCAAATTCCATATGGAAAATTGAATGGTTAAAAAGTGTTTTGGGACCTTCTCTTTTTCTCAGCCCCCACTTGACGGATCACCCCAAAACTTTCCAGAAAGACGCTGAGGTGAGTGTCATATTTTCTTGGAAAATGTTGTTCAGATCCATTAGCAGTTATTAGCAAAAATAAAAAAAACACTTTTTCTATAGAAACTAGGTCCTAACTATAACTACCTAGTGGTAATATATTACTAGGTAATATATAGTCACTGAAGAATCCAAAGGTTACAGGGAGATCATAGTTAGGTTGTGAATTTACTCGTACAAAACCACAGAAATTCAGCAGTTATACCTAGAGTTCTTTCAAGTAACTATAACTCACGTCCTTGCCAGGCCATGAGCCTCTGACTGCCTGTATGAGTGAATGAATAACTCTATGAATCAGTCTTTGGTTTTTCTTTCAAATTTTTCCTTTATCGTGAATATTATGCGAATAATTCATTGAATTTTCATGAATAACTCATTCCATGCCGGAAAATTATATTAGACCTATGATTTGCCCCTAAAACACATCTATATCACATCCATGGTGTCAGGGTACCTTCACCCTGACCCTTTATGCCACTTTCAATTTGGAGTTTCACCCCTGGGGACCATGTTCCATGAAATAAAATGGAGGTCGCAACTTTCTAGTCAGGTTGCGGTTAGCCAACCATTCATTTAGCACATATATTCGCTAAAATTCATGAATTTTTGCGAATTGTTCTCAAAATAACCGCAGCCAAAGATATACACATTTATTTGCCCTTTACTATCTCCTAAACTCCTGAATGGATTTACACCAAATAACAAAAGGAACAATCTGCTTACTGGCAGCTAGCTTTCTGCCAAATGTGATGTAATTCTGTCTAGTGGTTCAAGCTGTAGAGGTGTTGACAGGTCCTATGGGAATTAACAATGGAAATGCAAAATTTTTTAACCCCCCCTTTTTCTCTGCCCCAGCTTGACAGATCACCCCGAAACTTTCTGTGAGCTGCAAGAATCACTGCGCCACTTTTTGGGGGAAAATTTTGTGAAGGTTCGTCAAATGGTTCCAAAGACACAGGCAAGTCAAAAAATGCTTTTTCTATGTAAACGTGGTCCTAACTATAACTACCTACTGTCAACGCCAGTATAATCACTTCATCAGCGTTGCCTCTCCGCGCCTGACCGCCGGTGGTGCCTTAGACATGACGTGTGCCATCGCATCTTTAAACAAGCACTTTCCTCCTACTTTAAGGAAGACAGACACTCCAGGAGCAAGTGAAATTATAACATTTATTTACTCCAATAAAGGGAAAAAGGAACACGTTTCGGCATACCACTGCCTTTGTAAACTTATTCACGGTCATGTTTACTTACTATTTATGTAATCAGATGACCACATTAACACACATCGTTATTGATGATAAACAATTATTTTTAATTTGTCAACATATTAAATGTCAAAGGCAAGTATATATCTGGACTCCAAAGTCCTTAATGTCTTTTTTCTGTCACCTCCCCTGATATCTTTAGGTACCCCATCAGTCACACTGTACTTTAAATCATCAGGTTTCCCAGCATGTATCTCATGGATGTGACGCTCAGATGTTGCAAAATGCACTTATGGACTTGTAGCTTGTTACTCACTGTATAGGTTTCTGGATAACTACATCTGAAAATGTACACTACATACTCAATTTTACAGTTGCTTTGCCCTTTAATTATGTGAACTGTTCTACCACCCACCAACACAGTCTTATTGTTTTCACAATTTTAACATGCCTTACATCTCATGCATTTATGGAAACCATTCCTCTGGTTTAACCAGATATTACTGCTTTTACTTTGTCTAATATCACTTCTCACTAATACATCTCTCATACATTTTCCTCTTCGGTAGGTGAACTGCGGGTGTTTCCTTATTTCTCCCCCTATATATCGGGATCACTCTTTAACAAATGTGTAAGGAAATGCCTCCTTGGCATGGTTACCCCCTGACTTTTTGCCTTTGCTGATGCTATGTTTTGAATTGAAAGTGTGCTGAGGCCTGCTAACCAGGCCCCAGCACCAGTGTTCTTTCCCTAACCTGTACTTTTGATTCCCCAATTGGCACACCCTGGCATCCAGATAAGTCCCTTGTAACTGGTACCTCTGGTACCAAGGGCCCTGATGCCAGGGAAGGTCTCTAAGGGCTGCAGCATGTATTATGCCACCCTAGAGACCCCTCACCCAGCACAGACACACTGCTTACCAGCTTGTGTGTGCTAGTGAGAACAAAATGAGTAAGTCGACATGGCACTCCCCTCAGGGTGCCATGCCAGCCTCTCACTGCCTATGCAGTATAGGTAAGACACCCCTCTAGCAGGCCTTACAGCCCTAAGGCAGGGTGCACTATACCATAGGTGAGGGTACCAGTGCATGAGCACTGTGCCCCTACAGTGTCTAAGCAAAACCTTAGACATTGTAAGTGCAGGGTGGCCATAAGAGTATATGGTCTGGGAGTCTGTTTTACACAAACTCCACAGCACCATAATGGCTACACTGAAAACTGGGAAGTTTGGTATCAAACTTCTCAGCACAATAAATGCACACTGATGCCAGTGTACATTTTATTGTAAAATACACCACAGAGGGCACCTTAGAGGTGCCCCCTGAAACTTAACCGACTATCTGTGTAGGCTGACTGGTTCCAGCAGCCTGCCACACTAGAGACATGTTGCTGGCCCCATGGGGAGAGTGCCTTTGTCACTCTGAGGCCAGTAACAAAGCCTGCACTGGGTGGAGACGCTAACACCTCCCCCAGGCAGGAGCTGTAACACCTGGCGGTGAGCCTCAAAGGCTCACCCCTTTGTCACAGCACCGCAGGACACTCCAGCTAGTGGAGTTGCCCGCCCCCTCCGGCCCCGGCCCCCACTTTTGGCGGCAAGGCCGGAGAAAATAATGAGAATAACAAGGAGGAGTCACTGGCCAGTCAGGACAGCCCCTAAGGTGTCCTGAGCTGAGGTGACTCTAACTTTTAGAAATCCTCCATCTTGCAGATGGAGGATTCCCCCAATAGGATTAGGGATGTGACCCCCTCCCCTTGGGAGGAGGCACAAAGAGGGTGTACCCACCCTCAGGGCTAGTAGCCATTGGCTACTAACCCCCCAGACCTAAACACGCCCTTAACTTTAGTATTTAAGCGCTCTCCCTGAACCTAGAAATTAGATTCCTGCAACTACAAGAAGAAGGACTGCCTAGCTGAAAACCCCTGCAGAGGAAGACCAGAAGACAACAACTGCCTTGGCTCCAGAAACTCACCGGCCTGTCTCCTGCCTTCCAAAGAACTCTGCTCCAGCGACGCCTTCCAAAGGGACCAGCGACCTCTGAATCCTCTGAGGACTGCCCTGCTTCGACGACGACAAGAAACTCCCGAGGACAGCGGACCTGCTCCAAAAAGACTGCAACTTTATCCAAAGGAGCAGCTTTAAAGAACCCTGCAATCTCCCCGCAAGAAGCGTGAGACTTGCAACACTGCACCCGGCGACCCCGACTCGGCTGGTGGAGAACCAACACCTCAGGGAGGACCCCCGGACTACTCTACGACTGTGAGTACCAAAACCTGTCCCCCCTGAGTCCCCACAGCGCCGCCTGCAGAGGGAATCCCGAGGCTTCCCCTGACCGCGACTCTCTGAAACCTAAGTCCCGACGCCTGGAAAAGACCCTGCACCCGCAGCCCCCAGGACCTGAAGGACCGGACTTTCACTGCAGAAGTGACCCCCAGGAGTCCCTCTCCCTTGCCCAAGTGGAGGTTTCCCCGAGGAAGCCCCCCCTTGCCTGCCTGCAGCGCTGAAGAGATCCCTTGATCTCTCATTGACTTCCATTGCGAACCCGACGCTTGTTCTAACACTGCACCCGGCCGCCCCCGCGCCGCTGAGGGTGAAATTTCTGTGTGGGCTTGTGTCCCCCCCGGTGCCCTACAAAACCCCCCTGGTCTGCCCTCCGAAGACGCGGGTACTTACCTGCTGGCAGACTGGAACCGGGGCACCCCCTTCTCTCCATTGAAGCCTATGCGTTTTGGGCATCACTTTGAACTCCGCACCTGACCGGCCCTGAGCTGCTGGTGTGGTAATTTTGGGGTTGCTCTGAACCCCCAACGGTGGGCTACCTTGGACCAAGAACTGAACCCTGTAAGTGTCTTACTTACCTGGTAAAACTAACAAAAACTTACCTCCCCCAGGAACTGTGAAAATTGCACTGTGTCCACTTTTAAAATAGCTATTTGTGAATAACTTGAAAAGTATACATGCAATTGAAATGATTCAAAGTTCCTAATGTACTTACCTGCAATACCTTTCAAACAAGATATTACATGTTAAATTTGAACCTGTGGTTCTTAAAATAAACTAAGAAAATATATTTTTCTATAACAAAACCTATTGGCTGGATTTGTCTCTGAGTGTGTGTACCTCATTTATTGTCTATGTGTATGTACAACAAATGCTTAACACTACTCCTTGGATAAGCCTACTGCTCGACCACACTACCACAAAATAGAGCATTAGTATTATCTCTTTTTACCACTATTTTACCTCTAAGGGGAACCCTTGGACTCTGTGCATGCTATTCCTTACTTTGAAATAGCACATACAGAGCCAACTTCCTACATTGGTGGATCAGCGGTGGGGTACAAGACTTTGCATTTGCTGGACTACTCAGCCAATACCTGATCACACGACAAATTCCAAAATTGTCATTAGAAATTGATTTTTGCAATTTGAAAAGTTTTCTAAATTCTTAAAAGTCCTGCTAGGGCCTTGTGTTAGTCCCTGTTAGCATTTCTTTTAGAGTTTAAAAGTTTTTGAAAGTTTGAATTAGAACCTAGAACTAGTTTTAGTTTCTTAAAAAGTATTCCAACTTTTAGAAGCATAATGTCTAATACAGATGTGAATGTGGTGGAACTCGACACCACACCTTACCTCCATCTACAGATGAGAGAGCTAAGGTCACTCTGTAAACTAAAGAAAATAGCAATGGGCTCCAGACCTTCCAAACTACAGCTCCAGGAGCTGTTGGCAGAGTTTGAAAGAGCCAACCCCTCTGAGGATGGCAACACAGAGGATGATGATAGTGACTTGGAGGGTGATTCCCCCCCACCAGTCCTATCTAGGGAGAACAGGGCTTCTCAAGCCCTGACTCCACAAATAATAGTCAGAGATGCTGGTTCCCTCACAGGAGGGACCAACAACTCTGAAATCACTGAGGATAACTCCAGTGAAGAGGACATCCAGTTAGCCACGTTGGCCAAAAGATTGGCTTTGGAAAGACAGATCCTAGCCATAGAAAGGGAAAGACAAGAGATGGGCCTAGGACCCATCAATGGTGGCAGCAACATAACTAGGGTCAGAGATTCTCCTGACATGTTGAAAATCCCCAAAGGGATTGTAACTAAATATGAAGATGGTGATGACATCACCAAATGGTTCACAGCTTTTGAGAGGGCTTGTGAAACCAGAAAAGTGAACAAATCTCACTGGGGTGCTCTCCTTTGGGAAATGTTCACAGGAAAGTGTAGGGATAGACTCCTCACACTCTCTAAAAAAGATGCAGAATCTTATGACCTCATGAAGGGCACCCTGATTGAGGGCTTTGGATTCTCCACTGAGGAGTATAGGATTAGATTCAGGGGGGCTCAAAAATCCTCGAGCCAGACCTGGGTTGACTTTGTAGACTACTCAGTAAAAACACTAGATGGTTGGATTCAAGGAAATGGTGTAAATGATTATGATGGGCTGTACAATTTATTTGTGAAAGAACACCTATTAAGTAATTGTTTCAATGATAAACTGCATCAGCATCTGGTGGACCTAGGACCAATTTCTCCCCAAGAATTGGGAAAGAAGGCGGACCATTGGGTCAAGACTAGGGTGTCCAAAACTTCCACAGGGGGTGACCAAAAGAAAGGGGTCACAAAACGTCCCCAGGGGAAGGGTGGTGAGACAGCCAAAAATAAAAATAGTAAAGAGTCTTCTACAGGCCCCCAAAAACCTGCACAGGAGGGTGGGCCCAGAGCCTCTTCACAAAACAATCCTGGGTACAAGGGTAAAAACTTTGATCCCAAAAAGGCCTGGTGTCGAAACTGTAGTCAGTCTGGACACCAAACTGGAGACAAGGCCTGTCCCAAGAAAGATACCACTTCTAACTCCCATCCAGCTAAAACTGGAATGGCCAGTCTCCAAGTGGGATCAACAGTGTGCCCAGAGCAAATCAGGTGTCACACTGAAGCTACATTAGTCTCTGAGGGTGGGGTGGATTTAGCCACACTGGCTGCCTGGCCCCCTAACATGCAAAAATACAGGCAGCAGCTCTTAATTAATGGGACAAGTGTAGAAGGCCTGAGGGATACAGGTGCCAGTGTCACTATGGTGACAGAGAAACTGGTTTCCCCTGGCCAATACCTGACTGGACAAACTTATCCAGTCACCAACGCTGACAATCAGACTAAAGTACATCCCATGGCTATGGTAACTTTAGAGTGGGGAGAGGTCAATGGCCTGAAACAGGTGGTGGTCTCCTCAAATATCCCAGTAGACTGTTTGCTTGGAAATGACCTGGAGTCCTCAGCATGGGCTGAGGTAGAACTGAAAACCCATGCAGCCATGCTGGGTATCCCTGAACTGGTGTGTGTCAAGACTAGGGCACAGTGCAAGGCACAGGGTGAAAAAGTAGAGCTGGAGTCTGGAAAAATGGCCCAGCCTACCAAGAGAAAAGGAAAGTCAGCTGGGAAACCAGCTGCAACACAACACCAAAAAGAGAACCTCTCTTCTCAGGAAGAAGTTCTGCCCTCTGAGGGAACTGAGCCTATGGAGCTGGAACCTTATCAGGTTGAGCTCTTGGGCCCAGGGGGACCCTCAAGGGAAGAGTTGTGTAAGGGACAAGAAACCTGTCCCTCTCTTGAAGGCCTTAGGCAGCAAGCTGCTGAAGAGTCCAAAGGCAAGAAAAATGGAACACATAGGGTCTATTGGGAAGATGGACTCCTGTACACTGAGGCAAGAGATCCCAAACCTGGTGCCACTAGGAGAGTGGTAGTGCCTCAGAGTTTCAGAGAGTTTATTCTGACCTTAGCCCATGATATTCCCCTTGCTGGGCATTTGGGACAAACCAAGACGTGGGAGAGGTTAGTCAACCACTTCTACTGGCCCAATATGTCCCAGAAGGTTAAGGAGTTTTGCCTCTCCTGCCCCACCTGTCAAGCCAGTGGTAAGACAGGTGGGCATCCAAAGGCCCCCCTCATTCCACTTCCAGTGGTGGGGGTCCCCTTTGAAAGAGTGGGTGTGGACATAGTTGGTCCACTAGAACCTCCCACAGCCTCAGGAAATATGTACATCCTAGTAGTAGTGGATCATGCTACTAGGTATCCTGAAGCTATTCCCCTTAGGTCGACTACTGCCCCTGCAGTAGCCAAGGCCCTCATTGGTAGCTTTACCAGAGTGGGTTTCCCTAAGGAGGTGGTTTCTGACAGAGGTACCAACTTCATGTCAGCTTACCTAAAACACATGTGGAATGAGTGTGGAGTGACTTATAAATTCACTACCCCATATCATCCACAAACTAATGGCCTTGTTGAGAGATTCAACAAGACATTAAAGGGCATGATCATGGGGCTCCCAGAAAAACTCAAAAGGAGATGGGATGTCCTCCTGCCATGTCTGCTTTTCGCTTACAGAGAGGTGCCTCAGAAGGGAGTAGGATTCTCACCCTTTGAACTTCTGTTTGGCCACCCTGTAAGGGGACCACTTGCTCTTGTTAAAGAAGGCTGGGAGAGACCTCTTCATGAGCCTAAACAAGACATAGTGGACTATGTACTTGGCCTTCGCTCCAGGATGGCAGAGTACATGGAAAAGGCAAGTAAAAACCTTGAGGCCAGCCAACAACTCCAGAAGTTGTGGTATGACCAAAAGGCTGCACTGGTTGAATTTCAACCAGGGCAGAAAGTCTGGGTTCTGGAGCCTGTGGCTCCCAGGGCACTCCAGGACAAATGGAGTGGCCCTTACCCAGTACTAGAAAGGAAGAGTCAGGTCACCTACCTGGTGGACCTGGGCACAAGCAGGAGCCCCAAGAGGGTGATCCATGTGAACCGCCTTAAGCTCTTCCATGACAGGGCTGATGTAAATCTGTTGATGGTAACAGATGAGGACCAGGAAGCTGAGAGTGAACCTCTCCCTGATCTCCTCTCATCAGACCCTAAAGATGGCTCAGTAGATGGAGTGATCTACTCAGACACCCTCTCTAGCCAACAGCAGTCTGACTGCAGGAAGGTCCTGCAGCAGTTTGCTGAACTCTTTTCCCTAACCCCTGGTCAGACACACCTGTGTACCCATGATGTGGACACAGGAGACAGCATGCCTGTCAAAAACAAAATATTTAGACAGTCTGACCAAGTTAAGGAAAGCATCAAGGTGGAAGTCCACAAGATGCTGGAATTGGGAGTAATTGAGTACTCTGACAGCCCCTGGGCTAGCCCAGTGGTCTTAGTCCCCAAACCTCACACCAAAGAAGGACAGAGAGAGATGAGGTTTTGTGTGGACTACAGAGGTCTCAACTCTGTCACAAAGACAGATGCTCATCCCATTCCTAGAGCTGATGAGCTAATAGACAAATTAGGGGCTGCCAAATTCTTAACTACCTTTGACTTAACAGCAGGGTACTGGCAAATCAAAATGGCCCCTGGAGCAAAAGAAAAGACAGCATTCTCCACACCTGATGGGCATTATCAGTTCACTGTTATGCCCTTTCGTTTAAAGAATGCCCCTGCCACCTTCCAAAGGTTGGTGAATCAAGTCCTTGCTGGGCTGGAATCCTTTAGTGCAGCTTATCTTGATGATATTGCTGTCTTCAGCTCCACCTGGCAGGATCACCTGGTCCACCTGAAGAAGGTTTTGAAGGCTCTGCAATCTGCAGGCCTCTCTATCAAGGCATCCAAATGCCAGATAGGGCAGGGAACTGTGGTTTACTTGGGACACCTTGTAGGTGGAGGCCAAGTTCAGCCACTCCAGCCTAAGATCCAGACTATTCTGGACTGGGCAGCTCCAAAAACCCAGACTCAAGTCAGGGCATTCCTTGGCTTGACTGGGTACTATAGGAGGTTTGTGAAGGGATATGGATCCATTGTGACAGCCCTCACAGAACTCACCTCCAAGAAAATGCCCAAGAAAGTAAACTGGACTGTAGAATGCCAACAGGCCTTTGACACCCTGAAACAAGCTATGTGCACAGCACCAGTACTAAAAGCTCCAGATTACTCCAAGCAATTCATTGTGCAAACAGATGCCTCTGAACATGGGAAAGGGGCAGTTTTGTCCCAAACAAATGATGATGGCCTTGACCAGCCTGTTGCTTTCATTAGCAGGAGGTTACTCCCCAGGGAGCAGCGTTGGAGTGCCATTGAGAGGGAGGCCTTTGCTGTGGTTTGGTCCCTGAAGAAGCTGAGACCATACCTCTTTGGTACTCACTTCCTAGTTCAGACTGACCACAGACCTCACAGATGGCTGATGCAAATGAAAGGTGAAAATCCAAAACTGTTGAGGTGGTCCATCTCCCTACAGGGAATGGACTTTATAGTGGAACACAGACCTGGGACTGCCCATGCCAATGCAGATGGCCTTTCCAGGTTCTTCCACTTAGACAATTAAGACTCTCTTGGGAAAGGTTAGTCTCATCCTCTTTCGTTTGGGGGGGGGGTTGTGTAAGGAAATGCCTCCTTGGCATGGTTACCCCCTGACTTTTTGCCTTTGCTGATGCTATGTTTTGAATTGAAAGTGTGCTGAGGCCTGCTAACCAGGCCCCAACACCAGTGTTCTTTCCCTAACCTGTACTTTTGATTCCCCAATTGGCACACCCTGGCATCCAGATAAGTCCCTTGTAACTGGTACCTCTGGTACCAAGGGCCCTGATGCCAGGGAAGGTCTCTAAGGGCTGCAGCATGTATTATGCCACCCTAGAGACCCCTCACCTAGCACAGACACACTGCTTACCAGCTTGTGTGTGCTAGTGAGAACAAAATGAGTAAGTCGACATGGCACTCCCCTCAGGGTGCCATGCCAGCCTCTCACTGCCTATGCAGTATAGGTAAGACACCCCTCTAGCAGGCCTTACAGCCCTAAGGCAGGGTGCACTATACCATAGGTGAGGGTACCAGTGCATGAGCACTGTGCCCCTACAGTGTCTAAGCAAAACCTTAGACATTGTAAGTGCAGGGTGGCCATAAGAGTATATGGTCTGGGAGTCTGTTTTACACGAACTCCACAGCACCATAATGGCTACACTGAAAACTGGGAAGTTTGGTATCAAACTTCTCAGCACAATAAATGCACACTGATGCCAGTGTACATTTTATTGTAAAATACACCACAGAGGGCACCTTAGAGGTGCCCCCTGAAACTTAACCGACTATCTGTGTAGGCTGACTGGTTCCAGCAGCCTGCCACACTAGAGACATGTTGCTGGCCCCATGGGGAGAGTGCCTTTGTCACTCTGAGGCCAGTAACAAAGCCTGCACTGGGTGGAGACGCTAACACCTCCCCCAGGCAGGAGCTGTAACACCTGGCGGTGAGCCTCAAAGGCTCACCCCTTTGTCACAGCACCGCAGGACACTCCAGCTAGTGGAGTTGCCCGCCCCCTCCGGCCCCGGCCCCTACTTTTGGCGGCAACGCCGGAGAAAATAATGAGAATAACAAGGAGGAGTCACTGGCCAGTCAGGACAGCCCCTAAGGTGTCCTGAGCTGAGGTGACTCTAACTTTTAGAAATCCTCCATCTTGCAGATGGAGGATTCCCCCAATAGGATTAGGGATGTGACCCCCTCCCCTTGGGAGGAGGCACAAAGAGGGTGTACCCACCCTCAGGGCTAGTAGCCATTGGCTACTAACCCCCCAGACCTAAACACGCCCTTAAATTTAGTATTTAAGGGCTCTCCCTGAACCTAGAAATTAGATTCCTGCAACTATAAGAAGAAGGACTGCCTAGCTGAAAACCCCTGCAGAGGAAGACAACAACTGCCTTGGCTCCAGAAACTCACCGGCCTGTCTCCTGCCTTCCAAAGAACTCTGCTCCAGCGACGCCTTCCAAAGGGACCAGCGACCTCTGAATCCTCTGAGGACTGCCCTGCTTCGACGACGACAAGAAACTCCCGAGGACAGCGGACCTGCTCCAAAAAGACTGCAACTTTATCCAAAGGAGCAGCTTTAAAGAACCCTGCAATCTCCCCGCAAGAAGCGTGAGACTTGCAACACTGCACCCGGCGACCCC
Organism: Pleurodeles waltl; assembly: GCF_031143425.1. NCBI lineage: Eukaryota > Metazoa > Chordata > Amphibia > Caudata > Salamandridae > Pleurodeles > Pleurodeles waltl. The sequence continues at coordinate 1,091,246,271 of NC_090439.1, forward strand.
GACTCGGCTGGTGGAGAACCAACACCTCAGGGAGGACCCCCGGACTACTCTACGACTGTGAGTACCAAAACCTGTCCCCCCTGAGTCCCCACAGCGCCGCCTGCAGAGGGAATCCCGAGGCTTCCCCTGACCGCGACTCTCTGAAACCTAAGTCCCGACGCCTGGAAAAGACCCTGCACCCGCAGCCCCCAGGACCTGAAGGACCGGACTTTCACTGCAGAAATGACCCCCAGGAGTCCCTCTCCCTTGCCCAAGTGGAGGTTTCCCCGAGGAAGCCCCCCCTTGCCTGCCTGCAGCGCTGAAGAGATCCCTTGATCTCTCATTGACTTCCATTGCGAACCCGACGCTTGTTCTAACACTGCACCCGGCCGCACCCGCGCCGCTGAGGGTGAAATTTCTGTGTGGGCTTGTGTCCCCCCCGGTGCCCTACAAAACCCCCCTGGTCTGCCCTCCGAAGACGCGGGTACTTACCTGCTGGCAGACTGGAACCGGGGCACCCCCTTCTCTCCATTGAAGCCTATGCGTTTTGGGCATCACTTTGAACTCCGCACCTGACCGGCCCTGAGCTGCTGGTGTGGTAACTTTGGGGTTGCTCTGAACCCCCAACGGTGGGATACCTTGGACCAAGAACTGAACCCTGTAAGTGTCTTACTTACCTGGTAAAACTAACAAAAACTTACCTCCCCCAGGAACTGTGAAAATTGCACTGTGTCCACTTTTAAAATAGCTATTTGTGAATAACTTGAAAAGTATACATGCAATTGAAATGATTCAAAGTTCCTAATGTACTTACCTGCAATATCTTTCAAACAAGATATTACATGTTAAATTTGAACCTGTGGTTCTTAAAATAAACTAAGAAAATATATTTTTCTATAACAAAACCTATTGGCTGGATTTGTCTCTGAGTGTGTGTACCTCATTTATTGTCTATGTGTATGTACAACAAATGCTTAACACTACTCCTTGGATAAGCCTACTGCTCGACCACACTACCACAAAATAGAGCATTAGTATTATCTCTTTTTACCACTATTTTACCTCTAAGGGGAACCCTTGGACTCTGTGCATGCTATTCCTTACTTTGAAATAGCACATACAGAGCCAACTTCCTACATTCAAATGCCAATGTTTGTGTAGTATTGCTCTTACTTGTGTATGCGCTTTATTGTATGTAGTTTTGAATCTCTGTTGTGGCTGCCCCCTGATTCTTTCTGTTATGTCTTAAAGAGTATACTTTCTCTTGGGCGAATAGCCACCTTTCTACTTGTATTGGCCAATGTTGTATAAGTATAGCCCGTAGCTCTCAGTCTTGACATCACATCTTTTTTGACTGCTTCAAAATTACTATCTGGGCTGCAAATTATCTTTGCTCTTAATAGTTCCCCATAAGGAATATTTTCCTTAATTGCTTTGGGGTGAAAACTGTCCACATGTAATATACTGTTATCTGCAGTAGGCTTTCTATATACCATTGTCTCCAACCTATCCTTCTCAATTGTGACCTTAACATCCAAAAATTAAATTTCCTGTTTGTTGATGTTGCTAGAAAATGTCAAATTCACGTAATCCTCATTAATGCATTCCAAAATCTTCTTTGCACTCTCTACACTTTCTCTCCAGATGACAAAGATGTAATTTATATACCGCAACCGCATCACAATGTGGACATTCCAAGCATCCAACAGTAGACTGTTAAAAACCTGCTCCTCCCACCAGCCATATACAAATTTGCATAGCTGGGGCAAAGCAGGCTCCCATCACAGCCTTGCATTGCTGTTCAAAAATGCCATTATTGAAAAAAAAAGATATTGGCCCTCATTACGTCCCTGGCGGACGGCGGTATTTTGGAGAAAGGTACTGCCAACAGGCTGGCGGTACCTTTCTCCAAAATATGACATTGGCGGTTTGGCTCAAGCCAAACCACCAATGTACCACTCCATCCGCCAGGGTGGTAACAGCTGCCGGGTTGAAGACTTCAGTCTCCAGCCTGGTGGCTGTCACTGTCCCTCCCGCAGGATTATGACCCAGCCTATCGCCATGGTTTTCGTGGCAATCTTACCACCACGAAAACCATGGCCATAGACACTATCAGTGCCAGGGAATTCCTTCCCTGACACTGATAGGGGTCTCCTCCACCCTCCACCCCCTCCCCAGAGCCCTCCCCCACACCTCTCCCCCTTCCGATCCCCCTGACATTCACGCACCAACATACACACGCATACATTCATTCACACACATCAACACACACTGACATACATTCTAGCACACACGTATTCACACCACACAACATTCACGCGCACTCACACCCATTCATGCACACACAAATTCCACACGCCACACACCTGCATGCATGCACACAATACCATACACACACACACACAACACCCCGACCCCCCTCCCCTGTCGGAGCACCCGACTTACCTGCTTGCAGGGGGTCCTCTGGCAGGAGACGGGATGCGGCAATGCTGCCAGCAGCAGCGTCCGCCAGTAGAACACCGTCAGGCCGTACCATGGATCATGATACGGTCTGCGTCAGTCCACTGGCGTGGGCTGCTGCAGGCAGCAACGCCACCTTATCACCGTCTGCCGCCATGACTGTAGCCGGAATTCCTCCATCCTTCTGGCAGAATTCTGGCTGCGGCCATAATATGGCAGACAGTAGGTAGCCGCGGCGACGGTGTTTTGGCGGCTGTCGCTGCGGCGGTAGGCGGTCATTACCGCCACTGTCTTAATGAGGGCCATTATGTCTTAAGCACTATTCCATCATGTTGATCAACATTTTACTGTGTTCTTAAGGATCTAGCTCTTAGAAAATATTCTACAGACCTTACTCCATCTACATGAGAAATTCTAGTGTATAATGCTGTAACATTAAGGTGCTCATTACAACCCTGGCGGTCTGTGATAAAGTGGCGGTAATACCGCCAACAGGCTGGCGGTAACTACCGCCAAATTATGACCATGGCGGTCCGAACTAAGATAGATAGCCAGTTTACCACACCGACTGTTAGGGTGGAAACAACAGACACCACAGCGGTAGCCGCCTATAGCCAGGCCGTAGTCAATGTTCTGCCCGCCATATTATGAAAAGACCATCTGCCACCTTTTCCGGAGCGGTACCAACGACATAAAAAGCCTGGAGGAAATGGACCTCAGAAGGGAAAGGACTCACCTTTGGAGACACAGGGAGCAACCACGCCACCATTGAGCCCGAACTTCAGATATTCCCAATGATTTTCTACATCCTGCTCCACCACGCACACCAACGATGATGAAGACGACCACAGTGAGTACAGCCGCCTAGCACACAGGGGAGGGAAGAAGGAAAAAGAGAGTGACACACACACGCAACACACACCCCCCCACCCCCAACACCATACACACAATCAGCTGCAGTAATAAAACATATTTACCCCATAACCCTTATGAATAGTGTAAGGACAACAGGGATGTGATAAAGTGAGTGTAATAATATAAATATAGTAGAAATACAAAAATTCAATATAATGGTTTATACATATGTACAGTTCAAGGGACACTGCCCAGTCCTCATTGTTTATGGGCCACAGGGCCACAGGCCAAAGTCCAAGGTCCCACTTGTCACCTGCAACAACACAGAGAGAACAATGCAGGGGCATCATTTGGAAAATAGGCAGGCACCTCAGGGGGATGGGGAATGGGGGGCACCCCTGCTGGCACATGGAACAAGACCACTGGTTCTGGAGGGGGCAACATGCCCTGTGCTTGCTCCTGGGGAGTGCAAGGCCACAGTCTCTTGGGTGGGTGACTTGCCCACGTGCTCTTGAGGGGGCAACATGCCTTGTGCTTGGTCCTGGGGAGTGCAAGGCCACAGTCTCACAAGTGGGTGACTTGCCCACATGCCCTGGAGGGACACAATGTCCTGTGCTTCTGATCCTGGGGAGGCTGGGGTGGGTGGGTGACTTGCCCACATGCTCTGAAGGAGGCAACGTGCCCTGTGCTTCTGATCCTGGGGAGGCTGTGGTGGGTGGCTGTTTTACCCACTGGTTTTGGAGGGGGCATCGTGCCCTGCGCTTCTGATCCTGGGGAGGCTGGGGTGGGTGGGTGTTTTACCCACTGGTTCTGGAAGGGGCATCGTGCCCTGTACCTCTGATCCTGGTGAGGCTGGGCCCCTGTGCTTCTGTTGCTGGGGAGGCTGGGGTGGGTGGGTGTTTTACCCACTGGTTCTGGAGGGGGCATCGTGTCCTGTGCTTCTGATCCTGGGGAAGCTGGGGGATGGGTGTTTTACCCACTGGGTCTGGAGGGGGCATTGTGCCCTGTGCTTCTGATCCTGGGGAGGCTGGGGTGGGTGGGTGTTTTACCCACTGGTTCTGGAGGGGGCATCGTGCCCTGTGCTTCTGATCCTGGGGAGTGCAAGGTTACAGTCTCTCAGCTGGGTGTCATTCCCACAGGATTTGCAGGGGGCAGGCAGCACAGCAGCCCATGGAGACAGGACTACATACCGTCCACCGGTGATGATGGCTGCTCAGTGTTGGTGCCGCTGATGCTGCTGGTGGTGGTGGGGGGAAGCTCCAGCTCATCCCCTGCAGCCTCGGACGGCTGCCCATTGCTGGTGGTGGTGCTGGTGTGGCTGCTGGTGGTGCTGCTGGTGGTGGTGGGGGGAAGCTCCAGCCCATTCCCTGCAGCCTTGGCTGGATGCTGTTGTGAGGTGGATGGCTGTTGGGTGTTCGAGTGCTTGCGTTTGTGTACCTTGGGAGGGGGGACAGACACAGTGGGAGAGGACACAGGGGACCTGTGCATGGCTGTTGTGCAGGTGTCTGCCAGTGAGGTGTGTGTTCTACTAGGTGTGGTTGTGATGCTGGTAGTGGATGAGAATGTAGTGCATGCAGGTGTGAGTGTAAACGGAACTGGGAGGGAGGTGGAGGAGAAGGAGGGGGACACAGTGGAGGCAGTGGATGTTGGTATGTCTGCATCTGGATGGTGTTTGTGTGTGTGCCTGTGGGATGATGTGTGGTGCTTTTGTTTGCCTGTGCCACTCTTGTGTGTTGCCCTGTGTGCATGCTCTTCTATCTGTGTGCTTGGGATGGGTTGGGGTTGAGGAGAATGGGACTGGGAAGTGGAAGTTGGAGGGGGGACTTTAGAAACAGGGACAATGGCTGCCATCAGAGAGGAGGCCAGAGCCTGGATTGATCTCTTTTGGGCCGCCAAGCCAGTGTGAATGCCTTCGAGGAATGCATTTGTCTGCCGCATTTGGGCTGCCAAACCCTGGATGGCATTCACAATGGTTGACTGCCCAACAGAGATGGATCTCAGGAGGTCAATAGCCTCCTCACTCAGGGCAGCAGGGCTCACTGGGGCAGAACCTGAGGTGCCTGGGGAGAAGGAGATGCCCACCCTCCTGGGTGAGCAGGCACTAGCAACTCACTGAGGGGCTGCTGGGAGGACGGTGCTGGTACGGGGGTGGCAGCTGTACCTGTAGCTGGGGTGGTCACAGAAGTGTCTGCAACCAGCAGGGAGCTTCCATCGGAGGAGGTATCAGAGTCTGAACTATCCCCTCCAATCTCCGCTGTTGTGCTCCCCTCTCCCTCCATCCCACTGGTGTCCTCACGTCGGTGGACTCTGCCTCCTGGGTCTTGTGGGATGAGGCTCCCTCCGTCGCCGGTGCCTCTGCTCCTCCGCCACATTTTGCTAATGCACATAAGGATAGGACAACAAATTAAAAAGGGGGGGACGAGACAAAGGATACTCTGGGTCAATGGCTGCACCAACACCACTGTTGGCGTACACACCACTGTCACACACAGGGAACAGCCCTACACAATATGCAATGTACTACCAGTAATAATGCTAGCCACCAGGGTATGGGGAGGGGCACATACCGCCAATTGCAGCACACCTGGGACCCACACAGCCCTGAGCAGTTGTGGATGCCTACAAGCTAGGTAGAAGGATTATCACTTCAAAACCCTGGCCAACATGGGACCTACTCTGCAATGTCAGGCCTGGCCTAGGGGCACCCACTGACACACATTCCCCACCCGGGTACCCGCCTATCATGAGTAAGTTGTAATGATGGGAACTGTACTCACCCCCTTGTGGCTGCTGTGATGCCCTCAATCGCCCATCCAGCTCCGGATAAACCACTACCAGTATGCGGGCCATCAGGGGGGTCAGGGTTCGATGGGCACTCCTTCCTCGTTGGGAGGCCATCCCCAACTGGGCCTCCACCGTCTTCCGTGCCCAGCATCTCAGGTCCTCCCACTGTTTCCGAAAATGGGTGCTTTGCCTGCCGTAGACCCCCAGGGTCACACGTCGTTGGCGATGGCACACCATATACCCTTTTTTTGATGGGCGCTGACCTGCAGAGAAATACACACAGGAAATGGTATCAGTGAGACCGTCCTGCCTGTTACACTTAGGCCCACCATACCCCTTCACAATGCCATTTGCACACACAGGGCCCAGCACACAAGCTCCACGCAGCCCAGGGGACATCCACCAACCCCCCCTACACGAGGTCATTACCCACACCACTCCATGCATTCATGCATGCCCCATGCATCGCACTCACAGTGGTCACATCCGCGGCGGTGCATACCGTCACTGCCGGCGTACATCGCCATTGGCCACTGTACCCCTTAGGTCCCAAGAATAACCAACGAGGAGTTGCACAGCGTTTCCCAACCACCTCCTGCAATGGCGCACAATGTCAGCGGAATTACCTCACTTCCACCTGTCCCTCCACACAGGACAGGGCGGATGCCATTTTATGGGGGGGTGGCAGGCCCTGGATAATAAATGTGTCACAGTTCACAATTGGACATACAGGACAAATACCATTTATACATTAAAAAATAACATCATGCATTGTACTGTTGTGGCTACGATGTTCAGTTTGTGACTGGGTCCTCACTCTTTTGTCTCTTAGACTACAACCGCTGTGGATGAATAGGAGATGGAGACATACGCCCGTGTACAGACCCCTGGTGGACTTGGCAACAATGGAGGACAGGCACATTATCCTCACCTATAGACTTGACAGGGCCACAATCACAGAGCTGAGTGCCCAATTGGAGCATGACCTAATATCTGCTATCCGTCACCCCACTGGGATCCCTCCTCTTGTGCAAGTCCTATCAGTGCTTCATTTCTTGGCAACTGGTTCTTTCCAAGTGACAATGGGCTTGGCAACAGGAATGTCACAGCCAATGTTCTCAATAGTGCTGACAAGAGTGTTGTCTGCCCTGATTAAACACATGTGCAGCTACATTGTTTTCCCCCAGGTGGAGGATTTGGCCACAGTGAAAGCTTACTTCTATGCAATGGGACATATCCCCAACATCATTGGGGCAATTGATGGAACACATATTGCATTTGTTCCCCCCTGGCAAAATGAATAAGTTTTCACTCCATGAATGTCCAGATGGTGTGCTTGGCAGACCAGTACTTCTCCCATGTCAATGCAAAGTATCCTGGGTCGGTGCATGATGCCTTTATCCTGAGGAATAGCAGCATCCCAAATATGATGGCCCAACTACAGAGGCACAGGATGTGGCTAATAAGTGAGCCCTGGTTCCCACTCAGTATATGTTGGTTTATGGGTATGGTGTGGGCCATATAGGATAGTGTGTGGCTAAATGTTGTCCCTCGATATTTGCAGGTAACTCTTGTTACCCAAACCTATCATGGCTACTGATCCCTGTGAGGAATCCAAGGACAAGGGCAGAAGAACGTTACAATGAGGCACATGGGCGAACAAGAAAGATTATCGAACGTACGTATTGGCCTCCTGAAGGCCAGGTTCCGGTGCCTCCATCTAACTGGGGGATCCCTGTGCTACTCACCCAAGAAGGTCTGCCAGATTATTGTGGCATGCTGCATGTTGAACAACCTTGCCTTGAGAGGCCATGTGCCTTTTCTGCAGAAAGAGGAGGCTGGAGATGGTAGTGGGGCAGCAGTAGACCCTGTGGACAGTGAGGATGAGGAGGCAGAGGATGAGGATGAGGACAACAGAACTGCAGTGATTCGACAATACTTCCAATGACACACAGGTAAGACAGTGGTATTTCACATTTCATTGTTATTATTCAGATTATCATTGGCACTGGCAAGCTGTTATTTCCTACTTCTATGCTCACTCACTGTACCCTTTGGCAACTCATTTTGCAGATGTTGGTGCCCCACTATTGCGCATGGTGTGATCACTGCAGCCAAATACAGGTTTTTCCTATGTGAACATTACTGTACAGTTGAATTGCAATGTTTGAACATGGTTAAACAAATACATACTTAAAACATTTGATATACTCCATACCTGTATTTATTCAGAGGGTGTTTATTGAAATGCTAAAAAGGAGAGGGGCAAGTGCATTGGGATGGGGTGATGATGGAGGAAAGTCCAGCATATAATTCCAGTCTATTTGCAGCACAGGTGCTTTGCCCAAGGGGACATAAGAAGGGGAGCAATGGCAGTTCAAGGTGGACAGGTTGACAGAGTGGGACTCAAGGGGGACAATCAGGAGAGTCTCATTTCCCGGCGGGGTCTTGGCAATAGTCTCTGGCTTCTGCCTGGATCGCAGGGAACGTTTGGGGTTTTTCACCTTCTGCAGGAGGAGAGGTGCTGGTGGCCTGTTGGTCCTGTGGCGGGCCTCCTGTCCACTAGCGGCAGCGGAGGTGGAAGGAAGTTCAGATGCCTGGCTAGTGGCAGGGGCCCACTGTTGTGAGACTGCCTCCCTCATAATGTTGGCCATGTCTGCCAGCACCCGTGCTATGGAGACCATAGTGGTGTTGATAGCCTGCATAGCCTCCCTGATCCCCTGGTACTGTCCCTCCTGCAGCTGCCTGTTCTCCTGCACATTGTCCAGGATCTGGCCCAGTGTATCCTTGGAATGTTGATATGCTGCCAGGATCTCGGTGAGTGCCTCCTGGAGAGTCGGTTCCCTGGGCCTGTCCTCCCCCTGGCCCACAGTAGTCCTCCCAGTTTCCCTGTTGTCCTGTGCATTTGTCCCCTGAACCGTGTGCCCTCTGCCACTGACCCCAGGTCCCTGATTGTCTTGGGTATGAGGTGCGCCCAGGGGGCCCTATAGTGGTGGACACACTGCTGATTGATGTGTCTGGGGGACAGAGGTCTGGGTAAGCTGGGTGGGTGCTGTGGTGGTGTTTCCAGATGGGGGAGGCTCTGTGGTTGTGTGTGACTGTGCCTGGATAAAGGACTGTCCTGAGGTCCCTGATGGGCCAGGTTGGTCATTCAGATCCTGAAGTCCAGAGTTGCTGTCATCACTGTGGGCCTATTCAGTTGGGGGACTGGATAGTGCTGGCATCTCTTCGCCGCTAACATTGTCTGGGGTACCTGTGGGGATGTAAATGCAGTGTTATTGTTTCTGTGTTTGACATATTGTGCATCAGTGGGTTGCCTTCTTTGGTTGTATTTGCCCTGGCAGCTTTCACTTGTGTACGTTGGTGTATGGTGGGATGTATAGTTCTCTCTAGTGTGCATACTTTGGTGATAGGTGTCCATGCAGGTCTGTGAGTGGTGTCCATACATTGGTATGGCATGCAGGGCTTGGCATTGGGTTGAGTGATATGTGATGGTGGGGTGTGTGGGAGGTGGTGGAGTAGATAGGAGTGAGGGTGAGGGTGGGAGAATGTGATGGCATGCAGGTAGGGGGGTGATAGTAATAGAGAGTTGACTTACCAGAGTCCAGTCCTCCTGCTCCTCCGGCCAGGCCCTCAGGATGCATGATTGCCAAGACTTGCTCCTTCCATACTGTGAGTTGTGGGGGTAGAGGTGGGGGTCCGCCGCCAGTCCTTTGTACAGCGAGTTGGTGTCGTGCTGCAATGGAACTTACCTTCCCCCTTAGGTTGTTTCACCTCTTCCTGATGTCATCCCTGGTTCTGGGGTGCTGTCCCACGGCGTTGACCCTGTCCACGATTCTCCACTCTTCTCATCTTCCTGGCTATTGATATCTCCTGCACCTGTGCTCCAAATAGCTGAGGCTCTACCCTGATGATTTCCTCTACCATGACCCTTAGCTCCTCCTCTGAGAATCTGGGGTGTCTTTGTGGTGTCATGGGTGTTGTGTGAGGTGTGTGAGTCAGGATGTGTAGAGTGATGTGTTGGGGTGTGTGATGTGGGGTCCGTAGGTGGTGTATAGGTGATGCTGGTGTGTGGCTCTGGTTTTGTCTGTAGTGGTGTCTGTCTGGTGCCAATGGTTTGTAGTCATAAAGGGTTGTGGGTAATGTGGGTGGGTGTTTTATAGTGGTGTGTAGGTGTGTTGTGTGTATGGGTGTCAGGTGTGTGTTATTTAAATTTTACAATGCAGTGTTGTTTTGTTAGTGTGTGTGTATTTTGAGCGCGGCGGTATGTACAGCCAATGAATTACTGCGATTGAATGTCCGCCATAGTGATTCGTGGGTCATAATGTGATGGGTGTAGTTCTGTTAGCGCAACGTTGTGGGCTTTCATACTGCCAGTTTATCACTGACCTTTGGTGTGGCGGGCTTGTGTGTGTGGCTGAATAGTGATGGATCGGTGTGCGTGTGTCATAATATGGTGGATGGATATCAGCCGTAGCGGCGGTATGTTGGGGGCAGTCTGCATGGCGGATTTACCACCAATGTCATAATGAGGGCCTAAGTGTCATAAGTATCATATCTTTTTCCGATCCAACACCAAACAAACACAAACTTCAAAAATTCTGTAGTATCCTTCAAATATGATGGTAAATTACACATCTGATCAATATATTTGGGAATATGTTCAAAGAGATTCCCCTGTGCTGCAATGATGGGCCTACCTGGTGGTTTCCTAGCATTTTTATGTCTCTCTGTAATAAGATAAATAACAAGTACTTTGGGGTAGTCTACCTTCAAGTAGTTATATTCGGCATTATTTATTAGACCGTGCTTTCTCCATTTCACCAATTCCCTACCAAATTCAATTTTCACACTTTCAACATATGACATATTTACTCTTGTGTAACAAAATGTATCATTCAATTGTCTATAGACCTCATCCATATAGTCGCCTAAGGGCCAGATCACTATATTGCCTCCTGTATCAGAACTTATCAATATTCCAGGATCAGCGGACAATTTCTCCAATGTCTTTCCATAACTATTCTCTCTCTTTGCCCTTTTGCTCATTTCTTTTGATCTCAAATGTTTCATACCCTTCAATACTGTTTCAGCAAACTGGTCTATTACATCTCCACAATTAACAGGTATAGTTGTAGACCTAGGGTTAAACAATTACCCCTCCTTCCTCATCTACTTTTATTCCTTTATTTACCCCTGCTGACGTCAGCAAACAAAGCAACACTCTAGAATGCTTATTGTTGGTGATTATTAGAGATGGCAGACTGGGTAGAGAGAACTATTTTTATCTCTACAAGTACGGTCCCTTTAAACCACAGAGCCCCCAAAGTTGGCATGCACATCCCCACACAACTCTTAGCTTGAAACGCTCCAAATACACTCTCCCTTCAGACACAAACATATATGGGATGGTCATACAATCATTAGGATGACTGGAAGTCCTGGAAATACCAGGACAGTTCTGCTTTTTTCAAGACTATCCCAGTGTCACAACATATTTCAATAAATTAGAAACATGTCCCAGTTTTTACAGAGGGCAGGTTGTGTATGCTCTTTAGTTAAAATGTTTTGCACGGTTGCTTTTCCACTGACCTTCTTTTGCTGACTCACGCAATAGACAGACATTACCCATGCTGATGTGGTATGTCACCTCATTATGAGGCACAGCAGGCATTGATGAGTGATGGTAAAGCAGCCCAGCTGGAGATCCTCAGACTAATCCAGGTGCAGGAGCCTTTATGTGGGCTTCATCACTGAACAGGCCACAGGGAGAAACAGGGAGAGGTGTTATTTATTAATTTTTGTGTGTTTTCATCTAAAAGCTTTTAAAGTTGCTCTGCACAATAGCAACAGCACTGTTGATTCTGAAAAATAGGCATTGGATGTTTTCTCTTTGGCTATAGGCATAAGAATTCAAAATAAGTCCCATTTCGAATTTAGATAAATATTTCCACCACCGTAGACCCACAGAAACACAATCGTTTATCCAGTTCTGATTTTATAATTTGCTTTGCCAATTCATGTTGGTTTTGGAACTTTGGCCACCCTAACAATCATTACCCCCTCTGCCCCACATGTTAACCACAATAAACCACCAAAATCATGAGAAGACACAGGGGTTTAGGAACCCAAAAAGTGGGGGTGTCATTGGGCAGCAGCAGGTTAACCCAACATTTTCGATCGGAGGGGGGTTCAGTGGGTTCATAGATCTCCCTTTAGTCTTCTAGTTCAGATTCATGGTAGTGACAGCGAGGGTGCATTTTACCTTGTCAAGCACTGCTCAGACATCAACGGATCCAGGAGAATGTGTCCTTTAAACTCACCCTCATCCTCTGCGGCAGACCCTTAATGTGGCTCGAGGAAGCAATTTTCGCTGCGCCATATTTACAAAGTGCGACCCCTTGCGCCACAATATGCCTGCGTCAGGCATAATGTATGCAAGGGGGGCGTTCCGGCATTAGGAGGACCGAAAAAATGGCGCAGTGAAATCTACAAGATTTCACTGTGCCATTTCTGACTTCATTTTTAATGCCTGCTCAGAGCAGGTGCTAAAATGACGCACCCATATTAACCTATGGGCCTCCTTGAATTTTGCTCTACTAGCGTCACAAGTTTTGACGCTAGTGGAGCAAAGAGGCACAACAGCGTAACAAATTCTGATGCTATTGGCCTAACATGCGCCAATGGGGTGCTGTATTATAAACATGGCACACACATGGTGTCGTTAAGTGGGGCAGGGGCGACACAAGAAAACTGGCGTTTCTTGTAAATCAGGCCCAGAGAGCCAACTGGGTAGAGGAGGTCAGAAGTGGTAAGACATAAAGGAGAGATATGGATCGATAGAAAAATTGTCAATAAGAGAAAAAGAGTCAAAGGAGAAAGAGAAAAGAGAGAGGAAAGAGGGATTCAGACTGAAACACAAAGCACAGGTTTGAGACAGACATGAATGAGTGTGGTATAGACGGAGAGAATGAGATGAAGACAAAAAAGAGAGAAGGATGCAGGGTAAGCAGTATACAGTGAGAGAGGTGGAGAGAACTGGAGTGAAACTCACTGCGTGAAAGAACTGTTTACAGTTCAGACACCAACATATTTGTTGAAATTATCGCTGGCTGCCTCCTCCCTCCCCCTTACATCTTCTGTGTCTCCCACGCTTGTGGTGAGCCAGCACACAGCATGCAATGACATTAGAAAACACTACAGTGGCAGCTTCACTGGCAGCGTGTGAACCTGACCCCTCCACCTACACAACCACGCAGAGGCACCCACTCCACCAGAGTTACAGCAGAGACAGATGGGTCACTTGCAGAGGGACTTATTCATAGCACAGAGGCAGCTGGCCACCCACGGGAACTGTGTCTGAACCCACACAGAATGCCTTCATTGTGCACAGCCTTAGATGTCTAACCTACACATTTACAATGGGGCCAATTATAAAACAAAGATTTTGGTATAGAAGGGAAGAGGCATTGCAAAAAGACACCATGATTAAACAAGCAATGGCAAACTCAATCGGTCTGATCTTTCAGTGGACTGTATGATCTCATGGCTTTACCAAAAGTTGCTGCTCATCAGCAAAAAGCAAAAAATGCATGAACAGTATTGGCATAAGCACAAAAAAAAAACGGCGGCATCTTTCACACACCTGTCACCAAGCATGCACACATATGCATCATGGAGAGGTGACCATTATCTGTTAACTTTCAATTTATGGTTCCAATATGAAGGATGCTAATTGGAGGTTTAAATTGAAAACAATGTGGGGCATATTTAACACAGTTCAGCTGCACTTTTCTTACGCCCCTTAGTGCCCCCCTAACGCCACAATGTGTGCGCCGTATTTAAAATACAGAGCACCATGACGGTAGTTTGGGGACTAGCGTCAGAATTTTTTATGCTAGTCTGGCGCTTTGCAGGATTAGCATCAAAAATGTTGACACTAATCCTGCAAAGCACCCAGAGGCCCATTGCAACCAATTGAACCCTCCTTTTAACGCCTGCTCTGACCAGGCATAAAAAAGACCAAAAAAAATGCTGTAAATAAATCTCTTAGAATTGGTTGCGCCATTTTTGTTGGCCCCCCTAATGGGGAAATGCCCCTTTTGTATGCATTATGCCTGGCGTAGGCATAATGCAGAGCAAAGGGTTACAAAGTGGTGCAATGAAGAGGGCCCCGCGACGGGTGCAAACTGCACCCGTCGCACCCCTGCAACTACGCCGGCTCAATTCTGAGCCGGCGTCCTCGTTGCAGGGGCATTTCCTCTGGGCCGGCGGGCGCTCTTTTGGAGAGCGCCCGCCGGCCCAGAGGAAATGTTAGAATGGCCGCCGCGGTCTTGTGACCGCGGTGCGGTCATTTGGCGGCGGAACCTTGGCGGACGGCCTCCGCCGTCCGCCAAGGTTAAAATCAGGCCCAATATGTTTTTACCACACATTTTGTGGCAACTGTTTTTATTTTATGCGTGTCCCCCCTCCCAGTTATCTATAAGGCTGGGCCCTCAGGGGATGGGGTCCCTGAGGTGGAAATCAGGGGTTGGGGAGGGGTGCTGCACTACCCCATACACCTTTTCACTATCAGCCAGGCTTATAAACAGTCACATAAACTTTCACCAACCCATCACACACCTACGCTCTGCCTCACTGTCACTCACACACATTACCCACATTTGCAAAATCAAAACTGGAGGTCGCTCATTCCGCCACATCACACCCAAGACATGGAGTGACCTCCCTCAGCACATCAGAGCCTCCTCTTCATTCTTAAGTTCTGCAGGAAGCTGAAGACCTCACTCTTCAAATAAGTACCTTGGGGACCACAAACGTACACAGCTGCCCAAGAACCGGGATACCCTCTTGGGTGAATAGTGCACCATACAAATCAATATAACATAGCACATCGAAGTAAGCTATCTACAGTCAAATCTGGATGCTGATTTGCCTACATAGTGAAAGTGGATTAGCCAGCCTTTTGTTTACAATGAGGGGCTAGTTGTATGTTTCATTCTGAAAACAGACAAGAATAAAACTGCTACTGGGTTTCTAGATCACATCTCCCAGGCCTACTCCAAAATCAGGGAAGTCAAAGTTTCCCTCGTAGTTTATTTGCATCTTACATTTTACTTTAGTTTATTTGACTTCTGCATTAACTTTTATGTTTGTGTTAATAAGGTGTTTCAGCTTCTTGTCTTTATTTGGTAGTTTGTCTTCTTTCGCCAAATTCCGCCCCTTCCCATTTCTTTTACAGGTTCAGTCATCACAGATCAAAAGGTGGTGTATTGTGAGGTAGGATTCACCCTCTCAGGTTGCTCATAAGTAACAAGCCCATCTACGCTAGGAAAGTGAGTTTTGTTCCTGCTGCAGGCCTGAAGACTATTTCTTGCTATTTTCATTTTATTTCCTTTTTTGGTTCTTGCCTGTTAGCTATAGTGCACCCCCCAACTTGCTATCTATTTAAGCCTTGGAGGAGGTGGCATGCCCCAGGGCTGGTGCTGTAAAAAACCCATTGTTACTGATACATTAAAATATATATAGGGAGATATGAGTCAATGGCCCGTTCTTGATTGGTTAACTTTCTTGGCTATTTAATTTCCCTGCTTCTCATTTGATTTCTTCTTGTTGGATAGTGCCCTCTCTGCAGGGTCATCCCTAAACTTTTTGCTTCACCTTCCTGTTTTTTAATCCTTTTTTGCCACTGTTAACCACTGCTAAAGTGTTTGTGTGCTCTTCTTTAAACATGGTGAAATTGGCTTACACCCAATTGGCACATTTACTCTACTTCTAAGTCCCTAGTAAAGTAGTACTACAGGTACCTAGAGCCACTAAATTAAATGCTACTAGTGGGCCTGTAGTACTCATTGTGCCACCCACTAAAGTAGCAGTGGCGGTTGTGGACTTTTCAAAGTGGTGGGGCGTAAAGGTTACGGATGAATGTCTTGTGGTGAGAGAGTGAGCGTAGAGAATGATCCTGACTGTCATAAGGGGTCAGGGCAGGTGGTCCCCCCAAGAAATGTTTGAAAAAAGAGCAGGCAAATGGTACATTTTCAAACAAATTTGAGAAAGCAAGAAGGTTATTAAGGCAATTGTGACTGTGTAGTTATGAGTTATGACTTCAATAAAGGGATTTCATATGATATTGACGTAGGTAACTGCTTACTTAGTATAATCACAAAACTTCATAACAGACTTTAAGATAACAGTGCTGAGTACCTCGCAGATTTCCTTTTTTAGTGATATAGATTTACAAATGAAATCTACTGAGGAAATACAAGTTATTGAGATTTGTCGGAGTGGACACAATGAGACAGCAATTAATAAACATTAAAAGGCAGTAGGGCCCCCTACAAGGCATCGTACATCTCTTTCAGGGGATGAAGAAATATGATCACATCACCCCCATGCTGATGGTGGAACTCCATTAGCTCCCCTTCCTGAGCTATAAAAATAATGTTGTATTTTTAGATGTTCTATAATTGCTTCCAACTAACAATCCATTTCTGCATCGTTAACATACCTACTGACTCCCTGCAGTGGTCTGTTTGAGGCAGGTAAGTGTGACCTCCTGGAAATATATTTCTTCCTCAAATATTACTACATTACACGTTGTGCCATCTATGGAATCTCTTACCAGGCCATGTGTGTTTATGTCCTGACAAATGGCATGAATATTCCTGCTCCTGCATTTGGAAGTGCATGCTGTCACCAAACCACTGTGGTCGACTGCATGCAATGCAAGCCATTTGAGACAGCACACAGGGCTAAGACCAAGGCTCAGGAGGAGTCAGGGGACCTGTAAACAACCTATAAAATAACACCCCATTTCTCCAGTTCCACTTTCCTCTCTGCATCAGCCCAGCACTTAAGTTTGTTTTGCTTCAATTTAATAAAACTAGCAGATTGAGTCAACATGGCAGTCAGCATAAAAAGCCCATCGGTAAGGAGCATTGGCAGGACAAAACGGTGGCATTATCAGTGTATCAGTGACACTATGTAAATGTCGTCAGCATGCAAATAGACGATACTATTACCGAACAGGCAACGGAGGGGGTGTTGACAGAAGCAAATGGGGAGGCTTGAGCCCAACGTGGCCCTGAGCATGAGAAAGCCACCATTACTAAGCAAATAGAAGAGGTGGCTTTGAAAGCCTTTGATCATCTACGATTCCGAAAAAGGTAAAAATAACCCTTCTTGCACTAAGGACTATTATTCCATTCAGCACTCAGTATAGCTAACCACCAACACCTGTGGAGAAAGCAAGATTTTGGAGCGGCCTCTTAATAACAGAGTGTGGCATCTCAAGACTGGCACAGCTGACTCATTTCATTTTCAAAGGTAGCACAAGCATTCGGTCTGTTTCCCTCCTCGCACCATTCCAGCTCCTAATCAGATCCCATTATGTTTGTTGCTGCCTGCTGGTCACTTTCAGATGGTGCAAGTTTGAAAACAGACCCTGACACCAACCAATACTGCACATGTAGGGGTGGCTCCTCTATTAGGGTGGAGGAGTGTAGCTCCCCCTTTCAGCAGCGGCAGCTGCAAAACCTTTTAAAGAAAATGATAATAAACTTTGGTTATTATAGTTTTCTTTCAAAGGGGCCGGGAGACGGGGTTGATGAGGAGTGAGTGGGAGTGCATAGAACTCCCCCTCTCTGTGCATGTATGCATGGCCAGCTGTCTCTGGCTGGCCAAACACACATGCGCAGTAGGCTCTCTCCAGCCCAGCAACACAGTCTGTCTGGGAGCGCCATGGCTGAGCGCTCCCAGCCAATCCTGACGCTGCTCCGTAATTTTTACGGACGGCCTGTAATTTCGCCCTGCAGTCCGTTGTCCGTGATGGATTACTTAACGGACAGCATTTGTCTGTGATTGGCAAACACACAAAACTTAATTTGACAATTAAGTTTCCCCAGCTGGAGTATGAGGGAGAGAGTCTTTGTGCTTTGCTCCCGACGGAGGGGCAGACAGATAAGAAGCAGGCCTTCTTGCCAGGGTGCCTCCTTCCTGAAAGAAATGCAAATGTGGGCAACTGGTAAATCTGCAAATGTAAAAGGGCTTGGAAGCCTGTATTGGCTTTAATGGAAGGAGTCACTTGAAAGTTTCTCAGGGCAAAGATATTTTCTTTTAGAGAGGTACTGTAATGGTGTTCTAAGGTGAGCTGTGGAATGCGTGTTTTAATGGACAGTTATAAAAATATTTGAACTAAGTATAATCTGTATATTATTAAAATCTATAGTTTAGAAGCACTTTTTATGTTTAACCTAAATTCATATGCGTATTTTATGGCAGCCTATATTATGCTGTGTGTAATACATGTTTAAAATAATGACTTGCATATTCACAGTGCTTTCAGGGACCGTGGGACCCCATAGTATTAACATACATTGGCAAAGCCAAAAGGTCTCATCTATGCAAAAGTTATTGGCTTTGCCAATGTGTTTTAGCCATGTTATACACCAGAGTGGCTGCTGTTCAGCATGGCTAAAAGATAGTGGCATACAGAAGAGTGGTGCAGAGAATCGTAGAGTGCAATGGTGAAGAGTGGAGTAGAGTGTTGTGGAGTGGCAGAGAGTGTTGTGTTTAGGAGTGACATACTGTAGGGTGGACTGGTGTAGAGTGCATTGGCATAGCGTGTTGCAGAATACAGTGTGTAGCGGTATTGAGTGCAGATACATAGAATTCACTACCATATGATTCAGCTACATAGAATGCAGAGGCATAGAGTGGTGCATAGTAGAGTGCAGTGGAGTGGTGGAGTGGTGCAGTGGCACAGAGTAAAATAGCGTACAATAGAGTGGCAGAGTGTGAAGTAGTGTAAAGTAGTGTATAGTGCAGTGGCGCAGAGTAAACTTGAGTGGCTTAGAATACAGTGGCGTAGAGTGGTGCAGTGTAGAGTAGCATGGAGTGGTGCAGTGCAGAATAGAGTATAGTGCTTTAGACTGCAGTGGCATGGAGCGATGCAGAATAGAGTGGCTTAGAGGGCAGCGGTGGAGAGTGTATTGGTATAGAATACAGTAGTACAGAGTAGAGTGGTGTAGAGTACAGTGGCGGAGAGGGCTGTTTTGCTGAGTAATGTGGCATAGACAGACATGGTGTGAACTACAGTTGTGCAGAGTGAAGTGTGGTGGCGTACATTGCAGTTGCTTAGAGTGCATTGCCATATAGTGCAGTGGTTTAGAGTGCAGTGGGGCTGAGTGCATTGAGTGCAGTGGCGTAGAGTGCAGTGGCTTAGAGTGGAGAGGTGCAGGGTAGAGTGCAGTGGCATTAAGTGCAGTGGCGTAGAGTATATTGTTTCGGAGTAGAAAGAAGTGGCATAGAGCTGAGAGGTGCAAGGTAAAGTACAGTTGCGTACAGTGGCACTGAGTGTAATATCATGGAGTAAAATGGTATAGAGTGCCATGGCACAGAGTGCAGTGGTGCAGAGTAGATTAGAGTGATGTACAGTGTATTGGCATAGATTGCAGGGGCATAGAATTGAATGTTACATTGTAAAGTGCATTGGCATAGAGTACATTGGCATTGAGTACAGTGGCGTACAATACAGTGTTACAGAGTGCCATAGAGTGGAGTTCTGCAGCGTATATTGGTGTGGCCTAGACTGGAGTGGTGTAGCATGCAAAGGTACAGAGAGCAGTGGCGTAGAGTGCATTGGCATAAAGTAGAGTGGTACAGAGTAGAGTAGAGAGACGTAGCATGAACTGGCATAAAGCGGAGCAATTTAGAGTGGAGTAGAGTGAAGTATCTCAGAGTGCAGTGGCATGGAGTGGTGTAAAGTAGAGTGGAGTATGCATGGTGTAGTAGCACACTGCCATTACCAACAACAAGTTTTGGATTGAAATGACTGTTACATTGGCACAGACATACAGTTTTACTAATAAAACTATACAGGTAACAGACGACGATGTGTGGAAATTGCATCACCCATTGTAATGATTTGTTTTATTCGTATTAGGGTATTTGTTTCCAGCACAGTTCAGAATTAACAAAAATGTGCTTCATTTATGTTCCTAATTCTGAGTTCATTTAGATGGTGTCATGTGATAGAAAAAAACTTTCCTACCCACAGTATCCACCAAGATTGTCACATAAATCCTCTCACTTTGAAGTCAGAGAAAGAAAAATAAACACCAAGCTCCCACCAAGACAGAGCCAGACATTTGACCATGTTCTTAGAATGCACAGCAGAAGTGATGAGATAAGAACAAAATATACAGGCCTTTTTTACAGAAAGGGAACACTGGGAAGGATACTGTAAATGAGGTTTGGGCAAGGGAAGGGATGGACTGAAGCTGGACAGCCTAAAACACATAAAGCCAGCAAAATGAAAGCAATAAAGGTGAGTTACAAACCACAAAGCCAATGGCAAGCAGCGGGTGGAATGTATTCCCAGGGAGGCTCTCTGAATGTACTTAAAGTGGCAGCCACAGGATACTTTGTGGGGAAAGTCCAGTATTTTAGCCCACTCCATATCTTGCAGAGGTTTGGCCACATCAGTCTCCCAGGTAATATGGTGAGAAGGCCTGCAGTGGTCTCCATGTTGCAGGAAAGATCTGTAAACCCATCTTATCAGTTTGCCACCATTCCCTATTGTGTGGTGCTTCTGGCACACCTTGTATGGGGTTTGTGATAGGTGTGGAACATGAAATAGGGCATTTAATGATTGCTTAAGGTGTTTGTAAGCAAGGAGTTGACCCGGGTGAAGATGGTAGTCTGCCACGAGACTTTGGAAATCTAGTAGCTCGCCATCCACAAACAAATCCCCCAATTTCAAGACACCTGCAGCATGCCACTGACAGAGTTGCCCTGAGCGCAGCCATCCTGTGCGAGTGGGAAGGCCTAGCAGAGGTAGTGCAGGAGCGTAGGGTTTCTTTGTGTCACTGAGTTGATAGGTACTAGCAAGGCAAGAAAACCTGGGAAGGACAACCCCAGGTGGTGTTCTGTAAAATGGTCAGTAGGAAACCATGAGTAGTGCAGTAGGCTCTCCTTAAAGTCTTTATGGATAAACCCCATCTCATGCCTGGGTTGGCAAGACAGCCAGCGAGCCACCCTTTGGAGCTGTGCACCTAAATAATAGTATTCTAAGTCCAGAAGGCCTAATCCACCCGCAGTCACAGGTATCTTTAGAGTGGAAAGAGAAACCCAACGACATTAGAGTGCCCAAATCTGATGTGTGGCGTGTCTGAAGAAGGAATGATTGATGAGAAGGGGAAACTTTGCAGAATAATACAAAGATCAGGTAGCACACCATCTTCATTAGTGCAACGTGGTCCATTACTGAAAGCGGAACAGAGGACCAAAAACCAAACTGAGCTTGGGAGGACCACGGTTCTCTGCCCAGATTTCCATTGTGCGGATCTGTGGGGAAAATATAGCTATTAATCCCCAGGTATCAAAAGGTAACTGGTTCACATTTCAATCTGAGGTCGAATTGTATATGAAGGGGAAAACATTACCATATGTAAAAAAAAAAAATTACATTTTAAAATCTTTCTCATTTTCTTACATTTTGTTTGTGCAATTTACATCCCAAATGCTTTGAAGATTCTCTGTGTACTTTGACACTTAGGGATGGGCCAGATCACTGGTTTGGCTTTTACTCAATTACAGAACCATTTTAAGACATGGGTAGAGTGAGCAATTGCCTAGCACAGCCTTCCAAGGGGCATGACCCCTGCTTACCCTTCGCAAGCACAAACAGTGGACCATTGCAACAGAAGAGTTTGCCAGGTGGGTGGGTGCTGCTTATGTTTGTTCTTTAATTTGTGTCCTAAATTTTGACCCTTGGTCCTGAATTTTTGTCCTGAATTTTGACCCTTTGTCCTAAATTTTTACAGTCCTGTCCAGAATTTGACTCCAGGCCAGATGGACACCCTAATAATGAGGTAACAGTAAAATGTTGATCAATCAGCATACTCCATAGAAAGGAAGATATCTTCCAGGGCTATCCTTCGCCTGTGTTGTTTCCGATCCCATGTTAAAGAGACGGGAGACGTGCAGACCTTGCCAGGCCTCCTGTCCCATCAGAATACGCGGCCACCTCAATTATAAAAACACATAACATCATTTTTCTGTCCTCATCGTAGTAACCTCGACAGAAGAATGTCTTAATGTGTGACTCTTTCTCTTCACCTAAACACAACCAGCTGAAATAAAGTAATAGCAGCTATGTTGTAGGAAAATTTGACACACGATACAAAGGCGATGAAAGAAAGCAGAAAAAAAATTAAAACAAAAGCACAAAGCAAGGTCTCCTGTGAGTAAGTTGTTAAAAGTGTTCATGTCACACCATGCTCCCTTGTTCTTGTTGGCCCAGCAAGCTACCCTTTCTTCACACAATACAATAAAAAAAATCAGTAATGAAGTGTGTGCTGCTGATGGAAACTTGAGGCCATTTTTAAAGGGAGGCAGACCCTGTGTTGCTTTTGAGAGCACACAATGGGTTGGCCAATGTTTTCGAGTGGCAGGCAATAAATGTGGTGTTTTTCCATGATAATCAGTTAATGATACTGTGTGGGATTCCTGAATAAACGGGCCAGTCGCTTAGCTCTCAGTTGCATAACACGCTTGATGCACAAGCAAGGTCTTGCAAAATGAGTACAAGGAAGCAAGAAATAGAATTCACCACCAGCACTTGAACTTTCAAAAAATCTGAGCAAAATATTCTGGGTCTCAATTGCAATTAACAAGAGAAGCAACCAAGCCCAACCATTTAAAGGGGTTTGCGGTTCTTGAAAAAAATAGTCAAATAGTATATTTCCCAGCTGTGTTTTCCAGATACATTTTACAAAAAGCTACAGACTACCTGGAATGTATTTCTTTTTGATTTCCAAGTCCTTAGTAGGTCTATTGACTACAGTCAAACGAAGCGACTACAATACCTTTGGTCTGATGCCCCAAATAAATGAAAATGTAACCAACCAAGCAGCTTCCGACATTGAGGTGTGCAGTGCGCATGTGTACTACGTGCCTCGGCTCTAAGAGACATCTGCCAGACAAAATCTACTCAGCGGGGCAGTGCGCACTGCACAGTCTGGTTTATTTAACCCTCCATTTCCAGAGATGTGCTAAATGGGTTCTAATGTATGTCACGTGACGTGAAATCATATGACCTCGGGTCACCGTCAGCTCAGTCAGAACTGAAGAAACACATATAAAACACATGGGTGTGATGACCCGGTCAAGCCACCAACCGCACCGAACTTTACCAAACCCAGCCTCAGTGACAATAGTACATTTTGACACAATAATTTGTGCCACCCATTTTGCTTAGGGTGACCACCTGGCATTTAGGGCAAATTATGGACAGGACTGTAAAAAATTCAGGACAAAGGGTCAAAATTCAGGAGAAAAACTCAGGACAAAGGGTCAAAATTCAAGAACAAGCGTCAGCATTACAGACACACCCAAGAGAGGCCATGTATCACTATGCAGTCAGTGCTTTTATTTACTCTTTTTAACATTGCACTATTTATTCACTGTGGTCTTTTTGTGATTGCCTCCTGGTAGGCTACATTCAGGTGTCACATTATGTCCTTGTTCAGTAGTAAATTAATGCCCTTCAGCACTGTGTCAAGGCCATCACCGCTACCCAAATCTACCAAATCTTTCTTGAAGAAAAAGAAACAGCAACATTTTGATTATGTTTCTGAACATTTTAAAACCCCTGGCAAACAGTTTGGGAAACATTAAGGTAATTAACCTTGTGCTACTTTAAACATAATATCTGGCTCACCCCAACCGCTCATGGACTTTCAACCTAAAAAAACATTTCATGAGGCAGGGCAGTTGGTGTGGGCAACAGTCTCACACCTAATGTCAGGATGTGAGGTACCCACAACTTGTCTGTAGTCTCACAGCACTAGAGTGTATGTTTGGGACTCTACATTTATCTCAGAAATGGGAGCCCGGACTACCAATCAAAGATTATAAAAGAGGAGGATGAAATCGAGATCAAATGGGAGATCCACGGCAAGTGATTCAAAGAGTTGTTGCTAAGAACTGGCTAAATAAGGAAGAGAAGAACAAGGTGGGTCAATTCCTAAAAGCAGACAAGATGGATCCACCAAGACTATCGGAAGGTATTGGGGACCTGGGGAGTTCTCTGCACACAGGAGAAAAACAGAAGAGGCACTCTCAAGTGGTTGAACAAGCAACACCCATCCACCTTGGCAAACTCTTCTGGTGCAATGGCCCACTGTCCATGCTTGTGAAGGGTGAGCAGGGGCCAGACCCCTTGCCAGGTTGTGCAAGGCAATTGTCCACTTTGTCCATGTATTTAAATGGTTTTGAAATTGAGCAAAAGCCAAACCAGTGATCTGGGTTATCCCTAAGTGTCAAGTACATACAGAATCTTCAAAATATTCAGGATGTAAATTGCACAAACATAAAGTAAACATTTTAAAATACAATTAGTGCTTCTTTAACATTTGGCACTGTTTTCCCCTTTGTATACAATTAGATCTCAGATTGAACTGGGAAATAGTTATCCTTTGATAACTAGTGATTAATATCTACCTTTCTCCCACGATACCTAGTGATTAATATCTACCATTCTCCCACTGATTTGTAGGATGGAAATCTTGGCAGAGCGTCAAAGTCCCTCCAAACCCAGTTTGCTTTTTGGTCTTCTCTTCCACTTTCTGAAGTGGGCCACGTGGCACTAGTGAAGATGGTGTGCTACCCCAATGATACTATCATTTTGCAAACCTTCTCCTGCTCATCCTTCATTCCTTCTTCAGACATGCCACACATCTGATTTGGTCGCTGTGGCGCCGTCAGATAGCTCTTTCCACTGCAAAGCTACCCGTGACTGCGGGTGGATTAGGTCTTCTTGACTTAGGATGCTATTATTTAGCTGCACAGGTCCAATGGGTGGCTCGCTGGCTTTCCTCCCACCTCCCTGCATGAGATGGGGTTTATCTGTAAAAACTTTTATTTAAGGAAGGCTTATTGCACTGCTCATTGTTTCCTACTGACCATTCTATGGATCACCATCTGGGGTTATCATGTAAAACTTGCTCTTGCCTTGCTAGAACCTCTAAACTCACTGACATGAAGAAACTCTGTGCTCCTGGACTAACTTTGCTAAGCCTTCCCACTCACACAGGACGGCTGTGCTCAGAGCAACTCCATCAGTGGCATGCTTCAGATGCGTTAAAATTGGGGGATTTGTTTTTGGACAGCGAGCTACTAAATTCTCAAACCTTTGTGGCAGGCTACCATCTTCAACCCGGTCAACTCCTTTCTTACGACCACCTTAAATAATCATTAAATGCCCTGTTTCATATATGCCACCTGGCACTAACCCTACAAGAGGTGTGCCAGAAGCTCTACACCATAGGAACTGGTGGCAAACCGATAGAACGGGTGTACAGCCCTTTCCTGCAACATGGAAACCACTCCAGGTCTTCTCCTCATACTACCTGGGTGATTGATGTGGCCAAACCTATGCAAATTACGGACTGGACTAAAATATTGGACCACGGCTTTCACTTTAAGTACATTCATAGAGCTTCCTTGGGAATGCATTCCGCCCGTTGCTTGCCATTGGCCTTGTGGTTTGTAACTCACATTTTGTTGCTTTCAATTTGCTTGCTTTATTTGTTTTAGGCTATGCAGCTTGAGTTTGTCCCTTCCCTTGCCCAAACCTTATTTACAGTATCCTTCCGAGTGCTCCCTTTCTGTGAACAGACCTGTAAATCTTGTTCTTATCTCATCAAAATTGCTGTGCATTCAAAGAACAAAGTCAAATGTCATGCTCTGTCTTCGGTGGGAACTTAGTGTTTTTCTATCACATGACAACATTTAAATAAACTTCAGAATATATCAGAATTAGGAGTACAAATGAAGCACATTTTTGTTAATTCTGAACTGTGCTGGAAACAAATACCTTTATATGATTAAAACAAATCATTGCATTAGGTGATGCAATTTCCACACATCATCGTCTGTGCACAGTATAGTTTGATTTGAAAAACTGTATGCCGGTGCAAATGTAATGGTCATTTCAATCAAAAATGTGTTGTCTGTAATGGCAGTGTGTTACCACACCATGCATACTCCACTCCACTCTGCTCTGCACCACTCCACACCACTGCACCCTACTCTGCATCACTCCACTTTACACCACTCCATGCCACTGCACTCGTCTCCATTCTGAACCACGCCACATTATGCCACTACACTCTATGCTACTTCACACTATGGCTCTCTACTCTGTACCAGTATACTCTATGCCAATGAACTTTACGCGCTTTGCACCTCTTCACGCTATACTACTCCAGACTAGGCAACACCAATCTAGTACGCACAACTCCACTCTATGCCACACTGCAACACTGCACTGTATGCCACTGCACTTTAAGCTAATACACTCTATGCTACTGCAGTTTACTCTGTAACGCTCAACTCTATGCCCCTGCTCTCTACATCAATACACTGTACGTCACTCTAATCTACTCTGCACCTCTGCACTCTATGCCACAGCTCTCTATTATTCTATGCCATCACACTCTATGCCACTCTACGCAACTACACTCTATCCTGCACCTCTCCACTGTAAGCCCCTTCACTCTACTGTGAAACAATCTAATTTATGGCACTGCACTCTGTGCCACTGCATTCTATGCCACTGCACTCTACCCTGCACCTCTCCAATCCATGCTAATGCACTCTACTCTGAAACAATCTATTCTACGCCACTCTGACCACTACATTCTAGTTCAATGCCCTCTACGCCACTGCACGCTAACACTCTACTCTACAACACTGCACTGGCTGCCACTATACTCTACACCACTTTACTCTGTGCTACTACATTCTGCACCAATACACTCTATTCCACTGCACTCTATGCCACTCTACTCTGCCCCATGCCACTCTATGCCACTGCACTGTACGCCAGTGCACTCTAAACAACTGCACTGTATGCCCCTGCCCTTTATTCTGAATCACTATACACTATGCCACTGTTCTCTGTACCACTCTACACCACTGCACTGACACTCAACTCTGCAACACTGCACTCTACACCACTCTACTCTGTACTTCTGCATTCTATGCCACTGCACTCTGTGCCACTGCACTATGCATCACTGCACTCTACGCTACTGCACTCTAGGCACTATATTCTACTCTTTACTGCACCACTCTACAATACTCCACTCTGCACCACTTTATACCACATGAGTCTACTCTGCACTCTGACACTGCACCACTCTGCATTTCTGCACTCTCTGCTACTCTATGTTATGCCCCGCTACTTCACTCTATGCTACTCTACCCCATGCCACTCTATGCCATTGCACTCTGTGCCAATGCACTCTAAACAATTGCACTGTACATCACTGCCCTCTACTCTGCACCACTGTACTCTATGCCACTGCCCTCTGTGCCACTCTACTCCACTGTACATCACTGCACTGACACTCTACTCTGCAACATTGCACTCTCCATCACTTTACTGTACACCAATCTACTCTGTACTACTGCATTCTACACCACTGCACTCTATGCCACTGCACTCTATGCCACTCTATTCTGCATCACTTTACTCTACGCAACTGCACTCTACAGCACTATACTCTAATCTGCACCACACTACTCTACAATACTCCACTCTACGCCACTGCACTGTCTGCCAACTGAGTCTACCCTGCACTCTATGCCACTGCACCACTCTACACTAGTGCACTCTCTGTCGCTCTATTGTATGCCACTCTCTTCCACTGCACTCTATGCCACTCTACTCTGCCCCACACCACTCCATGCCACTGCACTCTAAACCACTGCACGCTAAACAACTGCACTGTACCCCACTGCACTGTACTCTGCACTACTACGCCACTGCTCCTATGCCTCTCTACTCCACTCCACACCACTATGCCACTAACTTTTAGCCATGAACAGCAGCCACTCTGCTGTATAACATGGCTAAAACACTTTGGCAAAGCCAATAACTCTTGCGTAGACGAGACCTATTGGCTTTGCCAATGTTTGTTAGTACTATGAAGTACCGAGGTCCCTGAAAGAACTGTGAATGTGTAAGTCCTTATTTCAAACATGCATTTGACGCCTGGTAGTAAGCGCTATATAAATATAATTACATCATAATATAGGATGTTTCAAAATGTGCAAATACATTTTGGTTAAATAAAAAAAGTGTTATTCAAATACAGATTTGAATAATATACAGTTTATACCTAGTACTAACATTTTTTATAACACTCCATTGAAACCACACACTCCACAGCTCACCTTGGAACACCATTGCAGTACCTCTCTAAAAGAAGATATCTTTGCCATCAGAAAGCTTCGAGAGACTCCTTTGATTAAAATCAATGCAGGTTTTCAAGCCCCTTTGTATTTTCAGATTTACCAGTTGTGCACATTTGCATTTCTTTAGGGAAAGAGACACCTTGGCAAGAAGGCCTTTTCTTATCTGTCTGCCTCTTCCTCCCTCAGAGCACAGGAGACTCCCTCCCTTACACTCCAGCTGGGGAAACTGATCTGCCCGTAATTTTGCCCTGCCCTCCGTTGTCCTTTTGGTGAAAGTCTAAAATTATGGACAAATGCCATCCGTCAAGCCTTTCATCATGGACAACGGACGGCAGGGTGAAATTACGGGAAGTCTGTGAAATTTATGGACGGGTGGTCACCCTACTTTTGCTCAGGGTTACAAGTGGCGCTGGCTGGCTAATAGTGACCAAAGTCCACTGACTGTACACTCAACTCCGGAGTCCGATCTTCATGGTGGTGATCGCAGTCACACACAAGGATCGTCTCAAGCCTGGCTGTCTGCAGAAGCATGTGGTAAGGTCACAAATGTGGTCTGACTGCGTTCTGCTCACTTGCTGAGATGGGAGATAGGGGGAGACAGGCAGTGGCCGAGCAGCAGCCAGCAACAAGAGAAATGTCCAATCACTTCATGGCTTGACATTAGGCCATTACAGTGATTGCTCCGTAGGCAGAACCTCCCAACAAGGCTGGCTTTAGCACTGGTGGCCCCTGTGCAACAGTCTTTTTTGGCACCCCTCTACCCCATGACCAACTCCTTGAATTCCCTACCACCCAGCAAATGTGCCCCTCATCTCTCTATAGCCCCTCTCTAACATACATTCATTCAGTGCGTGTAAAGGCTGGCTTTACTAATCCACTCAGCTATCCACATAAAATATAATTCTGTTCTTTGCAGCAGGCACTTTAACCCTCTGTGCTACTTTATGGCAAGTCGAAACTGCTGCTAGATAAAACTCCCATCTCTCTCTCTAGCAGGAACATTAATCACAAGAGGTATAGTGACATTTTAATTGCCTCCTGAAGACTGGACGCAGAAGGAACTGTTCAGCAGGTGATTTTAAATCGCAAGTTTTGTAAGTTATTGCTAAACACAGCGCCCCCCTGAGGTCAGCGCCCCACAATCCATGCCAGCACCCAGTGCAGTTGCACCGCTCGCACCACCCTAAGGCCACCCCTGCCTCCCACCCCACCGCACCATGAGCACAGACTGTGCACCAGAGGCCTAGACTAGTCCCCAGCAACTGCGTCTTTCAGCCAGTTCTGACGCTGATCCCTTGCTGTTAAATAGCAGGAAAGCAGCGTTAGCATTGGCTTCAGCAGGTAAATTCACCACTCATTAGGAGACTTGGGGTCGGTTGCTTTGAGAAACCCTTGCTCTCTAACGTGCAGAGTGGAGAAGGCTCTAGTGCTCATATCCGGCTGGCCGGAGAAAGGCAGCTGTCCAACCTGACATGCCCACTTTGTGGCCTAGGCGCTGTGTGCTCACTGCATGCAAACCATGTGTGTCTGTCTATCAAATTAAAGCCACATCCCCTTCAGTGCTGCTGCCAGGCCCGGGGCTGAATGCTGACTCACAAGTCGCTCTTTTTGAATCAGTTTCAATTATTAAAAGTATACTTTGCTGTTGTATATCACATGTAATGGGGGCTGGGGTGCAGATATCAGTGGGGCAATGCCCCAAGGCCCTAAAGCTGAAACCACCCCTGTTAACTAGCCGTTTACACATACCTGAAACCTGCCATTAAAGCTGAGTGTGCAGTTTTAAAAACTGCCATTTAGACTTAGCAAAATGTACCCTTTTTCCAGGCCTAAATCATCCTTCTTAATACATATGTCACCCCTAGAGTAGGCCCTAAACAACACATAGAGCAGCATGTAGTGTATTAAAAAAGTTAGATATGTACTTTCAAGTTTGACATGTCCTGGTAGTGAAAAACCTTACATTTCCTTTGTACTACTATAAGACCTACCTCTCTCATTGGATAACATTGGGTTACCCTATTACATTTATTACATTGAATGAGTGATAACTTTTGATTGGAAGTCAGTATAAGTGTTAAGGTTGGTCTCTAAAGAACTGTAAGTTAAAACCTTCTTTAATGGTAAGTGTTAGAAATTGGGTATTTGGTTGACAGTCAGGTTACCCCCTGTTCAAGCAAGGACCCTCACTCTAATCATGGTAAAAGAGAATCACCCTCAGCTAACCCCTGCTTACCCCCTTGGTAGCTTGGCAGAGCAGTAGGCTTAACTTCAGAGTGCTAGGTGTAAAGTATTTGTACCAACACACACAGTAACTTAATGAACACACTACAAAAGACACAACAGAGTTTTAGAAAAATAGGAAATATTTATCTAAACAAAAAAAGACCAAAACGACAAAAATCCACAATACACAAGTCAAATTATCAATTACAAATAAAAAAATAGTCTTTAAGTAGTTTCAAACACACAGTAACACTGTTAGTGTGAAAAAGTACCCTGGGTGCGTCAAAAATAACCCCGCACGGACGAGTGCACGCCAAAAAGGGCTTGCAATGCGTTGATTCCACTCACAAGCGGGACCTTGAGTCGTTTCTCCTTTCGCCGGGTCGGGCACATTGTTTCTTCTTTCCACAGGAGAGCGATGCATTGATCCGGTCAGCACTATCGGGTCCGGGCAGGCCTTGCGTTGTTTATACACACCCAGCGGTACTTGAGTCGGATATCCAGCTGCACGATGATCCAAAAACCACGCAGCGCGGGTTGCAATCTCCCAGCCTCCGTCAGTGATGCTGCATGTCATTTCTCCTGCTCCGTGCCTCGATTCTTCGGTTGCATTTCCACCGAGCGTCGATTTTCAGATGCAGAGCTGGCGGCGTGTGGTTTCTTCAGCCGCAGATCGGAGTCGCGTCACTCTTTTTCCCGCACAGCGCTCTGTGCGTGGATTTTCTTTTCTTTAGGCTGCCAGCTTCTCCTTTCAGGGTCCCAGGAACTGGCTGGGCACCACAGGGCAGAGTAGGAGTCTCTCCAGAGACTCCAGGTGCTGGCAGAGAGAATTCTTTCCTGTCCCTGAGACTTCAAACAACAGGAGGCAAGCTTTAAATCAAGCCCTTGGAGATTTCTTCTCAAGATGGAAGGCACACAAAGTCCAGTCGTTGCCCTCTTACTCTGGCAGAAGCAGCAACTGCAGGATAGCTCCACAAAGCACAGTGACAGACATGGCAGATTATCTTCCTCAGCTCTTCAGCTCTTCTCCAGGCAGAGGTTCCTCTTGTTTCCAGAAGTGTTTCTTAAGTCTGTGGTTTTGGATGCCCTTCTTATACGCAATTTCTCCTTTGAGGCAGGCCTACTTCAAAGTAAAGTCTCTTTTGAATGTGAAATCCTGACTTGCCTAGGTCAGGCCCCAGACACTCACCAGGGAGTTGGAGACTGCATTGAGTGAGGGCAGGCACAGCCCTTTCATGTGTGAGTGACCACTCATCTCCTCCCTCCTAGCACAGATGGCTCATCAGGATATGCAGGCTACACCCCAGCTCCCTTTTTGTCACTGTCAAGTGTGAGGTGCAACCAGCCCAACTGTCAAACTTACCCAGACAGGGAATCCACAAACAGTCAGAGTCACAGAAATGATATAAGCAAAAAAATGCTCACTTTCTAAATGTGGCATTTTCAAACATACTATCTTAAAATCAACTTTACTAACAGATGTATTTTTTAAATTGTGAGCTCAGAGACCCCAAACTCCACATGTCCATCCGCTCCTAAAGGGAATCTACCCTTTAATCAGATTTAAAGATAGCCCCCATGTTAACCTATGAGAGGGACAGGCCTTGCAACAGTGAAAAACGAATTTCACTGTCAGGACATATAAAACACATTACTATATGTCCTGCCTTTAACATGCACTGCACCCTGCCCTTGGGGCTACCTAGGGCCTACCTTAGGGGTGTCTGACATGTAAGAAAAGGGTAGTTTAGGCCTGGCAAGTGGGTACATTTGCCAAGTCGAATTTACAGTTAAAACTGCACACACAGACACTGCAGTGGCAGGTCTGAGACATGATTACAGGGCTACTTATGTGGGTGGCACAACCAGTGCTGCAGGCCTACTAGTAGAATTTGAGTTACAGACCCTGGCACCTCTAGTGCACTTTTCTAGGGACTTACTAGTAAACCAAATATGCCAATCATGGATAAACCAATTACATACACATTTTGTAAAGGAGCACTTGCACTTTAGCAGTGGTTAGTAGTGGTAAAGTGCCCAGAGTGACCAAAACAGCAAAATCAGAGTCCAGCATACATCAACAACCTGTGGAACAGAGGCAAAACGTTAAGGGAGACCACCCCAAGGATGAAAAGTCTAACAGTAAGGTTGGATTTTAAGTCACAATTTTGAAAATGCCACTTTTAGAAAGTTGCAAGAACAACAAGGTGATGGATGAAGTGCTTGAATCAATCTCAGCTACTGGCAATAGCTCGGGCCCCATCCCAATCCATCATTTTTTGACCACCATGCCACCTCAGCTTTGACCCAGCCATAAGCAAATCAGTATTGACCCTGCTCCTCATGTAGACAGTCCAGCCCTAACTGCCAGGCCAGGTCTCCCTGTACCGGAACACAAGCAACCTAGGACTGGTTTAATATACTGGAAACAAGTAACCAATTCCTGTATGGTGTCTTTGGAATTATAATGAAAACCACTTTTGCAGCAGTTCATGTGCCCTTCTCTGCTCATATCCAAGATGGTAAGAGGTCCACCCCAGGTTTGTAGCCAGGGAAATGAGCAGCCCCTCCTCTGAGGTCACTGCAACCAGTTCTGGGCCAGCTCCTCTCCCACTGTGGCTGGTTCTTGTCTGACTGGGAGTACAAAGGAGGTCCTGTTCAGGTGTTAGCAAACATTTACCTGACAGGATAGGCCTCTTGGAAGCTAATCAAGCACAGCCCGAATGGTCATCCTGCTGGAGGAATAGAAACACCTCCGCACACCCAAGGCTTTATTCTGCTCTGGAAACTTTTTTCATACCTCATCAAGGAGGCTTTCCGTCTGCCAGTTAACAGTTGGAGTTTGGGCAAATGAGCCTCCAGAGGCTTAAGCATGGAAAATGTAAATTTCTAAAAATCATGTTTCCAAATAATTTCCAAATCATTTATTGCAAATCCAACTTCACCAGTGAATGGGGTGTGTTATAAATATTTTTAAAAATCCAATAATGACAGTGGTAACTGTTTCCTATTTGGAAATAACATTATTAAATATAATATTGTATCCCAATGTTTTCCTATGGAACAGCTACCCCTGCTACAGTAAAAAAAAAAAAAAAAAAAGTTTGGGGCCTTTTCCTCTGTAAGGACATATTTAACGTTAAACTTTTACATGATCACTTTGAAATGCCATGCACTCTGCCTTATAGGCAGTAAGGTCTACTTAAGGAGGACCTAATAATATCTAAAATGAAGGTTTAGGACTGTCATAAATGGTTGAATTTACAGGTTTAAAAGTGCACAGCCCAGCTACGATAGTGGGCCTGCAGTCATGTTTGCACTGTCACAGTAGAGATGGAATAATTGGTGCTGCAGTCCTCTAGTGACATTACAATTTCAAGGCCTGGGTAAAATTTGTATTGCATTCTATTGGACCTAAAGGTATGCTAAATAAATATAAGAATTAGGAGTACAGCCAATCATGACACATTTTAGGAGTTAGAGCACATGCACTGAGGCCTGGTTAGCAGATATTCAGTACACAGAGTCAAATAAAACAGCAGCATCAGTCCAAAAGAATTGGAGGTAAACATGCAAAAAGTGTCACTTTCCTGCATTTCAGCTCCAAGATAGATTGCCACCATTTTGAAAGGGTAAAATAAAACAAAATGTCAACTTAGTCATGACATATGTGCTCACATTTATGGTGATTCATACACACATTCCTGAGCTGCTATGATATCATTTTGTATATATTTGCATGTCATGGCACATGCATGCATACACATCAGCGTTCTTTCTTATTGTTTTCTGTTTTGCCAGTGCTGTTCTGCATCATCAGCAAACAAGCAGTAGCAATGCCAATCAGCTGACATTGCCTATGCTTGTCTTTTGTTCACTTGCTCACTCTCTATTTAGTGCTTTGTACTCCTGCAGCCAGAGGTACATGGATTTGGCTGTAGCCTCTCTGCAATTTTATGTAATTGCATTTAGCACTTTGTTTTAGTTTGCACTGAATTTTAGTTTAGCTACTTGGCTGCAGTTGATAGTTTGCCTTTTTAGACATTTCTTCATCTTTAGTTCCTCTCCAGTTACTCTTTAGGCTTTGTTCAGTTTTGGTTAGCTCTTCCGGTGGTGCTTCTCAAGTTAGGCTTCGTCTACTTTAACAGACCTCTGGTCCATCAACCCTGTGTCATTTGTAGCAGCCAATTAAAGACTGTAATAGCCTGTCTGGACAGACCGGGGTCGTGAACCAAGTACGCTTGCTGGTTGAGACCAAAGCTACCCCTCAAAAATCTGTGACTGGTACTGTCTGTAGTCCCGACATGCCTAAACTTCTTGCTCCAGTCTCCCTGACAAGTCCTTCAAAGATTTTCTTACACATGTGTAGTTTTCCAACATTCCCAATTATACACCTGTGTCTTGTGGAGCTTCCTGCTTTTCCTACACCTGGCACTCATGCAGTTTTCTATTGCAAGTGTTTGTCCTGTAACTCACCAGCATTTTATATTTATGTGTCTTCTTTGCCTAATTCATTCAGACAAGTACACCCCTGTCTCTGAAGTTTGAGGACCAGACTATATGATTACACCTTTCACACAGAGTGAGCAGAAATGCAAACAATTGCATAACAGGCCTTTGTTTTGTTGACTTGCTCAAGGTACAAATCCAGTAGGTCTTCCATCTTTCAACCCACTTTCAAGTCCTTTCGCAAGAGCAAAAGGTGAAAGGTGCCAAGAGTCACTAATGATCTCTAAGCATGGACTAAAAGATCTTTCATTCTTGAACTCTTTTAGTGGTGGTTTCTAGTAAGAAGATGTTGGCTTCCTTCGATTGGTAAAAAGTGTGCCATTGATTATCCGTCCATAATACTGGATTCGAGAATTAGGTGCTTTATCTTAAATCTTAAAGGTGTGACTTGGTCTTATCCCTAGAAGCCATAGGCCTTTATTTAGAGTTTTGTGGACCGAATGCTCTGTCACAAACTCAACAAATGTCCTCTCTGCTGTATCACAAGTGCATTATAGTCTATGGAATTTGTAGTACGATGAATGGGGCATCACTCACATTATGACTCTTAAAAAGGTGAATGGGGTCTTTGAAAGAATTGTTGAATATGCAATCATAGGCTCTGATAATCTATCTCACCTATTTTTGTCCATCTAAAGGTGCTGAAGGTAAGGAAAATGTGGGAAACGTCCTAACAAACAAATGCAAACAATGTGGGTGTCCCCTACGTGTTAGAAATGGGGTCTTTGGTTGGCAGTCAGGTTACCCCCTGTCCAAGCAAGGACCCTCACTCTAGTCAGGGTAAGTCACACACAATCCAAATTATCCTGTGCCCACCATCTTGTAGCTTGGCACTGAGCAGTCAGGCTTAACTTAGAAGGCAATGTGTAAAGTATTAGTGCAATAAATCATCCAATAACACCCCGAGAACACTACAAAAAGACCCCACACAGGTTTAGAAAAATGTAAGATTTGTATCTGATTAAATGCAGATCAAAACAATCAAGATTTGATAAGTGTACATTGAAATATCACTTTTGCAATGATAAATAGAGTCTTTAGTTCTTAAAAGCAACAATTGTCACTTGCAAGCACAAACTACCTGGTTTGCATCAAAATTACAAGCACGAAGACTGCTGAGGAAGAGATTTGTGGAAAACTAAGTGTGTGCATCGGATTTCCGGGTGCACACAGATGATGCGTCGATTTCTTTCCATGCAGCAAGGGCTTTGCATCGAAGTCCGGAGTGCAG
This sequence comes from Pleurodeles waltl, assembly GCF_031143425.1. NCBI lineage: Eukaryota > Metazoa > Chordata > Amphibia > Caudata > Salamandridae > Pleurodeles > Pleurodeles waltl. The sequence continues at coordinate 1,091,282,581 of NC_090439.1, forward strand.
GCTTGAATCCTCTTTGCAATGTGGGGTCTTCTGACACCCAGGGATGATGCGTGGAAATCCTGGGTGTGATGGATGAAGTCACAGATGCTGCGACGATCTGGTGGGAGATGCAGGCAAATTTCTGTTGCACACCTGGTGCTGCATCGATTCCTGTCAACGGTAGTCGGGCTGCTTCATTACGGCTCGGTGATGCGTCAATCCGGTGGGCTGTGCGTCAAAGTTTCGGTCGCAACGCTGGTGCTGCATCGATCTCCACTTGGGGAGCCGGGCTGCGTCGTTCCGGTTCAGCCATACAGTTAGTGTCTCACTGCTGGGCAGGCTGTGCGTCGATTTTAGCCGCACAAGGAGTTCCTTTGCAGAGATGAAGTATTTTGGGCCTTGAGACTTCAGGAACAGGAGGCAAGCCCAATCCAAGCCCTTGGAGAGCACTTCTCAGCAGAGCCAGAGGCCAGCAGGGTAGCAGCAAGGCAGCAGTCCTGTACATTAAAGCAGTCCAGGAGAGTCTTTTGGACAGCAGGCAGCTTCTCTTTGCAGGTTGCAGGTTCTGATGCAGAGTTTCTTTCCCTGGAAATGTTTGAGTTTGTAGGGTCAGGGACCCAGTTTATATACCCAAATGTGCCTTTTAATTGGGGGAGACTTCAAAGAGTGGCTTAGAAGTGCACAAGGTCCCCTTTCAGTACAATTCTGTCTGCCAGGGTCGCATTAGGGGGTTTGGCAGTCAAGTGTGTGAGGGCAGGCCACTGTCCTTTGAAATGTAAGTGTGGGGCCCTCCACCCTTATAGCCCAGGAAGACCCATTCAGTATGCAGATGTGTGCAGGTGTGACTGAGCATCATGTGTTTGTGGCTGTCAACCAGCCCAGCCCAGACATGGATTGTTAGGCACAGAAGGATTTAAGTACAGAGAAATGCTCACTTTTTAAAAGTGGCATTTCGGAAGTAGTAATATAAAATCCAACTTCACCGGTCAGCAGGATTTTGTATTACCATTCTGGCCATACTACATATGGCCTGTTTACCCCTTTCTAATCAGAATTTACCACTCAAACAGTTTATGAGGGTAGTCTTAATGCTAGCCTATGAAAGGAGCAGGCCTCACAGCAGTTGAAAATGAATTTAGGAGTTTTCCACTACCAGGACATATAAAACACACAGATATATGTCCTGCCTTTTACCCACACAGCACCCTGTCCTCTGGGTTACCTAGGGCCTACCTTACGGGTGACTTATATGTGCAAAAAGGGGAGTTTAAGGCTTGCAGGTACTTTTGAATGCCAAGTCGAAGTGGCAGTGAAGCGGCACACACAGGCCTTGCAATGGCAATCCTGAGCTATGGTTAAGGGGCTACTTGTGTGGGGGGCACAACCAGTGCTGCAGGCCCACTAGTAGATTTCAATCTACAGGCCCTGGGCACATGTAGGGCACTTTACTAGGGACTTACCAGTAGATCAAATATGCCAATAGGTTTTGAACCAATTTCACCATGATTTTAAGGAAAAGGGCATATGCACTTTAGCACTGGTTAGCAGTGGTAAAGTGTGCAGAGTGCTAAAACCAGCAAAATCAGTGTCACAAAGTGGAGGGAAGCAGGCAAAACGTTGGTGATGACCGTAAGGCTGTCAGGTCTAACACTACACAAGCGGAACAACCCTTGCAGGAATAACGCATGCCTTTTACTCTGCCTTAACTACTCATGGTCCAAACTACGCATATGCGTTGTTAAGACAGGGAAAAAGGCAGAGAGCAGTCTAGTGGATTGGGAGAGGACGCAGTGAGGTGAGTGGGGCTGAGGCAGGGTTGTGGGGTAGTTTTTAGGAGTGGGGGGTGGATTAAGGGCTTAGGGTGGGTGGGGAGGGTGAACTGTTTTCTTTTTTAGGGGCAGGGTCGGGGGGTTTGGGGAAGTTTAGTTTTTAGGGCTTAAGGTGGGTGTGGGAACTGTGTAACCTGGTTTTTAGGGGCGAGGTGGGAGGGAGTTGGGGTATTTTTTTAGGGCTTTGGGTGGGGGCAGGGTGGTTTATTTTTTGAGGGGGGAAAGTTTAAATAAGGGTCGGAGGAGAGGAGGAAGGATCGGGATAGGTTGTGGTGAGGTCAGTGGGGTTAGATTTACTGCTTAGGGTAGATGGGGGTCGGGTAGTTTATTTTTTAGGGGTGAGGGTGAGGGGGTTGGGGTAGGTTTTTTTTAGGGCTTAGGGTGGGTGGGGGGTCAGGATAATTTATTTGTTAAGGGTGGGAGTGGAGGGGCTCAGGGTAATTTTTTTGTTAGCTCTTAGGGTGGGTGGGGGTCAGGGTAGTTTACTTATTATGCATGCGGAAGATTTTAGGGCTCAGGGCGGGTGTGGGGTGTCGGAATTGTTTAGTTTTTAGGAGTTGGGAGGTTGAGTAGTGTTTTTTTTGGGACTTTGGTCGGGATTGTTTACTTATTAGGGGCGTGGGAATGTTTTAGGGCTCAGGGCGGGTGGGGGTGTTGGGGTAGTACAGTTTTTAGGGGGAAGGGTGGGAGCCTAGGATAGTTTTTTTTTAGGGCTTAGAGTGGGTGCGGGGGTCGGGTAGTTTAGATTTTAGGGGTGCGGGAAGGTTATAGGGTTCAGGGCGGGTGGAGAGTGTCTAGGGTAGTTTACCTATTAGGGGTGGGGGGCCACAGGGCGGGTATTGGGGGTTGGGATACTTTTTTAGGTTAAGAGGGGGTTTGTATGACAGAACCATGCATGCCGTTTTCACATATGCCTTTATTAGGCATGCTTTTACAACACAATTCGTTTTAAAGGCATGCGTGGTAAAGGCATGCTTACAAAAGACACAGTCGTGGTTCCGACCACGTTGTTAAGGCAAACGCTGTTCCGTTATGCGTAGTTCTGTCCTACAACCGGAAAAAAGCACCCTCCTGTCACAGAATGCGGAATGCCAACGATCGGCACTGCGTAAAAACCATTGCTTACCCTTGGATCGTCAATAATTCCAATTGGGATATATTACTTTGTGAAGAAATAATTAAAGGCTCATCTTTGTATTTAATTGCTCCCATAATCAATAGTCATATGGGATAACCTCTACCATCGATTATCACTGTTTATAAGCTTTATAAGGAAACATTTATTGAAATGCTTTATTCAAAAGATGTACTTAGGATTGATAGTGTGTGTAGGGCTAAACAGTCTTATACATTACTATAAAATAAAAATAAAAGTATATTCACAATTGCAGGATTTTTTGTGTGCAAACAAATCTCCCATTGATGGAATATTGAATAGAGTCAGTATATCCTTTGTGTACCTATTTTGTACAATGTGCCACCATTTTGTGTTGCTTGACGTGACAAAGGAACTGCAGCTGCCAAAATATGGAAGGCCTTCCAACCTCACTGCCTGCTGCCAGGCGTGTAGAAGAGCAAGATGCTTGTGATTTCGCTCTGCGGAGTGACGCACACCAGTGCACTCCTGCTTTCCTCACGACTAGGCCTGCAGGTGTTATGCCAACGCAGAGCGACCTAGAGACCTGTCTGAGTCTCGTGATCAGACTCCCACAAGACAACCGCGTTGGACAGTTGTGAGCCAGACACGGGGAACAGCTGCCCCTGAATGTTTTATTCATCGTGAGATGGAGCCCCGCAGATGGTAAATGTTTGCGGTATCTGTAAGTCACGAGTCGCTCCTAATGAAATTCATTAGTTTCAAAATGCACGGAACACAAACAAGGCTGAAATCTGCGAAGTCTGTAATCCTGCCAAACACCTACAGTATGACATTAAAACTGGCGCTTTAGAATACATTACACCGGGGTATTAATAGCTGCAAGGATAATCCCGATGCAAATGAATCCTACGATGGGAGACTACTGTACCAACCAGGACTGGGACACTGGGCTTACCGTAGGAAGCTTGATCACATTCTTTTGAACGATACATCTTGATACAATAGTGTTGTTTTGGTCAAAGGTGCTATTTTCTATGGTCAGCACGAAGTAATATGCGATAATGTAGAGTTGAGGCCAAAAACCAGAGAGAAACCCTACCCTACCTCTGTGCCGCTGTGACCTACTATTCTTCATCATCGAGGTAGGATCATGCAAGAGGCCACGTGCTTACTTCATGATGTTTTGTTCTGAGTCCCTAGTGGTCTCTGATGCCTCTGACGTCATGGAGTGGGACGTCGGTATCCCATATGCCGGAACTGTATAACTTTGGCGATCTGCTTATTGTTTCTGGATAGAGATACCCAAACGGTGAACTAACGCTTGTGATTTCAAATTAATAAAGAAAAGACACTGTTGTATCCCTGAGAGGCCCGAGAGAACCATGCTGCCAACTGCCCACCCTAGGGTTACGATGGGAATGAACGGCATTTCGGTACGTGGGAATATAGGTGACCCACACTGTTGCATTGTATTATGCTCAGAAACTAGGCAGGGGCTTGAAGGGGCTGAGAACCTCCATACACTTTGGGAATTCTCTTTTACTCTCGATCATGGGTAGAGTGGAACTGACGACACTACACCGCTGTTTATACATATTGCAAAATATGATGTGCCCTGTCTTGAAACCCAAGGCCTGATTTAAGAAAAGTGGTGCTGCATCCAATCCAGAGCCAGTTTTCTTGCTCCCCCTAGCGGCCCCCTAACACCACCATGTGTGCGCCTTATTTAATATGCGGTGCACCATGGCGCAGGGTAGGGGCAATAGTGTCAACATTTTCGACGCTATTGTTGTACTGTGTTTGATTATCACCAAACCTTTGGTGCTAATCCTGCACAGTACATAGAGGCCCATTGAAAGCAATGGTGTGTCACCTTTTAACGTCTGCTTTGTGCAGGCATTAAAAGTAGCCACAAAAAATGACACAGTGGAACATCTTAGATTCCACTGCGCCATGTTTGCGGTGCCCCAAATGGGGGAACGCCCCCTTGTATACATCATGCCTGGCACAGGCATAATGAGGCGCAGGGGCTTACAAAGTGGTGCAATGCATACATTGCTCCACTTTGTAAATATAGCATGGCGATTTTGGCCTCATTGGGCCACATTAGCGTAAAACAATGATGCTAATGTGGCGCAAGGAGGCACTAGGCCCTCTTAAATCTGGGTCGTATTGTCCAAGAAATCGATAGTTTGCTAGAGCTGCTGGTATGCTCGGGAAAAGGAAAAGAGGTGCACCTTGGGGTGCTGAAAATGGATAGTGCTGATTGACCCTACCTGCGTCTGGAACTTTATTGTATTGCGACACAATTACAGCACACAACAATATGATGCAATGAAGGTCCAAACTGGGAAACCAGACTCCTGAGGGGCTGCCAATTTGCCTGAGTAGTGGGGCGCTTTAACTCCCACACACCCAAAGGGGAGTCTGTCAAGTGGCCACTGCCTGGGAAATTGCAGTTAAAAGAGTGTTAAAGCAGCCACCCCTTAGCACCTCCATGCGGATTGAGTGGCTACAACTGTTCACTCGTACATGGAAGAACATGCCACTAACAATGTGACGAGAGGGAAGGTGCCTCACGCTGGGTGAGATATACCCATCTGATACGTTTATGACCTTTTAAGAGGCGCAAGAGACCTTCAAGATTAGAACTGGGCAATTCTTACAATTTGTTAAACTGGTGGGCACAGGGAGGCAGTTTTGGACTGACTTCCCAGACATGACAGAAACTTCCATTACTATGAAGGTGCTATTAGAGGGTGGGGGAGGAAGTTTGCCCCACGCTTTTATGAGGTATTGAAGTATGACAGCCCATAGGTCATAGCAAAAGTCAGACTGGCTTGAGACAGGCCCAGTGACCCCTCAACAGATGCAGATTAGGCGAAAACCTGCATGCAGGTGCAGGAGATTGCAAGTAATGCAGAGTTTAAATTGATGCACCTTAATTACCTCCACAGAACGTATCTTAAACCTGTTAGACTGAGGAGAATGTACCCTAATGGGACCTCGACCAGTCTGAAATGCGATGAGCGGGGTGCCATGTTACTACATATGACATGTAGGATGTTTTTGAAGTACTGGGAGGAAGTGATACCACAACTTAAACCATAACGCACCATAGGCATGAAACAACAATACTGCACTGTCTACCTAGTACTAAACCTAAACCCAAGGAAGTTAAAATACAGCACAAATTTGTGAGCCTGGGTCTGCTCTTGGCCAAGTGCTGCATAGCAATCCATTAGCTATGTAACAGAGTGCCCACAGTGTTGAAATGGGCAGAGATATGGCTAAGTGGCGATTCAACTGAAAAAGAATCAGAATAGATGAGAGGACTGAAGAAGGTCTGAGAGTGACTTTAAATGATACAGGCCTACTAGACTGTCAGGAGAATGAGGATGAGTGATGTATGCTTAATTAAGCAATGAGCCTAGATGCTTGGGCAGGCCACAACAGATGGCACCAGGCCCCCGTCCCACTGCAATAAATTGTGAGAAGGCACAAACACTGAGCCATGAGAAGCTAAAGAGGGATGCCCTATATGTACTGGGGAGACCATACTGGCAGGAGACCCCAGGGTAGGTCGCTCCCCTGTCCTCACAGCGCCACCAGATCCTCTGTTCTGCCTTCTCTTTTGCCTGCATCGCTGCCTGTGCCCCGAGTGTCTCTGTTGCCGTTTGTCTGCGTTCGCGCTCCCCTTTTTTTCCTTCTGTATCCCCGAGTGCCTGTGCTGTGTGATCGCGCTCCCCTGGTTTCCTTCTGTATCCCCGAGTGCCTGCATCTTCTGAGTGCCGTCCCCCTTGCCCTCCCGCCGTCTCCCCCTCGTTTTTCCTGCTTTCTGCGCCTTTTCGGCACTTTGTCATTTTTCTAGGCCTCCTCGCCTTCGGAGCCTTTTTCCCGCCGCTTTTTTTGCCGCTTTTTTCCCCCTACCCGCCCTCCTCCTGCCTCCCAGCTGACCCCGCCTCCCCGGCTACCCCTTAAATGGCGGCCGCTGCGAGGCCGCGCCGCTGGCGCGCCGAAGGCGCGCCTAAGGCAAGCCCATCTGCGCCCGTCCGCGCCTTGACCGCGCACAGCGCCCGAACCCCTGGCCCCCACGCCCCCCGCCTGACCTACGACTCCGCCACCCTCGTCAACCTCAACCCCGGCCGCACTCCGGGCTGCTACCGCGCCACCCCCAAACGGACCCACGGACCCTTCACCTGCAGCAACTGTCACTTCACCTGCCTACGGACCAACACCGCTCCCGTCAAGAACGACTCCCCCGGAAGCAATCTCCACTGCATCCTGGTCAACACCCGATCCGTCCACAGGCACGCCATCGAACTGTGGAACCTCATCAACTCTACGAACCCGGACATCGCCTTCCTCACCGAGACCTGGATGAATCCCTCCTCGGCACCCGACATCGCCATAGCCATCCCTGACGGCTACAAAATCATCCGGAAAGACCGCACCAACCGCATCGGAGGAGGCATCGCCATCGCACACAAAAACTCCATCCGCATCTCAACCGACACCGACAACTCACTCCCCGACGCCGAACATCTCCACTTCACGATCCACAGCGACCCCAAGACCACCCTCAGAGGCACCCTCATGTACAGACCACCACGACCCCGCACCAAGTTCAGCGAAGACATCGCAGACTTCGTCAACCCTCACGCACTCTCGTCCACCGACTACATCCTCCTAGGAGACCTCAACTTTCACCTGGAGAACCTCACCAACAACAACACCACCGCCTTACTGGACAACCTCGCCAACCTGGGACTGAATCAGCTAGTCAACACCCCCACCCACTACGCCGGACACACGCTCGACCCCATCTTCTCCTCCAGCAAACACATCACCTTCAGCCACACCACCGAACTCACCTGGTCGGACCACAGCTGCGTCCACTTCATCTTCAAGAAGACCACTGTGCACCACCACACCCAGCAACCACCAAGAAGACACTGGAATCGTATCTCCACGGATCAGCTCGCATCAACCCTCTCCCAGAACCGACCCACCAGCACCACCGACACAAACGAAGCCGCCAACAACCTCACCAACTGGATCTCCGATTGCGCCAACCTCCTGGCCCCCCTGAAAACTCAAGCCAGCACCAACAACCACAAGAAAAACTCCTGGTTCACCCCCAACCTCAAGGACTCCAAGAAAGAATGCCGTGCCCGCGAGAAGACGTGGCGCCTCAACCAGACCGAAGAGAACATGTCAGCTCTCAAGGACGCCACCCGCCAACACCACCAACACCTCCGCGCCGCACGAAAAACAGCCTACCGGAACAGACTTGACAACAACACCCACAACAGCAAGGAACTATTTGGCATTGTCAAAGAGCTCTCCAACCCGGACGCAGAAAACAACTCCATCCCTCCATCACAGGACCTCTGCGACTCCCTCGCGACCTTCTTCCACCACAAGATCACCGACATATACAACAGCTTCCCGACCACCGACGCGAACCCCCCCCCCGGAACCCGCTACCGACGTCACCACCATCCTCACCTGGAGCCCAACCACCACCGAGGAGACCACCCGCGTCATGAACTCGATCTACTCCGGATCCCCATCGGACCCCTGCCCGCACCACATCTACAACAAAACCGACGACATCATCGCACCGCACCTCCGAGATGTCATCAACACCTCCCTCACCACCGCCACCTTCCCGGAGAGCTGGAAACACGCAGAGCTCAACGCCCTCTTAAAGAAACCCACAGCAGACCCCACCGAACTCAAAAACTTCCGGCCCATCTCTCTCCTGCCGTTCCCCGCCAAAGTGATTGAGAAAATTGTCAACACTCAACTCACCAACACCCTGGAAACCAACGACTCCCTCGACCCCACACAGTTCGGTTTCAGGACCAACCACAGCACCGAAACCGCCCTCATCGCAGCCACGGACGACAACAGAGCCCTGACCGACAAGGGTGAGACCGTGGCCCTCATACTCCTGGACCTCTCCGCAGCCTTCGACACGGTCTGCCACCGCACCCTGATACGACGCCTCAGCAACGCCGGCATCAGAGGCAAGGCCCTCGAATGGATCATCTCCTTCCTCTCCGGAAGGACTCAGAGAGTCCGCCTGCCCCCCTTCAGATCCACAGCCACGGAGATCATCTGCGGCGTACCTCAAGGATCCTCCCTCAGCCCCACTCTCTTCAACATCTACATGACCCCCCTGGCGAACATCGCACGCAAACACGGACTCGACCTAATATCATACGCCGACGACACCCAGCTCATCTTATCCCTCACTAACAACCCCACCTCAGCTAGGACCAGATTACATGAAGGAATGAAGGAAGTGGCGAACTGGATGACAGACAGCCACCTGAAACTGAACGCCGACAAGACGGAGGTCCTCATCCTCGGCCCCACTCCCACCGCATGGGACGACTCCTGGTGGCCCCCCGCCCTAGGCAGCACCCCCCAACCCACCGACCACGCGCGCAACCTCGGCTTCATCCTGGACTCATCCCTCACCATGACCAGACAGGTGAACTCGGTGACCTCGGCATGCTTCAACACCCTACGCATGCTCCGCAAGATCTTCCGCTGGATCCCCACCGACACCAGGAAGACCGTCACCCACGCCCTCGTCACCAGTCGCTTGGACTACGGGAACGCCCTGTACGCGGGCATCACCACCAAGCTGCTGAGGAAACTCCAACGGATCCAGAACGCTGCCGCAAGACTCATCCTGGACACCCCTCGCCACCACCACATCTCAGGACACCTGAAAAAACTCCATTGGCTCCCCGTCAACAAGAGGATCACCTTCCGACTCCTCACCCACGCACACAAAGCCCTTCACAACCTCGGACCCAAACTCATCAACAACCGCGTCTCCTTCTACACTCCTCCGCGCACTCTACGATCCGCCGGACAGGCCCTGGCAGCCATACCCCGCATCCGCAAAGCCACCGCCGGAGGAAGATCCTTCTCTTTCCTGGCAGCGAAGACCTGGAACTCTCTGCCCAGCCACCTTTGCGCCATACCTGAACACCTCTCCTTCAGAAGGCAGCTCAAGACCTGGCTCTTTGAGCACTGACCCCCCCCTCCCCAGCGCCTTGAGACCCTTTATGGGTGAGTAGCGCGCTTTATAAATGCGAATGATTGATTGATTGATTGATTGATAATGCTTTACCTATACGAGCAAAATGTAACCACAGGTCTGTATTGATGCCAATACTGCTAAAATGATTTGCTTGTATGTATATGAGCAAATTACTATTGATTAATGTTTCTGTTCGAAATGGGGTCTTTGGTTGGCAGTCAGATTACCCCCTGTCCAAGCAAGGATCTTCACTCTAGTCAGGGTAAGTCACACACAATCCAAATTATCCTGTGCCCACCCTTTCTGGTAACTTGGCACTGACCAGTCAGGCTTAACTTAGAAGGCAATGTGTAAAGTATTTGTGCAATAAACCATACAATACCACAAAAATACACCACACAGTAATTAGAAAAATATATAATATTTATCTGGATAAGTGCAGGTCAAAACAATTAAAGATGAAATAAGCAAATGTAGGGATATCACTGAAAGTGATATCAAGTGTCTTTGAGTTCAGATATTACTGTAAAAGCAATAAAAAGTGTCTTAAGTTCTCCTAGAAAAAACAAGTGCCTCTTGCAGGGCAAAGTACCTGGCTTGCGTTGAAAAATCCTCCCAAGGGACCACAGAGGAGATGCTTGGAAAACCATAAGTGTGCGTCGGTTTTGCCCTTTCACACACGGACTTGCGTCATTACTTTCCATGCGGGAAAGATGTTGCGTCGATTTCCGGCATGCGGACTTGGATCCTCTTCGGGTTGCTGGATTTTCAGACGCCCCGGGGATGATGCCTGGAATCCTGCGCTTGCCGAGCGAAGTCACAAAGGCTGCACCGATTCCGGTAGGCGATGCAGGGAATTTTCTTCCACACCGCAGGCACTGCGTCAATTCCTCTAAGGAAGTTGGTCGTCATTGTTCTGAGTCTGCTTGCGTTGATCCAGTAGGGCTGTGCATCGAAGTTCTGATCACGTCTCTGGCACTGCGTCAATCTTCTGTTGCGAAGTCGGGCTGCGTCATTCCGCAAGCAGGCTGTGCGTCATTCATGGCAGGCGGGGCGTTAAATTTTCGCCGCACGGGGATTTCAGCTGCAGGAGAGAAGACTCTTTGGACCTGAGACTTCAGGGAACAGGAAGCAAGCTTTATCCAAGTCCTTGGAGATCACTTCTGCAGCAAAGTAAGAGAGCAGCAAAACAGCAGGGCAAGAGCAAGGCAGCAGTCCTCTTCAGAAAGCATTCAGGTGAGTCCTTTAGGCAGCCAGGCAGTTCTTCTTGTCAGGGTGCAGGTTCTGGTTCAGGTTTTTTCTCCAGGAAGTATCTGAGGTGGTAAGGCAGAGGCCCTATTTTTATACCTAAATGTGCCTTTGAAGTGGGGGAGGCTTCAAAGAGTGGCTTAGAAGTGCACCAGGTCCCCTTTCAGTTCAATCCTGTCTGCCAGGGTCCCAGTAGGGGGGGTGGCAGTCCTTTGTGTGAGAGCAGGCCCTCCACCCTCCCAGCCCAGGAAGACCCATTCAAAATGCAGATGTATGCAAGTGACGCTGAGTATCCTGTGTTTGGGGTGTGTCTGAGTGAATGCACAAGGAGCTGTCAACTAAACCCAGCCAGACATGGATTGTAAGGCACAGAAAGATTTAAGTGCAGAGAAATGCTCACGTTCTAAAAGTGGCATTTGTAAAATAGTAATATTAAATCCAACTTCACCAGTCAGCAGGATTTTGTATTACCATTGTGGCCATACTAAATATGACCTTCCTACTCCTTTCAGATCAGCAGCTACCACTCAAACAACGTATGAGGGCAGCCCCAGTGTTAGCCTATGAAGGGAGCAGGCCTCACTGTAGTGTAAAAACGAATTTAGGAGTTTTACACTACCAGGACATATATACTACACAGGTATATGTCCTGCCTTTTACCTACACATCACTCTGCCCTATGGGTTATCTAGGGCACACCTTAGGGGTGACTTATATGTAGAAAAAGGGGAGTTTTAGGCTTGGCAAGTACTTTTAAATGCCAAGTCGAATTGGCATTAAAACTGCACACACAGGCCTTGCAATGGCACGCCTGAGACAAGGGTAAGGGGCTACTGAGGTGGGTGGCACAATCAGTGCTGCAGGCACACTAATAGCTTTTAATCTACAGGCCCTGTGCACATATAGTGCACTCTACTAGGGACTTATATGTAAATTAAATAGCCCAATTGGGTGCGATCCAGTGTTACCATGTTTAAAGGGAGAGAGCATATGCACTTTAGCACTGGTTAGCAGTGGAAAAGTGCGCAGAGTCTAAAAACCAGCAAAAACAGTATCTTAAAAGTGGAGGGAGGCAGGCAAAAAGTTAGGGGTGGCCACCCTAAGGCTGTCAGGTCTAACATGTGTGTCCCCCAGCTGAAAGTGGGGAGAGCTACTCAACCTCCTGGGAGCTCTCATCTCTATGGCGGAAGTATCTGGAGAGACCATCAGCGTTGACGTGGCCAATCCACGGTTGATGCTCCACCGTAAAGTCCATCCCCCGTAGGGAAATGGACCACCTCAAGAGTTTAGGATTCTCACCCCTCATCTGCATGAGCCATCTGAGTGGCCTGTGGTCTGTCAGAACCCGAAAGTGAGTCCCAAACAGGTATGGTCTCAGCTTCTTCAGTGCCCAGACCACAGCAAATGCTTCTCTTTCAATAGCACTTCACCTCTGTTCCCGTGGTAATAGTCTTCTGCTAATAAAGACTACTGGTTGGTCTAGGCCCTCCTCATTTAGCTGTGCTAGGACTGCCCTATGCCATGCTCTGAAGCGTCTGTCTGCACGATAAATTCCTTGGAGTAGTCAGGAGCCTTGAGCATGGGGGCCGTGCTCATGGTTTCCTTCAGGGAGTCAAAGGCTTTCTGACAAGCCTCTGTCCAATTCAACAACTCAGGTTGCTTTTTGGATGCAAGTTCTGTCAAGGGTGTCACCATGGTTCCATAGCCCTTGACAAATCTGCGGTAATATCCAGTGAGGCCTAAGAAGGCTCTCACCTCTGTTTGGGTTCTAGGTGGGTGCCAGGCCTTGATAGTTTCAATCTTGGCCTTGAGGGGCTGCACCTTGCAACCACCTACTATGTGTCCCAAGTGCACCACGGAACCCTGCCCAATCTGGCACTTACTGGCCTTGATGGTCAAGCCTGCCTGTTGCAGAGCCTGAAGCACCTCCTTGAGGTGGAGCAGGTTTTCCTCCCAGCTGTCACTGTAGACGGCAATGTCTTCTAGGTAGGCTGCGCAGAAGGCATCCTTGCCAGCTAGGACCCCGTTAACCAACCGTTGGAAGGTACCGGGGTAATTTTTCAACCCAAAGGGCATCACCCCGCATTGGTAATGGCTCTCAGGTGTGGAAAATGCCGATCTCTCTTTAGCCCCCTCAGTCAAGGAGATCTGCCAGTACCCTGATGTGAGATCAAAAGTACTGAGGAATTTGGCAGCGCCTAGTCTATCTACGAGCTCATCAGCTCGCGGTGTGAGGGGTGAGCATCAGTCCGTGTGACTGAATTGAGACTCCGGTAGTCCACTCAGAAGCGAAGTTCTGGCTTGGCACCGGTTGCTGCAGCCTTGGGTACCAGCACCACAGGGCTGGCCCAGGGACTACTAGACTTCTCAATAACCCCTAGAGCCAACATCTTGGAGACTTCCTCTTTGATGCTGGCTTTCACCTTGTCTGACAACTTGTAAATTTTGTTCTTTACAAGGGGAGTCTCCCGCATCAATATCATGGACACACAAGTGTGTGAGTCCAGGGGTGAGAGAAAACAGGGAGGAGTACTGTTCCAGTAACTGTTAGCAGTCCCCTCTCTGGTCAAGGGCTCAGGGAGTCGGAGAGAGTGACACCCTCCACTGACCAATCACCTTCCTTGGCAGCAAGGAGGTTGGGGAGAGGTTCACGCCTCCTCCATACCCTCATCTGTCACCAGAAGCATGTTGACTTTGGTCCTCTTAAAATGAGGCTTCAGTCGGTTGACATGGAGCACCCTTAGGGAGTTCCTAGGGGTTTGGAGGTCCACTAGGTAAGTGGCCTCCCCTTTCCGCTCCTTCCCTTCAAATGGGCCAGACCAGCAGTCCTGGAGAGCTCTAGGCTCTACTTGATCCATTACCCACACTTTGTCTCCAGGTTGAAACTCTACTAGAGTGGCCTTCTGGTCACACCAGTGTTTCATTACCTCTTGTCAGGGTCCAATTCCTCGGTGTCCGCACTTTACTAATCAAGAGGCCCACCTCCAGGCAATACCAACTCAGATACCTTTATGGCGCTGAGGTTTGGAGGGGACAGGCGGGGAAGAGAAAAACAGGAAGGGAACAGCCAGGGAGGAGATCTGGAAAGGAAAACGGTTAATACAAACAACAGCAACTATTATCACATACCAATCACATTGTGCAAAAAGCTCTAATATGATATTCATTAAATGCAGCAGAAGTCTCTAATGCAGTCTGCCCTCAAATGAATGCAATCTAAACCAAAGCCGAAGTGCAACAAAGTCTCTAATGCAATCTGCCCTCAAATGAATGCAATCTAAACCAAAACCGATGTGTCTTAACAATATTACAGCCCTAAACATGAGCGTATGCCAGGAGCTCAAAGAATGCCAATTCAAAACCTTCTGCGGAGTATTTTTGCAGATCGGAAACATATAACGTAATCAACATTAAAGATCGTCTTAAGACAAGTCACGATCTTCACAACTCTTTTGCAAATGAAATGTAACACTCAGAAGTAAGTCACCACACAGAAATCCCTAATACATAATAAAACATTTACATTGCAGGTTTTGTTTATCTACTCGCATCGCACTTCACTCACAAAGAATGATTCATGAAGGGCATAGGCACTGGAGAAACCCAGCGACGAATGCAACAAAAAACAAAAACAGCCGCTCAACCTCCCGAGAGCAAAGAGAGGAGCGGATACAATGTTGCAGCTTTAGTGGGAGAATAAACAGCCGGCGGGGAAAAACCCCGTCTGAATGAACTTACTGTAAGCGAGTCTGTCCACTCGCTCAAACAAAGGAAAGCTTCTGGTGAGATAGTCCTGAAATGACGAGCAAGGCAAAAGGGGTCTGAACCAAAAGGATTCCAGAATAGTAAGCGCTGAAACCTGGGTGTGGCTGGCATTTATAGACCAGCCACACCCTTAAAATGGCCACCTCCTGAGGTTGCTGGGAATTGAAGTCCCAGTCACAAGGTGCACCCGAAAGAGGCATAATGGGGGCATTTCAACCACCATCGAGGGCTCTCTCCAGGGAGATGAGTCTTGCCACAAGGATACAGAGCAGAGCGTGGCCTGGTGCAGGAAAGGACGCAGCAGGTGCGCACAGTAGCAGGAAGACCATCATGGGGGCATGTTTGAGACCACGCTGTCCCCAACTCCTGACACCTCTTGACTGACCTCAAGGTTACTTTTGGCCATTTTCCGCAAGCGGTGCATCTGGTAGTGGAGAGCGAGCATGTAGCTGACCACATCCTGAGGGGGTGCCTTTGGAGCTTTCTTCAACCCCTCTTTGACAATGTTTAACGGTCCCCTGACAGGGTACCCATAGAGAAGCTCAAAGGGACTGAAACCCACCCCCTTCTGGGGTACCTCTCTGTAAGCAAAGAGAAGGCATGGTAAGAGGACATCCCACTTACGCCTCAGGGCCTGAGGGAGGCCTGGGATCATGCCTTTCAAGGTCTTGTTGAATCTCTCCACAAGACCATTAGATTGGGGGTGATAGGGTATGGTGAACTTGTAGGTTACACCACACACATCCCACATGGACTTCATGTATGCAGACATGAAGTTAGTGCCTCTGTCAGACACTATCTCCTTTGGGAATCCCACACAGGTAAATATCCCCATTAGAGTTCTGGTCACCACCGGTACAGTTACAGTCCTCAGGGGATTGCCTCTGGGTAACGGGTGGCCTGGTCCACCAAAACCAGGATGAACCTGTTGCCTAGGGCAGTTTTGGGGTCCAATGGACCAACAATGTCGATGCCACCCTTTCAAAAGGGGTGCCAATGACAGGAAGTGGTAGCAGGGGAGGCTTAACCCTTTTTCCTGTTTTATCACTGGCCTGGCAGGTAGGACAGGACCTACAGAACTTATCTGAGTTTGTCCTCATTCGGGGCCAATAGAAGTGGGTGACAAGCCTGGCAAAGGTCTTGTCTTGCCCCAAATGTCCTGCCAGGGGAATGTCGTGAGCCAGTCCCAGTAGGAAGGTTCGGTAACACTGGGGGACCACCAGTTCACGCGCTGCCCCAATGGCCGGAACCTTAGGGTCACTGTAGAGGAGAGCATTCTCCCAATATATATGGTGATTGCCAGAGGCTTCACCTGCTGCTTGGGCTGAGGCTTGCTTCCTCATGCCCTCTAGAGTGGGACATTCTTTCTGCACCTTGCAGAATTCCTCCCTGGTGAGCCCACCCTCAACTTGCCAGCCAGCAAGCTCAGGTAGGTCACCTAGGGTGGCAATGTCATCCCCAGTTGGCTCAGGGGGCTCCTCCTCAGGAACCCCGTCAACCACTGCGGGAACTTCTGAGACCGGTTTCCCACGCCCCTTGCCCCTCCTCTTGGCAGTTGTCTGGGCCATCGTTCCAGGCTCCAGATGCCCTTGTCTTCCCTCCTGGGCAGCCATGGACCGTGTGGTCATGCAAACCCACTCAAGCAATCCTAAGATCTCCAAGTGAGACCTTAGCTCTACCTCCTTCCAGGTAGTGTGCTCAAGGTCGTTACCTAACCAACAATCTACAGGCATGGCAGGACTCACAGCTACTTTTAGAGTACCAGAGACCCCCCCACTCAAAGGGAACCAGCGCTACCGGTTGGTGTCTCTCACGTCTGTCGGCGACTATGACTTGGTGAAATGTATTTGGGAGGACCTGCTCTGCTGACACCAGCTGACCCTTGACAGTAGTCATGCTGGCTCCTGTGTCAAGCAGAGCCTCCACCCTTTGCCCATTGATGGTGACCCACTGCCTATACTTGAAAGTATTGGCAGGCGTGTGGGTTTTTAGCACCATCTCTGCATCCCCCAGAGACACTAGGGTTACCACTGTCTGGGACCATCTCCTCCCCGAGCGCTACGTTAGCCAACCCAGGTGTCTGCCCTCCTTTGGGGGGCCCTCTTGGGACACTTGGAGTCACCCTCAGAGTGCCCATCCTTTTGCACTCTGCACATCGGGGTACAAACATCCCTGTCTTATGGTCAGTAAAACCTCTCCTTTTGGAATCAGACCAGGACTGGTTACCACTATTCCCTTGGGATCTATTTTGGGGGCCTTTAGAACTCCTTGTTTCTAAGTTATTCTCCCCTCTCTTTCCTCTGATGGGAACCCTGACAACTTTTGTGGCCGTCCCCCCCCAGATACCTTCCTGGACACTCTGGTGCTGGTCCTTCCTCAGCAAGCTCCCTGGGATCAGTCAGCTTACTGTGACTAGGTGCTGGCACAACTCTGTAAAACAAATACTGAGCATATGCTCTCTCAGAATCAAATTATACAATCCTGTGTAATCATCTCCTTTGCAGCCCAGCACCCATCCATTCAGTGCCTTATTGAAAAAGTCAAAGAAATCTACCCATGTTTGTATGGACTGTTTGGTGCTGTCCCTGAACCTCTGACGGTATTTCTCGGGGGTCACCCCAAACTTGGCAAATAAAATGGCTTTCATAAGTGTATTTTGATCCTTTGGGTCCAATGTGAGAAGTGCGTCCCTCCCAATTGCTGGCACATAACTCCACATAGCTGTAGCCCATTGTCCTGCAGGAACCTCATGAGCCCTTAGTGCAACTTCATAAGCAGCTAACCATTTATCTATGTAATCTCCCACCACAAAACTGGGAACCACATTTTGGGTATACAAACCTTCTTTTCTTCAGCAGGTCCTCCCTGTATGCTGCCACTTTTACTGTTGGACTCAGACTGCTTCGCCTTAAGATCCAGCTCCTTGAGACTCAGTTCATGAGCCAACAATAGTTTCTTTTCAGCCAAGGCTCTCTCAGCTGCTTGCGCTTCTCTCTCTGCCCTCCTTTCCTCCTGTTGAGCCTCAATTTTCAGTCTTGCCATTTGCAATTGGAAATCCCTCTCCTCTCTCCTTTCCTCTGCGGTCAGGCCTTGATCAGAGACACTGCTCCATGGTCTGGCAGGGGGCACAATTGCAGTAGTAACTTCATCCACTGATGACATCAAATCCTCTTAGGGGCCTTCTTCTGGCTCCTCATCCTCAGCATCATCCTCTAAATGGGCTTCTTCCCAGGCCCTCAGTGCTACTTGAAAGTCCTCCTTTCTGGAGGCCCCTTGGATGGGTACACTCATCTCCTTGCAGAACCTTTTTAGTTGTCTGACAGTATATGTCTCCAAGAGGGCTAGGTCATAATCTCCTGCTTGAGACCCAGCCTGAGACATGTTGAGTGAGGATTTAAGTTTAGAAAATTGTCAGGAAAAAACTAATTTGCAAGAAGAGATAAAAATGAAGTTGACCTTCAACTGTGGGTAGGTAGTGAAATACTTAGCTAGAGTATGTCACTGCACAAATACATGTCCTATCCTCACCGCTGATCACCAATGTTAGAAAAGGGGGCTTTGGTTGGCGGTCATGTAGTCAGGTTACCCCCTGTCCAAGCAAGGACCCTCACTCTAGTAAGGGTAAGTCACACACAATCCAAATTATCCTGTGCCCACGCTCTGGTAGCTTGGCACTGAGCAGGCAGGCTTAACTTAGAAGGCAATGTGTAAAGTATTTGTGCAATGAACCATACAATACCACAATATAATACCACAAAAATACACCACACAGTGTTTAGAAAAATATATAATATTTATCCGGATAAATGCAGGTCAAAATGATTAAAGCTGAACTAAGCAAATGTAGGGATATCACTGAAAGTGATATCAAGTGTCTTTAAGTTAAAATATTACTGTAAAAGTGTTTTAAGTTCTCCTAGAAACAACAAGTGCCTCTTGCAGGGCAAAGTACCTGGTTTGTGTTAAAAAATCCTTGCGAGGGACCGCAGAGGAGGAGATGCTTTGAAAAAGGTGAGTGTGCGTCGGTTTCGCCCCTTCGCACACGGGCTTGCATTGTTATTTTCCACGTGGGGAAGACGTTGCGTCGATTTCCGGCATGCAGACTTGGATCCTCTTCGGGTTGCGGGGTTTTCAGACACCCCAGGGACGATGCGTGGAATTCTGGACTTGGGAGAGAACTCACAGGGGCTGCGTCGATTCCAGTAGGCGATGCAGCAAATTTCCTTCCACATGGCAGGCGCTGCGTTGATTCCTCTCAGGAAGTCGGGTGCCGTCGTTCTGAGTCAGCTTGCGTCGATCCAGTAGGGCTGTGCGTCGAATTTCCGGTCGGGTCGCTGGCGCTGCATCGATTTTCTGTCACGAAGTCGGGCTGCATCGTTCTGGACTCGGCGTGCAGTGAATTTTTCACCACCTGCAGGCTGTGCGTTGTTCTTGGCAGGCAGTGCGTCGAATTTTCGCCGCACGAGGATTTCAGCTGCAGGAGAGAAGTCTTTTTGGTCCTGAGACTTCAGGGAACAGGAGGCAAGCTCTATCCAAGCCCTTGGAAAGCACTTCTGCAGCAAAGCAGGAGAGCAGCAAAACAGCAGGGCAACAGCAAGGCAGCAGTCCTCTTCAGAAAGCAGTCAGGTGAGTCCTTTAGGCAGCCAGGAAGTTCTTCTTGTCAGGGTGCAGGTTCTGGTTTCTTCTCCAGGAAGTGTCTGAGGTGGTAGGGCAGAGGCCCTGTTTATATACCCAAATGTGCCTTTAAAGTGGGGGAGACTGGCTTAGAAGTGCACCCGGTCCCCTTTCAGTTCAATCCTGTCTGCCAGGGTCCCAGTAGAGTGTGTGGCAGTCCTTTATGTGAGAGCAGGCCCTCCACCCTCCCAGCCCAGGAAGACCCATTCAAAATGCAGATGTATGCACGTGAGGCTGAGTATCCTGTGTTTGGGGTGTGTCTGAGTGAATGCACAAGGGGCTGTCAACTAAACCCAGCCAGATGTGGATCGTAAGGCACAGAATGATGTAATTGCAGAGAAATGCTCATGTTTTAAAAGTGTCATTTGTAAAATAAAAAATATTAAATCCAACTTCACCAGTCAGTGGGATTTTGTATTGCCATTCTGGCCATACTAAATATGACCTTCCTACTACTTTCAGATCAGCAGCTACCACTCAAACAATGTATGAGGGCAGCCCCAATGTTAGCCTATGAAGGGAGCAGGCCTCACGGTAGTGTAAAAACGAATTTAGGAGTTTTACACTACCAGGACATGTAAACTACACAGGTACATGTCCTGCCTTTTACCTACACATCACCCTGCCCTAGGGGTTAACTAGGGCACACCTTAGGGGTGACTTATATGTAGAAAAAGGGGAGTTTTAGGCTTGGCAAGTACTTTTAAGTACCAAGTCGAATTGCCATTGAAACTGCACACACAGGCCTTGCAGTGGCACGCCTGAGACAAGGTTAAGGGGCTACTGAAGTGGGTGGCACAATCAGTGCTGCAGGCCCACTAGTAGCTTTTATTCTACAGGCCCTGGGCACATATAGTGCACTCTACTAGGGACTTATAAGTAAGTTAAATAACCCAATTGAGTGTGATCCAATGTTACCATGTTTAAAGGGAGAGACCATATGCACTTTAGCACTAGTTAGCAGTGAAAAAGTGCTCAGAGTCTAAAAACCAGTCAAAACAGTATCTCAAAAGTGGAGGGAGGCAGGCAAAAAGTTAGGGGTGACCACCTTAAGGCTGTCAGGTCTAACAGTTTCTATCACATTTAAATTGAGATGTTAAAAAAAAAACATTGTGATTACAAACCACACAGATCGAATTAAAAAGTGTAAGACTTATATGAGTATACAGCGCTCAGTACAATTTCTTTTGGCCAGCATAGTGCACTTCAACATGGCAACAGGAAGACCTGGGGACATATGTACAAGGAATGATGCATTACTGCGTTACGGCAGAGTTGTACCCAAAAAATGTGTGCTGCGTCAAGACAGCTTACGAAGGCATGGATGCGTCATAGTTATAATATGGCACACCATGGCGTAGTGTCCCAAGAATGCGTCAGAAATACTGACACATCCAAGCCAAAAGTGACGTGTTACTGAAGTTGGGCTTACGACAAGTGCAACTTCAGCAGTGCGTCAAAAACACATAAGCAATGAGTCAATTCTGACTTTCTCAAGTAGCTTAATGTGCGGTGACCAATGTAATAGAGTGTGAAATGGTGGAAAACTCATCTTTTACTAAATTATGTTGGTCCTGGATGCAATACAGGCAAGTATGAAATATGGCTATGTGTCACATTACAGTGGGCACAGTCTACTTATGTGTACATATATACCTAAGCATGTATGACATATTGAGTGACAGTGCAATGTGAGTGGATACATGTATATGTTTTAATTTGGCAAATCATGTGTTACCTAATTGTGTATACATGCCTGTTGTGCTTTGGACTATGTTTGACTGGACTTGGGGGCCATTCCTATATGGATATGTGACAATGCTGAGAAATAACAAGAGGGAAAGGGGAGGTATTGTTCGGTCCAGTGTACAGCCTCCCACAATGTTGTAATGCAATAATACCTAGGTACACTGTTCCGATATATTGGACACCACACAACCAATTAGGTGGGAAGTTATTGGATCATCAAAACACATTAGTTTGTTAGCCCTATATTAAGATTAAAAACAAACAAGGAACATTTCAGGTGTAATGACCTACTTCCCTTGAAACAAATGAGAAAGAATGGGTTTTCCTCAATTGAAATTGTGTGAGAGAGGAACAAATGGTTATGTGGACAATTACCTACACAACAGAAATCATGGTCTACATGTTTCTCGCCTCGTTAATTCCTACAGATCTGCTGGCAATTCATCAGGACCTAAAGAAACTTGGGGTCTGATTTAAGAAAAGTGGCACTGCTTTCAATGCAGTGCCAATTTTCTTGTGCCCCTTAGCATCCCCCTAACGCCACCATGTGTGCTCCATATTTAATATACAGCACACCATGGTAGTAGTTAGGAAAATAGAGTCAACATTTTTGATGCTAGTTTGGTGCTTTGCAGGATTAGCATCAGAAATGTTGACTCTAATCCTGCAAAGCACATTGAGGCCCATTATAAATAATGGTGTGTCTCCTTTTAAAGCCTGCTCTGTGCTGGCATTAGAAATGCTCCAAAAAATGGTGCAAAGAAATCTTTTAGATTTCTTAGCATAATTTTTTCAGCCCCCATAAAAGGGGGACAACCCCCCTTGCATACATTATGACTGGCACAAGGATAATGTGTCACAAGGGGCTACAACGTGGCGTAATGCATGCATTGCACCACTTTGTAAATATGGTGCAGGGAAAAGGCCACCTTAGCATAAATAAATGACGCTAATGCGGCGCTAATGCGGCACTAATGTGGCGCAAGGGCCTCTTAAATCTGCCCCTTACTCCTCACTAAGAGAGTGTGGATGCTCTTCACTAGTGAAACCTGTTTTCACTTATCAGTTGTAGCTGGGATGTTGTCCCTCTTATGGTGATGACCCTCCTGGTTTCAGGCACAGGACCCTTGGGGAGACATGGATGCTACTACTCCCAGACAAGAATATTTGCACTCCTTGGAGTAGTGGTCTGCTTCACCTTCCCATCATCCATGAACCCGAAATTGTGTTACCTACCTTGTGTGTACTTACCTGCTGTGCTTTGGCAGGACTTAAGAACCCATTCCTATATGGATATGTGACAATCCTGACCTGTCCCTTTCATGGAGTACATTGCTGCAGTGGACAATAATATCTCCTAGGTTGGTTAAGGGGGTTTACAACATGACTGTTACATGTGTTGGCCTACTACTGTTTCAGGGTGTGTTTTTATTAATTCTTACTGTTTGTAAAGTGATTTCAGCTGGTCGATTTCCTATAAGAAAGACACTGTGGGGGTCATTCCGACCCTGGCAGTCATGGACCGCCAGGGCCGGGGACCGCGGATGCACCGCCAACAGGCTGGCGGTGCATCCTTGGGCATTCTGACCGCGGCGGTACAGCCGCGGTCAGAAACGGGAAACCGGCGGTGTCCCACCGGTTTCCCGCTGCCCTGAGGAATCCTCCATGGTGGCGCTGCAGGCAGTGCCGCCATGGGGATTCCGACCCCCTTACCGCCAGCCTGGTCCTGGCGGTTTTGACCGCCAGAACCTGGCTGGCGGTAACAGGTGTCGTGGGGCCCCTGGGGGCCCCTGCAGTGCCCATGCCAGTGGCATGGGCACTGCACGGGCCCCCTAACAGGGCCCCACCAAGATTTTCAGTGTCTGCCAAGCAGACACTGAAAATCGCGACGGGTGCAACTGCACCCGTCGCACCCCTTCCACTCCGCCGGCATCCTCATGGAAGGGGGTTTCCCGCTGGGCTGGCGGGCGGCCTTCTGGCGGTCGCCCGCCAGCCCAGCGGGAAACTCAGAATTACTGCAGCGGTCTTTTGACCGCGCAGCGGTATTCTGACTGCGGGACTTTGACGGGCGGCCTCCGCCGCCCGTCAAAGTCAGAATGACCCCCTGTGTCATTTTCTACACCTGGGTTACGTAGGTGAAGGATAACAAAATTATGCAATGGCGGTGCAAGAACCTTGTAAATATGCCCCCTGGAGACTAATACTTAGACATGAAACAAGGACACAAACACTAGGACAAGGGAACAATTTCTTTGGGGCAAAGAGTCACAGGGAGTAGTGCAGGGACACCCGGACACCCGGACACTGATACAACGAAACAGATATTGACACTGGTATGTAGATGCATTGACATGAACAGGGATGCAGGGATTGTGGGGCAGCAAGACATGGGCACTCTGGCCAGGGCACATGACACAAACTCTATGGCATGTAGATGCAAAGATCAACTGTTCAATCCTGGATGTGAGTTTCTCGAATTCTCCCACACAGAAATGTCTCACTTTCAGTGCTCAGTGTTTAGCCAAACACAGGACCTGTCTAATCTTTATTCTGATTTATGCACTTTCTCCATGACTCTAAATTTCCTGTCTCTCTATCTCACTTTTGCTGGTTCTTCTTAATCCATTGCTTCTCTCTTTGTCACTCTATTCCTATGTTTCTCTTCCTCCAACTTTCTCCTTTCTCAGCTCTCTCTCCCCTGCTCTGTTTCAACGTCTGATGATGAAAAATAAGTCATAGGTCTGAAAAATTAGTGCTGGTGCAAATCATCTGCTGCCACTGTCAGAAGCTGAGCACTGCTCATACTCATAGTGTACAAATAGTCAGAGGCTAATAATGCAAATTCATGCCAGGGCAAGGAAACACAGTAACTAACATACTGGAAAGTTCTCAGTAAATGGTGTAGAGAATGGCCAAGAAAAAATGCACAACAAACCAATACTGCCTTTTAGGCTTTTACCTAGAACTTGCACAGCAGCAGAGTGCCACTATTTCCCAGAGCCCTCCTCAGAACTCCCTTGACCTCAGAGACACTGGAAGTTAGTAGGGGAGGACGAGGATGGGGATAAAAAAGAGACTGCCTGGTCTGTCGTCTGTTTCTCTCTCTCTCTGTATTATTCCCACTGTTTATTCTCCCTTCTCAATCACCAGCTTATAAAGTTGCTGTCATATTCCCTTCTTGGTGGTCTTGAAAAAATGTAAAACATATATACATTATATTGATTCCAACTCCCTGTTTCTTTCTCTATGTATCCAGCTTAACTTACATTAGTAAATTCTAACTACAACTTTACATACCTTGTTAGGACTCAGCTTTTGCTCCTCTTCTAAATAATCAGGTTATTTTTAATTAAATTTATTGTGGCATTTACATATATACTTATAGTTATAACTCTCTGTTGGAAGAAAATATATTTTTTTGAAAGTACTGTTCAAATAGGTTTTACTGTACATTACATTCCTTTTTACTGCTAATACATTATCTTTTCATCAAACATTCTTGCATTTTTTGGGCTTATGGCAATTTCGTGACCAAAAACAGTCTCCATTTTGGATGGCTGACCATGGAACGCTTGACCCTTATTCAGGTAAGTTTATTATTGAATTCTTCCTTTCTAAAATATCTCTTGTCTGCCTCATTAGATTGTTGCCCTTGAATCTCCTTTAAACTTGCTAGACTGTAGGATAGTTTCTGAGACACTAATCTCCTGCACTAATGGACTCTGATAACATGACACACCTTCTTAGTGTCTCTCAGTAGTTTTGGGCTTGCTCAAAGGGAAGGCACTATTCTCTCAAGACGCTGACTCTGACTCCAGGATAAGGCACTGCTCTCTGCTAAAATGACTCTGAGTTCACTGCTAGGTTAATAAAGTGTCAAGTACTAAACAGCGCAACTCAAGAAAAACATCACCATTACCCTATCTCTGACTTACTGAATGGAGCATAATGAATTCACAAGCACATCGTGAAATATCCTCAGCGAAGTGTGCCAAGTTCAGGCAGCACACTCTTCACATTCTAACGTGAAAAAGGGAGAAAATCACTAGTTTGGGAACGCTGGAGCACAATGTCTGCAGCCATCTTAGAATTTCTTTTTCTAAATTGCAATCTCCAGCTTGAGGCCTTGCTTTTGCTTTTATGCCGCAATTCTCACCTGTCCTGAATTACACTAACTGAGTGTGTTTTCATTTTAGCCTGTTTTGTTTTAATCCTGACAGTAACTCATGATATGGAGGTTCCTCCCAGTCTTGGTTTTGTTGGAATTGTTTATGAAAAGCCTTAGTCAACCAAGGTGCATGTACTTCAGAATGTAACTCCCAGGATCTTACTTCAGGTCTGTAACCGTCAAGCCTATCAGATAATATAACTGATCCTTTACCTTCTTTGAATCCAAAATTCTTTTTACCTCAAACTCTAATCCTCCTTCAATTTATAAAGGCTCAGGAGGTGGAGTCACTCTCAAATTTGGTGGCACTTTCTTTAATAAAGATATGTGGAAGACTGGATGGATCTTGACACAGGGGGGTAGCTTTTAAATGAAAAGTCACAGGATTGACTATTTTCTCAATTTGATAGGAACCAACAAAACAAGTTTGGAACTTCTGAATACCTTTTAGTATAAGGTTCTTTGTACTGAGCCAACCCTTATCTCCAACCTGGTAATTTGGTTCCTGACCCCTTTTTTATCTGCATAGAACTTAGAATGCTTTTTTACTTGTGTCAGATTGTCCGCTGCTGATTTGTGTACTGATGCTATATGTTGTACTATAACTTTTACTGCCGGTAGAGAGACATCTTGGAAATCTATCAGTGAATTTGGATATCAGCCATAATTTAAGTAAAAGGGTAAATAACCTGTGGATACATTCTTTGCGTTACCATGAGCAAGCTCTACCACCCATAAATACTCTGGCCAGTCTCCCTCTTAATCTAGTGGGAACAACCTCAAATACTACTCTAACTCTTGATTTGTTCTCTCTGTTTGTCCATCAGTTTCTGCATGATAACTGGTGGAGAATTTAGTTTCTATGTTTAACCCACTAGAGAAAGCCTTCCAGAACTGGGATATAAACTGGGAACCTTGGTCTGGGTTAAGAACCTTTGGTATTCCATGTGCCCCTACTATGTGTTGGCTAAACTGTTGTGCAAGCTGCCTTGCTGTGGGCAGTCCCTTTAGAAGAACAAAATGTGTCATTTTAGAGAAAGTGTCGACAAACACTAGATTTGGGTCAAAACCTTGACTAGAAGGCAAATCAACTATTAGATATAAGGTTATTGTACGCCAAGAAAAATGTGGGATTGGCAGTGGTTGTAATAACCCTGTGGAGGCCTGTCTCTCCGATTTCCCCCCAAGCACAAATTTGACACGTAACTTCATATTGTTGAATGTCTTTGGTCATTTGTGGCCACCAGAATCTTCTTTTGATTAAATCTTCTGTCTTTAAGATCTGTTTGTGTCCAGCTAATGGACTATCATGGTATTCTTCTAGGAATCTTTTTTGCAGCTCTTGGGTAGGAAGATACAGGACTTCATCTTGATTGGGTAACTGATTGCAAAGTTTTCTTCTTGGGTTTTGATCCACCCACCTTTTGATTTCTTCTCGGTTCATTGATTTACTTACTTGCTCTTCTATTGTTCTAGTTTGAATAGTTCTTATAATTTTAGATTCAGGGATTATTTTCTGAATCTCAATCAAATTTTTCTGGACTTCTGTGTTTATATGTGATAATGCATCAGCCTTCCCATTCTTCTACCAGGCTGTTAAGTGATAACAAAATCATAATCTGCAAAATACGAAGATCAACAAAGTTGTCTTGGAGTTAAGTTTCTTGCAGATTTTTAAATTTTCACTGTATGACTAGCTCCCATGAAGTAGTTTCCCACCTCCTTAAATGCATCATTGATTGCATCTAACTCTTTTTCCATGATGGTATAGTTTACTTCTGCATGGATCAACTTTCATGAGCTATAAGCCACTGGATGCAACTGTCCTGTCCTTTTAAGTCCCTAAGACAATATACCTTCCATGGCCAGATCTGATGCATCTGTCGCAACATACATGGTCCCGAAGGATCAGCGTGTAGTAGAAAAGGTGCAGTGGTGAAATATTTCTTCAGAGAGTTGAAGCCTTTCCTTAATAAGCATGTGAGTGGAATTACGAGTGGAATTACATTTGGGAAAAATCCAGGATAAATCTTAGGTAGAAATTTGCAAAGTCAATGAAACTTTAAACTTCTTATATGGAAGTTGGCAATTTCTATTCAGTAACTGCCTTTATTTTCTGTTCATCCATTGTTACTCGTGCTGGGCAGAGGACAAATCACAAAAAGCTCACAGTCTGGACATTGAAGGCACATTTTTCCAACTTCCCATATAAACTGGTCTCCTGATGTTTTTGAAGTGCACTTCTCAATTGCTTTCGCTGCTCGTCTTCTGGGGTGAAATAGATTAAGATATCATTGATGTATACTACGGCTCATGCATCTATAAACTCACTCAACACATCATTAATAAAATGTTGAAAAGCTGCAAGAGCACTACTAGGCCCATATGGCATCACCTCATACTTAAAAAGACCATACTTGGTTCTAAAGGCCAAACTTCCATTAGTCTCCTTCTATTATCCTTATTCAATGATACACCCCTCTTAGATCAAGTTTGGTATAGATTCATGCTCCTTTCACCTGATCCAACAATACTGAGATAAGAGGCAATGGGTGCTGGTTCTTCACTGTAATCTGATTTATAGGCCGACAGTCTATGCAGGTTCTTAACTTGTCTTACTTTTTTGAAACAAAGAATAGAGGCGAAGAGACTGGTGATTGGGAGGGCCTAATGAATCCGTTGATACTTATGGATATACTCTTTTAAATGCTGGTTTTCCTTTTCTGTTAACACAGAGACTCTGCTACATGTAAATTAGACCTATTTCCTATTCAGTTTTCTAGTCATATGTACAATGTGGTGGCAGTTTTCTGCTTTCTTCTCATTAAAAACATCTTCAAAGTCTTCATAGGGATTTTTTTGGTATGTACCACACATATGGTAACTCCTCCTTCACACAAACCAGCTGCTGGATTTGTTTCTTTTTTGGGTTCTAACCTCCCAAATCAGTGTTCCTTCCAGAATTCAGAATCCATAACTATAGTTCTGCTGCTCCAATTTATGGTAGGGTTGTGCTCTGTTAGCCACAGTAACCCTAAAATGGTTTGAAACTAAGGGGCATCAATTAGATTGAATTGGCTTATTTCAAGGTAACCTTCCTGAGAAATTAACTCCACCTGTTCTGTGTGACTCACTATAGGCCCTGAAGATAAGTTTGTTCCATCAAGTGCTCGGATAGGCTCTGATAGGCTCAGTCTTATTTTTTTGTATGACTTTTAGCCTAATTGTTTTGGCAAATTTAATGTCACAAAAATTTGCATTGGCCCCTGAATCATTATTACTGATATTCCTGGTAACAAAATGTTCCTGAATTGAAGCATCATTGACAGCACAAAGTGAGGGGAAGATGCCTACAAGGTGTTTTCCAGGTGAAGACAAGTTGTATTGTATTCTTTTCCACACTCATCAGCCCAACTCCTCCTAATGATGGTGCTGCAAGTTATCCTTCTGTGACATCGTTGTGTTTTTTCAGGGCAGTTTGTCATGAAGTGTTCTCTAGCTCCACAGTATAGACACAAATTATTTTGTCGCCTCTTCTCCTTTTCTTCCATGGTCAACGGACCTCAAAGTGTGCCAATTTGCATTTGTTCCACTCCAGCTTGATTATCTGCTGTCTTTAAATTTTCTGTTATGGCTCTGTCCAATCTTGGCACACTAAAACAAAAATCACTTTTCCTTTCTCCTCTTCTTTTGTGTTGTGTGAAATCTATTTCCAAGACTAAATCTACCAGACCTGAATTCTCTTTTATTCGATTGGGAATCTGAGCCAGAACATCCTTTAATTCATCCTTTAAGCCTTGATTGAATACTGCTGCTCTCTTGTATTCAAGCCATTCAGTCTGCACTACTAACTTATTAAACTGTGCTGAATAAGCCACCAAATCTCTGTTTTCTTGCTTCAACTCCAATAGCTCATTATCTGTTGCTTGCGATGCCTTTCTTCTGTCAAAGATTCGGAGGAGCTCCTTTTTAAATTCTTTGAAGTTGTATAAAACAGTGTCATCTCATGATACGAATCGTAATGACCGAGATGCTGCATCACTGCTAAGATAATTCAAAATAAAGGCCACTTGTGACTGTGCATCTGGGAAAATCGAAGGATGCCATATAAAATGGAGGGAACATTGCATCAAAAATATTTGAGCCTTCTGAGGGTCTCCACTAAATTTTTCAGGGGGAGCTAGGGGGATTGACTGGGGAGAGTGAGTGAATGACTTGGGAGGTACCTCTAGTGGTAGGGTTCGATGTAGAACTTGGAGGTTCTGATTCTGAGGCTGGAAACCTAAAACTAGCTCCTGACATCAATCCGATCATCTTTTAAGCTAAATCTAAGGTTTCTCTTTTGGAAGCAACTAGCTCCAGCAGTAAACGTTTATTCTCCTCCATCGCTGTCACTAATTCCTTCTGAATAGTTCCTAATATTTCACTTAACTCTTTTAACTCTAGGTCTTCGGCCATTCTGTTCAGGTGCAAGATTTCTATATGGCACTTCACTCTGTCAGGCTCTTACCTATAACTTGCACAGGAGCAGAGCTGCACTATTACCCAATGCCCTCCTGAGAACCCCCTTGATCCCAGAGACACTGGAAATCAGTAGGGATGCAAGGAGGGAAAGTAGTTGTGGACAGAGAAGAGACTGCCAGGTCTGTCTTTGTTTCTCTCTGTCTCTCTCTGTATTCTTTCCACTGATATGCTTATTCTCCCTTCTTAATCGTCAGGTTATAACGGTGCTGTCATATTCCCTTCTTGGTAGTCTTGAGAAACTGTAAAACTGTTATATTTAGATATATATTAATTCCAACTCCCTCTCTCTTTCTCAATGTACCTCAATGTATTCAGTTTAAATTGCATTAGTAAACTTTAACCACTGCTTTACATACCCTAGTAGGACTAGGCTTTTACTCCTCTTCTAAATATTTTTTGAAAGTACTCTTCAAATAGTTTGTACTGTACATTACATTTCTTTTCACTACTATTGCATTGTCTTTTCATCTAAAATTCTTGTATTTTTTGTGCTTAGGGTGATTGTGTGACCAAAACAAGTCTCTAATTTGGATGGCTGAACTTGGAACACTGGACTCTTATTCAGGTACATTTCTTATTGAATTCTTCCTTTCTCAAATGTCTCTTGCCTACCTTATTGTATTGTTGCCTTTGCATCTACTTTAAACTTGCTACTCTGTAGGATAGTTTCTGAGACACTAATCTCCTGCCCAAACTGGCTCCAATAACATGACACGTCTCCTTAGTCTCTCACTATTGTTTTGGGTTTGCTCAAAGGGAAGACTCTATTCTCCCAAGATGCCGGCTCCAGGATAAGACACTGCTCTCTGCTGAAATGACTCTGAGTTCACTGCCAGGTTAGTAATGAGTTGAATATTAAACCCTGCAACTCAAGAAAACAATGCCACTACCCTATCTCTGATTAACTTGACGTGGCTTACTGAATTCACAAGCGCACCATGAAATCTCCTCAGTGAAGTGCGCCAAGTTCAGGCAGCACACGCTTCACATTATAAATTGAGGAAGGGGGAAAATGACTAGTTCGGGAACTGTGGAGCACAATGTCAGCAGACATCTTAGAATTCCTTTTTTTAATATGCCTTCTCCAGCTTTGGGCCTTGCTTTTGCTTTTATGCCGCAATTCTTGCTTGTTCTGAGTTACACTAAGTGAGTGTGTTTTCAGTTTAGCCTTGTTTTGTTGAATCCTAACATAGCCTGACTGACCATATTTCCCAAATGTAGACTACCCATAGGGATCTTTTGTAGCTGGTCTTGAAAAGGGTGCCAGTCTAGAAAAGATTACCTTTCAGCGGTGTCAAATGATGACAAAGAAGAAATTGAATGAATGTTAGTAAAAGTGTTCCAAGCTAATGCCGTCTACACCACAAAGTGCATCGTGGCTAAGAGAGCTTGAAATGTCACATCAACCACCTCACTGACTTGCCTGTGCTCTCCTGTTGGGAAAAGGTATTTTCATTAAGCCTGAGGCATTGCCTGAGGGGAACTGTGCACAGTCAGTAGGTGGAGGCTAGGAAGGATAAGCAAGCCAGTTAGCTATTTCTCCTACTTGTTTGAGTGTACCTGGCTGTTTTCTAAACCCTGAACCTGTGAGCACTGCCAGAGCAGGATCCTGTGATAAGAGTATTAATCCTGTAGTGCTGTTAAAAATAATTAGGGATTTCCTTTCCCTAGTTGCGTTGTCGGTATTTGTCCCAATCTTCCCTGAGAGGGTCAGAAGGACTGTCTGTGCCTTTTGAAGGTGGGGGGAGGTTATGCCCCTCTTGGGCAGCCCCACCCCGATATTTTTTCTGTGGTGCCTAGTGGGCTTTCTGCCCTCCTGGGGGCAGATGAGGGTAATTACCCATAGTCTGTCTCCTGGGAGGGAGGGGTAGAAAGCCCACTAACCACCAGGCTCTAATATAAAAATAAAATAAATATAGGAGTGATGCTCCCAGACTCCAAAATATATGGTGACGGTCTTTCTGCCTCCCCTGGGGGCAGTTGAGGTGATTACCCTCAATCAGTCCCTCCTTGGGGACAGAAAGCCCACTTGACACGAGGAAAAAACCTAGGGATGAGGACTGTTCATAATGGGTATGGTAATGCCATAGCATCCAAAGAGCAGCGGTAGCCTTTCTGCCCCCCTCTGGCAATTAGCCAATTTGCATCTCCGGGGGGCAGAAAGACAAATAGACAACAGAGCCTATATTTATGCAGATTTTTGCGATGGAGATGGCCTCCAAGGGCCTGGGCCCATGCTCTTCCCCACCCTGTGGCCCACAAGAATTTCTGCTCCCGATGGGTGGATAAAGGTCTTCACCCGCAATCTGCTCCCCCCCCCCCACCAGGGAGCTAGAATGCCCACTAAACACCATGCATTTCAAAACTGAGCTAAAACAAACAAATGAAGGGTGAGGCCTGCACTGGCATTGACTCAAACCTCCTTTCCAGAAGAAGCAATAGTGTCTTTCTGCCCCCTCCCCCCGGGGAGGTTTTTCACAACTGGGCAGATTGGGGAGACCTCATCCTAGATTTCCCTCAGTGTCTAGTTTTCAAAAATGTCAAGTTTGCTAGGTTCCCCTAAGTACCACTGAGCTAGGGCTCAAAATCAACAGCTACCCACGATGCAAAAAAAAAGAGAAAACGATCAGTTCTGAGTGGAACAATGTCATGTGTCCATGTTGCATTTTGGGCTGTTTCCTTTCATCGGTACTAGACCATCCCACACAAGTGAGGTAGCATTTTGATCGGGAGACTCGGGGGGGGATGCTAGGTGAAAGGACATTTGTGGCTCCCCACAGATTCCAAAACCTTCCATCACCAAAATGTGAGGAGAATCTGTTTTTTAGTTAAAGTTTGAGGTTTTCAAGGGATTATGGGTAAATCCAGGTGATATCCACTCACAAAAAACCCATCCTGTAAAACCCTGTGTGTCTGCTTTTAAAAAATGTGCAGGTTTGATAGGTTTCCCTAGGTGCCGGCTGAGCTAGGTCCCAAAATCTGCAGCTACTGATCTTGCAGAAAAAGGGTCAGTTTTCAGCAGACAAATGTGATGTGTCTATATGGTGTTGGGGGCGCCTTTCTGTCATGTTAGGCCTACCCACAAAAGTGAGGTACCATTTGTATCGGAAGACATATGGTAGCATAGAATATTAGAACATTTGTTATTAGCAACAGGATTTTGCTGCATTTGTGCCTTTTAAATGTAAGCCATTGTGTAAGTAAGAAAACATTTTGAAATCACCCTTAAATAGTATGCTAGTACAGGTACCCACAATCATTGTTCCTAAATTTCATATCTTGTACCAATTTGAAACATAACATGGTTTTCCTTGATGCCCATTTTAACTCTACAGATTTCACCATAAGAATTGGTCTATGCTCTGTATATCATTGCACATTGGAGCTCAGTTGTTGACTCCGGGTACCTTGAGTTCCTTGAGAACCTACAAATCCTATACATTCCCACAACCAGAAGTTTCTAGTGGATGAAAATGCTGCCACAAATGGTCTTTTTCCCATTGATTTTAAATGTGTATTTATTGCAACAGCTAGTTTCTTTGAGAAAACCTTGAGGGATTTACACATAAGAGCCCTTGCTGAATTTTGAAGTGTGTCTACTTTTCAGAAATCTAGCTTTCCTGGCTCTCCCATGTTCCCATGGGTTTCACACTGGTTTCCACCACAACTGGAAGTAGGTTGAGAGCACCAAAAAAATGAAAAATGGGCTACCTCTGTGATAAATCCCAAAACTGCGGTGAAAATGTGATTTTTATTCACTTCTGCATGTTCCTGAAAGCTGGGAAGATGGTGAATTTAGCACAGCAAACTGTTCATTGGTGCCATTTTTAGGGAAAAGGCCATTTTTATCTAGAGCTCATTTGTTCCCCACAAAAGTGAAAATGTAGCTATATTTTGCCTACCACAAAACTTGGGTACATTTGGAATCCCCAGGATGTTAGAAAAAATGACCCAAATTTGGCATTAACACCTTATGTGCAAACTACCCCAAATAGCCAAAAGAAGGCTCTCCACATTGGGAGTAGGAGGTGTGGGGAGGGGGCATCTGTTGAGGGGTTAAGACCTGGTAAACAGAACAGTTTTTTTAGATACCTTGATGAACCCTTTAAAACATTTCTATTGGCACCAAGCATATTATATGCTAATGAAAAAAGTGCAGCAGCTCCAAAAATATTTTTAGAAGTCTACCAACATGTTGCCAAGTCCCATAATTACTGAATATCGAGGTGCCTAGTCTTGATTCCACCTCAAGCTTCTTTTATCTATTACCAAACACTTCCAGTCTATTTATCGCAGTCTTGCAAGTTTTTTTCATCCTTTCTTTCTCCATTTGTGTCTTATTCTATGTTTCAATCCCTCCCTTTTTCTTTCTTTTTCTGTCTTTTCTTCTTTCGCTCTGGGTCAAAGAAGGGTGATGAAAAATAAGTCCTCGACCCCAGAAATGGTCCTCTTCTTCATTACCTGCAACCACAGGTCCATATTAGTGGTGGGGGGTACTGACAGAGTTTCACTCCATGGAATTCCGCGAGCAGGTGGAAATTGGTAGGTCATGCTGATTTTAGTGCCAGGAGCTTGTTCCATGTCAGAGAGTGTTGCTGCTTGAATTGGCTTTACTACAGCTCAAGTAGATTTTCTACCCGAGTGGCAGCTTTCCCAAAGTAAATGGTCATGACTGCCTATATTGGGAAAATCTCGCCAGGTGGCCTGCTAGAGCCTGAAAATAGTGCTAGGGGACACCAATTCTTACAGGTGGCAAGCCGTGCTTAAAAAAAAAACTCTGCGACACAGCGGTTGGTGACATTTGGCCAGAACTCTGCATTACAAGTGTAATCTGGATTGGCCAAAAATCCACAAACTCTTCTGGCAGAGCACAATATATCACCCGCCCCTAAAAAAATATATGGATAATTGTGTGGGAGCACCCACTCTTCACCCATGCAATACTTTCCCAACGCAGAGTAACGCAGGGCGCTGCCTTGCATTACTCCGGATTTACCAAGCAATGCAGTGCCACTCAAGGAGGCCTTGTGTGGTTTGGTAATTCTGACTTAAGGATTGCATCGGCCTAGTGTTACCATGAGTGATGCAAGGGCAATGCAAACCCATGATAAATCTGGCTCTGAGTAACACACTCAATATAGTGCCATGTCCCAATAGTGATATGTTTCATATTACTGACTGATGTTCTTCAACAGTCAACTGTGAGCGGCTGATTTGGAGGTTGGTGAACTGAGTATTCTGTCACAAACAGGCAGGATATCCTGCCCACCTCATTACAAGTGCCATAAGGTATAATGCAATTAGAAGAAGGCATTTGTGATGGAATAAGCTGTCCACCAAACTCTAAATTAGACCCTAAATATTGATGTGCTCTTTCTCGGACCTTGCAGTGCTTTTAGACCTGACATTGGAACATTGGAATATTAGCAACTGCATTATAGTGGCTACTGCATGCCTTTGGTTCCAGTAAACTAGATTTGTCTTTGTTTCTTCCTTTTTAATTTAGAAAAGTGTACACCGAGGCCCGAATTTATTAACATTTTGCATCAGGGTTGTGTCGCTTTCTAGACGCAGCTAGAGGCAAAATATATTTAGGAATTTACTAAGAGGCACAAACCCGATGTTCTTGCCATTGCCTGGCTTGTTAAAAAAAAAGTAATACTGTCCTGTAGTGCCTGGGAGGCGTTTGAAGGGTAGAACATGGGTATTCCTTTGCATCCACCCATGGATTTTGCAGCAAAGATTTATTAAAGTCAGCAAACCTGGGGTTGCGCTCAAATGGTGTGCCTACCCTAGAAAGGCATAAAGAGGAGAAATATATTAATTTCTTCTTGTTAGGTCTTACCATGTGTGCTGCATTTGGCAGCAGACACTGAAAGATGAATAGGCCTTTAAGGTTTGTTTTTGTGCAAGAAGGTGTCCATCCTGCAAAAAAGCTACTTCTGTCAATAACGCAGTGAGGAAGGGGGCCTTCGTTCGTGAGAGGCTGTCTCAAGTGCACCAGTGCTAAGAGAGAGCTTAATTGTGCCATATCTTTGTGAATGTGGACATGTTCTGCTCTCATCCTTTCACGCAACGCAGCGCAACAACTTCCTTTGTGCCACTTCACTGTAGGAAATGTGAGTAAATATGCCCCTAAATGCCTACAGTGTTTCATGGTATTATAGCCCTTTGCTTCGGCAGTACCAGATGTTACAAGCCTCAAATATGGACCCTTATCTGCAGGCCAGGTCTGCAAAACAGTCGAAGGGCCTTTAACGGCTGCCATAGCCTGCTCAGGAAGCTACAATGCCATATAAATGTTATTATATTATAATACTATTTTGTAATTGGAACTGTGTAATAATTTATCTTGTTTCTGACTCGCCTGCGCTTACTTACACCTTCATAAATGCCCAAAAATTCTGATACAGTTAAGGGCTTTTTAATTTTCTTGAGTCCCAGCACAATTTTCTGAAGATTAAGAATCCGCTTTTTAAGCCATTATTGATATGTGCTGCGGTGGAGCCGGTAAACTAGTGTTGAAAGGGATTTGTGTTAAACCTCTATTCCCATATTTATCAAGGAGGCTGTGCTAATCCTTTTATCCAAATCATCTTGTGTTATTAAAATATGTGCCGCTTCTAACACGTCACTGCATTCACAGGAGCCAATCAAAACACGGATGCTGGCAGCTCCATTATTTTCTAATGGACGCAGGAGCTCTGCCTGTTTCTGCTGCTGTACAATATTTTGCGATGCTCTGAGCTCTCGAGGGACACTTACTTTGCTAATGATCAAGGAGTATAAAAAAGTACTCTTCGGTAGGGCCTAATTAGCATACTTATGTATCCTCACGGAGGGTGAGGATAAGCCTCCTTCTGTCGCCCCCCTTTGTTAAGCGCTTGAAGAATCGGTATTAGTCATATGCCAGACTGTTTTTCAAGAGATTAACAATGCGTCTCACGGCAGCGATGCAATCCTGTTAACCTCCGCCTTACTCTCGCGCAGACACTTGGTAGCGCTCGCTGGCGTGAGCTTGAAAAGACGTCACCTATGCGCTAGCGAATACATCACTGATCAACTCTTTTGTCAGTGCTTACGACATTTGGGACAGGCTCTGTCAGATTTGTGATTACACAGAGACAGCTACAGAGCGGAGCTCGAAACTACGCATTTTGAATTTGTGATTCCGTTAGTCTACGTCACTGTTGATAGCGTTATGTTCGTGCTAAATTGCACGATACCATGTATGAGAGATCCCCCGCTTCTTGCTGCGTACTGACACCGGAAGCAGTGGCGTGACCTGTATATCATGGTAGTGCAAGGAAGGTAATGGCTTCCTGGCTGCCTTTTGACCTGTAAACTACAACAATAAGCAAGGTTCAGTGAGCTCCTTAGCCATCTGGGCCCGGTTGCCACTGCACCTGCTGCGCCGATGAAAGCTACGACCGTGGACGGAAGTCAGAAGTCGCTTTTTGCCGACCTCATATTGTGGTGCCCCTATACATCCTTTGGCATTTTTTTTGCAGTGGCCAGCGGGGCCCAGGCCTTATGCATGACATGGCCTGCCCCACTGATGTGAAGGTGGGAGCTCACTGCACGTAGAATGCCTGCCCCGAGAAAGCATGTGCCTGTTACTTCTGTACCACCACACACATTGACTCAAATCAACATTTTCTTCTGTTGTTACTGTTCGTCTTCTAAGTGGCATTGATTGTGTCACTTTCCTAGGTTAACTGCATACCAGTACAAGGGTTACAGTGGGGTATTTGGTGGTAGGCAAACGTAGTGAGGACGGCACCCGGGGGTTTTAGGCAAATAAGGTGAAGTCAGTAGTGACTGCCCCTTTAAGATATCATGTGGGGCGGTTGGACTACAATGCAGCCCAACATAGCCTAATTTACCCATATTAGGGTTCTTTTTGGGCTATCCCAACAACATTTTAAAATTTGTGTTCTGGTGGCTAGCCATTAGCTACTTTTTCAGCCAGTTCGGAAAATTCTGCAGCATTTAACTCACTTGCTTTGGATGGTGCCTAATGCTGACACTATTGCGGAGGCGATGCATATTTTGCACGAGGCTGGCCGTATAGACTTCTTGAAGGAGTCGGCGCAGGAGGAGAGGGAGGAAAGGCCCATGCGTCGGGCCTCAGAGCAGGTGGCGGTGGTAATTGCAGCCTGTTCCCTGCTAGCGCAGGTGTCTTTAATAAAAATTATTAATGAATGTTTATGTATTTTGAATAATGAGTTTATGTAGAAAATGAAATAACGTAGAAAAATAATGCACGTATTTGGAGATGTGACCTAGAAGAATGGCCACCAATGTTAACGAAGTGTACTATTCAATGATTAATACTTATGAAATGTTAAAGATGTGTTAGACTAGTGCAGTAATATGTCATATTAAGGAATATGAAGTATGCTTTAGCTTTATTAATTGTAGGCCTAACTTAGCTAGTGTTTTGGCCTATTTTGCCTGGCCTCATGTAGAAGCTGTAGTTCTTTTGCTAACCAGGCCACCTTAGTTTGGACCCAGCCAGAGACCCACGTCTGGCCATACCCTCCCCACTTAGGGCAACTTTAGCAACACAAAAGGATGATGGACAGCGTGCTGAGCAATGCAAACACTCACCCCCAGTAATTTGCATATGGCTGGGTCCAAAATGGGGTGACGTGTCAAGCAAATTAATGATGGATTAAACCCAGATCTGTGACTGGGGGTGAGTGTTTGAAAAGTTTCAACACTCCGTCTATCATTTTATTTTGTTTTGTGATGTTGCTTTTTGCGCCCTAAGTGGCATGCCCAGATGTGGGTCCCTTGCTCACTGTGCCACTGGATTCAAGCTTGCCTGGCTGATGAAGGGTGATATCCTGAAACTGGTCCCAGGATGCTTGTTCCGGTCCAGGGAGGACCTGGCCTAGCAGTTCCGGATGGACTGTTCCTATGGGGAACAGGGTCAAGACTGATTTGCATATGGCTGGGTCCAAACTGGGGTGACGTGGCAAGCAAAATAATGATGGATTGAATCCTAATCTGGGACTGGGTTGAGTGTTTGAAAAGTTTTAACACTCCGTCCATCATTTCATTTTGTTTTGTGATATTGCTTTGTGCGCCCTAAGTGGCAAGGGTATGCCCAGATGTGGGTCCCTTGCTCGCTGCGCCACTGGATTCAAGCTAGCCTGGCTGATGAAGGGTGATACCCTGAAACCGGTCCAGGATGCTTGTTTCCGGTCCAGGGAGGACCTGGCCTAGCAGTTCGGGCTGGACTGTTCCTATGGGGAACAGGGTCAAGACTGATTTGCATATGGCTGGGTCCAAACTGGGGTGATGTGGCGAGCAAAATAACGATGGATTAAACCCAGATCTGTGACTGGGGGTGAGTGTTTGAAAAGTTTCAACACTCCGTCCATTATTTTGTTTTGTGATGTTGATTATGATGCGCTAACATCCCCACCCCCCACGAATTTGAGGAAACACGCAGGACTTGCCTCAGCGCACCTGTGGCATGCTTCAGTACCGCTTGAGGGTAGGGGCACACAGACTAGGCTGTCGGTATCTCAGGAAAACTCTGTGTAACATATAGCAGAGCCTCCCAAGGAAAAGGCGTTAAGGTAAAGCGAGTCCGATGGCTGCTCTGGCCACAGCAAAGCCTTTGGAAAATATGACTTTGGTGAGTCGTCCGTCCTTTACCACCTGTATGGGGCACAGAAGGTGCAAATAGCTCGGGAGAAGAAGGTTACAGTGCTGCCTTTGAGGCTCAGACCGACATGGAGGAGGGTGGGGCGGACAATGGGACAATGAAATCGATTTTGAGAAGGAGGGTGGCCTGTAGCCTTCCTCTAATGCAAAAACCTGGAAACGGTCTCTAGTGGGGAGATGGGTTGACTGTACCGGAGAAGTCCCACAGTTGGGCAACTCATACATCAGACCTAGGAGAATAAGATCTAAGGGAGACATCCTGGATGGGGGAGTACCTTTTGCTGTGGTGCTGGGACTGGATAAAGAGGTCTCCCCAGGGCATACAAGACATGGGAAGATGGGGGCCCTTGGCAATCAGAATTTCGGTGAGGGAGTGTAGGGGAGCTGCAGGGGGGATAGGCAGGTTCAGGAGAAGAGGAAGAGTTTGGTGATCACAAAGGGGGCTGCTTCCGCCATCATGGCAGCTGAGCTCATATGGAGCGGGGAAGAGGACAACAATGAAGGGGGAGCTGTAGAAGTAGTAGGGCCCGGGGACAAGGATGAGGACACAGGGGGATAGCAGTACTTACAGGGAACGCTTTTCCAGGAAGAGGAGACTCGGTCGCAGGGGAGATATAGGGGAGTGGGTTGGCAGGAGTACTGGGCACAAGGGATGGGGGAGCAGGGTCGCCAGCACACCAGTTCTATTCTCTTTTTTGCAAGTGGGGGAGCGTTGCTGGTTTCCAGACTCGAAAGAGCTTGGCACGGGTCATAGTGACTGAGGTGAAGAGAAGGTTGGGCCCAGAGTGGTTCACCGGACGCCTGCAGGGGATCATGGCGCAGTCAGCTGAAGTAGGTCCAGAACAACCTCATGAACTCCAATGGCAGGTAAGTCTGGAGTGACCTCTGGCAATTACCAGACAGAGGATGGATGCGGGATGCCTGCAGACAGGTATAGTGGGGTCATGACAGCCCCCCCTGGGCACTGGATGTTGGACTACACAACAGAGGTGGCACACACAGTCTGGGATGTATGAACGGGAGAGTCTGGCATGGGGCAAGCCGGAGGACTCCAGGGAGATGTCAGTGTTGGATTATGAGGATGAGAGCTTCGAAGAAGGTGAGGGGATGAGGGCACAGAAGGTGGGAGGTCAGGGTCTCAGGAGAGGTGCTGCCAACATTTTGTCATCTAGCTCATTGCAGGCATAGATCAGGGCTTCCACAAACACGGGGAGGACACTGGCGAGGAGGCAAGCATCTTCAAGGACACCGTCCTTGGAGCCAGGTAAGCCCACTGTGGCAGGCAAGGGCCCAGCGTTGTTATCCACTGGTGTGGCTGCAGGTTGCAGTAGGGAAGGGCTGGGTGAGTGTTTATGTGGGGGTAAGTATGTGGCAGACATTGGTGGGGTGAAGGACACAACATCGAAAGTGACGTCTAAGGAGGCAGAAAAGGGAGGGAAAAAGAGGTAAAGTCACAAGCGTCAGGGAGTGCACAGGGCGATGTGGCACAGGCCTCCAATGGAGCCAGTGACAAGAAGGATTGTCCAGAAAGTAACAAACTAAAAATACAACGTCTGCCTTACATGCAGGCGATGAAACCGTTGGGGGCACACTTGATGCTGGCTACTAAAGGGAGGATATGGAAAGTGTGGAGATGTTTAAGCTTCTCCATGAGGAAGACTGATCGAAAGAAGGGTTAAAGGATAAAGAATATGAGCTGGCCAGTTGGCCAAAGGTTCACTGACTATTGAGACTTGGATGGCGGCTTTCTTAATATATGCTAAGAAATATTGTGAAAAAATTCCAGAACTCTGCATAACGCTGTTCAAGTACGTGGAAGTTATATGCAAGGCATGCTGACATTTGGAGGGTATGCTTGGGCTCAATACGATGAAGAGTTCAGAGCAAGACCGGCTTATGATACAGAGGCAAAGTGGGGGGAACATGATACAGACTTAACTGGGCATACCTGGGCCCAGCTAAGTTTGGGAAGACAGTTGTTACAGCCAGCTGCCTGCCAATAGTTTACAAG
The DNA here is from genome assembly GCF_031143425.1 of Pleurodeles waltl. Taxonomy (NCBI): domain Eukaryota; kingdom Metazoa; phylum Chordata; class Amphibia; order Caudata; family Salamandridae; genus Pleurodeles; species Pleurodeles waltl. The sequence continues at coordinate 1,091,324,374 of NC_090439.1, forward strand.
CCCTTTCTGGGGCATCCCTCCCGGGGAGGGGTGGGACAGGCGGACAAGGGTTCAGATGGGTCATGCTGGGATTTCAATAAAGGTTTGTACACTCAAGAATATTGTCAATTCTGGCATGAGTGTTCCGTGTGTTCAGCGAGGCATGCACTCATTTATTGCTTTGGGCAGGCAGGGGGTTTCCTGGGGCAGCCCTCCAGACAGTGGCTGCCCTATGCCAAGGGGCAGGTATCGCTCCAGCCACAGGGGCACATTTCAAATTGAGGGGGTAGAGGGGCACAAGGACCTGTGGGTAAGAGCTCATATTCTGTTTAAGTGGCATAGGTTGGATTATTGGCTGACTTTGTATGACTGTCCAGTGGAGGCAGAGATTCTGAGAGAAGGATTCAAATGGGGATTTCAATTGGGATAGGAAGCTCCCTTGGTTTGAAGGTGGACGGATAACCTGCACTCAGCTAAAGAGAATCAAGAGGCAGTGCAAAGGAAACTTGACAAAGAAATTGAAGAAGTTAGAATTGCAGGCCTATTTAAGGATTGGCCTCTGAAGCATTTGATTATATCACCCATAAGAGTGGTGCCAAAGAAAGAAAAGGGACAATGTCACCCGTTTCAGCATTTTTCATGACTGAAGGGAGGATCAGTGAATGACTTTATTCCAGAGGAGTTGGTATCAGTTACTTATTCCTCAGTGGATGTGGCCATGACACTAGTGGCAGAGGTGGGGAAAGGGACATTGATGACCAAGAGTGATGTGAAGTCAGCTTTTCAACTGCTTTCCTTACCCCTGGATGATTTTCAGCTGCTGGGTATGAAATTTGAGGGTGCATGGTATGTGGACAAGGCACTATCAATGGGATGTTCAGCATCATGTACACTTTTTGAATGCTTCAGCTCCTTTTTACGGTGGCTTTTCTCTTGGCACACGGGTCACTAGCTGGTACCACATTACCTAAATTACTTTTTTTTTGTGGGGATACCCGGCTCGATGGACTGCCAGTATGCCCTGGAAAGGTTCCAGGAGCTCATGGATAATGTGGGGGTTACACTTGCACTAGAAAAGACAGACAGACCCAGTACTGTTCTGTCTTTCTTAGGAATAGAATAGGCTCCCGCTGGACAAAAAGGAAGCAATGTTAGCATTACTGGCAGCAATGCTGGTAAAGCAGAAGGTAAGGATGAAGGAGGTGCAGGTCCTGTTGGGTCACCTCAATTTTTCTTGTAGAGTTGTCAGGGCAGGTTGGACTTTCTGTAGGCAGTTGGGTTTAGCTCTTGGGGGTCTGCTGCCACATTGTCATATCAGGCTATCAGCAGGAGTGAAGGAGGATCGTCGGATGTGGTCTTTCTTTTTTAAGTCCTTCAGTGGTATTGCACTCGCTGGACAGGGCGAGATGGACTGGAGTATTTAGATATTTTCTGACATGGCAGGAGGATTTGGTTTTGGCCACTTTTGAGAAAGCAGGTGATGTGCAGAGGGGTGGCCGGTCCAAGGGAAGACAGGAGCCAGAAGCGTTGCATCCCTGGAGTTGTTCCTGCTAACAGTAGCCATCACTTTGTGGAATGCAGAATTGTCTCACCTCAGGGTGCTGCTCCGTGTGGATAACATGGCTGTGGTGAAGGTGGTGAACAGGCAATCGGTGAGGGTTGAGCAAATGCTGAAGTTGTTGAGGGTCTTTGTGCTGGGTTGTCGGCGTCATAACATTTCTTTCAGGGCACTGCATTTGCTGTGGGTCGAAAATGACATTGCGGATACTTTTACTCATTTTCAGTGCAAGAGATTCCGTGGGCTGACCAAGGAGGCAGACAGATGCAAGATCCCGGTTAGTAGGGTGATAGGTCTTTCACAGAGTCAACTAGAAAAGCATATGGACGTGCTTCGGCAGAGTTTCTAGCATCTGGGGTACAACACAGGAGGGATGTCCAGAGAAGGTCAGAGAATGTGTTTCAATTCATGTGGGATCAGATGGACAGGGGTATGTGACGGCTAACCATTGCAGAAAAACTTGCCAGTATCTCCTTTATGGGAAAGCTGCTGTGGGGGTACTCCCTGTCAGCCGGGAAGTTGGGACAGAGTATGCTGGAAGTTAGGGCAAGGGAGCAAGGTCACACGGGGAGAATTCACAGACCTATTTCTTTGAACATGTTTCGCTGCATCCTTCCTCAGTTATCCCGGTTATGCACAGGGGAGGAGGAGACATGCATAATTTCCACGTTAATGTCGTTGATGTTTTTTGGTTCTTTTAGGGTGTCTAAATTGCTGGGTAACAGAGGCAGGGGAGGAGTTTTGTGGGAGAATGTGTCTATTCGCAAGGCCAGTGTGGTGGTGTGGCTGCATAGCTAAAAAACAGATTAGAGAGTGCAAGGGACTTTTGCCGGTGGACTAGAGTGCATTATGAGCAGAGCCCTGCGGGGAGCACAAAGTTCTGGTGGAGAGATGGACTTAGGGTGACCCTTACCGGCTTCTTGCTATCTTACGCAAGGTACTTGCTATTTTGGGTCTCCCCCCCTTCTGCCTTTGGGACGCATTCTTTCAGGATTGGCCCAGCAACCGAGGCAGGCAACCGGGGTTGGGGACAGGAGGATCTCACGAGGTTGGGGCGATGGTCCTCTGATTGTTTTAGGAGATATGTGTGCCTTGGTGGGGAGGACGGAGGAGTTCCTTCCCATCAGTGTGATGATTACCTCCTTTTCTGTTGCAGGTTCAGTCACAGGGCCAGAGGTGGACGAGATTTCCATTTGGTTCATAGGACCCTCCATCAAGTAGGCTGAGCGTCAGGCGGCACAGAGAGGAATTGGGGCCAATCTGAGTTTGCATCTTTATGACATTTCAGTGACGTGGAAGGGGAAGGGAGGAATGAAATGGTGGGAATTGATCAATTGTCTGAATAGTATGCTAGTGAGGAGTAAATGCCCAGATGTGTTGATCTTGCATGTGAGTGAAAATGATTTGGTCCAGGATAAGGGTGTAGTGCAGATGAGGGCCATGAAATGGCATTTGTAGCAGCTGATGGCTCAGTGGTCCAGTTGCTTAGTGTTATGGACTGAGATCATGCCTCCTAGGCAGTTGAGGGGCATGGAGAAACCAGCAATGGACAGGGTCTGTAGAAAGATCAATAGGCAGAGACATAGGTTTTGGCCAAGTTTGCCACTCAGACATTCGGTATGACAATGTAGAATTTTTTCACAGCGATGGGGTACATCTATCTAGGATAGGAAAGGTTATACATGTTGGAACTGAAAGAAGTGGTGGTGGGAACACTGAAATTGCAGGCTTGAAGGGGAGAGACAGAGCAGGAGCAGATAACGGGGGAAGAAAAACGTTAGGGGATGCCATTTGTCTGGGTGGCAGTGGCATGGAATGTTTTTACAGAAGGTTACAAAACATGTATAGTATACATTGGTAAAACACGGGGTATGGGGATAAGTAGGAAGTTCAAGGTTAAGAGGTAATTCATTAGAGGATAGTTGTTTAGTGTTAAGATTACAGTTTTGGGGTGGGTGGGCAGAACATTAACAGTAAAGCATTATTTAATGAGGAGGTAGTTTGTAACGCCATGGACCTCGTTTGTGATTGTTAAATGTGCACCTTTTTCAATAAAAGTATCCTTTTCCACAATTATAAAAGGGTCGGTTTTTATCTGCAGCACCTTACTTCCCAATAGGGTTTGGGGGGGCAGATGAACATAGTGAGGTCTGCCCTCCATGAGGGTTAGGGGAATGAGATGCAGTCAGCAGTGACTGCCTGGTTAAGAAACCCTGTGGGGAGGTTGGGCTACAATATAGCCCAACAGAGCCCAATTTACCTATATTAGTGCTCGCTTTGGGCTGCCTCAACATTTTAGAATTGGTGTCCTGGTGGCTAGTGATGGCCATTAGCTGCTTTTTACCCACCCTGCCATCCCCCGGATTCAGGATTCGGCATTATGCAGAATTTGAGATGTTGATTTTAGGGTTGTTTTGTTAGGACAGGTGCACATAGGGGTCCTTTTATGTAGTTTGTCACTTGAGACATTTGCTTAGCGGTGGCATGGAATTTTTTTACAGAAGGTCAGAGAACGTTATGTTGAGTTTACATAGGTAAAATACAGGATATGGGGGTAGGCAGGACGTTTAAGATTAAGAGTTAGTTCATGAGAGGATAGTTGTTTAGAGTTAAGATTACAGTTTTGAATTTTGTTATAGAGGTGTATATTAAAAGTTGAGCATGGTGATATAACAAGGAGAGGCTTATCGGGGATGGATATAGTTAGGGTGGGAGTGGTTAGGTTTTGGTCACTGAAGTGTTAGTGAGGAGGTAGTTTGTAAGGCCATGGACCTAGGTTTGTGATTGTTAAATGTACACCTGTTTCAGTAAAAGTGGCCTTTTCCACACTTATATGAGGGTCAGTTTTTGTCCGCATAATTTCCCAAATGGGCAAGCAGATATACGCAGCTCAGCACTGTGTCAAGTAACAGCGTAATGATTTTCTTATTAAACCACTAATTAGATATGCTATAGTAAAGCTTATTAATTTATGTTTCATTTAGCCAAAATTGCAAACAGATCATCAACATTTTCAACAAGCACTGACAAGGTCAATAGACCCGGTCTTTAATAGCTGGCCACCGAGCCACGGGCTTTTTACCAATACTTTGCATTGGCATATTTTATGGCAAAAACATTTCAACTTCAATATGGCGACCCGGCCAGCTTTAAATATTGTTTAAGGGCAAAAGCTTTGAAAGATGGCTGCCTAAGCATGTGCACACGACTGCAGGCAAGACCACCCATCTTTTAATGTTTTTGTTTTATTTTATGGCAAAAATAATTCACTTATGGCTGTCCGCATGTACATGCATCAATGGGTATCTTAAAATGTTGTTTGGTATACTTTAACATGTGGTTGCGGTTCCAAGATGGCTGACAGCCATTTTGAATAAGTAAAATACTAGAATATTGTGGGACAGCGTGCACCTCATGAGAAACGAGCAGCTGGTAGCAACATGCAGGAGCTGCCAGGTTTTTGCAACAAAACGAAAAAGATAAATTGCCCAGCAAGCTCTGTGACTGAAAGGCACTATATTCTTTGTGGATGACCTTATTGGACCCAGGAAAATCCTGTCACTCGCTCTGACTGAATTCAGATACTGAAGTAAATTGATGTATTTTCTCATGCTTTATGCCAGAGTGGATGGAAGCACGGTTTGATGATTTAATAGTGCAGTGATGAAGACCATTGCCCAAAGCCCATATCTGTATGTACAATGTTTAATAATTATTTAGAAGAAACAATAGTCTGATGAGACAGGCAAGGCTGCCTCAAATGCTAGAGTATATAAAAGTGATAGTTAGAATGCTTGAATTATTTCAGATATTGATCATTACTCAGTGTATAACCTAGTTCATTAAAGGCTAGGCCAAAAAAGTCTTAGGGCCTGGTAAATTCCCACACTGGCGCACATAAGTTTTTTGCAGGGATCACAATTATAAATAGAGCAATGTTTATCAATCGTTATAGTTTCCCAGTGCGATATAGTGTGCACTCCCCTTTACATTTCAGCAGGTCAAATCTGCAGGAATTTAATGCTGCAAAAACAGGCCTGGCATTTACGAGGACATGTAGATTTTGATGCAGCAAGCATCAAAACCCTTGGTATTTCTCATTATTAATTAAAAAAAGCTTGGAATTGGTGCTATTTAGTGCACACAAAAAAATCTGAATCCAGAAGTCAATGTGTACTACCATGTTCAAGGAGTTAAAACCCCATCTGGATGAGACAATGCGTACCCAGGAGCAGATAAACTCATGAGTGATTGAGTTTCAGGAATGCGAGTTAGCATCTGCCACTTACATAACATCTGATTTGAAAACTGCAAGTTAGAATCCCAATAAGGCCAAAGCAGTGTTTCATCTTTTAAAGGTGAAAACTAAGTCCCAATAATCCTTTTATTTGCAGCACTAAGAAACAGCAGAAAAGCAGTATACAATAATCCGTTTAGAATAGAGTTTATCAATTATAGCTACTAGCTGAAAAATACGTAACTCCATTTGATGGGATTTGGAGCTACCTAAACGCTTTGGTCTGTTCATTTGAATGTGTTCAACATCTGCAGTGTTGAAATTACCAATATTTAGGACAGCAGACATGACGACCTACATATGTCCTTTGTCACCTTAGTCGTACATCTCGTTAATGTGGGATGCATTAATAACACAGTAGGATGCCAGCATATCATTGTCACAATATCGCGTGACATAAATATGATGTTCTGAATATTGTTTACAAAAATATCGGGCCAGTGGAGTGAAGAAGAAAAAAAGTATGTCCAAAGGTACGGTACTTTGTAAATTTCTGTAGATGATTTTCTAACTTCCAACCACCAACATAGGGGCAAATTTATACTCGGCACTGAATTAGCGTCAGATTTTTTTTACTCTAATTCGGTGCAAAACTAACTCCATATTTATACTTTGGCGCTAGACCCGTCTAGCACCAAATGTATGGAGTTAAAGTCATTTTTTGGATGTGGAACCCTACCTTGCCTTAATGAGATGCAAGGTAAGCGTTCCTGTGCAGAAAATGACTCTATGGCCTTAACGCCATATTTATACTACTGTGCAAAAATGGTGAACGGGAGGGAGGAGGGGTAAAAAAATAGTGCAAAGCTTGCTTTGCCTCATTATTTAGGGGCATATTTATACTCCGTTTGCGCCGAATTTGCGTCGTTTTTTTCGACGCAAATTCGACGCAAAACTAACTCCATATTTATACTTTGGCGTTAGACGCGTCTAGCGCCAAAGTTCATGGAGTCAGCGTCATTTTTTGGCGTGAACACGTTCCTTCCGTTAATGAGATGCAAGGTAGGCGTTCCCGTCTTAAAAAATGACTCCCAGGCATGTCCGTGGTATTTATACTCCCGGGCAAAAATGACGCCCAGGAGTGGGCGGGGGAAAACCCCCCGCATTTGCGCCTCTTTTTAACGCCTGGGTCAGGGCAGGCGTTAAGGAACCTGTGGGCTCAGAATGAGCCCAGAGGTGCCCTCCCCTGCCCCCAGGGACACCCCCTGCCACCCTTGCCCACCCCAGGAGGACACCCAAGGATGGAGGGACCCATCCCAGGGAAGAAAAGGTAAGTTGTGGTAAGTATTTTTTTATTTTTTTTTGTGGCATAGGGGGGCCTGATTTGTGCCCCCCTACATGCCACTATGCCCAATGACCATGCCCAGGGGACAGAAGTCACCTGGGCATGGCCATTGGGCAAGGGGGCATGACTCCTGTCTTTGCTAAGACAGGAGTCATGTTAATGGCGTCTGGGCGCCCAAAAAAAATGGCGCAAATCGGGTTAAGACGATTTTTTTGCCTCAGCCTGACTTGCCCCATTTTGGGACGCCCAAACGCCATTTTCCCCTACGCCGGCGCTGCCTGGTGTACGTCGTTTTTTTTTCACGCACACCTGGCAGCGCCGGTCGGCTAACGCCATTCAATAAATACGGCGCCCGCATGGCGCTTCAGAATGGCGTTAGCCGGCGCTAATTTTTTGGGCGCAAAACTGCGTTAGCGCAGTTTTGCATCAAAAAATATAAATATGGCCCTTAATGTCTGGGTCAGGGCAGGCGTTAGGAAACCTGTGGGCCTATTTCCATGGTGGAATACCAGGGAATAAGCCCACAGGTGCCCTCCCCAGGCCCCAGGGACACCCCCACCCACACCAGAGGGACAGTGGAGGATGGGGGACCCCATCTCAGGTAAGTATAGGTAAGTACAGGTAAGTATTTTTTATAAAAGTGCCATTGGGGGCCCTGAAATGGGCCCCCCTACATAGTACTCGGTGCAATGGCCATGCCCAGGGGACCCTGGTCCCTTGTGCCGGCCATTGGGGTGGGGGGCATGACTCCTGTCTTTCCTAAGACAGGAGTCATGTGGTATGGATGGTTTTGCAGCAGAAAATGACTGTAGGCAGGTTAAAGTCATTTTTTTTACTCTAACCTGCCTAGCGTCATTTTTTGGTGCAAACCCCCTTTCTTCCATACCGCCAGCCCCACCCGGCTAATGTCATTTATTTAAACGTTAGCCTACCCTTTGCACCGACTTGCACCATTGCATAAATATGGTGCCCGGATGGTGCACAGAAATGGTGCAAGCCGGTGCTAAACCTTTTGGGGCAAAACTGCATTGGTGAAGTTTTGCACCAAAAAGTATAAATCAGGGCCACAGTGTCTTTGTATAAGGATCATATTTTGGTACACACCACTGATGGATCTTCCTCGCTTCCTATCACCTTCCCAGTCATTGCCTATTACTTCAGGATGAGCAGTCTGCTCATTAATTCATCACAGCTTGAAAGAGTTAATTGATTCAGGTGAGAGGCCAAAATATTTCATTTTCTCTTTGTGTGCCAGATGGGTTTCAGTATATGGACTGGTGATCCTGATACATAGTAATTGGGAGGAAATGAATACAGCCCATAATCACACTTGAACAGGCAAATATAGTAAAGCTGGAATCTGAAGTGAGTGATTTGTTGCAAGTGTCTCCCTTGCAGGTTTACAATGGCAGATAAAATGTATCACTGCTACCCCCCATTAGGCATGTGCGTGTACTGTCAAAGGAGATGCAAGCCTACAGGGGCCTCTGATTCTCTTGTAGTGCTGTTCTTTGATAAGTGGTTCACATGAAATCCACTGTCCACCTAGTAACCAGAAGGAGAGCAGAATACTCTTGCAAAGGCACAAGACTGATTTGAATATGGCTGGATCCAAACTGGGGTGGCATGGTGAGCAAAAGAAATGACGGATTAAACCCAGATCTGGGACGGGGTGAATGTTTGATTGGTTACGCATTCCATCAAATATTTGTGTGTTGGCTAAATTTGAATGCAGCCCTATCTTGACCAATGCAAAACCAACATATTGGAGCCAGCACACATTGTTTCTGGACACTGATGCATCAACAACATTGCTTGATCACGAAACAATGCATCACCTGCCAGAGCTAGACGTCCCCTCCTTGGATCAACCCATCCTCACTGAGCATCAACTCAACCAAGGTACTGTCAGTGGGTCTGCGTGACTCCTGTACCTGACCCATGTTCCATTATGGTCGGACTGACTGGATTTACCATGGTTCAGTGCAACCATATGGCCCCCGTTGGAGCTATAGGCTTTTAAACACTGCATTTTGATTTCATCTTTGAAAATTCATAACTTGACTTGTGTTTGTTGGATTTTTGTTGTTTTGGTCTTGTTTGACTCAGCTAAATATTGACTGTTGTCCTAAACATGCATGGAGCCCTTTTGTGGTGTTTTCACTGCTTATGTGTGTACAAAGTTTACACATTTCCTCTTTAGTTTAGCCTGACTGCTCTGTGCCAAGTACAGGTAGACTTTTCGTGTGTATGTTACTTGCCCTGACTATGATTGCGGTCCCTACTTGGACAGAGTGCAAACCTCTGCCAACTAGAGACCCAGGGCCAGATGTAGCAAAGGGTTTTACCCATTCTGTCCTTATGGGAAAATGTGTTCGTACATATGGCCCCCAATTTCTAACAGTGATGCACTTGGCATTGATGTATTATTTGCAGGTATTGGTGGTGATGTTGCCATCAGCTCGCAGCTTGCACTAATAGTTTTTTGGCTTTTAGGGTGGCCTTCACTCTGCTGCCTCACATCTAATCAGGAGCACTCAGAACTCTAGCAAACAAAGACCACCTATGCAGCAACAAAAAGCCTACCACTGTCAATGTATTCCATCCTCACGAGCCAACAAGATACCCAAGCGCATTGGATCCCCCTAGATCTCCATTTCCACTGTACAACTGCAAATCTGGCACAATGGAGCACGCCTGTTAATCAGGGTCACCTTGGAACTTGCACCCAAGAAAAAATCTACAAATCCAAAGCATTTCCACTGCTCTCACTCACCACCTACACACCTATCAGAGTGCATTGAACTTTGTGCTCACCAGATCACAACCAATCTTATACAATACTGCTCTCCAGCCAATTCTTTTTAGTAAGCTAACATCCTCCGCCCCCATGGAATTACCATCATCTCGTACGCAGACAACACCCAGCTCATCATCTCCCTCACCAGGAACCCTTCCACCGCCAATACAAACCTCCACGCCGGACTCCTCGACATCGCCAAATGGATGACAGCAAGCCACCTCAAACTCAACTCCAACAAAACAGAAATCATCATCTTTGGCACGAACAAGACAGTATGGAATGACTCCTGGTGTTCCACTACTCTAGGACCACCCCCAACACCCTCCACCCACGCACGCAACCTCAGCATCATCTTAGACTCATCTCTCTCCATGGCCCAGCAAATCAACACCATATTGTCCTGATGTTTCAACACCCTTCGCATGCTACGGAAGACCTTCCAATGGATTCCGTTAGAAACCATAAAAACAGTCACCCGTGCACTCATCAGCAGCAGACTGGACTACGGCAACACCCTCTATGCTAGTACCACAGCCAAGCTTCAGCAAAAACTCCAGCGAATCCAGAATGCAGTTGTACATCTCATCCTCAACCTCCCCCACCACGAACACATCTCCGCTCACCTCAGATCCCTTCACTGGCTGCCCATCAGCAAAAGGATCATCTTCAAAGTCCTTATCCATGCTCACAAATCCTTCCACAACACTGGACCAACCTACGTCAACAAACGAGTAAACCTCCACGCACCTACTCAACTTCTCCGCTCCGCTGACCTCGCCCTTGCCACAGTCCCACGCATCCAACGCACCACCTCCAGCGGAAGATCCTTCTCCCACCTCGCCTCCAAGGCCTGGAACTCCCTCCCCACCAACCTATGCAAGACCCAGGACCTCCTAACATTCAGAAAGCACCTCAAGACATGGCTTTTTGAGCAGTAAATGGCAACCCTTTACCCCACAACCCCCACACCACCTTGAGACCCTAACGGGTGAGTAGTGCGCTTAATAATTTTATTTGATTGATTGATTGAGTAAGCCACCTTGGACATATTTGTCTAATGTGAAATAGCCTTAGGGTGGACCATGAAACTTGCAAATTCCTATTTGGTCATGTTAGGTCCTTGATGGACCTGTGGCCAGAATCCCTGTCTCTCACACCCCTGATCTTGCACCACAGCTTGGCACATACTGAGCAAACAAAAATATGCATCCTACCCCCTTCTCACATTAACCTCTCCTCCATCTCACATGACTGGAAAATAAACTTACTATTCCACAGCACACTCAGCCATTCCATAAATCTCTTACAAATCCCACTCATCACCGATCAAACACACTATAGACACATGTCACCTTATGCTTATCAATGGCCACAGAGCAGTTCAGGCCTTTCTCTCTGAAGCAGAGTGCAGGTTGAGCATCCAAGATGTGGTCCTTTCACCTGTTGACAGGGGGCAATGTCCTGCTCACTTGTATCTTCCTGTCCTCTCTGAGATGCATCCTCCATGGGCAGAAGAATGTATGTCCATTCACCCTGACCCTCAGTGAAGTTACTGGACCGCACTAGTTTTACAGTTGGCATCAGCTTCACAGTCAAATGCGTCACGTTCAAGTTGATGAATAGGCTTGCTCCATCATTCATACTCAAAGGAACTGAAGACAGGTTTCTTCAAGCAACATCTCATCCTCATATATAGACTTGCCTAGTTACCAGACAAAACTGGAAGAATTCCCTCACCTGTATTGGTAATCCATGTATCCCCCAATTTGGAGCTTTTGATGCTGTTTTTGCCTGGTACTCCATTAGAAACTTTACATACACACCTACAAGGAATTATAGAATATACACATGACTTGTGGTGGGCTGCAACACTCCAGGCTCCAGAATCATCATTTGCCCATCTCTCCTTCCCAGCATTGGTTTAGTTGGCTCATTGTAATTTGTAGAGTACATCTTACCTTTACATTTACAAGAGCTTCTGCATCACGAATGTACAGGCACAAAAAGTTCAGAATGATATAGTACATTATAGTAAGATGTTAGCCCAAAGATAAACTATAAGCATCATGTAGGTGGTCATTACAACCCTGGCGGTCGGTGTTAAAGCAGCGGTAAAACCGCCAACAGGCGGAAAAAAAAATGGAATTGCGACCGTGGCGGAAACCGCCAACATTGACAGCCACTTTAACACTCCGACCGCCAAGGCGGTACAAACAAACACGGCGGCAGTAACCGCCAACAGACAGGCGGAAGACAATGTACCGGCCACATTATTACAAGCCACCAATCCGCCACCTTTTCCGGGGTGGATACACCGCGAACAGAAACACTGCGGAAACAGGACTTGGAAGTGAAAACGTTCACCTCTACACATCCCACGAGGAACCAGGACACCATGGAACCAGAACTTCAGATTCTTCCAGCCCTTATCTTCCTCATCCTCTATTAGGAGCTCAAACGCCAGCGGCAAAGACCACGGTGAGTACTGCACCTACGACACAGGGGAGGGGGGAGGGAAAAAACAGTGACACACACACGCAACACTCCCACTCCCACCCTCACCCACGACAACACACACACTCATACATCATGATACATCACAGTTACACCCCCAACCCCCCCAGAAGAATGCAAGGACAAAAGGAAATGAGTCAAATGATTGTAATATATAAAAAGACAGTAATGAAAAATATATACATATATTAAGATATTCACACTATAAACAAATATATACACCAAGGATCCAAGTCCAAGGTATTCTACTATCATAGTCCGTGGAGCACTGGGCCCAAAAGGCCTGGGTGAGGCCCACACTCAATACCCCAACAAGACGGAGAGAACACTGCTGGGGCATCAGATAGAAATAAAACAGGCACCTCAGGGGGAAGGAAGGAGGGGGCACCTCAGCCAGATGAGTGCACGACGCCAGATCCACGAGGAGGCTCCATGCCCACTGTTCAATCCTGGGGAGTGCAAAGCCACAGTCTCTCAAGTCTCTACAGTGGGTGGTTTGCCCACTGCTATATCCTGGGGAGTGCAAAGCCACAGTCTCTCAAGTCTCCCAAGTGGGTGGTTTGCTCACTGTTCAATCCTGGGGAGTGCAAAGCCACAGTCTCTCATGTCTCTACAGTGGGTGGTTTGCCCACAGTTCAATCCTGGGGAGTGTAAAGCCACAGTCTCTCAAGTCTCCCAAGTCGGTAGTTTGCCCACTCTTCAATCCTGGGGAGTACAAAGCCACAGTCTCTCAAGTGGATAACATTCTCCACTGGTTTCTGGAGGGGGCTTTGTGCCCAGAGTGCTTCATCCTGCCAAGGACTGAGGTAGTGGATGTGATACTCCACTGTTTCTGGAGGGGGCTTTGTGCCCAGAGTGCTTCATCCTGCCAAGGACCGTGTGAGTGGATGTGATACTCCACTGGTTCTGGAGGGGGCTTTGTGCCCAGAGTGCTTCATCCTTGGCAAGGACTGTGTGAGTGGATGCTTTTCTCCACTGGTTCTGGAGGGGGCTTTGTGCCCAGAGTGCTTCATCCTGCCAAGGACTGAGGTAGTGGATGCCTTTCTCCACTGGTTCTGGAGGGGGCTTTGTGCCCAGAGTGCTTCATCCTGCCTGTGGCGGCCTCAGTAGCGTCGGAATCACTGGCGCTCACTGGCCTGCGGTGCTGCTGGTGGTGGTGTCCTGGGCAGCGGGGCTGGTGGCAGCTGTGTCCTGGGCAGCGGTTCTGCTGGCAGCGGTGTCCTGGGCAGCAGTGCTGCTGGCGGCGGTGTCCTGGGCGGCGGTGCTGCTGGCGGCGGTGTCCTGGGCAGCGGTTCTGCTGGCAGCAGTGTCCTGGGCAGCGATTCTGCTGGTGGCGGTGTCCTGGGCAGCGGGACTGGTGGCGGTCTTGTCCACTGTGCAGATCTTCCCAGACTTGCTGGTTTTACTGTGCCCCTTCCCCACCTTGGATGGTGGCGCAGCTGTCTCCACACCCCCGACTGTACGGTGGCTGATTTCTTTCCCCTCTCCTCGGGGCACTGGCCAACTTTTTATGCTTTACAGTTGGGGGACTGTCCGTGCTCTGGCTCCTTGCCACACTGGCTGCCCTGCTGCCTGGCGCACTCCAGAAGTTGGTTACTACTGGCACCACTGGTCCCGCAGATGTTGTGGCTGAGGTGCTGGGTTGGGACCTGGAGAGTCGGGCCCTAGAAGGCTGAAGGGGTGGGGGAGGTGAGGGAAAGAGGTCAAGGTTGGACAGGAAAGGTTTCTTAGGAACACTGGGATGGGTAGATGGAGGGGGTTTGGGAGTGGAGGAAGAGATAGTAGTTGTAGGAGGTGTACGTTTGGTGACTTTGGGTGAAGGTGCATGGGCTGGAGGCTGTCGTGAGGTGGATGGCTGTTGGGTGGGTGTGTGGCTGCGTTTGTGTACCTTGGGAGGTGGCCTCACAGACACACTGGGAGAGGACACAGGGGACGTGTGAATGGTAGTGGGGGTGGTGACTGCACGTGAGCGGGGTGTGCTGGTGATGGACGTAGTGGCTGAGGATGTAGTGCATGCAGGTGTGAGTGGAGACGAGACAGGGAGGGAGGAGGGAGACGAGGAGGAGGGGGACACAGTGGAGGCAGTGGTTGTTGGTGTGTCTGCATGTGTGTGATGCTTGCGTGAGTGCCTGTGGGATGTGTGGTGCTTATGTATGCCAGAGCTTCCCTTGTGTGTTGAGGTGTGTGCATGCTGGTCTGATGGTGTGCTTGGGATAGGCTGAGGTACAGGGGTTTGGGTCTGGGTGGAGGAAGTTGGAGGGGGGAGGCCCATTGTTGTCCCTCCTGGTGTTCACGAGTTCCTTCAGCACCCCTACAATGGTGCCCAGGGTGGAATTGATGGATTTTAGTTCCTCCCTGAAGCCCAGATACTGTTCCTCCTGCAGCCGCTGGGTCTCCTGAAACTTGGCCAGGAGTGAAGGAGTAATTTTAGGTTTCCTAATGGTCGTTTTCGTAGTACCTCCTGTCTCTCTATTATTTTCAGCAGGTAAGGTTTTATTACTTTAAAAAGGTGCCCCCCTTACAAGATGCCGAAATTGATACTAAATTGGGGGGCTTACCTTTATTAGCGCTTTTGCTCTTAAACCCAATGTTTACCTGAGAGTTAGACGTGGCTGGCAGGGGGCCCAACTGCTTAAATCCGGGCCTGGAGAAGGGTAATTTCTGCCCCTGCTGCCGTGTCCTGGTCCCAGGTATTGATGAGCACCTGGGGGTCACACAGATTTGTCCCCCCCGGAGGACCTGGCTGATCCTGAAGGAATCCTTAATGGTAAAGGGCTCTGATTGTAGCCCTCTCCCCAGCTCCTGCTTCACCCAGGGAAATGCTGGTGAAGAGCCTGTGCTGGCTCTGCCCCACCCACCCTGGTAATGTATCCTGGCCGGCGCCCCTCTACATCGGCGGATAGACCTGGCTACCAGATAGCAGCATGGTGGAGATGAGGGGAAGAGGCGTTGCGCTGCCTCAACCTGCCCAGAGGGATCCCCTAGCCATGGGGCACTCATCCGGCGCGTGTGTTTCCAGTGTGTTCTTGGACGGGTCTCTGAAGATGCGAGAGACCACAAGGAGCCGCACAGGGGAGGTGAGAGGGCTTCTGATGCGGGCTGCAGGAAGGCTGGGACTTGGGGCCAGCGGAACTAGCTGACCGCCATGTTCCCATCGTGCATCCTCTCAATAATCCACATACTTCGCCCAGCTTTGCCATCTTGTATTGCTGTAAATAACAGCTATTACCCTAATCCAACTCACTGAAGCTCAAAAGGTACAGAACTTGGAACACTAAGAGTAAGGTCAGTTCTGTGTGCCTTGAAACAGTGACTTGTGGTTTACTTTTAGATGTCAAGAGCCATCACTAAATATTATTTGCTATATAACCAGCCAGTTAAGAACCTATGCGAAGTGGGAAAGTGGAACGTGTGTCTCCCTGTTGAAGTACAGTGGCGCCTGGTGGATCCTAAAGATGGGAAGGCAGAATGTACCAATCTAAGTACAGCACGCGAACAAGCACAGTGAGCGAGCGCTAAATAGAAGAGGAGGGAGTGCTGGGGTGTGCAGAGTGTGGTACGTTCATGAAAACATTAGTTTAAATATGCAGTGTGCAGCATAAAATTCTAACTAAAGAAAAAGGTTTCAAATGGTGCATTTTAGGGCCAAAATATTCCTCAAGAATAATACCCAATTTGTATTTTTCCAAAATGGCCTACAAGCCCCAAGTCAAGCCCAGGCTGAGCCAAAAAGCACCCGGGGCGTTTCCTACCTATAAAGCCTCCCTGCAGATAAACATTCAGAGGGCAAATGTAGCAGTTGAGCTGGTGTGTCAATCAGTGACTTGCAGAAAAGAAGCAAAGAAGCAGGCTCTCAAGCCTGCAGTTTTCTCTGGAAACATGGTGTATATATATGGTCAGAGATTCTTCTATGCAGGCAGGGACATGAGTGTTAAAGAGGCCAGGCTGCATAAGCAGGAAACAGCTAGTGAAGGTGGCAGTGAGGATGACGCATGGGGAGATTGTAGTCGGAGGATGGTACCGTGTTAATTTCTCCTTCAGGTAGTCTGGAGGCCTGTAAAAGCGAGGCCTCACCAGGACTGGGCATCAGTCACATTCACTAACATTGAACTCGGTCTCTCAGGTTGTAACCTGCCTCTGGGCCGAGTGAGAGGAGTACAGGCATGCAAGTGCCTGGCTCAGAAGGCTCGTAGCTGGTGTCACACGTGATGCCAGGCACATCATGCTGTCCACTCTGGTTTCCTGTACTAGGGATATAACCCAATAAATGAGACACTCACGAGCATGAAAGTTTCAAACACACGCACTTCTCAATCTCAGAAAACTTCATAACCCAGAAATGGAGACTACAGGCATCGGGCCCTAACTCAATTTGTCCAACCAAAAACACATTAGCAGTTGGTGCAGGAGGAGCCTGCACTTTGGTTGCTGTTGATCAATCCATGTAATCTTGCATTGGCCTCATTCGCCAATCATGCCACAGCTCTTTAACTGAATAGTGCTCTGGCCGCCTGCTGACGCGGCCCCGGGCCATAGTTGATAGCGCCCAAACATAAACATATCCTGTGTCACTTAGATCTCTCACTCCCACCAGTCTGACATCACACCTCAGCCTTGTGCCTTTAGGGTGAGTACTTTGTCGCCTGGCACATGTGCAGTACCACCCTCCACCATGAAAAATACTGTCCCAAGCAATTTAACGACTTAGCAGCCTGCTCTTTCGTTTGAGCTGCTTACGCTGCTCAGGGTGTTTCTTCTCCCTCTACTATGCTGGTAGGGCAACGCCCCTTTCACCCTTGAATACCAGCCATCCCTCCAGAAATGTAGTTGGGTTTCCTTCAGTGGACTGTGAATGAAATTGAGTTTCCCACTATTTTGCTTTTGTTCAAAGACAGAGCCTATCCCAAGGCTACATGCCAAGGAACATAGAGAAGGCATCCAAAGTGAAGTCCACCATACAGTCAACCGCGACTGTCATTTGCCGCATGACAGGCTAATGGTGATAATTTGAGCCAGCTGATTATAGTTCAGGGGCACAGGCTCTTTTTGTTTATGCCTCTGAAATGGTAACAGTCTAATGATCTTGCTAGAGATGTCACAATGTTAGCTGGCGTGAATACATCCATTACTTTAGACTTAAATCTTCTCTTGGTTAAAGTGTTTTCTTCTGTGATACAGTAGAACAGTGCGCATGCTGCATTGTCCAGGCCTTTGCCTAGCAACTTGGGGTCATTGCCTTAGAGGGCATGGAGTTGGTCAGCAGGTAATAGACATAGCGTGTGCTTCTGGTTTTCAAAGCAGGGAAGATGGACACTCATGTTTTGACTAGGTCCTGGCTTCCAGACAGCTCTGGACCTGTAGTTCATATAGAGTTCTGTAGAAGGAGAAGTGCCAGGTCTCAGCCTAGATTCTCCAGAAGAGTTGTGCTGTAAACTTCCCTAAAGGAAATGAGTTAGACTGATGAGTTTGAGATTGAAAACCTTACCAGGATATAGAGCATGGGGAGCAACCCCGTAGGCAAGGGTCGCTCCCCGGGGGGGGGGGCAAATTTATTTTAGGCCATTTCTGCTCCCTCTGGGGGCAGATCGGACTATTGTTATTAGGCCGATAGAAACCTCTAGGCGCCAGGGCTAATTTTTTGTTTGTTTTTTTAGAGATGGGGAGCAACCCATTAGGCAAGGGTCACTCCCCTTGGGGGCAAATTGTATTTAGACTATTTCTGCCCCCCCCCCCCCCTTGGGGGCAAATCGGCCGATTTTAGGTCAATCTGCCCCCAAGGGGGGCAGAAACCTCTTGGCACCTGGGATCTTTTTTTTGCGCCGTCACGCAAGGGGAGCAACACCATAGGCAAGGGTCGCTCCCCAGGGAGTTTGGGGGGGCAAATTTATTTTAGGCCATTTCTGCCCCCCTGGGGACGGCTGAGCTAGAGGCCAAAATCTACAGGTAGCCACTTTAAAAAACGCCAACTCTATTTTCTGTGAAAAATTTTGATGTGCTCACGTTGTGTTTTGGGCCATTTCCTTTCGTGGGCGCTAGGCCCACCCACACAAGTGAGGTACCATTTTTATCGGGAGACTTGGGGCAATGCTGGGTGGAAGGACATTTGTGGCTCCTCTCAGATTCCAGAACTTTCTGTCACCAAAATGAGAGGAAAAAGTGTTTTCTTGGCCGAATTTTGAGGTTTGCAAAGGATTCTGGGTAACACAACCTGGTCAGAGCCCCACAAGTCACCCCATCTGAGATTCCCCTAGGTGTCTAGTTTTCAAAAATGTGCTGGTTTGCTAGGTTTCTCCAGGTGCCGGCTGAACTAGAGGCCAAAATCCACAGGTAGGCACTGTTTTCTGTGAAAAAATTTGATGTGTCCATGTTGTGTTTTGGGCCATTTCCTTTCATGGCTGCTGGGCCTACACACACAAGTGAGGTACCATTTTTATCAGGAGACCTGGGGGAACGCTGGGTAGAAGGAAATTTGTGGCTCCTCTCAGATTCCAGGACTTTCTGTCACCGAAATGTGAGGAAAATGTGTTTTTTTAGCCAAATTTTGAGGTTTGCAAAGGATTCTGTGTAACAGAACCTGGTCAGAGCCCCACAAGTCACCCCATTGTGGATTCCCCTAGGTCTTTAGTTTTCAAAAATGCACAGGTTTAGTAGGTTTCCCTAGGTGCCGGCTGAGCTAGAGGCCAAAATCTACAGGTAGGCACTTTGCAAAAAACACCTCTGTTTTCTGTCAAAAAATGGGATGTGACCACGTTGTGTTTAGGGCCATTTCCTTTCGTGGGCGCTAGGCCTACCCACACAAGTGAGGTACCATTTTTATCGGGAGACTTGGGGGAACGCTGGGGGGAAGGAAATTTGTGGCTCCTCTCAGATTCCAGATCTTTCTGTCACCGAAATGTGAGGAAAATGTGTTTTTTTAGCTATATTTTGAGGTTTGCAAAGGATTCTGGGTAACAGAACCTGGTCAGAGCCCCACAAGTCACCTCATCTTGGATTCCCCTATGTCTCTAGTTTTAAAAAATGCACAGGTTTGGGAGGCTTCCCTAGGCGCCGGCTGAGCTAGGGGCCAAAATCTACAGGTAGGCACTTTGCAAAAAACACCTCTGTTTTCTGTCAAAAAATGGGATGTGTCCACGTTGTGTTTTGGGCCATTTCCTTTCGTGGGCGCTAGGCCTACCCACACAAGTGAGGTACCTTTTTTATCGGGAGACCTGGGGGAACACTGACTGGAAGGAAATTTGTGGCTCCTCTCAGATTCCAGAACTTTCTGTCACCGAAATGTGAGGAAAATGTGTTTTTTTAGCCACATTTTAAGGTTTGCAAAGGATTCTGGGTAACAGAACCTGGTCAGAGCCCCACAAGTCACCCCATCTTGGATTCCCCTAGGTCTCTAGTTTTCAAAAATGCACAGGTGTGGTATGTTTCTCTAGGTGCCAGACTGAGCTAGGGGCCAAAATCTACAGGTAGGCACTTTGCAAAAAACACCTCCGTTTTCTGTCAAAAAATGGGATGTGTCCACGTTGTGTTTTGGGCCATTTCCTTTCGTGGACGCTAGGCCTACCCACACAAGTGAGGAACCATTTTTATCGGGAGACTTGGGGGAACGCTGGGTGGAAGGAAATTTGTGGCTCCTCTCAGATTCCAGAACTTTCTGTCACCGAAATGTGAGGAAAATGTGTTTTTTAGCCAAATTTTGAGGTTTGCAAAGGATTTTGGGTAACAGAACCTGGTCAGAGCCCCACAAGTCATCCCATCTTGGATTCCCCTAGGTTTCTAGTTTTCAAAAATGCACAGGTTTGGTAGGTTTCCCTAGGTGCCGGCTGAGCTAGAGGCCATAATCCACAGGTAGGCACTGTTTTCTGTGAAAAAATGTGATGTGTCCATGTTGTGTTTTGGGCCATTTCCTTTCGTGGGCGCTAGGCCTAACCACACAAGTGAGGTACCATTTTTATCGGGAGACTTGGGGGACCGCTGGGTGGAAGTAAATTTGGGGCTACTCTCAGATTCCAGAACTTTCTGTCACCAAAATGTGAGGAAAATGTGTTTTTTAGACAAATATTGAGGTTTGCAAAGGATTCTGGGTAACAGAACCTGGTCAGAGCCCCACAAGTCATCCCATCTTGGATTCCCCTAGGTCTCTAGTTTTCAAAAATGCACAGGTTTGGTAGGTTTCCCTATGTGCCGGCTGAGCTACGGGCCAAAATCTACAGGTAGGCACTTTTCAAAAAACACCTCTGTTTTCTGTCAAAAAATGGGATGTGTCCACGTTGTGTTTTGGGGTATTTCCTGTCGCTGGCGCTAGGCCTACCCCCACAAGTGAGGTATCATTTTTATCGGGAGACTTGGGGGACTATAGAATAGCTAAACAAGTGTTATTGCCCCTTGTCTTTCTCTACATTTTTTCCTTCCAAATATAAGAGAGTGTTTAAAAAAGACGTCTATTTGAGAAATGCCCTGTAATTCACACGCTAGTATGGGCGCCCCGGAATTCAGAGATGTGCAAGTAACCACTGCTCCTCAACACCTTATCTTGTGCCCATTTTGGAAATACAAAGGTTTTCTTGATAGCTGTTTTCTACTCTTTATACTTCAGCAAATTAATTGCTGTATACCTGGTATAGAATGAAAACCCACTGCAGGGTGCAGGTCATTTATTGGCTCTGGGTACCTAGAGTTCTCGATGAACTTACAAGCCCTATATATCCCCGCAACCAGATGAGTCCAGCAGACGTAACTGTATATTGCTTCCAAAAATCTGACATTGCAGGATAAAGTTACAGAGTAAAACGTAGAGAAAAATTGCAGTTATTTTCACCTCAATTTCAATATTTTATTTTTTCAGTTGTTATTTTCTGTAGGAAACCCTTGTTGGATCTACACGAATTACCCCTTGCTGAATTCAGAATTTTGTCTACTTTTCAGAAATGTTTCTGGGATCCAGCATTGGTTTCACACCCATTTCTGTCACTGACTGGAAGGAGGCTGAAAGCACAAAAAATCGTAAAAATGGGGTATGTCCCATTAAAATGCCAAAATTGTGTTGAAAAATTGGGTTTTCTGATTCAAGTTTGCCTGTTCCTGAAAGCTGGGAAGCTGGTGATTTTAGCACCGCAAACCCTTTGTTGATGCCATTTTCAGGGAAACAACCACATGCCTTCTTCTGCAGCCCCTTTTTCCCATTTTTTTGGCCTCCTTCTGGGGAACCCACAAAGCCTGGGTACCTCTTGAATCCCTAGAATGTTGGAAAAAAAGGACACAAATTTGGCATGGGTAGCTTATGTGAACAAAAAGTTATGAGGGCCTAAGCGCAAACTGCCCCAAATAGCCAAAAAAAGGCTCAGCACAGGAGGGGGAAAAGGCCTGGCAGCGAAGGGGTTAAATGAGAAGCTTTCAGCCGGGCGGTAGTGACATACTCTGGCGTTCCTGAGATCTGATTTGCCAAAAAGGAAGGGGACCAGTCCCGGAGAGAGTGCGTTGCTGGCTATTGAGACACCGAAAAAGTTGCTACAGTGACCGTGGTCGCCATTTTAGTAGGAGTGGGTGCTGGTAAACTCCACCACACAGCAGCTGGAGTAGTTTTTGTCACACTCTAAACAGAGCATGAAGTGGCAAAGCTCTGCTGGCAGAGCAGAGTTTACTTCTCACCCCTAATATTAAACCCATTTTTATTGCATTTGTAAATCCCCTCCTATTTAATTTGTCAATAGATAAAAATGTAAAGCCCTTCTCTATGCTGTTTGCGCTGGAGTTCTCAATGTAAAACACCTTCCTGTTGATAGTGATAGGGAGTTCATCATATAGAAATGCTCTCTGTTGCATCAGTCAGAGTTCACTTTGTAGTATTTGGTCCTATTGTATTTGTCAGAGGGTTTGTAGGTAAAGCCTCTTTCCATAGAGCTTTTCATAGGGTTTACAATGTAAAAGCCCTTTCTGTTACATTTCTCACAGAAGTCAACATGTAAAAGCTCTTCCAGTTGAAATTGTCCAGATTGACAAACCCGTTATAACAGCCTTTGTGACAGACCTCACAATTCCTTTCTATTTTATGTATCAGAAAGTTCAAAGTGCAAGACCCCTTTCTATTGCATTTAAGAAATCTGGTTCAGGATGTCCAGGGTAGCCAGTAGTCAATAAGGATCTTTCTCCTTTGGTGCCCTGTAATCTCCACACCTCAGTCTCTCAAACCAGGACCAAGTACCCCTTCTAGCATTTTCATTTGAAGATAATAAAACAAAGCAATCCAAGGCTGACCCAAGAAGGTGATGTGGGCTAGAAAAACAAACCTAAGTGAGGCACCAAAATATCAGTAATTCAGTATCCAGCCAATGCCTCTTACAAAGGAATAGTACTGAAATGAACACACTATACTATGCACAAAATTGTAAATAGTTACTGGATTTCAAGTGGAACTGCGAACTGGTTAGAGCCATAGCCCCTGCAACCCCTCCTAAAAGGGCCTTGAAGAATCACATGGCACAAATTAAGTACTTCAAATAAATTAAAAAGCAACCCAGCACATCTAGGTGGGCATTACAACCCTGGCGGACGGTGTTAAAGCGGCGGTAGGACCGCCAACAGGCTGGCGGTAACATTTTTGCAATTACGACCGTGGCGGAAACCGCCAACAAAGACAGCCACTTTAACACTCCGACCGCCACGGCGATCCAAACAAACAGCGCGGCGGTCACCGCAAACAGACAGGTGGAGGGCAATGTACCGCCCACAGCACCACAACCTACAAATCCGCCACCTTTTCCGGGGCGGATTCACCGCGGATAAAAACGCGGCAGAAACAGGATTCCGAAGGGAAAACGTTTACCTCTACACACCCCACGAGGAATGAGGACACAATGGATCCTGAACTCCAAATTCTCCCCGTGATAGTCTTCCTGCTCCTCTACCAGGAGCACGAACGCCGGCGGCGAAGACCATGGTGAGTACTGCACCTACGACACAGGGGTGGGGGGGGGCAAAAAACAGGAACACACACACGCAACACCCCCACCCTCACCCACCTCAACACACACACTAATACATATTGATACATTACAGTTACACCCCCCAACCTCCCCAGAAGAATGTAAAGACAATAGAAAATGAGTGTAACCTTTGTAATATATTAAAAGCAAGTATGCAAAAATATATATATATATACACCATTAACAAAGTATACACCAAGCATAGTAGTCCAGGTAGTGCTCCAATTAAGTCCGTGGAACACTGGGCCCACACGGTATGGGCGAGGCCCACACAAGATCCCCGACCATGACGGAGAGAACACTGCAGGGGCATCAGATAGCAACAAAAGAGGCACTGCAGGGAGAGGGAAAGGGGGGGCAACTCAGCCGCTTGAGTGCACAATGCCAAATCCACGAGGGACCCACATGCCCACTGTGCCATCCTGGGGAGTGCAAAGCCACAGTCTCTCAAGTCTATACAGTGGGTGGGTTGCCCACTGTTCCATCCTGGGGAGTGCAAAGCCACAGTCTCTCAAGTGGATAACAGTCTCCACTGATTCTGGAAGGGGCTTGGTGCCCAGAGTGCTTCATCCTGCTAAGGACAGAGGTAGTGGATGGATCTCTCCACTGGTTCTGGAGGGGGCATGGTGCCCAGAGTGCTTCATCCTGCTAAGGACAGAGGTAGTGGATGGATCTCTCCACTGGTTCTGGAGGGGGCATGGTGCCCAGAGTGCTTCATCCTGCTAAGGACAGAGGTAGTTGATGGATCTCTCCACTGGTTCTGGAGGAGGCATGGTGCCCAGAGTGCTTCATCCTGCCTGTGACGGACTCAGTAGTGTCAGTGCCCTTGGCGCTCATGGGCCAGCGGTGCTTGAGACGGCGGTGCCCTGTTCAGCGGTGCTTGAGACGGCGGTGCCCAGTTAAGCGGTGCTTGAGACGGCGGTGCCCTGTTCAGCGGTGCTTGAGATGCTGGTGCTCAGTTAAGCGGTGCTTGAGACGCTGGTGCACTGTTCAGCGGTGCTTGAGACTGCGGTGCCCAGTTAAGCGGTGCTTGAGACGGTGGTGCCCTGTTCAGCGGTGCTTGAGACGGCAGCTGTAGGAAAGTACCATCTTGCCTGGCATGTTACCCCCATTTTTCACTGTATATATGTTGTTTTAGTTGTACGTGTCACGGGGACCCTGCCAGTCAGGGCCCAGTGCTCATAAGTGTGCCCTGAATGTGTTACCTGTGTTATGACTAACTGCCTCACTGAGGCTCTGCTATCCAGAACCTCAGTGGTTATGCTCTCTCATTTCTTTCCAAATTGTCACTAACAGGCTAGTGACCAATTTCACCAATTTACATTGGCATACTGGAACACCCTTAAAATTCCCTAGTATATGGTACTGAGGTACCCAGGGTATTGGGGTTCCAGGAGATCCCTATGGGCTGCAGCATTTCTTTTGCCACCCATAGGGAGCTCTGACAATTCTTACACAGGCCTGCCACTGCAGCCTGAGTGAAATAACGTCCACGTTATTTCACAGCCATTTACCACTGCACTTAAGTAACTTCTAAGTCACCTATATGTCTAACCTTTACCTGGTAAAGGTTGGGTGCTAAGTTACTTAGTGTGTGGGCACCCTGGCACTAGCCAAGGTGCCCCCACATGGTTCAGGGCAAATTCCCCAGACTTTGTGAGTGCGGGGACACCATTACACGCGTGCACTACACATAGGTCACTACCTATGAGTAGCTTCACAATGGTAACTCCGAATATGGCCATGTAACATGTCTATGATCATGGAATTGCCCCCTCTATACCATCCTGGCATTGTTGGCACAATCCCATGATCCCACGGGTCTCTAGCACAGACCCGGGTACTGCCAAACTGCCTTTTCAGCTGGTTTCACTGCAGCTGCTGCTGCTGCCAACCCCTCAGACAGGTTTCTGCCCTCCTGGGGTCCAGCCAGGCTTGGCCCAGGAAGGCAGAACAAAGGACTTCCTCAGAGAGAGGGTGTTACACCCTCTCCCTTTGGAAAAAGGTCTTAAGGCAGGGGAGGAGTAGCCTCCCCCAGCCTCTGGAAATGCTTTCATGGGCACAGATGGTGCCCATTTCTGCATAAGCCAGTCTACACCAGTTCAGGGACCCCTCAGCCCTGCTCTGGCGCGAAACTGGACAAAGGAAAGGGGAGTGACCACTCCCCTGACCTGCACCTCCCCTGGGAGGTGCCCAGAGCTCCTCCAGTGTGCTCCAGACCTCTGCCATCTTGGAAACAGAGGTGCTGCTGGCACACTGGACTGGTCTGAGTGGTCTGAGTGGCCAGGGCCAGCAGGTGACGTCAGAGACTCCTTCTGATAGGCTCCTTCAGGTGTTGCTAGCCTATCCTCTCTCCTAAGTAGCCAAACCCTCTTTTCTGGTTATTTAGGGTTTCTGCTTTGGGGAATTCCTTAGATAACGAATGCAAGAGCTCATCAGAGTTCCTCTGCATCTCTCTCTTCACCTTCTGCCAAGGAATTGACTGCTGACCGCGCTGGAAGCCTGCAAAACTGCAACAAAGTAGCAAAGACGACTACTGCAACACTGTAACGCTGATCCTGCCGCCTTCTCAACTGTTTTCCTGGTGGTGCATACTGTGGGGGTAGTCTGCCTCCTCTCTGCACTAGAAGCTCCGAAGAAATCTCCCGTGGGTCGACGGAATCGTCCCCCTGCAACCGCAGGCACCAAAGAACTGCATCACCGGTCCTCTGGGTCTCCTCTCAGCATGACGAGCGAGGTCCCTTGAACTCAGAAACTCTGTCCAAGTGACTCCCACAGTCCAGTGACTCTTCAGTCCAAGATTGGTGGAGGTAAGTCCTTGCCTCCCCATGCCAGACTGCATTGCTGGGAACCGCGTGTTTTGCAGCTACTCCGGCTCCTGTGCACTTTTCCAGGATTTCCTTTGTGCACAGCCAAGCCTGGGTCCACGGCTCTCTAACCTGCATTGCACGACCTCCTGAGTTGTCCTCCTGCGGCGTGGGACTCTCTTGTGCAACTTCGGGTGGGTACCATTTCACTCCACTTCGTAGTGCCTGTTCTGGCACTTCTCTGGGTGCTGCTTGCTTCTGAGAGGGCTTCTTGTCTTGCTGGACGCCCCCTCTGTCCCCTCACGTAATTAGTGACATCCTGATCCCTCCTGAGCCACAGCAGCATCCAAAAACCCTAACCGTGATCTTTACAGCTAGCAAGGCTTGTTTATGGTCTTTCTGCAGGAAAACACTTCTGCACGACTCTCCACTGCGTGGGACATCCACCCTCCAAAGGGGAAGTTTCTAGCCCTTGTCGTTCTTGCAGAATCCTCAGCTTCTACTGTCCAGTAGCAGCTTCTTTGCACCCACAGCTGGCATTTCCTGGGCATCTGCCCACTCCCGACTTGATCATGACTTTTGGACTTGGTCCCTTGTTCCACAGGTACTCTCGTCTGGAAATCCATCGTTGTTGCATTGCTGGTGTTGGTCTTTCCTGCAGAATTCCCCTATCACGACTTCTGTGCTCTTTGGGGAACTTTAGTGCACTTTGCACTCACTTTACAGGGTCTTGGGGTGGGCTATTTTTCTAACCCTCACTGTTTTCTTACAGTCCCAGCGACCCTCTACAAGGTAACATAGGTTTGGGGTCTATTCGTGGTTCGCATTCCACTTTTGGAGTATATGGTTTGTGTTGCCCCTATCCCTATGTGTCCCCATTGCATCCTATTGTAACTATACATTGTTTGAACTGTTTTCTATTGCTATTACTCCATATTTTGGTATTGTGTACATATATCTTGTGTATATTTGCTATCCTCATACTGAGGGTACTCACTGAGATACTTTGGCATATTGTCATAAAAATAAAGTACCTTTATTTTTAGTATATCTGTGTATTGTGTTTTCTTATGATATTGTGCAAGTGACACTAGTGGTACTGTAGGAGCTTCACTCATCTCCTAGTTCAGCCTAAGCTGCTCTGCTAAGCTACCATTATCTATCAGCCTAAGCTGCTAGACACCCTATACACTAATAAGGGATACCTGGGCCTGGTGCAAGGTGTAAGTACCCCTTGGTACTCACTACAAGCCAGTCCAGCCTCCTATATTGGTTGTGCAGCGGTGGGATAAGTACTTTGCAACTACTTACCACTTTTGTCACTGTACTTTTCATAAGAGAAAGATATACAAAACAAGTTCAGTGTATGTACACCTAACCAAAAAGTTTTGTTTTTCTCCTTTCACTTCTTTGCTAAGTGCTGAAAAGTACCTCTAAACTTTCTAAAAAGTTCTTAAAACGTTTAAAAAGTTTTTTTTTTCTGTCTTTCAAAAAGTTCTGAAAAACTTTTTTTCTCACTTTTTCTATCCCTTAAACACTTTCTAAAATGTCTGGCACAGGCCAAACTGTTGATCTGTCCAAACTTGCTTATGATCACCTTAGCTGTAAAGGAGCAAGGAGTCTCTGCATAGAAAGAGGTTTAAGTGTAGGGAAGAATCCCCCTAGAGAACTGTTGGTTAATATGCTTGTTGAACAAGATAAGGCCAGAGGTGGCACTTCTGTTGAAAAATTAGCTGATGGTTCCCAATCTGACCCTGGGGCACCCCTGGCAAAAGATTTAGAAGGGAAACTTCGTAGCCTGCCCATTAGCAGACAACCTAGCATAGTTGGTACTGATGTAGAGTCACATCACAGTAATAGTGTTGCCTCACATCACAGTAAGAGTATTCCTTCTCATCATAGTAGAAGTGCTGTTTCTGTTAGCCAGGTTGTTAGAGTGCCATCTGTTAGGGACAGGTCTCCTTCTGTTCATTCTCACCATACTTCTGTTTCTAGGCATGTCCCTCCCACCCACCCTGATGACAGAGTGTTAGAAAGGGAACTCAATAGATTGAGAGTGGAGGAATCCAGGCTGAAGCTCAAGAAGCAACAGCTGGATTTAGATAGGCAGTCCTTAGAGATAGAAAGAGAAAGACAGAAAATTAGGTTAGAAACCCATGGTGGCAGCAGCAGTATTCCCCATAGTCATCCTGCAAGAGAGCATGATTCAAGGAATCTGCACAAGATAGTTCCCCCTTATAAGGAGGGGGATGACATTAACAAGTGGTTTGCTGCACTTGAGAGGGCCTGTGTTGTACAGGATGTCCCTCAAATGCAGTGGGCTGCTATCCTATGGCTATCATTTAGTGGAAAGGGTAGGGATAGGCTCCTTACTGTGAAAGAAAGTGATGCCAATAATTTTGCAGTTCTTAAGAATGCACTCCTGGATGGTTATCGCTTAACCACTGAACAGTACAGGATGAAGTTCAGAGAAACCAAAAAGGAGTCTTCACAAGACTGGGTAGACTTTGTTGACCATTCAGTGAAGGCCTTGGAGGGGTGGTTACATGGCAGTAAAGTTACTGATTATCAAAGCCAGTATAACTTAATCCTGAGAGAGCATATTCTTGATAATTGTGTGTCTGATTTGTTGCACCAGTACCTGGTGGACTCTGATCTGACCTCTCCCCAAGAATTGGGAAAGAAGGCAGACAAATGGGTCAGAACAAGGGTGAACAGAAAAGTTCATACAGGGGGTGACAAAGATGGCAAGAAGAAGGATGGTAAGTCTTCTGACAAGGGTGGTGGAAAATCTAAAAATGAGTCTTCATCAGGACCACAAAAACACTCTGGTGGGGGTGGTGGGCCCAAATCCTCTTCAAATCAAAACAAAGAAAAGAAACCATGGTGCTATTTATGTAAAATAAAAGGCCATTGGACAACAGATTCTGTTGTCCAAAGAAAAGCACCAAGCCTCCTACCACTACAACCCCTGCTGCTACACCTAGTGCCCCTAGTAATAGCAGTGGTGGTGGGAGCAAACCTACTAATAGCCAATCCAAGGGAGTAGCTGGGCTTACTTTTGGTAACTTAGTTGGGGTTGGTCTGATTAGGGAAACCACAGAGGCTGTGTTAGTCTCTGAGAGGGCTATTGATTTAGCCACCTTGGTTGCTTGTCCCCTTAACATGGATAAGTACAAGCAACTACCCCTAATAAATGGTGTTGAGGTTCAGGCCTACAGGGACACAGGTGCCAGTGTTACAATGGTAATAGAGAAACTGGTCCACCCTGAACAACACCTACTTGGTCACCAGTACCAAGTAACCGATGCTCATAACAACACCCTTAGCCACCCCATGGCTGTTGTGAATCTCAACTGGGGGGGGGAGTTACTGGCCCAAAGAAAGTTGTGGTTGCCTCAGATTTACCTGTAGACTGTCTATTAGGGAATGATTTAGAGACATCAGCTTGGGCAGAAGTGGAATTGGAGGCTCATGCAGCAATGCTGGGCATTCCAGGGCATATTTTTGCTTTGACCAGGGCTCAGGCCAAAAAGCAAAAAGGACAGGGTGGCTTGGATCCTGGAAGAATGGACCAAGTCCTCCCTAAAGCTAGGGTTAGTAAAGGTAAAACACTACCTACTATCCCTCCCTCTACAGTGGATTCTAATTCTGAGGAAGAAGAATTTCCACCCTGTGCAGAACCTACGCCAGAGGAGCTGGAAGCAGACACTGCTGAGCTTTTGGGTGAAGAGGGGCCTGCCAGGGAGGAGCTGAGTGTGGCACAGCATACCTGTCCCACACTAGAGGGTCTAAGGCAGCAAGCTGTCAATCAAGCAAATGGGGATGTCAGTGACTCTCACAGTGTTTACTGGGAGGACAACCTCTTGTACACTGAAGCAAGGGATCCAAAACCTGGAGCTGCCAGGAGATTGGTGATTCCTCAGGAGTACAGAAAGTTCCTCCTAACTCTAGCCCACGACATTCACTTAGCTGGACATTTGGGGCAAATGAAAACTTGGAACAGGCTTGTTCCCTTGTTTCATTGGCCTAGAATGTCAGAGGACACAAAGGAATTTTGTAAGTCCTGTGAAACCTGTCAAGCCAGTGGCAAGACAGGTGGCACTCCAAAGGCACCCCGTATTCCACTGCCTATGGTTGGGGTTCCCTTTGAAAGGGTAGGGGTTGACATAGTTGGGCCCCTTGACCCTCCTACTGCTTCAGGCAATAGGTCTATCTTGGTGGTAGTGGACCATGCCACCAGATACCCTGAAGCTATTCCTCTAAGGACCACTACAGCTCCTGCAGTGGCAAAGGCCCTCCTGGGAATCTTTTCCAGGGTGGGCTTCCCAAAAGAGGTGGTATCAGACAGGGGAAGCAATTTCATGTCTGCTTACTTAAAGGCCATGTGGAAGGAGTGTGGTGTGACATACAAGTTCACCACACCCTATCATCCACAAACAAATGGACTGGTGGAGAGATTTAACAAAACTCTCAAAGGCATGATTATGGGACTCCCTGAAAAACTCCGCAGGAGATGGGATATCCTGTTACCTTGCCTTCTTTTTGCTTACAGGGAGGTACCCCAGAAAGGAGTGGGCTTCAGCCTCTTTGAACTCCTATTTGGTCACCCTGTGAGAGGTCCTCTAACACTTGTTAAGGAGGGTTGGGAACAACCTTTAAAAGCTCCAAAGCAAGACATAGTGGACTATGTACTAGGCCTCAGATCAAGGATGGCTGAGTACATGAAAAAGACCAGTAAAAACCTTCAGGCCAGCCAAGAGCTCCAAAAGCAATGGCATGACCAGAAGGCTGTTTTGGTTCAGTACCAACCAGGGCAGAAAGTGTGGGTCTTGGAGCCTGTGGCCCCAAGAGCACTCCAAGATAAATGGAGTGGACCCCACATAATTGTTGAAAAGAAGGGTGAAGTCACCTACTTAGTTGACTTAGGCACTGCCAGGAGTCCCCTTAGGGGGCTCCATGTCAATCACCTGAAACCCTACTATGACAGGGCTGATCTCACCCTGCTCATGGCAACTGATGAAGGACAGGAAGAAGAGAGTGACCCTCTCCCTGATCTCTTCTCTTCCACAGAACAAGATGCTCTAGTGGAAGGTGTAGTACTGGCAGATTGTCTTACTGCTGAGCAGAAAGACCACTGCATAAATCTCCTGGGTCAGTTTTTTTCTGAACTCTTCTCTACTGTGCCGGGTACCACCTCTTGGTGTGAGCACACTATAGATACTGGAGACAGCTTGCCTGTCAAAAGTAAGATCTAGAGGCAGCCTGACCATGTCAGAGACTGCATAAAGCAAGAGGTGCAGAAAATGCTTGAACTAGGAGTGGTTGAGCACTCTGAAAGTCCATGGGCCTCTCCTGTGGTACTTGTACCAAAACCTCATTCCAAAGATGGAAAGAAGGAAATGCGGTTTTGTGTTGACTACAGAGGTCTCAAACAGCTAACCAAAACTGATGCTCACCCTATACCCAGGGCAGATGAGCTAATAGATACACTGGCATCTACCAAGTATCTAAGCACTTTTGATTTGACTGCAGGGTATTGGCAGATCAAATTATCAGAAGATGCAAAAGCAAAAACTGCATTTTCAACCATTGGAGGCCATTACCAATTCACAGTAATGCCTTTTGGATTGAAAAATGCACCTGCCACTTTTCAGAGGTTGGTGAACACAGTCCTGCAAGGGCTGGAAGCTTTTAGTGCAGCATATCTAGATGATATAGCTGTCTTTAGCTCCAGCTGGGATGATCACCTGGTCCACCTATGGAACGTTTTGGAGGCCCTGCAAAAGGCAGGCCTCACTATCAAGGCTTCAAAGTGCCAGATAGGGCAGGGAAAGGTGGTTTATCTGGGACACCTGGTTGGTGGAGAACAGATTGCACCACTTCAGGGGAAAATTCAAACTATTATAGATTGGGTTCCCCCTACAACTCAGACTCAAGTGAGAGCCTTTTTAGGCCTCACTGGGTACTATAGGAGGTTCATAAAGAACTATGGCTCCATTGCAGCCCCTCTTAATGACCTCACATCAAAGAAAATGCCTAAAAAGGTATTATGGACAGCAAACTGTCAGAAAGCTTTTGAGGAGCTGAAGCAGGCCATGTGCTCTGCACCTGTCCTGAAAAGCCCCTGTTACTCCAAGAAATTCATTGTCCAAACTGATGCATCTGAATTAGGGGTAGGGGCAGTCTTATCACAACTTAATTCTGAGGGCCAGGATCAACCTGTTGCTTTTATCAGCAGGAGGTTGACCCCTAGAGAAAAGCGTTGATCTGCCATAGAGAGGGAGGGCTTTGCTGTGGTCTGGCACTGAAGAAGTTGAGGCCATACCTGTTTGGCACTCACTTCATTGTTCAGACAGACCACAAACCTCTACTTTGGCTAAAACAAATGAAAGGTGAAAATCCTAAATTGTTGAGGTGGTCCATATCCCTATAGGGAATGGACTATACAGTGGAACATAGACCGGGGAGTACCCACTCCAATACAGATGGACTCTCCAGATATTTCCACTTAGACAATGAAGACCCATCAGGTAATGACTAGTCTTATTGTCCTTCGTTTGGGGGGGGGTGGGTTGTGTAGGAAAGTACCATCTTGCCTGGCATGTTACCCCCATTGTTCACTGTATATATGTTGTTTTAGTTGTATGTGTCACTGGGACCCTGCCAGTCAGGGCCCCAGTGCTCATAAGTGTGCCCTGAATGTGTTACCTGTGTTATGACTAACTGCCTCACTGAGGCTCTGCTATCCAGAACCTCAGTGGTTATGCACTCTCATTTCTTTCCAAATTGTCACTAACAGGCTAGTGACCAATTTCACCAATTTACATTGGCATACTGGAACACCCTTATAATTCCCTAGTATATGGTACTGAGGTACCCAGGGTATTGGGGTTCCAGGAGATCCCTATGGGCTGCAGCATTTCTTTTGCCACCCATAGGGAGCTCTGACAATTCTTACACAGGCCTGCCACTGCAGCCTGAGTGAAATAACGTCCACGTTATTTCACAGCCATTTACCACTGCACTTAAGTAACTTCTAAGTCACCTATATGTCTAACCTTTACCTGGTAAAGGTTGGGTGCTAAGTTACTTAGTGTGTGGGCACCCTGGCACTAGCCAAGGTGCCCCCACATGGTTCAGGGCAAATTCCCCGGACTTTGTGAGTGCGGGGACACCATTACATGCGTGCACTACACATAGGTCACTACCTATGTGTAGCTTCACAATGGTAACTCCGAATATGGCCATGTAACATATCTATGATCATGGAATTGCCCCCTCTATACCATCCTGGCATTGTTGGCACAATCCCATGATCCCACGGGTCTCTAGCACAGACCCGGGTACTGCCAAACTGCCTTTTCAGGGGTTTCACTGCAGCTGCTGCTGCTGCCAACCCCTCAGACAGGTTTCTGCCCTCCTGGGGTCCAGCCAGGCTTGGCCCAGGAAGGCAGAACAAAGGACTTCCTCAGAGAGAGGGTGTTACACCCTCTCCCTTTGGAAAAAGGTGTTAAGGCAGGGGAGGAGTAGCCTCCCCCAGCCTCTGGAAATGCTTTCATGGGCACAGATGGTGCCCATTTCTGCATAAGCCAGTCTACACCGGTTCAGGGACCCCTCAGCCCCGCTCTGGCGTGAAACTGGACAAAGGAAAGGGGAGTGACCACTCCCCTGACCTGTACCTCCCCTGGGAGGTGCCCAGAGCTCCTCCAGTGTGCTCCAGACCTCTGCCATCTTGGAAACAGAGGTAGAGCTGGCACACTGGACTGCTCTGAGTGGCCAGGGCCAGCAGGTGACGTCAGAGACTCCTTCTGATAGGCTTCTTCAGGTGTTGCTAGCCTATCCTCTCTCCTAAGTAGCCAAACCCTCTTTTCTGGCTATTTAGGGTCTCTGCTTTGGGGAATTCCTTAGATAACGAATGCAAGAGCTCATCAGAGTTCCTATGCATCTCTCTCTTCACCTTCTGCCAAGGAATCGACTGCTGACCGCGCTGGAAGCCTGCAAAACTGCAACAAAGTAGCAAAGACGACTACTGCAACACTGTAACGCTGATCCTGCCGCCTTCTCGACTGTTTTCCTGGTGGTGCATGCTGTGGGGGTAGTCTGCCTCGTCTCTGCACTAGAAGCTCCGAAGAAATCTCCCGTTGTTCGACGGAATCGTTCCCCTGCAACCGCAGGCACCAAAGAACTGCATCACCGGTCCTCTGGGTCTCCTCTCAGCACAACGAGCGAGGTCCCTTGAACTCAGCAACTCTGTCCAAGTGATTCCCACAGTCCAGTGACTCTTCAGTCCAAGTTTGGTGGAGGTAAGTCCTTGCCTCCCCACGCCAGACTGCATTGCTGGGAACCAAGTGTTTTGCAGCTACTCTGGCTCCTGTGCACTTTTCCAGGATTTCCTTTGTGCACAGCCAAGCCTGGGTCCACGGTACTCTAACCTGCATTGCACGACCTCCTGAGTTGTCCTCCGGCGGTGTGGGACTTTCTTGTGCAACTTCAGGTGAGCACTGTTTCACTCCACTTTGTAGTGCCTGTTCTGGCACTTCTCCGGGTGCTGCTTGCTTCTGAGAGAGCTCCCTGTCTTGCTGGATGCCCCCTCTGTCCCCTCACGCAATTGGTGACATCTTGGTCCCTCCTGGGCCACAGCAGCATCCAAAAACCCTAACCGTGATCTTTGCAGCTAGCAAGGCTTGTTTACGGTCTTTCCGCAGGAAAACACTTATCCACGACTCTCCACGGCGTGGGACATCCACCGTCCAAAGGGGAAGTTTCTAGCCCTGGTCGTTCTTGCAGAATCCTCAGCTTCTACTGTCCAGTAGCAGCTTCTTTGCACCCACTGCTGGCATTTCCTGGGCATCTGCCCACTCCCGACTTGATCGTGACTTTTGGACTTGGTCCCCTTGTTCCACAGGTACTCTCGTCTGGAAATCCATCGTTGTTGCATTGCTGGTGTTGGTCTTTCCTGCAGAATTCCCCTATCACGACTTCTGTGCTCTTTGGGGAACTTTAGTGCATTTTGCACTCACTTTTCAGGGTCTTGGGGTGGGCAATTTTCTAACCCTCACTGTTTTCTTACAGTCCCAGCGACCCTCTACAAGGTCACATAGGTTTGGGGTCCATTCGTGGTTCGCATTCCACTTTTGGAGTATATGGTTTGTGTTGCCCCTATCCCTATGTGTCCCCATTGCATCCTAATGTAACTATACATTGTTTGCACTGTTTTCTATTGCTATTACTGCATATTTTGGTATTGTGTACATATATCTTGTGTATATTTGCTATCCTCATACTGAGGGTACTCACTGAGATACTTTGGCATATTGTCATAAAAATAAAGTACCTTAATTTTTAGTATATCTGTGTATTGTGTTTTCTTATGATATTGTGCAAGTGACACTAGTGGTACTGTAGGAGCTTCACTCGTCTCCTAGTTCAGCCTAAGCTGCTCTGCTAAGCTACCATTATCTATCAGCCTAAGCTGCTAGACACCCTATACACTAATAAGGGATACCTGGGCCTGGTGCAAGGTGTAAGTACCCCTTGGTACTCACTGCAAGCCAGTCCAGCCTCCTACAGCAGCTCCCTGTTCAGCGGTGCTTGAGACGGTGGTGCCCTGTTCAGCGGTGCTTGAGACAACGGTGCCCTGTTCAGCGGTGCTTGAGACGGTGGTGCCCTGTTCAGCGGTGCTTGAGACGGCGGGCTCCATTGCAGTGACTCAGCTGCTGGCGGTCCTTCATGGCCCAGCGGGGCTTGTGCTGGTGGTCCTTCATGGCCCAACGGGGCTTGTGGTGGCGGTCCTTCATGGCCCAGTGGGGATGATGGCGGTGGTCTCCTGGGCAGCTGGGCTGGTGGTGGCGGTGGCCTCCTGGGCAGCTGGGCTGGTGCTGGCGGTGGCCTTCTGGGCAGCTGGGCTGGTGCTGGTGGTGGCCTCCTGGGCAGCAGGGCTGGTGCGGTGGCCTCCTGGGCAGCTGGGCTGGTGCTGGCGGTGGCCTCTTGGGCAGTGGGGATGATGGTGGTCTTCTCCGCTGTGCTGCTCTTCCCAGACTTGCTGAGTTTCTTGTGCCCCTTCCCCACCTTGAAAGGTGTCGCAGCTGACTCCACACTCCCACCTGGACCCCTGGGAGCGGCTTTGGTGGCTGGAGTCTTCCCCCTCTCCCGCGGGGCACTGGCCAACTTCTGATGCTTCACAGGTGGGGGAATGTCTGTTCTGTGGCTCCGTGCAACACTGGCTGCCCTGGTGGCCGGTGCACTCCAGATTCTGGTGACTACAGGCACCACTGGTCCCGGAGATGTTGTGGCTGAGGTGCTAGTTCGGGACCTACGGACGGGGTCGGAGAGGTGTGGGAAAGAGGTCAAGGTTGGACAGGAAAAGTTTTTGGGAGACACTAGGACGGGTAGCTGTAGGGGGTTTGGGAGTGGAGGAAGAGGTTGTGGTTGTGGGAGGTGTTTGTTTCCTGACTTTGGGTGAAGGTGCATGCGCTGGAGGCTGTCGTGAGGTGGATGGCTGTTGGGTGGGTGTGTGCCTGCGTTTATGTATCTTGGGAGGGGGCATCACAGACACACTGGGAGAGGACACAGGGGACGTGTGAATGGTAGTGGGGGTGGTGACTGCACGTGAGCGGGGTGCGGTGGTGGGTGTGCTGGTGATGGACGTAGTGGCTGTAGAGGTAGTGCATGCAGGTGTGAGTGTAGACGAGACTGGGAGGGAGGAGGGAGACGAGGAGGAGGGAGACACAGTGGAGGCAGTGGATGTTGGTGTGTCTGCATATGTGTGATGCTTGCGTGAGTGCCTGTGGGATGTGTGGTGCTTATGATTGCCTGAGCTTCCCTTGTGGTATGGCGTGTGTGCATGCTGGTCTAGAGGTATGCTTGGGATAGGCTGGGGTACAGGGGAATGGGTCTGGGTGGAGGAAGTTGGAGGGGGGGAGGCTAGACACAGGGACAATGGCTGCCATCAGTGCTGAGGCCAGAGTCTGAAAAGCTCGCTGAAGGGCCGCCTGACCAGAATGAATTCCCTCCAGGAATGCATTGGTTTGTTGCAACTGCCTTTCGACACCCTGGATGGCATTCAAAATGGTAGACCGCCCAACAGTGAGGGACCTGAGGAGGTCAATGGCCTCCTCACTGAGGGCAGCAGGGTTGAATGGGGCAGGGCCTGATGTGCCTGGGGCGAAGGTGATGCCCACCCTTCTGGGTGAGCGGGCACGGGGCAAAAGCTGAGGGGCTGCTGGGAGGGCGGTGCTGGAAGGGGGGGTGGCGACTGTACCTGTAGTTGGGGGAGCACAGATGTTGCCGCCACCACAAGGGAGCTCCCATCAGAGGACGAGTCCTTGTCACTGGTCTCAGCTCCTGTCCCCGCCATGGAGCTCCCCTCGCCCTCCGTCCCACTGGTGAAGTTCGATTCCGTAGTGCGACCCTCCATGGCCATGTGGGATGCAGCCCCCTTGTGCTCCTGTGCCACTGCTCCTCCGCCTGATGATGCTAATGCACACAAGAACAGGGAGACCACAAAAAAGGGGGGGTGACAGAAGAAAGAGATGTTGAGTGCATGCATTACCGCTACCGTTGGCGGACACGACAGACACAGAAGCCCCCAGCACTATGCCACGCTCTTGGGCACCACTGTTCAATTCCTGGGAAATGGCCTACTAGGCTATGGACAACATCTGCACACATGGATGACACAGGGGCATGACTAGGTGTAGTTGGCGCTCTACAGAGGTGCGGTGGGGTGCTACATGGACTGCCTTACGGAGGGACCTTGCCTATGGAACTCGCCCTGGCCTAGGGAAACCCACATCCCACCTCCCCCACCCAGACCCCTCGCCTGCGTGCAAAATCAGCAGAATGAGAGTGTACTCACCCCCTTGTGGCTGCTGTGATGCCCTCAAGCGCCCATCCAACTCCGGGTACGCCACCGCAAGGATCCTGAACATCAGGGGGGTCATGGTGCGACGGGCACCCCTCCCATGTTGGGAGGCCATCCCCAGCTGAGCCTCCGGCATCTTCTTGCTCCAGCAGCGAATGTCCTCCCATCTTTTCCGGCAGTGGGTGCTCTGTCTGTGGTAGACCCCCAGGGTCCGGACGTCCTTGGCGATGGCACGCCAAATATATTTTTTCTGGTGGGCGCTGATCTGCATGAGTTGTACGGGGGAAGAGAAACTTATTACCAACTGCACCGTCAAAGTGATTGGCCCCCATCCCGACCCTTGCCATGTGGCACATGCACTCACTGTCGTTTCATGCACGCCGCACTCCCCCCCTTCCTTCTTTCATCCACCCCTCTCCACACAGGCATAGACCATACAGCATGCTCCCAGTGTACTTACCTGTTTGTCTGGCGGACGGTAGTGTAGCGTGTACTGGGGGAGGACCCCATCCACGAGTTTCTCCAGCTCCTCCGTGCTGAAGGCAGGGGCCCTTTCCCCAGTCGCACGAGCCATTGTGTCTTCCAGGCTGAGGTCACAGCAGCACTTGCAGTGTAGGTCTTCTCCTGTCGAAGATCAGGTATTGAGTGATTGAACAGATAGAAAATGGCGGTCACGTCCACGGCGGTGCATACCATCACCGCTGGCGTACATCGTCATTGGCTCCTTTGACCCCTAGGGTCCAATGTTAACCAATGCCGCATTGCGCCGCAGTCTTCGACCGCCTACCGCGACGGTGTACAACGCCAGCGCAGTTACCTCACATCCCATTGTCCCACTTTACAGGTCAGACAGCCGCCATTTCAGGGACCCACATGGCTTCATTTTCAACTGCATCACACATACCTAGGCATAGACTCAACACACATACAGGCCACTTTTTAGATTATGATTGCTGTTCTGTGTAAACTGTGGGTACGTACCTCTGAGTTGTTTGACTCTGTGCTCGCTGTTGTCCTTCATAGGCACTGTCCGCTGGGACATGTGAGGAGATGGCGGCATCCTCCGGTGTACCGACCGTTGGTGGACCTGTCGACAATGGAGGAAAGACATGTGATAATCACATACAGGCTTGACCGTGCCACAATCCAGGAACTGTGTACCCAGCTGGAGCCAGACCTGATGTCAGCTATTCGCCACCCCCCAGGAATCCTGCATCAAGTGCAGGTGCTGTCAGTACTCCATTTCCTTGCAAGTGGGTCATTTCAAACAAATGTGGCCATAGCATCAGGGATGTCCCAGCCCATGTTTTCAAACGTGTTGTCCAGAGTGTTGTCTGCCCTGCTGAAACACATGCGGAGCTACATCGTTTTCCCTCAGGTGGAGGATTTGCCTACAGTGAAAGGTGATTTCTATGCCCTGGGACATATCCCCAACATCATAGGTGCCATTGATGGGACACATGTGGCTTTGGTCCCCCCCCACAGGAGCGAACAGGTGTACAGAAACCGGAAGAGTTATCATTCAATGAATGTACAGATGGTATGTTTGGCCGACCAGTACATCTCCCATGTGAATGCCAATTTCCCTGGCTCAGTGCATGATGCCTACATCCAGCGGAATAGCAGCATCCCTTATGTGATGGGTCAACTCCAGAGGCACCGTGTGTGGCTATTAGGTGAGCACATGGAAGCTAGTCAGTGAGAATGGTTGTCTGAGTCTGGGGATATCCCTCCAGGCTAGTGTGTGTCTAACAGTTGTCCCTCGCCATTTGCAGGTGGTTCTTGTTACCCCAACCTGTCATGGCTACTGACCCCAGTGAGGAATCCCAGGACAAGGGCAGACGAACGCTACAATGAGGCCCATGGACATATAATTACGATGTGCACACCAGTACATTGCTTTCCTGCTTCCTGGCTATACAGGCGTGCCCCTGTGCTGCAGTTACATTGCCTGCACTGAAGCAGGAAAGCAATGTACTGGTGTGCATATCGTAATTATATGAGCGCACTGCAATAATGGAGCCGGCACGCCCCTGAAATACCCCGCCATCACATTCATCAGACTGAACAGTGTCTGATCATGTGAGCTACCTCTGGGAACTGTAGGACTTTTTGGTCATGCCAATTGAATTGAGCTTATTTGGAATGTTTTGGTGAGAGC
This sequence comes from Pleurodeles waltl, assembly GCF_031143425.1. NCBI lineage: Eukaryota > Metazoa > Chordata > Amphibia > Caudata > Salamandridae > Pleurodeles > Pleurodeles waltl. The sequence goes on from NC_090439.1 coordinate 1,091,364,620, forward strand.
TAAAGGAGCACAGATGTACAATGCCCATGCACCCCATTGGACGAACATAGTCTGAGAAGTACATATTAAACATAGGAGGACAAGCCTTGATAAAGTCCTTTATGGGACGAAACACGTGTCGGCTGAATCTGGTTTGGAGCTTGCAATCAATCTCTTGAATTGGATGAAATGAACCTTCATTGCTTCAAGTCAACGCTTTGGATAGTGCACACTTGTTATATGGACTAATTGGACCTGTGTGCCAGGACCTAGAGTATTTGGAAATTAATTGTTTTATATTTAACTAGATGATTTGTGTCAGATTTGTGTCATGTGTAATTGGATTGTGAAAGTATTGTCATATTTATGTTTTTCTTCTTTGTAGTTATTTTCATGTATATACCTGTGTTATATTGATTTTTTCTGTTTATATTAAATTTGTGGTTTGAACAATGTAGTCTTGTAACCATTACACACAAGTGATATTCTACTTAGACTACACTATACCTATTTATTGAAACTTTAGTAAAATTGAAGGATCCATGGATATAGCTATCACATGTAACTAATTAATCTTAGTGTGCTCCATTCTTTCTTTCGTCATAGTTTGTTGGTACAAGTGATCTTGTCCCACAATACATGTTTGACAACAGACATGTTTTGAATGTATTGAGCACCATCATCATACTCTATACTAAAGGAAAGTGAGGCATCTTAGTAGGGTTTTCTGTTGTCAAGTATTTTGTGTATTGAAATAGTCTCACAGGTGCATTGCCCAAATGGGCATAGGAAGTGGAGATGGGGCAGTTTAAGTATGGACAGAGTGACAAAGTGGGACAGTAGGAAGACAATCAGGGTGGTCTCATTTTTTGGCAGGGGTCTTGGCATCGTTCTCTGTCTTGTTCCTGGATCTCAGGGACAGTTTGCGAGGTGGTTCTCCCTCTGCAGGGGTTGGGGTGCTGGTGTGGTGATCCTGTGGCGGTGCCTCCTGTCCACTAGTGCCGGCGGAGGTGGTGGGCAGTTCATCTTCCAGGCTAGTGTCAGGGGCCCCTTGTAGTGCCACAGTGTCCCTCCTGGTGTTCATGAGTTCCTTCAGCACCCCTACGATGGTGCCCAGGGTGGAGTTGATGGTTCTGAGTTCCTGCAGGCGCTGGGTCTCCTGAAACTTGGCCAGTACCGTTGCCATTGTCTCCTGGGAGTGGTGGTAGGCTCCCATGATGGAGGAGAGGGCCTCGTGGGGAGTGGGTTCCCTTGGCCTGTCCTCCTCCTGTCGCACAGCAGCCCTCCCAGTTCCTGGACCTCCGTCCCCTGGACCGTGTGCCCACTACCACTGCCCCCAGGTCCCTGTTGTATTTGGGGTGGTGGATTAGCCTGGGTTCCCTGTAGTGGTGGACACACTGCTGATTGATGTGTCCTGGGGACTGAGGTATGGGCCCGCTGGGTGGGTGCTGTACTGGTGTTTCCAGAGGGGGGAAGCTCTGTGGTGGCCTGTGACTGGGTGTGGGAAACCGACTGTCCAGAGGTCCCAGATGGGCTGGGCTGGTCATCTAGATCCAGTTGGACAGAGGTGCTGTCATCACTGTGGGACTCTTCTGTTGGTGGTGTGGACATGTGTGGACCCTCCTGTCCGGTGACGTTGGGTAGGGGTCCTGCAGGGGTATAAAATTATGTTTATTACATCTGTGTGTGGCATGGTGTGCAATGGGTGGGTGACCGTGTACCCCAGTACTTGCATTCCTGTGTGGAACCTTGTGTGATGATGGTTTAGGGGGGTGTATGGGTATGTGCAGTGGCCATGCTTTAGTGCTGTATGTCCATGCATTGTTGTTGCATGCAGGGCTTGGTGTTGGGATGGGTGGGTTCTGATAGTGGGACATTTGTGAGGAGTAGGAGTGATGGGGGTGAGGGTGAGGGTGGGGGTATGTGATGGCATGCAGGTAGGGTGGGGGATGTAATAGTTAAGATTTGACTTACCAGAGTCCATTCCTCCAGCTACTCCTGCGAGGCCCTCAGGATGCAGAATCGCCAAGACCTGCTCCTCCCATGTTGTTAGTTGTGGGGGAGGAGGTGGGGGTCCGCCGCCAGTCCACTGAACCACCAGGTGGTGTCTTGAGACCACGGAACACACCTTCCCCCATAGGTCGTTCCACCTCTTCCTGATGTCCTCCCGATTTCTTGGGTGCTGTCCCACTGCATTGACCCTGTCCACTATTCTTCACCATAGCTCCATCTTCCTTATAATTGAGGTGTGATGCACCTGTGATCCGAATAACTGTGGCTCTACCCGGACGATTTCCTCCACCATGACCCTGAGCTCCTCCTCTGAGAACCTGGGGTGTCTTTGCCGTGCCATGGGGTGGTGTAGGTGATGTATGGGGTGATAAGTGTGCTGATATGTAGTGGTGTGTAGTGTGAGGTGCGTGGAAGTTATGTGAGTGATGGTGTTGTGTGCCTGTGGATGCTTGTTAGTTGTTTGTGGCGTCTCTCTCTGGCCTTCGTTCATGAACTTTGGTCGTAGGGGTTTGTGGGTGATGTGGGTGTGTGTTATATATTGTATTGGGTGTGTGGGAGTGGTGTGTGTATGTGTATCAGGTGTGTGTATTTTGAATTGTCCAATGTGGCTGTGTTTTGTAAATGTGTGTGTATTTTGAGCGCGGCGGTGTGTACCGCCAATGGAATACCGCGGTTGAAAGACCGCCGCGTGGATTCGTGTGTCATGATAGTGTGGGTGTATTTCTGTTGGCGTGACGGTGGAGGTTTTGTTTTCGCCAGTTTATCACTGACCTTTGGTGTGGCAGACTTGTATGGGTGTCTGAATTTTGGCGGTTTCCGTGCTGTGGGTCATAATAGCTGTGGCGGAATTCTGCGGCCGCGGCGGTATGTTGGCGGCCTTCTGCACGGCGGTAAGCGGCTTTTACCGCCAATGTTGTAATGACCGCCCTAGTCTGTTTCCATTATCTGTGTGGAATTAGGTGGCAACATGAGCGCCAACAACCCTAAAAAGCCCCTAAATGGCCCTATTGCAAAATAAAAAGCTTATCATGATCAGCAAGGTTAGGCCTGCATGTTTTGTCTAGTCATTCACAATGTAAAATGAGAGACCTACCGTCTTTGCCACCACATTTAAAAATCAATAAAGTGAGCCTTGTAGCTTTAACGTGAACATTGCCCAAACACAGCCGGCCTGATTTAGATATTGGTGGACAGGTTACTCCGTCACAATGGTGAGAGGTATCTGGCCGCCGAAATCTAAATCCATAGGACATAATGGGATTTAGATTTTGGCGGATGGGATATATGTCACCATTCTGATGGCGGAACCCATCTGCCAATATCTAAATCAGGCCCAGAGTCTTCATCTCTAGTCTTTATGCATTTACTGTAATCAGACCTGAAAAAATGACTGATGTACCAAACCCCTTCCTTTTGCATTTGCCAAAACGTTCATAGGGTAAAACCCCTTCCTTTTGTATTTTTCATATAGCTAGAAATGTGAAGCCACTTCTTATGGTATTTGTTGTGGCTTTCACAATGCACATACCCTTTCTATTCTACATGAAAGAGGCTTTACCAAGTAAAACCCCTGGGCATTGGTTTTGTTAGAGAGTTCTGACTATAAAGCCCCTTTTGCATTTGTCAATGGGTTCAAAATGTAAAATCTCCCCCAATGATGTTTATCAAGGAGCTTACAATGTAAAATCCTTAACTGTTGTAATTTGGTAGAGAGTTCACAACGTAAAAGCCCTTCTGTTAGTACTTGAGAAATTTGATCCAAGCAATCCCAAGGCAGCTGAAAGTTACTAGCCCCAATTTTGTCAATGAAGATATCTCGACTCTGGCGTCCTGAGCCCCTGTGCCACATACCCTTAACTTCTGGATTCAGGCCCCTTTTAGCACTTGTCTCTAAGGCTCCAGGGGCACAGAGCAGTCCAGGGATGACTCAGGGAGATACTGTGGACTACAAACCCACAGCACAGCAACCAACACTTAATAAATCAATGTACAGACAGTGATTTTTCTTTAAAATGGAAAAGTACCTTAATGGACACAACTAAATACTATAATCAAAATAACAAACAATTACAAGATTTAAGTTGGAGTTACACTGTGAAATCCATCCAACAGGTTTTTTGCTGATTAACCTTGGTAGAAACATACCCTAAACCAGTGGTTCCCAACCTGTGGTCCGGGGACCCCTGGGGGTCCACGAAGCCTTCTCAGGGGGTCCTGGACTGCTTAGAAAATTAAAAAATATTGACAAATTAGGTCCCCAGTTTCCAGTAATGACTCACGCAGGGGTTCTCGGATTCCAATGATGATTCAGTGGGGTCCCTGGGTTCATGAATGTTAAAATGGGGGTCAACATAAATCAAAAGGTTGGGGACCACTGCCCTAAACCCATATTACTGGGGTAACTAACCCTGTAAATGGTCCTGTTACCTATGAGGTACCATGTGACAGGGTGCATATTAGCAGACTTTAATCACAAAAAACAGCATATTTGGGCCTATTGAGAAACATAAGGCTTTTCACATTAAGAAGGTTGTCAATGGGCATGGTCAAGTCATTCACTATGTAAAATGAGGTGCTTATTGCCTTAGTTACCATATTTAATATTCAATAAAGTACCTTTGCTGTCTTGTAAACACATTCATGTTACACCTGCTTAGAGAGGGACATAAAACAATTTAGGCATTTTGACATGAACAATAACTCTCCTTCTGGAGAAACAAAACCTTTACTTGGCTGGACCTAGAAAGGGATGTATATACTAAACCTTTGTCTATAGCATTTATCAGAGAGTTCAAAATGTAAAACCTATTCCTCCTGTATTGGTCAAATATTTCAAAATACAAAGCCATTTACTTTGGTGTTTGTCCTGGAGTTCACAGTGTAAAACACATTCCTGTTGCATTTGCCAGAAAGCTCACAATGTGAAACCCATTCCTGTATTTATCAGAGGTAACACTGTAGACCTCTTCCCACTGACTTTGACAATGGTTCAAATGTAAAACCCCTGCCTCTGGTGTTTGGTAAGGAGTTGGCAATGTAAAACTCCTATGCAAAAAACCAAGATACACTGTTCCAAAAGAAAGTGGCAGGAGAAAGAACACAGGGAAGTCCTAATTTTAGGAGCAAGAGTCCTCACACACCTAAATGGGTGTCATGCTTCATCATCGGAGTTGCTCCTTGTCAGACCGGTGCTGCAGTGTCTGAAGGGCACCCACGGTAGGGGGGCTCTTTGCCGGAGATCTTTTCTCGATGATGCCAAGACCCCAAGAGTGAGTTTGGAAGAAAAAAAGGGAGAAAACAAGGAGAGTCACACTAAAGGCTACAATTGGCTCATGACCCAAACCTAAGGGCAACAATTTTATTAATCAATGGAGGGTGAAGGCCAAGATTAAAAATGATCAGGAGAGTGAAATAGAGACAATGATCAATCACTCTCTACCAAAATTATTGGGAAACAGGAGATAAGGAACTACCAGACCATCCCTGGAAAAGGGTCAACATGTTTTGCGTCTCTGTGGTCCAACCGGATCCCGCGACGCTTCTTCAGGACCTAATGGATACATGCTTCTCCTATTACAAACTGAAAAGAATCCTATAACCTGAAACTGTCAGTTATAATGTCTCCAGTCACTTACACTAGGCCAGTATAACTCGAACGTGCTATTCCTAAATGTCGCCCTGTCATCAAATGAACACAGGTCACTTGGAGGTAGTTGAGTCTGCATGTACTTATACTGGGATGATTTCATTAGATATAATAAAAGGAAGGACGGTGTCAAACAGTGAAAAACACAGTGAAGGTGCAAGTAGTGGCACACTAATGCATGCAAGGCGAGTATCAGTTTACCCTCCCTGTCGAGGAACCGGCTTCATGGGAGAGCGTAGGCCTAAGGCCGGGCGCAAAATTTCTAAGAGTCAGGTGAACAAAAAACAACAAACAACAACAAAGTCCTTTATTGTAAGAAAACAATATTCAATAGGCGGGTTCTTCTGCCGAGCAAGCCGCGGCGTCCCCATTGATTCGGGAGCGCGGCCACGGGTAGGTTACCCACTACATCCTCATCCTTGGGCGCACCCCCTCCGTCTTGGACAACTCATGGTGGTCGTCCACGCTGGGTCCCCCACCGACGCCCACCGACAGTGCACGAAACCTCGGCTTCACCCTCGACACCTCACTCTCCATGTCAAAGCAGGTCAGCGCCATCTCCTCCTCCTGCTACACCACCCTCTGCATGCTTCGCAGAATTTACAAATGGATCCCACCAGAAACAAGAAAAACAGTAACCCAGGCCCTCGTCAGCAACAGACTCGACTACGGCAACGCCCTCTACACCGGTATCTCATCCAAACTCCTCCAACACCTCCAGCGCATCCAAAACGCCTCCGCCCGACTCATCCTCAACATACCTCGCCGAGGTCACGTCATTTTGTGTTAAATGTGCATCCTTCTATGTCGATATTTTGATCCTTCCTATCTTGCTCGTGATATTCTGTTCCCTCGATTGTATGTAACCACTCCTGGGCACAGTGGGCGGCATGAAAGGATGCACGTTGAAGGATGCTCTTCTCATCCAGATCCAAATCATTCGTGAATGGGCACCCCATAATTTTGTTATAGATAGGTTAATAAATTATTAAGCACCACTGTAGCTGGAAAGGAAGGGGAACCTGTGACCAATAAACAGAATGTGGGACAATTTAAGATCTTGAAACATGAGAGGGGGTCTTTTTATCTTAATGGTGTCCTGTAGAAACGTATCACCAATGGCCTTTTATCATTGGTGATAAAATGGTCCATTAAGTAATTCGTTTTCACCTTCAAACGTTATTTCTTGATAGTAAGCCAGCAAGATGGCGCAGAGAGTTGGCCACTGGTGCCAATATCTAAATCAGGCCCAGAGTCTTCATCTCTAGTCTTTATGCATTTACTGTAATCAGACCTGAAAAAATGACTGATGTACCAAACCCCTTCCTTTTGCATTTGCCAAAACGTTCATAGGGTAAAACCCCTTCCTTTTGTATTTTTCATATAGCTAGAAATGTGAAGCCACTTCTTATGGTATTTGTTGTGGCTTTCACAATGCACATACCCTTTCTATTCTACATGAAAGAGGCTTTACCAAGTAAAACCCCTGGGCATTGGTTTTGTTAGAGAGTTCTGACTATAACGCCCCTTTTGCATTTGTCAATGGGTTCAAAATGTAAAATCTCCCCCAATGATGTTTATCAAGGAGCTTACAATGTAAAATCCTTAACTGTTGTAATTTGGTAGAGAGTTCACAACGTAAAAGCCCTTCTGTTAGTACTTGAGAAATTTGATCCAAGCAATCCCAAGGCAGCTGAAAGTTACTAGCCCCAATTTTGTCAATAAAGATATCTCGACACTGGCGTCCTGAGCCCCTGTGCCACAGACCCTTAACTTCTGGATTCAGGCCCCTTTTAGCACTTGTCTCTAAGGCTCCAGGGGCACAGAGCAGTCCAGGGATGACTCAGGGAGATACTGTGGACTACAAACCCACAGCACAGCAACCAACACTTAATAAATCAATGTACAGACAGTGATTTTTCTTTAAAATGGAAAAGTACCTTAATGGACACAACTAAATACTATAATCAAAATAACAAACAATTACAAGATTTAAGTTGGAGTTACACTGTGAAATCCATCCAACAGGTTTTTTGCTGATTAACCTTGGTAGAAACATACCCTAAACCAGTGGTTCCCAACCTGTGGTCCGGGGACCCCTGGGGGTCCACGAAGCCTTCTCAGGGGGTCCTCGACTGCTTAGAAAATTAAAAAATATTGACAAATTAGGTCCCCAGTTTCCAGTAATGACTCACGCAGGGGTTCTCGGATTCCAATGATGATTCAGTGGGGGTCCCTGGGTTCATGAATGTTAAAATGGGGGTCCACATAAATCAAAAGGTTGGGGACCACTGCCCTAAACCCATATTACTGGGGTAACTAACCCTGTAAATGGTCCTGTTACCTATGAGGTACCATGTGACAGGGTGCATATTAGCAGACTTTAATCACAAAAAACAGCATATTTGGGCCTATTGAGAAACATAAGGCTTTTCACATTAAGAAGGTTGTCAATGGGCATGGTCAAGTCATTCACTATGTAAAATGAGGTGCTTATTGCCTTAGTTACCATATTTAATATTCAATAAAGTACCTTTGCTGTCTTGTAAACACATTCATGTTACACCTGCTTAGAGAGGGACATCAAACAATTTAGGCATTTTGACATGAACAATAACTCTTCTTCTGGAGAAACAAAACCTTTACTTGGCTGGACCTAGAAAGGGATGTATATACTAAACCTTTGTCTATAGCATTTATCAGAGAGTTCAAAATGTAAAACCTATTCCTCCTGTATTGGTCAAATATTTCAAAATACAAAGCCATTTACTTTGGTGTTTGTCCTGGAGTTCACAGTGTAAAACACATTCCTGTTGCATTTGCCAGAAAGCTCACAATGTGAAACCCATTCCTGTATTTATCAGAGGTAACACTGTAGACCTCTTCCCACTGACTTTGACAATGGTTCAAATGTAAAACCCCTGCCTCTGGTGTTTGGTAAGGAGTTGGCAATGTAAAACTCCTATGCAAAAAACCAAGATACACTGTTCCAAAAGAAAGTGGCAGGAGAAAGAACATAGGGAAGTCCTAATTTTAGGAGCAAGAGTCCTCACACACCTAAATGGGTGTCATGCTTCATCATCGGAGTTGCTCCTTGTCAGACCGGTGCTGCAGTGTCTGACGGGCACCCACGGTAGGGGGGCTCTTTGCCGGAGATCTTTTCTCGATGATGCCAAGACCCCAAGAGTGAGTTTGGAAGAAAAAAAGGGAGAAAACAAGGAGAGTCACACTAAAGGCTACAATTGGCTCATGACCCAAACCTAAGGGCAACAATTTTATTAATCAATGGAGGGTGAAGGCCAAGATTAAAAATGATCAGGAGAGTGAAATAGAGACAATGATCAATCACTCTCTACCAAAATTATTGGGAAACAGGAGATAAGGAACTACCAGACCATCCCTGGAAAAGGGTCAACATGTTTTGCATCTCTGTGGTCCAACCGGATCCCGCGACGCTTCTTCAGGACCTAATGGATACATGCTTCTCCTATTACAAACTGAAAAGAATCCTATAACCTGAAACTGTCAGTTATAATGTCTCCAGTCACTTACACTAGGCCAGTATAACTCGAACGTGCTATTCCTAAATGTCGCCCTGTCATCAAATGAACACAGGTCACTTGGAGGTAGTTGAGTCTGCATGTACTTATACTGGGATGATTTCATTAGATATAATAAAAGGAAGGACGGTGTCAAACAGTGAAAAACACAGTGAAGGTGCAAGTAGTGGCACACTAATGCATGCAAGGCGAGTATCAGTTTACCCTCCCTGTCGAGGAACCGGCTTCATGGGAGAGCGTAGGCCTAAGGCCGGGCGCAAAATTTCTAAGAGTCAGGTGAACAAAAAACAACAAACAACAACAAAGTCCTTTATTGTAAGAAAACAATATTCAATAGGCGGGTTCTTCTGCCGAGCAAGCCGCGGCGTCCCCATTGATTCGGGAGCGCGGCCACGGGTAGGTTACCCACTATGTCCTCATCCTTGGGCACACCCCCTCCGCCTTGGACAACTCATGGTGGTCGTCCACGCTGGGTCCCCCACCGACGCCCACCGACAGTGCACGAAACCTCAACTTCACCCTCGACACCTCACTCTCCATGTCAAAGCAGGTCAGCGCCATCTCCTCCTCCTGCTACACCACCCTCTGCATGCTTCGCAGAATTTACAAATGGATCACACCAGAAACAAGAAAAACAGTAACCCAGGCCCTCGTCAGCAACAGACTTGACTACGGCAACGCCCTCTACACCGGTATCTCATCCAAACTCCTCCAACACCTCCAGCGCATCCAAAACGCCTCCGCCCGACTCATCCTCAACATCCCTCGCCGAGGTCACGTCATTTTGTGTTAAATGTGCATCCTTCTATGTCGATATTTTGATCCTTCCTATCTTGCTCATGATATTCTGTTCCCTCGATTGTATGTAACCACTCCTGGGCACAGTCGGCGGCTTGAAAGGCTGCACGTTGAAGGATGCTCTTCTCATCCAGATCCAAATCATTCGTGAATGGGCACCCCATAATTTTGTTATAGATAGGTTAATAAATTATTAAGCACCACTGTAGCTGGAAAGGAAGGGGAACCTGTGACCAATAAACAGAATGTGGGACAATTTAAGATCTTGAAACATGAGAGGGGGTCTTTTTATCTTAATGGTGTCCTGCAGACATGTATCACCAATGGCCTTTTATCATTGGTGATAAAATGGTCCATTAAGTAATTCGTTTTCACCTTCAAACGTTATTTCTTGATAGTAAGCCAGCAAGATGGCGCAGAGAGTTGGCCACTGGTGCCAATATCTAAATCAGGCCCAGAGTCTTCATCTCTAGTCTTTATGCATTTACTATAATTAGACCTGAAAAAATGACTGATGTACCAAACCCCTTCCTTTTGCATTTGCCAAAACGTTCATAGGGTAAAACCCCTTCCTTTTGTATTTTTCATATAGCTAGAAATGTGAAGCCACTTCTTATGGTATTTGTTGTGGCTTTCACAATGCACATACCCTTTCTATTCTACATGAAAGAGGCTTTACCAAGTAAAACCCCTTGGCATTGGTTTTGTTAGAGAGTTCTGACTATAAAGCCCCTTTTGCATTTGTCAATGGGTTCAAAATGTAAAATCTCCCCCAATGATGTTTATCAAGGAGCTTACAATGTAAAATCCTTAACTGTTGTAATTTGGTAGAGAGTTCATAACGTAAAAGCCCTTCTGTTAGTACTTGAGAAATTTGATCCAAGCAATCCCAAGGCAGCTGAATGTTACTAGCCCCAATTTTGTCAATGAAGATATCTCGACTCTGGCGTCCTGAGCCCCTGTGCCACAGACCCTTAACTTCTGGATTCAGGCCCCTTTTAGCACTTGTCTCTAAGGCTCCAGGGGTACAGAGCAGTCCAGGGATGACTCAGGGAGATACTGTGGACTACAAACCCACAGCACAGCAACCAACACTTAATAAATCAATGTGCAGACAGTGATTTTTCTTTAAAATGGAAAAGTACTTTAATGGACACAACTAAATACTATAATCAAAATAACAAACAATTACAAGATTTAAGTTGGAGTTACACCGTGAAATCCATCCAACAGGTTTTTTGCTGATTAACCTTGGTAGAAACATACCCTAAACCAGTGGTTCCCAACCTGTGGTCCGGGGACCCCTGGGGGTCCACGAAGCCTTCTCAGGGGGTCCTCGACTGCTTAGAAAATTAAAAAATATTGACAAATTAGGTCCCCAGTTTCCAGTAATGACTCACGCAGGGGTTCTCGGATTCCAATGATGATTCAGTGGGGGTCCCTGGGTTCATGAATGTTAAAATGGGGGTCCACATAAATCAAAAGGTTGGGGACCACTGCCCTAAACCCATATTACTGGGGTAACTAACCCTGTAAATGGTCCTGTTACCTATGAGGTACCATGTGACAGGGTGCATATTAGCAGACTTTAATCACAAAAAACAGCATATTTGGGCCTATTGAGAAACATAAGGCTTTTCACATTAAGAAGGTTGTCAATGGGCATGGTCAAGTCATTCACTATGTAAAATGAGGTGCTTATTGCCTTAGTTACCATGTTTAATATTCAATAAAGTACCTTTGCTGTCTTGTAAACACATTCATGATACACCTGCTTAGAGAGGGACATCAAACAATTTAGGCATTTTGACATGAACAATAACTCTCCTTCTGGAGAAACAAAACCTTTACTTGGCTGGACCTAGAAAGGGATGTATATACTAAACCTTTGTCTATAGCATTTATCAGAGAGTTCAAAATGTAAAACCTATTCCTCCTGTATTGGTCAAATATTTCAAAATACAAAGCCATTTACTTTGGTGTTTGTCCTGGAGTTCACAGTGTAAAACACATTCCTGTTGCATTTGCCAGAAAGCTCACAATGTGAAACCCATTCCTGTACTTATCAGAGGTAACACTGTAGACCTCTTCCCACTGACTTTGACAATGGTTCAAATGTAAAACCCCTGCCTCTGGTGTTTGGTAAGAAGTTGGCAATGTAAAACTCCTATGCAAAAAACCAAGATACACTGTTCCAAAAGAAAGTGGCAGGAGAAAGAACACAGGGAAGTCCTAATTTTAGGAGCAAGAGTCCTCACACACCCAAATGGGTGTCATGCTTCATCATCCGAGTTGCTCCTTGTCAGACCGGTGCTGCAGTGTCTGACGGGCACCCACGGTAGGGGGGCTCTTTGCCGGAGATCTTTTCTTGATGATGCCAAGACCCCAAGAGTGAGTTTGGAAGAAAAAAAGGGAGAAAACAAGGAGAGTCACACTAAAGGCTACAATTGGCTCATGACCCAAACCTAAGGGCAACAATTTTATTAATCAATGGAGGGTGAAGGCCAAGATTAAAAATGATCAGGAGAGTGAAATAGAGACAATGATCAATCACTCTCTACCAAAATTATTGGGAAACAGGAGATAAGGAACTACCAGACCATCCCTGGAAAAGGGTCAACATGTTTTGCGTCTCTGTGGTCCAACCGGATCCCGCGACGCTTCTTCAGGACCTAATGGATACATGCTTCTCCTATTACAAACTGAAAAGAATCCTATAACCTGAAACTGTCAGTTATAATGTCTCCAGTCACTTACACTAGGCCAGTATAACTCGAACGTGCTATTCCTAAATGTCGCCCTGTCATCAAATGAACACAGGTCACTTGGAGGTAGTTGAGTCTGCATGTACTTATACTGGGATGATTTCATTAGATATAATAAAAGGAAGGACGGTGTCAAACAGTGAAAAACACAGTGAAGGTGCAAGTAGTGGCACACTAATGCATGCAAGGCGAGTATCAGTTTACCCTCCCTGTCGAGGAACCAGCTTCATGGGAGAGCGTAGGCCTAAGGCCGGGCGCAAAATTTCTAAGAGTCAGGTGAACAAAAAACAACAAACAACAACAAAGTCCTTTATTGTAAGAAAACAATATTCAATAGGCGGGTTCTTCTGCCGAGCAAGCCGCGGCGTCCCCATTGATTCGGGAGCGCGGCCACGGGTAGGTTACCCACTACATCCTCATCCTTGGGCGCACCCCCTCCGCCTTGGACAACTCATGGTGGTCGTCCACGCTGGGTCCCCCACCGACGCCCACCGACAGTGCACGAAACCTCGGCTTCACCCTCGAAACCTCACTCTCCATGTCAAAGCAGGTCAGCGCCATCTCCTCCTCCTGCTACACCACCCTCTGCATGCTTCGCATAATTTACAAATGGATCCCACCAGAAACAAGAAAAACAGTAACCCAGGCCCTCGTCAGCAACAGACTCGACTACGGCAACGCCCTCTACACCGGTATCTCATCCAAACTCCTCCAACACCTCCAGCGCATCCAAAACGCCTCCGCCCGACTCATCCTCAACATCCCTCGCCGAGGTCACGTCATTTTGTGTTAAATGTGCATCCTTCTATGTCGATATTTTGATCCTTCCTATCTTGCTCGTGATATTCTGTTCCGTCGATTGTATGTAACCACTCCTGGGCACAGTCGGCGGCTTGAAAGGCTGCACGTTGAAGGATGCTCTTCTCATCCAGATCCAAATCATTCGTGAATGGGCACCCCATAATTTTGTTATAGATAGGTTAATAAATTATTAAGCACCACTGTAGCTGGAAAGGAAGGGGAACCTGTGACCAATAAACAGAATGTGGGACAATTTAAGATCTTGAAACATGAGAAGGGGTCTTTTTATCTTAATGGTGTCCTGCAGACATGTATCACCAATGGCCTTTTATCATTGGTGATAAAATGGTCCATTAAGTAATTCGTTTTCACCTTCAAACGTTATTTCTTGATAGTAAGCCAGCAAGATGGCGCAGAGAGTTGGCCACTGGTGCCAATATCTAAATCAGGCCCAGAGTCTTCATCTCTAGTCTTTATGCATTTACTATAATCAGACCTGAAAAAATGACTGATGTGCCAAACCCCTTCCTTTTGCATTTGCCAAAACGTTCATAGGGTAAAACCCCTTCCTTTTGTATTTTTCATATAGCTAGAAATGTGAAGCCACTTCTTATGGTATTTGTTGTGGCTTTCACAATGCACATACCCTTTCTATTCTACATGAAAGAGGCTTTACCAAGTAAAACCCCTTGGCATTGGTTTTGTTAGAGAGTTCTGACTATAAAGCCCCTTTTGCATTTGTCAATGGGTTCAAAATGTAAAATCTCCCCCAATGATGTTTATCAAGGAGCTTACAATGTAAAATCCTTAACTGTTGTAATTTGGTAGAGAGTTCATAACGTAAAAGCCCTTCTGTTAGTACTTGAGAAATTTGATCCAAGCAATCCCAAGGCAGCTGAATGTTACTAGCCCCAATTTTGTCAATGAAGATATCTCAACTCTGGCGTCCTGAGCCCCTGTGCCACAGACCCTTAACTTCTGGATTCAGGCCCCTTTTAGCACTTGTCTCTAAGGCTCCATGGGTACAGAGCAGTCCAGGGATGACTCAGGGAGTTACTGAGGACTACAAACCCACAGCACAGCAACCAACACTTAATAAATCAATGTACAGACAGTGATTTTTCTTTAAAATGGAAAAGTACTTTAATGGACACAACTAAATACTATAATCAAAATAACAAACAATTACAAGATTTAAGTTGGAGTTACACCGTGAAATCCATCCAACAGGTTTTTTGCTGATTAACCTTGGTAGAAACATACCCTAAACCAGTGGTTCCCAACCTGTGGTCCGGGGACCCCTGGGGGTCCACGAAGCCTTCTCAGGGGGTCCTCGACTGCTTAGAAAATTAAAAAATATTGACAAATTAGGTCCCCAGTTTCCAGTAATGACTCACGCAGGGGTTCTCGGATTCCAATGATGATTCAGTGGGGGTCCCTGGGTTCATGAATGTTAAAATGGGGGTCCACATAAATCAAAAGGTTGGGGACCACTGCCCTAAACCCATATTACTGGGGTAACTAACCCTGTAAATGGTCCTGTTACCTATGAGGTACCATGTGACAGGGTGCATATTAGCAGAATTAATCACAAAAAACAGCATATTTGGGTCTATTGAGAAACATAAGGCTTTTCACATTAAGAAGGTTGTCAATGGGCATGGTCAAGTCATTCACTATGTAAAAAGAGGTGCTTATTGCCTTAGTTACCATGTTTAATATTCAATAAAGTACCTTTGCTGTCTTGTAAACACATTCATGTTACACCTGCTTAGAGAGGGACATCAAACAATTTAGGCATTTTGACATGAACAATAACTCTCCTTCTGGAGAAACAAAACCTTTACTTGGCTGGACCTAGAAAGGGATGTATATACTAAACCTTTGTCTATAGCATTTATCAGAGAGTTCAAAATGTAAAACCTATTCCTCCTGTATTGGTCAAATATTTCAAAATACAAAGCCATTTACTTTGGTGTTTGTCCTGGAGTTCACAGTGTAAAACACATTCCTGTTGCATTTGCCAGAAAGCTCACAATGTGAAACCCATTCCTGTACTTATCAGAGGTAACACTGTAGACCTCTTCCCACTGACTTTGACAATGGTTCAAATGTAAAACCCCTGCCTCTGGTGTTTGGTAAGGAGTTGGCAATGTAAAACTCCTATGCAAAAAACCAAGATACACTGTTCCAAAAGAAAGTGGCAGGAGAAAGAACACAGGGAAGTCCTAATTTTAGGAGCAAGAGTCCTCACACACCCAAATGGGTGTCATGCTTCATCATCGGAGTTGCTCCTTGTCAGACCGGTGCAGCAGTGTCTGACGGGCACCCACGGTAGGGGGGCTCTTTGCCGGAGATCTTTTCTCGATGATGCCAAGACCCCAAGAGTGAGTTTGGAAGAAAAAAAGGGAGAAAACAAGGAGAGTCACACTAAAGGCTAATATTGGCTCATGACCCAAACCTAAGGGCAACAATTTCATTAATCAATGGAGGGTGAAGGCCAAGATTAAAAATGATCAGGAGAGTGAAATAGAGACAATGATCAATCACTCTCTACCAAAATTATTGGGAAACAGGAGATAAGGAACTACCAGACCATCCCTGGAAAAGGGTCAACATGTTTTGCGTCTCTGTGGTCCAACCGGATCCTGCGACGCTTCTTCAGGACCTAATGGATACATGCTTCTCCTATTACAAACTGAAAAGACTCCTATAACCTGAAACTGTCAGTTATAATGTCTCCAGTCACTTACACTAGGCCAGTATAACTCGAACGTGCTATTCCTAAATGTCGCCCTGTCATCAAATGAACACAGGTCACTTGGAGGTTGTTGAGTCTGCATGTACTTATACTGGGATGATTTCATTAGATATAATAAAAGGAAGGACGGTGTCAAACAGTGAAAAACACAGTGAAGGTGCAAGTAGTGGCACACTAATGCATGCAAGGCGAGTATCAGTTTACCCTCCCTGTCGAGGAACGCGCTTCATGGGAGAGCGTAGGCCTAAGGCCGGGCGCAAAATTTCTAAGAGTCAGGTGAACAAAAAACAACAAACAACAACAAAGTCCGTTATTGTAAAAAAACAATATTCAATAGGCGGGTTCTTCTGCCGAGCAAGCCGCGGCGTCCCCATTGATTCGGGAGCGCGGCCACGGGTAGGTTACCCACTACGTCCTCATCCTTGGGCGCACCCCCTCCGCCTTGGGCAACTCATGGTGGTCGTCCACGCTGGGTCCCCCACCGACGCCCACCGACAGTGCACGAAACCTCGGCTTCACCCTCGACACCTCACTCTCCATGTCAAAGCAGGTCAGCGCCATCTCCTCCTCCTGCTACAACACCCTCCGCATGCTTCGCAGAATTTACAAATGGATCCCACCAGAAACAAGAAAAACAGTAACCCAGGCCCTCGTCAGCAACAGACTCGACTACTGCAACGCCCTCTACACCGGTATCTCATCCAAACTCCTCCAACGCCTCCAGCGCATCCAAAACGCCTCCGCCCGACTCATCCTCAACATCCCTCGCCGAGGTCACGTCATTTTGTGTTAAATGTGCATCCTTCTATGTCGATATTTTGATCCTTCCTATCTTGCTCGTGATATTCTGTTCCCTTGATTGTATGTAACCACTCCTGGGCACAGTGGGCGGCTTGAAAGGCTGCACGTTGAAGGATGCTCTACTCATCCAGATCCAAATCATTCGTGAATGGGCACCCCATAATTTTGTTATAGATAGGTTAATAAATTATTAAGCACCACTGTAGCTGGAAAGGAAGGGGAACCTGTGACCAATAAACAGAATGTGGGACAATTTAAGATCTTGAAACATGAGAGGGGGTCTTTTTATCTTAATGGTGTCCTGCAGAAACGTATCACCAATGGCCTTTTATCATTGGTGATAAAATGGTCCATTAAGTAATTCGTCTTCACCTTCAAACGTTATTTCTTGATAGTAAGCCAGCAAGATGGCGCAGAGAGTTGGCCACTGGTGCCAATATCTAAATCAGGCCCAGAGTCTTCATCTCTAGTCTTTATGCATTTACTATAATCAGACCTGAAAAAATGACTGATGTACCAAACCCCTTCCTTTTGCATTTGCCAAAACGTTCATAGGGTAAAACCCCTTCCTTTTGTATTTTTCATATAGCTAGAAATGTGAAGCCACTTCTTATGGTATTTGTTGTGGCTTTCACAATGCACATACCCTTTCTATTCTACATGAAAGAGGCTTTACCAAGTAAAACCCCTGGGCATTGGTTTTGTTAGAGAGTTCTGACTATAAAGCCCCTTTTGCATTTGTCAATGGGTTAAAAATGTAAAATCTCCCCCAATGATGTTTATCAAGGAGCTTACAATGTAAAATCCTTAACTGTTGTAATTTGGTAGAGAGTTCACAACGTAAAAGCCCTTCTGTTAGTGCTTGAGAAATTTGATCCAAGCAATCCCAAGGCAGCGGAAAGTTACTAGCCCCAATTTTGTCAATGAAGATATCTCGACTCTTGCGTCCTGAGCCCCTGTGCCACAGACCCTTAACTTCTGGATTCAGGCCCCTTTTAGCACTTGTCTCTAAGGCTCCAGGGGTACAGAGCAGTCCAGGGATGACTCAGGGAGATACTGTGGACTACAAACCCACAGCACAGCAACCAACACTTAATAAATCAATGTACAGACAGTGATTTTTCTTTAAAATGGAAAAGTACTTTAATGGACACAACTAAATACTATAATCAAAATAACAAACAATTACAAGATTTAAGTTAGAGTTACACTGTGAAATCCATCCAACAGGTTTTTTGCTGATTAACCTTGGTAGAAACATACCCTAAACCAGTGGTTCCCAACCTGTGGTCCGGGGACCCCTGGGGGTCCACGAAGCCTTCTCAGGGGGTCCTCGACTGCATAGAAAATTAAAAAATATTGACAAATTAGGTCCCCAGTTTCCAGTAATGACTCACGCAGGGGTTCTCGGATTCCAATGATGATTCAGTGGGGGTCCCTGGGTTCATGAATGTTAAAATGGGGGTCCACATAAATCAAAAGGTTGGGGACCACTGCCCTAAACCCATATTACTGGGGTAACTAACCCTGTAAATGGTCCTGTTACCTATGAGGTACCATGTGACAGGGTGCATATTAGCAGACTTTAATCACAAAAAACAGCATATTTGGGCCTATTGAGAAACATAAGGCTTTTCACATTAAGAAGGTTGTCAATGGGCATGGTCAAGTCATTCACTATGTAAAATGAGGTGCTTATTGCCTTAGTTACCATATTTAATATTCAATAAAGTACCTTTGCTGTCTTGTAAACACATTCATGTTACACCTGCTTAGAGAGGGACATCAAACAATTTAGGCATTTTGACATGAACAATAACTCTCCTTCTGGAGAAACAAAACCTTTACTTGGCTGGACCTAGAAAGGGATGTATATACTAAACCTTTGTCTATAGCATTTATCAGAGAGTTCAAAATGTAAAACCTATTCCTCCTGTATTGGTCAAATATTTCAAAATACAAAGCCATTTACTTTGGTGTTTGTCCTGGAGTTCACAGTGTAAAACACATTCCTGTTGCATTTGCCAGAAAGCTCACAATGTGAAACCAATTCCTGTATTTATCAGAGGTAACACTGTAGACCTCTCCCCACTGACTTTGACAATGGTTCAAATGTAAAACCCCTGCCTCTGGTGTTTGGTAAGGAGTTGGCAATGTAAAACTCCTATGCAAAAAACCAAGATACACTGTTCCAAAAGAAAGTGGCAGGAGAAAGAACACAGGGAAGTCCTAATTTTAGGAGCAAGAGTCCTCACACACCTAAATGGGTGTCATGCTTTATCATCGGAGTTGCTCCTTGTCAGACCGGTGCTGCAGTGTCTGACGGGCACCCACGGTAGGGGGGCTCTTTGCCGGAGATCTTTTCTCGATGATGCCAAGACCCCAAGAGTGAGTTTGGAAGAAAAAAAGGGAGAAAACAAGGAGAGTCACACTAAAGGCTAAAATTGGCTCATGACCCAAACCTAAGAGCAACAATTTTATTAATCCATGGAGGGTGAAGGCCAAGATTAAAAATGATCAGGAGAGTGAAATAGAGACAATGATCAATCACTCTCTACCAAAATTATTGGGAAACAGGAGATAAGGAACTACCAGACCATCCCTGGAAAAGGGTCAACATGTTTTGCGTCTCTGTGGTCCAACCGGATCCCGCGACGCTTCTTCAGGACCTAATGGATACACGCTTCTCCTATTACAAACTAAAAAGACTCCTATAACCTGAAACTGTCAGTTATAATGTCTCCAGTCACTTACACTAGGCCAGTATAACTCGAACGTGCTATTCCTAAATGTCGCCCTGTCATCAAATGAACACAGGTCACTTGGAGGTAGTTAAGTCTGCATGTACTTATACTGGGATGATTTCATTAGATATAATAAAAGGAAGGACGGTGTCAAACAGTGAAAAACACAGTGAAGGTGCAAGTAGTGGCACACTAATGCATGCAAGGCGAGTATCAGTTTACCCTCCCTGTCGAGGAACGCGCTTCATGGGAGAGCGTAGGCCTAAGGCCGGGCGCTAAATTTCTAAGAGTCAGGTGAACAAAAAACAACAAACAACAACAAAGTCCGTTATTGTAAGAAAACAATATTCAATAGGCGGGTTCTTCTGCCGAGCAAGCCGCGGCGTCCCCATTGATTCGGGAGCGCGGCCTCGGGTAGGTTACCCACTACGTCCTCATCCTTGGGCGCACCCCTTCCGCCTTGGACAACTCATGGTGGTCGTCCACGCTGGGTCCCCCACCGACGCCCACCGACAGCGCACAAAACCTCGGCTTCACCCTCGACACCTCACTCTCCATGTCAAAGCAGGTCAGCGCCATCTCCTCCTCCTGCTACAACACCCTCCGCATGCTTTGCAGAATTTACAAATGGATCCCACCAGAAACAAGAAAAACAGTAACCCAGGCCCTCGTCAGCAACAGACTCGACTACGGCAACGCCCTCTACACCGGTATCTCATCCAAACTCCTCCAATGCCTCCAGCGCATCCAAAACGCCTCCGCCCGACTCATCCTCAACATCCTTCGCCACTGCCACATCACCCCCCACCTAAGAGACCTTCACTGGCTCCCCGTCAACAAGAGGATCACCTTCAAGCTCCTCACCCAGGCACACAAGACACTCCACAACACCGGACCATTATACCTGAACAACAGACTCAGCTTCTACACACCCACCCGGCATCTCCGCTCCGCTAACCTCGCCGTCGCCTCCGTCCCCCGCATCCGACACAAATCTTCCGGCAGCAGATCATTCTCTTACCTCGCCGCCAAGACCTGGAAAACCCTCCTGCCAGATCTACAACAGACCCAGGACCTTCTTTCCTTCAGAAAACTACTCAAGACTTGGCTCTTCGAGCAGTAGCAGCACCCCCCAGCGCCTTGAAACCCTCACGGGTATGTACCGCGCTTTACAAATTAATTGATTGATTGATTGATTACGGTTCAGGAGTGTCAGAAGTAAGTGACACTGGACCGCTTTGCTTTACACCTAGTTTCTGTGTTTGACTGCCTTCCATCTTACCTATGGGGAGATTATTTTGACAAACGCTTTAGGACACCTGCGCCCCTTTGGTTGCTTAGTCCTTTATTAACACATGGGCAGCTTTTCTCTTAATCAGGTTTAGATGTTTGTGTGTCTGTAACCAACCTAACAAAGAGGAGCAATTATGATACTCGTAGTTTGTTAAAAAAAAACGTTGAATTCAATGTAATTATTTGCACTTTTAGGGCAGTACTGTCTGAGGACGTTTTACAATGTGTTGACTTATCGTCCCGCCCCTACCTGAGGAATGTATTTAGTAACTTTTCCATTTGAACTGACTACACTGCTGGCATAGTATTGTGAGAACTCTACAGCCTAGTCTGGTGTATGCTCAGTATCTTTTGGTCCGATCACTGCATCATTGTCTGTCACCATGACATATGCCTGACGGTCGGTTATTGCTGTTTTATTTTATTAAAGCTTTCATGTTTTGAATATTGTTTTCTTACAATAACGGACTTTGTTGTTGTTTGTTGTTTTTTGTACACCTGACTCTTAGAAATTTTGCGCCAGGCCTTAGGCCTATGCTGTCACATGAAGCACGTTCCCCAACAGGGAGGGCTAGCTGATACTCCCCTTGCATGCATTAGTGTGCCACTACTTGCACCTTCACCGTGTTTTTCACTGTTTGACACCGTCCTTCCTTTTATTATAACTAATGAAATCATCCCAGTATAAGTACATGCAGACGTCACTACCTCCAAGTGACGTGCGTTCATTTGATTACAGGGCGACATTTAGGAATAGCACGTTCGAGTTATACCGGACTCGTGTAAGTGACTGGAGACATTATAACTGAGTTTCAGGTTATAGGAGTCTTTTCAGTTTGTAATAGGAGAAGCATGTATCCATTAGGTCCTGAAGAAGCGTTTGGGATCCGGTTGGACCACAGAGACGTGAAACATGTTGACCCTTTTCCAGGGATAGTCTGGTAGTCCCTTACCTCCCTTTTCCCAATAATTGTGGTAGAGAGTGATTGATCATTGTCTCTATTTCACTCTCCTGATCGTTTTTAATCTTGGCCTTCACCCTCCATGGATTAATAAAATTGTTACCCTTAGGTTTGGGTCATGAGACAATTTTAGCCTTTAGTGTGACTCTCCTTGTTTTCTCCCTTTTTTTCTTCCAAACTCACTCTTGGGGTCTTGGCGTCATCGAGAAAAGATCTCCGGCAAAGAGCCCCCTCAGAAATTGCAGCTCCGGTCTTTCGAGGAGCAACTCCGATGATGAAGCATGACACCCATTTGGGTGTGTGAGGACTCTTGCTCCTAAAATTAGGACTTCCCTGTGTTCTTTCTCCTGCCACTTTCTTTTGGAACAGTGTATCTTGATTTTTTACATAGTATTAAGTGAGGGAGGGCATACACTGGACCATTATTCCTCCCTATCCCCCTTGTTGATTACTCCAATGTAAAACTCCTCCCTATTGTATTTGTCAGAGTACAGCATTTAGAGCTTCCTTGCATGTTTTTTTGCAAGCACTTAAATGTAAAGCCTCTTCCTTAATATTTATGAGTGAGTTAAGATGTGAAATGCTTTCCTGCTGTAGTAGTGATTTGATGCTTCTCTTGAAGGCAGCTGTGAAAGGGTTTCCACGTATCACTGGCGGAAGTGGGTTCTAGATTCTGGGGTCAGTCCTGGGGAAGCAGCGTGAGTGTGGTCCTTCCTTCTTGAATCTGGGCAGCTCCAGTTCTATGGTAGTTCGTGCTAGGATATTTTTGTCTGTAGGCATTAACACAGTGTAATAACAATTTACTGATACAGACCGACTGGCTTTAACATACGATTTTCAAAATAAATAAGTCAGCCCTACTGCATTTTTCATAACCTGCCATAATTAACAAATGAAACCCATTACATTTGGTATAATTTTCCCTTTGAACGAATCAGGCCTACAGCTTTAAACCTTGGCTTGTACCTGTAGCCAGCGTGGACCTCCCCTACTGAACACATGTACAATAAATACACTCTTTTAGCAGAAGCATGCAACTTCTCAATGAAATCCAGAAGGGAGGAAGATGAAGATGTGCTTGGAGCCAAAGTAGCTCTCTCAGTAGGGCCTCTTAAAGCTCTATTTCTATAGATCACTTAAAGTCAGCACTGTTTAAAGACCTGGCATTGATCTGGACCTTCGCTGGACACCCAGGCTTTTGTGATGTTAGGATATGTAACTGAGAGAAAATAGTTATATATATATATTTTTGTTTTACTATGGAAGCCATTTAACATATACAAACGCGCCACAAAAATTAAAATCACAAATGTGGTTGTGTAGTTTAGGACAGAAACCTTCCGGGAAATCACATCTCTCTGCCTGCCTAAGGCGATCTCCTGCTTCATGTCTGATTACCGAGAAGCCTTTCAGCGAGCACTTCTGGGGGATAATTTGTACCTTTCGCCATTACGATGAAAATATGCTGTTTTGTCTCTGACCTTTTTTTTCAGCGAAAGTGCATTTCCACTCTGTCTGTCAAGGCTTCAGCAGTTAGAGGAAAAAAAGAGGGCAACCGTGTAAAAAGTCTGTAATGGGAACTTTAATTGCATGCCTGACACGGATTAGTAATCTTTTCAACCTCTTCCTGGCAGATATCATATATTTGCTTTAAAATTATGTCAATTTGGAATAAAATATACCAGAGCACTCCAGGCGCTGCAATGTAAATCATTTCCAATATAATCCCCGGCACGTCCAGGATTTGGCGCTATTCTTGGCTTGGCTAACCTCATGTGATGAAGTTTATCTCCCTGAAAAATGCCAGCAGCGTGGATGTCAGGGCCGGCTGTTCCTCATTCTGTTGTGAAATATTTTATGCAGTCGGTATGTTTGGAAGATTAGCTTTATGCTGGGTGGCTGTCAGTCACAGCCACACTTCAGGGGCCCGCGGAGTGAGGGCGCTCAGCCTTGATGAGGGGGCAGCAGTGCCTTGTTCTAATGCGGGTTATCAGCGGGTATATTTTTATGGAATTTCAACAGCACGGGTCGCTGGGCCTCTGGCCGGCTCCTGGTTATGCAGTGTACAGGGAAAGCTTCCTGTGAGTGCGGGGCAGGATTATAGCTTGGAATATCGAGGTCACGCACTATCGTAACCTGATTACCGAGGATCAAATTAAGAAGGCAAGTGCACAGATGGAGGTAAATATTTGCTATGCTTAACTCAACATCTAGGTACCGATACAGGGGCGTAAACGGAGGCCCCTGCGCCCTCTGCAGGGACGGGGGAGCCACACCCTTCAAGGGGGCCCCACCCTTCCATGAGTGCCGATTCAGTACAAAGTCAAAGATTGTCTGTGAAGTATGGAAGACTCGGGGGCTCACGGGCCTCATCACATTCTGCAGAGGTCACGTCATTTTGTGTTAAATGTGCATCCTTCTATGTCGATATTTTGATCCTTCCTATCTTGCTCGTGATATTCTGTTCCCTCGATTGTATGTAACCACTCCTGGGCACAGTCGGCGGCTTGAAAGGCTGCACGTTGAAGGATGCTCTGCTCATCCAGCTCCAAATCATTCGTGAATGGGCACCCCATAACTTTGTTATAGATAGGTTAATAAATTATTAAGCACCACTGTAGCTGGAAAGCAAGGGGAACCTGTGACCAATAAGCAGAATGTGGGACAATTTAAGATCTTGAAACATGAGAGGGGGTCTTTTTATCTTAATGGTGTCCTGCAGATACGTATCACCAATGGCCTTTTATCACTGGTGATAAAATGGTCCATTAAGTAATCAGTTTTCACCTACATACGTTATTTCTTGATAGTAAGCCAGCAAGATGGCGCAGAGAGTTAGCCACTGATGACGCCATCTGCAGTGATCTGAAGGCCATGTGCTTTATTAACAGCAAGCACGGCTCAGTCTTCCGAGGTAGTAAATTGAGTGCCATTAAATTAAGCAATGTGAACATCTCTGTAATCAAGCCCACCTTTTTGTGTGCCCCTCCAAAAAATTATGTATGACTAAATCTAGTGGGATTTTGACTGCACACAAAAAACTGCTAAACAGTGCTCAGTCAATGTGGTGTGATCCTTGAATGTGGTGAAAGATTGGCTAACCCAAACTGGTCTTTTATGCTTTTTAATTATGCCACTGTGCTAGCGCAGGTTTTTTAAATTAGAGTTATTGTTAGAAATGGGGTCTTTGGTTGACAGTCAGGTTACCCCGTGTTCAAGCAAGGACCTTCACTCTAGTCAGGGTAAAAGAGAATCACCCTCAGCTAACCCCTGCTTACCTCCTTGGTAGCTTGGCAGAGCAGTAGGCTTAACTTCAGAGTGCTAGGTGTAAAGTATTTGTACCAATGCACACAGTAACTTAATGAAAACACTACAAAATGACACAACACAGGTTTAGAAAAATAGGAAATATTTATCTAAACAAAACAAGACCAAAACGACAAAAATCCACCATACACAAGTCAAGTTATTTATAAAAATGCAAAAAGAGTCTTTAAGTAGTTTTTAAACACACACTAACGCTGTGAGTGTGAAAAAGTACCTTGGGCGTGTCAAAAATAACCCTGCACGGGTGAGTGCGCGTCAAAAAGGGCTTGCGATGCGTTGATTCCACTCACGAGTGGGACCATGCGTCGTTTCTCCTTTCGCCGGGTCAGGGCGCGTCATTTCTTTTCTCTGCAGGAGAGCGATGCGACGATCTGGTCAGCACTCTCAGGTCCGGGCAGGCCTTGTGTTGTTTTTACACACCCAGCAGGACTTGAGTCGGAAATCCAGCCGCACCATGATCCGAAAACCCCGCAGTGCGGGATGTGATCTCCCAGCCTCCGTCGGCGAGGCCAGGCCCCAGACACTCACCAGGGGGTTGGAGACTACATTGTGTGAGGGCAGGCACAGCCCTTTCAGGTGTGAGTGACCACTCCTCCCCTCCCATCTAGCACAGATGGCTCATCAGGATATGGAGGCTACACCCCAGCTCCCTTTGTGTCACTATCTAGTGTGAGGTGCAACCAGCCCAACTGTCAAACTGACCCAGACAGGGAATCCACAAACAGGCAGAGTCACAGAAATGGTATAAGCAAGAAAATGCCCACTTTCTAAAAGTGGCATTTTCAAACACACAATCTTAAACTCAACTTTACTAAAAGATGTATTTTTAAATTGTGACCTCAGAGACCCCAAACTCCACATGTCCACCCGCTCCCATAGGGAATCTACACTTTAATCATATTTAAAGGTAGCCCCCATGTTAACCTGTGAGAGAGACAGGCCTTGCAACAGTGAAAAACGAATTTAGCCATATTTCACTGTCTGGACATATAAAACACAATACTAAATGTCCTACCTTAACCATACACTGTACCCTGCCCTTGGGGCTACCTAGGGTCTACCTTAGGGGTGTCTGACATATAAGAAAAGGGAAGGTTTAGGCCTGGCAAGTGAGTACACTTGCCAAGTCGAATTTACAGTTAAAAACTGCACACACAAACACTGCAGTGGCAGGTTTGAGACATGATTACAGAGCTACTTATGTGGGTAGCACAACCAGTGCCTCAGGCCCACTAGTAGCATTTGATTTACAGGCCCTGGCACCACCAGTGCACTTTACTAGGGACTTACTAGTAAATCAGATATGCCAATCATGGATAAGCCAATTACATAAGGAGCATTTGCACTTTAGCACTGGTTAGCAGTGGTAAAGTGCCCAGAGTAACAAAAACAGTAAAATCAGAGTCCGGCACACATCAACAACCTGGGGAACAGAGGCAAAAAGTTAGGGGAGACCACGTCAAGGATGAAAAGTCTAACATGTGTCCCCCCCAGCTGAAAGTGGGGAGCAACTACCCAACCTCATGGGAGTTCTCATTACTCTGGCAGAAGAACCTGGACAGACCATCAGCACTGGCGTGCTCTATAACAGGACGGTGTTCCACCATAAAGTCCATCCCCTGTAGGGAAATGGATCACCTCAACAGTTTTGGATTCTCACCCCTCAATTGCATTAACCATCTGAGGGGCCTGTGGTCAGTCTGAACTCAGAAGTGAGTCCCAAACAAGTAGGGTCTTAGCTTCTTCAGTGCCCAGACCACAGCAAACGCTTCACGGTCTATGGCACTCCACCTACGTTCCCTGGGTAGTAACCTCCTGCTAATGAAGGCTACGGGTTGATCTAGGCCCTTTTCATTAAGCTGTGAGAGTACTGCTCCAGTACCATGCTCTGAGGCGCCTGTTTGCACAACAAACTCCTTGGAGTAGTCAGGTGCCTTCAGCACAGGTGCTGTGCACATGGCAGCCTTCACGGCATCAAAAGCGTTCTGGCAAGCCTCTGTCCGGATTACTTTCCTGGATTGCTTCTTAGATGTCAACTCAGTTAAGGGGATAACAATGGTACCATGCCCCTTAACAAACCTCCTGTAGTATCCTGTGAGACCTAAAAAGGCTCTCACTTCAGTCTGGGTCTTGGAAGGCTCCCAAGCCAGAATCGTGTCAATCTTAGGCTGTAGGGGTGCCACCTGGCCACTCCCCACCTGGTGTCCTAAGTACACCACAGAACCCTGCCCTATTTGGCACTTGCTCACCTTAATAGTGAGGCCTGCCTTCTGCAGGGCCTCTAACACTCTCCAGAGGTGTTGCAGGTGTTCCTCCCATGTTGAACTAAACACAGCAATATCATTTAGCTGGCTACACTGAACTCATCCAGCCCAGCCAACACCTGGTTGACCAACCTCTGGTTGACCAACCTCTGTAAGGTGGCAGGGGAATTCTTCATTCCAAATGGCATCACTTTAAACTGAAAGTGCCCATCTGGGGTAGAGAATGCTGACTTCTCCTTGGCCCCCTCAGTTAAGACAATCTGCCAGTACCCAGATGTTAAGTCACACGTACTGAGGTACTTGGCAGCTCCCAACCAGTCATTGAGCTCATCAGCTCAGGGGATGGTGTGTGCATCAGTCTTGCTGAACGCATTGAGTCCCCGATAGTCCACACAGAACCTGAGTTCTGGAGTGGCACTAGGTGCAGCAGCCTTTGGGACCAATACCACTGGGTTGGCCCAAGGACTGCTGGAGTGCTCAATAACCCCTAGGGTTCAACATTTTGGATATCTCATCCTTAATGCATGCCCTGACCCTGTCAGTCACCCTGTAAACCTTCTGTTTAATAGGTGTACTGTCCCCAGTGTCTACATCATGTGTGCACAAGTGACTCCTGGGATCAGGGAAAACGGTGAAGAAAACTGTCCCAACACGTGGCGACAGTCACCTTGCTGCTCCTCAGTCAGGGAGGGGGAGAGGATCACACCCTCCACTGACCCATCCTTTTCTCCTGCAGACAGGAGGTCAGGAAGAGGCCCGCTCCCCTACTCTACCCCATCATCTGTTGCAATGAACATTGACAGCTCAGTCCGCTCAAAGTGTGGCTTGAGGCGGTTGACATGCAGGCCCCTTAAAGGGTTCCTTGGAGACCGCAAGTCCACCAGGTAGGTGACTTCGCTCTTGCACTCCACCCCCTCAAATGGCCTAGTCCACTTATCCTGGAGCACCCTAGGCTCCACTGGTGTCATCACCCACACTTTTTGTCCAGGTTGAAACTCGACCGGAGTGGCATTCTGGTAATACCAGCGTTTCATGTCCTCCTGGCTTGCTTCCAGGTTCTCCTGAGCGAGACTCCTGAAGCGGGCAGTCTGGTTTCTCAAAGCCAGCATGTAACTGAATACATCCTGGGTGGGTTTACTAGGAGATTTCTCCAAAGCTTCCTTAACCAGACTCAAAGGTCCTCTCACATGGTGGCCATAGATCAGCTCAAAGGGACTAAACCCAAGTCCCTTTTGAGGCACCTCCCTGTAGGCGAACAGAAGGCATGGCAAGAGGACGTCCCACTTCTGCCTCAAGGGCTCTGACAGGCCCATGATCATGCCTTTCAAGGTGAGGTTGAATCTCTCAACCAGACCATTACTTTGGCGGTGGTAGGGGGTGGTGAACTTGAAGGTTACCCCACACTCCGTCCACAGAGACTTCATGTACCTGGATATGAAGTTGGTACCCCTATCAGATACCACTTCCTTGGGGAACCTCATGCGGGTAAAACCCCCCATCAAAGCACGACCCACCACAGGGGAAGTGATTGATTTCGAAGGAATGGCTTCTGGGTACTGGGTGGCATGGTCCACCAAGACCAGGATAAACCTGTTGCCCATGGTTGTCTTGGGATCCAGAGGCCCCACAATGTCAATGCGTACCCTCTCAAAGGGAGTACTGACGACAGGCAAAGGCTGGAGGGGAGCCTTACATTTCCTCCCACTCTTGCAACTTGCCTGACAAGTCTGACAAGACCTGCAATGTGCATCTGAGTGCCTGCGCATTAGGGGCCAGTAAAAGTGGGTGACAAGCCTCTCAAAGGTCCTGTCCTGCCCCAAATGTCCAGCTAAAGGCACATCATGAGCCAACCCCAGTAGGAAGGCCCTGAAGCACTGGGATACCACCAGCACAAGGGCTGACCCAGGCTCAGGAACCTTAGGCTCGCTATTCAGGAGGTCATCCTCCCAATAAATCAGGTATGATCCTGGCTTCTTGCCAGCCTCCTGGTCTGCAGCCTGCTTCCGCAAACCCTCCAAAGTAGAGCATGTCTTCTGTGCTGCACAGAATGCTTCCCTGGTGGGCCCCCCCTTCCTACTGCCACAGCGATAGCTCATGCACCTCCCTCAGTTCAGCCACCTGTTCCCCTATAGGCTCCGGGGTGTCACCCTCAGGCTCTGCCTCCTCCCGGACCGTGGGAACTTCTGGAGCCGGTTTCCCGTGCCCCCTGCCCTTCCTCTTCTTGGAGGTCCCCTGGGCCACTGTTTCAGGCAGACCCAACATCTCCAAGTGAGACCTGTGTTCCACCTCTTTCCAAGGGGAATCCTCCAGGTCATTGCCTAGCAAACAATCAACAGACATTGTTGGACTCACAGCTACTTTCAAGGAACCTGAGACCCCCCCCCATTGAAAGGGAACCTGCGCCACTCTGCACAGGCGCTCTGAGTTGTCCACTGCAACTACTTGGTGAAGTACCCAGGGATCTATCTACTCTTCAGACACCAGCTGACTTCTCACTGTAGTCACACTGGCTCCTGTGTCTCTCAGAGTCTCCACCCTCTGTCCATTGATGGTCACCCGCTGCCTGTACTTCTTAGTGTTTTCAGGAACTAGGGTTCTCTGGACCATCTCACTGTCCCCTAGTGAGACAAGGGTCATCTCGGCTGGTCCCCACCCACCTGAAACCAACTCCTCCCCAAGCGCTACACTCGCCAAACCCTGGGACGTCTCACCAGTGAGTGACAGTGTATTTTGGGGGCATTTGGGGTCCCCCTCACATGACCCACCTAGTCACATGCATGGCACTTACGTGGGGGACCACCTGCTACTGGCTTCCCTTTGGAGAGCCATGGCTTCTTTTCACTGAGGGGTTGAGAATCCTTACCCTGGGAATCAGTTTGGGGCTCTTTAGAGAACTCCCACTGTTTACCCTTACCACCCCCTTCTTCTTAAAGGGACCCTGCCCACCCTTGGTGTGGTCTCCCCCATACCTCTGGTGCTCTCCCAGCGGTCCACTTCCTGTGCAAGCTTCCTTGGTTCAGTCAGCTTGCTGTCAATCAGGTGCTGGCGCATCTCTGGAAAACATAAACTGTACAAGTGCTCCCAAGCAATCAGATTGTAAAGCCCCTCAAACCTAGTTACCTTACTGCCCTTCACCGAACCATCCAGTGACCTGCAATAAGAATCAACACATTCCAACCATGTTTGGGATTCCTTCTTCTTGTAGGACCTAAACTTATCCTTGCACTGCTCAGGGGTAAGACCATACCTTGTAAGCATGGCATCCTTCATGCTAGAGTAGGTGAGATTCTGAGCATCCCCTAAGGCTGTCAGTGTATCCCTCCCCTCTACCTCAAAGTGCTTCCACAGACCCGACCCCAATGAGCTTCAGGGACCAGATTCATGTGGAGAGCAGACTCCTACCCCTTGAACCACAAGTATATGTCATCCTTCCTTTTTTAATCCTTCACAAGGTCTTTAGGAATGTGCACCCTCGTCTCAGGCTGCACTGTAGGATTGCTGCCACCATCTCTACTGGACTGGCTTCTATGGTCCATCTCTCTCAACCTAAGCTCATGAGCCATCGCTAACTTCCTCTCCTCAAGGGCTAGCCTTCTTTGCTCCAATTGGTACTCCCTTTCTGCCTGTCTGTCCTGTAACTCCTCAGGTGTCAGACTTTCAGATGAGACACTGCTACCTGCCCTGGAGACCTTCTCCCTGGACATAACAGGCCCACCCACAATACCATTGTGTACGGAACACTCTTCCTCCTCCTCCTCATCTCCCTCATCCTCTGAGTGCCCTTCAGTGCTCTTGGCTGTCACCAAGGCCCTTAGCGCCTTTTGCAGCTCCTCCTTCTTGGATGAGCTCTTAATGGGACAGTCAAAACGTTTACAGAACTTCTTCAACTGAGCCTTGGCATAACTCTCCAATTTCTCAAGGTCAAAGTCAGCACCAACTGTTGCATCTCCAGCTTGGGACATGATGAAGATTAAAAAACAAGTGCAAAGTTCCAAAGGCAGAAAAACAAGTTCCCAAATGAAGTTCCTAAGAAAGTCAATCAATGAATCAGCGAAAACATTTAAGTAGAACAAAAACAGTCCCAAAGAGAAAAAATCAAAAGATCACCAAACAAGTAGTATGTGGTCACGTAGTGGTCTGCACTCAAAATAGTAGTGTACACTTAATCACTGTATGTCAAGTACAAATACAAGTCCAAATCCCAACCGCTGATCACCAATGTTAGAAATGGGGTCTTTGGTTGACAGTCAGGTTATCCCCTGTTAAAGCAAGGACCCTCACTCTAGTCAGGGTAAAAGAGAGTCACCCTTAGCTAACCCCTGCTTACCCCCTTGGTAGCTTGACAGAGCAGTAGGCTTAACTTCAGAGTGCTAGGTGTAAAGTATTTGTACCAACACACACAGTAACTTAATGAAAACACTAGAAAATTACACAACACAGGTTTAGAAAAATAAAAAATATTTATCTAAACAAAACAAGACCAAAATGACAAACATCCACCATACACAAGTCATTAATAAAAATGCAAAAAGAGTCTTTAAGTAGTTTTAAACACACATTAACGATGTCAGCATGAAAAAGTACCTTGGGCATGTCAAAAATAACCCCGCACGGGTGAGTGCGCGTCAAAAAGGGCTTGCGATGAATTGATTCCACTCACGAGCGGGACCATGCGTCGTTTCTCCTTTCGCCGGGTCAGGGCACGTCGTTTCTTCTCCCCACAGGAGAGCGTTTTTTTCCATCTGGTCAGCACTCTCGGGTCCGGGCAGGCCTTGCGTTGTTTTTCCACACCCAGCAGGACTTGAGTCAGAAATCCAGGCGCACGATGATCCGAAAACCCCGCAGCGCGGGTTGTAATCTCCCAACCTCCATCGGCGATGCTGAGCGTCGTTTCTCCTGCTCCGTGAGTTGATTCTTCAGTTGCATTTCCTGCGAGCGTCGTTTCTCAGCTGCAGAGCCGGCGGCGCATCGTTTCTTCAGGCGCAGATCGAAGTCGCATCGATCTTTTCCCCGCACGGCGCTGTGTGCATGGATTTCCTTGTCTTTAGGCTGCCAGCTTCTCCTTTCAGGGTCCCAGAAACTGGATGGGCACCACAGGGCAGAGTAGGAGTCTCACCAGAGACTCCAGGTGCTGGCAGAGAGAAGTCTTTGCTGTCCCTTAGACTTCAAACAACAGAAGGCAAGCTCTAAATCACTCCCTTGGAGCGTTCTCAAGATGGAAGGCACACAAAGCTCTTCTTTCTCAGCTCTTCAGCTCTTCACCAGGCAGAGGTCCCTCTTGTTTCCAGAAGTGTTTCTATAGTCTGTGGGTTTGGGTGCCCTTCTTATATCCAATTTCTCCTGTGAAGTAGGCCTACTTCAAAGTAAAGTTCTTTTGAATGTGAAATCCTGCCTTGCCCAGGCCAGGCCCCAGACACTCACCAGGGGGTTGGAGACTGCATTGTGTGAGGGCAGGCACAGCCCTTTCAGATGTGAGTGACCACTTCTCCCCTCCCCATAGCACAGATGTCTCATCAGGATATGCTGGCTACACCCCAGCTCCCTTTGTGTCACTGTCTAGTGTGAGGTGCAACCAGCCCAACTGTCAAACTGACCCAGACAGGGAATCCACAAACAGGCAGAGTCACAGAAATAGTGTAAGCAAGAAAATGCCCACTTTCTAAAAGTGGCATTTTCAAACACACAATCTTAAAATCAACTTTACTAAAAGATGTATTTTTAAATTGTGAGCTCAGAGACCCCAAACTCCATATGTCCGTCCGCTCCCATAGGGAATCTACACTTTAATCAGATTTAAAGGTAGCCCCATGTTAACCTGTGAGAGGGACAGGCCTTGCAACAATGAAAAACGAATTTTGCCATATTTCGCTGTCAGGTCATATAAAACACATTACTATTTACTATATGTCCTACCTTAACCATATACTGCACCCTGCCCTTGGGGCTACCTAGGGTCTACCTTAGGCGTGTCTGACATGTAAAAAAAGGGAAGGTTTAGGCCTGGCAAGTGGGTACACTTGCCAAGTCAAATTTACAGTTAAAAACTGCACACACATACACTGAAGTGGCAGGTCTGAGACATGATAACAGAGCTACTTATGTGGGTGGCACAACCCGTGCTGCAGGCCCACTAGTAGCATTTGATTTACAGGCCCTGGCACCTTCAGTGCACTTTAGTAGGGACTTACTAGTTAATCAAATATGCCAATCATGGATAAGCCAATTACATACACATTTTGTAAAGGAGCACTTGCACCTTAGCACTGGGTTTAGAGTAACAAAAACAGTAAAATCAGAGTCCGGCACACATCAACAACCTGGGAAACAGAGGCAAATAGTTAAGGGAAACCACACCAAGGATGAAAAGTCTAACAGTTATTAATGAGTGTTTATGTATTTTGAATTATGAGTTTATGTAGAAAATGAATTAACGTAGAAAAATAATGCACACATTTGAAAATGTGATCTCGAAGAATGGCCTCCAATGTTCACAAAATGTACTAATTAATGATTAATGCACATGAAATGTTGAAAGAGTATTAGATTAATGCAGTAATATGTCACATTAAGGGTTACGAAGTATGCTTTAATTTA
This sequence comes from Pleurodeles waltl, assembly GCF_031143425.1. Classification (NCBI taxonomy): domain Eukaryota; kingdom Metazoa; phylum Chordata; class Amphibia; order Caudata; family Salamandridae; genus Pleurodeles; species Pleurodeles waltl. The sequence goes on from NC_090439.1 coordinate 1,091,398,928, forward strand.
TTATTTGTAGGCCTTAACTTAGCGAGTGTCTTGGCCTATTTTAGCAGGCCTCATGCAGAAGCTGTATTTCTTAGCATTTAATAAAAATGCTGACCAAGTGAATTAAACTGTGAAATGTCTATTGTATTGTTTAAAGGTGCTTAACGGAAGCTTTTCGTGAGAAATGATTGCTAGGAGATGGTGTTCTTGATAATGCAACATTTCATGTGCAATGTGTGTGAGATGGACTTGCCCAAGACAAGAACAATGAAGATGCTGTCTGGAGTAAAAAGCTGCAACAGTATTGTTACCTGACAGGCCGGATGATGAGAGCATCGTAAAATGGACCAATCAACTGTATGAGAATGTAGAAATATTAGAATACATAGATTTGATATAGTAGTATCATTGGACAAAGTGTGAACATACGATTAATTGACCAATAGGGAATTAGGGGATAGTTTAGGTGACTTTAATATAACAACGCTCATTCCGAGAGAGGAGAGCATTCTCTGCCCACATTTCTGACCGAAAGGTTATTACCTTCTTATGTGAGACATGTTTATCTTTAATGCTAAATGACTTTGCCCATACTTTAATGACCGAGACCTGATGCCTTGCTAATTGACTGATGTCCTGAGGACGAAGACTGATTCTGCTTTGTTGAACCAAACCGAGGATAGGTATAATGCGATAAAACTGTGATTATTATACATATTTGTTTTTTCTTTCTAGGTACCAACTGCACTGTTTTGTCTATGGCTCTATCATAGATGTTTTCAAAATTTGTTTTACTAAAGTGTTTTGCATGAAGCCCAACATGGCAATGCTAATCTGGTGTTAGTTAAGGAGTCTGACTTATGACGAAAGAGTCTAATGCTTGATGAATTTCTCTGCTTAACTACATGTATTACATCTTATTAACGCAGCTGACTCTGCTATTGATTTGCCCTATAACTTTAGAATGTGTTGTAGTTCAAGCCTTGATTAGATTGCGTTTCTTCCGCCGCTTGGATAACCAGTGTTGTTTTTATATGTGTTTCAATTGATTTTGAGATTAATATACATGACCTTAGCATTGTTAATATAGGGAAATAAACATACAAAACTTTTACTAAAGGTGTGGTTATTCATGGCTGAAAGGTCATGGTGTGTGACAATTACTGACTCCATTGATTATTGATTTTATCGATTACTAATGATTGTTGATTATTGTGTAATGATTATTGATTATGTACTGGAGCTATGGTAAGAACTTCTTAATTGCGAGTCAAAAGGTTCATCGACCTGTTCGTGTCCCCTTGTAAGTATACTTATTAAGGTCTGACACGCTAACAACTGTAATATGGCACAGGAAGTGTGTAATTGGCAACAAAATGTAATATTACATATGGGCTGCTGTGTGGATTCAACCTACCCAAGGGTGACTTTAAAAGCATGGTTTCAAGCCTTTCATTGTAGCTTTGAACTACTCTGAGCACTGCTGTAGCACACACGTGTAGAAATGCCTATTTTTAAAAACAAGTAGGGCCTTCTGCAAGGGATAATTTTGCATACTGCACAAAAGTGGGACATATCAAATATGGAAGTTGGCATGTTTCCTGAGTGACCAGATGAAAAGTGATACTTCACTGCGTAGGCTGCAGCTGCTCTTTCCTTTCAAGCAAGCTTACTTATATATAAAACTCATCATGTGCACACTGCTGTAATATTTATTCCAAAACTAGTTCATTAGTAAATAGATAATGTTTTGATAAATGTGCAGCAAAGATGAGTGTGAAAAAACTTACTTTGCTCTGCGTTAAGGCCTGGAGAGTAATTAATTTAGCCCTGTCAACATCTTCTCCTGTGGCAGTAACTAAATCTTTGATGAAATGGGTATGAGACCCCCAATTAGCTTGTGTTGTTGGAGAGGACAGTGGACAGGAGTGCCAAATTGTATCCTAAAAAGCGGGCTATGGCCCTGATAGTTGTTTTTTTGTGGTAAACATATCTGGTGTGATGAGGGACCTTCTTCATGGTCTGCTTCTAGCCAGGGTGTATTCAGCCACTACAGGATAGGAGGACTTGGCCTCAGAACCAGCTTGGGTTGGTTTTTCAGGAAAGTTTCATCATTTTAATAGAACACACTATGGTGAGGATTCAGAATTTTAAAGCTGATATTGATGTTCTTCTAGGCCTGAAAGATGAGCTGAGTAGTGCTTCTGAGACTTTTACAGGAAAGTGACATTAATTACTGCCAAAGAACACTGGAGCTGTAGTATTTTATTTGAATTGCAATAGGCATTATCACAATCACTACCTAGAATTCACCAAGAAAAGATCCCACCATCAGCACATCATGACTCTACTGAATTTGGTGAAAACACCAGAAAGGAAGAATGTATTGCTGTATGGACAGATGACCGGACTTGTTCTCTTCTGAACCAAACAGTAGAAGGGTCAGGCCAGTTGTGCTTCTGGGATCACAGGAACATTAAGGACAATAAGGACATCTTTCCTGTAAGGAACCAGCAGAACAATGGGGACTGGTAGTTTTTCTGTATATGTGTCTGAAAAGAGTGATTGAGTCTGTCGCCAACTGCTGTCTATGCTCTGTTATGCCAGAGTCTTCCACTGAGGATTAGGACTTTGGGGAATGACCAGGAGAAAACTCTTTAGCTGCCAAGGAAAAGTAAAAGGCATTTCAGGATCCAGAGAATGAGGACAAGGTGCTGAGGCTACTTGACAAATGCGTGAACTTGGCAAGTACGATTTACAGGTTGATCTCGCCGAGATCTGTTTGCCGAAATAAAAAGGCTTCAGCTGGACCTCCTGGTAAATGTAACACACCTTGTGTAGTGCTCCACAGCTGGAGGATTTCAAGTTTCATAATGCATTCCAAGTCCGAAAGGAAGACTTGACAGTGGGGTAATGCAGAGACATTCCTATGGAAATGTGACCTCAGCAAGCACATTCTTTCAAAGGTATACCAGTCTGAGCATTCAGCACCAAATCTCCAGGATTCTTGAGGACTCTGCTACCACCATTTCCGACTCTGATGGACTCTCACCAGCTACAGCATCTTGCCTTGTTCCCATTGCCTCTCAGGTCTTCTATAAAATCTGCTAAGGCAAAACGTAAAACTGCAGACCAGGTGAATGAATGTGCTGTATCCAGCTTGTGAACTATTGTGGTTCACATGAAAAAGCACGTAGGACCTGATTATCAAATAATGAAAAGATCTGTCAAGCAATACTAAGATCTTACCCAACTTCCACTGGAGCAGAATGGAGACTAGATCCCAATGCCTCTTTTAGAGTCCCTCCTGCTCTCCAAGGATCAACTGGAGATCAGGAGTGCTCCAAGGGGGGAAAGGGAATGGGGAGAGATAAGAAGAGACTGCCTTGTCTGATTTTCTGGGCTCTACTCTCTTCTTGGTGTTAATCTTCACTTCTGGTTTTATTATAGGGCTGTGATGAGACTGAACTCTAAGAAACAATGGCATCAGCTCCTCAGCAAATAAGTGTGTAAATAAGCCAAATGATTCTTCTTTATCAACTCTTGCAAAAACACACTCTTAGTTCTTTATTCAATTGCTTTTCTAGTACGTTTTTACTCCTCAGTATCAGTTATTCATTTATATTAAACATGTAACTGTTAATTTCTTAGATGGACTTTTAACTTTTTAAATGTTTTCGTTTCTGAAACTGAATACTTGCGTGAATCCAAACTCATTCTTCAAAAGAAATCTGAGGAGGACGAACACCAACTCCAGCGAGGTATAGTACAGGTAAGTTCTGAGTTGCATGAAAGTCCATCTTTTAGTCTATTTGGACTTGAGCTAATATATTTGCTCTTTGTTGCTGAAAGAAAATGAAGCATTCTAAATGCTAAACTTTGGCTAGGAATTTATCCTAATTGGAACAGATAACCATAGCTTTTTCCAAAATGCTAATCACACTGAAAGATAGAAGCCTTGAAACAATGTATTTGTTGCCGCCTGAGTTGATGCAGCATGGAGACACTTCTCCTCATAGAAGCTGGCACAGAAAAGAGACACTTCTCACAGGTGGTAGCGCAGAAAAAGACACTGTCCCGTTAACCCCTTCGTTGCCAGGCCTTTTCCCCTCCTGTGCCGAACCTTTTTTTGGCTGTTTGGGGCAGTTCGCGGTAGGCCCTCATAACTTTTTGTTAACATAAGCTACCCACGCCAAATTTGTGTACTTTTTTTCCAACATCCTAGGGATTCTAGAGGTGCCCAGACTTTGTAGGTTCCCCTGGATGAGACCAAGAAATTAGCCAAAATACAGCAAAAAAAATCGTTTTTTAAAAAAAAATGGGAAAAAGGGCTGCAGAAGAAGGCTTGTGTTTTTTCCCCTGAAAATGGCATCAACAAAGGGTTTGCGGTGGTACAATCACCATCTTCCCAGCTTTCAGGAACAGGCAAACTTGAATTAGAAAACCCAATTTTACAACACAATTTTGACATTTTACTGACATTTTACTATTTTTTGTGCTTTCAGCCTCCTTCCAGTTAGTGACAGAAATGGGTAAGAAACCAATGCTGGATCCCAGAAAGCTAAACATTTCTGGAACGTTGACAAAATTCTGAATTCAGCAAGGGGTCATTTGTGTAGATCCTACAAGTGTTTCCTACAGAAAATAACAGCTGAAATAAAAACATATTGAAATTGAGGTGAAAAAAACATCAATTTCTCTCCACGTTTTACTCTGTAACTTTTTTCTGCAATGTCAGATGTTTGAAAGCAATATACCGTTACGTCAGCTGGACTCTTCTGGTTGCGGGGATATATAGGGCTTGTAGGTTCATCAAGAACCCTAGGTACCTAGAGCCATTAAATGAGATGCACTTTGCAATGGGTTTTCATTCTATACCTGGTATACAGCAATTAATTTGCTGAAATATAAAAAGTAAAAAATAGGTATCAAGAAAACCTTTGTATTTCCAAAATGTCCACAAGATAAGGTGTTGAGAAGCACTGGTTATTTGCACATCTCTGAATTTCGGGGTGCCAATACTAGCATGTGAATTACAGGGCATTTCTCAAATAGATGTCTTTTTTACACACTGTCTTACATTTGAAAGGACAAAATGTAGAGAAAGACAAGTGGCAATAACACTTGTTTTGCTATTCTGTGTTCCCCCATGTCTCCCGATAAAAATGGTACCTCACTTGCGTGGATAGGTCTGGCACCCACGACAGGAACTGCCCCAAAACACAACGTGGACACATCACATTTTCACAAAGAAAACAGAGCTGTTTTTTGCAAAGTGCCTAGCTGTGGATATTGGCCAGTAGCTCAGCCGGCACCTAGGGAAATCTAGCAAACCTGCGCAGTTTTGAAAACTAGCCACCCAGGGGAATCCAAGATGGGGTGACTTGTGGGGCTCTGACCAGGTTCTGGGACCCAGAATCCTTTGCAAACCTCAAAATTCGGCCAAAAAACACTTGTTCCTCTCATTTCGGTGTCAGAAAGTTCTGTAATCTGAGAGGAGCCACAAATTTCCTTCCACCCACTGTTCCCCCAAGTCTCCCGATAAAAATGGTACCTCACTTGCGGGGGTAGGCCTAGCGCCCAAGACAGGAAACGCCCCAAAAGACAACGTGGACACATCACATTTTCACAAAGAAAACAGAGCTGTTTTTTGCAATGTGCCTAGCTGTGGATTTTGGCCTGTAGCTCAGCAAGCCCCTAGGGAAACCTAGCAAACCTGCGCAGTTTTGTAAACTAGACACCTAGGGGAAACCAATATGGGGGGACTTGTGTGGCTTTTACCAGGTTCTGTTACCCAGAATTTTTTGCAAACCTCAAAATTTGGCCAAAAAACACTTTTTCCTCTCATTTCGGTGACAGAAAGTTCTGGAATCTGAGAGGAGCCACAAATTTCCTTCCACCCAGCGTTCCCCCAAGTCTCCCGATAAAAATGGTACCTCACTTGTGGGGGTAGGCCTTGCGCCCGTGACAGGAAAAGCCCCAAAACGCAACGTGGACACATCACATTTTCACAAAGAAAACAGAGCTGTTTTTTGCAATGTGCCTAGCTGTGGATTTTGGCCTGTAGCTCAGCAAGCCCCTAGGGAAACCTAGCAAACCTGCGCAGTTTTGTAAACTAGACACCTAGGGGAATCCAGGATGGGGTGACTTGTGGGGCTCTGACCAGGTTATGTTTCCCAGAATCCTTTGCAAACCTCAAAATTTTGCCCAAAAAACACTTTTTCCTCTCATTTTTGTGACAGAAAGTTCTGGAATCAGAGAGGAGCCACAAATTTCCTTCCACCCAGCGTTCCCCCAAGTCTCCCGATAAGAATGGTACCTCACTTGTGGGGGTAGGCCTTGCGCCCGTGACAGGAAAAGCCCCAAAACACAACGTGGACACATCACATTTTCACAAAGAAAACAGAGCAGTTTTTTGCAACGTGCCTAGCTGTGGATTTTGGCCTGTAGCTCAGCCAGCACCTAGGGAAACCTAGCAGACCAGTGCATTTTTGAAAACTAGATACCTAGGGGAATCTAAGATGGGGTGACCTGTGGGGCTCTGACCAGGTTCTGTTAGAGAGGAGCCACAAATTTCCTTCCACCCAGCGTTCCCCCAAGTCTCCTGATAAAAATGGTACCTCACTTGTGGGGGTAGGTCTAGCGCCTGCAACAGGAAAGGCACCAAAACACAACATGGAAACATCACATTTTCACAAAGAAAACAGAGCTGTTTCTTGCAAAGTGCCTAGCTGTGGATTTTGGCCTGTAACTCAGCCGGCACCTAGGGAAACCTAGCAAACCTGTGCAGTTTTGAAAACTAGACACCTAGGGGTATACAAGATGGGGTGACTTGTAGGGCTCTGGCCAGGTTCTGTTACCCAGAATCCTTTGCAAACCTCAAAATTTGGTCAAAAAACACTTTTTCCTCTCATTTCGGTGACAGAAAGTTCTGCATTCTGAGAGAAGCCACAAATTTCCTTCCACCCAGTGTTCCCCCAAGTCTCCCGCTAAAAATGGTACCTCACTTGTGTGGGTAGGCCTAGCGCCCGCGAAAGGAAATGCCCCAAAACACAACGTGGACACATCACAGTTTTCCACAGAAAACAGAGGTGTTTTTTACAAAGTGAATAAAGAAAAGTACACTGTTCCAGATAGAGAGAGAGACAGTAGCAAAAGGAGGGTCCTATTTTCAGGAGCAAAAACCTCACACACCCAAATGGGTGTCATGCTTCATCATTGGAGTTGCTCCTCGTCAGACTGGCGCTGCAATGTCTGACGGGCACCACCCCAAATGGGGGGGCTCTTTGCCGGAGTTCTTATCTGAGATGATGCCAAGACCCTAAGGGGGTTATTCTAACTTTGGAGGAGTGTTAATCCGTCCCAAAAGTGACGATAAAGTGACGGATATACCACCAGCCGTATTACGAGTTCCATAGGATATAATGGACTCGTAATACGGCTGGTGGTAAATCCGTCACTTTTCCGTCACTTTTGGGACGGATTAACACCTCCTCCAAAGTTAGAATAACCCCCTAAGTGTGTGTGTAAAGTTAGGAGATCAGAAGAAAGGAATCTAAAATTGACTCACTGAACCTAAAGAAGAAATCTAATTAATAGTCAAGATATAGGTCAGAGGCCAAGATTAAAAATAATCATGAGAGTGAAACAGAGTTAATGGTCAATCACTCTAGGACAAAAGGGTGGGGAATTTCCACGCCATCCCTCATAAAGGTCAACATGTTTCGCGTCTCCCAGAGGCCCAAACGGGTCCAGTGACGCTTCTTCAGGACCAAAAATAGACTAGATGTATCTCCTATTTGTGAAAAGTATGAAAAAACTAATACCTGAAATTGTCAGGACAATGTATCCAGTCACTCACACTAGTATGGGATTGCTAATCCTATCTGTCGCCCGTCCCCATTAAGGAGCGTGCTACATGGGACTGAGCGGACCAATGGTCAGGTGTATACCTCCTTGTTAAAGGTTCCTCCTGCCGGCGGGTGACCTACCCAGGTCCGCGTCTCCCGAATGAGAAAGTGCCTACCTGTGGATTTTGGCCTGTAGCTCAGCCGGCACGTGGGGAAACCTAGCAGACCAGTGCATTTTTGAAAACTAGACACCTAGGGGAATCTAAGATGGGGTGACCTGTGGGGCTCTGACCAGGTTCTGTTAGAGAGGAGCCACAAATTTCCTTCCACCCAGCGTTCCCCCAAGTCTCCTGATAAAAATGGTACCTCACTTGTGGGGGTAGGTCTAGCGCCTGCAACAGGAAAGGCACCAAAACACAACATGGAAACATCACATTTTCACAAAGAAAACAGAGCTGTTTCTTGCAAAGTGCCTAGCTGTGGATTTTGGCCTGTAGCTCAGCTGGCACCTAGGGAAACCTAGCAAACCTGCGCAGTTTTGAAAACTAGATACCTAGGGAAATCCAAGATGGGGTGACTTGTGGGGCTCTGACCAGGTTCTGTTTCTCAGAAACCTCAAAATTCGACTAAAAAACACTTGTTCCTCTCCTTTCGGTGACTAAAAGTTCTGGAATCTGAGAGGAGCCACAAATTTCCTTCCACCCAGCGTTCCCCCAAAACTCCCGACAAAAATGGTACCTCACTTGTGGGGGTAGGCCTAGCGCCCGCGGCAGGAAAAGCCCCAAAACACAACGTGGACACATCACATTTTCAAAAAGAAAACAGAGCTGTTTTTTGGAAAGTGCCTAGCTGTGGATTTTGGCCTGTAGCTCAGCCGGCACCTAGGGAAACCTAGCAAACCTGCGCAGTTTTGAAAACTAGACACCTAGGGGAATCCAAGATGGGGGTGACTTGTGGAGCTCTGACCAGGTTCTGTTACCCAGAATCTTTTCCAAACCTCAACATTTGGCCAAAAAAACACTTTTTCCTCTCATTTTGGTGACAGAAAGTTCTGGAATCTGAGAGGAGCCACAAATTTCCTTCCACCCAGCGTTCCCCCAAGTCTGCCAATAAAAATGATACCTCACTTGTGTGGGTGGGCCAGGTGCCTGCAACAGAAAAAGGCCAAAAACTTGTAGAAATTGAGGGGATAGCACAGCGAGTAGATAAGCACATATTTTTCTTTTATACATCTTTTAGGCTGACTCTGCTTTGGGGACCAATGAAAGTGAGGTATCATTTTACTTGGGGGACTGAGGGGAACGCTGAGTGGTAGGAAATTTGTGCCGCAGCAGTGATCCTACAAAGAAAAGTGAGGAACATATGATTTTTTAGGCAAATTATGAGGTTTGCCGAGGAGTCTGGGTAAGAAAATGTAGGGGGGGGATCCAAGCAAGCCACACCTCCTTGGACTCCTTTGGGTGTCTATTTTTAAAACATGTCCGGGTTTGGTAGGTTTCCCTAGATGAAGGCCGCACCCGGGACCAAAAACATAGGAGCCCCCCACCCAAACACAGATAGTTTTGCAATAGATCATTTTGGTGTGTTCACATACTTATGTGATGTTCCAAACACTAAAATTGTGAAAAGAAACACAATTAGGTTATATTAAAAAGACCTCTCACAAAAATGAAATGCACTGGTATTAACTGAAAGGCCAAAAAACTGAACCAATGACTCACAGCTCGTGAGCTGTAAAGCCACGGCAAGGCACCAATCGCTTTACAGTCCATTCACACACCTTTCATACATGACATGTATAAGACCATTCACGCCGCCAGCCACGGGCCCAGCACATTACAACACTCGCATCGACAGACAGCGCCACTCAAGGGCCCATCACTTACATACACCCACATGCCTGATACAGCAATCAGACCAGCTGATTGGAGTGTGTGAACTGGCGTTTGGCTGGCAATGTTTTGCAGTAGCCAACAGCAAGTCAATATGTACACCGACAGCCAAGCGCCACTCCACACACAATGGCATAATTTTTTTTTTTTAAACAAAGAAACCAGTAACTAATTAGAAATAATTACAAAACTACAAACACAAAAGCTCTAACTAAGTACATGACAGAAATGCCAACCATGAAACTGAACACATGAAAATACAAAACAGGCAGTTTACACTCATGGTTGTTCCCAGTAATTCTTCTGGGTGTGGTAATTCTTGAAACAACCACCCACACACAGCCCAGGCTTTGAAGGACAATCTGGGCAGTACAATCGAGTCTCCATCCGGATACCTCTTCGAGCACACACTCTACATTTCTTGGCTGGAAAGTCTTTTTTGGGCATGGGAGGAATGTGCTCAGCAAAGTGGCGATCTTTCAATCTAGCCACATCCTCCACCACTGCTTCTCTAGGAACTCTGGCCTGTTCCACCACGATAAGGCTCTCTATCACTGACTCCTGAAATTTCACAAATGTCATCTTTGACTCTGGAGACCTATCCTTAAACACAATAAAAGCATTAAAAGTCGCTAAGTGGAAGAGGTAAATTGCTAACTTCTTATACCAAACGTAAGACTTACGAATAGCAGTATCAGGTTCCAACCTTTGATCAACTCTATCTACACCTCCCATGTGCTTATTATAATCTAAAATGCACACAAGTTTGCGCACTTCAGCAACCTGGCCCTAAACAGTCACAGGGGAAGTATTCTCATCATGGATGGTACTTAGCATGTAGACATCCCTCGAAAATGTCAAAGCTAGCAGCTAATCATTCCGCAAGGCACTGCACTGTCCCCTCTCAAGTTGTTTACAGACAAGCTCCCTTGGATAGCCTTTCCGAATTGTGCCACAAGCAACAGTGTCCACTCTAAACAATTCCTTGAACAACTGCACTCCAGTGTAGAAGTTATCTACATACAAATGGTGACCTTTGTTGAACAGTTGTCTACCAAGTTCCCACACAATTTTCTCAGTAACTCCAAAAGTGGGAGGACAACCAGGGGGGGTCAATACTGGAATCCCTCCCAGTACAGACACGGAAACTATACACATATCCTGTACTACTTTCAGACAGCATATACAATTTAATTCCATATTGTGCCATCTTGCTAGGAATGTACTGACTAAAAACCAAATGACCCTTGAAGAGGACCAAAGACTCGTCCACAGCTATTTCTTAGTCTGGAACATAGACCTCTGAAAACCGATCTACAAAATGATCAAGGACAGGCCTGATCTTAAAAAGACGGTCAGAATCAGGGTGATCTCGTGGCAGGCTAATGCATTGTCAACAAGATGCAGCATCCTAAGAAGAAGCAAATACCGATTACGACTCATGGTTGCAGGAAATATAGCTGTTGCCATCAAGAGACTAGTAGACCAATAAGAAGCCAGTGACGGCTTCCTTATCAACCCCATCAAAAGAGTCAAACCCAAAAACCTTTTCATCTCCTCCAAATTTGTGGGAATCCACTGGGTAGCTCTAGAGTGTAGCCTAAGTCTAGCAGCGTTGTCCCTCAAATACTGATCCGCATACAAATTAGTCTGCTCAACAATCTCTTCCAAAAACACATCATCCACAAATAACTGAAAGAAATTGACAGGCAAAAAGTTCTCTGTATTGACTCTACACCCAGGGAGACCAGTAAAGGCAGGCAACTCTGGCTGCTCCATGTTTGGGACAACCCAGAGTTCAGGTCTTCTAACGGGAAACCTTTCAGCCCCAGGTTGCTGTACTAATGGCACATCAGTGTCCTCCTCTAAAACAGGCCCTTTATCTGCACTGAGTGTGGCTGCCTCATCAGAAGATTCCTGTCCGACAGAAACTTCACTGCCAGAATCTCTCACTTGCTCCTCTGCCTCAGATGCAGAGTCCGTCTCATAATCATGATCAGACAATGACTCAAAAAGCATACCAACCACCTGCTGAGCGATCATCCTGCGTCTAGCCATGATCTTTCCTATGAAAATTAACTGAACAAATGCACCACCAACAACCAGCACTGTGTAAGATAAGTAATAAAGTGTAGCTTTATCAGTAAGAGTTATAAACTCAAAAAATATACTGCTCACTTGCTTCAAAAAGCTTGACTCACCACTCACTACTCTGCACAGACACAGCAATCACCAATGATATCCCACTAAAAAGAAAGAAAGAAAAGCAAATTAGAAATAAGACAACACAAATATCATTGTGCACAAATCTAAGGACAATTTCACACACAAACCTGCATTTAGTACATCACCTACAAACATGTCATTCATGCATGGCAAAAATACTCCTTTGGAGTAAATTGTTTTTACTTACCTAAAACATGTAACTATGCAAACCGCAGTTCAGCCGCCGCCAAAACCACAAGGAGCCACAGCAAAAAAAGCAAAAGCTTTGAACTAGAACAAAAAGGAGAATTTGACAAACACCCAACCATCAAGCATTTAGAAATTGGTGCCTAAGTGGATTCTGCCATAAGGGCAGATATGCCTACTAAAAAATAGGCCTATCTGCCCCAAGGAGGGCAGAAAATACATTTAGTAGTGTGTCCCCATGGGGAGCGACCCTTGCCCAAGGGGCCACCCCCCCCCAAAAAAAAAAAAAAAAACACACACACACACACACACTATCCCTGGTCCCTAAGTGGTTTCTGCCCCCCTTGGGGGCAATGGGCCTAAAAAAAATAGGCCCATCTGCCCCCAAGGGGGCAGAAATTGTCTTGGTACACGTGCCCCCAAGGGAGGACGTCCCTTGCCCAAGGGGCCACGCCCCCATCCACTAGCACACACACACACACTATCCCTGGTGTCTAAGTGGCTTCTGCCCCCCCTTGGGGGCAGATGGGCCTAAAAATAAATAGGCCCAAGGGGGGCAGAAATCAGCAACAGTTCAATGCCCCCTTGCCCAAGGGGACGCGCCCCACATAAATAAACATATATAAAACAAATCCCTGGCATTCTAATGGTTTCTGACCCCCTTGAGGGTAGATCAGCCTAAAAATAATAGGCCGATGTGCCCCTAAGGAGGCCAGAAATAGCCTTGGTACACGTGCCCCCAAAGGGGGGCGACCCTTTCCCAAGGGGCCGCCCCCCCATCCACTAACACACACACACACTAGCCTAAAATAAAGAAATGGCAAACAGTTCAATGCCCCCCTTGGGGGTGGGGGGTGCCCCTTGCCCAAGGGGACGCCCCCCACATAAATAAACATATAAAATAATCCCTGGCGTTTTAGTGGTTGGGGGAAGATCAGCCTAAAAATAATAGGCTGATCTGCCCCCAAGGAGGGCAGAAATGGCCACAACAAACATGCCCCCCAAATGGAAGCGACCCTTGCCCAAGGGGCCGCTCCCAGACACAAAACACAGCAGACATAAAGAAAAAAGAAATCCCTGGCATCCAGTGGATTCTGCCCCCCTTAAGGGCAGATCAGCCTAAACATAATAGGCCGATCTGCCCCCAAGTGGGGCAGAAATGGCCACAATAAACATGCCCCCCAAATGGGAGCAACCCTTGCCCAAGGGGCCGCTCCCAGACACAAAACACTATCAAAATAAAAAAAAATAAAAAATCCCTGGCGTCTAGTGGGCATTCCTTCTGCCCGATCGTGATGCGATCGGGCAGCAGGAATGCTCAAAGAGACACCGGGGGAAAGGAAAAGCCTTTCCTTTCCCCCGGTGCCTCTTTGTTCTAAACCCCCCACTCGCCGGAGGAGAAACTCACCTGTTTCTCCGATCACGCACTGGAAATAAATGGCTTCCAGTGCGACCAGCACCCTGTAATGATCTCAGCGTGCGATTGTGCGCTGATGTCATTATGGGGGGGGTGGAGGGAGGTGGGGGGGCGCGGATGGAAGGGGAAGGGCTTCCCCTTCCATCCCTGCCTTGGGGGGGTGGGAGGGAAGCCGAGCTCCAGGCTGAGGACGTAATGGTTACGTCCTCTGCACAGGAGCACTGTGCCGTGGGACTTAACCATTACATCCGTGGCACAGAAGGGGTTAACTAACTCTGCCTTTGAACATTCCCTGAAAAATGTAGATTGGAAACCTGTAATGTTTTCTAATACTATGTTTACTCAGCGATGCCACTACCCTAAGCTATCTTTGGGGACAAACAGAGCACTCGGTCGAGTGGTGTTTTAAGGTGAAACAGTTCAGTGAAGTGTGCCAACTCAAGGACAGCGCTTGCTTCGCATTCTATTTTTAGAGGAATAAGGGAGAACAACTAGTGTGAGTCATTAACATGCCAAAAGGGGGCCATCTTGAAATTCCTTTGGTGTAGTCTTGCTCTCCAGCTAGATGACTCTGTGTTTCCTTTGGGCTAGAATCGTTTTCTATATTTAATGATGCCTACAGTATTGGACTTCTATTTAAGTTTCTTCTTCTGGATCCTGATGCTGATCATCTGCACCTTTGTCTCAAATGTACAGTGCCTGGCCACCTGACCCACACATGAAAAGTGTCCAGAAGGCCGACCTTTGCTCAGCCTGACAGACACTTTTCATGCATTGGGAAAAAGTTGTGGGGCAGAGCTCCTCTGCCCTTAATGATGTGCTGCTGCTGTTATTATCATACCCTGCTCGAGACTATGCTCTTGAGTACTATATCAGACCACGAATATTGGACTATTTAAAGAGTTTCTCTCCAGAATTGCTTGCAAAACCTGTGGCTTGAGTTTGGTACCAAAAACTAATGTCTAAATATTATGCTATCAAAATATGATAGCAAGAAAAAATCAACAAACAAAATAGCAACATGGTAAATATGTAGAGGTGAGTATATTTTAAAAATACTTAATTCCACATATGTGCTCCTTAGGAATGATAATGTATTGTTTATATCTAAAAGGTACATATATGTGGAGTTAAGAATAGTGAATATAGATTTACCAACACATGCTTATTTCAACAATATATGGGTTGTTGCTATTTTTCCTACTATGTCCAATGGGTGTGTTACTAAGGTATTGTGTGGGTATTCTTCCCCTTTTTCGGGGCTTTGGGCCTCGAAATGCCAGTGGCATGGGTAGAGGAGTAGGTATCATTGGTGCTGCAAGTGCAGTGGCACCGGAACCAAAGAGTGGGAGGGACCAGCTAAATTTCTATTATGGTTGCTTTACTCATCCTTTTCTTGCATTAGGGCTCAGTGCACCCATTCTGTGGCAGTATTATTTTTTGCATCGAACCAGTCGCTCAAGAGAGGGGACAATTGGAGCAGAAGAAGCACCTTAGCATTAGGTTTCAGACAGATGACAGAAAGGAGGATGGGAGGAGGCTTTTAACAAGGGGTAAGGGTGACTTCCTGCTTCGCAAGGCAGTAGGTCTCATTAGTGAGCAGACAAAGTGACAATGGGACTTAGGTGTGTGAAGGGCCCACTGCATCACAGTTATTACTGCCTAACTTTACAATAAGACATGCAGAGGCACTAAGCTTAGTTGGGCAACACATTGTCGCTCATTATTTGGGTGCAGTGGCCCCTCACACCATTGTCCCAGTGTCAGTGCAACTGCTGCACTAATGGTAGTGATGGCCTTTTAAAAAGGAAAATAGGCCCGAATTTCTTAACACCTTCTTTAGGGTATCTCTTTGGGGAAGGAGGAAAGCTGTCTCATTTATAAACAAAACAATTAAATTACACAAAGCATCCCCTCCTCTAACCATCTTTTTGACGCCATACATAGATTTCTATCCTTTCCTCTTGTACGTTATCCACGAATTTCAGTCCTTTCCTCTTTCTCCTGGGCCATTACGCAGAAACCCCAGAGGTCCAGATGATCAGGACTCTGAATATGACCTTTTTGGCCTCCTCCTTCTCGACTCACCTGAAAGGACATCTGTAAACAACAGCCAAATCTGGCAGGGTGGATGAGGGCTAAGGTGCCCATGTGTTTTTAATTTTACAAAAACAGTTCCCTTACTTTTTGTTATTAACAACCATTCCTGATTTGTTGATGGGGACATGGAGGTACCTCTGTGAGAGTGGAATGAGGGGGATCTAAAGTGATTTAATTTATCAAGTCAAACACAGCATCATGATGACAAAAAGTAGTTTTGAGAGATAATGTAAGGCTGCTGAGTTCTAGAAAGTGCTGTATTATTGGACTTATAAAAGAACTGTCTGACTAGCTATTATTAATATGTATTCTTTGAAAGCACTTGTTTCCTCTTGTGCAGAACCATTGGAATTATGTGAGTATGCAGCAGCTGGATTTTTTGCACATTTATGGATTTCCCATATTTGCCATATGATCCACCACCTGCTGTATAATCTGCAGATATTAACAAAAAAATGCTTCTAGCTCAACCAGTTCAAAAGGTAATACAAACGTGGTGATATGTTTGTGTGCAGTGGAAGCCATTCGCAAAGGGTAACTGGCATTCTTTCAGTTGCTTATTTCTGTATTTGGTTGTTAAATTGGTACTAATAAAGTGGAATCTTTACCCAGACAGTACTACTATGTGAAAAATATTAAAATAACGAAGTAATATTAGCACAAAATGTGCTGTATTGTACTACATAATTTGCCTTTTCTTTCCTCATAATTTAGTAAGCCACGCTGCATAATTTGGTGCTCCCCTGCCGCATAATTCCAGTGACCATGATCACATACAAGAAATCATTGTGTGCCAGCCTCTCTTATACTGTTTGTAACATAGTTTTAGAATAATGCCTTACATATTCACAGTGTTTTTTGCTACATGCTGGAACCTTACGACATTATAAATACCCAACTCACTATTATGCATTGCACGAACTAGGATTCAATTCTGTGATTCTCTGGTTTCACATACAGACATCGGAAGGGATCACAACAACGAAGTTTGATAATATGAGAGTGCATTTCCCACCAATTTGTTTAATGTGCATGTGTGTTAGACTTTTCATCCTTGGTGTGGTCTCCCTTAACTTTTTGACTCTGTTCCCCAGGTTACTGATGTGTGCTGGACTCTGATTTTGCTGTTTTTATTACTCTGGGCACTTTACCACTGCTAACCAGTGCTAAAGTGCAAGTGCTCCTGTTTAAAATGTGTATGTAATTGGTTCTCCATGATTGGCATATTTGTTTTACTGTTAAGTCCCTAGTAAAGTGCACTAGAGGTGCCCAGGGCCTGTAAATCAAATGTTACTAGTGGGCCTGCAGCACAGGTTGTGCCACCCACACAAGTAACCCTGTAATCATGTCTCAGACCTGCCACTGCAGTGTCTGTGTGTGTAAATGTGCACTGTAAATTCGACTTGGTAAGTGTACCCACTTGCCAGGCCTAAACCTTCCCTTTTCGTACATGTAAGGCACCCCTAAGGTAGGCACTAGGTAGCCCCAAGGGCAGTGTATGGTTAAGGTTGGGCATATAGTAATGTGTTTTATATGTCCTGACAGTGAAATATTGCTAAATTCGTTTTTCACTATTGCAAGGCCTGTCCCTCTCATAGGTTAACGTGGGGGCTACCTTTAAATCTGATTAAAGTGTAGATTCCCTTTGGGAGAGGATGGATATGTGGAGTTTGGGGTCTCTGAGCTCACAATTTAAAAATACATCTTATAGTAAAGTTGATTTTAAGATTGTGCGTTTGAAAATGCCACTTTTAGAAAGTGAGCATTTTCTTGCTTATACCATTTCTGTGACTCTGCCTGTTTGTGGATTCCCTGTCTGGGTCAGTTTGACAGTTGGGCTGGTTGCACCTCACACTAGACAGTGACACAAAGGGAGCTGGGGTGTAACCTGCATTTCCTAATTAGCCATCTCTGCTAGGAGGGAGGGGTGGAGTGGTCACTCTCATCTGAAAGGACTGTGCCTGCCTCTGACAATGCAGACTCCAACCCCCTGGTGTTTGTCTGAGGCCTTGCCTGGGCAAGGCAGGATTTCACAAGTAGGTGTGAGTCCCCTTTGAAGGAAGGTTACTTCAAAGACTAAAATGGGTATAAGAAGGGCACCCAAATCTACAGACTTCAGAAACACTTCTGAACCAAGAGAAACCTCTGCCTGGAGAAGAGCTGAATAGCTGAGGAAGAAGTGCTGCCCTGCCTGTGACTGTGCTTTGTGGAGCTTTCCTGCAGTGCTGCTTCTGCCAGAGTAAGAGGGCAAAGACTGGACTTTGTGTGCCTTCCATCTTGTGAAGAAATCTCCAAGGGCTTGATTTAGAACTTGCCTCCTGTTGTTTGAAGTCTCAGGGACAGCAAAGACTTCTCTCTGCCAGCACCTGGAGTCTCTGGAGAGACTCCTGCTCTGAAAAGTGGTGCCCTATCCAGTCCCTGGGCCCTTGAAAGGAAAGCTGGTGGAAATCCAAGGAAATCGACTTCGGACGACTCCGGACCGACGCCGCTGCTGAATCCGGTGACGCCGCCTGCACCCGACGCCGTGACCTTCGCTGGAACATGACGCTCTTCGCAGGCCCGACGCCGCTGCAGCCCAGCTGAAGTCCGCAAATCCGTGGAAGTCGCCGCACCACGTCGTGACTGACGCCGCTCGAAGTGCGTGGATTCAACGTCTCGCACAGACGCCGCGATCCCCGACTTCGCGCATCGGCTTGTTTTCACTCTTCCCCAAAGGTACTGTACTTGGGGGTCTACACGACTTCGTGTCCGGCGCCGCTGGTGTCGGCTTGTTGGGAACGACTCCATCACGACGCCATGTTAACATCTCATCGAAGCATTTTTTGTTTCTAAGTTTAATCTTTAAAAATTCATAACTTGACTTGTGTATGTTGGATTTTTGTCGTTTTGGGTCTTGTTTTGTTTAGATAAATATTTCCTATTTTTCTAAACTGGTGTTGTGTCATTTTGTAGTGTTTTCATTAAGTTACTGTGTGTGTTGGTACAAATACTTTACACCTAGCACTCTGAAGTTAAGCCTACTGCTCTGCCAAGCTACCAAGGGGGTAAGCAGGGGTTAGCTGAGGGTGATTCTCTTTTACCCTGACTAGAGTGAGGGTCCTTGCTTGAACAGGGGGTAACCTGACTGTCAACCAAAGACCCCATTTCTAACAATGTGTCTTACACTTTAAAGGTTCATGCATTATTTTAAATGCAGTTTTGTGAATGTGAAACTACAACAAAATACTTGGAGAACATTTTGTTGTTTTAAGCAGTCTTTAAACAGTTGCCTTACTTTTTTATGCACTTCAACTGACATGTAAATAAAAAATAACCTGGAAATGCTGAGGCGTTTGCGCCTCCCCGGGATCGCCATCGCAGACCCCCAGTGGGGCGCGCCCCCCAGTTTGAAGACCAGACCTCTGGTGTACCGATAAAATTCTGAAAATGTCAATAGAAAACAAACCGAAAGCTCTGGCTTTGAAAATGTGAATAAAACACTGTTAGATCTGGAACATTGTGTCCAAGTTTTGAATATTATTTACCTGGTAGGGTACCGTCGGATTGTGCACAGAACGAGCTAATCTGTACAATACCAAGCTTGCCCGTTTTCTGCAAGAGGTAGAACATTTCTGAACATTGAGTCCCTACAAAATTCCACTGCAGTACATTGTGAATCGCTTGAATTAGCACCGATGTTGAACTCTCTTCATGAGCTCTTCAAACCAACAGGACACCACGTGTGAGGGAGATTCATATGCAGACAAAGGTATGAGGCAAACCAAAAACAAAACTATCCATAATGTGCAGAAATTTATTTTTTTCACATGCTTTAAACAATAATAGCATGTTTCTTGCATGACAGTTTTGTTATTTTGAAGTGTTGAATATTATGTTTACAGTTATGTTATTAGATGTATTAATAAAGCACAAGTCAAGGCCCAAAGGGAAGGTGAGCCCTGCACGTCTCAGCTTGGCACATAGCCAATATGTGAGAACACAGAGAGATGCTGGGATGCTTATAAGGTGAACTGAGGACAGGAAACATGTAAATACAGAAATCAGAAACACAACTTCACAGTGACATGGGGCATGCAAAGGATACAGGGACTCATTTAGAGCTTGGCAGGCTGAACTCCGTTTTGTCAGGGCAGAGTATGCATGCTTTCATTGGTGACTGGTAATTTTAGCAAGGAGGGGGCAGGGGGCCATCCACACACACATGCACACTTACTGGCACCGATGCATTCACATACAATTGCCAAGGTTCAACGCTATCATTGATGCACACCCTTGTCATGAAGGGGAAGGATCTTGAAGCACTTTTGGCAGACTGAGGAGGTCTCACCCAAAGGGCTGTGAAAACCTTAGCTTGGCAAAGTTTAGCTTAGGCAGCCGGCCACCTGTGGATTTAGCACAAGTACAGCACCTGGCTGGCTGACCTGAACAAGAAGAGTGTCTGTCAAGCTGACCTGTTTTCCACCTGACAGACACTCTTCTTGTCAAGGTACGAAGGGTGGGCCACAGCTGCATGCATTCCAAAGCCCTGGTGGGCTACAACCAACATATTTAGAGTGCTCTGGATGCCTGGCAAATATCTCTGTGCCTTCCGGGTGGGTGTTAGACCTCACAGCCTTAGGGTGGTCTGTCTTCCCCCAACTTTTTGCCTGCCTCCCTCCATTTTTCTGATCTCATTTTCGTTGGTTTTAGGACTATGCACACTTTACCACTGCTGAGCAGTGCCAAAGTGCTTATGCTCTCTCACCTAAAAATGGTAAGATTGTCTCATACCAAATTGGCATATTTAATTTACCTACATGTCCCTAATAAAGTCCATTAGATGTGTCCAGGACCTGTAAATCAAACATTACTAGTGGGCCTGCAGCACTGATTGTGCCATGTCTCAGGTCTGCCATTGCAAGGTCTGTGTGTGCAGTTTCACTGCCATTTTGACTTGGCATTTAAAACTACTTGCCAAGCCTTAAATTCCCCTTTTTTACATATAAATCACCCCTAAGGTAGGCCCTAGGTAACCCATGTGGCAGGATTCTATGTAAGTAAAAGGCAGGACATGTACTAATACGTTTGGAATGTCCTGGTAGTGAAAAAACCCTAAAGTCATTTTTCCCTACCATGAAGCCTGCTCCTCCTAGAGGCCAGCATTGGAAATGTCCTTATATGCTTTTAAGTGGTAATTTCTGATCTGAGAGGAACAGTCTTGTCATGATTGGTATGGTTGGAATGGTAGTGAGAAATCCTATGTACCGGTGAAGTTGGATTCTACATTACTATTTTAGAGATGCCACTTTTACAAGAAGGCATTTCTCTACACTTACTGCTCTCTGTGCTTTGCAGCCTGTCTCCAATCCACATCTGGTCTGTGCTGGTTGACAGTGCCCCTTGTGTATTCCACACAGACAGCCATAGACAGGACCCTCAGCTGCATCTGCATTTATCTGCATACTGATGGGTCTTCCTGGGCAGGAAGGGTGGAGGAGCTCTCACTTACACTTCAAAGGCCAGTGGTGTGCCCTCACACAAAGGGCTGATAACCCGCCACAGGGCTTTTGACAGACAGGGCTGAGATGAAAGGGGAACCTGTGCACTTCAAAACCATTCTTTGAAGTTTCCCCCACTTCAAAGGCACCTTTGGGTGTATAAACTGGGTCTGTGGCCCCACCAAATCAGACTCTTCTGGTCGTCCAACTGGACTTTGTCAGAGAGACTGCCATGCTGCCCAGAGGACTCATTTAGTCTGATTTTCTGGAAGGACTAAGTAGTAATGGGGGTGTTTATGTGCAGGGTTCTTAAAAAGAATGTATGCACAGGAATGATCTTAGCATGCATTGGTTCAACTTGAGTCAGTTACTCCGTGACTGGCGAAGGGAGAAAGGTGCTGCGTCCGGTGTCCATTATTAAAGTACCTTCACAGCAACTCTTCGTGTCGTGGCACCTACCACATTTTGGCGATGATAACTAGTCACACCCAGTGACACTGATCCAGAACGCAGTGACTGCCAAGCATTTTGGCAGCTTACAGCCACATCACATTGGGACCTTTAATGGCTGATTACCAGATGAACCAAGCTCACGACGGAACAAAGCTTAACCGAAGATCGACTGGGCTGTGTGCCGCTTCACGTTGTACTGAGTGCAAGACAGGACAGTGCTTGATTGAGAATCGACTTGTTGAACACCCACACCGAGCTCTGGTAATATTCAACACGTACACCTCTGAAGTAAGTCCATGCAGCACGAGCAGGTTGTCACAGAAACTAACTGAGGCATGTGGCTCACACGTATTTGGCTTACCGTGTGTGCCACCCCTCCAAGCTTCTGTAATGTGCCCTGACATGCTGAACATAGAGGTTCAATATTAGAGGAAAGCACCTTTGGGAGTTGGGTGGATCTGCTTCTCTCCCTTTTCTTAAAGAGATACACCCAAGAGCTTTTGCTTCTGCCTCAGTCATGATTCCAGCACCATTTTTAGCACAAAAAGAAGAACCATCTATCCAATGGGAGGATTGGATAGATTTATTTGCGAATTACCTTATAGCCTTGGATGGATTCGAATTTTCCCCTGAAAGAAAAAAAAATCTATATTATTAGGCACCATTGGCAAGAAAGCTCACCACATTTTTAAATATTTACCTCAAGCGTAAGGAAGTGACAATCAACCTATACAAGATGTATACAAAGAAGCCAAATCACTGTTAGAAAAGAGGTTTATGAAAGAGGAAAACATTGTACTTTCACAATATAAATTTTATACAAGACCACAAAAAAATGGAGAAACAATAGAAGATCTTGTGTCAAGCCTATGCGAACTATCCATAAAATACAAATTTGGCCAAATGGCAGACAAGCTAATAAGAGATCAATTCATTGCTCCATGTCACATCAAAAAGACAGAAGAACGACTGTGGGCTGCCATGAACCCACCGTTAAATGATGCCATCTCGATAGCTAAGGTAGTAGAAGAATCAGAATGATGCATAAGAGAATTGGGAAAAAAAGAAATAATGGACAAAGAAGTCGAAATGGCTGAAGATGGCAAGAAAGAGTATTAATGGTAATACCTGGAGCTGGAGAAATTGTTGGAAAATGTAGACCAAAAGTTTATTTTGCCATTTTTGGCAAATACGTAGAACTTATGATTGATTGTGGTTCATTGTATACAATAGTATCAAAAACAATGTGGAAGAAAGAATGGCCGCATATTCCGCTGTTGTACAATGACATAAATCCAAGGGGATACCATGGAGAGGGAATAGATGTGTTGGGGTACTTTGTGTTGCGTATTGAATTTAAATCACATTGCATAGAGGGGAAAGTGTATGTGGCTGAAGATGGACCACCTATATTTGGATGGGCACATTAATTTGATTTGTACATAGTCATTGATCCCCACAGTCCTGGTCAAGTGTTGTCTATGACTGAAGTGTTTAACAAGAATTTGGGAGAGATGAAAGGGTATCACCACAGAATTATGTTAAAGAAAGATGCAATTCCTGTAAAGCACAAGTTAAGGATAGTACCAGTGGCCGTGAGGAGAGAAGTGAAAAAAAAAGATGACATGCTTAAGGAGGGAGTCATAGAACCGGTCGAAGCTTCTTAATGGGTCTCTACTATGGTTATTAATAACAAAAATGATAGCAAGCTTAGGTTCTGTGTGGACCTTTGCAGTTTACACCAGCATGTGGTGACAGACACCTTTCAGTAACCTTATGTTAATGAGATGTTGCTATTATTCAAGGGTGGGAAATACTTTACTAAACTTGACTTAAAGAGTGCGTTCCATCAAATTAAATTACATTATGCATCCAAGCATTTGACAGCCTTTGTCACCATGGAGGGGACATTCCAATTGATAAGGTTGCCATTTGGCTTATCCTCAGCAGCGAGTGTTTTCCAACATATTATGACAGAAGTGTTTAGAAGAATGGAACATGTAAGTATTTCCAAGATGATATTTTTGTCTTCAGTGAAATCAGACAAGAACACAACATTGTCTTGAGAGAGGTGCTAGCTAAATTGTTAGAAGTGGGGCTCACATTGAAGGGGAGCAAATGTAGATTTTTGGTAGAAGAAATAGACTAAATCGGCCATACCATTTCAGGACAGGGTGTCAGGCCCAAGGTTGACTTGCTGAAAGCAATTAGGGAAGCAAATACCAATTCAGTTCATTAATGGGCCTGATTGAATATTATGCTAAATTTGTTCGTAACTTGTAGAAAGGATGGAGAGTATGAGGAAGTTGTTGTGGAAGGGGTCCTCATTTGAACAGAGCAAAGTGCAACAAAAAACACTGAACACAGTAAAGGAAAATATATGTGAAGCAGGAATCCTAGCACCATTTAACACCCAATTCAAAACTGTAGTGACTCTGGATGCAAGGGCGTGTGGCCTCAGAGCTGTTCTCTCCCAAGTACATGGTGCAACTGAAAGGACCATAGCCTTTGCTAGCAAAATGATTCTGTTATAGAGTTGAAGTCTTGGCCGCGGTATTGGCAGTGGAACATTTTAGAACATTTTTATGGGGTGTAATTTACGGAGCAGGCTTCAGTGTGTGATGTTCAAGAATGCGTGAGGGAGTCCTTCACAGCCGATGAGTTGAAAAAAAGTATGGATCATGACCTTGTTCATAAGGAAGTTGAACATATGATTGTGGAGGGAGGTCGCAGATAGAGTACAGTGGCTACTTCCATTAGACCATGTATTAAGATCCTGGATGAATCGTCTGTCAGAGAAAAGTGTTCTGATGAGGAATGACAAATTCATGCCTCCTGAGGGGTTAAAAGAAAATATATTTGTGATAGCTCATGAAGGACACCTCGGGCAAACCATGACATAAAAGGGTGAGGGAGAATTTTTGGTGGCGTGGCATGGATGACCAAATCACGACTCGGTGGAAAACTGTGAAGTAAGTAGAGAGAGTGGGAAGATACTTAAGACTGGGTGGCTGGCAACTCAAAGATGCTTAAAAGACCTTGACAAACCGTGGAGTACAGTGTGTTTAGATTTCATTGGGCCTATATAAGGGATGAAGGACAGGTTGAAGAATGGCATGGTTTTGGTGGATGTGCATTCTAAATGGCTGGTAGTGAAGTTTATGTCCGAGGTTCATAGAGGAGTGACTACCTGGCATTCTCATCACTGATAATGGAACGCAACTAGTCTCACATGAAATGAAATCATTTATAGGAATGCCTTGTACAATGCCCAGGCCAATGGAATGGTGGAACGGGCAAATCGTTTGGCGAAAGATACCATATCCATGGCTATTCAGAATTGTAAGGATGTTGAACTGATGGTGAATGATATGGTTTGGGCTCATCGAACCACGGTGCATGGTACGAGCAAGATGTCTCCGTTTGAGATAATGCGAGGTAGGAAACCAGGTACAAAATTAGTCCCATCATGGCTGAGTAGTACCTGCCATGAGACAAAAGATGAAAAGGAATCTTTGGTTAAGGAGGAAGAGTTAATAGCAGGTAACTGGGTGAAGGTAAAGCATGGGTGAGTGTGTAAAGAATTATCTAAGTTCTGGGGTCCGTTCAAAGTTAAGAAGGTGTTTGACAGGTATGTAGTGCTTGAAAATGGCAACAAGTGAAACAAAATAAAAGTGACACTGTATCAAAGGCAAGGTAGTGTAGACAAATGTGTTGTCACAGGCGAACATGTGGGACCTCAAGAAAGGCTTAATGGATTTATGTTATCAAATGATGAAGAGTTTCAGAACCATACTAGTGTGACAGCCAGGGCCCAAAGTGAAAGAGGAGAAGGAGGCACAGGGCAGTCAGTTCTTAATTGTTCTCTTTACACCGAGGTGTTAAGGGAGTATCGCGTATGTAGGAACTGTAGACCTCCTTGTTATTTGGAGGAGTATATGCAAATGGTAGGAAATGATGTACCTTGTTCTTAGAATTTTGTTTATGGTCATGTTTATAATATGTTACATGTTTCTACCGTTTTGTGAACCATTTTATTTATATATTGTTATTCTTCTTTATATACTGTTTTTAATAAAAAATCAATTTAAAGGAGGAAAGGGGATGTGTAGTAATGGGGGTCTTTATGTGCAGGGCTCTTAAAAAGAACGTACTAGCCAGGAATGTTCCTGGCAGGCATTGGTTTGACTGAAGTCAGTTATTCCATGACTGGTGAAGGGAGAACGGCGCTGCTTCTAGTGTCCATTATTAAAGCACCTTAACAGCAACTCTTTGCGTCGTGTCACCTTCCACAGACTATACACCTGCTTATTACCCTGCTGCTTGCTGCCCCCTGACCCTGCTGGAAGGACTTTGTCTTCCCCCACAAGTGATCTCCAAGGACTTAGACTGAACTTGCCTCCTGTTGAAAAGTCTAAGTGCCAATAAAGACTTTACTTACGAGAGAAAATCCAACGTGTCCAAAAATCTACGCCACACCTGCAAAAATTGACACACCACCTTCCGTATCGATGCAGCACCTGTTTCATCCTTCAGCGCATTTTGGATTTTCAATGCATCGTCCCTGAGCAACAAAATATGCCCGCAATGCAGTAAGGAGCCAAGGTTGCGCACTTGGAAATTGATGTATCCCTTCTTGCAAGGAAAGAATCGACGCATCACCTCCACGTGCTAGAAAAATCAATGCATCGATTTACTTTCCCATGCATCTGTGGCCCTCTGCATCATTATTTTTGACGCATCCCAGGTACTTTGTGCTAAAAAGATACATACATTGATTCCTATGGACTAAAGACTTGCCAAACCTCTAAAAAGTGATATCTTGACATGTGCACATTGGATTCTTGTTATTTTGGTCTAATTTTATTCAGATAGATATTGTCTGTTTTTCTAAACTGGTGTGGAGTACTTCTTCTATTGTTTTCACTGTGTTACTGTATGAGTTATTGCACAAATACTTTATACATTGCCTTCTATGCTAAGCCTGCCTGCTCAGTGCGAGCTACCGGAGGGTGACCACAGGGTAATTTAGGTTGTGTTGTTACTTACCCTGACTAGGATTGTAGTCCCTACTTGGACAGGGTGCATACCTTTGCCAGCTAGAGACCTAATTTCTAACAGTGCGCATTACAAATAAGGAAGTCAGGTTTATGTGGAGAGTCTTATAGATCACACAAAAGATTTGCAAATGTGGATTCTAGTAGAGACAATTATCCAATGCATTGCTCAAAGGTAGGAGACGTGGTCAAACATTCTATAGTTGGTTACTAACTGAGTCACTAGATGAAAAACAGCTTTTATTGGTGTCAAGAGGACTCTAGGAGAGCAGTGAGTAAAGTTTAACACTGTCAATGTGTGATAAGATGATGTCCTAGACCATAGACTAGACATTCCTAGTACAGATGAAACAGAAGAAGGCCATGTTTTATGAACAGTAATAAAGTCTGGAACTATGCTGTTTGTGTTTGTGTTGTGTTTGTTGTTATTGATATGGTCCCTGAAGGGCAGATACAGGTAAATGAAAAATCCAGGGATGACAGACAGGGGGAGAAACCATTGCTGTTCATATTTCTTGAAGACAGCTGAAAGGTTCTTCCAATAGTGAGAAAAGGTCAGCCTTGATTAGCTTGAGCTTGAGATACATGGGGGGCATCCAGTTTTTAATAACGTCTGGGCAACTGTCAGGATTTACAGCTCACTTTTCCTCTCAAGGTGAGCATTTGAGTGCAATGTTCCAAACTCAGAAAATGTCAACGCCATGTGACGAAAGGCTTATAGTTTCTTAAGAATGCATGAAGGGGCAGCACCCAACCACATGACTACATGTCCTACGAAACATTAACACATTGGCCATGGTACCAGTCATTTTGGATCATTTGTGTATAAGTTTGTCATATTCCAGAGCATCCTTGCTAGGCAGTCATGATACTATGGCCCAAATTTCAAAGGGCCTAGCGCCTCCTTGGTTCACATTAGCGTAATTTTTTTTATGCTAATGTGGCTCAACGAGGCCAAATTCACCATGCCTGATTTACTAAGTGGCGCATTACACCTTCTTGTAACCCCTTGCGCCACATTATGCCTGTGCCAGGCATAATGTATGTAAGTATGCGTTCCCCCATTAGGGGGACTGCAAAAATGGCACAGTGGAATCTACGAGATTCCACTGTGCCATGTTTAGTAGGCGTTAAAAGGGGGCACACCATTATTTATAATGGGCCCTTATGTATCTTGCACGATGAGGGCCAACATTTTTGGCGCTAATCCTGCAATGTACTTGTCCCTAACCTATGCCAAGGTGCACCATATGTTTAATACAGTGCACACATGGTGGCGTTAGGGGGGGCACTGATGGGTGCAAGAAAATTGGCGCTGCAAATACATTTGGGCCTATGTTGCTGGAGCAAGGACCTTGCTATTTGAATGTGTGAATCTGTTGGAGAAAAACTTTTTTAACCTGACAGACTGTTGGAGAACAGCTTGGAATTACTGAGTGAGTATTGTCATTTTAGATGGTACACAGCATATTGACATCTACTGATCTTCACAAAATTAAAGATAAACTTTCTTTTTTTCTTTCTGTTGAGGATTGATTGGTATATGAATATAATGTCATCTACTGTGAGTTAATTCTTTCTTTCTGGCAGTGAAAGGACTATCATTGTCGATTTGGCTGTTTTTTTTTATTAAACATTTTCTTTGTTACAGCCACAAAAAACAGCCCATAGTACCACTAGTATGTCAGGATCCTTCCAATACTTCATATTTGACATTGTACAATCCTGTTATGCAGTATGTTCCCCAATGTATCACAGCAATCTACTTATGACCCCTCAGTCGCTAGCGTCAGACGATATGCTGTCAGTGGTGCCCAATAATCTTTAGGATGGGATGCCTGGGGTAGCTCCTCTGCATATCTCTCTCTGATTTCTACAGTAGGCGATATCTCACAGCCATTGTTTCACTGTCAGACATGTTTTCTTCCCCCAATAAATGGCAAGTCTTCACCAGTAAAAGAGCTATGATTTTGCAGTTGCAGAGGTTGCACATATCCCAAAGAACATGTATGGGGATCACAGCACCTCAGATATAAACCTGAGTGATCGTCCTCATAACCAATTCCCAATATTTATAGATCCTGCCACATCCCCACACTAGGTGATTAGTATCCTATTGCCGGAGGCCATAGGGGGCAAACTGTGTGCCTACACCTGTATGGTATAACTGCTAGAAGAATGTGAAGTGTATATGTTAATTCCCAGTCAACCTGCCTGTTAATGCACAGTAGAAGTCCCTTTCTGCCCTCGTAAGTGGGGCCTCAATCACCCCATTCCATCTATCTAATACAGCCGCATCATCTCTGTTCTCGTTGGTCTATAGCATATTATAGAGGTTCTTAATTAAACCTCTACCTGATGCACTGGTAAGCATTAATTGTAAAATTCTGGAAGTAGGTGGAGCCTGTGGAAACGTTGCATAGTGTTCCTTCAAGGCAGTACATAGCTGTGTGTACGTGAAATGCACGAGCATGGAATCATGACTGCAAATTCAACAAAACAGCCCCCTGGAAACAGATCTCCCATGGTCTTAAGCCCTGCACCATTGAGTGGTGTCAGGGCCTTTGTCTCCTCTGTGACAGACAGTCTGGGATGCTATGCTATCTGCAGTGCAGGGGCATGTGGAGCCCCCCCCCCCCCCAGTCGTTCTTGCTATAATAGCCTGCCAAGTGCGCAGTGTACTATTGAGTGTGGTAATACTGCCACGAACCACATCTACAGGTCTCTGCAGAAGCAATGAGCTCAGTGGCCTGGGGTATGCTGCATCTCGTTCCACAGTCAAGTGTGGTGTATATCATTCGGGGTGCACCCAATCCTTTGCATTTTGTGGCTGCATGCATAGACAATAGAGACAGAAGTCTGACCCATTCAGAGGGAAATACTAGCTGCCTCCACGCCACAGGCCGCTGCTTCCCAGCCTAGGTCAATGCTAATAACAAGGATTGGAGTGCTTTAATGAAGGTCTGGGTGAGGTGAAGTAGGATAATCACAAATAAGTATAAGAATTGCGGCAATATTGTCATTTTGATAACCGCTATGCAGTCGGCCAATGACAGTGGGAGTCAGGACCACGCTGCACTCCATCCTCCAGTTTGGTCAGTGCCCTGCCACAATCACAGGAGAGCACCAGTTTGGGATGTCTGTGCGCCCAGACCCCAGATATTTTACCGGTTCATTACACCACAACAACGTATACTCAGTATGGTACACTACTGTGCTGCCTATTAGAATTAACACATATGACTTCTACCAATTTATACTCGGTCCTGAGTGCCATTCAAACCACACATCCGGCTGTATCAGAGCAGGTAAATGGGTCTCAGGGTCCCGCACATACAGCACCATGTCCGCCACGTAAAGTGACATGGCCAGCGGTCGTTGTTGGAATCTAAGGGCCGCCAACGCATATCGCTGTCTAATGATACAGGCTAAAGGCTCCACGGCTAGAGCAAACAATATCAGAGATAGCGAGCACCCCCGACTGGCACCTCTACTTAGTGCAAACGGGGCCGATATCACTCCGTCCACATGAACCCTAGCTACCGGTTCCGTGTATAACAGTCAGGTTCACTGTAGCAGCCATGCGGGGATTCCCATCCTCTCTAGAAGAGTAAACAAGTAAGGGCAGGTAATAGAGTCCAATGCCTTGGCAGCATCTAATAGTACTGATGCCGCCTTCATCAAGGGATCTAAATAATGCAGCACAATAGCTTGTGTAGATTTTGGGTGGTGCAGCGGGAGAGGCCGAACCTGGCCTGGTCCAGTAAAACCATGTTAGTCATCAATGGGAGCAACAGCGCAGCTATAGGTTTGGCCAACATTGTAGTGTCTGTGTTAATAAGAGTAAGTGGTCTATAGGATTTCACAGTGCTGCTGTGGTTTATCAGGCTTCTGGAGAGTTATTATGTTATCAATCTTGCGAGGAGGCTTCCTCAAACATCTGCAGGAGAAACGGGGCCAATAGGTCAATATATTCTTTATAAAGTTCTCCCAGCAGGCCGTCCAGCCCAGGGGATATACCATTTGGTAACCTTTAATAGCCTCTTTTATTTCCTCATTTATTTCCCCAATTGTAAATGGTTGTCTAAGAAATTCCCTTTGCCGCGCCGATAACCGTACTAATGCAACATCATCCAAATAGCTATTCACATCAGCCAGCTCAGCAGTCTCCCTGGGCCCAGTATAAAAGGTCACAAACTGCTCCAGGATTGCCACAGTGGGCTCTAGAGCCTTTCTGTTTATTGGCTAGAGTTCTCCCTGACCGGCCCCCATAGGCGTGGGCATCCTATCTTCTAGAAAGATGTCAGACCTCACTTTCAGCAGTCTTATTATATCCAGGGACCTGTTCCTGAATATGTTGCAGTATAACAGGTGAAGGATTGGCGACATAGTCTTGCTCCAACTCCTGCAGTGTATCTTCGATCTTTCTAAGCTTAACCCGAATATCTCTACGGATACCTGAATGGGTGCCAATGCAAACCCCACTAATAGTGGCCTTGAACACTTCCCAGAGTACATTCACACTCTCTACTGTATCCCTATCCAGGTGGAAATACTCCACTATGGCATCCCTCACCATCCCTCGGAACACTTGATCTAGTAAGGCCTCATGTAGTAGCCTGCATGGGTATGCTGAGTTGCTGATACACTGGTGCGTGGTCTGACAAGGTGCTGGGAAGATAGCACATCACCTCAATCCAACCCTGTAGGCCTCTAGTTAATAACCAGTAATCCAGCGAGGACCATGAGCCATGTACTGAGGATACATAGGTACCCTCTCCAATTGCCAAGTATCTTAGCCACCACATTTCTATGGCCCCATAATCCAGCATATAGTCCCTCATAATTGTGGCTGCTTGTTTATCCTGTACACTCAAGGCCGCTGATCTGTCAAGTCTCAGTCCAGACATAAGTTAAAATCCTACCCCCAAAGCAAGGGAATACATGGCAAAACATGCAAGCGAGTCCATATATGCATTACAAACTCCGGGCCATCCACATTAGGACCATAGGTATTAAGCATAGTACCAAGGGTGCCCGATAACTTGCCCTGCACCAAAACATGGCATCCCTAGTCATACGCCTTGGAATGTATGAGCTCAAACGGCACCCGCTTTTTGACTAAGATGATAACTGCCCGAGCATAGATAGAATATGAGGAAGCCATACGGAACCCCGCCCACCTCACACCCACCCAGTCAGCAGTAGACTTGGAGAGGTGCGTTTCTTGTAAATTTGCTACCTGCACATTATGTCGATCAAGATATGCTAGCACTTGTCTAATTTTTTTGATGTTTTTGAGCCCCCGCACATTCCAAGACAAAAAGCTGAGGGAGGCTGCGCTAGCAGTAGCTCGGGGGTTCATCTCATCAGGATACCATAAATTGTGTATTGGAATACAGTAAATTAATACTTGGCAACAACTTCAAGACATAAACTATACGGGTAGATCTTCTCCCACACCCAAAGCCTCCCCCCACCCACTTCAGCATCCCCGACTTGCAAAAGACACATTCTCCCTTTTCAACCATAATATCACCATTGATAACCAATCCGCAATTCACTATGCTAACTCTACCACTCGACAAGTGCCATCATAGCACTCGGGATATTCCCTCAAGGGGTCCGATAGAGGGCCAGCCTCCGATGTACGGAGGTGACCTGGCCATCTGCACTGTCAATATACCCTGTGGGTATCCATTCACCCTACAGAGATATTAGTAGTTGCTGCTGGAGTAATTGAACAAGAACAAGCTCACCACCTCAAGGTACAGCACAGATCAGAACAATTAAGGTTGGAATGGTCTTGTTGTAGCGCATCTAATCAACCATTAAGCAGTTTTATCTGAAGCCTGTCTGCCCCCCATTCCCGTCCTCTTGAGGTAGTCCATGGCAGCTTGTGGAGAGGTAAAAATCTTTTGACCCTCTCGTAGCTGCACCCGAAGCCAAGCCAGATATAGCATAGCATATTCCACCCCTGCCTGCTGCAGTTTCTTTTTTACAGGCACAAAGGCCCTCATTATGACATTGGCAGTAAGTCCCACTTACTGCCATGCCGACTGCCTCCAACATACCGCGACCACGGCGGTATACCACTACCCATATTATGACCCACGCATAGCAATCCGTCACTATACAGACACACACACAAGTCCGCCAGACCAAAGGACAGTGATAAACTGGCAGTACCAAAACCCACACGGTTATGCCAACAGAACTACGCCGACAACATTATGACTCACCAATCACCATAGCAGACATTCAGCCGCGGTAAACCATTGGCGGTACATACTGCTGCACTCAAAATACACACACACTAACAAAACAACACTGCATTGGTCAATTCGAACTACACACACGTGACACACATAGACACACCACACCCACACCACTACAAAACACACACCCACATTACCCACATCCCGTTACGACTAACAAAATTGCCACTAGAGAGAGATACAGCAAGAACACACACACAACCAGAGCCAAAGAACACCATCACCCATACGCCATCCACGGACCTCACAAAACACACCCCAACACATCACCCCACACACCCTCGCACACACCACTCACACTACACCCGTGGCACCACAAAGACACCTCAGGTTCTCAGAAGAGGAGCTAAGGGTCATGGTAATGGAAATCATCCGGGTAGAGCCACAGCTATTCAGATCACAGGTGCAGCAGACATCCATCACTAGGAGGATGGAGCTATGGTGGAGAATCGTGGACAGGGTCAACGCCGTGGGACAGCACCCAAGAACAAGGGATGACATCAGGAAGAGGTGGAATGACCTACAGGGGAAGGTGTGTTCCGTGGTAGCAAGACACCAGATAGCAGTACAGAGGACTGACGGTGGATCCCCACCCCCTCCCCCACAACTAACAACATGGGAGGAGCAAGTCTTGGCAATACTGCATCCTGAGGGCCTGGCAGGAGTAGCAGGAAGACTCGACTCTAGTAAGTCAAATCTCTATTACTTATGCCCCCCTACCTGCATGCCATCACATATCCCCACCCCTACCCCTACCCTCACCTCCATCACCCCACCACCTCACATACACCCCACCATCACAACCCACCCATCCCAGTATCCAGCAGTACCCTACAGGGGAAGGTGCATTCCGTGGTAGCAAGACACCAGATAGCAGTACAGAGGACTGGTGGTGGACCCCCACCTCCTCCCCCACAACTAACAACATGGGAGGAGCAAGTCCTAGCAATACTGCATCCTGAGGGCCTGGCAGGAGTAGCAGGACGACTGGACTCTGGTAAGTCAAATCTCTATAACTAATGCCTCCCTACCTGCATGCCATCACATGCCCCCACCCCTACCCTCACCCCCATCACCCCACCACCTCACATACACCCCACCATCACAACCCACCCATCCCAGTACCCAGCAGTGCATGCAACAACAATGCATGGACACTACTCACAGCCCTGCATGGACACCCATCACCACAGCATGCACACTGGAGAGAATCACCTAGCCCACAAAATAACTAATCACACAAGGCAAAGCTGACAGAGCACTCACAACCATAGAGGCCAACACACCCATGCACAAGATGTCACATGCAGAAACAGTAACACTGCATTTACATCCCCACAGGTCCCACAACATCACTGGAGAGGAGGTGCCAGCAACATCCAGTCCCCCCAGAACAGGCCCACAGTGATGGCAGCAGCTCTGCTTGCCTGGATCAGGATGACCAACTTGGCCCATCAGGGGCGTCCGGACAGTCAGTTACCCAGGCACAGTCCCATACCACCACAGAGCCTCCCCCCTCAGGAAACACCACCAGAGCACCCACCCAGCAGGCCCATACCTCGGGCCCCAGGACACGTCAATCAGCAGTGTGTCCACCACTACAGGGAACCCAGGCCACCCCACAAA
Source organism: Pleurodeles waltl (assembly GCF_031143425.1). Lineage (NCBI taxonomy): Eukaryota > Metazoa > Chordata > Amphibia > Caudata > Salamandridae > Pleurodeles > Pleurodeles waltl. The sequence continues at coordinate 1,091,433,469 of NC_090439.1, forward strand.
CACAGGATGATCAGGGACCTGGGGTCAGTGGGCACACAGTTCATGGGACAGAGGCACAGGACAACAGGGAAACTGGGAGGACTGCTGTGCGACAGGGGGAGGACAGGCCCAGGGAATCGACTCTCCACGAGGCACTCAGCAACATCCTGGGAGCATATCACCATTCTCAGGAGACGATGGGCCAGATACTGGCCAAGTTGCAGGAGACCCAGCGGCTGCAGTAGAGACAATACCTGGGGATCAGGGAGGACCTTAGGGACATCCACACCACCCTGGTCACCATGGCAGGGGTGCTGGCAGACATGGCCAGCACCATGAGGGAGGCGGTGCACACCAACGGGCCCCTGACACTAGCTACACTGATAAACAGCCCTCCACCTCGGCTGACGCTAGTGGACAGGAGGCCCTGCCAAAGGAACAGCAGGCCACCAGCACCCCACCCCCTGCAGAAGGAGAACCACCACACAAACGGTCCCTGCGATCCAGGCAGAAGCCAGTGAACATTGCCAAGACCCCCGCCAGGAAATAAGACTCTCCTGATTGTCACCCTTGTGTCCCACTCTGTCACCCTGTCTACCTTGAACTGCCATTGCTCCACTTCCTATGGCCCCTTAGACAATGCACCTGTGATACAAATAGACTGGACTCTCCTCCACCCCCTCCCCCCAGCTTATAGCAATACCCCATCCACTTATTAGCACATGAATAAACATCCTTGTAAAAAATATAAGTATTGAGTCTGTCAAATGATTGAACTATGTATTCGTTTCACAATCTGTAGACATTGCAATTCAACTGTACATGTCATGTATACTTAGGTATGACCTGTAGTTAGCTGCAGTCAATACACCCGGAGCGAGAGTGGGGCACAGATATCTGTGAATAGACATGTCAAAGGGTACAGTAAGTGGCCATAAAAGTGGGAACATCAGCCTGCCAGTGAAAATTTACAACACAAAACTGAAATGGTAGATGAAGTTACAGTGTCTTACCTGTGTGCCACTGGAAGTACTGCCAAATGATTGCTGTTTTGTTGTCCACATCCTCATCCTCTGCCTCATCTTTGTCACTGTACACAGGCTCCACCGCTGTTACACGCACATCTCCATGCTCATCCTCCTGCAGAAAAGGCACCTGGCGACGCAAGGTTGTGCAACATGCAACATGCCACGATGATCTGGCACACCTTCTTGGGTGAGTAGCACAGGGAACCACCTGTTAGATGGAGGCACCGAAACCTGGCCTTCAGGAGGCCAAAGGTTTGCTCTATAATTCTTCTTGTTCTCCCATGTGCCTCATTGTGATATTCCTCTGCCCTTGTCCTGGGATTCCTCACTGGGATCAGCAGCCATGAGAGGTTGGGGTAACCAGAGTCACCTGCAAATACAGAAGGATACCAGTTAACCAGACACTAACCCTTAAGGCCAACCCCACACCCATATACCAACATCCACTGGGTGGGGAACATGGGCTCACCTATTAGCCACACCCGGGGCCTCTGGAGTTGAGCCATCACATATGGGATGCTGCTATTCCTCAGGTTAAAGGCATCATGCACAGACCCAGGATACCTTACATTCACATGGGAGATGTACTGGTCTGCCACGCACACTATCTGCACATTCATAGAGTGAAATCTCTTTCGATTTATGAACACCTGTTCATTTCTCTGGGGGGGCAAAGGCAATATGTGTACCATCTATTGCCCCAATAATGTTGGGGATATGGCCAATTGCATAGAAATCAGCTTTCACTGCAGCCAAATCCTCCACCTGGGGGAAAACGATGTGGCTGCGCATGTGATTCATCAGGGCAGACAACACTCCGGTCAGCACGTTTGAGAACATTTGCTGTGACATTCCTGCTGCCAAGCCCACTGTCACTTGGAAGGAGCCAGTTGCCAAGAAATGGAGCACAGATAAGACTTGCACAAGAGGGGGTATCCCAGTGGGGTGACAGATAGCTGAGATCAGGTCTGGCTCCAATTGGGCACACAGCTCTTGGATTGTGGCCCTATCAAGCCTGTAGGTGAGGATAATGTGCCTGTCCTCCATTGTTGCCAAGTCCACCAGGGGCCTGTACACGCGGGGATGTCTCCATCTACTATTCATCCACAGCGGTTCTAATCTAGGGGGTAAAACAATGAGCATGTGGTCAGTTTACAACATTTCCTATGTGCTGTGACGCAGTTAGGTGCCATGGCCTGCCCCCACCTGAAATGGCGGTGGCCTGTCCTGTGTGGATGGACAGGTGGAAATGAGGTAATGCCGCTGACATTCTGTACCTTTGCGGGAGGCGGTCGAGTACCACTGTGCAACTCCTCATTGGTTTATATTGGGCCTTATGGGTTATAGTAGCAAATGGTGATGTACGCCGGTGGTGAAGGTACGCGCCGCCACGGACGTGACTGCCATTTTCTATCTGTTCACTCACTTTTACTACCTGACCTTCAACAGGAGAGGACCTAAACTGCAAGTGCTGCTGTGACCTGTGTCTGGAACCGACCATGGCTCGTGTCACTGGGGAAATGGTTAGTGCCTTCACCACTGCGGAGTTGGAGAGACTAGTGGATGGGGTCCTACCCCAGTACCGAAAGTTGTATGGGCCTCCAGACCAACAGGTGAGTGCACTGTGAGTACGATGCATGGGGCATGAATGCATGGAGTGCTGTATGTGAGGGCCTCGTGTAAGGGGGGGGTTGAGGGGTCCTAGGCAGCGTGCTGCACGTATGGTGGGCAATGTATGTGCGGAAGGGGATGGGAGGGATATGGTGGGCCATGAGTGTAAGAGGCCGGACGGTATGACTGAAACCTTTTTCTATGTTTATTTGTCTGCAGGTCAGCGCCCATCAGAAAAAGGGTATATGGCGTGTCATCGCCAAGGACGTGCAGACCGTGGGTGTCTACGGCAGGCAGAGCACCCACTGTTGCAAACGGTGGGAGGGCCTGAGAGGCTGGGCAAGGAAGACGCCGGAGGCCCAGCTGGAGACGGCCTCTCAACGAGGAAGGGGTGCCCGTCGAACCCTGACCCCCCTACTGTTCCGCATACGGGCGGTGGCCTATCTGGAGCTGGATGGGCACTTGAGGGCATCACAGCAGCCACAAGAGGGTGAGTACAGTTCCCAATATACTACTTGCGCATGGTGGGTTGGTCTCTGAGTGGGGGATGTGCGCTTGTTGGTGTCCGTAGGCCAGGCCGGACATTGCAGGGTAGGTTACATGTTGGGCAGGGGCTGATGAACTCCACCTCCAAACAAGCTAGAAGCATCCATTACTGGGCAGGGCTCTGTGGGTCTCAGGTATGCTTCAACTGGCGTTGGGTATCACTGTCCATGGCCTGGTGACTAGCATTGTGACTGGTTGTTCATTGCCTAGTGCGTAGGGCTGTCCCCTGTGTGTTGTGTACGCCAACGGTGGTGTTGTTGCTGCCATTGACCAAGTGTATCCTCTGTCTCTTCCCCTCCTTTTTGTTTTGTCATCCTGTCCTTCTGTGCATTAATATCATCTGGCGGAGAAGCAGAGGCACCGGTGACGGAGGGAGCTGTATCCACAGGGCCTAGGAGGCCGAATCCACCGACGGTGAGGGCACCAGTGGGATGGAGGGCGAGGGGAGTACCATGGCGGAGACAGGAGGAGACAGTCCTGAAAGTGATACCTCCTCTGATGGAAGCTCTCTAGTGGTGGCGGACAGCTCTGTGGCCACCCCAACTACAGGTAGAGCCGCCACCCCCGTACCAGCACCACCCTCCCAGCAGCCCCTCAGAGAGTTTCCCGTGCCCCCTCACCCAGGAGGGTGGGCATCTCCTTTTCCCAGGCACCTATGGTCCCGCCCCAGTTAGCCATGCTGTCCTAAGTGAGGAGGCTATTGATCTCCTGTGATCCATCTCTGTTGGGCAGTCAACCATTGTGAATGTCATCCAGGGCCGAGCAGGGCATTTGCAACATACAAATGCATTCCTGGAGGACATTCACTCTGGTGTGGCAGCCCAACAGAGATCATTCCAGGCTCTGGCCTCCTCCCTGATGGCAGCCATTGTTCCTGTCTCAAGCCTCCCCCCTACAACTTTCTCATCCCAGTCCCATTCCCCTGAACCCCAACCTATCCCAAGCACACATTCAGACCAGCATGCACCCAAGACAACACACAGGAGTGGCTCAGGCAAACACAAGCACCACACTTTATCCCACAGGCTCTCACACAAACACCATCCAGATGCTGACATAACAGCATCCACTGCCTCCACTGTGTCCCCCTCCTCCTCCTCGTCCACCTCCCTCCCAGTAGCGTCTCCACTCACACCTGCATGCACTACATCCACACCCATTGCCTCCATCACCATCACGCCTATCTCTACACGCCCCCCAATGGCAGTCACCACCCCCACATCCATGCACATGTCCCCTGTGTCCTCTCCCACTGTGTCTGTGCCCCCTCCTCCCAAGTACACAAACGCAAGCATTCAGACACCCAACAGCCATCCACCTCACAACAGCATCCAGCCCATGCACCTGCACCCAAACACAGCAGACAGATACCTCCTACAACCACTCCCTCTTACTCCACTTCCAAACCTTCACCCTCTTCCCGCCCCAGTGTCCCTCAGAAGCTTTTGCTTTCCACAGTTGACCTCTTCTCTACCCACCCCCGTCCTGCACGTCGGGCCAGGGTGGGCAGAACTCAGGCCAGTACCTCAGCCACCCAGTCCACGGCTACTGTCGTTTCGGCAGCTACTGCAGGTGTGAGAGGCTCCAAGGAGACACCCATCAGCACTGGCAGTGTGCCTGCACCAGCTGCCAAGGGGAAGGGCAAGAATGTACCACCAGCTGCCAAGGGCAAGTAGGTACCACCAGCTGCCAAGGGGAAGGGCAAGGATGTATCACCAGCTGCCAAGGGCAAGTATGTACCACCAGCTTACAAGAGGAAGGGCAAGGAGGCACCACCAGACGGCAAGGGCAAGGAGGCACCACCAGACGGCAAGGGAAAGGGCAAAGGGCCTGCCCCTGCAGGCAGGAGGGACAGGAGGCCTGGTGCTGTGACAGAATCTGAGCCCCCAACACCAACCATGGCGCTTCAGCCATCCGAGGCTGCAGAGGAAGGGCTGGAGCCTCCACCCACCACTGCCAGCACCGCCACCTGTACCGCCATCAGCACCGCCACCTGCACTGACACCAGCACCACTGCCAGCAGCGGCAGCCACAGTGGGCAGCCGTCCAAGGCTGCAGGGGAAGGGCTGGAGCCAACCCCCCCCCATGCCAGCATGACACCAGCACCACTGCCAGCACACACCACCTGCACTGCCACCTGCACCGCTACAAGCACCACCACTAGCACCTCCACCAGCACCACTGCCAGAAGCAGCAGCCCCAGTGGGCGGCCGTCAGAGGCTGCAGGGGAAGGGCTGGAGCCTCCCCCACCGCTGTCAGCACCAACACCACCGGCACTGCCACCACTGTGCAGCCGTCACCGCCAGCGGATGGTCTGTAGTCCTGCCTCCATGGAGTGTAATGTATCCTGCCCATTGCAAATCTTGGGGATATGACACCCAGGTGAGAGACTGTGACCTTGCACTCCCAAAGATCTGCATCACAGGGCACAAGGTCCCCTCCAGAACCAGTGGAAGAAGGCATCTGCTCACCCCCTCATTGCCGGGATGAAGCACAGTGGGCACAAGGCCCCTTCCAGAACCAGTGGTAGATGGCATCCACTCACCCCCTCCTTGCCAGAATGAAGCACACTGGACACAAGGCCCCCTCCAGAACCAGTGGACTAAAGCATTCACTCACCGCATCCTTGCCAGGATGAAGCACACTGGGCACACGGCCCCCTCCAGAACCAGTGGAAGAAGGCATTCACTCACTGCATCCTTGCCAGGATGAAGCACACTGGGCACCAGGCCCCCTCCAGAACCAGTGGAAGATGGTATCCACTCATCCTCTCCTTGCCAGGATGAAGCACACTGGGCACAAGGCCCCCTCCAGAACCAGTGGAAGAAGGCATCCACTCACCCTCACTGCATCCTTGCCAGGATGAAGCACACTGGGCACAAGGCCCCCTCCTGAACCAGTGGAAGAAGGCATCCACTCACCACATCCTTTCCAGGATGAAGCACACTGGGCACAAGGCCCCCTCCTGAACCAGTGGAAGAAGGCATCCACTCACCGCATCCTTGGCAGGATGAAGCGCACTGGGCACAAGACCTCCTCCAGAACCAGTGGGCAATCCACCCACTTGAGAGACTGTGGCCGTGCACTACCCAGGACCGAGCAGTGGGCAAACCACCCACTTGAGAGACTGTGGCCTTGCATTCCCCTGGACCAGGCAGTGGGCAAATCACCCACTTGAGTGACTGTGGCCTTGCACTGCCCAGGACCAGGCAGTGTGCAAACCACCCACTTGAGAGACTGTGGCCTTGCACTGCCCAGGACCAAGCAGCGGACATGTTGCCCCCTCCAGGAAAAGTGGTGTTGTACCATCTTCTGGCTGAGGTGCCCCCCCATTCCCCATCCCCCTGAGGTGCCTGTGTATTTTCGACCTGATTCTCCAGCAGTGTTCTCTCTGTGTGGATGCAGGAATAAGATGGGGCCTTAGCCTATGTGATGTGGCGCTGTGGCCCACGGACATTATGGACTGGGCAGTGTCCCTCCATTTGTATATCTGTAAATACTGTTTTGAATTTTGAGGAAGTTTTTCTGGATTTCTATCTTCTTACACTCACTTTAATCACTTCCTTTTGTCCTTGCATTATTCCTGAGGGGTACGGGGTGGATGTGTAATGTTGTTGTATCTGTTTGTTTGTATAGTGTTGGGGTGCTGCATGTTGCGTGTGTGTGTGTCACTCTCTTTTTCCTCCCCCCTCCCCTGTGTGCTAGGTGGCAGTACTCACCGTGGTCGTCGTCACCGGCAGTGGTATTCCTGGTGTAGGAGGAGGTAGACCAGCATGAGGAAGATCTGCAGTTCGGGCTCCATGGCGTCGTGGTTGTTCCCTGAGTCTCCAGAGGTGGGTCCTTTGACTTCTGAGATCTGTTTCCGCCGTGTTTTTGTTGTCGTTGGTACTGCCCTGGAAAAGATGGCGGATAGGCTTCTTGTAATACAGTGGGTGGAGCCTTGTCTTCCACCTAGCTGTTGGCGGTTACCGCTGCGGTGCTTGTTGCTACCACCGTGGCAGTCAGTGTGTTAAAGTGGCTGTCTGTGTTGGCGGTTTCCGCCGTGGTCATAATTCCATTTTTTTTACCGCCGGCTTGTTGGTGGTATTACTGCTGCTTTACCACCGACCGCCAGGGTTGTAATGAGGGCCAAAGTCTTTTCTGGCCTCTTAAACTGCTTGAGTAAAACCTGGATAGAAAGCAATTTCATTGCCTTGATATTGGACTGTCGTGTGGTTCCTGGAGAGACGCAGCACCATATCCCTATCTCTACAGTTAAGTAGTCTTGTGACTATTAGTCTGGGCAAGTGTATCAGTGGTGGTCTCCCCTCCAAGGTTCTGTGGCATCGTTGGACTACCAACATATTGGAAAAGTGTTCAACACCAAATGCAGCTCGAAGGAGCTGCTCAACAAACGTTTCTGTTTCCCCCGTATTAGTAGTTTCTGGCACACCCAACAAGCATATATTGTTCCTAATGGATCTCGCTTTGAGATCTTCGTTCTTCACTTGAATGAAGACGATCACTTTTTCCATATTCAAGCATGTTTCCCTCATACTCTGTAGGATGTCTTCAGTGGTGGATATACGTTGCTCTGCTTCCGCAATACGTGTCCCATGTTGGTCAAGTTTCTTCGCCATTTGATCCATGCGGACATTGAGCGTATCTATTTTGCTGTTGAACGATTGCAGGCTGTGCTGCATTGCAAGTAGCATGGCTTCCAGTGATCTGTGTTCTTGCACCAGATCCTCTTGTTCACTTCCCGGGGACGTTCCTCTGGCAGGCTTATGGGCGCTCTTGGCCTCAAAGGAGAGGCACGACTGGTGCTTATCCATCTTACCCATCTCAGCACAAAATTTACTTTGGCATCTATGGTATAACACACCTCCAGATAGGTGCTATGATTAGCAACCAGACTCAAGCCATCCCGAGCCAGGTCTAGATCTGAAATATCTATAAACAACTTGTTATGGCTATACCTGAGGCCTCCCATCTGCCGGGTCCTCCCATCCACCGGCTCCTTCCTCTTGCACATCACCTGCTCAGCTCCAGTGGCAGCCTAGTCATGCCCCACTATCGCAACATTGTGAACACGTCAATGCTGTAAGTCACGTTCCCCTACAAGAGGCGATGAAAATGATTATGCACACTTGGGCACCACACTCCTCCTGCTCCCTTCAAACTCCTCTCTAAAATTTGTTTTCTTTCCAAAATATTGCTTGCTTCCTACAATGATATTCTTACTCCCTGCACATCACAAAGTTTTATTATTGATGAACTAAGTCAGTCTCCCTTTGCACACTACACCTCAAGGAGATGAAACTATAATAGCAACATAAAGTCACAGTGGATGCCATCACCCTACATATAAGACGATCCTAGGAACATCCCTTAAATCTGCCCAAGCTTGCACCTGGCTCACCTTGGAACACAATTTCGGGTGTTTGATTCACTTGAGGTACACTCCACATCCCTCCCAATCCTCCAGCACTACATCCACCCTATCAGGCTGGCAGTGTGCAAGTGGCAACTTGCCCCAGTACTCTGTGGTTCACATGCACAGTTCAAACCTAAAAGTCTACAGAGATACTATATTAATTTTCACTCATTTGAAATAAAGACAGTGGGCGCAGGCACTCGCTGATACAAACAGTACATTTATTTATTAACCATTTTATTATTGCCATTTTATTTGTCAGCATCACAAGCATATGTGTCACATCCAGTATAAGACACAAAGCATTAACAGTGAGCTCATTGCAGGTTTCTGCATGGTACATCGACCTATATGTAGTAACAGGAGTCTCTGCTTTAGTTTTCAGTGATCAAAACAAACTACAACAACAACAAACCGGTCATGTGTTCAGTCAGTGATCGTGTCAGGAATTCAATGCATTCTTTCCAGCACGGATGCCCACCACTTCCAGCAAGGTCCAACATTCAACAGGATGTGAGTGAATTGTGCTATATACAGTGATGGGAGTCGTAAGGGTTGGGGGTCCTCAACACCAACTTGGTGGCAGCCTTGTTGGATGGTATTTATGGGTCCATTTTATCAAACAGTACTTCAAATTGCCCTCAGCTAAGTGTTGTTGGTGAATGGGTGGGATGGTTGCTTTGCATTAGTAGCAGAGTCAATTGTTGGAGGGGAACTTGTTCTTAGCTGGGTTTCCAGTGCCATATCTTGGCCTAAGAGTACGTTTGGGCGCCTGCTGTGGAGCTTCTTGGGGTGGCATGGTTGGCCCTTGGGTTTCCTGGGAGGGTATTTCCTGGGTTGTTTCTGCTGCTTGGGTCATCTGATGCTGGTTGTCCAGGGCTGTTGTGGGGGTCTCTTGTTCGGTGTGGGTGTCAGACTGGTTTTTTACCAACTGCAGCAGTGCTTTAGCTATGGTGGCTGTTAGACCTGACAGCCTTTGGGTGGTCACCCCTAACTTTCTGCCTGCCTCCCTCCACTTTTTGGACACTGTTTTTGCTGGCTTTTAGACTCTGTGCACTTTACCACTGCTAACCAGTGCTAAAGTGCATATGCTCTCTCCCTTTAAACATGGTAACCTTGGATCACACCCAATTGGACTATTTGATTCTCTTGTAAGTCCCTAGTAGAGTGCACTAAATGTGCCCAGGGCCTGTAGATTAAATGCTACTAGTGGGCCTGCAGCACTGGTTGTGCCACCCACTTTAGTAACCCCTTTACCTTGTCTCAGGCCTGCCATTGCAAGGCCTGTGTGTGCAGTTTCACTGTCACTTCGACTTGTGTAGTTTACATGTCCTGGTAGTGTAAAACTCCTAAATTCATTGTTACACTACTGTGAGGCCTGCTCCCTTCATAGGCTAACATTGGGGCTGCCCTCATACATTGTTGAAGTGGTAGCTGATGATCTGAAAGGAATTGGAAGGTCATATTTAGTATGGCCAGAATGGTAATACAATATCCTGCTGACTGGTGAAGTGGGATTTAATATTACCATTTTAGAAATGGCACTTTTAGAAAGTGAGCATTTCTCTGCACTTAAATCTTTCTGTGCCTTACAATCCACGTCTGGCTGGGTTTAGTTGACAGCTCCTTGTGCATTCACTCAGACACACCCCAAACACAGGGTACTCAGCCTCACTTGCATACATCTGCATTTTGAATGGGTCTTCCTGGGCTGGGAGGGTGGAGGGCCTGCTCTCACACAAAGGACTGCCACACCCCCTACTGGGACCCTGGCAGACATGATTGAACTGAAAGGGGACCTGGTGCACTTCTAAGCCACTCTTTGAAGTCTCCCCCACTTCAGAGGCACATTTGGGTATAAAACAGGGCCTCTGACCTACCACCTCAGACACTTCCTGGAGAAGAAACCTGAACCAGAACCTGCACCCTGACAAGAAGAACTGCCTGGCTGCCTAAGGGACTCACCTGACTGCTTTCTACAAAGCACTGCTGCCTTGCTGTTGCCCTGCTGTCTTGCTGCTCCCTTGCTTTGCTGCAGAAGTGCTCGCCAAGGGCTTGGATAAGAGCTTGCCTCCTGTTCCCTGAAGTCTCAGGACCAAAAAGACTTCTCTCTTGCAACTGGACTCCTTGTGCGGTGAAAAATTTGACGCACAGCTTGCTCCGTGGTGAAAAATTCACCGCACGCCGGACCGGAAAGACGCCGCTCGACTTCGCGATGAAAAGCTCGACATGGCGCCTGGGGTGCAACCGGAACTTCGACGCACGGCCCGCCTGGACAACGCCGCCCGACTTCCAGAAGGGAAATCGACACAGTGCCTGCCGTGAGGGAGAAAATTCCACGCACAGCCCACCGGAACGACGTGCAGCCGGACAACAAGCCCAAGATTCCACGCACAGACCCCGGGGCATCTGAAAACCCCGCGACCCACAGAGGAGACCTGTCCGCATGCCGGAAATCGCTGCAACGTCTTCCCCTCGTGAAAAATAACAATGCAAGTCCGTGTGTGAAGGGGCAAAACCGACGCACACACCATTTTCCACGCATCTTCTCCTCTGCGGCCCTTTGCAGAGATTTTTCACTCCAAACCAGGTACTTTGTGCTTGAAAGAGACTTTGTTTGCTTTTTAAAGACTTAAGACACTTTACACTTTACGTCACTTTCCAGTAATATCTTTACAATCTCTTATTGCATCTTTTATTGTTTTGACCTGCAAATATCCAGATAAATATGATATATTTTTCTAAACACTGTGTGGTGTATTTTTGTGGTGCTATATAGTGTTATTGTATGATTTATTGCACAAATACTTTACACATTGCCTTCTAAGTTAAGCCTGACTGCTCGGTGCCAAACTACCAGAGGGTGGGCACAGGATAATTTGGATTGTGTGACTTACCCTGACTAGAGTGAGGATCCTTGATTGGACAGGGGGTAACCTGACTGCCAACCAAAGACCCCATTTCTAACATTGGTGATCAGCGGTGAGGATAGGACTTGTATTTGTGCAGTGACATACAGTAGCTAAGTATTTCACTACCTACCCACAGTTGAAGGTCAACTTGATTTTTTTCTCTTTTGCAAATTCTTTTTTTCCTGACAATTTTCTAAACCTAAATCCTCACTCAACATGTCTCTGGCTGGGTCTCAAGCAGGAGATTTTGACCTAGCCCTGTTGGAGACATATACTGTCAAACAGCTAAAAGGGTTCTGCAGGGAGATGAGCGTACCCACCAAAGGGGCCTCCAGAAAGGAAGACTTTCAAGTGGCGCAGAAGCCCATTTAGAGGAGGATGATGAGGAAGAGGAGCCAGAAAATGGCCCCTCAGAGGATTTTTTGCCACAAGTGGGTGATGTTACCTCTGCAATTGTGCCCCTTCCAGACCAGGGAGCAGTGTCTCTGAGCAAGGCCTGACCGCAGAGAAAAGGAGAGAAAAGAGGGAGTTCCAATTGCAAATGGCAACACTGAAAATTGAGGCTCAACATGAGGAAATAAGGGCAGAGAGAGAAGCCAAGCAAGCTGAGGCTGAAAGAGCAGCCAAACAGATTGAAGCTGAAAGAGCTGAAGCTGCAGCTGAGAGAGCCCTTGCTGAAAATAAACTTTTGTTGGCTCATGAACTGAGTCTCAAGGAGCTGGATCTTAAGGCAAGACAGTCTGAATCCAGCAGTAATGGTGGCAGCATACAGACAGGACCAGCTGGAGAAAAGAAGGTTTGTATACCCAAAAATGTGGTGCCCAGTTTTGTGGTGGGAGATGACATAGATAAATGGTTAGCTGCTTATGAAGTTGCACTAAGGGCTCATGAGGTTCCTGAAGGGCAATGGGGTACAGCTATGTGGAGTTATGTGCCACCATTGGGGAGGGACACACATTGGATAGACCAGATCAAAACACATACCCACTTCAGAAAGCCATTTTACTTGCCAAGTTTGGGCTGACCCCTGAGAAATACTGTCAGAGGTTTAGGGACAGCACCAAACTATCCACACAAACATGGGTAGATTTCTTTGACTTTTCCAGTAAGGCACTGAATGGATAGGTGTGGGGCTGCAAAGTAGATGATTACACAGAATTGTATAATTTGATTCTGAAAGAGCATATGCTCAGTATTTGTTTTACAGAGATACGCCAGCACCTAGTAGACAGTAAGCTGACTGATCCCAGGAAGCTTGCTGAGGAGGCGGACCTCTGGACTAGTACCAGAGTGTCCAAAAAGGTATCTGGGGGGGGGACCCACAAAGGTGGTCAGGGTTCCCATCAGAAGAAAGAGGGGGAGAAAAACTTAAAAACAAGGAGTTCTCAAAAGGCCACCAAAATAGTTCCCAAGGGAGTAGTGGTAACCAGTCCCGGTCTGATTCTCAAAAGAAAGGTTTTACTGACCATAAGACAGGGAGGTATGTACCCCACTGTGCAGAGTGCAATAAGTATGGGCACTCTGAGGGCGACTCCAAGTGTCCCAAGAGGGCATAGCCGCCGAAAGGAGGGCAGACACCTGGGTTGGCCAGCATAGACCTCGGGGAGGAGATGGTCCCAGTCAGTTTTGGGGAGCAGACAGAGGTAACCCTAGTGTCCCTGGGGGATGCAGAGATGGTGCCAAAAGCCCACATGCCTGCCAATACTTCCAAGTATAGACACTGGGTCACCATCAATGGGCAAATGGTGGAGGCTCTGCGTGACACAGGAGCCAGCATGACTACTGTCAATGGTCAGCTGGTGTCAGCAGGGCAGGTCATCCCAAATACATTCCACCAAGTCATAGTCGCCGACAATCGTGAGAGCCACCAACTGGTAGCTCTGGTTCCCTTTGAGTGGGGGGCTGGTCTCTGGTACTCTAAAAGTAGCTGTGAGTCCTGCCATGCCAGTAGATTGTTTGTTAGGCAATGACCTTGAGCACACTACCTGGAAGGAGGTAGAGCTAAGGTCTCACTTGGAGATGTTAGGATTGCCTGAGTGGGTCTGCATGACCACACAGTCCATGGCTGACGGCGAGGGAAGTCAAGGGCTTCTGGAGCCTGGAACAATGGCCCAGACAACTGCCAAGAGGAGGGGCAAGGGGAGCGGGAAACCGGTTCCAGAAGTTCCAGCTGTGGTTGACGGGGTTCCTGAGGAGGAGGCCCCCGTGCCAACTGGGGAAGACATTGCCGCCCTAGGTGACCTACCTGAGCTTTCTGGCTGGCAAGTTGAGGATGGGCCCACCAGCGAGGAATTCTGCAAGGCGCAGAAAGAATGTCCCACTCTAGAGGGCATGAGGCAGCAAGCCTCAGCCCAGGCAGCAGGTGAAGCCTCTGGCGATCACCACATATATTGGGAGAATGATCTCCTCTACAGTGAGCCTAAGGTTCCGGCCATTGGGGCAGCGCGTGCGCTGGTGGTCCCCCAGTGTTACGGAACCTTCCTACTGGGACTGGCCCACGACATTCACCTGGCAGGACATTTGGGGCAAGACAAGACCTTTGCCAGGCTTGTCAATCACTTCTGGCCCAGAATGAGGACAAACTCAGATACATTCTGTAGATCCTGTCCTACCTGCCAGGCCAGTGGTAAAACAGGAAAAAGGGTTAAGGCCCCCCTGATTCCACTTCCTGTCATTGGCACCCCCTTTGAAAGGGTGGGCATCGACATTGTTGGTCCATTGGACCCCAAAACTGCCCTAGGCAACAGGTTCATCCTGGTTTTGGTGGACCATGCCACCCGTTACCCAGAGGCAATCCCTCTGAGGACCTTAACTGCACCTGTAATGACCAGAACTCTGATGGGGATATTTACCCGTGTGGGATTCGCAAAGGAGATAGTGTCTGACAGAGGCACTAACTTCATGTCTGCATACATGAAGTCTTTGTGGGATGCGTGTGGTGTAACCTACAAGTTCACCACACCCTATCACCCCCAATCTAATGGTCTTGTGGAGAGATTCAACAAGACCTTGAAAGGCATGATCGTTGGCCTCCCTGAGGCCCTGAGGCGTAAGTGGGACGTCCTCGTACCATGCCTTCTCTTTGCTTACAGAGAGGTACCCCAGAAGGGGGTAGGGTTCAGTCCCTTTGAGCTCCTCTATGGGTACCCTGTCAGGGGACCCTTAAGCATTGTCAAGGAGGGGTTGGAGAAAACTTCAAAGGCACCCCCTCAGGATGTGGTCAGCTACATGCTGGCCTTCCGCAACCAGATGAACCGCTTCTGGAAAGAGGCCAAACGTAACCTTGAGGCCAGTCAAGAGGTAATGAAATGCTGGTATGACCAGAAGGCTACCCCGGTAGAGTTTCAACCTGGAGACAAAGTGTGGGTAATGGAGACAGTAGAGCCTAGAGCTCTCCAGGACCACTGGTCTGGCCCATTTGAAGTGAAGGAGCAAAAAGGGGAGGCCACTTACCCAGTGGACCTCCAATCCCCTAGGAACCCCCTAAGGGTGCTCCTTGTCAACCGACTGAAGCCTCACTTTGAGAGGTCTGAAGGCAACATGCTTCTGGTGACAAATGAGGGGGCAGAAGAGGAGAGTGATATATTCCTCATGCAGTTGATCATAGGGTATTAGCATACCGTCTTGGAATAGTGTGACTAGTGTGCCAACTCCTGCCTTGCTCCAAGTGCTCAGCCTCACCCCCCCCACCAGGTCACAAAATTAGGTTATAGAGCTTAGTAGGATTTCAGGCGAATTTCAGGGGATTTGCGGCATAGGTCAGTAGGAAGCTGGTCTTGTTTGCGTTGGGTACCTATGTTACTTACACCTTATACCAGGTCCAGTTATCCCTTATTAGTGAAATGTAGGCAGTGTCTAGAAGCCAGGCTCTCTAGAGGTAGCTGTAGCTGAGCAGCCAAGGCTTATCTAGGAGACATGCAAAGCTCATGCTGCACCACTGTAGTCACACAGTAATTACCCACATGAAAGAAAAAAGTGACACAAATGCCAAAAATACCATAGAGACTATACCCCCTTAGGAGGTAAGTAATGCACAAATAATATACACTAGTATACAGAAATAGGCATAAAAACAGTTAGAAAACAGTTCAATTAGTGAAAATCACAATAGTTAGAAATGGGCCTAGGGGAAAAACAAACCATATACTAAGAAAGTGGAATTCGAATGTCGGTTTCCCACCTAGGCAAGTGTAGTGTGTAGAGAGGCACTGGGAATATTAGAAAACACCAAAGGTAAGTATTAGAACACATCCCAGAGCCCAGGAAAGTAGGAGTAAAGTACAGGAACTTTCCCAGAACACACAGAAACACAAGAAAGAAGATAATGCAAGAACCAGAAGAGACTGCAAGACACCAACAGTGGATTCCTGGACCTGAAGACCTGTGGAAGAAGGGGACCAAGTCCAAGAAGCACAGTAGAGTCCAGGGAGAACAGGAGATGCAAAAGAAGAACCACCAGTGAAGAAGAACAGTCAGTACTGCACCCAGAAAGACGTATTCGGGTTCCTGGTTGGTGCAGATGATGTCCCACGCCGGATGGAAGATTACAGCCTGGTTTGCGTCACTGGGGTCTGCCAACAAGCCTTGGTACACACAAAGCTCACGGTTAGTGGAAAATTGCGCTGCCCGGGACCAGGAGGGACCTGGTGTACTCTACCCAGGAGGAGAAGTCAGAGGGGGTTCTCAGCAACTCAGAGAGCCCTCGGAAGACCAGGCAGCATGCACAGGAGTCCCACAGCACAGGGACAAAGAAGGTGCAAAAGGAGGTCCATGCAGCACTACAACAAAGGGTCCCAAGCCACCGGAGAACCACACAGGAAGCTGTGCGTCGCAGGATAGAGAGCTGAGGGCTTGAGCTGCACGGTGCACGAAGGATGCCAACAAGCCTTGGCAACTGCAAAACACACGGTGCACGGGGTACTCTCTTGCGTGGGGAGGCAAGCTCTTACCTCCACCAAAGCTGGACAGTAGGATGTCAGGACTGTCGGGACCACTTCAGTCCACCACCTGTGATGCTGGATCCATGCTACTCATCAGGAGAGGGGACCCACGCCGCAGGTCGTCGATGCAGAGAGGTGCCTGCTGAAGCAGGGGAGTGACGCCTTCACTCCAACGGAGATTCCTTCACTCTTCTGGTGCAGGCTGAAGACAGGTTGCCCTCTGAGGATGCACGTTGCTGACAGGAGCTGAAGATACAATGTTGCAGAAGTCGTCCTTGCTTCTTTGTTGCAGTTTGTAGAGTTCCTGGAGGTTCCAGATGCAATTTCTTTTGTGTGAAGGTGAAGTAAAGGATGCAGAGGATTCCTGCTGGAGTCTTGCAATCTGAATCTGAAGAGCCACCCAAAGGAGAGACCCTAAATAGCTCTGAAAGGGGGATTAGTCAGCTAATCAGGTAAGCCCCAGTCAGGGGAGGGCTCTGACGTCACCTGCTGGCACTGGCCACTCAGGTGCTCCCAGAGTTCCCTGCCAACTTGGAATCGAAGATGGCAAAACCCAGGGACCCTCTGGAGGAACTCTGAGCACCACCCCTAGGCTGGTGTTGGATAGGGGAGTGGTCACTCCCCTTTCCTTTGTCCAGTTTCACAACAGAGCAGGGACTGGGGGTCCCTGAACTGGTGTAGACTGGATTATGTAAGGAGGGCACCAAATGTGCCCTTCAAAGCATTTACAGTGGCTTGGGGAGGCTACCCCTCCCAAGCCTGTAACACCTATTTCCAAAGGGAGAGCGTGTAACACCAATTTCCCAAAGGAAACCCTTTGTCTGACTTCCTGGGCTTGAGCTGCTCAAGCATCAGGCGGGCAAAAACCTCTCTGAGAGGTGGCAGAAGATGGGGCTGCCTGGAAAACCTCAGAAGGCTGGAATGGTAATTCTGGAGGTCCTCTAAGGAGCCGCCAGAGTGCATGGAACCATACTACCAATGCTTGCAAAAGTATTGGGGTATGATTCCAACATGTTTGATACCAAACATGCCTATGTTCGGAGTTACCATTATGTAGCTGGACATAGGTAGTCACCTATGTCCAGTACATGCCTAAAATGGGGTCCCCACATTCACAAAGTCTGGGAAAATGGTCCTGGAGGTCGTGGGGGCACCTCTGCTAGTGCAAGAGTGCCCTCACACACAGGTACTCTGCACCCTGTTCTCGAGGCTGGAGAGCCTGCTATAGGGGTGACTTATAGGTGACCTGGTGCAGTGTAAATGGCAGTGAAAGGGTACATGCACCTTTTCACACAGGCTGCTATGGCAGTCCTGTAGAAGCCTTTGCATGGGCTCCCTATGGGTGACACAATATATGCTGCAGCCCATAGGGATTCCCTGGAACCCTGGAACCCCAAACCCCAATGCCCAATGCCCTGGGGCACTAAGTACCATATACTAGGGACTTGTAAGGGGGCACCAGTATGCCAATTGTGGGTGAAATACTGGGTTACCAGTATGCAACAACCTTAATTTAAGGGAGAGAGCATAACTACTGGGGTCCTGATTAGGAGGACCCCAGTAGACACAATCAAACACTCTGACAAACAGGCCAAAAAGTGGGAATAACCAAGATAGAAAGAGGCTATTTTCCTACAAGGTCACTGGCTGTGAATAAAGCTCTCAAATGCAATCCATAGGAGCGTGTTTGTATCATATAGGGGATGTGCACGCAGGAGAAAGATCTGCTGTATGGCACATTTTGCTTGAGCACTGCTGGAAAGTACATTTATATATGAGAGTGGCACACACCAACATTAAAAAAACTCTGAAATGAGCTCTGTTCACTGTGAACATAGTACTAATACATAAAAAATTAACTTCCTTTTTGCACCTGGGGCATGGGTCCCCACATCACATCCTTTGCTGCAAGGGAGTGGTAAACATATAAATTACATTTAAAAAAACTCTCTCTCTCTGCACCAAATAAGCTTAAGCACAATCTGCGTACCAAAAGCTAGCTTTCTGCCAAAGTTAGTGTACTTCCGTCTAGCGGTTCGGGCTGTAGTTGTGTGTAAAGGTCCTATAGGACTTAACATGAGAAATGCATCTTTTTTTACCCCCCATTTGTTGGCTTGACGGATCACCCCGAATCTTTACACGTGCAACAAAAATCAAAGGGGCACTTTTTTGGGAATTTTTTTTGAAGATTTGTCAAACAGTCACAACAATATAGGCAAGTCAAAAAACATTTTTTATATGAAACACGATCCTAACAATAAGTACTTAGTAACACTGCCTCAGCTGCTCCTGGTCATCACAATCGATTCAGGCGAGAGAGCACTGTAGCCCCATCCCAAATGAAGAAAAAATGTATGGCAGTATGAGGGAAATATTTAGGGGAAAATAATAAGTTCATTTCAGGTGTGGGGGCTCGCAGTAGGAGGTCAATACCCCCACGCCCCTATGGAGAAGCCTCCCCTGTACCAAACATTAATGAAACCTCAAATCTTAACCACTCAGGATTCCCTGTCCCATCTGCTGCTTTAGGTCAATGTACTTTCTCTGATAGTTGATGCTGGCAGATCATTTACTTCTGCAATACTCTGTATGGAATCCCTACATTAATTTTCAATTTCTGAACTCAGGCACATGCCGTCCTTGTGGAAAAGGCTTAAATACATCAGCCCACCCCAATATGGTCACTGTTCTAATCTCTGTTAGAAATGGGGTCCCTGGTTGGCAGTCAGTTTGCACTCTGTCCAAACAGGGGCCCTCACACTAGTTAAGGTAAGGGAGACACACCTAGTATAACCCCTGCTCACCTACTTAGTAGCTTGGCACAAGCAGCCTGGCTTATCTCGGAGGCAATGTATAAAGCATTTGTACAATCACACACAGTAACACAGTGAAAACACCACAAATGGACTCAACACCAGTTTAGAAAAATAGCCAATATCTATCTGCGTAAAACGAGACCAAAACAACAAAAATCCACCATACACAAGCAAAGATATGAATTTTCAAAGATTAAACTTAAATATAGCGCTTAGAGACACAAGCGTTTCAATTTGGTGTTATCACAACATCATGACGGAGTTGTTCCCAACAATCTAACATCAATGGTGCTGGTCATGGAGTTGCGCAGACACCCAGGTACAGTACCTTGTGAAACTGAGGTGCACGGAGTCAGGGATCGTGGCGTCGCTGGATCTGGTGTGGCGTCGGTTCCTTTGCTGGGGAGCAGAGGAGCGGGGACATCAGTGTGAGGCGTTGGGTCCTTGCTGGGGAGCAGTGGAGATGAGGCATCGTCAGTGCAAAGCATTGGGTCCTTTGTCTGGCAGGGTCAATGTCTAGCGGTCAACACGCATGTGGGATGACCTCACAGGGTTGCGGTCATGTCACGAGGCTGCAGCCTCCACGGCGTAGTCGGGTGTCACAGACGTCGCTGACACGGCACTTCAGAACTCACAGAGTCGTGGACTTCAGCGAGGCTGCAGCAGCGTCTGGCCTGCGGGGTCAGTCCGGGTCGTCGCACTCCAGCGGTGACCTTGGCTTCGGTTTGCAGGTGATGTCGCAGGGTCAGGCAGAGGCATCAGTCCTGGCATCGTCCAGAGTCGGTTTTTCTTGATTTTTTAACCAGCTTTCACTCCCAAGGGCCCAGAAACTGGAATAGGCACCACCTGGCAATTTAGGGTCCACAGCAAGGGAGCCCAGATGCTGGTAGGTGAAGTCTTTGCTGTCCCTGAGACTTCTTAACAGGAGGCAAGCTCAGTCCAAGTGCTTGGAGAAACTTCACAGGCTAGATACACAGCAGAGTCTAGTCTTTGCCCTCTCGAAGGCAGAAGCAGCAACTGCAGGCCAACCCAGCAAAGCACACACACAGCAAAGGGGCAGTACTCCTCCTCCAGCTCTTCAGCTCTTCTCCTTGGCAGAAGTTCCTCTTGATCCAGAAGTGTTCTAAATGTTTGGGGTTTGGGGTCCACTACCTAAACCCCTTTCTGCCTTTGAAGTAGGCAAACTTCAAACAAATGTCTCTGTTGTTGACAACATCCTGCCTTGCCCAGGCCTGGCCCCAGACACACACCAGGGGGTTGGAGACTGCATTGTGTAAGGACAGGCATAGCCCTTTCACGTGTAAATGTCAGCTCCTCCCTCCCCACTCTAGCCCAGGAGACTCATCAGGATATGCAAGCTACACCTCAGCTCCCTTTGTGTCACTGTGTAGAGGGAATTCATAACAGCCTAACTGTCAGTCTGACCCAGATGTGGATTCCACAGGCAGGCAGAGGCACAGAATGGATACGCAAGAAAAGGCCCACTTTCTAAAAGTGGCATTTTCAAATTGACAAACCAACTTTACCAAAAGCTGTATTTTTAAATTGTGAGTTCAGAGACCCCAACTCCAAATCTCCATCTGCTCCCAATGGGCAACTGCACTTAAAAGATATTTAAAGGCAGTCCCCATGTTAACCTCTGAGAGAGATAGGCCTTGCAACAGTGAATTTGGCAGTATCTCCACTTTAGGACATGTAAAATACATCAGTTCATGTCCTAACTTTAACATACACTGCACCCCTCCCATAGGGCTACTTAGGGACTACCTTAGAGGTGCCTTACATGTACAAAAGGGAAGGTTTGGGCCTGGTAAGTGAGTTCACTTGCCAGGTCAAATTGGCAGCTTAAATCTGCACACACAGACACTGCAGTGGCAGGTCTGAACCATGTTTGCAGGGCTTCTCATGTGGTTGACACAATCAGTGCTGCATAACCACTAGTAGCATTTGATTTACAGGCCCTGGGCACCTCTAGGGATATACTAGTAAATCAAATATGGCAATCATGGACAGCCAATTACACACACAGTTTATACAGAGAGCACTTGCACTTTAGCATTGGTCAGCAGTGGTAAAGTGCCAAGAGTACCAAAACCAGCAATAACAAAGTCCAGCACACAGTCAGAAAATACAGGAAGCAGAGGCAAAAAGACAGGGGAAACCACGCCAAGGATGCCACTTCTAACAACCTCACAAGATTTTGCAGACTTCTCTCAGAAGATTGTAAACTATTTGCAACTTGTTGTGCCTACACCTGCTCACTTGGGGTACTAGGCTAGAGACTCCACTGTTGATGCTGGATGCCCTCTCCCTCGAGCTGCTGTTAGAAGGCAACAGGTTGTAAGTCTGTGTTGCAGAAGATTTGTACTGTGCTGATACCTGTTGCAAAATTCTTGGTCCAAGCTGTACTCAAGTGTATGGAAGTGTAATACAGGACTGAGACATAAAACAACAGATTAAATATGTTTAAACAATGTGAAGCACGCCTGTCCCCAGAAATGACTTAGAGTGGCAGATTTGTAAACCATGAAGGTTTATGACCAGGTTAGCAAATTACAAACTCAAATCATTCAAATTAGTCATAAATCAGTAATCAGTATGTAAGTGCATTGATCAAGATTGTTTAAATCAATTCAAAATTGAATTGTGACTAATAAGACACATTATTTAAAGAAGTCACAAAGTAAATCAAGGTAGTCACAATTTCTTATGAAGTGCAGTTTCCTAATTTGCTAAACTGGAAAACTTGGTTAGATTAGTGAGAACTCAGGCAGAAGATGTCAGCATGAGAAGCATTTAAAAGCAAAGTCAAAGAAATCAAGTCAGGCAAGTGAGAAAGGGGATTGCCTAGAAGTGTAACTCTTTTGGGCCAGATCAAGGAAAAAGTCCCCTCTTGAGAGAGTGGAAAGGCAATTGGAACTAACTAACTCAACAATGCATACTTCAAATCATGTCTTCTACAAAGGATGCAACTACCTATGAATCCCATGAAAAGAACCAATCAGAATTAAACATGTTGCAGTAATAAAGGATTCAATCTTCTTTGACTACCACACAATAGAGGCTCTGCTACAGGACCGTCAGCTGCACCTCCGAAGTTGGATGATTCAATTTGGTCAAGACGTTTTCACTGATGGCCTGTCCATCAATTCATCCTGTCCCCAGTTCTCGTAAAGAAAGCTGTTCTCCAGCATCAGTCACTGTTTGGCTGACATAGATACACATACAGTAAAGATTATGGTATGCCTGCCATCCCATGAAGCCAGACTGCACATTATGGGAACTTGATATCATGGGGCTAAACTCTACATAAGTGAAGATATATTTGGCATTGTTTGAATCCATGGGAAATCTAAAATGTGGCTTTAATATGTTAGTGAACATTTTGCTCAGATTCAAATACAATTTGAATACTTGTCATGTCCAGTGAGCCATGTTTGTACATCGATACATAAGGAAGGATTGGATCAGGACATGAATTTTAGTTTTTCCAGTTAATAAGAAGAGACAATGCTGCAGCATTGGGGAAGAACAGCCAGCTGTTTCTCACACTAAAACAAAAGGTATAGTGCACACTGAGACCTCACATACATTTTCTGAAGACCATTGGAGACCCATCTGTAGTAATCATAAGGTCAACATCCAAAGATGCACATCATCATTACTATGTTCAACCTTGTGGCCTCTCTTTGCATTTCTCTAAGACAGAAACTATCTTATGTCCTGGTGCTGCATCTGTATATTGAAACAGAAGAAATCAGGAACCTCTAGAATAAACCACTGCTTTTTGGGTCATTTACCCTAGGTTCCTTGTGGCTGCTAATCCTTTCTTCGAAAGATCTCTGTGATGTAGGTATATTCATGTAAATCTGTCACCCACTGCTAGCAACGCTAGCCCCCTCCCTGCATGGAGATGTATCT
Source organism: Pleurodeles waltl (assembly GCF_031143425.1). Classification (NCBI taxonomy): domain Eukaryota; kingdom Metazoa; phylum Chordata; class Amphibia; order Caudata; family Salamandridae; genus Pleurodeles; species Pleurodeles waltl. The sequence goes on from NC_090439.1 coordinate 1,091,456,638, forward strand.
CATTTGTGTGTAGCCAATGTCATGCTCCTCTGTCCTGAACTGTGCCATGACGCCCATGACAATGGAGGTCCTTTGGCACCTGTCACTGCAACTCTTCTCACCATAAAGCATCTTCAGTCTGCACTGATTGAAAGTGATCAAAAATTGCCTGCGATGCCTGCAATTACAAATATCCAAGAAGGAGAAACAGAACTCTGTCTTTCCCTATAGACATAACACACAGCATCTTTGCTGTAATTAACCACCAGAATACTCACTGTCTCTAGAATCTGTGTAGGAATGGGGTGTAATTTTGGAAATATGAACATCTTCTTGAAAGTACTTGCTTATTTGTGATTTAGGGCCTGATTTAGATCTTGGCATGACTTCTGTCATCCTGCAGTGGTTCCAAGTACACAATCAAGCTAATAGAGTATTGATCACTGTATTTAGATGTATTGCGGCTTAACCGCTGGCACAGCAGAATCCTATGGTGGCTAATATTACTCCCTCGCTGTCCGGAAGGCTAGTTACCACTGACCATATTTCGCTTTCAGAGTCATACTGGCGTTGTACTGGCAGCAGTTTCCTGATGGAGGGGGTCCGTCGCATCCCACACCAAGTTCCCATGCTTGTGACTATGGAATGGATGTCTGCAGAACACACCTGAGGTAGTGTGGCTATGTGGGTCCACCTGCACACCACACTACACAATACACTGCAGTCACACCATGATCCTTTGCCATAACACACAGCAGTGCATTTATCAGCAGGAAAAACATGCAATATAATACATCCCAAAACACAACATACACACACTACTGACACTAACCCACATACAATACAACCACACCAACCAACAGAATGATACAATGATCTACACCAACACACTTACACTTGCACAAAAGCACACCTACACACATGACAAGACAAACAACCACACTTACCTGAATATTGCACAACATCACACAACCAAGCAGACACAAAACCACATACAACTGCCAAACATACAGGCACACCCACATCAGTCCCTCCAGCTCCCTCTACCTCAATCTGCCAATCCACTCACACCCCTCCTGCCCTTTCCACCTACCCAATTCTTAAACTACCTTACCTTGAACCCTACCACACATACTCCCAAGTAAAAGCCCTTAGGTGCCTGAGATGTCCCAAATAGATGTACCTTTCTGAGGAGGAGGTTACCACTGGACAACAGGCAGGAAATAACTGAAGGGCATCAAAGCCAGGGGAAAGTGTATCTACACAGCATTGTTTCTAGTCACATATGTTATACATTGCCAAAATATTGTACATTTAGAGAAGTAGTACATGAATGGATACTTGAGTGCAACTTTCAAACAGTATGTTCCACATTGCTTATCCCGGTACAATGCATTCTATGAATAGACTGTAAGTAATGTGACAGTGAGACACATATATTGACTGTCCTTTTTTACTGGAAATACAACATTTCACTGACTTATCCAATTGCAAATTTGAGACACTGCCGACAATGGTGAGGTAATTTGGGATTTGGTGCAAGTATTCATTTAGGTATTGAATACTTACACTTCACAAAAGTTGTACAACAATAGGTATTTGCACAGGTGTGTGACAATAACGTGCTGACATATCTAGAGCAAACACATGCAATACACAGTTATTTTGTTGTAGGACATGTATGTCAATGCATGGGTCCCGAGCTATTGTTTAGTGACAAGTCAACATAAAGGGGTAATATGGACTGCTCACCTTCGAGCCGGCAACAACAGGGTTGTTTTCCTTCATGGTCAAGTGACAGCAGCAATGGCAGGACTTATCCACTCAGGTTCCAGTGGAAAAAAGAAGTGGAAATGGGAAAAAAGGTAAGTTTTTATCTAGTTCTGGGGCCAATCCACCAACTCAGTTGTGGTAATTTCCCCACCAAAGTTGCCTTGGCAGGAAGGCACATTGTGATTGGCTTGGTGGAACAAGTGCCTGGTGTCCAGGTGCCAGCTGCTTTTTCCACTGGCACCGTTGATGCGGCTGTAACTTCTTGGCAGAGTCGGCAGGATTCAGGTGGGCTTTCATCTATGGTACTGCTGCCATCTAATTAGAGCGGACAGACCGCCAAGGAAGAGGACTGATTTTCCAATGGAAAACCAATGGTGGGACCGATTCTGCCAACATCTAAAGAAGGCCCTTAGCTCTTAGTGTGCCAGGTACAAGTGCATGGCACCATCTTGAATGTCCTTCTGGATGCGTAGATTAGTTGTTGTTTGTTGTTGAAGCAAGGGAATTTTTACATGTCTGATAGCAGAACTTGGTTGCTTTGCAATTGTTTGTTCCAGTTCCTAGAACATCAGCTTCAATTTGGAGGTTTCTGAAGACTTCAGTTTCAAGGTATAATGACAATTGAAATGTTGGGACCATTTGTCTCTCTTCTGAGGACTACAGGTTTTACGGTGTAGCATATATATTTGTGTTGGTATTTTGGAGAATTACAGTGGAGACTTTCCCTTTAAGGATGCCCTTGTAACATATTTTTTGTGGGTTTGTGGATCATAAATCAGAATAATGGGTTTCTTGTTGAGTGGATCTCACACAATTCTGTCTCTTTTGTCAGAGGTTTCAGAGATATATCCTGCATGGTTTCTGAAGTATTTTGTCTGACTAGAGAACTTGATGGAAACCCTAGAAACATTTTCTTGCGAAAACAATTTATGAGACAGAACGGTGTGTTTATTGTTGACCAATTAATTATGTGTATACTGTAGCATGCACAAGCAAAGGACTGGTGTAAGGAAATGCCTCCTTGGCATGGTTACCCCCTGACTTTTTGCCTTTGCTGATGCTATGTTTTGAATTGAAAGTGTGCTGAGGCCTGCTAACCAGGCCCCAGCACCAGTGTTCTTTCCCTAACCTGTACTTTTGATTCCACAATTGGCACAACCTGGCATCCAGATAAGTCCCTTGTAAGTGGTACCCCTGGTACCAAGGGCCCTGATGCCAAGGAAAGTCTCTAAGGGCTGCAGCATATCTTATGCCACACTGGAGACCCCTCACTCAGCACATACACCCTGCTTGCCAGCTTGTGTGTGCTGGTGAGAACAAAACGAGTAAGTCGACATGGCACTCCCCTCAGGGTGCCATGCCAGCCTCTCACTGCCTATGCAGGTATAGATAAGTCACCCCTCTAGCAGGCCTTACAGCCCTAAGGCAGGGTGCACTATACCATAGGTGAGGGCACCAGTGCATGAGCACTGTGCCCCTACAGTGTTTAAGCAATACCTTAGACATTGTAAGTGCAGGGTAGCCATAAGAGTATATGGTCTGGGAGTCTGTTTTACACGAACTCCACAGCACCATAATGGCTACACTGAAAACTGGGATGTTTGGTATCAAACTTCTCAGCATAATAAATGCACACTGATACCAGTGTACATTTTATTGTAAAATACACCCCAGAGGGCACCTTAGAGGTGCCCCCTGAAACCTTAACCAACTATCTGTGTAGGCTGACTGGTTCCAGCAGCCTGCCACACTAGAGACATGTTGCTGGCCCCATGGGGAGAGTGCCTTTGTCACTCTGAGGCCAGTAACAAAGCCTGCACTGGGTGGAGATGCTAACACCTCCCCCAGGCAGGAGCAGTCACACCTGGCGGTGAGCCTCAAAGGCTCACCCCTTTGTGCCAGCACCGCAGGACACTCCAGCTAGTGGAGTTGCCCGCCCCCTCCGGCCCCGGCCCCCACTTTTGGCGGCAAGGCCGGAGAAAATAATGAGAAAAACAAGGAGGAGTCACTGGCCAGTCAGGACAGCCCCTAAGGTGTCCTGAGCTGAAGTGACTCCAACTTTTAGAAATCCTCCATCTTGCAGATGGAGGATTCCCCCAATAGGATTAGGGATGTGACCCCCTCCCCTTGGGAGGAGGCACAAAGAGGGTGTACTCACCCTCAGGGCTAGTAGCCATTGGCTACTAACCCCCCAGACCTAAACACGCCCTTAAATTTAGCATTTAAGGGCTCCCCTGAACCTAAGAATTTAGATTCCTGCAACTTACAGAAGAAGAAGACTGCTGAGCTCAAAACCCCTGCAGAAGAAGAAAGAAGACACCAACTGCTTTGGCCCCAGTCCTACCGGCCTGTCTCCTGCCTTCTAAAGAACCCTGCTCCAGCGACGCTTTCTCCAGGACCAGCGACCTCTGAATCCTCAGAGGACTGCCCTGCTTCCAAGAGACCAAGAAACTCCCGAGGACAGTGGCACTGCTCCAAAAGAACTGCGACTTTGTTTCAAGGAGCAGATTTAAAGACCCCTGCAACTCCCCGCAAGAAGCGTGAGACTTGCAACACTGCACCCGGTGACCCCGACTCGACTGGTGGAGAAACAACGCTTCAGGGAGGACCCTCCGGCGACTCTACGACTGTGAGTAACCAAAGTTGTCCCCCCTGAGCCCCCACAGCGACGCCTGCAGAGGGAATCCCGAGGCTCCCCCTGACCGCGACTGCCTGAACTCCATTTCCCAACGGCTGGAAAAGACTCTGCACCCGCAGCCCCCAGCACCTAAAGAAACGGAACTCCTGTGCAGGAGTGACCCCCAGGAGGCCCTCTCCCTTGCCCAGGTGGTGGCTACCCCGAGGAGCCCCCCCCCTTGCCTGCCTGCAACGCTGAAGAGATCCCTTGATCTCTCATTAAAAACCATTACAAACCCGACGCGTGTTTACACACTGCACCCGGCCGCCCCCGCGCTGCTGAGGGTGTACTTTTTGTGCTAACCTGTGTCCCCCCCGGTGCCCTACAAAACCCCCCTGGTCTGCCCTCCGAAGACGTGGGTACTTACCTGCTGGCAGACTGGAACCGGGGCACCCCCTTCTCTCCATTGAAGCCTATGCGTTTTGGGCACCTCTTTGACCTCTGCACCTGACCGGCCCTGAGCTGCTGGTGTGGTAACTTTGGGGTTGCTCTGAACCCCCAACGGTCGGCTACCTTGGACCAAAAACTGAAACCGGTAAGTGACTTACTTACCTGTTAAAACTAACATTACTTTACCTCCCCCAGGAACTGTGAAAATTGCAGTGTGTCCACTTTTAAAACAGCTTATTGTGTTTTATGTGAAAAGTATACATGCTAATGAAATGATTCAAAGTTCCTAAAGTACTTACCTGCAATACCTTTCAAATGAGATATTACATGTAAAATTTGAACCTGTGGTTCTTAAAATAAACTAAGAAAATATATTTTTCTATAACAAAACCTATTGGCTGGATTTGTCTCTGAGTGTGTGTTCCTCATTTATTGCCTGTGTGTATGTACAACAAATGCTTAACACTACTCCTTTGATAAGCCTACTGCTCGACCACACTACCACAAAATAGAGCATTAGTATTATCTCTTTTTGCCACTATCTTACCTCTAAGGGGAACCCTTGGACTCTGTGCATACTATTCCTTACTTTGAAATAGTGCATACAGAGCCAACTTCCTACATTGGTGGATCAGCGGTGGGGTACAAGACTTTGCATTTGCTGGACTACTCAGCCAATACCTGATCACACGACAAATTCCAAAAATTGTCATTAGAACTTGATTGTTTTTGCAAATTAAAATATTTTTCTAAATTCTTAAAAGTCCTGCTAGAGCCTTGTGTTAGTCCCTGTTAGCATTTCCTTTTAGAGTTTAAAAGTTTGGTAAAAGTTTGAATTAGATCCTACAACTAGTTTTAGTTTCTTAAAAAGTATTCCAACTTTTAGAAGCATAATGTCTACTACAGATGTGAATGTGGTGGAACTCGACACCACACCTTACCTCCATCTACAGATGAGAGAGCTAAGGTCACTCTGTAAACTAAAGAAAATAGCAATGGGCTCCAGACCTTCCAAACTACAGCTCCAGGAGCTGTTGGCAGAGTTTGAAAGAGCCAACCCCTCTGAGGATGGCAACACAGAGGATGATGATAGTGACTTGGAGGGTGATTCCCCCCCACCAGTCCTATCTAGGGAGAACAGGGCCTCTCAAGCCCTGACTCCACAAATAATAGTCAGAGATGCTGGTTCACTCACAGGAGGGACCAACAACTCTGAAATCACTGAGGATAACTCCAGTGAAGAGGACATCCAGTTAGCCAGGATGGCCAAAAGATTGGCTTTGGTAAGACAGATCCTAGCCATAGAAAGGGAAAGACAAGAGATGGGCCTAGGACCCATCAATGGTGGCAGCAACATAAATAGGGTCAGAGATTCTCCTGACATGTTGAAAATCCCTAAAGGGATTGTAACTAAATATGAAGATGGTGATGACGTCACCAAATGGTTCACAGCTTTTGAGAGGGCTTGTGTAACCAGAAAAGTGAACAAATCTCACTGGGGTGCTCTCCTTTGGGAAATGTTCACAGGAAAGTGTTGGGATAGACTCCTCACACTCTCTGGAAAAGATGCAGAATCTTATGACCTCATGAAGGGCACCCTGATTGAGGGCTTTGGATTCTCCATGGAGGAGTATAGGATTAGATTCAGGGGGGCTCAAAAATCCTCGAGCCAGACCTGGGTTGACTTTGTAGACTACTCAGTAAAAACACTAGATGGTTGGATTCAAGGCAGTGGTGCAAGTAATTATGATGGGCTGTACAATTTATTTGTGAAAGAACACCTGTTAAGTAATTGTTTCAATGACAAACTGCATCAGCATCTGGTAGACCTATGACCAATTTCTCCCCAAGAATTGGGAAAGAAGGCGGACCATTGGGTCAAGACTAGGGTGTCCAAAACTTCCACAGGGGGTGACCAAAAGAAAGGGGTCACAAAACCTCCCCAGGGGAAGGGTGGTGAGACAGCCAAAAACAAAAATAGTAAAGAGTCTTCTACAGGCCCCCAAAAACCTGTACAGGAGGGTGGGCCCAGAGCCTCTTCACAAAACAATTCTGGGTACAAGGGTAAAAACTTTGATCCCAAAAAGGCCTGGTGTCGTAGCTGTAGTCAGTCTGGACACCAAACTGGAGACAAGGCCTGTCCCAAGAAAGATACCACTTCTAACTCCACTCCAGCTAAAACTGGAATGGCCAGTCTCCAAGTGGGATCAACAGTGTGCCCAGAGCAAATCAGGTGTCACACTGAAGCTACATTAGTCTCTGAGGGTGGGGTGGATTTAGCCACACTGGCTGCCTGGCCCCCTAACATGCAAAACTACAGGCAGCAGATCTTAATTAATGGGACAAGTGTAGAGGGCCTGAGGGATACAGGTGCCAGTGTCACCATGGTGACAGAGAAACTGGTTTCCCCTGGCCAATACCTGGCTGGACAAACTTATTCAGTCACCAACGCTGACAATCAGACTAAAGTACATCCCATGGCAATGGTAACTTTAGAGTGGGGAGGGGTCAATGGCCTGAAACAGGTGGTGGTCTCCTCAAATATCCCAGTAGACTGTTTGCTTGGAAATGACCTGGAGTCCTCAGCATGGGCTGAGGTAGAACTGAAAACCCATGCAGCCATGCTGGGTATCCCTGAACTGGTGTGTGTCAAGACAAGGGCACAGTGCAAGGCACAGGGTGAAAAAGTAGAGCTGGAGTCTGGAAGAAAGGCCCAGCCTACCAAGAGAAAAGGAAAGTCAGCTGGGAAACCAGCTGCAACACAGCAAGAAAAAGAGAACCTCTCTTCTCAGGAAGAAGTTCTGCCCTCTGAGGGAACTGAGCCTATGGAGCTGGAACCTTATCAGGTTGAGCTCTTAGGCCCAGTGGGACCCTCAAGGGAAGAGCTGTGTAAGGGACAAGAAACCTGTTCCTCTCTTGAAGGCCTTAGGCAACAAGCTGCTGAAGAGTCCAAAGGCAAGAAAAATGGAACACATAGGGTCTATTGGGAAGATGGACTCCTGTACACTGAGGCAAGAGATCCCAAACCTGGTGCCACTAGGAGAGTGGTAGTGCCTCAGGGTTTCAGAGAGTTCATTCTGACCTTAGCCCATGATATTCCCCTTGCTGGGCATTTGGGACAAACCAAGACGTGGGAGAGGTTAGTCAACCACTTCTACTGGCCCAATATGTCCCAGAAGGTTAAGGAGTTTTGCCTCTCCTGCCCCACCTGTCAGGCCAGTGGTAAGACAGGTGGGCATCCAAAGGCCCCCCTCATTCCACTTCCAGTGGTGGGGGTCCCCTTTGAAAGAGTGGGTGTGGACATAGTTGGTCCACTAGAACCTCCTACAGCCTCAGGAAATATGTACATCCTAGTAGTAGTGGATCATGCTACTAGGTATCCTGAAGCTATTCCCCTTAGGTCGACTACTGCTCCTGCAGTAGCCAAGGCCCTCATTGGTATCTTTACCAGAGTGGGCTTCCCTAAGGAGGTGGTGTCTGACAGAGGTACCAACTTCATGTCAGCATACCTAAAACACATGTGGAATGAGTGTGGAGTGACTTATAAATTCACTACACCATATCATCCACAAACTAATGGCCTTGTTGAGAGATTCAACAAGACATTAAAGGGCATGATCATGGGGCTCCCAGAAAAACTCAAAAGGAGATGGGATGTCCTCCTGCCATGTCTGCTTTTCGCTTACAGAGAGGTGCCTCAGAAGGGAGTAGGATTCTCACCCTTTGAACTTCTGTTTGGCCACCCTGTAAGAGGACCACTTGCTCTTGTTAAAGAAGGCTGGGAGAGACCTCTTCATGAGCCTAAACAAGACATAGTGGACTATGTACTTGGCCTTCGCTCAAGGATGGCAGAGTACATGGAAAAGGCAAGTAAAAACCTTGAGGCCAGCCAACAACTCCAGAAGTTGTGGTATGACCAAAAGGCTGCACTGGTTGAATTTCAACCAGGGCAGAAAGTCTGGGTTCTGGAGCCTGTGGCTCCCAGGGCACTCCAGGACAAATGGAGTGGCCCTTTCCCAGTACTAGAAAGGAAGAGTCAGGTCACCTACCTGGTGGACCTGGGCACAAGCAGGAGCCCCAAGAGGGTGATCCATGTGAACCGCCTTAAGCTTTTCCATGACAGGGCTGATGTAAATCTGTTGATGGTAACAGATGAGGACCAGGAAGCTGAGAGTGAACCTCTCCCTGATCTCCTCTCATCAGACCCTAAAGATGGCTCAGTGGATGGAGTGATCTACTCAGACACCCTCTCTAGCCAACAGCAGTCTGACTGTAGGAAGGTCCTGCAGCAGTTTGCTGAACTCTTTTCCCTAACCCCTGGTCAGACATACCTGTGTACCCATGATGTGGACACAGGAGACAGCATGCCTGTCAAAAACAAAATATTTAGACAGTCTGACCAAGTTAAGGAAAGCATCAAGGTGGAAGTCCACAAGATGCTGGAATTGGGAGTAATTGAGTACTCTGACAGCCCCTGGGCTAGCCCAGTGGTCTTAGTCCCCAAACCTCACACCAAAGAAGGACAGAGAGAGATGAGGTTTTGTGTGGACTACAGAGGTCTCAACTCTGTCACAAAGACAGATGCTCATCCCATTCCTAGAGCTGATGAGCTAATAGACAAATTAGGGGCTGCCAAATTCTTAAGTACCTTTGACTTAACAGCAGGGTACTGGCAAATCAGAATGGCCCCTGGAGCAAAAGAAAAGACAGCATTCTCCACACCTGATGGGCATTATCAGTTCACTGTTATGCCCTTTGGTTTAAAGAATGCCCCTGCCACCTTCCAAAGGTTGGTGAATCAAGTCCTTGCTGGGTTGGAATCCTTTAGTGCAGCTTATCTTGACGATATTGCTGTCTTCAGCTCCACCTGGCAGGATCACCTGGTCCACCTGAAGAAGGTTTTGAAGGCCCTGCAATCTGCAGGCCTCTCTATCAAGACATCCAAATGCCAGATATGGCAGGGAACTGTGGTTTACTTGGGGCACCTTGTAGGTGGAGGCCAGGTTCAGCCACTCCAGCCTAAGATCCAGACTATTCTGGACTGGGCAGCTCCAAAAACCCAGACTCAAGTCAGGGCATTCCTTGGCTTGACTGGGTACTATAGGAGGTTTGTGAAGGGATATGGATCCATTGTGACAGCCCTCACAGAACTCACCTCCAAGAAAATGCCCAAGAAAGTAAACTGGACTGTAGAATGCCAACAGGCCTTTGACACCCTGAAGCAAGCTATGTGCACAGCACCAGTTCTAAAAGCTCCAGATTACTCCAAGCAATTCATTGTGCAAACAGATGCCTCTGAACATGGGATAGGGGCAGTTTTGTCCCAAACCAATGATGATGGCCTTGACCAGCCTGTTGCTTTCATTAGCAGGAGGTTACTCCCCAGGGAGCAGCGTTGGAGTGCCATTGAGAGGGAGGTCTTTGCTGTGGTTTGGTCCCTGAAGAAGTTGAGACCATACCTCTTTGGTACTCACTTCCTAGTTCAAACTGACCACAGACCTCTCAGATGGCTGATGCAAATGAAAGGTGAAAATCCAAAACTGTTGAGGTGGTCCATCTCCCTACAGGGAATGGACTTTATAGTGGAACACAGACCTGGGACTGCCCATGCCAATGCAGATGGCCTTTCCAGGTTCTTCCACTTAGAAAATGAAGACTCTCTTGGGAAAGGTTAGTCTCATCCTCTTTCGTTTGTGGGGGGGGGGGTTGTGTAAGGAAATGCCTCCTTGGCATGGTTACCCCCTGACTTTTTGCCTTTGCTGATGCTAGGTTTTGAATTGAAAGTGTGCTGAGGCCTGCTAACCAGGCCCCAGCACCAGTGTTCTTTCCCTAACCTGTACTTTTGATTCCACAATTGGCACAACCTGGCATCCAGATAAGTCCCTTGTAAGTGGTACCCCTGGTACCACGGGCCCTGATGCCAAGGAAGGTCTCTAAGGGCTGCAGCATATCTTATGCCACCCTGGAGACCCTTCACTCAGCACAGACACCCTGCTTGCCAGCTTGTGTGTGCTGGTGAGAACAAAACGAGTAAGTCGACATGGCACTCCCCTCAAGGTGCCATGCCAGCCTCTCACTGCCTATGCAGGTATAGATAAGTCACCCCTCTAGCAGGCCTTACAGCCCTAAGGCAGGGTGCATTATACCATAGGTGAGGGCACCAGTGCATGAGCACTGTGCCCCTACAGTGTCTAAGCAATACCTTAGACATTGTAAGTGCAAGGTAGCCATAAGAGTATATGGTCTGGGAGTCTGTTTTACACGAACTCCACAGCACCATAATGGCTACACTGAAAACTGGGAAGTTTGGTATCAAACTTCTCAGCACAATAAATGCACACTGATACCAGTGTACATTTTATTGTAAAATACACCCCAGAGGGCACCTTAGAGGTGCCCCCTGAAACCTTAACCAACTATCTGTGTAGGCTGACTGGTTCCAGCAGCCTGCCACACTAGAGACATGTTGCTGGCCCCATGGGGAGAGTGCCTTTGTCACTCTGAGGCCAGTAACAAAGCCTGCACTGGGTGGAGATGCTAACACCTCCCCCAGGCAGGAGCTGTCACACCTGGCGGTGAGCCTCAAAGGCTCACCCCTTTGTGCCAGCACCGCAGGACACTCCAGCTAGTGGAGTTGCCCGCCCCCTCCGGCCCCGGCCCCCAATTTTGGCGGCAAGGCCGGAGAAAATAATGAGAAAAACAAGGAGGAGTCACTGGCCAGTCAGGACAGCCCCTAAGGTGTCCTGAGCTGAAGTGACTCCAACTATTAGAAATCCTCCATCTTGCAGATGGAGAATTCCCCCAATAGGATTAGGGATGTGACCCCCTCCCCTTGGGAGGAGGCACAAAGAGGGTGTACTCACCCTCAGGGCTAGTAGCCATTGGCTACTAACCCCCCAGACCTAAACACGCCCTTAAATTTAGTATTTAAGGGCTCCCCTGAACCTAAGAATTTAGATTCCTGCAACTTACCGAAGAAGAAGACTGCTGAGCTGAAAACCCCTGCAGAAGAAGAAAGAAGACACCAACTGCTTTGGCCCCAGTCCTACCGGCCTGTCTCCTGCCTTCTAAAGAACCCTGCTCCAGCAACGCTTTCTCCAGGACCAGCGACCTCTGAATCCTCAGAGGACTGCCCTGCTTCCAAGAGACCAAGAAACTCCCGAGGACAGCAGCACTGCTCCAAAAGAACTGCGACTTTGTTTCAAGGAGCAGATTTAAAGACCCCTGCAACTCCCCGCAAGAAGCGTGAGACTTGCAACACTGCACCCGGCGACCCCAACTCGACTGGTGGAGAAACAACGCTTCAGGGAGGACCCTCCGGCGACTCTATGACTGTGAGTAACCAAAGTTGTCCCCCCTGAGCCTCCACAGCGACGCCTGCAGAGGGAATCCCGAGGCTCCCCCTGACAGCGACTGCCTGAACTCCATTTCCCGACGGCTGGAAAAGACTCTGCACCCGCAGCCCCCAGCACCTAAAGAAACGGAACTCCTGTGCAGGAGTGACCCCCAGGAGGCCCTCTCCCTTGCCCAGGTGGTGGCTACCCCGAGGAGCCCCCCCCTTGCCTGCCTGCAACGCTGAAGTGATCCCTTGATCTCTCATTAAAAACCATTACAAACCTGACGCGTGTTTACACACTGCACCCGGCCGCCCCGCGCTGCTGAGGGTGTACTTTTTGTGCTAACCTGTGTCCCCCCCGGTGCCCTACAAAACCCCCCTGGTCTGCCCTCCGAAGACGCGGGTACTTACCTGCTGGCAGACTGGAACCGGGGCACCCCCTTCTCTCCATTGAAGCCTATGCGTTTTGGGCACCTCTTTGACCTCTGCACCTGACCGGCCCTGAGCTGCTGGTGTGGTAACTTTGGGGTTGCTCTGAACCCCCAACGGTGGGCTACCTTGGACCAAAAACTGAAACCTGTAAGTGACTTACTTACCTGTTAAAACTAACATTACTTTACCTCCCCCAGGAACTGTGAAAATTGCACTGTGTCCACTTTTAAAACAGCTTATTGTGTTTTATGTGAAAAGTATATATGCTAATGAAATGATTCAAAGTTCCTAAAGTACTTAACTGCAATACCTTTCAAATGAGATTTTACATGTAAAATTTGAACCTGTGGTTCTTAAAATAAACTAAGAAAATATATTTTTCTATAACAAAACCTATTGGCTGGATTTGTCTCTGAGTGTGTGTTCCTCATTTATTGCCTGTGTGTATGTACAACAAATGCTTAACACTACTCCTTTGATAAGCCTACTGCTCGACCACACTACCACAAAATAGAGCATTAGTATTATCTCTTTTTGCCACTATCTTACCTCTAAGGGGAACCCTTGGACTCTGTGCATACTATTCCTTACTTTGAAATAGTGCATACAGAGCCAACTTCCTACAACTGGCTTCTGATCTTGTGATGTGTTCCCTTTCAACAATATGATATAGAAAGGAAACAATCAAGGATATTTGATGAGCACATCAGGCTAGTTATATGTCTTTTGAATGAACTTAAATAGATTTCCAACCTAACTAGTAATTGTATTTATTTTCCCTTTCTAGTGACCTAAAGCAAACAGAGCTACTAGTAAACTGATTATTGAGCCTCTTCTGCTGTCAATGTCCCCCAGGGTTGTTTGTCTTTCTGGTTTGTGATAGAAGGTTGGAGTATTGGGAAAGAGGTGTGAGGTATTTCTATAATCTACATGTAATGCACTGCAGGTATTTCTTTTCTATCATGCATATTGTGACCTTGCCCAGCTGACCTCAAGCCCCTTAGCATAAGAGAACATGTGGCAACATAATGACACCAGTAGCAGATCAAGGGGGTCATTCTGACCCTGGCGGTAATTACCGCCATGGCGGAGGTCGGCGGTAGCACCGCCAACAGGCTGGCGGTGCACCGCTGGGCATTCTGACCGCGGCGGTTCAGCCGCGGCCAGAAACGGAAAGTCGGCGGTGTACCGCCGACTTCCCGCTGCCCTTGAGAATCCTCCATGGCGGCGGAGCGCGCTCCGCCGCCATGGGGATTCTGACACCCCCTACCGCCATCCGGTTCCTGGCGGTTCTCCCGCCAGGAACAGGATGGCAGTAGGGGGTGCCGCGGGGCCCCTGGGGGCCCCTGCAGTGCCCATGCCAATGGCATGGGCACTGCAGGGGCCCCCGTAAGAGGGCCCCACGGAGAATTTCAGTGTCTGCTTTGCAGACACTGAAATTCGCGACGGGTGCAACTGCACCCGTCGCACCTTCCCACTCCGCCGGCTCCATTCTGAGCCGGCGTCCTCGTGGGAAGGGTGTTTCCCGCTGGGCTGGCGGGCGGACTTTCGGCGGTCGCCCGCCGGCCCAGTGGGAAAGCCAGAATGACCGCCGCAGTCTTTCGGCGGGAACCGCTTGGCGGGCGGCGACCGCCGTCCGCCGCGGTCAGAATCACCCCCCAAATGTCCTATCTGGAAGTGCACTCGATGGCAAACAATAAAGTTCAAAAGACTCATTGTCAAGCACCTAATAAAATGGCAGATAGCCTTCCATTTGATCAAAAGGAGTCACAGCCAGGATCAAAAATCAGTGTAAAGCAGTCTGGAATCTCTGAGATCTCACATATTCAGGTTTGCAGAAAGAATAGTTAGTGGCTGAACTGATAAAGTGATGGAGATTCATCCTGTCACAGGTTAAGGGACAGAAATGAGTATCATGTTGTCAGTCAAGTTTCCCCTGATATAGCCACACTCATGATTTCTCATTTTGCACTGCACCCAAAGACATCACCAGGATGGCATTTATAGTCTTGGAGATAAACATGGAGTTGTCGATGTTGAGGATTTTGCAACATAGAACCTTCAGTTGGAAGAGCAAATACTTTCCAGTGAAAGAGAAGTAAAAAAACAATAATGAAAGAAAAAAGGAATGTAGAGGATGAAATGAAACAAAAAAAAATTCGGAAGTAAAGAAAGTTGGTAACACCAAGAGCTGAAGAGTCTCAAATTAGAAACTGAAAAGGCAGACCTATATCAATAGAGATGCCGTGCCTTAAAAAAGTACTTCCCGCACCCCCATAACTGAAAATCTTTAGTTGCCAACTTCACTCTTGAGGCTGATATGATTTGCCAATGCATGGACTTGAACTGTAGTGTAACATGTATGCATTCAATGAAGATGATAAAAGAGCTCCACTGATCAGCCATTCCTGGGCAGGAAATAAAGGTATTATGCTGTAGAATGACAATGAAAGAAAAAGTGAGGCTATATTCAGAGATTTTACTAACCCATGGCCAGTACTATAGAATATTAGGAGATGGATTTCTTACTTGAGTGAAGAAAAAACTGGACACAATATGACCTAAAACAAAATCCATTTACTTGGTCAGCAGTGTGTTCATGATCTTAATCAAGACTTTCTGAACATTTGGAACTTTAAAGCTCTAATATTTATGTTAGAATGTTCTTGTGGGTCTCCTGAGGCAAGGAGCACCCAATGTTTTTGCATGCCAAAGTGGTTTAATATTTCAATTGAAGTGGGCTTAGTTGAATATTAAGATTCATCCTTTCTTGAAAACACTGCAGGAGAGCTTTACAGTGGCATGTATAAAACCATATACCTACATACAATGGGCCCTACAATGCCTGCTGAGTGTATACAGCATTGCTTGTTTATGTGTATGCTGAAGAATGTCTAAGAATATATCATCCACAAGAACATTTCTGACTTCCTTAAGCAACTCTCTGCTACATGTTTTGTTTATACATGAAGGAAACATTCAATGTTTCCTCACATTGTCCTAATCTATGGACTCCTTACCCGTTTCCCTATCTTGATATAGCCCTTCTTTTAGTGTTTTATGTTCCAGGTAAAGCACTCTCAAGCCACTTTTGGTCCAGGCTGGTGAAACTATACCTCTGATGTGTTCCCACTCAGTGGTGCACAGATATAGTTTATCAAAAATCAACACAGATATTAAACCACTCATATCTGGAGGGCAGGGGCTGAGGCTGAAACAAGGCAAATTACAGGTACATACCAAGGTGGAATGCCTCACCTTGCCCCACATAGACTCATACTACCTGGCTCAACATTTGCCACAGCTGTCATATTTTATGTCGTACATTACAACTCCTCTACAGTGGGCCATCATAGAAAGAACCCTTTTGCTTAGGACATGGGGACTATCACTTCCATATATACTCAAATTTCTGCATTCAGCTCAGGTCAATCTTATGCTGACTGTCTGGAAGTTGGCTCATAAAGCGCTTAGAATTGATCCCTTCCTCCGTTCCTTATTACCGCTCATGTATAATGCTGGAGCTTTGACTCAAAATGAAACTCTTCACTGGGAATGGGTCACTAGAGGATTACAAGCTTCCACCAAATGCTTACAGAAAGATCCTTTAAATCCCCCCAAATTGTCTATGTTGAATTTTGTTTGAACAACAATTATTTGTGGCAGTACTGACAACTGCTTGGTGGATAGCTTGGGTCCGTTTCGCACTGTACTGCAGGATTCCTCCATCCTGATCTATCTCTTAACCTGGTGTTATCTTGGAGGAATGGTCTCAGACCTTTATAGAACACTTATAGATAATCTCTTCTCCAACCAATACTGTCTGCAAGTCGGTAATGGGGGCAGTCCATATTCAAATGGTTAAATCATATATTATAAAGATGACGGGAAAGCTTTACTTTTTACTCATGACATATATAGACTCTCAAATCTTTTTATTTTAAGAAGTGGTATTCGATGCCCCTTGAATTGTTCAAATCTTTATTGCTTCCTCAGTCAGAATGTTGGTGATGGCGCCAGCCAAGTTGTGAACTACTCAATACAGTATGGTTATGCCATTCTATGGGTCAGGCATTTGGGACAAATCATGCGCGACCAGTGGTCTTGTGCTCATAACATTTGCACAGTTGGGGAGACTTCACGACATAACAGTTATCATGGTCCTATCAAGTCATAGGTGATAATGATCAGCTACACCCTTGGCAGTCGTTAATGTGTGTATTGTGAGACATTGGAGGACAACTTTCCTTTCACTGTGCATAATTTCAATGTTCCCCGGCTGGTCCTATCAACATCTAATTAAAATCAATTACAGCTTAATGCCACTAAGTGGGTGCAAGATGCACCCACCACAAATGTGGTGTGTCCACTACATGTTCTAATCCTACACCATTCCACAGCTTTCATGCAAACAACGATGTAGCGTTGGCGGACTGGCAGGAGGCTAATCTGTCTCTATTCAGAGGAATCTATGCAGCTTTTATTGATTAATACATTTTCTCACAAACACTCTCTCAACCCCCGTACATGTTCCCACCTCCCTTCCCTCTGTTGTATTACAGAAATAAATATTATGCATAAAGGAAAATGCATGTTGGTATATTGCAACCATTACCTTTAGACTGCACTTACCACTTGTTATGACTTTCATATATCAATATAAAAATGTTAGGAAAAATAATTCTAAAAAAATTATCTACATATCAAGCACCAAAAACTGTAAGAGTGACAACACATTTGCTTCCATCACGTGAAGATATTTTTGTTAGAGCCTTTTTTGGTTTTCCAGAAAACTGATTCCTTTTAACACCTGAAAACATGAAAAAGCTGTATGTGGGTGGAAGCTTTGCATAACTTGTTCAGTGGCACCACGACTAGCTCAGTAGTTCCCTTCTTTTCTCAATATTCCTTGATTTGCCTACCCAGAATATCCTTGACATTCTCAGTACCATATTTATTCTCCTCAACAATGAGGAGGTTTAAGTTGATGGGGCTCTGTTAATCTCCCTGTATTGAATTAAAGACTTTTCGTTTATGAAATTGCTCATTTCTATTTTAACAAGCAGTCTGAAACAATATGAAGCTCATAATTATGCTCCACTGCAATTTAGAAAGCACTCAGGAAGGCTGCCTGGGGATTGACCAACGGATGTGCAGAAAGAAGCCAAGCAGAAAACCAAGGGCTGGATTCTGCAGTCTGGCACTCAGGCTTGTACAGGAACTTTTAGATGTTCTCAGAAAAGTACTGCACACAAACACACCACACACACACACACACATATACATCTATATGTATATCTATATCTATACATATCTATGTATTTGTATGTGAAAAAAAAATATATAGATATAGATATGTTCACTTAAAAAAGCAAAGGTTACAGGGACATTATAGTTAGGAAATTGAATTTTGTTTTAAACTTTGAAATTCACTGAAAAAACAAAGGTTACAGGGACGTTATAGTTAGGCTCACATTTCACTCGTACAAAACCATAGAAATTCACCAGTTAGAATTATCTGAGCTAAGTATAACTTGTGCCCCCACAATGCACTGCTTATGACCTCACATATTATGTCACTCATGACATCGTCAGTGACATCGTCAGTGACATCACTGATGACATCGCCGATGACATCTCAAATGACATTTCATAAAGCGTAAGTGGTTGTATGGGTGAGTGAGAGGATTTGTGAATGGTAATATGTGTGAGTTACTGGCTGCATGAGTGGCCATATGAGCGGGTGAGAGTATACATAACTCGCTGTTTGGTTGAGTGACTGGGTGCATGAGTGTCTGTATGTGTGAGTGAGAGGGTGCTTGAGTGGTTGCATGAATGAGTAGGTTCATGAGTGGCAGTAGTAGTGAGAGGATGCATAGGCAGTTGTATGTGTGAGTGAGTGGGTGTATGGGTGAATAAGTGTGTCAGTGACTGTGTGGGTGAGTGAGTGGGTGCATGAGTGGCCATATGGGTGAGTAATGGGGTGCATGAGGAGCTGTATGGGTGAGTGAGTGGGTGCATGAGTGGCTGTTTGGGTGAGTAAGAGGGTGAATAGGTGGTTGTATGTGCAAGTAAGTAGCTGCATGAGTATCCATATGAGTGAGATGGTGCATGAGTGGTTGTATGGTTGAGTGACTGAGTGCATGAGTGGTTTATGTGTGAGTGAGTGCGTGCTTGAGTGGCTGTATTAGTGAGTGAGAAGATGTGTGGGTGGTTGTTTGGGTGAGTGAATGGGTGCATCAGTGGCTGTATTGGTGAGTGAGATGATGTGTGACTGGTTGTATGAGTGGGTGCATGAGTGGGTGTAGAAGGCTGGCTCTTTATATACTGTACAAAAAATATATGCACTGTGTAGAGTCAAAGCAACCCCATTTCGGTATCCAGCAGTAAAAAACAGACCACCTAATGCTCTGTTTTTGTGGTAATGAGGGCGAGCAGTTAGGCTTATCTTGGAGATGTGCTAAGCATTTGTAGTACTCACAGTATCAATAAATGTGGAGACACACTCAAAACAATACCACAAGGCCAATTTACAAAAATAATTTTTTAAGACCAAGATCATCAAGTAAGTACTTTTTAAGTTATGATTTTTCAAATGTTGGCAATAGTCTTTTTGTGAGTAAATACGCATCATATGAGTTAATGAGAGAAACCTTTAAATATGCATATAAAATCAGGCAATGCTCTCACAAGTGTCACCTTCTGTTTTTAGGTCAAGGTCGTTGAGATGTTCTGTAGGCAAGCCAGAGAAGTTCAAGCGGATCCAGGTTAACACGGGAGCAGCAGCTAAACGTCTTGGACCTGGTGCAGAACGGAGAAAGGGGACCACTTGGAAACACATTGTGCAGGTGGACTTAAAATTAAATCCAGTGGGTTCCCTTGAAGTGTAGCGGTTGCAAGGGGTTAGGGACCCCTAGAGCAGAGCTGGTTTTCCGATGCAGGGGACGGAGAGGCTGGGTGCAGTGCAGATAATTCAGCCAAGGGTCGTGCTTCAAGGAGCCTTTTGAGCCAGGTGCAGGTCAGTTTGAGGGTGGATTGCAGGTAAGCAGGGCCACTCTGGGGGGTGATTATTGGGTATCCTAAAGTCCCTCGACTGGTGCTGCTTCTGGTCCTTGGAGAATCCGGAGTGGACTTTTCTTCTTGATGTCCTATGTTGGGTGTCCAGTACCCTGGGCTATGATACATCTTAGGCACTAGGGGTCGCAGTGCCACAAAACCTGGCACACTGGCAGGGTGTGTCCTCTAGATCTGTTGGGTTGAATGTACTCAGGCTGCTCTGTCTGTTTCATTGTTCAGCTACCGATCAGTGAACTGGACTTCATTGTTTTCTTGCCTGTAGGGTGCAGAGAGTGATGCCTTCACTCAGAAGGAGATCCTTGGTGATTTGCAGAAGGCTGGAGGTCCTCTGGGATTTCTTAGAGTCTGTCCAATGTCCAGTCGATGATTCAGTGGAGATTGTTGAGTCCTGGGTGCAGCAGGCAGGGTTTGGCACCTTTTTCTTTTTGCAGCAGGGCTTCTTTTCTTGAGCCTCGGGTCTTCTTTGTTGCTGGTCTTCTTGTGTCCATTGAATCTGATCTGAAAGTCTAGGGATGTCCACTAAATACTGCATTTAGTCAGTGTTAGGGAGAGTACCTGGTAGTGGGCAATGGACCAGTTACCTTAGGGTGGCTACACCCACTATGTGACCACTTCCTGTTGAAAGAGATCACATTCGTAACCCTGATTGATTATTTTCCTGCCATCCAAGATGGAGGATAATTAAATGGAGTGGTCACCTCGCCTACCTCACCTGATGGGGGGGCACTCCTCCTACTCTAAGCTTTCCCACCGTTTTTCCCACTCAAAGTGGGGGAAAAACCATAGGGCGGCCATCTGCTGCTAACAGCAGAGTCAGAGGTCAGATTTCAAAGTCTGTAAATTCTTTGAAGCTGACCACTAGGCCAGGGTGCCTGCCTGGGGGAGGAGGTGTAATACTTCCACCAAGGAAAGGCTTTGGCCCATATTTATACTTTTTTAGTGCCGCATTTGCATAGTTTTTTTACGCAAAATCGACGCAAAATTACAAAATACAATTGTATTTTGTAAGTTTGCACCGATTTTGTGTGAAAAATCGGCGCAAATGCAACGCAAAAAAAGTATAAATATGGGCCTTTGTGTTTTGCCTCCTGAGAATAGAGGCGCTCACCCAAGGAGTCCAGATTTCTGTCTGGTGGCGGCAGGCTGATAAAAACCAGTCAGCAACCATGCCAGGTCTGTTAGGTTTTGTAGGGGACACCTCTAAGGTGTCCTATGGGTATGTGTTATAAGAAATCCAACATCAGTGTGGGTTTATTATTCTGAGTGGTTTGATACCAAATGACCCAGTAGTGAGAGAGGCCATTATGTAGCTGGGAACTTACAATGACCAGTGTCCATCAGAATTTATTAGCTATGGCTTCCCTGTACACTTACTATGTCCTAAGGTTTTGTAAAGACACAGTAGGGGCCTATTTGCTCATGCAAACATATGCCCTCAAATGCCTTATAGTGCACCTTGCCTTAAGGCTGTAAGGCCTGCCAGGGGGATGAATTACCTATAGGACATGCCGTGTTTGTGGGCATGGCACTCTGGGTGAGAGCCGAGTTGAGTTTGCATCTTTTAAATACACCTTGTCATGAACTTGCACTGACAGTCTGCATGAGGCCGGAGTGTGGCCTCTCAGAGTGGCACAATGGTGCTGCAGCTCTGGCGGCCCCTCTTCAGTACCCATGCCCTAGGTACCAGTGGTCCCATTTACTAGGAAAAGGTGGCTGAAGTTCAAAGGATAGTACAGTTTTCGGAGAAGAGAGCTGGCCCTGGGAACCTGTTTAGCAGGGGCCCAGGACACTAACAGTTCAAAACCACATTAGGTTCCAGGCAGAAAGTGGGGGGTACCACAATGAAACCCCAGCTTCCCACAGTGGGTGTGTGGGTGAGTGAGAGGTTGCATGAGTTCTTGAATGGGTTAGTGAGTGGGTGCATGAGCTCTTGAATGGGTGAGTGATTGGGTGGATGAGTGGGTGTATATGTCAGTGAGTGGGTGCATGAGTGGCTGTATGGGTGAGTGAGAAGGTGGAAAAGTGGTTGTATGAGTGAGAGTGGATGTATGAGTGGGTTTATGGGTGCGTGAGAGGGTGAGTGAGTGTGAGGATGAGTGAGTGGTTGTATGGGTGAGTGAATGGGTGCATGAGTGGGTGTATGGGTAAGTGAGTGCATGGGTGTCTGCATGGGTGAGTGAGTGCATAAGTGGTTTTATGGGTAAGTGAGTGGGTGCTTAAGTAGCTGAAGTGAGTGAGAGGGTGGAAAAGTGGTTGTATGGGTGAGTTAGTGGGTGCATACGTGATTGTATGGGTGAATGAGTGGGTGTATGAGTGAATGTATGGGTGAGTAGGTGCATGGGTTTCTGTATGAGTGATTGGGTGCATAAGTGGTTGTATTGGTGAGTGAGTAGGTGTATGAGTAGGTGTATGGGTGAGTAATATGCTGAGTGAGTGGTTTTATAGGTGAGTGAGTGGGTGATTAGTTGTATGGGTATGTGAGTGGGTGCATAAGTAGGTATATGGGTGAGTGAGTGGTTGCATGGGTAAGTGAGTGAGTGCATAATTGGGTTTATGGGTGAGTGTGTGAGTGACTGTATGGGTGAGTGATTGGCTGCATGAGTGGCTCAATGGGTGAGTGATAGGATGCATGAGTAGCTGTATCAGTGAGTGGGTACATGAGTGGTTGTATGGGTGAGTGAATGGGTGCATGAGTAGGTGTGTAGGTGAGTGAGAGGGTGTGTGAGTGAATGGCTACATGAGTGTGTGAATGTGTGAGTGACTGCATGAGTGGCTGTATGGGTGAGTGAGTAGGTGCATTAATGGCTGTATTGATGAGTGAGTTGGTGCATGAGTGGCTGTATGGGTCAGTGATGGGGTGTGTAAGTGGCTGTATGTGTAAGTGACTGGTTGCATGAGTGGATCTATGGGTGAGTGAGAGTGTGCATGGCAGTGCACGAGTGGAGTATGCATGATTGAGTGAGTGCATGAGTGGTGTATGCAAGAGTGAGTGACAGCTCATCTGAGTGAATGAGTGAGTGAGTGTATAAGTGGTGTATGTACAGTTGTGTGAGCACTCACATGGGAGAGTGACTGAGTGTGTGTGACAGGTACTGTAGGGGTGACAAAAAACAACCTGGCAGCAACACATTGAAATACTGTCTATGGAAGAAGACTGTCTCCATTAGTATCTGAAAGAAATATATTTCTGTGCCACTACTAGTATCTTCCACTACTTGTATCTTGCAGATTGATGACATATCTCCAAACACTGTTGAAAAAGGACATAAACATAAGTTAGTATTATGTTTAGAGGAGCTCTGAAACAAAACAGTATTCATTGCTTATGATGTAATACATTATGGCATTTTAGTAAAACATTTTAATTTCGCTCTTTCCTGATCTCATCCTTTATACTAGTACATATAAAGCTTGTACTGTATAATCATAATTGAACAGTGCTGAAAAAACAATAATAAATTTTAGAAATTATATTGTGAATTACACCCTCTACAATATGTAATTATTTAATTACAGCTATTACACTAACCAAAGGTTTGTACGTTAAAAATATTTTCCTTAATGTTATAACTGGTACGAAACTATGAACAGATATAATCCACACTTGAATTTTGGACATCCTTTTGTAGACATGATCCCCAATATGCCGAATGATGTCTTAAACAGTGATGATGCACATAGAGAGAAGACCGTATAGCCATGTTTTTCCAATAATCTTATGAACATATTTCATCCACTCTTAATTTTTCGACATCCTTTTGTAGACATCACCCTCGACAGGCCAAAGGAAGTCTTAAACAGTGATGATCCACTTAGAGGAAAGACCTTATACCTGTTTTTTACCAGAAGTCATCTAAACACATTTCATCCACACTTCATTTTTTTTAGATCTTTTTCAAGACATCACCCCGATAGACCGAATAATGTCTTAACCCCTTTGCTGCCAGGCCTCCCCACCCCCGTGCCGAGCCTTTTTTTGGCTATTTGGGGCAGTTTGCACTTAGGCCCTCATAACTTTTTGTCCACATAAGCTATCTACTCCAAATTTGCGTCCTTTTTTTCCAACATCCTAGGGATTCTAGAGGTACCCAGAGTTTGTGGATTCCCCTTGAGGAGACCAAGAAATTAGCAAAAATACAGCAAAAATTACGTTTAAAAAAAAAAAAATGGGGTAAAGGGCTGCAGAAGGCTTGTGTTTTTTCCCCTGATAATCGCATCAACAAAGGGTTTGCGGTGCTAAAATCACCATCTTCCCAGCTTTCAGGAACAAGCAGAATTAAATCAGAAAACCACATTTTTCAACACAATTTTGGCATTTTACTGGGACATACCCATTTTTTACTATTTTTTGTGCTTTCAGCCTCCTTCCAGTTAGTGGCGGAAATGGGTGTGAAACCAGTGCTGGATCCCAGAAAGTTAAACATTTCTGAAAAGTAAATACAATTCTGAATTCAGCAAGGGGTAATTTGTATAGATCGTACAAGTGTTTCCTACAGAAAATAACAACTGAAGAAAAAACAATATTGAAATTGAGGTGAAAAAACAGCCATTTTTCTCCACATTTTACTCTGTAACTTTTTCCTGTGATGTCATATTTTCAGAAGCAATGTACCGTTACATCTTCTAGACTCTTCTGGTTGCAGGGATATATAGGGCTTATAGGTTCATCAAGAACTCTAGGTACCCAGAGCCAATAAAGGAGATGCACCTTGCAACGGGTTTTCATTGTATACTGGGGATACAGCAATTAATTTGGTGAAATATGAAAAGTGAGAAATAGGTATCAAGAAAACCTTTGTACTTCTAAAATGGGCACAAGATAAGTTGTTGTTAAGTAGTGGTTATTTGCACATCTCTGAATTCCGGGTGCCCATACTAGCATGTGAATTGCATGGCATTTCTCAAATAGAAGTCTTTTTTACACATTGTCTTTCATGTAGAAGGAAAAAGTGTAGAGAAAGACAAGGGGCAATAACACTTGTTTTGATATTCTGTGTTTTCCTAAGTCTCCTGATAAAAATGGTACCTCACTTGCGTGGGTAGGCCTAATGCTTGCGACAGGAGACACAACATGGACACATCACATTTTTACATTGAAATCTGACATGTTTTTTGCAAAGTGCTGAGCTGTCGATTTTGGCCTCTAGCTCAGCCGGCACCTAAGGAAACCTACCAAATCTGCAAATTTTTTAAAACAAGACACCTAGGGGAATCCAAGATGGGGTGACTTGTGGGGCTTTGACCAGGTTCTGTTACCCAGAATCCTTTGCAAACCTCAAAATGTGGCCAAAAAAACACTTTTTCATCTCATTTCGGTGACAGAAAGTTCTGGAATCTGAGAGGAGCCACAAATTTCCTTCCACCCAGCGTTCCCCCTATAAAAATGGTACCTCACTTGTGTGGGTAGGCCTAGCGCCCGTGACAGGAAATGCCCCAAAACACAACGTAGACACATCACATTTTCCCAAAGAAAACAGAGCTGTTTTTTGCAAAGTGCCTAGCTGTGTATTTTGGCATTTTGGTCCGCCGGAACCTAGGGAAACCTAGCAAACCTGTGCATTTTTTAAAACAAGATACCTAGGGGAATCCAAGATGGGGAGACATGTAGGGTTCTGACCAGGTTTTGTTACCCAGAATCCTTTGCAAAGCTCAGAATATGGCTAAAAAAACAAGTTTTCCTCACATTTCGGTGACAGAAAGTTCTGGAATCTGAGAGGAGCCACAAATTTCCTTCCACCCAGCGTTACCCCAAGTCTCCTGATAAAAATGGTACCTCACTTTTGTGGGTAGGCCTACTTCCCGTGAAAGGAAATGCCCCAAAATACTATCTGGACACATCAAAATTATCAAATACAAAACTACCTGTGTTTGCGGTGGGGCACCTTTGTTTTTGGTCCTAGGCTCAGCAGCCATCTAGGGAAACCTACCAAACCCAGACATTTCTGAAAACTAGACACCCGAGGAAGTCCAGGGAAGTGTGACTTGCGTGGATCCCCCAACGTTTTCTTACCCAGAATCCTCAGCAAACTTCAAATTTAGCTACAAATTATCAAATTTTTCCCACATTTCTGTCTGGGATCACCGCACCGGGGCAAATTTCATACAAAAAAACGTTCACCTCAGTCTCCCGGTAAAAATTATACCTCACTTGTGTAGGTGGGCCAAGTGCTTGTGACAGGGAAGAGCCAAAAACATGTCGAAATTGAGGGGAACCAAAGCGGGTCTAAAAGGGCAGTTTGAAGAAAAACATTTTTAGGCTGACAAGTGCAGCAGAATTTTTATCGGTATAGATGAGACAATGCTGGGTGGTAGGAATTTTGTGGATTCCTGCAGATTCCGGAAGGGTCCATCACAAAAATGTGGGAAAAATGTGTGATTTCAAGCAAAGTTGGAGGTTTGCACGGCATTGTGGGTAAGAAAATGCTGCGGGGTGCATGTGAAACACACCACCCTGGAATCACCCAGATGTTTAGTTTTCAGATGTGTCTAGGTCTTGTGGATTTTTCTACATGGCAGCGTCCCAAAGTCCATAAAGTGCAGCTTTCAACATTCCAAGTGGGACGATTTTGAGAGTTAGCCAAGCTCTCATGGCCCAAATGTAAAACCAAAACCCAAAATAATCAAATGTTCTCCTGTTTGTCGAGGGATAAGATGTTTTAGTGTGTGGGGGAGAGCTGAAAGACTGTAACCCTGTCCAGTTGGGGTGGGGGCATAACCAGGTCCATACTGGTTGGTAGCCACCCCCCCACTATTTATTTGTTAAATTCCCTGGCATCTAGTAGACTTTCTGCCTCCCCCGGGGTATGGATCAGGAGTAATTGCCCCATCTGCCCACTGGTGGGCAGAACAACTTTGGCTTCATTTATTTGGAATGGGGGTATGGCCATACCCCCACCATCTTATTTTGGAAAAATAAACTTCCCTGGTCTCTGGTGGGCTTTCACAGATGGACCTTCAAAAAATAGGCCAATCTGCCCCCAATGGGGGCAGATATGGCCAACAGTAATGTGCCCCCATGGGGAGCGACCCTTACCCAAGGGGCTGCCCCCCTAAAGAAAACACACACATACATGCACACCAATCCCTGGTGCCTAAGTGGTTTGTGCCCCCCCCCCCGGTGGCAGATCGGCCTAATAGAAATATGCCGATCTGCCCCCAAGGGGAGTAAATATGGCCTAAAATAAATTTGCCCACCAAGGGGAGCGACTCTTGCCTAAGGGGTCGCCCCCCTTGCGTGAAACTGCCACAAAAAAAATCCCCGGTGACTAGTGGTTTTTGGCCTAATAAATATAGGCCAATCTGCCCCCAAGGGGGGCAGAAATGGCCTAAAATAAATTTGACCCCCCCGGGGGGCGACCCTTGCCTAAGGGGTCACTCCCCTTGCGTGGATTCGCCTTAAAAAAATGTCCCTGGTGTCTAGTGGTTGGCTTAAATATAATTTGCCCCCTAGGGGAGCGACCTTTGCCGAAAGTGTCGCCCCCTACCTCTAATAAACAAAACAAATAGATCCCTGGCGCCTAGAGGTTTCTATCCCCCCCTAGGGCAGATCGGCCTAATAACAATAGGCTGATCTGAACCCGGGGGGGAGAAAAGGCCTTGAAAAAAAAATTGGCCCCCTGGGGAGTGACCCTTGCCCACGGGGTCGCTCCCCTTACGCCAATATCTGTTGATAAATAAATCCCCGGTTTCTAGTGGGCATTTCAGCAGCCGGATCGCTTCACGATCCGGCTTCTGAAATGCTCTGAGAGACTTCAAAGGGAAGGAAATTCCTTTCCTTCCCTTTGAAGCCTCTCAGGCCCCCACCACATGATCGGAAGAGAAATGCTTTGCTTTGCATTTCTCTTCCGATCGCGCTGAAAGCTGAGTTTCTAGCGCGATGGGGAGGTGGCCTCTGATGAGGTCAGCGCGAGATCGTGCGCTGACATCATCAGACGTCACTTTGAATTGCAGACTGCTGTCATTGCTCTCCATCCATCCAGTTTGAGTCTTTACATATACAGTATAATGTCCAGATTAAATATTAAGGTCTTTATGGAAGATGATACCTAAAGTATAGTATGTTCTTCTGGAAATTGATATTTATCCAGCTTTAAAGTTTGAAATTTCGGTTTCCAATTATGACCCATCTGCTCTGTGTTGTTGAAACATTGCTATGATGTATTTACCGCTTCTCTGTATAATTTATGTACAGATCTGATTTAGAATTTGGACACGCCATGATTTGGTCACTCATTTTGTAATGTTTTAAAAGACACTTCTTGAATCCAGCAGAGTTAAGTAGAGAAATCACTCAAAATGGATTTCAGTGGTAGATGAAAAAGAGCAATCTTTACTCTCATGGTTCAATGTATAACTTAGTCCAACTATGTCATCAATATTTACATCTTCTTGTTCTAAAACTTCAAGGATCACCATAATAAATTCCAGGGTGTCTTGTTGAGCGTTGAGAGTAAATACTACAGATTTACTATATCTGTCTACTAGTTCTTGAATGCCTGAAGCAGAACGTATTACAGTCCTATCACAACATAAGCATTGAAGGCAATAAAAGAGTGCTGTACACAATGTGTTCCTTTGTTTTTCTTGGATTACATTTACAACATGTGGTAAATGGAAGAGGGCATTGAGAACAACATTAGCATTACAGTTTACACCGTTAGTGTTCCCCAACTGGTAACCTACAATATCTCCATCATTTTCCAATTTTCTTTTCCTAACACTTTTTAGTTTCTCCTTGTTTACTGTCTTTTCAGGAATTTGTGTTTGTGTCAACCTCATCACAGTTAGGGAATTTAGTTAATTCAATAACTTTACCCATAACACCTTTACTAGTCCTTCTTCAACATTTAAATTACATCTCAAAGTTACTCTACAGTTTTTGTACACACATAAACACTTTTCCAGCCCAGCAGTTCTGGATACAGATTTCTCCAAAGAGTTCAACTTTTCTTATGGTTTTCCACTCAGCAGCACTGTCACTGCCTGGAGTTCCATTTTGTTGATAACTGTGATTTCCAAAATGTCTTCTTTCTCCAGTTTCAACAATTATTCATTAAGATATGCACACTCTTGAAGAGTAGGCATTACAGAAACTATGGATTTCCCTTCTTTACAGAAATTAAACATTAGCTCTGCAGCTGTGTTGTTAGAGGAAAACAGTTTCTTAATAGGTCAACTTTCCAGGATGCTGTTGCGCCGCGCAGCGCGTTCTCAGGACGCGGCGCGCCCCGAGACTTCTTTGTACAGCGCGAGACCCCAGATATTATTTTGGGCCTCGCTCTGCCTTCTGTGGTGTCCCTGTTCTCCCCTGACCCCTCCTTACCTGTTTCTTTTTCTTTCTTCTTCTTCTTTACTTTTCGAGGCATTTTCTGTCCTTTCTTTATGTCTTTCCCCCTTCCCATGTTACCTTTTTCTTCCCAGCATTCCTTGGTCCCTATTTTCTATGGTTCCTGTTCTATTCTATCCTATGTACTTTTTCCCTATCTAAAATGGTGTCTTTTTACTTCCTGTTGGTCACTTCCTGTTTCTTGGTATATAAGGGCTCTGTTTTCTCCCTTTCCTTGCGCTGCATCACTTTCTGCTCAGATTGTGTCTTCGCTCCTGATTCTTAGCCTTCGGTTCTGAATCTTTTCAATTTTGCATTTACCTGCATTTTGTTCCTGTTTGATTCCTGGTTTTGTTTTCGTTTCAGGAATCCATTTTTTGGAGGTTTTTTCCCCTTTATTGGGGTTTTTTCCCTCTGGCACTAATTCTAAAGGGCACGGTCTGTTCTTGGCGTTTCCACTGCCTGCAGCACCGTGGCTACTAGAAAGAGTCGCCCCTTTCTGGGCCAAAGCCGAACCCTCAAGACCTACGCCACTAGATCTGCGGTTTCCAGGCGCCAGCAGCACGTGAGTCGTGACAGAATGCAGCGCCAAACCATTCCGACATCTTCTGATACTATGGATGACACAGTGGCGGCGGCTGCAGATCCTGATTCATCTTTTTTGACTACTATTCAACAACAAGCTCAGGAATTGCAACAATTGCGCAACGAGAATGCGGTCTTACGACAGGCTTTGGCCCTCCGCAGTGGCGATGTTCCGACTATCTCCGCCTCAACGCCTCGCTTCTCTGGTGAACCAACTAAACTGCGTGAATTCCTGGATGCATTAACGGTTTACTTCGCCTTCAGACCTAGCCAATTCTCTCATGACAGGACAAAGGTGGGATGTCTTATTAGTGCATTATCCGGTCCTGCCTTGGCCTGGGCAACCCCGATGGTGTCATCCAACGATCCAGTATTGTCGGACTATTCTGCCTTCGTGACCCGCTTCAAACAAATGTTTAGTCGCCCAGGATTGGAAGCCTCGGCAGAGGAAGCATTATGTGATATCCAGCAAGGTTCCCAGGATGTCCTCCGATATATTACACGTTTCCGTCAATTAGCGGCAGAGACCACTTGGGTAGAGCGTACCCTGGTAACTTTGTTTCGCAGAGGACTTAAGGAAGAAATTAAGGATGAATTAGTACATTCCACCAGAGTTGAAGATCTTCGTGGCCTCATGGATCAAGCACTTTCCATCGAGTATCGTCTTCAAGAACGACGAATGGAGAAGAGAAGGAGTAGAGGAGCGTCTCAGCCAAGCTCTTCAAGGATGTATCCACCTCATCCTGAGGAATCTCGTCCTCCTGCTAAAGATATAGAAGGGGAACCCATGCAAGTGGATACTGCTCGAGGGCCACTCTCTGCTAGAGAAGGAAGACAGACGGAAGAAGGGATTGTGCCTCTACTGTGGTTCTGCTGGTCACCTGCTTCGTACATGTCCTGTACGTCCACCTAGACCCTTGGGAAACGCCACCTCCCGTCCTCTGTAAGAAGGGAGGGGACGGGATCATCGGCTATACCTTCTATCAGCTCATTCAACGACAATACAACTTACTTGTTCGTGTTACCAGTCATATTACAACTACCTGACGGCCGCCAAGAAAGAACTATGGCATTATTGGATTGTGGTGCTAGTGGTATATACATGGATAAGACATGGGCCACTAATCTGCAAATTCCCACTCAACCCAAAGACATTCCTGAACAAGTACACACCGTGGATGGATCTTTAATATCCTCAGGTCCAGTCGATACTACGACCTTGATGTTAAATTTACAGTTTGGTAATCATCAAGAACACCTCTCTTTTGATCTCATTTCATCTCCCAACCATACCATTATTCTCGGAATTCCATTGTTTACTAGACATAACCCATATGTGAACTGGGTAACCCGGACAATTTCTTTATCCTCACAGTTTTGTCAAGAAAATTGCTTTGCTTCCGATAAATATTGGTCACCAAACAGATTAACACCTATGAAGAGTACTACGGAGTATTCCATCAACACTGTCCAAGGGGTTCCTGAACATTATTTAGAGTTCCAAGACGTGTTTCAAAAACCATCCAGACCTGTATTACCTCCACATCGAGAGTACGATTGTGCTATTCCTTTGGAACCTGGAACAGTCGTTCCCTTTGGGAGGATGTATTCTCTCACGGAACCTGAAAAGGAATTTCTTAAGGAGTATCTGGAGGAAAATGTACAGGGTGGTCTCATTGTTCCATCATCTTCTCCAGCAGGGGCTCCTCTCTTTTTTGTACCTAAGAAGACCAAAGATCTTCGTCCTTGCATAGATTTTCGAGGCCTAAACAAGATAACTATAAAGGATCGTTATCCTTTGCCCCTCATTAATGATATTTTAGAGGCAGTCAGAGGGGCTCAACGTTTTACCAAGTTGGATCTTCGGGGAGCTTACCACCTTTTACGTATAAAAGAAGGAGACGAGTGGAAAACAGCATTCAGGACACCGTTCGGTCATTTTGAATATAAAGTCATGCCCTTTGGTCTTACGAACGCTCCTGCTATATTTCAAAGGTTTATGGACTCAATATTTTCCGATCTCTTGAACCAGACACTCGTAATCTACTTGGACGACATCCTTATTTTTTCCAGACACCCCGAACTCCATTCTTCTCATGTAAAACAAGTCCTTCACAGACTCCGAGCACATCAACTATTCTGTAAACCCGAAAAGTGTGAGTTCGATAAGACGGAAGTCAAATATCAGGGTTATCATTTAAGTTCCACCGGCATAGCTATGGACCTAGAAAAGGTACAAGCAATTCTAGAGTGGCCTTCTCCCTCTTCTATCAAAGAAACACAATGTTTCCTAGGATTAGCAAATTTTTACCGACAGTTCATTCAAGACTTTGCTAAACAGACCAGCCATATAACCCATACCTTAAAGAAGGAAAATCTAAAACAGGGGTTTGTCTGGACCAAGGCGGCTGAAACAGCTTTTCAAGAATTAAAGAAGGCATTCACTCAAGCTCCCATCTTGAGACATCCAGATACCAATAAACAGTTTATCGTAGTTACCGATGCTTCAGAAAAAGCTATTGGAGCAGTCTTGCTTCAACTTCAAGAAGATGATGGTCTTGAACATCCTGTTTTCTATTTGTCCCATATTCTCTCTTCAGCTGAACAACATTACTCTGTACTAGAAAGAGAGTTGTTAGCTCTGAAGACAGCCTGCATCGAATGGAGACAGTTTCTGATGGGATCCAAGGAGCCTTTCGAGGCGAGAACAGATCACCGTAATCTGCAATGTCTACGTAATTTTGTATGCCAAAATAGTCGCCAGGCGCGTTGGGCCTTTTTCTTTAGTCAGTATGACTTTTACTTCACCTATATTCCTGGATCTCAAAACATTCTGGCTGATGCTCTGTCTCGACGCTATCCAGATTGTACTCCTTCCCCATCTCAGTTTCTACTGGAGCCTAGTAAGATCATTGGAGTTGCTCAATCTTTTCTGGATGAGGTACAACTGGAGTATTCCAGCCTGTCTAATAGCGAAATAGAGAAATTAAGAACCTTTTTATGCAAGAAAGAAGGATTCTTTTTTCATCAGAAGCTGTTATTCCTCCCTACTAACAGAGTGCGAGACAAAGCATTACAGATGTGCCATGATTCACCGGTTGCTGGACATAGAGGTATTAAGGCCACACAAGAACTTCTTTCGCGATCTTTCTGGTGGCCTACCTGGAAATCAGATGTCGAAAGATATGTTCAGGCTTGTCCCATATGTGCCCAAGTCAAGATTCCCCGTAGCAGACCTGCAGGATTACTACAGCCTTTGCCAGTTCCACCAACGCCATGGCATACTATTTCCACTGACTTCATGTGTTCACTTCCGCCATCAGCTGGAAACCAGGTTATCATGGTCACTGTTGATTCTTTCACTAAGATGGCCCACTTTACTGCTCTAAAGAAATTACCAACATCCCAAGAATTGAGCCAGATATTTATCGACCATATTTTCCGTCTCCATGGACTTCCACATACCATTGTGTCTGACAGGGGTCCCCAGTATATTTCCCGGTTTTGGAAACATTTTTGCAAGACACTGAATATCAATATAGCACTATCATCCGGTTTCCATCCTCAGACCAATGGACAAACTGAGCGTTTGAATCAAGGACTAGAACAATACCTTCGTTGTTTTTGTAATTCCACCCAAAGCAACTGGAACACTTATCTTCCTATTGCTGAATATTCCTACAACAATTCTGTCCATAGTGCCTCCAAGGTCACTCCCTTTTTCTGTTCCTATGGCTATCATCCGACCTCTTTTCCTACTGCTCCTCAATCTACCTCTCCTCTGCCTGCCATTACATCTTTTTCCAAACTTCTCCTGCAACTCCATAAGCTCATTAGATCTAATTTATTGCACACTAAGAGGTATATGAAGAAGATCGCTGATAAGAAACGTGGACCCACTCCTGATTATCACCCTCAGGATAAAGTCTGGCTTTCTTCCAAATTCTTGCCCTCTCGTCTTTCTCTGAATAAGTTCACGCCTCGCTATTATGGGCCTTTTTGTATTCTTCAGTTGCTCAATCCTGTCACTGTTCGTCTTCGCTTGCCTCATACTTGGAAAATTCATCCGGTCTTTCATGTATCCCAACTCAAACTTTATGTCCCTGATCCTTTCTCTCGTCAGTTTCCTTGTCCTCCTCCTGTGTTGGTGAATGATGTCCCTGAATATGAGGTTCAAGAAATTTGTGACTCTCGCCTTTTTCACCGGCGTCTTCAGTATTTGATTCACTGGAAGGGTTATCCTCTTAGTGAATGCTCTTGGGAAGATGCTTCTTCTGTTCACGCCCCTCTTTTGATTTCTCGTTTTCATCGTTTGTTTCCCTTCAAACCTGGACCTTCGGGGGGGGGACCTACTGTTGCGCCGCGTGGTGCGGCGTGAGCCGAGCATTCTGCTCGCGCCGCGCAGCGCGTTCTCAGGACGCGGCGCGCCCCGAGTCTTCTTTGTACAGCGCGAGGCCCCAGATATTATTTTGGGCCTCGCTCTGCCTTCTGTGGTGTCCCTGTTCTCCCCTGACCCCTCCTTACCTGTTTCTTTTTCTTTCTTCTTCTTCTTTACTTTTCGAGGCATTTTCTGTCCTTTCTTTATGTCTTTCCCCCTTCCCATGTTACCTTTTTCTTCCCAGCATTCCTTGGTCCCTATTTTCTATGGTTCCTGTTCTATTCTATCCTATGTACTTTTTGCCCTATCTAAAATGGTGTCTTTTTACTTCCTGTTGGTCACTTCCTGTTTCTTGGTATATAAGGGCTCTGTTTTCTCCCTTTCCTTGCGCTGCATCACTTTCTGCTCAGATTGTGTCTTCGCTCCTGATTCTTAGCCTTCGGTTCTGAATCTTTTCAATTTTGCATTTACCTGCATTTTGTTCCTGTTTGATTCCTGGTTTTGTTTTCGTTTCAGGAATCCATTTTTTGGAGGTTTTTTCCCCTTTATTGGGGTTTTTTCCCTCTGGCACTAATTCTAAAGGGCACGGTCTGTTCTTGGCGTTTCCACTGCCTGCAGCACCGTGGCTACTAGAAAGAGTCGCCCCTTTCTGGGCCAAAGCCGAACCCTCAAGACCTACGCCACTAGATCTGCGGTTTCCAGGCGCCAGCAGCACGTGAGTCGTGACAGATGCGTTTTACGTCCCCTGTCAAAAATCCTACTCTAATGTCCTTTAGAATGTTTCTGTATTCCAGGTCAGAGGCTTGACACATATTTTTGACAAGTTCCTTGTATTTAAAATATTGTTGAATGTTTACATTACCAATACTTCCCAATAAGCTCTGAGTTTCTTCATGTGAAAGGGTCTTTAAAACAGGCTATCCTTTCACAGGGGTAAGTTGTAGTAGGTCAAGAAAAAGAATTACATGCTGTCTTCCAAACAAGATGTCGTATTTAGGGCCTCATTTTCAAAAATGTGACATGTCAGCATTGATGTGCCAGATTTCTTGCACTTCCATAAGATCCCCTAACGGCTCCATGGATGTGCTGTATTTATAATACAGAGCTTTGGCAGATGCTTCAGAAATTCTGATGTATCTGTTGATGCTAAACTCACGCATTGCTGGAGCAGTGCCATCAAAATGACACTACCCCAGCAATACGATGAGGCTCCCACTGGAAAAAGCCTTGTGTGAAGTTTATGCCTGCTCTGAGCAGGCAGTAATATTCTGATGCAGTGAAGCAACAGAATGATGCACGTAAATTTCACTGCGTCTGTTCTGCGTGGCTTTTTGCCTGGAAGTGCCTACCCTGTATACATTATACCTGGTGCAGGTGTAATCTGACGCAAGGCTTTACAAATTGACACATTAGGCCCAATGTATCAGTTTCTAAATCTGGAGCAGTGAAGGTGATGTAACAATACTCAATAAGTTTGATTCTGTAGTCTTGTGTAGGTAAGTGTTTGAGAACCTTAATTAAAAAAAACTTTACCCAGTAGCAGCTTGGTCACTGATATATAATAGCATTGGCTTGAATGATGAGAAAATTGCATTGTTTCTTCTCATGGAGAAATACATCTTCTATTTTGTCCTTTACTTCAATATAAATGTATTTCTGATCATTGTTGAGTTGTGCAGCTAACTATTCCAGATCTATAGATTCATGTCTTGCTTGCTCTATTATTTTTTCCACTTTATTCATAGCTATTGCAGCTTTGTTTTAAAAAATAGGGTGTCTAAGAGGATCCTGACTCAGTGGTCCTGAACTTTGGCTGCTTTGAGAACTATCCTTAGCTACCTCAGCAGCAATCATTTCTTCTTGTTGTATCTCATCATTTAACATTTGTAAATAGTTTGTGAAAACTGAACACTGAATAGTATCTTTGACAGCAGTGAAAGAATCTTCGTAACAGTCATAGTCTGCAAGTAATTCCATTTCACCATGCCAAGGCTTGAACAGTTGAAGAAGAGCCAAATAGAAACACTCTCTTTTCTCAGGACTTTGGTATCTAGGCTTTCAGTGGTTATTGAGATTTTCTTTTACGTGTTTGACTAAACAACCAACACATCCAAGTACTCTACATTTCCATGCTTCTATGTTTTCACTTATATTGCTTCTATGTCTGTAGTGTTGAAGAATTTCATAAAGGCATTTGTCTTCTAGAGGTGCACTCCTTCTTAGATAGTAAGATAGATATTTGATTTCACTATGTCTGTACTTTGTGAGTCAAACTCTGCTACGTACTGAATTTCTGGGAAAGACTTTAACTCTCTTTTTAATGTACTAGCGAGGACTAGACTTACTCAAACAATTCCCTTTGACTTTTAGAACAAACCTGCGAAACTCAACCTGTCACAGACTTCATAGGATCCCATTTCCGTATGGGAAAGCATTTTCAAGCTGAAGGAGTACAATTTATGTGTGTCTTTTCAACAGAAATCTCCTCCCACATCTTCTTCATCTCTGTCTTTTCTGATTTTGCAATGTATGAAGTAACATACTGAGCTACAGCAATGAAGTGGTCTGCAACAAATTGTATGTCCATATTAGCATTCCATGTTTTCAAAATTGCTGGGGTATAGTCAATAATATATTTGGAAGCCTCTGTTCTTCTTAGGTTATATGTGTTCTTTGGTAATTTCCATGTCAGTGCATGTCTGGTTGAAGGCAAAGAGCTCTTCACTTTTCCTTTGGAAATGACAGGTCATGAATATCCAAATTGACACCTTTTGTAAAAAAATTCGGTTTGATTTGTATTTACAACAACAGTATATCCCACGTATATGTGTTTGGAACTGCAAACCTTGCTGTCTGAGACCTTTTTCACCAGTGTCTTTTGATATAGTGCATGTTACAAACTGTTCTATGAAAGACAGTACAGACTAATCACTGTCTGCTTCAAATTTAGGTACATCTTTTATCCACAACAGCATGTGACTATGAGAAGCACCTCTTGCTTGGTACTCTTTACACCAAAATAAATCTGTGACCTCTCTAAAAGGAGGGTTGCTTTTGTTCCAGATGAAAGCCAGCATAGCTTAGAATCTTTGTTTAAAATATCTACAAACATTAGTGGGATCTAATGAACAAAGTTCTCCTGCTGTCTTTACATTGATGTCCTTTAGGTTTGAGTTTGCCTCTCTCACAAATTCAAGAAAGTCATCCCATGCATACTCAGTGCAACTGAGTGTAAGAAACCAGGTAGGTGCACCCAGGTTTCTCAGCATACATTTGAATTCTCCATGATGATGATACCAGTACTTGTTGGTGCCACGTTGGCATGCCATCAAATTAATCAAGTTGTATTCTAAGTTTTTGTCCTTTATATGAACTTTGTAAGCAAATTATTTTGCAGAGAAATTTTGAAGTTTAACTCTTGTCTACAGAATGTGGTTTACTGCATGTGATTGTCTAGACAAGTCACTCTGAAACAGAAGATGAAATAAGTATGGAATGCACTGACAAAATCTTGGATCTTCTGAATATAATCATGGTGATCAGTATTCAGCTCCTGGTATTTGTATCAAAGTGACCACCTGTTCCAGTAGGAGAGAATTGGGGAAAACGGCAATCCTCTAAACTTTTTTCCCACACACACATCGGAGCTCCTTTTGCTTGTTTCATTTGAAAGATCTCAAAAGCATCACCGATGACACCTTTAGAATGTAAGGGATTGATGCTGTGGTACTCATAAACCTCTTATGATCTGGATCGATTCACTTTTTCTATGTGACGCCTTGCTGGCAAAGTTCCATCATCCAGATTTGCTATATATTGTTCAACATCAACATTTTTATAATAAACATTACTTTGTACCAGATATATTGTTGCTTGTTTTACATTAATATCAACTAATTTGTTCAAGATTTTTTTTCATTTTTAGTTGGCACACTGTTTACTAGAATAATAAGTAGCTCATCAATGTCCTTGTCTTCCCCGACAGTTTCAATACTCTGTTTAAAGTCTAATGGCAAATACACTACTCTTCCTTTAAGGCCCTTCTATAACAATGTTGAATGTAATTTACCTGTTTTGGGTTCTAATTGTATAATTGCTTGAAATGGATAGACAGATTATATAAGTATAGATTTATAAACATTTAAATCTCATAGTTATTCTGGAACAGTCACTAGGTTTAAATTGTTATGTACTGCTCTAGCTGGCATTCTATTGTCCTCTAATTTATCATTGCAGTACTTACATATAATTTCTTGCAAGGATAAGTCAAAGCATCTACAAACAAATAAGCAGCAAATTCTCGCCACTTATCTCTGCTTTCGTCTTTAGTTTTGGAGAATACAACTACATTGCAAGTTTGATTTTTGTAGTGAGTGCATCAGCAACAACTGCAAACACAGTTTGGTTTTTCATAGCAAACTCTGTAAAACTTTATAATCTTTTGTGTAACCTTCTCACTACTAATACCTGTACATTGTTTCTCAACTGAGTATACTTAGGAGAGCCCTCAAGCACCCTTTTGGGTGACAGGTATCATCATCGGGCTTACTCCTCGCCAGACTGGTGCTGCAATGCCTGGCGGGCCGCCCAGCATTCTGGGTGGCACTCAACCATAATAAAATTGCTAACAACGGTGGTCTGGGAAAAGAATTGAATCAAAGATGGAGAGTGTAGAACAAAAGACAAGACTCTAAAATTAGCTCTGAACCTAAGCCACTGTTTTAATGCGATAGAAATTGGGTTCAGGCCAATATTAAAAACAAAAATATAAGAGTGTTACTGGGAATATGCAGGATTAGGTGAACTACCTTCCCTGATTATAGAGTGTAACGGTACATTATTCCCAGTAACACTCTTATATTTTAGTTTTTAATATTGGCCTGAACCCAATTTCTATAGCTACACATTCCTCATTTTCCCTAAACTCCTCTTCAGGACAAACAAAATTTAACAGCACATCATCAAAAACTTTTTCTACCTCTGCTGTATCACGCAAAATTACTCTTTTCATTTCTCTTAAACATAAGGCTGGAGTCTTCACATAGTAAAGCCTCCTAACAAAATTCCATGTGTGAGTGGTGAATCGCTAATATTTTAAAGTGGTAAAAGGTGCTTTGGCACACTTTCTTTGATACACATGTTAGTAAATGTCATTGTAAATTGCTATACTTTCTTACATTGTACGGATCTAATCCTTGCAAAATTGAACTTTTTTTTTCCAGACGTCTACATGGAGAACCACACACAAAAGTTGTTAATAAATTCATTGATTGCTGCTGAATACTACAAATACTGCTACAGTTCCATTTGTATATAGGGGCCTGTCTGTACCTTCCCTATTCAGCTATCACGTCTTCAACATTTCTAGGGAGAATACCTTATTTTGCAATGAACTGCCATCCCTCACCTCATAACATCGACCAGTTGAATCAACTGCATGCACTAATGTTTTTTCTAATGTGTTCTCTTGGAAGTACCCTTCTTCATTAAATAAAGGCTCTCTACTGGAGTTATGCTTCCACTCACCACTAAAAGTGTTTCAAAAATTACTTTTGTTAATAGTGTTTAACTTTGGCTGCATCTCTTCCTACATGACACTGTTTTATCCAGAGTCCTCATTCTTGTGAGAATGAAAATAAAACCTTCCTCTTTAAGGCAAATGCCTTATCAACTACAGCCTCAACATGCTGCTTTTGTTTCACTACTTCTCTTCTTCTTTTATACTGCTTGATAGTTTTAATAAGATTCTGAACTACCCTGCCACAGAACATTTTAACTCTAATGGCCTTAAATTGTTGCTTTCTTCTAGTTAAGTTATGCTTTCTTCAGTCATTTCTCACTGTTAATTTGACCTGATTTTTGTCCTTTGTTGGCTGATTTCAAACTTTCCTTTTTATGTAGTTGATTTTTGTAGACTTTGCGGTCTCCCACATAAAATGTTAGGATTTGGGGGGTTTTATTACAGCAGCTCTTTTCTCTTTAACTACATTGTCCACATGTTGTTCTTTTTGTTTCTCTGTTGCAAGTAGATAGCATGCTTTCCTCAGTTTCTTCTATCTTTCTGGTTTTTATCGGCATAGATGCCTGAAATCAAAACGAATATATCAGCATATTTACATTTTCATTATATGCTGTTCAATAAAATATCATAAGCATTTAATTCTAATACAAACATTCACATCACTATGTTGTAGGTACTCTACGACTGGTAGTTTTCAAGTTTAAAGCAGAGTATGTATGCCGCTGTTATCAGTGTCTGACTCAGTGTTGCAATGTATGCATCAGTGTGTACTTGGGTGTGTCACTGTATGTATCAGTG
Organism: Pleurodeles waltl; assembly: GCF_031143425.1. Lineage (NCBI taxonomy): Eukaryota > Metazoa > Chordata > Amphibia > Caudata > Salamandridae > Pleurodeles > Pleurodeles waltl. The sequence goes on from NC_090439.1 coordinate 1,091,496,909, forward strand.
TGTGCCTGTGTATCTTATCACATGCAGCAGTGTGTCTCTGGGTATGTTAGTGTATGCAGAAGTGGGAGTTTGGGTGTGTCAGTGTTTACAAAAGTGTGTGCCTGGGTATTCTAGTGTATGGATCAGTATGTGACTGGGTGTATCATTGTATGTACAAGTGTGTCATATGTACGTGAGTCTGTCCGTGGTGTGTCAGTTTATCCATCAGTATCTTCTTGTGTATATTACTATATATATATCAGTTGTATATACAAAATGATATTATAGCAGCTCAGGAATGTGTGCATGAATCACCATAAATGTGAGCACATATGTCATGACTAAGCTGACATTTTGTTTTATTTTACCCTTTCAAGATGGTGACAATCTATCTTGGAGCTGAAATGCAGGAAAGTGACTCTTGTTGCATATTTACCTCCAATTCTTTTGGACTGATGCTGCTGTTTTATTTGACTCTGTGTACTGAATATCTGCTAATCAGGCCTCAATGCATGTGCTCTAACTCCTAAAATGTGTCATAATTGGCTGTACTCCTAATTCTTATATTAAACATACCTTTAGGTCCCATAGAATGCAATACAAATTTTACCCACGCCTTGAAATTGTAATGTCACTAGAGGACTGCAGCACCAATTATTCCATCTCTACTGTGACAGTGCAAACATGACTGCAGGCCCACCATCGTAGCTGGGCTGTGCAGTTTTAAACCTGTAAATTAAACCATTTATGACAGACCTAAACCTTCATTTTGAATATTATTAGGTTTAATAATGTTATTTCCAAATAGGAAACAGTTACCACTTTCATTATTGGACTTTTAAAAATATTTATAACACACCCCATTCACTGGTGAAGTTGGATTTGTAATAAATGATTTGGAAAAATGATTTTTAGAAATTTACATTTTCCATGCTTAATTGTTTGCATTTCTGCTCTCTGTATGAAAGGTGTAATCATATAGTCTGGGCCTCAAACTTCAGAGACAGGACGTCTAGCTCTATGTATAAGCTTTGGTGTACTTGTCTGAATGAATCAAGCAAAGAAGGCACATATATATAAAATGCTGGTGAGTTACAGGACAAACACTTGCAATAGAAAACTGAATGAGTGCCAGGTGTAGGAAAAGCAGGAAGCTCCACAAGACATAGGTAGGTGTATAATTGGGAATGTAGGAAAACTACGCGTGTGTAAGAAAATCTTTGAAGGACTTGTCAGGGAGACTGGAGCAAAAAGTTTAGGCATGGCAGGACTGCAGACAGTACCAGTCACAGAGTTTTGAGGGGTAGCTTTGGTCTCAACCAGCAAGCGTACTTGGTGCACGACCCCGGTCTGTCCAGACAGGCTATTACAGTCTTTAATTGGCTGCTACAAATGACACAGGGTTGATGGACCAGAGGTCTGTTAAAGAAGACAAAGCCTAACTTGAGAAGCACCACCGGAAGAGCTAACCAAAACTGAACAAAGCCTAAAGAGTAACTGGAGAGGAACTAAAGATGAAGAAATGGCTAAAAAGGCAAACTATCAACTGCAGCCAAGTAGCTAAACTAAAATTCAGTGCAAACTAAAACAAAGTGCTAAATGCAATTACATAAAATTGCAGAGAGGCTACAGCCAAATCTATGTACCCCTGGATGCAGGAGTACAAAGCACTAAATAGAGAGTGAGCAAGTGAACAAAAGACAAGCATAGGCAAAGCCAATTGGGATCACCTTTTAAAGGCAATGTCAGCTGATTGGCATTGCTACTGCTTGTTTGTTGATGCAGAATAGCACTGGCAAAACAAAAAACAATAAGAAAGAAAGCTGATGTGTATGCATGCATGTGTCATGACACATGCGAATATATACATGTGCTTAGCTTTGTCACTGTATGAATCAGTATGTGACTGTGTGTGTCAGTGACTCAGTGTTTCATTGTATGCATCAGTGGTGACTTCAGTGTGTCACTGTATGGATCAGTGAGTGCCTGTGTATCTTATCAAATGTATCAATGTGTCTCTGGGTATGTAAGTGTATGTATAAGAGTGAGTCTGGGTGTGTCAATGTATGCGTTCCTATATTCATGGGTGTGTCAGTGTATGCATAGGTGTGTCTGAGTGTTTTACTGTATGGTTCAGTATGTGACTGGGTGTATCATTGTATGTACAAGTGTGTCATTATGTGTGGTGGTGCATACATGAGTCTGTCCGTGGTGTGTCAGTTTATCCATCAGTATCTGCTTGTGTATATTACTATATTACTATATATATATATATATATCAGTGTGTACCTCTGTGTTTTAGAGTATAGATCAGTGTGTGACTGAGTGTGTCAGTGTGTCCATCAGCGTGTGCTTAGCTTTGTCACTGTATGAATCAGTATGTGACTGTGTGTGTCAGTGACTCAGTGTTTCATTGTATGCATCAGTGGTGACTTCAGCGTGTCACTGTATGGATCAATGAGTGCCTGTCTATCTTATCAAATGTATCAAAGTGTCTCTGGGTATGTAAGTGTATGTATAAGAGTGAGTCTGGGTGTGTCAGTGTATGCGTTCCTATATTCATGGGTGTGTCAGTGGATGCATAAGTGTGTGTCTGAGTGTTTTACTGTATGGTTCAGTATGTGACTGGGTGTGACAATCTATAAATAAGCATGTGCCTAGTTGTATGAACATATGCATCAGTGTGTTCCTGGGAGTTTCAGTGTCTGCAACAGTGTGTGCCTGGGTATGTCAGGATATGTGTCAGTGAGTACCTGGCTATGACAATGTATGTATCTATATCTGTCAGGGTATGTCAGCATATGCATCAGTGTGCCTGGGGGTGTCAGTGTATGTTTCTTTGTGTGCCTGGGTGGTCAGTGTGTGCATGAGTCTATGTCTGGATGTCTCAGAGTATGTATCAATGTGCCTGGATATTTACAGGTGTGTACCTGGGTGTGTCATTGTATGCATGAGTGTGTGTCTATGTGTGTTAGTGTATGAATGAGGATGAGAGTGAGTGTGTCACTGTATGCATCACTGTGTACCTGATTGTGTTAGTGTATGTTTCAGTGTGTGCCTGAGTCTATAACTATTTGTATTAGTGTGTGCCTAAGTGTCTCAGAATATGCATCAGTGTGTACCTGCGTGTTACAGTGTATGTATTAGTGTGTGCTTGGGAATACGATTGCATATATGAGTGTGTGTCTGGGTGTATCAGTGTATACATAAGTGTGTGCCTGGCTGTGTCAGTGTATAAATGAGTGTGTCCTTGCTAGTGTTAGTGTATTCATCAGTGTGTGACTCCGTGTGTCAGTCTATACATGAGTGTGTCAATGGATGTATCATTGTGTGCATAAGTGTGTACATGGGGTGTAGGTGCATGCATCAGTGTGTGTCTCGGTGTCTCAGAGTAAATATCAGTGTGTGCCTGGGAATGTTAGTCTTTCCACAAGTGTATGCATAAGTGAGTGTCTGACTGTCTTAGTGTATGCATGAGTATGTGCTTGGGTGTACTTTGTGAATATGTTCTCAAATATATAGGGGGTCATTACAACATTGGCGGTAAAAGCCGCTTAACGCCGTGCAGAAGACGGCCAACACACTGCAGCGGCCGCAGAATTCCACCACGGTCATTATGACCCACAGCTCGGAATGCGCCAAAATCCAGACGCCCACACAAGTCCGCCACACCAAAGGTCAGTGATAAACTGGCGAAAACAAAACCTCCACCATCACGCCAACAGGAATATGCCCACACTATCACGACCCACGAATCCACATGGCGGTCTTTCAACCGCGGTATTCCATTGGCGGTACACACCGCCGCGCTCAAAATACACACACATTTACAAAACACTACCACATTGGACAAATCGAAATACACACACCTGATACACATACACACACCACTCCCACACATCCAATACAATATAAAACACACACCCACATCACCCACAAACCCTTAAATCAACAATTGTGACAGAAGGCCAGAGAGAGAAACCACCAGAAAGAACAATAGCATCCACAGGCACCCTACACCATCACTCACACAACATCCAAGTACCTCACACAACACACCTCTAAATATCACCTGATACATCACAACACACACCACCCCACACATCACCCACACCCCATGGCCCCACAAAGACACCCCAGGTTATTTGAGGAGGAGCTCAGGGTCATGGTGGAGGAAATCATCCGGGTAGAGCCACAGCTATTCGGATCACAGGTGCAGCACACCACCATAGCTAGGAAGATGGAGCTATGGCGAAGAATCGTGGACAGGGTCAACGCAGTGGGACAGCACCCAAGAACACAGGATGACATCAGGAAGAGGTGGAACGACCTACGGGGGAAGGTGCGTTCCGTGGTCTCAAGACACCACCTTGCGGTTCAGAGGACTGGCGGCGGACCCCACCTCCTCCCCCAGAACTCACTACATGGGAGGAGCAGGTCTTGGTTATACTGCATCCTGAGAGCCTCGCAGGAGTAGCTGGAGGAATGGACTCTGGTAAGGCAAATCTTTCACTACTTCATCCCCCACCCACCTGCATACTATCACATACCCCCACCCTCGCCCTCACCCCCATCACTCCAACTCCTCACGTATGTCCCAATATCACAAACCACATATCCCAAACCCAAGCCCTGCATGTAACACCAAAGCATGGACACCCACCACCAAAGCATGTCCACTGCACATACCCATACACCCCCCTAAACCATTATCACACAAGATCCTACACAGGAATGCAAGCACTGGGGTACAGGGTCACCCACCCATTGCACACCAAGGCACACACAGATGCAATAATCATGCCTTTACACCCCTGCAGGACCCCTACCCAACGTCACCGGACAGGAGGGTCCAGACATGTCCACTCCACACACAGAAGAGGCCCATAGTGATGACAGCAGCTCTGTCCAACTGGATCTAGATGACCAGCCCGGCCCATCTAGGACCTCGGGACAGTCGGTTCCCCTCACACTGGCACAGGCCACTACAGAGCTTCCCCCTCTGGAAACACCAGCCCACCCAGCGGACCCATCCCTCTGTCCCCAGGACACGTCAATCAGCAGTGTGTCCACCACTACAGGGAACCCAGGCTAACCCACCACCCCAACAACACCAGGGACCTGGGGGCAGTGGGCACATGGTTCAGGGGACAGAGGCCCAGGAACACAGGGGAACTGGGAGGGCAGTTGTGCGACAGGGGGAGGACAGGCCCAGGGAACCCACTCTCCACGAGACCCTCTCCAACATCATGGGAGCCTACCACCATTCCCAGGAGACGATGGCAACGGTACTGGCCAAGTTTCAGGAGACCCAGTGGCTGCAGGAGGAACAGTATCTGGGCTTCAGGGAGGAACTAAAATCCATCAATTCTACCCTGGGCACCATTGTAGGGGTGCTGAAGGAAGTACTCAACACCAGGAGGGACACTGTGGCACAACAAGGGGCCCCTGACACTAGCCTGGACGATGAACTGCCCACCAACTCTGCCGGCGCTAGTGGACAAGAGGCACCGCCACAGGACCACGACACCAGCACCCCACCCCCTGCAGATGGAGAACCACCTCGCAAGCGGCCCCTGAGATCCAGGACAAAGACAGAGAACAATGCCAAGACCCCCTCCAAGAAATTAGACCACCCTGAATGTCATCCTTCTGTCCCACTTTGTCACCCTGTCCATCCTTAAACTGCCCCAGCTCCACTTCCTATGCCCCTTTGGACAATGCACCTGTGAGACTAATAGACTGGACTCTGCCATGGACATTCCTCCACCATCACCCCTGACCATTTTGCAATAACTGAGGGAAATAGCAATGTCCATTGTATTGTCAACATACCTATGTCACACAGCTCTAGTCCATGTGGAAACAAAGCAGATGTCACACAGTGGGACCCACATCTGTGCATTCATAAGGGAAAGTGACAACTCAGTGACCATACACTGGGTGAAAATGACAGACAGATGAGAGGTAGTAGAATTAAATCAGATGTAGCAAGCAGTGTTGTCTTCTTACCTGTGTCTCACTGGAAGTATTGGTAGTTCACTGTGTTCATGTTGTCTATATCCTCTTCTTCTGCTTCCTCGTCTTCACTGTCCACAGGCTCCACAGCTGCCACAACACCTCCATCTGGACCATCCTCCTGCAGAAAAGGCACCTGTCTCAAAGCCAAGTTGTGAAGCATACAGTAGGCCACGATGATCTGGCATACCTTCTTTGGTGAGTAGAATAGGGAACCACCTGTCATATGGAGGCACCGGAACCTGGCCTTCAGGAGGCCGAAGGTCCTCTCTATAATCCTCCTAGTTCGCCTACGGGCCTCATTGTAGCGTTCCTCTGCCCTTGTCCTGGGATTCCTCACAGGGGTCAGTAGCCATGACAGGTTGGGTTAACCAGAGTCACCTGCAAATGGCGAGGGACAACTGTTAGACACACACTAACTCATAGGGACATCCCCAGACCCAGACACCTATTCACACTGTATAGGGTCCATGTCCTCACCTAATAGCCACATACGGTGCCTCTGGAGTTGCCCCATCACATAAGGGATGCTGCTATTCCTCAGAATGTAGGTGTCATGCACTGAGCCAGGAAATTTGGTATTCACATGGGAGATGTACTGGTCGGCCAAACACACCATCTGCACATTCATCGCTCCGGTTTCTGTACACCTGTTCACTCCTGCGTGGGGGGACCAAGGCCACATGTGTCCCATCAATGGCACCTATGATGTTGGGGATATGTCCCAGGGCATAAAAGTCACCTTTCACTGTAGGCAAATCCTCCACCTGAGGGAAAACGATGTAGCTCCACATGTGTTTCAGCAGGGCAGACAACACTCTGTACAACACGTTGGAAAACATAGGCTGGGACATCCATGATGCTATGGCCACTGTTGTTTGAAAAGACCCACTTGCTAGGAAATGGAGTACTGACAGCACCTGCACTAGAGGGGGGATTCCTGTGGGATGGCGGATAGCTGACATCAGGTCAAGCTCCAACTGGGCACACAGTTCCAGGATTGTGGTACGATCAAGTCTGTAGGTGATGATCACATGTCGCTCCTCCATTGGCGACAGGTCCACCAGCGGTCTGTACACCGGAGGATGCTGCCATCTCCTCACCTGCCCCAGCGGACGTTACCTATGGAGGAGAAAAGCGAGCAGAGAGTCAACCAACTGAGGTACGTAAACACAACTTAATCGGAAAATGTTTGCAAATCGACATATGGTTGTATTAGTGTTTAAGCAAGGCCTAGATATGTGTGACGCAGTCCAAAATAATACCATGTGGACCCCTGAAATGGCGGCTGCCTGACCTGTAAAGTGTGACAAGGGGATATGAGGTAACTGCGCTGGCGCTGTACACCGTCGCGGTAGGCAGTCAAAGACCGCGGCGCAATCCTGCATTGGTTAACATTGGACCCTATGGGTCCCAGGAGCCAATGACGATGTACGCCGGCGGTGACGGTACGCACCGCCGCGGACGTGACCGCCATTTTCTCTTTGTTCAATCACTTGATACCTGTTCATCGACAGGAGAGGACCTACACTGCAAGTGCTGCTGTGACCACAGTCTGGAAGAGACAATGGCTCGTGTGTCTGGGGAAAGGACCCCTGCCTTCAGCACGGAGGAGTTGGACAAACTAATGGATGGGGTCCTCCCCAGTACACACTACTCTACGGTCCTCCAGACAAACAGGTGAGTACACTGTGAGCATGCTGTATGGGAACTGGCTGTTTGGAGTGGTGTGGATGAAAGATCGGGGAGGGAGAATGAGGCGTGCATGAAATGACGGTGAGTGCATGTGCGTCATGGCAATGGTAGGGATGCGGGCCAATGACTGTGACGGTGCAGACGGTTATATCTTCTCCTTTTCCCCTGTACTATTCCTGTAGGTCAGCGCCCACCAGAAGAAGGATATTTGGCGTGCCATCGCCAAGGAAGTCCGGACCCTGGGGGTCTACCACAGACGGAGCACCCACTGCCGGAAAAGGCCCAGCTGGGGATGGCCTCCCAACGTGGGAGGGGTGCCCGTCGCACCATGAGCCCCCTGATGTTCCGGATCCTGGCGGTGGCGTACCCGGAGTTGGATGGGCACTTGAGGGCATCACAGCAGCCACAAGGGGGTGAGTACACTCTCATTCAGCTGATTCAGCACGCAATGTAGGTGTCTGGGTGGCGGAGATGGGCTGTGGGTTCCCCTAGGCCAGGGAGAGTATAGTAGGCAAGGTCCCTTCTGAAGGCAGGCCCTGTGGCACCCTACCCCACCTGTGTACAGAGCCAACTACACCTAATCAAGCTCTTGTGACATCCATGTGTGCAGTAATCGGGCATAGCCTTGTAACCCATGTCCCTGTGATTGATTAGGGAACTCCAAGTGCACGGCGTAGTGCAGGGGGCTTCTGTGTCTGTAGTGTCCGCCAACGTTAGCGGTATTGCACTCAACATGTCTTTCTTCTGTCTTCCCCCCCCTTTTTGTGGTCTCCCTGTTCTTGTGTGCATTAGCATCATCAGGCGGAGGAGCAGTGGCACCGGAGCAGGAGGGAGCTGCATCCCACATGGCCCTGGAGGGCGACACAATGGAGTCTGAATTCACCAGTGGGATGGAGGGCGAGGGAAGCTCCACGGGGGAGGACAGGAGCTGAGACCAGCGATACGGACTCCTCCTCTGATGGGAGCTCCCTTGCGGTGGCGGGCCCATCTGTGCCCCCAGCATCTACAGGTACAGCCACCACCCCCCCTACCAGCAACGCCCTCCCAGCATCCCCTCAGCATTTGCGCCGTGGCCGCTCACCCAGGAGGGTGGGCATCTCCTTCGCCCCAGGCACCTCAGGCCCTGCCCCAGTCACCCCTGCTGCCCTCAGTGAGGAGGCCATTGACTTCCTCTGGTCCCTCACTGTTGGGCAGTCTACCATTTTGAATGTCATCCAGGGTGTAGAGAGGCAGTTGCAACAAACCAATGCATACCTGGAGGGCATTCATTCTGGTCAGGCAGCCCAACAGCGAGCTTTTCAGACTTTGGCCTCAGCACTGATGGCAGCCATTGTCCCTGTCTCTAGCCTCCCCCCTCCAACTTCCTCCACCCAGACCCAAACCCCTGTACCTCAGCCTATCCCAAGCACACCATCAGACCAGCATTCACACACGTCAACACACGAGGGAAGCTCAGGCAAACATAAGCACCACACATCCCACAGGCACTCACGCAAGCATCATACACATGCAGACATACCAACATCCACTGCCTCCACTGTGTCCCCCTCCTCCTCGTCTCCCTCCTCCCTCCCTGTCTCATCTCCACTCATACCTGCATGCACTACATCGTCAGCCACTACCTCCATCACCAGCACACCCACCACCACACCCCGCTCACGTGCACTCACCACCCCCACCACCATTCACACATCCCCTGTGTCCTCTCCCAGTGTGTCTGTGAACCCACCTCCCAAGGTACACATACGCAGCCACACACCCACCCAACAGCCATCCACTCCACGACAGCCTCCAGCCCATGCACCTTCACCCAAAGTCAGCAAACGTACACCTCCTACAACCACTACCTCTTCCTCCACTCCCAAACCCCCTTCATCTAACCGTCCCAGTGTGCCCAAAAAACTTTTCCTGTCCAACCTTGACCTCTTTCCCTCACCTCCCCCACCCCTTCAGTCTCCTAGGGCCTGCCTCTCCAGGTCTCAACCCAGCGCCTCAGCCACAATATCTGCGGGAACAGTGGTGCCAGTAGTAACCGGCTTCTGGAGTGCGCCAGGCAGCAGGGCAGCCAGTGTGGCAAGGATCCAGAGCACGGACAGTCCCCCACCTCAAAAGCATAAAAAGTTGGCCAGTGCCCGGCGGGAGAGAGGAAAAAAATCTGCCACCAAAGCCGCTCCCAGGGGTACAGTTGGGAGTGTGGAGACAGCTGCGCCACCATCCAAGGTGGAGAAGGGGCACAGTAAAACCGGCACGTCTGGGAAAACCTGCACGGCGGACAAGACCGCAACAAGCACCGCTGCCAAGGACACCGCCGCCACCAGCACCGCTGCCTAGGACACCGCCGCCACCAGCATCACTGAACAGGACACCGCCGCCACCAGCACTGCTGAAGAGGCCGCCGCCGCCACCAGCACCGCTGCCAAGGACACCACCGCCATCAGCACCGCTGCCAAGGACACTGCCGCCACCAGCACTGCTGAACAGGACACCGCCGCCACCAGCACCGCTGAACAGGACACCGCCGCCACCAGCACCGCTGCCAAGGACACCGCCATCACCAGCACCGCTGAACAGGACACCCCTGCCACCAGCACCGCTGAACAGGACACCTCCGCCACCAGCACTGCTGGATGAAGAACTCTGGGCACAAAGCCCCCTCCAGAACCAGTGGAGAAAGGCATCCACTACCTCAGTCCTTGGCAGGAGGAAGTACTCTGGGCACAAAGTCCCCTCCAGAACCAGTGGAGAATGACATCCACTACCTCAGTCCTTGGCAGGATGAAGCACTCTGGGCACAAAGCCCCCTCCAGAACCAGTGGAGACAGGCATCCACTACCTCAGTCCTTGGCAGGATGAAGCACTCTGGGCACAAAGCCCCCTCCAGAACCAGTGGAGAATGACATCCACTACCTCAGTCCTTGGCAGGATGAAGCACTCTGGGCACAAAGCCCCCTCCAGAACCAGTGGAGAATGACATCCACTACCTCAGTCCTTGGCAGGATGAAGCACTCTGGCACAAAGCCCCCTACAGAACCAGTGGAGAAAGGCATCCACTACCTCAGTCCTTGGCAGGATGAGGCCCTCTGGGCACAAAGCCCCCTCCAGAACCAGTGGAGAGATTCATCCACTACCTCAGTCCTTGGCAGGATGAAGCACTCTGGGCACAAAGCCCCCTCCAGAACCAGTGGAGAATGACATCCACTACCACAGTCTTTGGCAGGATGAAGCACTCTGGGCACAAAGCCCCCTCCAGAACCAGTGGAGACTGTTATCCACTTGAGAGACTGTGGCTTTGCACTCCCCAGGATAAAGCAGTGGGCAACCCACCCACTGGAGAGACTTGAGAGACTGTGGCTTTGCACTCCCCAGGATAAAGCAGTGGGCAAACCACCCACTGGAGAGACTTGAGAGACTGTGGCTTTTGCCCTCCCCAGGATAAAGCAGTGGGCATGGAGCCCCCTCGTGGATCTAGCGTCGTGCACTCATCCGGCTGAGGTGCCCCCCCTTTCCCTTCCTCCTGAGGTGCCTGTTTTATTTCTATCTGATGCCCCAGCAGTGTTGTCTCCGTCTTGTTCGGGTATTGAGTGTGGGCCTCGCCCATGCAATTTGGGCCCAGTGGTCCACGGACTATGATGGTGGAATCCCTTGGACTTGTATTCTTGGTGTATAACTTTGTTTATAGTGTGAATATCTTTATATATGTATATATTTTTGATTCATGTTTTTGAATATATTACAATCATTCAACTCATTTCCTTTAGTCCTTGCATTCTTCCCGGGGGTTTGGGGGGTGTAACTGTAATGTATCATGATGTATTAGTGTGTGTGTTGTCGTGGGTGAGGGTGGGGGTGGGGGTGGGAGTGTTGCGTGTGTGTGTGTCACTCTCTTTCCCTCCCCCCTCCCCTGTGTCGTAGGTGCAGTACTCACCGTGGTCTTCGCCGCCATCTTTGTTGTTCCTGGTAGAGAAGCAGGAAGATAAAGGCTGGCAGTATCTGGAGCTCGGGTTCCATGGCGTCCTGATTCCTCATGGGGTGTGTAGAGGTGAGCGTTTTCCCTTCCAAGTTCTGTTTCCGCCGTGTTTTTGTTTGTGGTGAATCCGCCCCGGAAAAGGTGGCGGAACGGACTGTTGGCGGTTACCGCCGCGGTGTTTGTTTGTACCGCCTTGGCAGTCAGAGTGTTAAATTGGCTGTCTATGTTGGCGGTTTCTGCCACAGTCGTGATTCCAATTTTTTTTCCCCCGGCCTGTTGGCGGTTTTACCACCGCTTTAACACTGACCACCAGGGTTGTAATGACCACCATAATTTCCAAGATATCTTCTTCACTGGGTGGGTGAGTATGACTATGCTTTAAGAACAGATTTGAGGCACACAGTATAGGTGAGAAAGTGGACCTATAATACACCATATGCAAAGGAAACTGCAGAAGTGATAAACTACAAGTTCTAAGTATATCTGTTATATATCATAAGCATATACCATTCTCCATATAACCTACAAATATCCTACTTTAGACATAACTTATATCTGGTAAAAAGGAACTGTAAGTTTTGGAAAGTGGTTATAAATGCCAACTCAACTTGAAACTAAAAGTCTGCATAGAAAGTCTGCTGTACCACACAAACGACATGGTTTAAAATCTACTAGTGTTAATCATTTTATCAAACAATATATACCTTACTACACATGTGAATCAAAGTATAAATACTTCTCTAACTATCTTTGACACTATACTTTTCTCTAAGTCTTATACACTTTTATCCCTCCTATCTATAGACACAGTTGTGAATACACATTTGTTGTGAAGATACACTCTAATTCACATACCTGTTAAATTGCTTCAGTTGATACATAAAATACTGTCACAATATCACTTTAACTCTTTTCTTTTTATAAGCATAAAATCTCAGCAGAAGAATGGTACACCACTTTCCCATCAAGGAACCATTAATGGCAAACTATTCAACTTTGGTCTCAGTGATACTGTCTTAATTAAGAAATCAAAGACTATGGGGCGGATTTATGAAAAGTGGCGCTGCACCTAGTGCAGAGCCACTTTTCTTGCGCCCTTTAGCACCCCCCTCATGCCACCATGTGTGCACCGTATTTGAAAATACGGCAGACCATAGCGTTAGTCAGGGAGACTAGCGGCATTATTTTTTAACATAGTCCAGCGCTTTGCAGGATTAGCAAAACTTTGATGCTAATCGTTACAAAGCACCCAGAGGCCTATTGAAAACAATGTGAACCTCCCTTTAACACCTGCTCTTAGCAGGCATTAAAAATGCGATAAAAATGATGCAAAGAAATCTCTTGGATTCCTTTGCGCCATTTTCTGGCACCTCCTAGCCCCGGAACACTCCCCTTGCATACATTAGGGCGGGTGCAGGCATAATGTTGCGCAAAGCATTACAAAGTGGCTCAATGCAAGCATTGCACCACTTTGTAAATATGGTGTGGCGTTTTTTCGCCTTCCAAAGCCACATTAGCATAAAAAATGACGCTAATGTGGCATTGGAATGGCGCTAGGCCCTCTTTAATCTGGGCCTATATTTCATATTTTATTTTTGTTAGCCCACATCTGAATGGTTAGTGTCTGTAAACCCTTTCTTTTAGTTTTATAAGGAAGCCAAATGTGGTACTATGTGTGGCTCCAGTTGCAACTCCATTGCGGTGCTCAGCGCAGCCCCAGCGTAACTTCGCAATGGAGTCGCGACTCCGGACAGGGGTTCGAAAATGTACTGCTTCAGTCATTTTTCAGATACCTTGAGAATACAATGGTGATTCTGAATTGGAAAATGTTTTTTTCCCATTGCTGCTGTAGCAAAACCACTCTTATTTGAAGAAATTAACTATGCTTTACTAACTGCTCCCTCCCCCCAGAGTCTTTCACCTCAGCTGCCATAGCAACCTCCTTTGGAAGACTCCACTGTACCAGTAGTTCAAAAGTTCACCTCACTTTCTGTTAGCAGAATACTAACTTTAACATCTTCGGAAGCAGGTGTGGTTGACTGTTACAGAATGTAAGCTTATCGAAAATAGCATTACTTCTTTATGAAATATTCAGAGCCAATCACAGATCCACTGACTTAATGTTTTAAATCACTACCTATTTTTATTTAGCAATGTCCTCCATTTTAACCACCTCAAGTTTTGAAAACTGCCTCATTGAGCTGCAGCCTTCTCCAGTGCACTACTGCTCCTTCCCTTGAAAATAGTTAGACTGTTGATTGTAGGTTGTTAGACCTGACAGCCTTAAGGTGGTCACCCCTAACTTCTTGCCTGCCTCCCTCCACTTTTAAGATACTCTTTTTGCTGGTTTTAAGACTCTGTACACCTTACCACTGCTAACCAGTGCTAAAGTGCATATGCTCTCTCCCTTTAAACATGATAACATTGGATCAAACCCAATTGGACTATTTAATTTACTTATAAGTCTCTAGTAAAGTGCACTACATGTACCCAGGGCCTGTAGATTAGATGCTACTAGTGGGCCTGCAGCACTGATTGCGCCACCCACTTAAGTAGCCCCTTAACCTTGTCTCAGGCCTGCCATTGCAAGGCCTGTGTGTGCAATTTCACTGCCAATTTGACTTGGGATTTCAAAGTACGTGCCAAGCCTAAAACTCCCCTTTTTCTACATATAAGTCACCCCTAAGGTATGCCTTAGGTACCCATAGTACAGGGTGCTGTGTAGGCAAAAGGCAGGACATGTACCTGTTTAGTTTACATGTCCTGGTAGTGTAAAACTCCTAAATTCGTTTTTACACTGCTGTGAGGCCTGCTCCATTCATAGGCTAACACTGGGGCTACCCTCATATACTGTTTGAGTGGTAGCTGCTGATCTGAAAGTAGTAGGAAGGTCATATTTAGTATGGCCAGATTGGTGATACAAAATCCTGCTGACTGATGAAGTTGGATTTAATATTACTATTTTATAAATGCCACTTTTAGAAAGTGAGCATTTCTCTGCACTTAAATCCTTTTGTGCCTTACAATCCATGTCTGGCTCTATTCATTTGACAGCTCCCTTGTGCATTTACTCAGACACACCCCAAACACAGGATACTCAGCCTCACTTACATACATCTGCACTGTGAATGGGTCTTCCTGTGCTGGGAGGGGAGAGGGCCTGACAATTACATGTCAAAGGACAGTAGCCTGCCCTCGCACAAAGGACTGCCACACCCCCTACTGGGACCCTGGCAGACATGATTCAACATAAAGGGGACCTTGTTCACTTCCAAGCCACTCTTTGAAGTCTCCCCCACTTCAAAGGCACATTTGGGTATTTAAACAGGGCCTCTGGCCCTCCCAACTCAGACACTTCAGAGGTAGACACTCTACCTGACAAGACACTTCCTGGAGAAGAGAACCTGAACCAGAACCTGTATCTTGCCAAGGAGACTTTCCTGACTGCCCAAAGGACTCACCTGACTGCTTTCTGTGAAGGACTGCTGCCTTGCTGTTGCCCTGCTGCCTTGCTGCTCTGTTGCTGTGGTGAGAAGTGCTCTCCAAGGGCTTGGTTAGAGCTTGCCTCCTGTTTCCTGAAGTCTCAGGACCAAAAAGGCTTCAACTCTACTAGAAGGACTCCTTGTGTGGTGAAAATTGACGCACAGCCTGCCAGAAACGACATACAGCCTGCATCATGGTGAACAATTCACTGCACGCTGAACCGGAACGACGCAGCCCGACTTCGCAAGGAGAAGATCGATACAGCACTAGCGTAGCGACCGGAAATTTACGCACGGCTCACTGGATCGACGCACAGCTGCGCCCAAACGACTTAGCCTGACTTCCAGAGGAATTGGCCCAGCGCCT
Organism: Pleurodeles waltl; assembly: GCF_031143425.1. NCBI lineage: Eukaryota > Metazoa > Chordata > Amphibia > Caudata > Salamandridae > Pleurodeles > Pleurodeles waltl. The sequence continues at coordinate 1,091,512,417 of NC_090439.1, forward strand.
GCCGTGTTGTAGAAATTTCCATGCAACGCCCACTGGATCGACGCAGCCCCTGTGACTTCGTCCTGTCAGCGCCAGAAATCCACGCATCGTCCTTGGAGCGTCCGAAAACCCCACAACCCAAAGAGGACTCAAGACAGAGCTCCCGAAATCGACGTAAAGCCTTCCTTGCGTGATAACTAAATGAAGCATCGCCGAGTGCGGCCCGAGAAATCGACGCACACCTCCCTGTTTTCCATGCGTCTCCTCCTCCGCGGTTCTTTGCAGAGATTTTGAACGTGAACCAGGTAGTTTGTGCTTGAAAGAGACATTTATTGCTTTTAAAAGACTAAAGACACTTTATATCACTTTTACAGTGATATCTCAGCATATACTTATTGCATTTTAATTGTTTTGACATGCATCCTATCAGATAAATGTTATATATTTTTCTAAACACTGTGTGGTGTATTTTGTGGTGTTCTACTGAGTTATTACATGACTTATTGCACCAATACTTTACACATTGCCTTCTAAGTTATGCATGACTGCTCAGTGCCAAGCTGCCAGAGGGTGGGCACAGGATAATTTGGATTGTGTGTGACTTACCCTGTCTAGAGTGAGGGTCCTTGCTTGAACAGGGGTAACCCGACTGCCAACCAAGGACCCCATTTCTAACATTTTGTGATCAGCGATGAGGATTGGACTTGTATTTGTGCAGTCACATACAAAAGCTAAGTGTTCACTACCTACCCACAGGTGAAGACCAACTTGATTTTTTTATCTTCTTCTGCAATTTTGTTTTTCTACCCGACATTTTAAAACTAAAATCCTCATTCAACATGTCTCTGGCTGGGTCTCAAGCAGGAGATGAAGATTTTGATCTGTACATGATGGAGACCTACACTGTTAAACAGCTAAAGGGAGATATGCAGTGATATGGGAGTAACTACCCAGAAGGGCTCCAGAAAAGAGGAATTCCAAATGGCACTGAGGGCCTGGGAAGAAGCTCATTCTGATGAGAATGTTGAGGAGGAGGGTCTAAAGGATGGCCCTTCAGAGGATTTTTTGTCATTGGTCATTGGAATGGTAATACAAAATCCTGCTGACTGGTGAAGTTGGATTTAATATTACTATTCTAGAAATGCCACTTTTAGAAAGTGAGTATTTCTTTGCACTTAAATCTTTCTGTGCCTTACAATCCACGTCTGGCTGGGTAAGTTGACAGCTCCTTGTGCATCCACTCAGAAACACCCCAAACACAGGGTACTCAGCCTCACTTGCATACATCTGCATTTTGAATGGGTCTTCCTGGGCTGGGAGGGTGGAGGGCCTGCTCTGACACAAAGGACTGCCACACCCCCTACCGGGACCCTGGCAGACAGGATTGAACTGAAAGGGGACCTGGTGCACTTCTAAGCCACTCTTTGAAGTCTCCCCCACTTCAAAGGCACATTTGGGTATAAAACAGGGCCTCTGCCCTACCTCCTCAGACACTTGCTGGAGAAGAAACCTGACCCAGAACCTGCATCTTGCCAAGAAGAACTGTCTGGCTGCTCAAAGGACTCACCTGACTGCTTTCTACAAAGGAATGCTGCCTTGCTGTTGGCCTGCTGCCCAGCTGAACTCTTGTCTTGCTGCAGTGCTCTCCAAGGGCTTGGATAGAGCTTGCCTCCTGTTCCCTGAAGTCTCAGGACCAAAAAGACTTCTTTCTTTCAACTGGACTCCTTGTGCGCCAAAAAATTAGATGCATAGCTTGCTCCGCGGTTAAAAATTCACTGCACGCCAATCTGGAAAGACGCCGCTCAACCCGGCAAGGAAAAGATCGGAGCGACGCCTGCGGTGCGACCGGAACTTCGACGCACGGCCCGTCTGGACAACGCCGCCCGACTTCCAGAGAGGAAATCAACGCGACGCCTGCCGTGAGGGAGAAAATTCCACGCACAGCCCACCGGAACGATGCGCAGCCGGATAACAAGCCCAGGATTCCACACACAGACCCCGGGACATCTGGTAATCCCGCGACCCACAGAAGGAGACTGTCCACGTGCCGGAAAACGACGCACGTCTTCCCCGCGTGAAAAATAAAGACGCAAGTCCGTGTGTAAAGGGGCGAAACCGATGCACACACCATTTTTCCACGCATCTCCTCCTCTGCGGCCCTTTGCAGAGATTTTCCACTCCAAACCAGGTACGTTGTGCTTGAAAGAGACTTTGTTTGCTTTTTAAAGACTTAAGACACTTTATATCACTTTTCAGTGATATCTCTACAATTTCATATTGCATCTTTCATCGTTTTGACCTGCAAATACCCAGACAAATATTATATATTTTTCTAAACACTGTGTGGTGTATTTTTGTGGTGCTATATTGTGTTAGTGTATGATTTATTGCACAGATACTTTACACATTGCCTTCTAAGTTAAGCCTGACTGCTCAGTGCCAAGCTACCAGAGGGTGGGCACAGGATAATTTGGATTGTGTGTGACTTACCCTGACTAGAGTGAGGGTCCTTGCTTGGACAGGGGATAACCAGACTGCCAACCAAAGACCCCATTTCTAACAATCCCCAAATGCTTAGAGTGCTACCAGCATGGACACTCTACGGGCGACTCCCACTGTTCCAAGAGAGCACCACTGGAGGGCAGACACCTGGGTTGGCTAGTGTAGTGCTCGGAGGGGAGGCAGTCCCAGTTAGCTTTGGGGGGCAGATAGAGGTGTCCCTAGTATCCCTGGGAGATGAGGAAATTGTGCCAAAAGCCCACATGCCTGCCCATACTTCCAAGTATAGGCAGTGGGTCACCATTGATGGGCAAAGGGTGGAGGCTCTGCGTGACACAGGAGCCAGTATGGCTACTGTCAAGAGTCAGATGGTGTCAGCAGAGCAGATAGTCCCTGATACATTCCAGCAGGTCATAGTCGCTGACAATCGTAGGAGTAATCTACCGGTGGCTCTGGTTCCCTTTGAGTGTGGGGGGGTCTCAAAGTAGCTCTGAGTCCTGTTAGGCAATGATCTAGAGCATACTGCCTGGAAAGAGGTAGAGCTCAGATCCCACCTGGAGATGTTAGGTTTGCCTGAGTGGGTCTGCATGACCACAAGGTCTATGGCTGCCCGGGAAGGAAGTCAAGGGTGTCTGGAGCCTGGAACAATGGCCTGACAGCTGCGAAGAGGAAGGGCAAGAGGCGAGGGAAACCAGCCTCAGATATTCCCACGGTGGTGGACGGGGTCCCAGAGGAGGAGGAACTTGAGCCAAGCGGGGAAGATATTGCTGACCTGGGCAACCTGCCTGAACTTTCTGGCTGGCAAGTAGAGGGTGGGCCAATCAGGGCAGAATTCTGCAAGGTTAAAAAAAGAATGCCCCACCCTTGAGGGTCTGAGGCAACAGGCTGCAACCCAAGCAGCTGGTGAAGCCTCTGGCAATCACCATATCTACTGGGAGAATGATCTCCTTTACAGTGAGCCTAACGCTCTGGCCATTGGGGCCGCACGTGTGCTGGCGGTCCCCCAGTGTTACCGGGCCTTCCTACAGGGTCTGGCTCACGACATCCCCCTGGCAGGACATCTGGGCCAAGACAAGACCTTTGCCAGGCTTGTCCCCCACTTCCATTGGCCTAGAATATGGGTAGCCTCAGATACTTACTGCAGGGCCTGCCTCACCTGCCAGGCTAGTGGGAAGACAGGGAAAAGGCTTACGGGCCCCCTGATCCCACTCCCCGTCGTTGGCACCCCTTTTAAAAGGGTGGGCATCAACGTCATTGGTCCCTTGGACCCCAAAACTGCCTTGGGCAACAGGTTTATCCTGGTTTTGGTGGACCATGCCACCCGCTATCCAGAGGCAATCCCTCTGAGAACAATGACTGCACCGGTGGTGACCAGAGCCCTGATAGGAATATTTACCCGTCTGGGATTCCCTAAGGAAGTTGTGTCTGACAGAGGCACAAACTTCATGTCTGCCTACATGAAGTCCATGTGGGTTGAGTGTGGGGTGACCTACCACTTTACCACCCCTTATCATCCTCAATCCAATGGGCTTGTTGAGAGATTCAACAAGACCCTCAAAAGCATGATCACTGGCCTACCTGAGTCTATGAGGTGTAAGTGGGACGTCCTATTGCCATGCCTGCTCTTTGCTTATAGGGAGGTGCCCCAGAAAGGGGTGGGGTTTAGCCCCTTTGAGCTTCTCTGTGGTCTCCCTGTCAGGGGACCACTAAGAATAGTGAAAGAGGGCTGGGAGAATGCTCCCAAGACACCTCCCCAGGATGTGGTCAGCTACCTGCTGGCCCTCTGCAACCAATCCTAGCGCTTCTGGAAGCAGGCCAAAAGTAACCTTGAGGCCAGTCAAGAGGTGATGAAGGAGTGGTATGACCGGAAGGCCACTTTGATCGAGTTCTCACCTGGAGACAAGGTTTGGGTAATGGAGCTAGTAGAGCCTAGGGCTCTTCTGGACTGCTGGACTGGCCCATTTGAAATAAAGGAACGGAAGGGGGAGGCCACTTACCTAGTGGACCTCAAGACCCCTAGACACCCCCTAAGGGTTCTCCACCACAACCAACGCAAGCCTCATTTTGAGAGGTCTGAGGTCAGTATGCTCCTTGTGACAGATGAGGGCATGGAAGAGGAGAGTGAACCTCTCCCCGACCTTCTCTCTTCCAAAGAAGGTGATGGGTCAGTGGAGGTTGTCAATCTCTCTGACTCCCTGACTCTAAATCAGAGAGGACACTGCTACGAGTTGTTAGAGCAGTTCTCTTCCCTGTTTTCCCTTACTCCTGGACTGATCCACTTGTGTGTCCATGATATTGACACGGGAGACAGTCCCTCTGTAAAGAACAAAATGTACAGGTTGTCAGATAAGATGAAGGCCAGCATCAAGTACGAACTTGTCAAGATGCTGGCCCTAGGGGTTAATGAGAAGTCCAGGAGTCCCTGGGCCAGCCCTGTGGTGCTGGTACCCAAGGTTGCTGCACCTGGTGCCAAGCCAGAACTTTGGTTCTGTGTGGACTACCAGGGTCTCAACTCAGTCACACCGACTGACGCTCACTCCATCCCCCAAGCTGATGAGCTCGTAGACAGACTAGGCGCTGCCAGATTCCTCAGTACTTTTGATCTCACATCAGGGTATTGGCAGATTGCCTTGACTGAGGGGGCTAAGAAGAGATCTGCATTTTCCACACCTGAGGGCCATTACCAGTTCCGGATGATGCCCTTTGGGTTCAAAAATGCCCCGCTACCTTCCAACAGGGTCCTAGCTGCAAGGATGCTTTCTGCGCAGCCTACCTGGATGACATAGCCATCTTTAGCTCCAGTTAGGAGCAACACCTGCTCCACCTTAAGGAGGCGCTTCAGGCTCTGCAACAGGCAGGCCTGACCATCAAGGCTAGTAAGTGCCAGATTGGGCAGGGTTCCGTGGTGTACTTGGGACACCTAGTAGGTGGTGGCGAGGTGCAGCCACTCCAGGCCAAGATTGAGAATATCAAGGCCTGGCAACCACCTAGGATACAGACAGAAATAAGAGCCTTCTTAGGCCTCACTGGATACTACCGTAGGTTTGTCAATGGCTATGGATTCATTGTGACACCCTTGACAGAACTGACTTCCAAAAAGCAACCTAGGTTGGTGAATTGGACAGAGGCTTGTCAGAAAGCCTTTGACTCCCTGAAGGAAGCCATGTGCACAGCCCCATGCTCAAGGCCCCTGACTACTCCCAGGAATTTATTGTGCAGACAGACGCTTCAGAGCATGGCACAGGGGCTGTTCTAGCATAGCTAAATGAGGAGGGCCTAGACCAACCAGAAGTCTTTATTAGAAGACGACTATTACCACGGGAATAGAGGCGGAGTGCTATCGACAGAGAAGCATTTGCTGTGGTCTGGACACTGAAGAAGCTGAGACCATACCTGTTTGAGACTCACTTACTGGTTCAGACAGACCACAGGCCCCTCAGATGGCTCATGCAGATGAGGGGTGAGAATCCTAAACTCTTGAGGTGGTTCATTTTCCTACAGGGGATGGACTTTACGGTGGAGCATCGCCCGGGGATTGACCACAACAACGCTGATGGTCTCTCCAGATACTTCCAGCTTAGTAATGAGAGCTCCCAGGAGGTTGGGTAGCTCTCCCCACTTTCAGCTGGGAGGGACACATGTTAGGCCTGACAGCCTTAGGGTGGTCACCCCTAACTTTTTGCCTGCCTCCCTCCACTTTATAGATACTGTTTTTGCTGGGTTTTAAGACTCTGCACACTTTACCACTGCTAACCAGTGCTAAAGTGCATATGATCTCTCCCTTTAAACATAATAACATTGGATCATACCCAATTGGACTATTTAATTTACTTATATTTACTTGTAAGTCCCTAGTAAAGTGTGCTATATGTGCCCAGGGCCTGTATGGATAAATGCTATTAGGGGGCCTGCACACTGATTGTGCCACCCACTTAAGTAGCTCCTTAACCTTGTCTCCGGCCTGCCATTGCAAGGCTGTGTGTGCATTTTCACTGCCAATATGACTTGGCATTTAAAAGTACTTGCCAAGCCTAAAACTCCCCTTTTTCTACATACAAAGTCACCCCTAAGGTATGCCCTAGGTAACCCACAGGGCATGGTGCTGTGTAGGCAAAAGGCAGGACATGTACCTGTTTAGTTTACATGTCCTGGTAGTGTAAAGCTCCTAAATTCATTTTTACACTGCTGTCAGACCTGCTCCCTTCATAGGCAAACATTGGGGCTACCCTCATATACTGTTTGAGTGGTAGCTGCTGATCTGAAAGGAGTAGTAAGGTCATATTTAGTATGGCCAGAATAGTGATACAAAATCCTGCTGACTGGTGAAGTTGGATTTAATATTACTATTTTAGAAATGCCACTTTTAGAAAGTGAGCATTTCTCCGCACTTGCATCCTTTTGTGCCTTACAATCCACGTCTGGCTGAGTTCAGTTGACAGCTCCCTTGTGCATTCACTCAGACACACCTCAAACACAGGATACTCAGCCTCACTTGCATACATCTGCATTTCCAATGGGTCTTCATGGGCTGAGAGAGTGGAGGGCCTGACAATTACATGTCAATGCACAGTAGGCTGCTGTCACACAAATTTGGGTCCAATACTTATACTCCTTTCTGCCTTTGAAGTAGGCCTACTTCAAACGAAAGTCTCTGTTGTTCACAAGATCCTGCCTTGCCCAGTCCAGGCCCTAGACACACACCAGGGGATTGGAGACTGCATTGTGAGAGAGCAGGCACAGCCCATTCAGGTGTAAGTGACCACTTCTCCCTCCACTCTATTGCACAGATGGCTTATCAGGATATGCAGGCTACCCCCTACCAAGCCCTATTTGTGTCAATGTCTAGAGGAGAGGTGCAAACAACCCAACTGTCAAACTGACCCAGACAGGGAATCCACAAACAGGGAGAGTCACAGAATGGTTTAAGAAAGAAAATTCCTACTTTCTAAAAGTGGCATTTTCAAACTAACAATCTAAAAAACAACTTCACTAAAAGATGTATTTTTAAATTGTGAGTTCAGAGACCCCAAACTCCACATTTCTATCTGATCTCTTAGGGAATCTGTACTTTAAAAGAAGTTAAAGGCAGCCCCCATGTTAACCTATGAGAGAGACAAGCCTTGCAACAGTGAACACTGAATTTAGCAGTTTTTCACTGTGAGGACATTTAACACACATCAGTACATGTCCCACCTTTAACATACACTGCACCCTGCCCTTGGGGCTACCTAGGGCCTACCTTAGGGGTGCCTTACATGTAAGAAAAGGGAAGGTTTAGGCCTGGCGAGTGGGTACACTTGCCAAGTCGAATTTCCAGTTAAAACTGCACACACAGACACTGCAGTGGCAGGTCTGAGACATGATTACAGAGCTTTGTTTGTGGGTGGCACAACCAGTGCTGCAGGCCCACTAGTAGCATTTGATTTACAGGCCCTGGCACCTCCAGTGCACTTTACTAGGGACTTACTAGTAAATCAAATATGCCAATCATGGATAAGCCAATTACATACACATTTTGTAAAGTAGCACGTGCACTTTAGCACTGGTTAGCAGTGGTAAAGTGCCCAGAGTAACAAAAACAGTAAAATCAGAGTCCAGCACACATCAACAACCTGGGGAACAGAGGCAAAAAGTTAAGAGAGACCACGCCAAGGATGAAAAGTCTAACAGCCACTGTGACCAGGTCTGCATAGGACAGATTACAATTTAGTCTAATATTTCAACACATATGTACGCACAACAACATGTAAGGCGTGTGATGCTTTTAATGCTACTCAGATACCAATAAAGGAGTTAGCAATCAGTTGCATCCATACTTCACTTTGTTCAAATATAATGACAGGGGACATTGTAACAAGTGAAAAGGTGTTTTATTTGTTGCAGGGATTAAATCGTGTAGATTACAGTGGTGGGAGTGGGCTAAAGGTGGTTGTCCAATATGGCAATATGGTGGCAGCATTGTTGGCAGTATTGGTAGGTCCATCCATGCTTACATGAGTTTGTAGTATTTGTAGCAATGTTTGGTGGTTGATTAAGTGGGACAATTGGAGGACAGTTTTTGGCAGAGTCACTTCTTAGAGGGGGCCTTGTTCTTGGCAGGTGTTCCTGTGCCATATGTTGGCCTGAGGGTCCGTTTGGGCACCTGTTGTTGGCCTGTAGGAGTTAAGATGGATGTCCCCTGTGTGTCCTCAGAGGGTGGTACACGTGAAGTTGCTGCTGATGCTCTTGTTGTCCGGTCTGTATCCTGTGCTGTAGTGGGGGCTTCCTGTTCTGTGTGGGCCTCAGGCTGTGTTTGGACAAGCTGCAGCAGCACACCTGCTATGCTGGCCATTGTGGCATTGTGCAGTTTCCACTACTCCATGGCCTCTTGGTGGTGTGCTTGCTTCATCCTCTGACCCTGCTCCAGGGTGGATACTATCTGGGCCAATCTGTCCTAGGCATGGTGATATGTTCCCAGGACCTCTGAAATCACGTCATGGGCTGCAGCATCCATCCTGTGCCCCCCCCGGCCCACTGATGCCCTCCCACTGGGCCTAGCCCCCTGTGCCTGCGTCCCCTGCACAGGTCTGGCAGTACCACTTGTACTGGGGGCCATCGTCTTCCTGCCTGTTGGTAGGGGGTGACTGTGGGCTCTGTACTTGTGTTCCACCAGTCTGTGGCCTGGATACACAGGTGTGTGGACGGTTGCCCAGGGCTGATGTTATTGGCTGGGTGGTAGGGGTATCGGTGGTATCCTGGGTGGGGCTGCTGGAAGGTGACAGTCCAGGACTGTGTGAGGGGCCAGGCTGATCGTCAGTGTCCAAGGTTCCATCCCCAGTGTCCTGGGAGGTGCCTCTGTCTCCCTGTGGAGCACTGCCACTCCTTGTCCTGTCCGTCAGGGTGGCATGGGTGGTGGTGCCTGTTGGGAGAAATGGACATGTCTGTTACATTAGCATGGTCGGATGGGGTGCACAGGCCTGGGCGGGTTTGTGCAGGTTACACACTTTGGGGCCATGCAGAATGCTTTGATGAGGTTAGCATTGCTTTTAGCTTAGGGTGTGGAGGTGATTTGTGGGTGCTGTAGGCCATTGTGTTTCCTTGCAGGGATGGGTGTCTGTGCACAGGGGGAGAGATGTGGGTCTGTTATTGAGTTTGTGGGCATGCAGGGGGACTGGATTAAGTGCTTGTGGGCTGGGTGGGGTAGTGGTCCTGGTGGCTGTTGGAGGGGTGGGGTGGTGCTTGCATTACAGGTGTGATAATATGGGGTAATAGTAGACGACTTACCCAAGTCCATTCCTCCAGTGATTCCAGTGAGGCCCTCAGGGTTCAGAATGGCCAGTACCTTTTCCTCCCAGTCAGTGTAGTCGGGTGGTGTTGGTGGAGGTCCTCCCCCAGTCTTCTGGACTGCAATGTGGTCCCTGGATGCCATGGCCCTGACCTTACCCCGCAGGTCATTCCATCTCTTGTGGATGTCGTCCCTGGTGCATGGATGGTGGCCCACTGCTTTGACCCTGTTGACTATTGTTTGCCATAGCTCCATCTTCCTGGCGATGGGTGTGTGCTGCACCTGTGCCCCAAATAGTTGCGGCTCTACCTTCAGGATCTCGTCCACCATGATCCTTAGCTCCCTTTCTGTGAAGCATGGTTGTTTGGGTGTGCCATGGTGAGTATTGGGAATGGTGTCTTGTGTGGATCTAGGTGAGGGTGCTCTTGTGTGGTTGGGTGTAAATATCGTGGATTGTGGCATTCGGTGTCTGCTTCTGGTGTTCTCTGTCTTAGTTGGCCTACTTTCATTGCAAAGAATTGTGGGGTGTGTCTGTGAGTGTTTTATAGTGTTGTGGCTGTGTGTCAGGTGTGTGGGCTTCTAACTTATCCAATGTGTGCACTTCTTACTGTTGGGTCCACTTGCCGCCCGTGGCGGTCTGCAACCCCAATGGTTGTTCGGCTTCCACTGACTGCCGCAGTGATTTGTGCATCATAATTTGGAGGGCGGGGTGTTGGTGTGCTCGGTGGTGGCGGGGTGGGAGGTCCAGCATTTCTGCTGACAAGGTCCTGGCAGTGACTGGTGGCAGTGTGATTTTTGTTGGATTCAGATTTTTGATTCATTATATGGCGGGTTTCTGTTCACCGCCAATGGCGGTCTTCTGTTCGCCGTCGCCACGGGGGTCGACGGTGTTTACCGCCAGGTTCATAATGAGGGCCTAAGTCTCATCTCCTAAGAATGGATTTAGGAAATACAGTTCACATTTATCTGTCCAGATTCTCTTCCTTTCTCAAAAAGGAGGGCTACATTTTGAAGAAGCCAGAGGATGACCATAAGTCATTTTTCCTTACATCTGATTCCATTAGTGGTGCAGTTATAGTTAAATATTTGTGGGGCAAACTGGAGTCAGTTGGTCTTCTTTAACCAAGTTCCTCTTTCCTGCTAAGGTCTATCCCCCATGTTAAAATATGAAGTGAGAAAGGAAATGATTACAAAATTCTAGAAAACTGACACTTGTTGCAGTTACCCACTACTTTTTGCCTGATATTGATGCTGACTTGACTGAGAAGTGTGCTGGGACCCTGCTCACCAGGCCCCAACATCAGTGTTCTTTCCTTAAAAATGTACCATTGTTTCCACAGTTGGCACACTTCTGGCACACAGTTAAGTCCCTTGTAAAAGGTACCAAATGTACCAAGGGCCCTGTGACCAGGGAGGGTCCCTAAGGGCTGCAGCATGTGTTGTGCCACCCTAAGGGACCCCTCACCAAACAGATGCACAATGCCATTGCACATCACAATGCCATTGCACATTGTGTGTGTTGGTGGGGAGAAAAAGGCAAAATTGACATGCCATCCCCCTCAGGATGTCATGCCCACAAAACACTGCCTGTGGCATAGGTAGGTCATCCCTCTAGCAGGCCTTCCAGCACTAAGGCAAGGTGCACTGTACCACAGGTGAGGGCATAGCTGCAAGAGCAATATGCTCCTACAGTGTCTAAGTCCATTCTTAGACATTGTAAGTGCAGTGTGACCATATTAAGTATATGGTCTGGGAGTTTGTCATTACGAAATCCACAGTTCCATAATGGCTTCACAAAATACTGGGAAGTTTGGTATCAAACCTCTCAGCACAATAAATCCACACTGATGCCAGTGTTGGATGTATCCTAAAAAGCACACAGAGGGCATCTTAGAGATGCCCCCTGAATTTTACCCAATCCTCTAGTGTAGGACTGACTGGTCTGTGCCAGCCTGCCATGAGCAGACAAGTTTCTGACCCCATGGGGTGAGGTCCTTTGTGCCTTCTGAGGCCAGAAACAAAGCCTCTCTGGGTGGATGTGCTGCACACCTCCCCCTGCAGGAACTGTAACACCTGGTGGTGAGCCTCAAAGGCTCAAGCTTCATGTTACAGTGCCCCAGGGCACTCCAGCTAGTGGACATGCCCACCCCCGGACAAAGCTGTACTTTTAGCGCCCAGTTCGGCGGGAAACTTACGAAAAACAAGGAGTGACCGCTTCAACCGAGACCACCCAAGGTGTCCAAAGCTGAAGTGACCCCTTCCCTGCAGAATCCTCCATCTTGGTTTGGAGGACAGGGATCAATAGGGTTAGGAATGTGCCTCCCTCCCCAATGGGAGGGGGCACGGGAAGGGTGTAGCCACCCTCAGGGACAGTAGCCAATAGCTGCTGCCCTCTGACCCCCGTAACACCCCTAAATAGTGTATTTAAGGGCTTCCCTGAACCCAGCTCACCAGATTCCTGCTGACCTGACAAGAAGAAGAAGGACTGCTTAGCTGAAACCCCCAGCAGAGAAGAAGGAAGACGATAACTGCTTTGGCCCCAGCCCTACCGGCCTGTGACCTGCTTCAAAGAACCTTCAAAAGAACAGCAACGCGTCTAGCAGGACCAGCGACCTCTGCCAAGCTCCAGAGGACTGCCCTGCACCCAAAAGGACCAATAACTCCCTAGGACAGCGACCCTGTCCAAGAAAAACCAACAACCAAGGACTCCAGCCTCACTCCGAATACGTGAATCCTGGCCACTCTGCACCTGATGCTTACGGCCCGTGTCCAGGTGGACCACCCAGCTAAAGAGGGTCCCTAGGCGTGAAGATATCTGAGACCTAAAGACACAGTACACCTGCAGCCCCCAGGCCTTGGAGAACCAGACCTCAGGTGCAGCAACGTTCAGCAGGCAGCCCTCCCTCCTGCCCAGCCTATGGTCTGCCTGAGGCGACCCCAGGGACCTCGCCTGCAGCCTCTGAGTGACCCCCGGGGTTCCCTCATAGACCACCATTGGAAGCCTGATGTCCTGTTTGCACCCGGCCGCCCCTGTGCCGCTGAGGTTGTGTGTTTGGTGCCTACTTGTGGCCCCTCCAGTGCTCCTTTAATCCCCCCTGTTCTGACCTCCTGGTCGCAGGTACTTACCTGCAGGGAGACCTGATTCCGAGTACCCCCTGTCTCCATAGGAGCCCATGTTAAAATTGATTATCTTTGACCTCTGCACCCGGCTGGCCCCATGTTGCTGGTGGTGGGTATTTGGGGTTAACTTGAACCCCAACAGGTGGACTTCCTAAAACACAGAGGCCCTCATTCTGACCTTGGCGGTCGGCGGAGAGGCGGCGGTCGGACCGCGAACAGACCGGCGGTCCAAAAAATGGCATTCTGACCGCAGCGGTCACCGCCGCGACCGACCGCCACTTCCCCACTCCGACCGCCACGGCGGTCATGACCGACGGGCTGGAGTTTGCGCACTCCGGCCCGGCGGTCGCCCCAAGACCGCCACCCGTATCATGACCCTGCTTACCGCCGCGGTTTCTGGCGGTCGGGAACCGCCATGCGAACCATGGCGGTAGGCACTATCGGGGCCCGGGAATTCCTTCCCTGGCACTGATAGGGGTCCCCCCCCACCCCCCACCCCCCACTGCCCCCTGAGTCCTCCCCCCACCCCCTCCACCCCCCTGCCACCCCCCAGAGGTGGTACGAACCCCCTCCCCACCCCCACCCCGAAATGCACATACACGCACCCCGACATGCACGCACCCCAACATGCACATCTGCACACCCCCATGCACGCACACATCACACAACACTCCCCCACCCCCTCCCCTCACGGACGATCAACTTACCTTGTGCGTTGGTCCTCCGGGAGGCGACGGGAGCCATAGGGACGTGACCGCCGACAGCACACCGCCAACAGAAGACCGCCACACAGAAATGTGGGTCGTAATTCTGGGGGCGGTGTTCTGCTGGCGTGGCGGTGGAGGTTGACCAGTCTCCACTTTCCCGCCGACCGCCAGTCTGGCTGCCGGCGGTTTCCCGGCGGAACGCTCCCAGCGGTCGGAATGCGCACAGCGGCATACCGCCGCGGTCTTCACCGCGGCGGTAACTCAGCGGTCTAGCGAAAAGACCGCCGAGGTCAGAATGAGGGCCAGAGACTGAAACCCCAGAGACTGAAACTGTAAGTGTTGCACAGTATCCATTTTTAAAACAGATTATAGCCAATAATTCAAAAACTGCATAACTTACCGATTTCAAACAAAGTACTGTTGATACATGTGTGAAATACAAAACTATTGAAGTACTTACCTGCAACTTGAATCTTGTGGTCCTAAAAATAATAAATTAGGAAAATATATTTTTGCTATATAAAAAAAATTGGTCTGGAATTAAGTAATTGAGTGTGTGCTTCTTCTATTGTCTTTGGTTGTACAACAAATGCTTTGCACTTCCCTCTGATAAGCCTAACTGCTTGACCACACTACCACAAAAGAGAGCATTAGTATTACCTACTTTAGCCTCTGTTAAGTCTCTGGAGAACCCCGGGACTCTGTGCACACTATGGGGGTGATTCTGAATCTGGCGGGCGGCGGAGGCCGCCCGCCCTCCGCCGCCCGCCAGAATTCCGCCCCCATTATACCGCTCCGCGGTCAGAAGACCGCGGAGGGTATTATGAGTTTTTCCCTGGGCTGGCGGGCGGTCTCCAAAAGACCGCCCGCCAGCCCAGGGAAAAACTCCCTTCCCACGAGGATGCCGGCTCGTAATCGAGCCGGCGGAGTGGGAAGGTGCGACGGGTGCAGTGGCACCCGTCGCGTATTTCAGTGTCTGCAAGGCAGACACTGAAATACTTTGCGGGGCCCTCTTATGGGGGCCCCTGCCGTGCCCATGCCATTGGCATGGGCACGGCAGGGGCCCCCAGGGGCCCCACGACCCCCCCTACCGCCATCCTGTTCATGGCGGCTTTCCCGCCATGAACAGGATGGCGGTAGGGGGGGTCAGAATCCTCATGGCTGCGGAGCGCGCTCCGCAGCCATGGAGGATTCAAACGAGCAGCGGAAAGTCAGCGGGAGACCGCTGACTTTCCGCTTCTGACCGCGGCTGAACCGCCGCGGTCAGAATGCTCGTTGGAGCACCGCCAGCCTGTTGGCGGTGCTCCCGTGGTCGGTGGTCCTGACGGCCACCGGCCGCCAGGGTCAGAATGACCCCCTATATCTAATTTTGATATAATATATACAGAACCATCTTCTTACAATAATGCTCCCATATTTTACTGTTTCCTCTTTACTCAGAGGAGGTATTCACTAAGCATTGTGGCACTCCTATGGCACAGTTCAATTTTGCATTAAACCCACAAATCGATGCAGTACTTTACATTACTTTGAGTCAGCTTCTACAGCACAAGTATCTTCGTAAATACCCTCCAGAATTTCCCTTCCACTTTCCAGTCTTCACAGTCTAGGACCTATGTGGTTTCATTCGGAGCTTTGGCCAAGATTTCAGGATGTGGCGAGGGTGCACTTTTCCTTTAAAGCTTGGATGGGGAAAAGGGTTTGAGAGGACCACGTGATGTGTGGACATTTTGTGTCTCTATGCAGCAGCAATGTTACATAGCTTAGTGCACGAGCAGCCCATTGGTAGAGTAGCATTTTATTGGACTGGATGGGGCACTAAATTCAAGGGGCCTTTTTTTATTAGAATGAACCACACAGGGGTGCTGCTTGTACGGTTTGCTGATGGCGCCAGTTGCTGTCAGGCACTCCAGGAATGCAGATGGGTCAGTTTTATCAGTACACACGTGTCTTTCTTGTCAATGTTAGACATATTTTCAGCACTGCCCTGTCTTTGACATCTAAGCTAGAAATTATTTGGAGCAAAGTATTTTTAAGTTTCCTAGGTGCAAAAATGACATTGAAACAATAGATGTATTTATCAACCAGTTTGCTGATTCAGTAATGCCAGGTAAAGCATAATATACTAGCACACGCGCATTTCAAAAAGAGGATTGAAGAAATACATCTCGAAAAATGTCAAAATAGTTACTTTCATTCAAGGCAGTGGCAGAACAGATCAGTCACAATGACAAATGCTGCCGATCCCTAGACTTCTTCAGAATAATTAAAGGCTTTTCTTTCATCGGAGAGATCCAATTACTTCAATCTGTAGTTGAAGCATGCAGACAGGGTGTTCAACTGATGCTGTTTTTAGTATGCTTCAGAACATACTCTACTGATATGATGATTAGAACAGTACATCTTTTTATCTTCCTCAGTTTGGGTCCCGACAATCCACACCGGAATCTCCAAACAGAATTTCTGTGATTATGATTTAGGCCAGTTGGATGGGGAATAACCGTGCAGTTTTATAATTACAGGGATGAAATCCACTCGAATTCCCGGTTTCTGGGGGTTTAACCCAGTTCTTTGCCCCGTGCTCTAAGCAGGTAGTGAATATCTGAAATGACTTCTTTGTGGGGCGGGCAGGGAAGGGCAGGGACAGAATGTTGCTTAGCAGGAGAAGCATTACAAGCTCCCCTTATGCTTTGCAGGTGGGCCTGGTGGAGACTGAATCCAACCAATACGGGGACAGGAAGAGCAGCCCACTTGTAATTCCACCTGGGAATTCTGCTCCAGTATTACTTGTAGTCTGGTCTTAATTAGAGAATGATGCTGACAAAATGAGCGCAGGAATGTGACACAGTATAAGCACTTAAGATATATATATATATAGTGTAATGCATGGACAGTCTTTCCACTTGGCCATCTCTGTAATTGGCTTTATAATGTAATCCATTAATGGCAGCAGAAATGTAAAACTCCATGTCCTACTTGCAATCTCCCAAACTGCATATAAAAATATGGCACATCTCATCCTACTATAGCCCTCCCGTTAAATATCTGAAGATTCATATCCAATGAGCATGACTCACTGGTTATGGAATCATTCTTGATTTCTAAACATTTTACAAATAATGCACATGCTAGGGATCTAAATTGCTTCTAGGCGGTTGTCACGGAAACATTGCAATTGGAGAGTTCTAAGAACTCAAGGAGGCATAGGAAGACATACATATCAATGTAAATACAGAGAAATAGTATACAGCATAAAACAGAAGGCGTAGGAGTAAGGGAACTTAGGCCCATATTTATACTTTTCTTGTGTCGCATTTGCGTCATTTTTTGATGCAAAAGCGGCGCAAACTTACAAAATATAATTGGGGCATATTTATACTTTTTGATGCAAAACTGCACTAATGCATTTGTGCATCAAATGTTTACCACCGGCTTGCGCCATTCTTGAGTGCCAGCCGGGCACCATATTTACGGAATGGCGCAAACTGGTGCAAAGGGTGGGCTAGTATTAAAAAAATGATGTTAGCCAGGTGGGGGTGGGGGTGGCGGTATGGGAGAAGGGGGTTTTGCAGCAAAAAATGACATTAGGCTGGTTAGAGGCAAAAAAATGCCTCAAACCAGCCTAGCTTCGTTTTCTGAGGCAAAACCATCCATACCACATGACTCCTGTCTTAGAAAAGACAGGAGTCATGCCCACCCCCCCCCCAATGGCCAGCACAGGGGACCAGTGTCCCCTGGGCATGGCCATTGCACCCTGTGCCATTCAGGGGCCCTAACTTGGGCCCCCAATGGCACTTTAGTTAAAACAAATATTTACTTACCTATACTTACCCTACTTACCTGGGATGGGGTCCCCCATCCTTCGGTGTCCCTCTGGTGTGTGTGGGGATGTTCCTGGGACTTGAGGAGGGCACCTGTGGACCCATGCCATGATGTTTAACCATGGAAATAGGTCCAGAGGCCCCCTATCGCCTGGTCTGACCCAGGCGTTAAATAATAGTGCAACGCAAGCTTTGCACCAGTATTTAGCCCCTCCTCCCACCCGTGTGTCATTTTAGCATGGGGGATACATATGGGGCTATGGGGTTAGCACCATTTTTTAGATGGGAACGCCTACCTTGCATCGATTGTTGCAAGATAGGTTCACGCATCTAAAAAGTGGTGCAAATTCCAATATTTTGACGTTAGATGGGTCTAACGTCAAAATATGAATATTGAGTTAGTTTTGCACTAAATTTACGTAAAGAAATGACACAAATTTGGCGCAAATGGGATATAAATATGCCCTAATTGTATTTTGTGAGTGTTTGCCACTTTTGCATCAAAAACGGACTCAAATGCTGCACAAAAAAAGTATAAATATGGGCCTTAGTTTGCAAGATAGCTAGAAAAGTTAGGTCTTGAGTCTTTGCCTGAACTGTATTAAGATTGGTTATAGCTGGGTAGAATGTTCCATACGCTGGAGGCAGCAGCCAAGAATCTTTAGTCGCCTACTAATGCATATGCTTTTGAATGTGACCAGAGACATTAATCTTTTGAATCTAGAAGAAATGCCAGGGTGTATTGCTCAGTTTACTATGAAGGTGTTTTTCATCTATACCTTTGATGCAAAGTCAAGAATCTTGAAAGTGATTATCTCTGTGACTGTAAAGTCGCACAGACTTTTGATACGTGCTGCTGCTGCAGATCAGTGGGATTTTTAAGAACAAATATCCTTCTGTCTATAGCAGTGGTTCTCAACCTGTGGTCCGGCGACATCTGGGGGTCTGCGAAGCCTCTTCAGGGGGTTCGGGACTGCTTAGAAAATTAGCTAATATTAACAGATTAGGACTCCAGCTTTCACTAATGACTCCTTGACTTTAGATGGAATAAGGCTTCAGGGCTAGCGGCACTACCATTCCTACTCCGTCTGAGGATCAGGAGTGAGTAGAATTGGTGGGGACCCTGGAGGATTTCTTTGTGGACAGGTGCTGTTTGCCAATAGGCTCAGAGCTGGCACATGCAGGCACTCTATAAGTGGCTGAAACCTGGAGTGTTTGAGAAGTACAGGTAAGGAACACTGTCTGCTGTGGAGGGCCTTCAGACACTGTTCTCAGGAAGACCTCAGGTAAGGGGATCAACAGAGCTGGACAGGAGGACGGGTCCAGGTCTCTATAGCCTGACTCTACTATGAAGCAGTGCCCAATCGTCCAGAAAAGCATAAGCCTAAGAAGTCTACATGATTGAGCTCCATAGTCCTGTGAGAATGAAGGGCCACCCAGGCACCAGGAATGTTGATCAAGCTAGTCTCCCCATTCCGCACACTGAAAAGTGGCTGCATGGAAGAGCAGGAGCAAGTGTTCTTCTTCGCCTAGCATAAGGTTTCCATGTTCTGGATGAAGTGAGGATAGCACGACCATGCCGCTTTGGATCCACAATGTGACCCTGAAAAAGAGGTGTGTGGGAGCCCCAGGAGGACAAGACACCTTTTTCAAGCACTGCAGCCAATGGACACATCAAAAAAGGGAAAGAAAAGGGAAATATTTACCAGCATAGCTGCAGCAAAAGAAAATCATCTCAGGGTGAAGAACCAACCCATAAGCCAATTAGACTTGCTTTAACCTTGCATCTTTGGCATTATGATACCTAAAAGGGGCAGGGGCACATCAAAGTGAAACTGATGAGAAGAGTTCTGGGTTGCCTGAAGCTGCAGCAGACCTCCATCAATCCCCATCCTCCCCCTAAAGCTGTTAGAAAAGTGACACCCTAGGACTCCTAGGATGCAGAGTTGGCGACCCCACAAGAAGGGGTGCGTGACCTGTTTCACTCTTAAGACAACGTTTATGTGGTAACATGATTCAATCTTAGGACCAAGTCTATGTGTTAACCTGTGTGTGAGGAACTTTTGTGTCTTGGGCTGCGAGTGATTTCTTGGCAGTTTGGCATAAATATTGATTTCCAGTGAAATGTTCATTATTGTGAGCTGTTGACATGCCAACAGGTCTAGCTTGGTGATGGCAGAAGGCAAATTATCATTACAAGTGTGGTAAAGATATTTGCACTGTAATGTTAATTAAGGAGACCAGTCTAGCTTTCTTTAAGGAATATCCATTAAAGCTTGCAAGGCCCCTTTTGAAGCGTTCCAATTGGTTTTTCCATGTGCCATTTTGTAAATACTTGTAACTTTGCGTGCAATATTGACTTTTGCATGCACTTAGTATGTTTCCTTTTTTAAAGGTAAAACGCTCAGTGCACAATCATTTACTGAGTGTTACATGTTGCCATGTCTGGTTCTATATTCCACAGCCTCTCCCTGAGTCGGCGTTGGAAACATACGAGTCGCTACTCTGAGAGTCATGTGCTAAAAGAGATACTGAGTCCCCAGTTTGATGGGCTACTGTATGGGGACCTCAGTACATTAGAAACGAAAAGGCCCTAGTTTGCAACATTGGCATATGTGCCAAGTGGCACTCATTAGGGGTCAGACTAACACATTTCAATGCATGTAACTGCCTCCCTGCACTGAACTGCATTAGTCATGCTACAAGGCCTCTTCCATTGCTCGAGGCGCTCAGGGACAGGTCTGTGTTTGAAGCCAATGAGAGCGCTCAGTTTACAACGCTGCATGTGACCAGCAGTCAGAGAGCCTCAGGTCGAGAAGGAGTGACATTCTGGATACCCATGAGGCTGCGTGGTAAGGCAAAAGTAGGACATTTGACTGTGGTGCTCGGAGATGGGCTAACCCTGTATGGCCGGGATCACAGTGAGCGGTGACCTTAATTGACTTTTCAGTGTAACGAAGGCCCCTGCAGACCCCGCGGTTGGGGTGGGGGCTCGGAGCTCAAGGGAGCCCCCTGAGCACTTTACCCAGGCCCGATGAAGTCCCTAGGGGCCCCCCTCCGAGTACTTTACGGAAGGCCCCCCTCAAGTTTCATTACGCCACAGTGACTACTAAGACTCAAGTAGGGGAGGTACTGACACCTTTCCTCCTCCTTCGCACCCAGGACCAGCCCACTCAGAGAGGGAGAAGGCATGGGAGCTCAGTTACTGATACTCGGCAGCATTCACATTACGGTTGCACATGACGAGCGGTGAGACTCTGACACTTTAAAAAAGAGTTTCTGTAGTGGAATGCAGTACTTAATTTGTGCTTGTTGTTTCCGGTACGGAGCACCGGCACTTATTTTTAAGGGCCGGCACTTAATTTTTCTGCCTCAAGCATTTATTGCGAGTAAAAGACACATTTGGGAAAGACGGTGGAAGAGAACAACGAAAAAGCGTCACAAAGGGAGAAAGCATAAAGCTGCAAGAGTGAGCTGAAGGGGCAGGGAGTGGCTGTAAATTGATTAAAGAGGCCTGAGATGGCTCCAGGATTACCTGCCTCAGTATTCTGTGCTCTCACATTTAATTGCAGCAGCCGCGTGTTAAAGAGGAAGGCTTTGGTCACCGGCACGTTTTTATTTACAAATTAAACACTGGTTGAATGTCTTCAAATACTTGCTAAAATCGTGTAGGAAATACTGTACAAGTCCAAAGGCCTTGTATCTAAGCAAGGTTTTTTTCAAGCTCTAATCCTCTGAGCTCCAGAATTGTGCAGCTGCCTTCTTGATGAAGGCTGGGAGATGATTTAAACAGGAAACTGTCATACCGGGGTGTAGCTACCTGTAGTGCATCAGGGGCACCTGGGCCGAGGGCCCACTGCACATTATAATTGTTTTTCATTTTCTAATGCAGGCATAGGAAGTGAGACCCCTTGTCCCTCATTTGGGCAATGAAAGGCAATACTAGCGTGCACAGTGCTTAATTTGAGTCGGTGGATGCAGGTGGGGCCCACCAGCGCTCTTTTTTGGGGACCAGCACTTTTTTTCCTCAATAGACTTTGACACAGAGCAAGGGATTAAAAAAACACACACATTAGGGAAAAGAAGAAAAAGAAAGATGAACAAATAGTGACAAAGAGAGAAAGCAGTGATGGAAAAGAATCTGGAAGAGTGAGAAAGAGAGGTCCTGAGAGTGTCTGGTTATGAATTAAAAAGCGTAATACTGGAATCAAGACTGGACAGCCTTTTTATTCTGCATACTGTGGTGCCACTGGCCGAGGGCTTCAGAACAAAACACTGGGGCCCTATCACTTATTATTTTACAAATTAAGCACTGAGGGCCATATTTATACTTTTTGACGCAAAACTGCGCCGGCGCAGTTTTGCGTCAAAAATATTACCGCCGGCTAACGCCATTTTGGTGCACCGTGCGGGCGTCAAATTTATACTTTGACGCATGGCGGCGCAAACTACAGGTGGGAGTCATTACTTTTTACGCACACTGTAGCGTCAAGTCGTAAAGCAAAACAACGTTAATGCGTCGGAAATGACCGTGGATCGATTTACGACCCCGCAATCCGGATATGCGCCGTTTTTTGACGCAATAGTGTAAAAAAAAAAACGCAAACACTGCCATTTCACCAGAGGAGAGCCAAAATGGATCCCAGATGCCACTACAGACCCCAGGAAGATGACAACAGACCAGGAACCAGCCACGAGGACCCACACAAGAACCAGGACACTTATATGAAGAAAATAAAGTGTTGCTTCAGTGCAGAGGAACAGGAAATTCTGGTTAAAGAGGTGACGGAACACCAGCACCAACTGTTTGTCACCTCAAAGTTGCCAATTAGTAGGAGAGAGGCTATACAGCAACAAATTGTCGACAAGATTAACAGTGTGGCAGAAGTACGCAGAACAGTCATCGAGTGCAAGAAACGCTGGAATGACTGCAAGCGCAGGACCAAGGAAAAGATGGCCAGGAACAGGAAGGCAGCACTGCAGACTGGAGGTGGGAGTCCAGCACACCAGGAGGCCTTGGACCACATGGAGGAGATGGTCGCAGCCGTCATCCCTGAGGAGATCATTACAGGGATTCAAGGACAGGACAGCGCAGATTACCAGGAGACAACGCACATGCAGGGTAAGTCGCATGGGGAATTATAATGCAATAATGTCAACTGTGAGCAGGGGGAGATACCGACCACAAAATGCATGGAAGTCATCATATACATGGAGTGGCATGGGTAAAGGGGCACGGCAAGGGGGCATGGCCTGCACAAACAGAAGCTGGGACACACCGTTACACTACACCAACAACAGTCCCATGGGGGCATGCTGTCATGCCAACGATGGAGGAAAGGTAAAGCCACGCCAGGAGGGAAGGCCACAACGTTAAACTGACATCCCGGCACACGTCAGCCACCATACCCCCCACATTAACTAGGGCCCTCTTAACAACCTTTAGCCATACCGACAACTGGAATGTAACTGCGACAACAGTTGCCACTACCACCTCCGCTCTGTGTGCAGCTCAAGTAGCCAATGGCAGTAACGTCCCCATGGATCATACACACCTAAATTAGAGGGTTGAGGATGACAACTTTAACAATCCCCAGAAACAAGCCAATGTAAACATCAATAGGAGCTACACAACACTAAGGACACACCCATGCTGCATATGTCATGGTCCATCCTGTGCCTGGGTAACAATGCAACATCCCAAATGTCATACTGCTCAGACAACAGCATTGAGGGGGGACACATGTAACTGGTCACTGAAATACACCTGCACAGTCAGAGGAGGAAATAGGACACTGATACGATTATCAGGGCAATCCAATGTAACACATATTCCCCAACATCAGCAGTACACATTACCAATGCCAACATCCATATCGTGTCATAACATTGCTATGCATAGGATATGCCACATGTCAAATACATTTAAGTGGATGTGAAAGAGCAGAGATTGGGGCAGGTCCAGATTGTTAAGTGTGCTGCCAGGGCCATCAAAGCACCCACAGCCAGTGAAAGGTCTCACCATGAGAATGGATGTAGACAGAGGGTTGAGTAGGACAAGAAGGTGGCAATTCTCTATTTGGCCTAAACCAACACCTAGAGGCGATGATGCTGACAAGTCTAATAACTCAATAACATACATGTGACATGCAGGTGGGCCATAGGCCTGGAAGATTGCCCATCTGAAGGACTGGAGCAAAGAACACGAAACAAGATCACAAAGTGAATTCATCACAAGGCAGGCATGTCACATCAAAATTGCCACAACACAGACACACTAATTGTACCCTGTTTCATTGCAGAGGAAGATGGATCTCCTGCGGATATGCCTGTCCCAGATTACCCTGATGACATGGATGACGAGCCGATAAACATTCCCCAGGAGACTATCCAAATGGTCCTTGAAACCCTACAGACCCCACCTTCAGTCACAAGGAGGAGCACAGAACAAACAGCCATCACAGAGGATCCACCCACCACCCCAATTGTAAGACCTGCCATCTCCAATACAGCTGAGGACTCAGATGACACTGGCACCAGCTTTGAGAGAACTGTAGTTGGAGTACAGAGGGAGCTGGCCAAGGAGGGGCGGGTGGGGATGCAAACTATGGCAGCCAGCCTAGAGGGGGTGCGTTCGTGAATGATGTCATCTGCAGATCAGGCAGCAGCTATGCAAGCCCTAACATCTATCTTGCAGGAACTGCAGAAAACCCAGAAGGAAATCAGCACAGCTGTAATACAGTTGACCCAACACCTACAACAGCAAACCTGTCAACACGTGCACAAATGCAACATTGAACCCCTCAGGGCCGACTTGGCTGCCTACCATCATGATGTGGCTGCTATTCTCAAGAACCAGCAGATCCTCCTTGCTGCAGTACTGCCCTTAAGACCTTCACAGGGAGCAGCGACCGGGATGTCTGACTCCACATCTTCTAACACTGAGGTGTGTGTTGCCCCTTCACAACCAACAACAACAAGGACAGAGGAGCCAACACACACATCAGAAGAAGAAGACATGGAACAGATCACATTCACAAAGAAAATGACCCAGAAGCACTAGTCCCTGCCACATGGCCAACTATTACCAAGGTCCTGCGCTTTGTAACTTGCCAGTCTTGAAACAACTGTACTCAAGCACTGTTCTGCAAACCACTGTATATCTTGTCACCCAGCCCAGTGATTGTCTCTCTCCTACTCATTGGCAAATTCTGTCCCTCTGCACTGTCTGAAACATCAACCCCAGCATGTCAAAAGCATTTCGGTAAACCCTTATGTAGGATCACAATGTAAGATGTCACTATAATGGACTCACAATCATGGACAATGTACATATAGCACTACAGCACTTTTCAATAACTAGCACTTACACAACAAATCTGTCTCTGGGTAATGTGACATATCAACTATGCAGTAGATAACTGAAATGTGCCTACTGTCAAATTATGTAGCTTGTCAATACAACTGTCCTGATATTATGTAGTCAGATAAATCAGGACAGTGCCCATGATTGCATCATACTCTGCCCTTCCTGAGGGTAAGATGTGATGAAGTGAGAAACCGTACACCATCATGCTGTGTTGGACAGAATAATGCTTCCTCAAGGGATATCTAAGTAATCAAATAGTGGCCACAAAATGTTGTCAACATGCAATAATAACACATATAACAGTGCACACTAATCTAAGCAAACACTACAAAAACTGCATAAATGAAGGTGTCTGAGTTTACATACAAATAGGTAATCATGCTGAACTGTGTCACAAATGACGTATGAGAGTCATGAAGACAAGAATACAAGAGTGCCAATGAGAACTCATCTTATAAGGGTGTCCTTGATCATCACACTGCAGTCAGACCTAAAACTGTTCCCCCAATACCAAGTCTGGAAGCAATGTTTGTGACTTTGAAAACACACTTATCAACAGAAACACATTGTCATCCATAATAACTGTGATTGGTGGTTGCAACGAAGGGTGGACACTTTGCAAGATAGCTCTGGGTTAGCTGCCAATCGTACAGCTCAGTTGGGATTTGTTTGTAGCATAGGACACCAATGTAATAGTACAAAATTTATGTACACTGAATCCAAACCCAGGATCAAGTACCATTTAACACATACTGTTAAGGGTTAACCAAATATTTATTAAATGCTAATCACAGAAGAGGAAACTGAGGGAAAAATCTTACCTACCCTAATCTACCCTGACTATTCATTACCCACAACTGTCCCTAACTAACCTAAGCTACACTTACTTATCACATGTAACGAAACGTTCTAAACATCTACCCCCCACCCCCTCTATGAGACGGGACACATGGAGGACAACACATACTAGCCTAAACACATACTATACTATCCTAAACAAATATATATATTTTTGTATTTTTTTTTTTTTAGTTTTTTTTCTTCTTTTAAACACACAAGAACCCCAACATAGCTCCCCACCCACCCACACACTTAATAAGTAAAAATAGAAAGAATCAGGACCCCCAACCCCCCACCCACTAACACTAACTAAACTAACAGCCTATACTAACCTAACACTAAGCCCCCTAAGCCCACTAACTATAAGAACAAGGAAAGAGGAGGGAATCATTTCCATATCAAATACAGTCTAGAGGATGGCCCTGCTGAGGGTCCTCTTGATTGACTTAACACGCCAGTTAATGTGGCGCACATCCCGGCTCAGGTGGCTTAACTTGCGCAGCACACGGTCCATCTTCCATTCCATGTTGTGGAAGGCTGCAGGGTCAACAGATGGAGCTGTGGCAGTCTGGGTACCGGTGGAGGAGGTCTGTGTGTGTGTGTGGTGCCAGGCCCAGTGGGCTGTCCTGCACCTGTAGCAATGCTGGGGCCTGGAAGTCCAGCAGATGTAGGCACAACAGTCCTAGCTGTGGGTGGGGCCACCTGGCTTGAAGTGGTGGTTGTGCTGGTGGTGGCTGTGGTGGGCAAAGTAGGCCCACCCTGTGGGAAGGCTCTCCATGCCCCGGAGGCCCGTTCATGGCGATATCGCCGGGCCATCCTCCTGAACCCCGACTCCACCAGCAGGATGTGCTGGTATCTCATGGCCCGGCGCTGGAATTCACTGACCTGGTCTGGAGTCATGTTTGCAGCTGTGAAGGCAAATGCAAATATTCTACATTAGTAACTGCATTGTGTGAAATGGCACAAGAAGTTAATCAGACAATACATCTACAGTACTTGTAACAGCTCATATCACAATACAGATCATTGAATGTCCCTGAGGAAGTACATGGCAGGCCAGCCTACAAAGGTCACATCACACATAGCACATCCATAACCTACAAGATGGGTAACAACAGGCTTTAACTTGCCATCTGAGTTCTGCCTGTTATCAGCTAAGAATCATGCTGCATATCCTCCTCCAAGACCTGGGCTACAAATGTCAGTGTACGAAATGCAAAACTAAAGCCACATGGTCTGCAATTTGTAACTGGACTTGCCAGTATAGTACCAAGTGCCATACCTGAGTGTGTATACTAGGTTCCAACCAAACAGTCACTTATTCACATGTATGTGTAACATACTGGTAGCATCAGTACTAGGTACCCCATTCCCAAACCCATGCCCGTGTTTGAGGGTGGGGGGGAGGATAAACAACTATCAATTTCCAACAACATGTACACCGAGGAGTGTACAGAAAACTCCACACATGTTTGGCTCTACACACACACCACAGGTGAGGTCTATCAACAAATAGGAGTCAGCAAACCCTAGACCAATCATAGGGCCACACATGTCAGGAAATGAAGAACTTGGTACACAACATATACTTCCAGTAAGGCCTGACTTACATCAGACACAGAGTTGCAAGAACACCCATGATTTGCATGCACACCTAGGCCATTGCACTCAAGTTCCACATACTTGTAGCACTACAAGTGGAAGTACATGCTGCTAGGAGGTTCTACCTACAGTTTCATAAGTACGTTGGTAAATAGGGAAGCAGAAGTCTATTGGAAAGCAATTTTCCGTATCAATCTTGGAGAATGTGGGTCTGACAGGCTGACTAAATCTGAGCTGACTTCCAGTGAGACTCTTGTTGATACAAGTATCATCCACATGACTAACCCCAGTACTCACAGTGGGGCCTACAGGAATGGCCTACAATCCCTAGATAATAACATTGGATACGCATTGGCCAACTCAAAACATTTGAGAAACTGAAATCCCACTCATGGAACAAGAGAAATGATTGCCCAACGCATCACACCTTGCTATGCGTTCAACACACACAAGTCCATAAACAGCAAACACAACACATAACAGACATATCAACACTTACTGGAGTGGTTGGGGTCCTCAAATGTCGCCACCTCTCCCACAGTGTAGGGTGCCGGTCCACCTGTAAGGCATTGAAGGAAGAAATGTGCTCAAAATCTGTGCACAGAGCAACAATTTCATAAACATATACAATGTGTAGGCTGAATAAGGAAATGGCAGCCATTCAGACATGATGATACTGCATCTGATATATCACGGCCAACTTGTACATAGCATGGGTCTCCTGTGACAGTTACACACATATCTGCACACATACATTGGCCCTAACTATCATGTGGTTGCAAACATGCCCCATAATTGGTGACCTGGCAAAAAATAAGGGGGCATATTTATACTCCGTTTGCGCCGGAATTGCGTCGTTTTTTTTTACGCAATTCCGACGCAAAACTAACTCCATATTTATACTTTGGCGTTAGACGCGTCTAGTGCCAAAGTCCATGGAGTTAGCGTAATTTTTTAGCGTGGACACCTACTTTGCGTTAATTATATGCAAGGTAGGCGTTCCCGTCTAAAAAATCGACTCCGAGGCATGTGCGTCGGATTTATACTCCCGGGGAAAATTCACGCCCGGGAGTGGGCGGGTCAAAAAAAATGACGTACGGCCGCTTTTGCGCCGTTTTTTAGCGCCTGCAAAAGGCAGGCGTTAAGGGACCTGTGGGCTCTGAAGGAGCCCAGAGGTGCCCTCCCATGCCCCCAGGGACACCCCCTGTCACCCTTGCCCACCCCAGGAGGACACCCAAGGCTGGAGAGACCCATCCCAGGGACATTAAGGTAAGTTCAGGTAAGTTTTTTTTTTTTTTTTTTGTGGCATAGGGGGGCCTGATTTGTGCCCCCCTACATGCCACTAGGCCCAATGACCATGCCCAGGGGACAGAAGTCCCCTGGGCATGGCCATTGGGCAAGGGGGCATGACTCCTGTCTTTGCTAAGACAGGAGTCATTTCTATGGGGGTTGGGAGTGAAAAAAAATGGCGCAAATCGGGTTGAGGCGAAAAAATTGCCTCAACCTGACTTGCCCCATTTCTTGACGCCCAAGCCCCATATCCCCCTACGCCGGCGCTGCCTGGTGTACGTCGTTTTTTTTTACGCACACCAGACGGCGCCGGCGGCTAACGCCGGCTAACGTCATTCAATAAATACGGTGCCCGCATGGCGCTTCAGAATGGCGTTAGCCGGCGCTAATTTTTTTGACGCTAAACTGCGTTAGCGCAGTTTTGCGTCAAAAAGTATAAATATGGGCCATGGAGTGTAATCGTCTCATAATGTGCATCCAAGAGAGACATCCAAAGCCTGGTTACTTGAGGACTGCATTACCAGTCAAACATGCCTTGTGGCCATGACACATTTATTACACATAGGTACAATGTACAGAGGGAGGGACAGGGACTTTTGTAAGCCCTCCTGTTGTTACATTTGATTCAATTGATGTGGCCCAGCTATGGTGATTTGCACCAACCATGGAGATGTGAAGCCATGTGCATACCTTTGGACTGCCATCCATAATTGGAATGTGGCACAACTAACTCCAACAAACATTCTAAGATGTTAGCTGAGGGCACCTTACACCTTTTCACAATGTTTTCAAATCCAGATCTGACGTGTATCCAAAAAGATCAAGGAACA
Organism: Pleurodeles waltl; assembly: GCF_031143425.1. NCBI lineage: Eukaryota > Metazoa > Chordata > Amphibia > Caudata > Salamandridae > Pleurodeles > Pleurodeles waltl. The sequence continues at coordinate 1,091,541,738 of NC_090439.1, forward strand.
CAATAATCCCAAACATTCATAGTACTTCCGTGAACGCTTTCCTTCCACACTCACCAGACTCACATGAGACATATGTCTGAGCCACTTTGCTATTATCAATTGATGTGAAGGCAGCACTCATTTTCTGCATCATGTAGTGATTCTAAAGTCAGTCTAGCTATTGCGTCAACAAAGTTAGCCAATATGTTGGTACATCTTTACTTCTCTGTCAATAGTACCCTATATAGACATGATTGGCTCCTATTTTGTTTGGTTGTCTGACACAAAGGCCGCACCAATTTACTTCATGGAAAAGTATCCTGTAAGTTTGCTGAGCACGTGCTACCTGACAGCTAGCAATTGTGATCCTTACCACAGTGCATCAATTATCCCTGTATGTTTCCCCAGCATTACACAAAGTCAGCAAGTTAGCTGGCAGACATAGTACAAATCCTCTTATCTCACTACAGAGCATTTAATTGTGCACATTTACATGATTAGTACTCACCAACAGTGCCACCAATCACGATTCCCAGGTGGTCCAAGAGATCCTGCTCCCTGGTGATGAGGTCAGCCCACCGGTGATTCAGCTGGTGGCCACTCCTCTGGCTGGCATACACACGCTGCAGGTGATGCAGCACCTTTCCCCACCGGATTCTGCGCGCCTCTGTTGGATACCCCTGTATCACCCTGCCCCCTGCCTCGATCGTGAGTGGCAAGAAATGGCACACAAGCCATATGAACCCCCCAACTCCTCTTCACCCATCCTGCCAAGACGTGGCCTACCAGACATAGTGGAAATGTGAAAGGGAATAGGGGTAAAAGAAATAGAAAGGGGAAAAGGGAAAAGGGGGAAAGTAGGGGTACAAATACAGATGAAAAGTAAACTTAACCACTAAAAGAGCCTAACTATCCCCAAACTAACACTACCCACAACAGACTCCCACAAACAACAAAAACACTAGGTAAATGGACAAATGTACACAAAACACAGTAGTACAGTATACACCAACAATATTTATTTCACAAATTGACAATACTGATAGCACACAGGACAAAAAAGCACAAGATCTCAGGACACCACTCTCAACACAGCCACACAGTCTAGAAGAATCATAGACTGCAAAGTGAAAGTGAAAGTACACCCAAGGTACATGATCTGTAAACAGGATATCCTATTACATCACTTCCTGTATGAAATGTCCGCGTTATGCGTCATTTTTTGCCCACCAATACTGTAGTTGCGTAAAAAAAATTGACGCACAGGAGGGAAAATTAGCCCGCATCCAAATAATAGTACATGGCCTCAACAAATATCTGGATGTGGGCTAATTTTCACTCCTGTGCGTCAAAAAAAATGACGCAAATACAGTATTGGTGGGCAAAAAATGACCCATAACGCTAGGAACGTCAAAATTTCAGTGCATTAACTGATTTGGGGCAATTTTTCAGTTTTTTTGTTATGTTACATTTGGGACACATCAGAGATAGACTGATTGAACACACTATGGTGTTGATGGTGTATGTTCACATGTGGGACATCATACTGCAGCGGACCATGATCCGCTACTCCCTTCACAGTATTTTTACGGTTGGCTGATGCAATAGATGGTCATAAGTGTGGCCTACATATATGTGTTGCACAAATTGGGCATGTTTGGCATAAGGAGAGGATAGCAATGTGACGCACATATGTACAATACTTAAATGCCTTTGTCTCAAAGTGTGTGCTTTGGCAACTAATGTATTTGTTGACCAAGTGTGTGTGTATCACATGAAGCATTATTGCACATATGCTTGTATGAATGTGACTTCGATGTGTCCAATCCTTAGATGCAAGTCATTGTGGAAGTGAGAGAGGGCATGTGGTAGTCATGCATGTAGCAACATCCGTAATGTGGACTTCCAAGATTTAGGGTAACGTAGACACCACATGTGACAAAGCATGCACCAAATAGATGGCAGACGCTTGTTCATGTCAATGGTCCACATTTTCAACATCCTATGTCCTAGAGTTTTGGTAACAGCTTCCTAGGCACTAGTTGGTGAATCCCACAGTGAGTCATACACATGCATTGAGGAAGTGGGTACCATGTTGTTTGCACAGACAGACAAAGGTGAATCTCAAATGTATGATGACACCACAGTTGAGGCCGTAGAAGTGAGCCCCAACTATCAAGTGGCTGTGGTGGACCAGCATACAAGACAGCACGTGTCCACATATTTCCAGTGATCAATTGCACATAGGTGTCTTGTTCATGTGTGTGGTCCAATTATGATCCTGTGTATTTTTTGGGGTGTAATTTGTCACAGTTCTGTCCAGGACTCATCATGAGTCAGTGGCAGCTATTCCCGTATCTACTGAGTATCCTTGGTTGATCAATGTGAGTAAAGTGGATGAGGACATGTGAACCTACATGGGGATGGTCCCACCCTGTCACTAAAGACGTGTAATGAGACAGTCAACAGGGCAACCTTGGTGTGCTGAGTGAGATAATGTCTCAGGTGTCATGTTCTGGCAGGTGTCAATACAACATTTGTACACAGGTTAGCCTCTGCAATTCCCACTGCATCTGGGAACATCATAGCCTCTGTGCTGATTATTCTCGCAGCTATTAACCACACACGGCCCATCAATGTGTTGTGAACACTGTGATTCTGTGTGTGAACTGTCATGGTCCTGACATGTGTGTATTTTTCATGGACATTATCAGAGGTTGCTGGTTCTGCTGAAGGCGCCGTACCCAAACCCTGCCTACGGCCCTGGGACACTGTCACACTTTGTCATTCATGCATAAATGAGAACCAGACAAGGGATGGGCCATGAATTTCGCTTTTCCCAGGGGAGTTTACTCAAATGGTACAGTTAAAAGGCAGATGATGCTATACAATGTATTTGGGTATGCATTGAAGAAGCACATGCCCAAATACCCCCTGATGAATGAGAGGTTTGCTAACGCAAGTGTGGTACATATGTAGACACAGGGATACTTTAGTGTGACGCACAGACAGATGCCAGTCAGGCTGACAGAATGCAGGGTGATTCAGGATCCAGCAATTTGACAAGTTACATAATCAGTGGTCTGACTACGACTGTTTGGAGGACGAACTAGACAGTTGACATGTCAAACTGTGTATGTCCTGTGTTTTTGAAGGTGACAAATGAACCCAAGGGCTGTGTTACACAGCTTAATTAGTATCAATGCTTAACGGTGTATTTGACAAAATGGCAACTCCTATGCTGTTCCAGGCATCAGCAGGGGCAGTGCTTTTTGAAATGGGTGGTGTGCATGGAGGTGATCACAGGTGTGGGCTGCATCTGTTTCTCACCAGTCCTTTAGGTGAGATTTGCATTCTAAGGGCCAACAGACATTTTCACACGGGAAGCAATCTACAGGGGCTCACAGGGCTTTGAAACTAGAAGACAGTGTATAAATTAACCTGACGTCCATGCAGTCAGATGTTCTATGACAATGGCATACCATAGGAAAGGGTGTAGCACACTGGATTGCTATTGTTAGTCTGTGTGTGTAGAGGAGGTAATATCAGGGTACACATCTTAGTATTCCAGGGACCTCTTTAGACAGGTGGGTTGTGACCAGGTGCATGGGTGTTTCAGGAGTTAGGAAATAGGCTGACATGTACATGGAATGTCATGTGTGCAATGCTGCTCATATGTGTGGCACTTGCGCTGTCTATGTTCTGCTTCTATGGAACTCTGGTCACAGATAGTCCTTGCAAATATTGGATGCAGTTGGACTTACTGCTGTCAAGGGTCTGGTCAGACATTCCTGTTACTGATGAAAATGCACATCGACTGCCTCATGTATGAGGCTTGTTTTCCCTTATTGAGTGATGGTGTCTTAGTTGTGTGCCATATGCTGCTTTGGACCTTGGTTTCAACATGTATGTGTGAAATAGGCGTGGTCCTCTGCTATTGGCCTTCAAAGGAGAAATGTACATGATAGATGTCATTTACAGTGTGTGTGTATGTGACCATTGTATGTTGGGCATCACATTAGCTCTGGGATTTTCAGGGTCCTAATCTGTATCTCAGCAATGCTCCATGAGGCAACACTCTTATTCTGATAAGTAGAGATGAAGGTGTGCAAAAATGAATAGCCAGACCATGATATGGTGATTATTATAGGTGTTTATTTAAATTAGTTAACTAAAGTGGTGAAGGTGATTATATTTAAAAGAAATTGTTGACGATATGTTGCCGCCGGCGTATACCAGCGGCCGTGTTCTGTAGTTCCCCCTCATGTTGCAGGCCAGCATCCTCCTCTTCCTCCTCTTCAGGCATGTGTGGCTCTGGTTCCAGGAGGGGAACGTTCCTTTTGATGCAAATGTTGTGCAATATTGCACATGTTAGGATGATCTTACAGACCATCTCCAGGGAATATAGGAGGCTACCACCAGTGATGTTGAGGCACCGGAACCTTGACTTGAGGATGCCGAAGGTCCTCTCGACTATGCTGCGTGTCCTCCTATGTGCGTCGTTGTAGGCATGCTCTGCAGCAGTACTCGGGTTGCCAGTAGGTGTCATAATCCATGGCTGGATGCCATACCCCTGATCAGCTGCAAGAGAAAATGAATGGGATCATGTTGATGTAGCTGGCCCTATTGAAATGACCTTGCATGGCAGTAGTTGTCTTGTGTTGTCTGTGACTCTTTTGTGTTATAATGTAACATCCTAAGCTTGTAGGATGTACCATCTGCATTGTGTTGTTTCCTTGGCTGAACGAGTGTTTGGCTGCTGACCGGTTGTCAGCAGTATGTTTTGGGATTTGCAGTACAGTGTGCCCTCCCTAGCATTGTGACTTGTGATACAGGTGTCCCTGTGTCTTCACTGGGGGTGAGATGATAGTTCCATACACAGGTTAAAATTGACAGTGTTGTTACCACGTTGTAATCAATGTACCCTGGACATCCCATACCTTTAGACTTATGCAATGGATTAATGTAAACGTCACTGGGACACTTTCAATTTGCAAGGTGACATTTAGGCAACCCACTCCACACGTTGTGATCTTTGACATCTTAACATTAGGCTGTACAGTAATTTCAGATGTGTGACAGGTTCACTGCAGACCTAAGAAGCATGGCTAGCGATGTCATGACCTCAGTGTGTTCCTGTTCACATGTTGCTGTTGTGGTGTATGTGTTGTGTGTCCTAGAGGGTTGCTGTGCAGTGTGTATATAAGTAGGTTTTTGTACTTACCAACAAGTAGTCCATTGCCATACCATCCATTCTGGAAGTGTTCATTGATGGTGCAGTGATGGAAGATGAAGGAGTCATGTACACTCCCAGGATATTTAGCCACGATGTTGGTGATCAATCCCTGGTGATCGACAATGGCCTGCACGTTGATGGAATGTGTGTGCTTCCTGTTGCAGTAGAGGTATTCAGTTGCAGCAGGTGGCACAAGGCATACATGTGTGCAGTCGATTGCACCAAGGACGTGTGGGAAGCCACTAATGAGGTAGAACCCCTGTTTTGTTTCCTGCTGCTTCTGCAGTGTGTTAGGGAAGCAGATGTGGCGGGTGTAAGTCCAATGATGGCATCCAGTACTTTGGGCAAAAAGGCGGAGAATGATGGTTGTGATATCCCGGCAACCAGGGCACCAGTTGTTTGAAAAGAGCCACTTGCCAGCATGTGAAGTACGGCAAGCAGCTTGGTTTATGTTGGGATGGTGCGGGGTGTCAGCAAAGTGGGAGTCAACTGCGGTTCAATGTTTCGCACCAGCTGCTGAACGGCCTGCCAGTTCAACCTGTACCTCTGGATGATGTTGTGTTCCCTGAGGCCATGAAGGGTTGTTCTGGGGTGGAATATCCTCCCCTGCCTTCTGCGCTGCCTTTGGGATCCCTGCTGGTGTTGTTGTAGCTGCTGTTGTTGCTGCTGGGATCTGCGTCTGCGTGCACGCTGGATTAGAATCACCTCCATCTCTCCCTGTTGCTGCTCTGCTGGTCTGCTGTTGCTTCTGTGTGTTCTGATTAAATACAGGTGTGTTTTCCCCATTTTAATGCCTGCCCTGACCCAGGCATTATATTTTGACGCAAATCGGGCTGTGCGTAATTTTCCGCCTCCACCTCCCGGTTGTGCGTCATTTTTGCCCGAAAGCATAAATACGACGTGCGGCCGTTTAAGTCATTTTTTGGATGGGAACGTCTACCTTGCATATGATTAACGCAAGGCGGGTTGCTGCATCAAAAAAATGATGCACACGGCGGAATTTTATCGTCCGCGGGCTCGGGCGTCAAAGTTTAAATACGGGGCAACGTTTGCGCTGAATGTGCGTCAAACATTTTGACGCACATTCAGCGTAGATGGAGTATAAATATGCCCCTGAATGTGCAGTAGGCACTTAAAACTCCTTAGCCCAAGAGCCACTCATTGCTTCAGAGAGTCATATCTGAAAGGCAAATAAAGTCCTAAAATACTGGCACTTTGACATTAAACATTACATAGCTCTCAGACTTCTTAAATATTCACAGAGAAGGTTTGCTTTATTATCCTAAGTAGAATGCAGTTGACATGATGGTTTAGCGAGCTACTACCCACTGTAGCATTCCATCTATGTGAGCAATCCAGCTTCATGATGGCTAGCCTTTCCTTTCATAACCTGCTGCATTCTGGGAACTGTAGTCTTTGTTAACATACTGAAAATTAATGAACACACCTGATACCGGTTTATGAAACATCAGGAATGGTGCCTTGGTAATAGGCAATCATTTTTTTAAAACGTTTTTTGTGAGTTTCAGTTATGAACAAATACAGAGTTACATTATCAATATGGCACTACAAGACTTCGTATGACATCATCACAAAAACATGCTAGGCAGGAGCATAAGTACTGAATATTGAAATAAATGAGGCAACTGACAAAGCATCCCAGTGGTGGGTGAATGGTGAAAGGGCATCGGCGGAGGAGGTAGCTGGGATTCTGGGGGAGGTCGGAGGGTTGGGGATCAAAGTTACTGTAGATGGTTTCTATCTTGTTGTGGAAGTGGTCGGAGAGGGCACTGCAGAGTTCTTGTGAGGGTGGTGGAGTTTTCAATGGCTAATGGGCAGCAAAACTCTCTGATGATGGTAAAGAGTTCCTTGGTTTGGTTAGTTCTGTTCTCGATCCGGCGAGTCAGTGCCTTTTTTTCATGGATTAAAGTTACACTTAATATTTCCTGATAGTTCGTTGGGCATATTTATACCGAAAGACCTTGCATCAATCAGTCTGGATCTATATCATGAAACAAAGGTAATGAAAGTAAACGGTCTGACATCCATATCTAAGGACATATTTAGAAAACTAGCATTATCTATAGTGGCAAAACCAGAACACTCAGACAAAGGATTATCATCTATTTTTAAAAGTTTAATTACTTTATCATTGACACATACATTTGTTGAATGTCTTTCTAGTCAAGGGTATAAAATTGGAGAGAAACAGAAATGGCCTCCCTTTGTGCCGGAGTTGTTTGTCAAATCAGTGCTTCACAGGGTTGAATGCTTCACAGGTTTGAATTTCTTTACGATAAGGGCAGCCTGCCAATTACCTTGCTAGAGTGTTCTAAATATACCAACTTGCAAATCAATATCCCTTTCAAACAAGTCATAGCCCTGAACTAAAGCTGATCTCCACCACAAAACAATTTATGTATTTTCTGTTTCCAATTTTTTCAACTGTTCATTTATTTCTCACATATGATGAAATATAATCAGAATGAATGCAACAAATATTAAAATGTTGTTTTGACCAACTAGAATTTTCTATTTTCTGTTTCAGCTCTAGTATAAAAGTATTATAGAAGGAAAGAACCAATGAGGATTTGAAATCGACAATAACAATTACGAGTTAGCCTAACAAATGCATTTTTCATCTAATCTATCTATCTATCTATCTATCTATCTATCTATCTATCTATCTATCTATCTATCTATCTATCTATCTATCTATCTATCTATCTATCTATCTATCTATCTGTCTATCCACACAAGTAAACTGAATACGTGCAGAGCCCCTTTCTTTTGAAGCAGAAAAAATGATAGGTGGACTCAAAAAAGAGAGTGTGAACAAAAGGGATCACAGAGAGACAGACATTATTATTCATAACTCAGTAAAGCTGACCGATTGAAAGAACAGGTAAGCAGAATGGGAACAAGTGAAGAAGAATTGTAAAATCATCAGAACGTGTTTTGAAACTATGGAAGAACGTGTTTTACATTGTGGTTACTTGAGCGGACCATCGAGAAGGCACCTCTGAAATGGACAGCACTCCATACAAACATTTAAGGGACGAGGTGAGTTTGTCAACAAAGGTAAGACCTATTTGCCTGGATGTTCTCAGCACCTCTAACGTTTATCACTGCCCGACTACAAGTCTCATTGTTTCTGACTTTTTCCTAAATTCCCCGTAGAAAAACATCGGTCTCCACATCCATCTATGATAATGTTTAACTCCATTCCATTTGAATTAAATATTTTCCTTTGCTTTTTTCTTGTGATTTTGTACTTAAATCCTTTGGGATAGCAAGTGAATTCAGGTTTTACATTTTATGATTATTCCTTACATTTTACAGTTTTTATTTTTACGCTGCCTCGTGCGGCGATGAGAGTAAGCCATGAGCTTGGGCGAAACTATTCAAGATTTTTAGTTTTACTCTCCTTTGCCTAGCTGAAGAGGGTGTTGTGGGACTTTCAGTCATAGCACATATAGCAGTTTTAGGACACTTTCCCACCCTCAGGTACCGAAGAAGAGTATTTAAAGAGGATGTATTATAATGGAGTACAGACTTACCTTGACAACAAGGCAGTTATTTGTTTATCACGTAAATTCTCGCAAGGGACCACGCTGTTCCTAATTTCCATGTGTGATCTGCGGGTGAAAGCAATCGAAAGTTAAACAGTCTTACTCTATAAGCCTCGCGTGTAGCTTAGTCGTAAACATAAATGTCTAGGCTCTGTTTTCAAAACTATTTATTGATTTGTGACCCTAAACCTATGCTTTGTGATAGTAAATGGATCCATTAACGCTCTACAGATGTCCACAAAAGGTCACCTTCCACGAGTGCCTAGCATTGCACTGTAGGACATCTCACACAAGGGGTGGACAGTCAGAGGAAGAAGGAATAGTTCACCTTGTGTGTTTATGAACACCCACGCACCTATGCCTTTGTTGACATTTAGCCACCTCTTTCCCACCCTCTACCCCAGAACAGGGCTGGAGTTACTCCCCTGCCAGTCTGAGAAAGGGAACAAATCAAGTCTCTCCTAAGTCCCCAACAAAAGTTGATAGGAGTGTTGAGGAGGATGTTTCTCCGTGGACAACATTGTTTTCCTCTTGAAGAACAAAAGCATTATATACAATTACACATTGGGGAAATAGCATCCTTTTATAAATATTACACAACTGCTTAGAAATCTGTTGCATCTCTCTAGGTGTACTACTGCTGAGTTTTGTGAATAAGGGAAAATCGTAAATTTCACCCATGATGAATAGAATTTCTGTAACCCCTTTTGAAGCGGCCCTTAGGCTACTTTCTACATGTTAATGTTGGGATTCTGGTGCTCTGCTCCTTGTTGGCAAGTAAGACTGCCCGTCAAGATAGACGATGTCATAGAAGTGCTTAGTTTGTGTTGGTGGTTTTCGGTGCTGGGCACCGGCACTTATTTTTGAGGGCGGCACTTATTTTTCCGCCTCAAGCATTTACTGTGAGCAACAGACAAATATGGGTAAGATGGAGGAAGAAAATAACAAAAAAGCGTCACAGAGGGAGAAAGCAGAAAGCTGCAAGAGTAAGCTGAAAGGGCAGGGAGTGGCCTCAAATGTATTGAAGAGGCCCGAGATGGCTTCAGGATTACGCTACCTCAGTGTTCCGTGCTCGCGCATTCAATTGCAGTAGCCGTGTGTTTCAGAGGAAAGCTTTTGCCACCGGCACTTTTTTATTTGCAAATTAAGCACTGTGTCATAGTGCATGCTTTATTCATCCTCTCACTCAGTCACTCTTCATATACATGCTCACTCACTAGTTTACTCTCACAGTGAGTTCAGCGCTCACTTAGTCACTCATGTGTCCACTCACTCGCTTGCTTGTTCGGTCACTCATTGACTCACTTTCTCACCAACTTGCTCACTCATTGCTTGACACAAACGCACCTGGAGTGGGCAAAGAAAGCTGTCATAGCTGAAATTAGTTGTCATAACAAAGCTGTGCTTGGATATTCTCAGGGACCTCTCATGCCATTATGATACAAACAAGTCATCTGTAACTTTTGGCTCTGGCCTTCAGGGGCACTGTTTCATATATCTAACTTTTAGCATGAAATATTTGATTAGAATATGTGAGACATGTTCAGACATGGTGATTTAGTGAGCTTTACTTTAGCCAGGTGATTCTGGGTGAGGGCAGACCAGTTATTCAGCCATATTCCAGCAGCACCCAACTTAGCATCCAGCCTACTATACAAATGAAACCATAGGCGGTAGGGGTCTTCCTAATTAAGAACACTTAAGAAATAGTCAGGTTTTCATCCACGTAGAGACAAGATGCAGCCTGGGTCCCAACCCAAACATCTCCAAAAAAAGAAAATTCTCACAAGCCCAGTTACAGAACTCTTGGTTGTACTGTGAATGCAATATACTGATACTTCTGAGCATGACTGCCATTTCCCTCTGCAGTATCACTAAATGCAGACTCTGAGATACCACTTGGCCTGGTCGTGTCCTGTAATTACCTGAAAACAACCACAATACTGAGATACTGAATTGTCTATGCCTATCTCTGGACTCAGGGCACTCTGCATCTCTTCTAGTAAATTTATAGTAAGGAGCGTTCTATCATATGTTGAACCTGTACACATAGACGGCCGGCTTCCCCAAAAGAAACATTTGTAGAATGGTTTGTCTATAATCTTTTCAACACATACAGCAAAAGGTGATGGATAGGAATGCTTTAATCAACCATTTATTTGTGTGCATTCCATTCCTTAAGTGTGCTGCTCCTCTGTGCCACTAAGATGGGGCCAGCCATATACAAATCTCCTAGGGCACCTACTCCCCATAACACCCCTAATATGGAATATCAACAAAGTATTCCTTTGTTGCCAATTTAGCTGGATCCTTTCTCTTTAAACTCTCAAATGGTGAATATAGCGTGCCTTACCTGTACAAACCACTATAATAAGTCACATCCTAAAACCATGCTTTGGACAACAGATTCTACCACTCCTAAATATAGTCATTGGTTGAAGAGCTAGGGCTCTCATTTAAAATAACAAGAAAATACCGCTGAAATTGCATAATCAATACAGATCTAACTAAATTCAGAACACATTAGACTCCACAATGAATGCACTAAGTCTACTTCCCTCCTCTACCTGCTGCCATTGTCAGGAACCTTAGTGTGACCTGTTGCACACGATGGTTTAATTTTAGAAGTACAAAGTGAACTGAACAATTTCAAATACAAAAAACATGCAGCTTCATCTAACCTTCACATCTTTAGCGTTCTCAGTGCTGCGAGAGGAAGTGGGTGGACAGTGCTACTTAGACACAACCCATGTCTGAGCTCCTCTCCCAATGATGTACCCTAGTCCTTCTGGCACCCCTTGCATCTGTCTTACCGTCAGCCTCTCATTTAATCCCACTACCTGACTTGCAAGGTCAATTTGTTTGAGTCCCCATGGTATTTTCCCCAGGGCTACAGCCACTCCCTCCAGAACCGATCGTCCGTTCCCGCCACCTGACCTGGAGGCCGTTTCCATTCAGATGTTGCCTTGCCTTCAACGGACACTTCATCCTACAGCTGGGGCACAGCTCAGTTGTGCAGCCCACTGACAAGGTAAAGTTGGCCTCAACTAAAATGATGTTTGCTACATCATATCATTCACCATTCAACATAACGGACCCAACTCATGAAGGTAACCTTGAACCAGAAGTCTAAGTTTAGACCTGAAGACTAAGGGTGCAATTCAGAGAGGTAAAATTAGACTTCAGGTCTAAGTTTACCTTTGTGAATTTGGCTAAATGTCTCTATCATTATCACATGCCTACCATTTTTGGCTTCTGACAAGAATCACAATTATAACTGAGAAGATGCCTCTCTGGTAGCTCTCCGTCTGGCAATAGCTAACACGGCCAAATACAAAAATTCTAGTTGGATAGTCTAACAGCATATCTATTCGGAAAGGGTGAGCTTGGATGAAATGAATTCATAAGTGTGAAAATCCTGCATTTGAAAAGTACCAGACTGCTGTGGAACAAATTGGACATGTACCGAAGCTCTTAAATCCCAATGATGCTTTTATTATTTGTACTGTCTTGCCACTCATCAGTCATTCATAAGCATCTAACAATGTTGGTTAATCAATAAGTAATTTCTGAAACACCAACATTTCCATATGTGATCATCTGGTATGATTCAATTACAACACAACCCTACAAAAGAAAGCAATGTTGTTTTTCACCTCTCTTCCTCTTGAAGGTGGAGTCCTAAAAAAGGAAGCACTTGATTATTCAGTAAACTCGCAATAGAACCTGGCCTCTGAGTTTCCAAGGACAATAGTAAATTTGGCACACAAACCACACTGTTGCCCTTGAGTTCCATATGTCGCAGAGAAGACAACAATACTTCCTACACTATAGCATTTCTGTAGGTTATTTTTTGGAATAGTTTTTCATGGCTCCTCCATCCACTATTGACTCAGCCCCTCTTGCTTCTCAAAATTTTATAGAGGTTTTGTCTACTCTACATAATCTCACTACTCCTATAATTATGCATTATCCTTTGTAAAGTATTCTATTTAAGTCTTTCGCTATGCTTTGAAGGACATACTCATACCTATAACATGCTTCTTACCCCAACTTAGATACCCCTTTGATGCATTATGAGGTGTGATCCTTGCTGCAGAAAAATGTCTTAAACATGAAAAAACAAGCAAAACAATGTTGAACTTCTCAGTGCCTGTGGCCACAAAATGTTTTTGGATGAAGCCGCTCAATACATATGTATTACTATTATTAAAATGCATAGTGAAGCAGGAAATTAGATATCTGCACTTCATGCTCACGGCTCATTCCTTGGGAATTCTCATTATTTACCCATTTGCAGGAAAGACATGCAAGCTTCAGAAATCCACAGAAAGTTGCTGGTTAAGACAGACATTTAGATCACAAACACATCTGCCAATCCAGATTCCTGACATCTATTGTCAGCATTGTAATTCTGGACTGTGAAACCTTGAACATAGCCTGCAACAGGGAGCTATTCAGAAACAGTTCTCTAAGGTAAGAGTCTGACTCATAGATCTTTAAGATGTTTTGAAGAGGGAGGGAAATGGTGTCTATCCACTTGAGCACAAAGCTATGCATGTACCTTTTCTTGTTTGCAAAATCTTTTTTCTTTGTTTTATACAGGAGATTGCTGTTCCCTATTTTCATTGTGATCACCAGAGCTCCCCTCCGATCGCTGTTACCAAATTCCACTGACCTTGCGTTTGACCCTTCTCTAGGGCCAGCTTAAACTACCATAAATATCCAGATAATCCTGCCTCCAATACTCACACTCTGGTCCCTGGCCACACGACCTATCTGGCCTGCATCAGGAACTACTCAGTTGTGCAGCAAGAATCCCACCCATACTAGACTGGTGTCCGGCTGAAAGGTGAGACCTAGAAAAGTGGCCAAAAGGTAGTTTTATCAAGGAAAAGCTCTCATGTAACAAAACTACCTACTCTCTAATATTCAAACTGGATTATTTTATTGAAGGTGCACGGAGTCTGCCCTGATTTAGTCTGCCCTCATCTAATCAACAGAACTTGAGTTGATGCCTTACTTCTCCAGGATGTCTCTACCAACTTAACAGAGTCCACCACCACTGCATCTCATTGAACCTGCTTATATATATCAATCGTCACATTACTCCCTTCTTTCATGTCAACTCTTTTTGGCATTAACCCAGCAATGTCTCTAAGATTTATCATTCTCCATTCCTTTTCAACAGATTCTAATCCTACCGCCCAGCGTCACCACCTCAGGCAACTGAAAATGTTGCAAATAAACTGATGACATACACATAATCCTACTGCAGAAGAATCTGAACAACTTAAATGTTTTCGGACCAGAACATAGGCTTTGAGCCATAATCCATCTACTGGTGGACTAATAGTGTGGTCTTTGAGAAGGGTGCCACACATCTATAGCATCTCAATTTCAAGAGTGCTAGAAGAAAATATATTGTGTCCTAGATAAGGGTTACACGTGCCTACTAGTCATAATAGATTTTTCAACAGCCTTTGAAGCCATTGATTACGAGAGGTATTTTGCTGTTCCAGACAACAGAACGGGCTTTAGAGGTCCTGTACTAAAATTCTTTACATCATTCCTACTTGAGCATGAGCAAATGGTGGGGATTTGCCTGCACAACATTATGCCAACTGATGCCTACTAAGTGTTGACACTTCCTTACCTTGTGTAACCTCTATGTCCAGCAACTCAGCCTGTCACATGCAGAGTCCATTGTTAAAATCAACAATCCATCTCTCAAATGGAACTGCCATAACATGTGCTCATCATTTCCTGAACGGATTTTGACAATACCACTTTGGGTGCCAACTGCAAATCACCATTTGCTCCTTTGAAAACAATGGTACACTCAATGGTTGGACCTATCAAAGCCACTGGAAAATTTTACCACTTTTCACCAATTCTTATCTAATCTGGATTCCATGAGAAGCAAAAATAACTTTTATAGTAGCATAGTTGTAAACTATTATGCAGACAAAAAATACAATTTATGCTGATGGATCACTTGAAAGTTGACTCATCCAAAACTAATGCCCATCCCTGCAGAGAATGGAAGAACTTCCTGTCTATGACCATCTGGCCACAGAAACTTGGCACATCTCTGGCAGGATCTACTGAAAAAAGAAACCAGGGAGAAATCACATAATCCAGATTATCACTGTCCTTAAAAAGGAATCCCAATCTCCAGAACCAATTTCTAAACATTGAAAACCCTCCAACACATTTTTCCTTCAGAATCTCCAGGTTACCATGTTCAAAATATCTGTCATGACCGAACTTTGCACATGGATGGTGCATATGGGTATTAAAGAAAAAGCCAAGCAATAGGACTTCATTTCCCATCAGCACAGGAAAGGACATAAAGGCACCCTGCACTCATACCTCCTCACAGGACGTACTTAATGGTAGCTGCAATACAGATGTGCAGCAAGTGCACTGCTGGCATACGAAGGTCTGCATCCATCTGTGCATGGACCGCGTCCCTAGCCAGGAACCCTGGTCCAATCACTGCTTAGGGATACCCTGCACCGCTCCTTAGGTTGCTAGGCACAGGACGCCATTTCCCCAACTGCTGACATGCAGCACCTCACACCATGGTTGAAGCTTTCACCTACACCCACTGCAGCTTCTCCAGCACACCACACCCACACCCCCCATGCAAATACTAACAATGCCCTCAACACCCCCAACACACAAACCACACAAGCACCAACAACACCTTCACCTCCCACCTTACAACACACACAGCAGCAAACTCACACATAAACACCCACTCGCATGCATGCTTCTCAAAACACAATCAGTCAGCAAAATCACAACCGAAATATGGGTCCTGCTGAGTAGGGACACAGTTGACATCCTCTTTTTCACAGAGACCTGGCTCAGTCTCTCATCTGCATCTGACATCGCCACAGCAATCCCAATTGGCTACAAAATCATTCAACATGACTGCCTTCACAAGCCAGGTAGGAGTACTCGCTATCATCTACAGGGAATCCATTAAATGTACAACATCCAGAAAACACCACTCCATTCATGGAACACCTGCATTTCATGCTGCAAATTTCTGAAAACTTCATCCTAAAATGGAACGCTCGCCTACCAACCACCCGGACTACAAGCCACATTTAGCAACCTCATCACCAACTTTGTCACTCAGTTCACCATCAACTCCAGAGCCTACATTCTCCTTGGTGACCTCAACTTTTACCTGGAAGACCAAAATGACCTCTGCTCAAAAGCACTCCTTGAAAGCTTGAGCAACATCAGACCCACCCAGCTCATCCCAGAACCAATACACACCACAGGACACACACTGGACCCCATTTTCACAACAAGTGAAGCATCAGATACAACTCCACCACACTGCTCAGATGGACCGACCACTCCATCATTCACTTCCAAATAAGCACACCTCAAGTCAACACCCCTACCAGGTTCAGCATTCCGAGCTGCAGCTGGGGCAAAATCACAAAAGCAGACTGACTCAGTGCCCTCAGCATGTATCAACCTAGCCCCACAGACATCCTTCACAAGGACATCAACTACTTCAACAGCTAGATCAAGAAGTGCTTGGATTCCCTTGCACCCATCAAACCGAACAAGCATAGTAGATCATACAAGCAGGCCAGTTGGTACACAGAAGACCTCTGAGACATCAAACAACACTGTAAACAGCTAGAAAGGAAATGGAGAGCCAGCCAGGACACCATCAACAGAACTACCTCCAAAGCTGCAAACAACAACAAATGAGGTACACCAAGAAAAAATTCACTAGTGGACAGCATTGAAGGATGCACCAACGGCAGCAAGGAGAACTGCTCAATTGTTAAGAATTTCATCTCAGCCACTGTCACTAACATCACTGACTCCCAGCAACTCTGGGACAATGTATCCAACTTCTTGGACACCAAAAATTACCAACATCTACAGCAACTTCACACTTCACACGCCAACCTAACCCCAGTGTACTCATTGCTAATCTACCCACCACTATCGAAGATGTCTACCTGACTGACAACCCTCACCAGAAACAACACAGTGGCAATCATGTGGAACATCTACTCAGGGGCCCCAAAGGACACATGTCCCTACCACATTTACAATCTGAGAACATCACCATTCAATACTACCCTGAACCATATCATCAACACCTCCATCACACCTGCCACTTTCCTGGATTAATGGAAACCTGCAGAAATCAACACCCTCCTCAAGAAGGCCACAGCTGACCCAAATCAACTGAGCAAATTCTGACCCATCTCGCTGCTTCCCTATCCAGCCAATGTGATTGAGAAGGCCATCCACAAGCAACTCACAACCCACCTTGAACTTCACCATGTTCTAGAAAATACTCAATCAGGATTCAGAAAGTACCACTGCACTGAAACAGCACTGATCGCTGCTACCAATGACATTCAAATCATCCTGGTCTGAGAAGAAACAGGGGTACTCATCCTGCTCTAACTCTCTTTGACACTGTCTCACATAACACCCTCATCTGAAGAGTCCAGGAGTTTGGAATATATAGATCTACTCCCAAATGGACCTGATCCTTCCTCACAGGAAGAAATTGATATGCAGAGTCCTACAGGAATCATCCTTCACCCCCACCCTTTTCAACATATACATGACACCGCTCGCCAACATCATTTGATCACAAGACATCACCGTCTACTCCTATGCGGATGACACTGAACTCATCCTCTCCCTGATGGACAAAACAACTGCAGGCAAAACCAACTTCACCAACTGCATGAACAAGTTAGCAGGCTTGATGTGAACTAACTGCTTACTGCTTAACTCCAACAAGACAGAAGTAATAGTCTTCAGCAACAACACATCCCCATGGGACTCCACCTGGTGTCTGTCAGAGCTATGACCAACACCCACTCCCACAGACCACGCAAAAAATATAGAGATCATCCTAGATGACAAACTCAACATGGCAGCTCAGGTCAATGCGGTGTGCACATCCTACACATGCTGCCCAAAAACATTTAAATGGTTACCTCAGAGCACCAGACGGACTATCACACAAGCACTGATCATCAGCAGGCTGGACTATGCCAACACTCTCTATGCTGGAATCTCCAAACAACTCCTGCACTGAATCCAGAACTTCCAGAACACCCCTGCAAGACTCATACTTGATCTCCCATGCTGCACTCACATCACACTGCACCTCAGGAAGCTTCACCGGCTCCCCATTCACAAGCTCAGCCAATTCAAACTTCTCATGCACACATCCAAAAGCTGATACAACACAGCACCAGAATACCTGGACAACCATATACTCTTTCACCAACCCACTAGACACCTATTATCTGCCTCATTCCGACGTGCACACATTCCCCTCATCCAAAGAAGCAAAGCTGAAGGTTGCTTATTCTTCCATATCGCAACTAAGACATGGAAGGACCTCCCTGAGCATATCAGAGCTTCCTCTTCACTTCTTGAGTTCCACAAGAATCTGAAGATCTGGCTCTTTGTATGAGCACCTTGGGGACCACAAACCTACACCTGCCCAGTTGCCTGAATAACCTCTTGGGTGAATAGTGAGCTATACAAATCAACATAACATAACATAACTGTGAATTTAGAGAGGCAGAAAATACCTAGCTCTTAAGAAGCAGATGACTACAGTCCATATGTACCCAAATACCAAAAAAACCTCATATGTATGTATGGCTGGAGCACGTGTAGTTTTATCAGTCCTCTTCACTGCAGCTGCACATGGCATGCACTTCTCCTGATAGCATGCATAACACCAAACATAGGTCATTCAGGAAACCTACACCCATCAAGACAAGGACAATCTATGGAGTGTCATGCTACCATCATTCAAAGGTGCCTTGGTACCTGGTCACGGTAAGAAAGCGCTTTCTAAATGCAGCTACAAGGCACTAAGGGGCCAATTTAAGAGCCCCTAGCGCATCCTTGTGCCACATTAGCATCATTTTTCTATGCTAAAATGTTCCATGGAGGCAAAAATCACAACGCCAAATTTACAGAGTGGCGCAATGGATGCATTGCGCCACTTTGTAACCCTTTTCTCTACATTATGCTTGCCCCAGGCATTATTTATGAAAAGGGGGTGTTCCCCCGTTAGGGGAGCCAAAAACATGACACAAAGAAATCTGAAACATTTCTTTGCGCCATTTATTTCAGCACTTTTAACAACTGCTCCAAGCAGGCATTAAAAGGAGGCATACCATTGTTTTCAATGTGCTTTGCAGGATTGGGCTTTGCAGGCTTTGTAGGATTAGCATCAATTCTTGACGCTATTCCTGCAAAGCTCTGAACTAGTGTCAAAAATGTTCATGCTTGTTCTCCTAACTACTGCCATGGCGCCCACATGGTGGCATTAGAAGGACGCTAAGGGGGACAAGAAAAGTGGCACTGTACTGAGTTCTTAAATCGTGGTTAGTTGATCATCCTCCCAATTTGCCTCTTTTTTACCCCCCTACCGTTCCATTGTAGGATGCTGTGAAATTACTGCACCAAAACAAAATAAATTAAATGCATATATAAATCAAACTGTACTTACACAGTTCTATGTTTTGAACCATGCTGTACCTCCTATAACAGGGGAAGACATAAAGTACAGTTGCTAACATTTTTCAGTTTTCAAATGATCCTTTTTAATGAAAAGAGAGCTTACTGCAAGGGAATTGGTTATTTAAAACTCTATATTTGATGAAAGTAAAGCTGTAACTGCTGGGAGAGAGATAAATAATCCGTTTCAAATTACCAGCCGACCTAATCCAATGCTTACTTTTTACTGCTTGCAGAACTCGTTTCATTTGCACCTGACTTAGGGCTTTAGCAAAAGGCCTGCATATGTCCTTTGAAATGAGGCGTTGATTTAAGTGGTCGATTTAAATGAATTTAGGGCTGCGCTTCCGAGGGAAAAACACAAAACTTTCTGAGATTCTCCAATCTGCTTCATGATCATTCCCTCAACATAAATTAGTGTTTCACGCACATATTTCAGTCAGATTGTTTAAACTTTTTGAGCCTAACACTTCTTTGATGATTGCAGAGACAGCTACAAATATTTGAGATTGCTTTTAGCCTGTAAGTATTGAAAATATGTGACTGACACAGTAAAAATGACTTATTTGCCTCCTTTTTAAGTGGGTTATTAATAGAGCTGGTTCTCTTAAACAATCAAATCCATCAAAAGAAGATAGAGATTCTCGCCCTGCCAAATTAACAATTTCCATTTGGACAACTCGCTGTGCAGCTTTGCTTAATGCATTGGAAGGGCTCAGTTCCAATTTGATAATCAAGGTTAGAAAGAGTTATAACTACATCCATTGGATGCTGACGCATTAAAACAAGCATTGTCAAAGCCAATAGGCATGGGTTTCTCCATTGAAAGGCAAGTGGTTGCACTCGGTCAGTGGCTGAAAGTGATAATGAATCATATGACTAAGTGGGTGAGTGAGTGGATAAATGAATGGGCGAGTAAGTGATTAGATGGGTGTGTGAGTGCATGGGTTAATACATGGGTGAATGATGAGTATTTGGGTGATAGTAAATGGCTGAGCGAGCTCATGAATGGATGAATGTTTTAGTGAGTGTATTTAGGCAGTATCTGGATAGTGAATGAATGGATTGATGAATAGTAGAATGCCTGATAGCAAAGATGGATGAAAAAGTGTATGGGTTATGGGATCTTGTGTAAAACATTATGTGGTAACATTTCTAACATAAAAATAGATTATCAAATGGGAGAAAATACTACAGTGATGACTGTGCTGGGTTTGGTGACTTAGGGTCTGATTAAGAAATTTGCAAATGGTTATATTCTCAATCAGGGCGATGAAGAGAAGTACTCCATCGCCCAGAGGGAGTACCCCCCCACCAAATTCTGAGATGTCCTCCTACCCGGCTGACATTTCTTGCAGTTATAAGATCTGACGTCATGTAGGTACCTTGAAAGTTTAACAGATGCTCTATCAACATGATTGAGCTGTGCACCAAACTTCCTAGGTTCCTTTTATTTTTAAAAAGAAAATCCCCAAGACAATGACTCCCTCGCCATGCGAGTTTTCTCCCATGGCGCGGGGGCATGTTACAGTTTTCAATGGCCCTTGTGATGAACTGTGAAAACTAGCAATTTCCCCCTTCACTCTAAGGTGGGTGGACAAATGGGCAAACCTCCAACATCCCTCTCTCTATTGGGCCATCGAAGGTCTACGTTGGCGGTAGAGACAGATTAGTCTCTGTCGTCAACATACTGAAGGTCCACCCAACACAAAATGAAGCAAGCCAACCTTCAGATTGGCGGAGAGGGTACTCTGTCACTTTTAAAATGACATACCCTCTCTGCCATACCACAAAGCAGGCCCTCAATTACCACACAATGGACTTTTTCTAAACACTTTGTATTGGAGATGTTCATTTTTCTCAAACATCAACTTGTCAAATGCAGATTAATATACCAATTTCAACTCCCTCTATCTTTCACTCCCACCTCTCATCTGCGGTTCTTATTTGTATAATAGCAATAACATGCCAGGAAAGCATATATCCACCTGAATATGCGTAAAGCTTGTAGCCTCTGGGTGCATTAGACCTCTCTAAAATCTGTGTCACTATAGACCAAACATAGATGCCAGGTTGCCAGGAAATCACCTATTTCCTTGAATAAACTGCTTGACTTGCATCTCATGGCCATAGTGCCCCAAACTTTACTGTATCACATATGTATGGTTGGTGAAATTACTTGATTCCACATTTTACCTATTTCCATGTTCTTTTAAATCAGGAGTTCAATGATTAGTGCCCACTTGTGTATCTTTACATTCTTGTATGGATTGGTTTCAGTCCCAATATTGATACTGTTGGATCTTCAGGAACTTGATATTCCATAGTTTTAATAATTACAGCCATGGCCTCTTTCCAACAAGTTTTTATAAGGAATAATACCATCACCTATGTATTGGGTGTCCTCTGCCTCCACATTGTCTCCAGCACCTAGTCCGGACATTTTCATCCCAGGAGGAGTCGGCCCAGGAGACGACAGACTGAAGGTGACACCTATTTCAAAACAGAACAACTGGACTGAAGTGTAATCCAAAGGAAGCAGAGGTGCAATCTGATGGACTTTCAGAGGCAATTCCTGGGTGGGCAGAGTGGCCATCCTGAGATGGCAAGATGATTTAAGCATTCACTGATGATTGTAATATGTGGCAAACACTTTAACATTCAGCATCCCAGAAAAGCAAACTCCAATCTTGCATCCTTTCAAGTTATATAAATTGGGTACAATTAAATTGAAAACTAACTGCACTATTGAAGGCAAGTCAATAATATTGTGTTGTGGATTAGATAATTTGCCCCAATAACTGCCAGGATACCTGTGAATCCTGCTTGTGAATCATTCTGATTAGAATATTAGCCTGAGGGAATTTTTGGAAACATGGTGCCCAGCCAACACCAGTCATTTGAGCTTTGCAGCAACCAGCTGTGATCACATAGTATAAATGCTATCAGACAGCTCAACCAAAAGAATTATGGACTATATTTATTTCGGTGAAAGGGAAGTTGACAAATCAAAGGGTATGGAAAATGGGGTGCCAGCAAGTAAATAAGCAAGGTGGGAGGCATGGTTGTTGAAGGTGAGATGCAGGAAGGAAGAACTTTGATCAGGGGAAATTGTGTGGCATAACTCCTAGACATAGAGACTAATCAAAAGTATATATCTTAAGCCACAGTGTACCTATGAGTACAGAAGATATGTTCTGAAAACTATGACCACGCTACAAGATACAATGTACATAAAAGAGCCCCATCAATGCTGAAGACATCATCAGAGATTACATAATTTAGGAACTTAGCATGTTGGACCTAGTATATGGGAATGGGTGTTTCACTTCCCACATATATGGCAGTTGGTGGGGGATGGGACCTCACTGGATGATGTAGCATAAAAGAACACATGTAAATTTAACATTTTCAGCAATAACAGAGGATATGAAAACCTTCTGGGTCAAGAGAAATTGGTGCCTAGATCTATTTGACTTGTTTTTTTATAAGCAAGATGGGTGCTTTATAAGTGGGCTTGGAAAGGAACGTTTGTATTTAGTATAGAGCCATCAGCTACCAGAACAGAGAAATGAGCAGTAACATTTGGACAGGGAAGCAAGGGGACAAGAAGGAACGCATTAGGCATGCAGCATTGGTAAATGGTAGGAGGCATAGCCTGATTGGGGTGGAAAATCCACTGAGCAGAGCTATGACAGTGACATTAATTCATAGTCCAAAAGGAGGGAGCAGGCACAGAATGCTAGTAGGACTAGTGGATGACCAATTCTTGATAACAAGGTATTTTGGGAAATGAATGATTCATGCTCTTCTGTGGATCTAATGGCGTATTACATTGAGTAGTCTGTATGGATAGAATGCTCTAACTTTGTGTTGCGCACACACACATATATATATATCTATATATATATCTTACAGTGTTGGTGCAGGGTGACAGGTGTTGCCTTTCGACATCTATTGTAAGTGGTTCCAACCTGTCCAGCAGGGGCAAGTTCAAATATTCCTGAACAGTGGAGCATGTCACCAAATGCAGACCATTTGCTCTACTCGAGTGCTGGCTCGTTTTTATATTGTCACAGGTGGACACGATGGAGTCGTTTACACACCATATGTGTGTGTGTGTGTTAGTGTTTGTGAATAAATGTTTTATAAGTATGTTTTAATCCATTGCTGGAGCATGCATTGTAGTGTTAAGTAAATGTGTGTGCATTATGAATGTAGTCCTGGCAGTGAATCAGTGGTAAGTGTACTGCGTGGCTTTTTACTTTGTTGTAGTAACCTATATTTGTTTGAAATTCACAAAAGGTGTGTAAAAGCTCCTACTCCTGCATAATATTAATCCTGCATGGGGTAACATTACACTAGTAAATCCTCTCCTAGATGTGGACTGTGGTTGTTCCAGCTTAGGGATGCATTGGACAGTTGGGAAACACCTACACACTGGTGAATTTGTGGATATTAAACAACTTGTCCACAACACATTCCCGCCTTGAAAGTTACTCCTGAAAAAGGGCAAATCCATTTCCTTGTTGGGAGCATCAGGTGGGCACCCTCAAATTTGGTGTTGGTGTTGGGAAACAGATATAGCTATGGGTATAAAAGTTAAACATGGAATTTTTTCACTGCTAAATTATTTTTGATTGCATAGCTGTACATTATTTACATTTATACATTCAGAAATGGTTTTGCATGCACTGAAAAAGAACTTCACAAACCTTTTCCAGGAGACTCTTTAAAATCGCTAGAACATTTTTCCCAGGACCTATCTGGGAAACCTTTGCTAATTAAAACTTCATATATTGGCACCCATAATGAGTAAGTATGTGGATGCATATGTACAGCTTTTTCGCATTTGCATCCTTCAAATACTCTGTATAGATCTGTCATGGGATGCAAACTGAACATGCTGAGACCTGTGCAGAGAAGCAGGATAACACAAACACGTTTTTGGGATAGAAACCTCCTGAATCTTCCCTTTGAAGAAGGCACCAGGTACAAAAATTGGACCCTCATGCCCAACTCTTCAGTACACTTCTGGACCTGTGGAAGACTAAGAAGGACGTCTGTGCTGCTCTGAACAAAGGACTCCTACTCTGCAGCCCTTCTGCCTGAATGAAACGACTGGACCTGTATCTTGAACTCAGGATCACAAGAGTGACTCCAGGGTCTAGTTGGCTGGCTTTTTTACCAGAGCTTCAGGGTCAGAAAAAGCTTCAACCATCTTGAACCCAGCACCTGGACTGTACTTTCTGTGAACCTTGCCCCCAATTGGTGCCACCCCAGTCACAGACACATGGAAGTGGGCCTGAAGGTGCTCTGCCAGCCCAGCTGTGGTCCTGTGAGCAGAACAGACGCAGAGCGGTTCATCTCCTCGTAGCTGCTTCAGCACCACCGCAGCACAATACACCCAATACCAGACTTCACATTGCAACCCGCTGTACCATGAGAAGCGCTGCTACACGACGTATCCTATGCGCAAGTCTTCGCAAGCCACTTGTGAACGGCATCCTCGATGATGATGCTGCACTTCACATTGCAGCCCTGCTGCTTCTCTTGGACTGCCGGTGCACAAAGCATCTTCTTGATGCAGGACATTGTATCACAAGGCAC
This sequence comes from Pleurodeles waltl, assembly GCF_031143425.1. Classification (NCBI taxonomy): domain Eukaryota; kingdom Metazoa; phylum Chordata; class Amphibia; order Caudata; family Salamandridae; genus Pleurodeles; species Pleurodeles waltl. The sequence goes on from NC_090439.1 coordinate 1,091,566,686, forward strand.
TCATCGACAGCATCCTCAATGACAACGCAGGACTCTGCATCATAGCCTTCCAACACCGCAGAACCGCCACTTCACAACACATCTTTGTTGTGGGAACTCGCAACACTCAGAAAACAGGATTTAAGGTACTTTGTACAGCTGGTACCTGTATCTGGCTCACACTGGATCACAGTCTGCCTGAACTTGTAGCTTTGTCCTAGTCTGGCATACCAGATAACCACAGTTGGTGCTTTGTGCTTCTAGGCACTATTTTCACTGAAATCTTTAAAAGTGTATCGCTCCGGTTCTACTGATTGGATTTTTGCCCTTCTGGTCTCAAACCATTTATTCAATCTTACTCTATTTTTGTAAACTTGTGTGAGATTTTTTTGTGTTTTGTTTACTTTTTATTACTGTTTGAAGTGCTGAATTAGTACTTTACACATTGCCTCTAAGTTTAGCCTGACTGCTTGTGCCAAGCTAACAGATGGTTAAGTAAATGTTTATGTGGGGTTTGCTTTGTGACTTCACCCTGACACAATTGGTGGCCTGCTGCTTGAGTATGGTTTCACCACCCGCAACCGGTAACCCAATTTCCAACAATCAAAATTCTCATATTGCATCTATTTCTGAAGAATAATGAGAGTTGAAGCAAATATTCTACCACAATGATCTCACAGTCATCAAAATGAACTTTATTCCTCGTTGCAAGGCTTGGTGCCAACTGATCCATCTTTTACTTGAAGATGGTGTGTTATCTAAAAACATTCAAAACAGGCCAGTTCACTCTCATGCCAAAATTCTGAACTGGACTAACTAGAAAACTATTCTGCTGTCACAAGCCTTCCATGGCTTACCATAGTAATTGGAAAATGTGCACCAGAGCAACTTCATTGAATATAGGAACCATTAGGGCCAGATTTAGGAAAGGTGGCGCTGCACCTAGTGCAGCACCACTTTTCGTGCACCCCTTAGTGCCCCCCTAACGCCACCATGTGTAGTTAGGGAACTAGCATCAAAATTGTTTAGGCTAGTTCAGAGCTTTGCAGGATTAGCGTAAAAAATGTTGACGCTAATCCTGCGAAGCCCATTGAGGCCCATTGAAAACAATGGTGTGCATCCTTTTAATGCCTGCTCTGAGCAGACTTTAAAAGTGCTGAAAAAATGACGCAAAGTAATCTCTTAGATTTCTTTGCACCATTATTTCAGCACCCCTAATGGGTGAATGCCACCTTTGCATACATTGTGCCTGGTGCAGGCATAATGTAGTGCAAAGGGTTACAAAGTGGCGCAATGCATGCAGTGCGCCACTTTATAAATTTGGCACAGCGATTTTGGCCTCGCTGGACCACATTAGTGTAAAGAAATGACACTAATGTGGTTCAAAGAGGCGCTAGGGGCTTTTAAATCTGCCCCCTAGAGTCATAATAATCTGGGTTCAGCAATGGGTGCAACATTGAAACACACCTCCCTGAAAATGTTGGATGACATACACTGCCTAGAGGACAAGGGGGATACTTGTCTTTTTGTTCTCACTGATCTCTCAGCAGCTTTTGATATAATCAGACATGAGATGTTCATTTTTGTTGTGCATGGAGTGCATAGGCAATGTATCAGGCTTGTTCCACTCATTTGTCATCATAACTGGTAAGAATGGGGATTTCCACCTTGAACCATTCACTGATCACCTGCTTTTTCCCTCAGAATTTCATATTAACCCTCTCACTGTGCATCGCCTGTATGCTACCAATGAGATGATGAGATGGGGGATCAGGTGCCCCCATTCACCAATATGCTGGTGAAACTTAAATTTACATGAAGATTTTCCCTGTAGATGATGTCCATAAAGTGAGTGAATGCAAGCAAAACAACCAAAACTAGCTAGTGTCTCACTTGCTAGGCCTCAACCAAAATAAAAGTGAACATGTTCTTATATCCAGACTCAAAATATAATTTTAATAAAGAATGTCTGTAAGGAAATGCCTCCTTGGCATGGTTGCCCCCTGACTTTTTGCCTTTGCTGATGCTATGTTTACAATTGAAAGTGTGCTGAGGCCTGCTAACCAAGCCCCAGCACCAGTGTTCTTTCCCTAACCTGTACTTTTGTATCCACAATTGGCAGACCCTGGCATCCAGATAAGTCCCTTGTAACTGGTACTTCTAGTACCAAGGGCCCTGATGCCAAGGAAGGTCTCTAAGGGCTGCAGCATGTCTTATGCCACCCTGGAGACCTCTCACTCAGCACAGACACACTGCTTGCCAGCTTGTGTGTGCTAGTGAGAACAAAACGAGTAAGTCGACATGGCACTCCCCTCAGGGTGCCATGCCAGCCTCTCACTGCCTATGCAAGTATAGGTCAGTCACCCCTCTAGCAGGCCTTTCAGCCCTAAGGCAGGGTGCACTATACCATAGGTGAGGGTACCAGTGCATGAGCATGGTGCCCCTACAGTGTCTAAACAAAACCGTAGACATTGTAAGTGCAGGGTAGCCATAAGAGTATATGGTCTGGGAGTCTGTCAAACACGAACTCCACAGCACCATAATGGCTACACTGAAAACTGGGAAGTTTGGTATCAAACTTCTCAGCACAATAAATGCACACTGATGCCAGTGTACATTTTATTGCAAAATACACCCCAGAGGGCACCTTAGAGGTGCCCCCTGAAACTTAACCGACTGTCTGTGTAGGCTGACTAGTTCCAGCAGCCTGCCACACCAGAGACATGTTGCTGGCCCCATGGGGAGAGTGCCTTTGTCACTCTGAGGCCAGTAACAAAGCCTGCACTGGGTGGAGATGCTAACACCTCCCCCAGGCAGGAGCTGTGACACCTGGCGGTGAGCCTCAAAGGCTCACCCCTTTGTCACAGCCCAGCAGGGCACTCCAGCTTAGTGGAGTTGCCCGCCCCCTCCGGCCACGGCCCCCACTTTTGGCGGCAAGGCTGGAGGGAACAAAGAAAGCAACAAGGAGGAGTCACTGGCCAGTCAGGACAGCCCCTAAGGTGTCCTGAGCTGAGGTGACTCTAACTTTTAGAAATCCTCCATCTTGCAGATGGAGGATTCCCCCAATAGGGTTAGGATTGTGACCCCCTCCCCTTGGGAGGAGGCACAAAGAGGGTGTACCCACCCTCAGGGCTAGTAGCCATTGGCTACTAACCCCCCAGACCTAAACACACCCTTAAATTTAGTATTTAAGGGCTACCCTGAACCCTAGAAAATTAGATTCCTGCAAACTACAAGAAGAAGGACTGCCTAGCTGAAAACCCCTGCAGAGGAAGACCAGAAGACAACAACTGCCTTGGCTCCAGAAACTCACCGGCCTGTCTCCTGCCTTCCAAAGAACTCTGCTCCAGCGACGCCTTCCAAGGGACCAGCGACCTCTGAATCCTCTGAGGACTGCCCTGCTTCGAAAAAGACAAGAAACTCCTGAGGACAGCGGACCTGCTCCAAAAAGACTGCAACTTTGTTTCAAGAAGCAGCTTTAAAGAACCCTGCAATCTCCCCGCAAGAAGCGTGAGACTTGCAACACTGCACCCGGCGACCCCGACTCGGCTGGTGGAGAACCAACACCTCAGGGAGGACCCCCGGACTACTCTCCGACTGTGAGTACCAAAACCTGTCCCCCCTGAGCCCCCACAGCGCCGCCTGCAGAGGGAATCCCGAGGCTTCCCCTGACCGCGACTCTCTGAAACCTAAGTCCCGACGCCTGGAAAAGACCCTGCACCCGCAGCCCCCAGGACCTGAAGGACCGAACTTTCACTGGAGAAGTGACCCCCAGGAGTCCCTCTCCCTTGCCCAAATGGAGGTTTCCCCGAGGAAGCCCCCCCTTGCCTGCCTGCAGCGCTGAAGAGATCCGTTGATCTCTCATAGACTAACATTGCGAACCCGACGCTTGTTTCTACACTGCACCCGGCCGCCCCCGCGCTGCTGAGGGTGAAATTTCTGTGTGGGCTTGTGTCCCCCCCGGTGCCCTACAAAACCCCCCTGGTCTGCCCTCCGAAGACGCGGGTACTTACCTGCAAGCAGACCGGAACCGGGGCACCCCCTTCTCTCCATTGAAGCCTATGCGTTTTGGGCACCACTTTGAACTCTGCACCTGACCGGCCCTGAGCTGCTGGTGTGGTAACTTTGGGGTTGCTCTGAACCCCCAACGGTGGGCTACCTTGGACCAAGAACTGAACCCTGTAAGTGTCTTACTTACCTGGTAAAACTAACAAAAACTTACCTCCCCCAGGAACTGTGAAAATTGCACTGTGTCCACTTTTAAAGTAGCTATTTGTGAATAACTTGAAAAGTATACATGCAATTGAAATGATTCAAAGTTCCTAATGTACTTACCTGCAATACCTTTCAAACAAGATATTACATGTTAAATTTGAACCTGTGGTTCTTAAAATAAACTAAGAAAATATATTTTTCTATAACAAAACCTATTGGCTGGATTTGTCTCTGAGTGTGTGTACCTCATTTATTGTCTATGTGTATGTACAACAAATGCTTAACACTACTCCTTGGATAAGCCTACTGCTCGACCACACTACCACAAAATAGAGCATTAGTATTATCTATTTTTACCACTATTTTACCTCTAAGGGGAACCCTTGGACTCTGTGCATGCTATTCCTTACTTTGAAATAGCACATACAGAGCCAACTTCCTACAATGTCTCTCTGAACTTACCGTAAACGGTCATTTTTGCAATCCTTCCAAAGAAGTGAAATAAATACTTGTTTGAATATAGCAACAACTTTCAATGACCTCTCACAACAATCATTTTCTGTTAAAGACCAGAGCTGTGCTTTATTCTGTATACAAACTAACCTTTCCTAAACCACAGAGATTTCAGCTGCAAGTGTGGTCTCTGGTGCTTTTGCAAATTTACCTTGAGATTCATCTACCAAAGTGGTGTTCCATTATTTAGTGAGGCTCAATAATGTAATGAAGATATTTGATCATATCACATTGTTTCTAAAAGAATGCCACTCGCTTTCCTTAGAAACTTGAAGTAGCTACAAACCAGAATGGCAAAGCACATATTGTGCTCCTGCAATGAACTTAAACCTCAACCATATTTGACACTACTATTAAATAGGATGGTAATCCTATTTTTTATTATATTCGTGGACAGTATAACTGTATTGTGGTGATTTGAGTTGCATAAGAAACCTTACCACATGAATTGCTCAGTGCAGCCAACAATGGCCCTTCTGGTGGCTGTACTAAGAAAAGAGGTTTTTTTAACTCTGAAATCACCAAAGTTATCCAAAAAGGCCTGGAATACTGCACGTTTGAAGACTGATTTGGAGGGACGAGATGGGCCAGCATAATGAGAGATCATTTGGTGCAGAAGTTCCCTCAGGGAAAACATGCTAGAGAACCAGGTCCGCCATTAATTTTACTGGATCCTTGCCATTTTTGCTGCCCTCAGGGACTCCCACAGAGCGCAAATTAGAGCACCTAGCACGATTTTTCAAGTCATCAAAGTTTAATTGGGTCACAAGGATCTCACATTTAAATTAAGCTATTTGAGTTTCCAAACTGCCCTAGAAATCTACGAGATCCGATATGCACTGTTCTGCGAGGGACAGTCTAGAATTGATTTGCGCTGCGCTGTAGTTAATACTGCCCAACTGTGTTTGCACTTCGAAGTTGGCTTTTTCAGGGGCTACTCTCAACAATCTTAGCTCTCCCAGAATTTGTAACAGCACAGGCTCCAAGTGAGTATCAATTAGCTTGCTTGATATTTCCTTCAAGGTGCTGTAGCTTCCTTGGGACGCTGTTGGCCGACATGCCTCCTCACCTTGCATACCATTTGCGATAACTAATACAGGTACTACACTTGAGGAACTGTCTACACACAAACTTGAGGACATAGACTGCGATAGTACCCCGGGCCCCCTCCTTCCAGTGCAGGCAATGTGCAAGGTACCACCGCTCCAAGTGGCACAGGAGCCACTATTTTGGGTCCAAACAAGGGGTATAAAAGTTGTTTTTTACTACCTTCGGGGGACCGCTCCTGCTGTGCTGACGTGGGAGAGCTTTGTAGTCCATGGCCCTGTGGCAGTGAGGGAGACTCCATTAATACCTCTGATTGCATGATAGATATTCCACCCTGGGGGCCAGGGGAGGAAACAAACTGCTTAGGGTCCCCATTATCAGGTCCCACAACATTTTGTTTGGTCGCATTAATATGGTCGACCGCCGAGGGGATATAGCGTGCCTTCATCATTTTAGCAGCGCATGCCGTCTTGGCTTTCCCTGGGATCCGCCTTCATGTTGAGGAACCCCGGTATCCAGCCTTCTTCATTAGAGTCCTGCGGGGGCAGAGGGGTATAGCTGAAGCTGACCTGTGGCTGATTTGTACTTGTAGCACTTTAAAACTGTACAGCACACATATACTGGAAAATAGTGGTTTCTCTATTGCATATAGTGCTTGGTCCACTGTCTTTCTTTCTTTACTGAGGGGAGCAAATCCCTACAACCCTCCTGTTTGTGGCACTTCCCAATCCAGTGAGCGGCACTTCTTAAATGCAGCAGAGCACAGGATACCACAAGCCGCATCCTGCACCAGGCAGGGAACCTAAAGTGCCCTCAACAAAGAAATAAATCCAATTCACTTTCATGTTTGTGTGATCAGCACAGCACACCAGTAGCACTTATGGCGTACTATTCCGCCGTACGAATGTCAGGACTGCGATTTCCTCCCGATCTGCAGAGTCAAAACTGGGGTCTCTCCTCTGAATAGACGAGTGCAGTGGAGGTTCTCATTCCCCGAGCATCCTGGACATGCTAGAGGCCATCAAGTGCCGTGCTCCAGCCTGCAGCGGCTCCCCCGGTAGCGGCTCCTCTCAAGCGAAGTGCATGACAGGATCACATCTTTCTGAAAATGTTAAGAGTTAAAGAAGCCACCTTATTAGCAGCAATTAGGTCCAAAGTTTTTCTGCTTTTCAACCAAAGCTGTCTCAACTTTTTTCCAGACTTGTCGGCTTTGGCAGCTGCTTATCGTCAAGAGTTCAAAGGCATGATTGAACCCTTGAGAAAACAAGGAATCCAGGCAGGTATAATTCAACAATCCAAACTCAAGGTGTTGGAAGAAGGCCAATTTCGTGTCCTACAAACAATCGAGCAAACTAAAGATTTGTTGCAGTCGCAGAAATCAGGCTCCTGTGCAAAGGGAGCAGTGCAATGCTGGGGTGAGGTGCATGGAAGGAACTCAAACCCTCTGAAACGGAGTGCTGGGGTTTCTACGAACTGTCATTGTTGTCACAAATATGCTCATGCTGCTTATGCATTGGACTTAGAGTGTCATAGGGGGTGCTTGGTGGCTTCCTTTTATTGGGACAGTAGTTTTTCACATATTGCATTGAAATCTTTCAAGGTATATATATGGTACTGGCTTACGTACGCGTACGTAGGAGCTAACGAGCTGGTGGCATACTTGGCTGTAATTTTCCTTTGAGGTAGGTGGGTGGCCCCCAGAAGACGGCTCTAGGGTGCTATGTCAAGACAAGAAGGTAAGGGGCAGGGGGAAGGAAGGCAAGGAGGTGGGGGCCTTTTGGAGAGCCCTAGAAGGGTGGGTTCTCTGGGACTTTCTGCCTCAGGGGTGAGGGAAGGGAGGGTAGGGCACTGGGTGTTAGGGGGCAAGGTGGTAGCAGCAGGTGGGTGGTGGGGATAGTGGGAGATGGAGGAATGGATGTAGCGATGGGCTGGGTGGTAGGGTTCAGATTAAAATAAAATGATGTAGCAGTGCAGTAGCTGTGCATTTAAAGGACCAAAAGCTCAAAGGTTGGCCAGCCATTATGCTCAGGATGATGCATAATGACATTTCTTTTGGATGAGTCCTAGACCATTTACTATTTTCTCTTGTAATGTGAAGGTTTCAATAATCGATTAAAATGGAGAGCGATGCTGGAGTGCTTTAAATCCTTGAAGGGTAGTATAGGTGCTCTACAGGAAACACGTTTTAAATTGGCAGTAGCCCCAGTTAAATTTCCTGGGTATATTCAGCACACTGTCTTAGCTTCAGCGAATGCCCCAGTTCGTGGTGTTGCAATATTGATTTGCAAAGACATTACTGTTGAGATAATCAAGGTGCACATATATACATGCCAGGTGGGTGTGGGTGCAAATAAAACTTCACAAACAAGTCATTAATTTGGTCAGTTTTTACTGTCCTATTGAGGATTCCCCTAAATCATTGTCTTCTATCTATAATTTTGCCCAGGGTATAGTAGGTCCGCTTATGATAAGCAGCGACTTCAATTAACAATTTTATTTAGCGATCCAGACATAGACTGTTTGCAGGCAAACAAAGCCCAGACGAAACCAAAATCTATTAAATTTCTTTGGGTTTTTATGTGTGATTTTGCCTTGATTGACGTCTGGCGGTGTGCTCATCCTAAAGGCAGGTCATACTCTTGCCATTCCAAACGATTCCACTCTTCATCACATATTGATTTTGCACTGTTTGAGAAGATCACAGTCTGCTATCATGACAAACCCCTTCTCAGATCACGCCGTGATCACTCTTGACCTAAATCTTACAAGTCAACATTAGCCATCATCAAGATGGACGTTTGATCAATCCTTATTAGCAAAGGAGGCATGGGTTGCTCAGACGTGTTTAGCGCTGCAAAATTTCTTGGAGCGTAATGTCAGCTCTGCGTCGGAATTTGCAGTATGAGTGGCCTTAAAGTCTTTGTTTCAGGGAGGAAGTCATAGCTTTTAGTGTGCAGTTAAAACAGTCAGAGAGAGCTGCCTATCAGCAGCACAATTAACGCTTCATCAAGCAATGGCTGCCCTTCTAGTTACTCCTCCACAAGAGGTCAAGGACAAGCTAACCAGCACTCAACAAGAACTCAAGGATTATTTCCTTAGTAAAGCTATGAAGTGAATGTAATTTGTCAAATTCGAAATCCTCTACATTCACCCCTTCCTCTTCACTCACACAAAGTCGAGTGGGATTTCACCAAATCCATCAATATGCAAAGCATTTACAAAACAAGCAAAATCGGGACTGGCAGATAATCTGGCCAGTCATTTGTTGTACTTTATCTGGGTTTCAAGGGTACAACAAGCATTGGCAAATGCCATTTGTGTCACTATTTTAAAGAAACAATGGCATTCACATTGGCCTACTGGCAAGTATTTGGTTTGGTCATTCAAGCTCAAAACTCACGTGAATAATATTACAAATGTTTATGACTCTAGTACTGCAACGTCCACAATGGTTCCACAAGAGATACCTTAGGTCTTTCTTCGGTTCTACATCAATGTGTACTCTGATATATTATACCCGCCCACCGAGGACATTACGCAAATGGTTAGTGAATTTCAATGTTCCATCAATCACAGATGGGCAGGGAGCTACATTTATTAGCCCCATTACTCTTACTGAGGTCAAACAGGTGGTTGATTCTATTCTTAACATGAAAGCATGTGGATCGAATGGGATTCCGGCTGAAATTTGTAAGCTGTTCGCCCCTGAATTAAGCCAATTTTTTGTAATTTTATTTAATTGTATTCTGCGAGGACATAAGGTTCCAGATACTTTCACTCAAGTGGTGGTGGTTAGTTTTTTGAGGAAGTGCAAGCCTGCTCAGGATGTTCAGTCATACTGCCCTATTAGTCTATTAAATGTAGATTATAAAATGTTTTTGAATATTCTGTCTCATCGCCTTTCTCCCGTGGCAGTGGCAGTCATGCACACTGATCAGAATGGGTTCTTCGCGGATAGATCTATGTCTACAAATACTCATTATTTGTTTCAATAGATAGATTACTTTTCTGTGAAACAAATCTGCACTATCATATTTTTGGATGCTGAAAAAACATTCGATAAGGTACAATGGAATGCTCTTCTCGCATTTTTGACGAAGTTTGCTTTTCCAGCACAGTTTATTCAGGTAATATAAAATTTGTCCTTGCATGCAAAAGTGTCTATAGTCAATAATGATAACAGGTCAGATCGAAATAAGCCGGGGGACGCATCAAGGGTGCCCTTTGTCGCCTGCTTTATTTGTGCTTTTTCTCAAGTCGTTAGCTTTGGCTCTTCAACAAGATGCTTCAATTTTAGCCTCAGTTAAAGGGTCCACAAAGTTAAAACTGTCTGAGGATGATATGGCACTTTATTTGGCTGCTGATAAGGTCAATATTAGGCAGGCTTTCGCTAGAATTAGGCAGGTTACGGCAATAGGGAACTATACAATAAATCATGCAAAGTAAGAAGGTATGCTGTTTAATAGTACTCCTGAGATATTATCTAGTGCCATGCAAGTTCACTATTCACCATCGGAGCCGATAAGATATTTGGGGGTTTGGGTTTCCTCCAAATTTCAGGAGCTCTGCTCCATCAAATACAAAACTCCTTTGCAGAAGATGCGCACATTACTTAATCAATGGCAAGATCTTTCCTTTTCAATCATGGGGCATGCCGCGTTGATTAAAATGTCTATCATTCCTCTATTTCTTTTCCTATTTGCTAATATCATGATCAAAGTTCTGCAAGTTTTATTTGAGACTGTCGATAGGGAAATTAGACAATTCTTGTGAAAAGGTAAAAAAGCAAGACTCAAATTACAAGCTTTGCAGTTGAGTCCCGAGGACAGCGGAATCGCGCCCTCCAACCTGAAAAAGTACTATCAGGTGCGCTATTTGATTGGTTGGTGAGGTCTTCCTGCTGGGCTTATGTTACAGGAATCAGAGATTGGCTTGTTTCCCTTTCTGAAATTTCCCAGGTTGCCTAAGAAATCGCAGTATAAAAACACTGTAATTGTCAACCGATTCTTGAAAATTTACAAAAGCTATGAGATTCCTGGTTTCCATTTCCGTCCGAAGCTAGTGGATTGTATTCCCCTTGGATTACAATTGAGTATACCTCTATGTAGGGGTTGGTCGGGCTTAGGTTTTCATAGTCTGCAAGACTTTTTCTACATGGGTCAGTTTTTCTCATGGCATCAGATGACGCGTCATGGCAGCGATCTAAATACTTGTCTATTTTTTTAGCTATGGCCAGATGAAGAAATGTTTTCAGGGTGTATGCATGGTGATAACTCGAAAGCGGATAAACTAAGTTCAGCTTATTTCATCTCCTAACTGCAAGGTATTGGTAATTGGTATAGGGTATTGATCGCTGCGAAAAATGCAACTCCAATTCCAGGATATCTCCAGTCGATTGTGAGTACCACAGGTTGTCATATAAATGCGAAGCAATGGTAATTTTATATTCAATTGAGCTGCAAGGCAGTCAGAGCTGCCAACTTGAGAAAAAGTGCATTGTTCAACAATGAGATGTTATATCATGCCCCAGCCAAACTTCATAGCATGCATCCTGCAGTCTCGCTTGCAGTCTTTAGGTGTAATCAGGGAAAGAGACTGGTTGCACATCATTTTTACATGTCCACCTTTGGAAAAGCTTTGGCTAGACTTCTTTCAGGAACTGGGGCTTAAACTGCAGCTAACTCTTTTACCTGTCCCAGATCGCGTTAGTTGGCGGGACAAGGGCAGTTTTGGGTTTGAATATTGGGCAACAACAGCTAGTATCCATTGTAGCTTTAGTAGAAAGAGCATTGATTCTATCTAATTGCAGGTCGGTTAAAATTCCAACAGTCACAGATTGGGTAACAAAAATGAACCGAGTACAGTGAAACACTGTATGCCAAAAGGCTGTGTTCTATGGTTAGAATTTGGTGAGACTGGCTCAAGTAAATATTATAGACGTAGCAATTAATTTCATGGTTAGGATGTTATGTGCTATTTATTAGAAATAATCAAATGTGCTGGTTCTTAATTTTGTAATATAATTATGTGTCGCTGCTACATTATGAAACAATACAACTAAAAAAAAAGAGAAAAGAGGTCTTAAAAAACATCAAGTATACATTGTAGGAGGGACTCTTTCAGATCAATCCTGGGTCTGCTTTGACCTGTTGAATTGGGGGTTTACACAAAACAAACAGAAACAAAAACATCCAACCTACAAAAAAAATCAGTAATGTCCTCTCGGGTACATGTGTTCGTGATACAAACTCAGTTTTTGAATATTCATAAAAACGTTGCAAGTATTTCATCCCAATTGAAACCAAGCCTGTATGTGGCAAGTGTAAACGTTTTTCAGAGAGGGGAAATGCAAAGAAGAGCTCCAGTTTAGGCAGTGGAAGCAGCTTCATGGGAAATATATTTTCTTTGTAGTGAGGATAAAAAGCAAAACATGCAAATAGGCATGTGGTTTATTAAAGAAGGTTTCCCCCTAGGTGAAATTCTACATAAGTAAATTGTAGGAACTGAGACCGCTTAGAATTCTTCTCCCTCCAGTTATTTCCAGTAGTGTACCAAGGATTCGTTGCAAAGTCGGCTCTAAGGGCCAGATGTATAACAGTACCGCTTAGCATTTCCTAAATAGCCAATTTTAATAAATCGCTATTTGAGAAATGCAAAATAGCAATTTCTTAAAATTTGCAATCACTATTAAAGAATTGCTATTAGGGAATGGGACTCTATTCATCCCTATGGGCCTGAAGACCCATAGGTGCCAATGGTTTTGCATTTCCTAATTTGTGAATTCCTTTTACGAATTTATAATTTAGGTAATGGAAATCCACAGGATCTGGGGGTCTAAGCCCCACTTTGATACAACCCCCCCAAAAAGAAATGTGCACATGTAAAGCGCACACATGCCCTACGTGCATGTATGATCTACATGGCACTTTAAAAAATAAATTTTCAATGCATTTTTTTAAATTGCACATGGTTACCACCAACTTGGAGTTCGTGGTAACTAACTTTCCTAAATGCCCAGTTCGCATTTAGGAAATGCATAATACATGTGCATAGGTAATCGCAACTAGGTATTCTCTATTTGCGATTTCCGATTTAGGGAATCGCAAATTACGATTCCCTATTCGGAATTGCAATTTTAGGGAATTGCCAAAAATTGTGATTCCCTAAAATTGCACTGCAATGCCTTTCATACATCGTGAAAGGCGATTTTGTATTATTCACAAACAGTGGAATCATGCAGTTCGTACTGTTTGCGAATACAAAATATCTTGCTAAATCTGGCCCTAAGTGCTGTACGATTGCAACGCAAAATCTTTAGCAAACAGATTTCCTATCTACACAATTGTGCAGCGAAGCATGTTCGACCATATGAAACACCTGCAGCACACCCTCGTGAAACGGAGAATTTGAGTAGGAGCAAACATACGTTCACACAATAAACTTTGCAGTTGTGCGGCACACTTTCCTTCCTTTAAAATTTCTTTGGTTACAAAGTGGAATCATTGCAACGGCTGCCGCTCGCGCACTCATAAAAGTAACTTAGGGCCAGATGTAGCAAACGATTGCGACTCGCAAACGGGCCGAATCGCAATTTGCGACAGTGCAAAATCGGAAATGGGATGCAAAAAGCCCATTTCCGACTCGCAAAAAGCGATGGGACCCGTTTGCGAGTCGCATCCGGTGCGACCCCATTTTGCGACCCGCAAATTGCAAGTCGCAATTTGCGAGTCGCAACCCATATGCAATTGCAACTCGCAAATTGCGACTAGTCGCAAAAAGCCCAGTTTGCATGTCTCATTTACCACTAACTCAGAGCAGGTGGTAACCATTACCAAAGTATAAAAGGGGACCCAGAAGGCATCTGGGTTACTCAAGATGGCGGAGATATACCTGAAAGCAGTGAGGAGGAGAGTCTACGCAGCCCAGCAGAGGAGGAGGAGGGGCCACAGACAGGAGAAGATATATAGAACCAGGCAGACTCTTTTTCAGCAAACTGAAGAGGAGATCTATGACAAATACCGCCTTAGCAGCGCAGCCATTCTAGAATTAATAGATTTACTGAAACCACAGCTGGAACACAAGACTCTGCGTGGCTGCGCCATCCCTACGCATGTGCAAGTACTATGCGCACTGCACCTCTTGGCCTCAGGGAGCTATCAGGGGGTCATTGCCGTGGCAGGTGGGGTATCCCAAAGTGCAGTGTCAAGGTTCCTCAGGGCATTCCTAGATGCCTTAGTCACGCACATGTCTCACTTCATATACTTACCAAGGAATGAGGCAGAAATTAACAGCACCAAGCTGGACTTTTACCGCATTGCCCACTTTCCTCATGTCATAGGGTGTGGAGATGGGACACACATTCAAATATGCCCCCCTGCTAATCTGGAACACATTTTCCGCAACAGGAAGTGTACCCACTCACTCAACATACAGGTTGTTTGTGATGCCCATTATGTCATCACGGACATCGTAGCTAAGTTTCCTGGCAGGACCCATGACTCATACATTTTTAGGCATAGTGGGATACATCAACGCCTGGAACGTGGGGAATTTGGAGGCGGTTACCTCCTAGGTAGAGCCACAGACACTTGCAGACATACACACAGGTCACTGTGCACGACAATCTGGACTTCCTAACCGTGTACTTTTGTGCCCAACAGGTGACAGTGCATATGCTCTCAGGCCTTGGATCATGACTCCGTTTTTAACACCCAGAACTGAATCAGAGAGGCAATACAACAGTGCGCATAAGAGGACCAGGAACCTGATCGAGCGCACCTTCGGACTGCTGAAGGCAAGATTCAGATGCCTCCACCGCAGTGGAGACGCCCTCCAATACACCCCCATTACCGCTTTCAAAATTGTGGTCGCATGCGCCATCCTCCACAACATAGCCACCCGACGTGGGCTACCTCTCACCCCTGCAGACCCAGATCCTGATGATGAAGAGCAAGAACAACCACATCGCCATCATGGGGATAGGAGTCTAGCTAATCAAGGCAGACTGAGACGGGACCACATTGCAAGCAATATTTTGGACGGTACGTGTCAACTCCCACCATACTCACCTATTAACCATTTGTGGAACAAAAATAACTGTTTTATTATTGTCATGAAGAAACTATATACAAGTTGAAATTGTCCATGGGCAGGAAAATGCCAACCAGTCATGTGGCACATTAACGCCATGTGCCACATTAATCTGTCCTGGCTGTTATCTATGATCTCCTGCCCCTCCTGCCAGCCTTGCTGGTCTCTGCTGCGTCCATGGTGCTGTGCCTACCACTCCTCAGCACCCTACTGTCAGTGGCAGAGACACTGCTCACTGTTGAGCTCTCCTCCCAGGTGTATTTGTTAACTTCCTGGCTGTGATGTCATCATCATGTGCCAGGAAGTGTTTCCAGAGTGTTCTGGTATGCTTTCTGGTGTGTTCTGCTGCACCTGCAAGCAATTTTGAAGGTAATCGCAATTTGCGACACCCACTCGCTAATTGCGAGTTCGTTTTTTGCACACTCGCAAACAGCGACCTCGCAAACTGCGGACTCGCACACAGCGTTGCGAGTCCGGCTGCAAGTCGCAAAATCGGATCGCTTTTGTTTCTGACATTCCAATTGGCGACTCGCATTTTGCGAGTCGAATCAACTCGCAAAATGCGAGTCGCAATTTTTATTTTTGCTACATCTGGCCCTTAGTGCGTCATTTTCTTCCTGAGAGAATGAACTCCCAGAACTCTTGTGACAAGAAAACAACGTCTGTACCTACTGTGCTGTGAAAAGTGGGAAAGTCCCTGGGGCAGGAATGCGAGTATATCTATATTCAATGCAATTCATAATCTTCAAGCACCACATAAATCCAGGAGGCACGCAGGCGCGTGATGGAAAAGCTCGTCAGAGGGAAGAAGGTCACTGGCACTCTTTGGAGGTTGTTGACTGTTTCATTGCATGCTGCTGAGCAAACATGGCGGAGCTGTGAAGACACACAGCATCAAGGAAGGACAGTTCATGCTCTCACAAAGTTCTTATTTCAAAGACCCTGGAGCTGCACGATTCTCGCACCTTCTTGATATGATACACAGCTGTTTACCAGTGGAGAAAGGAAAAGGGCCCCCTGCAAAGTACCAGGAGGGGGGGGGGGGCTTCTGGACCCAGATAGGGGCCTGCCGCCTGTGCCCAGTGTACTGTGCTAAGAAGGCCCCCGTGAGCTCGCCCCGCCCTGCACCGAGGGCTGCGGGAGCCTTTTTTACAAAACTGCTGTTTAGCAGTAGTTGTGACCAGGCTACCTCATATCTGAAGGTAGAGGAGGCCTTGCAGTAAGCATAGGCTATTTTGCAAAATCATTATCAACTAATATTGCCTGTGTACGTTCTGTCTGTA
This sequence comes from Pleurodeles waltl, assembly GCF_031143425.1. Taxonomy (NCBI): domain Eukaryota; kingdom Metazoa; phylum Chordata; class Amphibia; order Caudata; family Salamandridae; genus Pleurodeles; species Pleurodeles waltl. The sequence continues at coordinate 1,091,582,813 of NC_090439.1, forward strand.
CCTCGCAGATGTACCGTCATGCTTTGAAATAAAGCAATCTTTTTTGTGTTGGTAGACAAACTCTAAAATACTGGCTATCGCAATGGAGGGCACGAAAGAGTACTGACTTTTGTATGATGGATGACTCCTTATGGTGGCCACTTTTGTATGGTTGAGGAGAGATTTTACAGTATTAACTTTTTGCATGACAAGAACAGATTGTAAGTGTTGGACCTGGCCCTTTTACAGGGTCATTCCCCAGACTTTTTGCTTTTTGGCTCCTTATTTTTCTGACCTTTGTTGGCTGACGTTTTGACTCAGAGCACTATTTCACTGCTAACCAGTGCTAAAGTGCATGTTCTCTCCCTTACAAAATTGGTATGATTGGATTATACCTAATTGGCATATTTAATTTACTTATAAGTCCCTTGTAAAGTGGTATCCCTATACCCAGGGCCTGTAAATTAAATGCTACTAGTGGGTCTGCAGCGCTTCTTGCGCCACCCACTGAAGTAGCCTGTCAAACCTATCTAAGGACTGCTAGCGCAGGGCCTGTGTGCGCAGTTTCCTGCCACAGGGACCTGGCATCTAAATTTACTTGCCAGGCCCAGAACTCCCCTTTTACTACATGTAAGTCACCCCTAAGGTACGCCCTAGCTAGCCCTTTGGGCAAGGTGCCATGTATGTAGAAGGACGGACATGCGCCATGTTGCGTGGCCTGTCCTGGTAGTGACAAACAGCCTAACTTGGTGTCTCACTGCTGTGAGTGCTGCCTCCTCATAGGATTGCATTGGAAATGCCCTGCCTTATGTGTAAGGGGTATTGTTTGATTTATGAGGGGTAGCGTATGCTTGTTTGGTATGGTTGTGATAGTGGTGAGAAATGCTGCTTACTGGTGTAAGTGTATTTTTTATTGCTATCACAGAAATGCCACTTCTAGAAAGTGCACATTTATCTGTGCTTTTGACTTTGGTGTTTTGCAGCTTGACTCCAATCCACGTCTGGGCAGAGTGACAGTTGGGGCTTTGTGCATACTTCTCAGACAGCCTGTACACAGGGAGGGTGGAGGTGTCACCGAGGTGCATCTACATATTGTAAAGCCTTCCTGGGCTGAGAGAAGGGAGAGGGGGGGCACACCTGCATTTGTAAAGGCTGTGCCCTGGCCTCGCACAATAGGGTCGTTAACCCCCCACTGATGTTTGGAGCCTGTGCTGAAAGGAGAGAGGGGGCACTCCCAGAACCAGTTGTAACTGGCAGGAACCTCCTCTCACTACCATTGTAAAACACACTGTAAACTCAGTATAAGTACAGGGGAATTTTCCCCACAATTTGAACACTCTTGGGACATGAAACTAGACACAGAATACTGATGAATGGACTCACCAGGAAACCACCTTGGACTGCTGCTGCTGTGCTGACCTGTGACCTGCCTGGTCACTAGAAGAAACTGCCACCATCTGCACCTCTTGTGCTGACCTGTAGCTGGGCCCACCAGCCCTGTGCTTTTCCTTGTTTTCTTGCTGTTCCCAGGGGCAGGGTGCTGTGGCCCCTGACCCCTGCAACCATCCCTACAGATTCGTCAGATGCGCTTTGAAAAATCGCTCTCTTAATTGCTGAGGAAAAATCACCGCCGCAGCCCAGGCTGAGATTTGACCTTAGCGCTTGGGAAAAGCGCTCGCTCTTCAATTGCTGCAGATTTCCTTTAGCGCTTGGAAAAGCGCTTTATTTTGCTCCCTGAATCACCGCCGCAGCCCGGGCATTTGAACTGTGCTTAGCGCGAGGTCCGCGCTAATCTAGTTTCCCCGGGGCACAAGGAAAAACCAACCGGAGCAAGCCTGCTCCTGTCGGTGCCCCTGGGGCACGGTCCGCTCCCAGGAGCGCCCCCGGGGCACCAGCCACCTCGGATCTGCAGACTTCACCGCAGTGGCCCGGGAACACCGCAGAACACTTGCGCACCACGTCGGGTGCGGGCTCGGGCCCCCAGGAGAGGTCCGAGTTCTGGAGCAACTATGTTGCAGGACGCGGGGAGGGCACAGGAAGCACCCCCTTCCCCGGTCTCTGCGCTAGGAGCGGAGCGCTCCTCTTTTTCAACCGGGCCAGTCCTTTGTTGGAAACGGGGACGGGAGACCTCGACGGAGGCCCTTTCCTCTCGGCCCCCATATCTGTTTGTTGGGCCCGGCCCGGCCCCCATCCCACGGACAGGGTCTGAGGAGGCCGAGGCAGGCCCCCACCAAGAACGTGGGCCCCCAGAGGGGCCGTTTCACCGCGAGGAGAGGGTGCCGACCTCCCCTCTCCCCCAAAAGCACGGCGTGGCCCCCGTTTTGCACACAGGAGCCCCAGGGGCCCTCTATGCTCATCTTCTAGGCACTGGGAGTGCCTTTTCATCACAACCAGGTACTTTTTAGGGAATATTGGCTCCGTGAGCCTAGTATGAACCTTAAGGGGGGTTTATATGTTCCTACCTGCTTTCATGACATTACATATATGTGCTGATGTTTCTTTTATGAGCATGACAAGCTGATATGTATTTTTATGACTTGTGATCTGTTCTCTAATGTTCCTCTTATGGGTGTTTAGGGGTTATTCATGACAAATGCATATAACTCTTATTGTAATTCCTGACTACTGCTTATGTTGCAGAATCCTGAGTACTTACGTGTTCTAATGTGACAACTGCATATTCTTGCAGAGTATTAGTAACTTGTGTAACGATCTGACTACTGCTAAGGTAGCAGGGTATGACTTACGCGTAATGTTGGTCTAATTATGTTTTGTGCAATACAGATTACTTTTACATAGCTTAGTGTTGTGTTTACTTTGTGGTGTACATTTTGCGTCACGTGTGTTGTGTGTGTTGTGCAAACGCTTTACACATTGCCTCTGGGATAGGCCTGACTGCTCGTGCCAAGCTACCAAGGGGGTGAGCAGGGGTTATCTTGGACGTGTAACTCCCTTGCCCTGACTAGAGTGGGTAGGTTCTGCCTGGCTGAGGTGCATACCCTAGCCAACCAGAAACTCCATTTCTAACAGTAAGGTATCTACGTTTATCACAATGGTAGATGCATTAGAGTGTTGCCTTTTTATGGCCGATTTCAACCTCTAAAGTGCCGACTTTTGCATATGGATCACACCATATAGTATCAACATTCATGTGGTTGAGGGAAGACTTAACAATACTTAGGGCCACGTGAACAAAGCATTTTTCTATTCGCAAACAGGCCGATTCACAGAATCGGCCTGTTTGCGAATAGAAAAATGCTTTTTTGGATGTACAAGGCCCAAACAGCGATTCACTAACTTGTTACTGAATCGCAATTTGGGTTTTGCGATTTGGTACTAGGAAGGGGCGTGTTCAGTACATCCTTTCCTAATACCGAATCTAAATGATATGTATGATTATTTGGTGACCGTGAATGTGCTCGCAAAACAATCGAAGTTAGCACCAAATTTCAAATTGGTGCTAACCCATTCGCAAAGGGTGTATGCATGCAAAATCGTTTTTTAAGAGCAGGCAGTGGTCCCACGGACCACTGCCTACTCTTCAAAAATGAAACTGAAACGTTTCATTTGTTTTCTTTTTAAATGCAGCCCGTTTTCCCTTAAGGAAAACGGGCTGTGTTTAAAAAAAAAAAGAGATTTATTTTTTTAAAAGCAATCACAGACATGGTGGTCTGCTGACACCAGCAGATCACCATCCCTGTGATTTTTGTGATTCCCAGTGGGTCGCAAATTGCGACCCACTTCATTAATATTAATGAGGCAGGTCTATATGCGACCCACCAGGAATAGCAAAAGAAACTCAATGGAGTTTCTTACATTTGGATTTGCGATTCCCTAATCGTGATTTGCATGGAATCACAATTAGGAAATCACAAATCCAAATATTTGTACAGGTGGCCTTACGTGTTTGGTTTAGAACTCAGAGAATGGGCTACTCTGTCACAATGGTGACGGATATCCCATCCGCCGAAATCTAAATCACATTATATGCTTGGAGATTTAGATTTCGGCGGAAATCTAAATCTCATTATATGCTTGGAGATTTAGATTTCGGCGGACAGGATATCTGTCACCTTTGTGATGGAGTAACCCGTCCGCCGAGTTCTAAATCAGGACCTAGGTTTTGCATGATCAAGAAAGGTTCTAGAGGTGGATGTCCTACTTAGAAGTCCCATTTATAGCTCATAGATATCTGCTATGTTTTTTGGCAGATGTCATTTGTCAAACTCTAAATCCACCCCTTCGTCTTCACTCACACAAAGTCATCTTTCAACAAATTGATCAATATGCAAAGCATATACAAAACAAGCACAATGGAGACTGGCAGATAATCTGGCTAGCCATTTGTTGTACTTTATCAGGGTTTCACAGTTGCAACAAGCATTGGTGAAGGCCATTTGTGTCACTATTTTAAAGAAACAATGGCATTCACATTTTCACAGGAGTGGCTTGGGGTGCTTTCTAGGGGCAGGGCGGCGCACAGGGAGGTGGGGAGGGGAAATTAATAAACAAAAAAAGAACACTTACCTGGATCGTCACCACCACCGCACCGCTCCTCTGGCTCCTCTGCTGCAGGTACGGGCTCCCAACCTTCCCTTCGGCCAATCCTGATGCTGCTCAGAGCAGTGTTAGGATTGGCTGGGAGCACCCAGCCAGGGCCCTCACAGGCAGACTGGGAGCCTGTGCCTGCTCTCTCCAGCCCAGCAACACAGTGCTAGGCTAGCGAGAGCCCTGTGAGCATGTGTGTTTGGCCGGCCCAAGACGACCAGCCAAACATACATGTGCATTGAGGGAAGTGCACAGTGCACTCCCCTCAGTGCTCGTAACAGCCTGTGGCCCTGCCCCTTTTACTACAATATGATAATAAACACAGTTTATTATAGTTTTGTAGTAAAATGTTTGCAGCTGCTGCTGCTGGCGGTGGTGCGATGCTTCTCTGCCCTAGCGGAGGAGACGTGCCTGCATTTTCATGTTTTCCAGAAGCTGCAGCTGGTACATCCCTAATGCAGACTGCAGTGCCTTATGGCAGTGGTTGCCATCCTGTGGTCAAGGGAACCTCTGGGGGTCCACAAAGTCTCCTCAGGGGGTCTGTGACTGCTTAGAAAATTAAATAATATTAACAGATTAGGTTGCCAGCTTTCAGTAATGACTCAGTGAGGGGGTCCCCAGATTCCAATAAAGATTCAGTGGGGGTCCCTGGGCTCCAGTAATGATAACGTGGGGGTCCACAGAAGACAAAAGGTTGGGAACCACTGCCTTATGCCATTACAAGATGTCCCTTGTGTCATGCACAAGTATTGCTAGTATCAGACGCATTTACCTTGAAAGCTTACATAAGATGCAATACACAGAAGTTGCCCCTTTGTCTGAAACTAACACCTTAGTACAGACATAAATTATTCACACTGCAGAGGTGGAGGTAGGTTAGGTATTGTGATAAATGGGTTGGGCCTAGAAAGAAGTTCAATGTATGCTTGCTTGCCTCCTCACACACTGCAAATAAAGCATTGCTATAATTACGTTTGCACTGCTTCATGTCCTTTAAATATAGTAGTATTTGCCTGAATCACACTTGCGTTAGATGCAGTTATTGCGCAATAAAAAGCAACATACCCATCATCAGAGCATTATAGCAAGATACATCCGTGGTGCTCAAAACGCTATTGTCACATCTGTTGCCACAATGTGTCCCGGGTAGATCCCAGATACCATTGATTATAGCACAATCTGTTTGTTAACATACCTTACTAACGGAGCACTCTATATATATATATATATAATAATATATTTCATTCAGTTTTTACTGCAAACTCTCAAAGTATAGTTAATACAACCAATCTCATATGGAACATTATTCTCCCATTCTACAAAATTAAGACAGAAAATCATCCTGAACTTCGTATAGTATTGTAGGTAATCTTTTTACATCTGACAAAAGAGCTCAGAATAGCAGAGATTTGATTGTACATATCAGACCAAGATGAAAAACAACCCCAGGTGCTGTTGTGTCACAATCCTGGTCAGGGGTCACATCCCTGTGGAGATTGCAAAGTCTGTCCCCTCTCAATGAATATCATGGAAATCGATTTGGGGGGAGGCCAAAATATGGCATTTAAACAGACACACAAATTGCAGCACAAAGAACTGTATGTATATGATTCAATGCCCATGTGACCTTTGCTACATAGTAATGACCACCAGGATGGCTAAGATACGAATTAATGAACACCAAAGTACTATCAGATGCCAACCAGCTTCAACAAAACTAACTAGTCATTACATCAATCAATCAATCAGGAATTTGTAAAGCGCACTTCTCACCGTGAGGGTCTCAAGGTGCTGGGGGGGGGGGTAGAAGGGAAGGAGATGCTGCTACTGCTCGAACAGCCAGGTCTTGAGAAGTTTCCTGAAGGTAAGGAGGTCTTTGGTCTGCCGCAAATGGGTGGGAAGAGTGTTGGCGGCGAGGTGCGAGAATGATCTACTACCGGTTGTAGTTCTGCTTACACGTGGGACAGTTGCGAGGGCGAGATCGGCGGAGCGGAGATGCCGGGTCGAGGTGTAGAAGGAGAGCCATCTGTTGAGGTATTCTGGTCCGGTGTTGTGCAGTGCTTTGTGAGCGTGGGTGAGGAGTTTGAAGGTGATTCTCTTGTTGACTGGGAGCCAGTGCAGGCTTCGCAGGTGTTCTGTGATGTGGCAGTGGCGGGGGATGTCCAGGATGAGGCGTGCAGAGGCATTCTGGATACGCTGCAGCCTCTTCTGGAGTTCAGCTGTGTTTCCTGTGTAGAGGGCATTGCCGTACTCCAGCTTGCTGTTTAGAGGGCTTGGGTGACTGTTCTTCTGGTTTCGGTGGGAATCCATTTGTAGATCTTTCGGAGCATGCGGCGGGTGTTGAAGCAGGAGGAGGAGATGGCGTTGACTTGCTGGGTCATAGATAATGAGGAGTCCAAGATGAATCCTAGGTTGCGTGCATGGTCGGTGGGAGTTGGAGTGGCTCCGAGAGTGACAGGCAACCAGGAGTCATCCCATGCGGAGGGAGTGGAGCCGAAGATGAGGACTCCTGTCATGTCAGAATTGAGTTTGTTCATCCATTCAGTGATAGACTTCATTCCTTCGTGGAGGTAGTTCCTGGCGGAGTCCTTGGTGAGGGAGAGGATCAGCTGGGTGTCGTTGGCATATGAGATGATGTTGAGGTTGTGGGATTGGGTGATGTTAGCGAGTGGGGCCATGTAGACGCTGAAGGACAAACCCTGGAGTATGCCGCAGATGATTTCGGTGGCCTCCGAGCAGAATGGGTGGAGGCGGACTCTGGGCTCTGTGGTGAGACTCGACTGGCCAACAGGGAGACCAAAGCCTTTCCCACGCAATAGGCTCACCTGGAAGAGATTAAGGGGCTAATTTCATGTTTGGTGGACTAACTGCACTCCATCAGAGTGATGAAGTAAATTACTATGTTGTCTTAAGGGAGTACCCGCCTGCCAAATTTTATAATGCCCGTCAGCCTGACAGGCATTTCTACCATTTACATGACCCGCTTATAAGGCAGTCAAACATAACAAAGTCATACTGTAAAGCTTCCCTTTTCTTACATGTAAAACACCACTAAGGTAGGCCCTAGGTAGCCCCAAGGGCAGGGTGCAGTGTACGGTGAAGGTAGGACATATAGGCCCTCATTCTGATTCTGGAGGGCGGCGGAGGCCGCCCGTCAGAATTCAGCCCTCCATAATACCGCTCCGCGGTCAAAAGACCGTGGAGGGTATTATGAGTTTTTCCCTGGGCTGGCGGGCGGTCTCCAAAAGACCGCCCGCCAGCCCAGGGAAAAACTCCCTTCCCACGAGGATGCCGGCTCGTAATCGAGCCGGCGGAGTGGGAAGGTGCGACGGGTGCTGTTGCACCCGTCGCGTATTTCACTGTCTGCAAGGCAGACAGTGAAATACATTTTGGGGCCCTCTTACGGGGGCCCCTGCAGTGCCCATGCCGTTGGCATGGGCACTGCAGGGGCCCCCAGGGGCCCCGCGACTCCCCCTCCCGCCATCCGGTTCCCGGCGGGAGAACCGCCAGGAACTGGATGGCGGGAGGGGGAGTCGGAATCCCCAAGCCGGCGCAGCAAGCTGCGCCGGCTTGGAGGATTCCTTGGGGGCAGCGGGAAACCGGCGGGAAACCGGCGGGAGACCGCCGGTTTCCCTTCTCTGACCGCGGCTAAGCCGCCGCGGTCAGAATGCCCCGCGGGGCACCGCCGGCCTGTCGGCGGTGCCTCCCCGTCCAGCGGCCCTGGCGGTTACAAACCGCCAGGGTCGTAATGAGGGCCATAGTAATGTTATATGTCCTGACAGTGAAATATTGCTTAATTCGTTTTTCAGGACAGACAGGCAGAAAGGGCTCGCCGGTTGGAGGCAGAAAAGTTGAGGATGCAAAGGGAGTTTGACGAGTGGAAAAGGGACTTAGAGATAGAACAGATGACTTGGGCTTATGCGCTCAAACTGAAAGAGCTGAGGACTGGGTCCAGCTGGAATGGTGGCAGCAACAATTTTGTATCCAGTGCTGATGAACAACTGCACATGCCCAGAGATGTGTTGCCCTACTTGAAGAAGGGAGTTAACACACACCAGGAGGTTCAGGGATATGAGGTAGCTCCAGTGATGTACAGGGTCCCTAAGGTGGATTGGAGAACTGGTATGGGGAATCATATTCCTACTGGTGGGAGGGACACTCTACTGACTCTAGGTGAGAGTGACAGGGAGAGGGGTTCCCCCCAGGTAGACATCCTGGTTATGGAGTGTGAAGACATCCCAGAAGAGTGTGGGTTGAGTTTCAGGGACAGTCAGGTACTATCTCACCAGTCTCAGGAGGGTGATGTGGGGTACTTTTTCAAGGCTGAGTCACTGGATGGTTGGGTGAAGGGTAGTTTGGTTAATTCATGTGAGGGTCTGAGTGATGTAATTGCTGGAGAGCATATGTCTAGTCCTTATTTTCCAGAGCTACGCCAATACCAGGTGCAGTGTGAGTTCTCTGACCCCAGGGAGATTACAATGGAGGTAGACTTCTGGGTGAGTACCAGAGAGTCTGAAGAGGCATTTGGGGGTGCTCCTGAGAGGAGTGGTCTAGGTATTTCCCAACCAGGTGAGGTGGGGAAGGATTGTAGTGTCCCAGGTAAGTGTCACGGTTTCGGGCGGTTCTGATCAGGACTCTGGTTGGGACACCCCTTGAGGTCACAGAATATCCTAAAGAGGTAGTATACTGGGGAAGAAGAGCAGCTAAAGGCATACACGGAAAGGACAGCTATGAACAGGCACAGGAAAGTAAAAGCAGAGCAACCCTTGTGTGAACAAACAGGAAACAGATTACTAATGGACAAACACTCTGGGGTTGTACACAGAGTAAGGCACAGAACCTCCCACAGTGACAGGGAATGTCAATGCCTCTGTGCAGTTTGCTCTTACAGATAGTCACCCTGCCAGCCCCATAGAAAGGAGGCAGCAGAAGTGATTCTGTCTCTGGACCCTAGAGCACAGACAAGGAAAGTACTTACGTACACAAGACACGCTCTTGTGGGTCCAGCTGGAAACACAGTGGCAATTCATGAGAAAACAGCAATAGCACACCGTCACTGTTAGGCATGAAAGACAACGTATAACACCTGACAAGGATGGGGGCTGGAATTGCCTCCTGGAAACCAGGAGCCAACCCCAGAACAAAGGAGGACACTTAATCACTGGTGAAGACTGATAGAACACTTACCAGACACAAATAACCAAGAAGAAACAGAAACAGAAGGGAACAAACTAAGAGGCAGAGGCAAGAACTAGGAACAGGCTCAGGCTGAAGCAAAGGCGGGACTAGGACTTGAAAACAGGGCGCAAACTTCTGGCTGGGACAAACAGAGACAGGACTGGGAAACTGAGAGCAGGCTCTGGCTGTAACAGGCAAGGACAGGGCTGGAAAAGAGGGAGTAGAAAATGAGCAGTAAACAGGACTGGGAAACAGAGAGAAGGTTCAGGCTGAAACAAGGCAGGAGCAGGGCAGAGAAACAGGGAGCTGGCTCTGGAAGAAACAAACAGGTGCAAGGCTAAGAGATAGGGAGCAGACTCTGGCTGGAACAATCAGGAGCAGGGCAGAGAAACAGGAAACAGGAACAAAACTGGAACACCATCCGACAAAGGGTCTGTAACACAAAGGAATCGAACTCCAATGCACGACGGGGATCTTGAGGAAATGGCTGCTTATAAGCAGTTCCAAGCTGGGCTGCACAGGAGAGGTCTCAGGTGTGTGTAGTTTCAGACACTTGCAAGTCCTGGAGGAGAGGATCCAGTGAAAAGGAGCAACTGGACTTCTCCCATAGCAAACAATGGGAAACAGAATCCGGGCTTTCCTGACTACCAGGCTGTGCATTAATGGATTTGCAGTCCCAGGAAGCAAATGTAGTGCTACACAAGTGTACCATGGAGAAAAGAGAAACAAACAGGAGTCAGCAACAGACTCTAGATAAGTGTTCAAGGTGATTCCCAAGCTTCTGACAGTCCCCTTACAGCGGCCCCTAGAAATGGGACGACAGAGTCGTAACAGTAGGTCCCAGTGTAGTGGGATGGGTGAGGGACCCCATGTCCAGTCTCAGAGGAGAGGAAATGGGGATGGGTTGGGGCCCAAGGTGCCCGAGATCCGGTCCCAGGTCCTGGAGGGTTCCATGAGGGAACACCAGGAAGGAAGCCTAGCCTGTACCCTAGGGCCATCTGTTGAGGGAGACCCCACACTGTCAGGAGAACTTGGGGGGTGGCTGTAGCACGCGTCCCACCAGTTCTGGTGTCTGGCAGTACCACTCCCAGTGAGGGGGTGCAGAAATCCAGACAGAGGGTTGAGAGGGGGTTGCGGACCCCAGTGGAGAACCTGGAGGGTCAGGGGTCAGCTTTGAGAGCAGAGCCCCCCAGGAATAGCCTTGGTGAGACCATTTCTGAGTTGGGGGGAATCCAGACTGTCAGATGCGCAGAGGTCAGGAGCCCTGTGCCAGCCAGACTCTTGTGTGTCTATTGAGGGGGGTAAGTGCGCCCCCCTGGAAGTCCTGGTGTGCCAGGCAATGGTTCAACCACAGGGTGGTGACTGGGGTTGAATGATCAGGTTCAGGGGGTAAACTCTGACCTGATGGGGGGTAGGTGTTCTCCCAAGGAAGTCCTGGTGCGCCAGGCAGTGGTTCAACCGCAGGGTGGTGATGCTGGGTTGGATGACCAGGTTCAGAGGGTAAACTCTGACCTGGTGGGGGTAGGTATGCCCCCAGGAAGTGCTGGGTTGCCAGGTGGTGCTCCAGTCTGAGGGTACAGACCCTGGACTGGAAGACCAGGTTCAGGGTGTGTCCCCTGACCTGGAGGAAGGGGCTACTGCTAACAGTGCCCCTACCATGTTGTCTTCTGGGGGGCCACTCCTAGTTGGGGGGTGCAGGACCCCAGAAGGGAGGGCAGGGGGAGGGAAGCCTCACCCCTGGCCCTGGTCCACCCTGAAGGTACAGACTCCAGGTTGGAGGACCAGTTGCAGGTTAACCTCCCTGCACTGGTGGGAGAATTGTGCAGGACTGCTTCTACAAGCACTTTGACAATTGTTGAGTCTGGGGTTGCCCAGAGGCCCAGAGGGGAGGACCAGGGTCATCCCTGACCTGGTGGAAGGGAGAGTGGTCAAAGGGTGCCAGGCACCTGGGGATACCGCCCCCTACTCTCCACAGTCACAGTGTTTGGAAAGGCCTGAGGTCGGGCTCTCATCCTTGACAGTTGTCAGGGGTCTCTGAGACTTGCTGTCCTGGTGGACAGAGTTGCCCCTGGGAGGGGGACGAGAGTCACACCCCGGGGGAGGAGTGGGAAACACCACTGTGTTGGCCCTGGTAGTACTATCTGCCCATTGGGATACATCTGTAAGAAAAGTGAAGTTAGGTGCTGCACAGATGGTGTCTGCAGATGTGGAGAAGAGTTTCCCATGGGTTAGCTTAGTAGGCCCTGAGGGTATAGACAGAGGGATCCAACTGGAGTCAGGAAGGCGTAGAAATGGAACATGCCCCTGCTGTTTTGGTCCTGGGTCCTTGTTCTATCGCCCTAATCAGGGAAATACATCAAGGTATTGATTGTTCTCCCCCGGCTTTAGGCTGATAGGGGGTCGTGTTGGACTTTTTTGCTTCTGCAGGGTCATCCCCAATCATTTTGCCTCCTGCCTCCTATTTTGAGAGACCTGTTGCTGTTGGCTTTTGAACTCTGAGCACTTTACCACTGCTAACCCATGCTAAAGTGCATATGCTCTCTGTGTAAATTGTATTGTTGATTGGTTTATCCTTGATTGGCATATTTGATTTACTAGTAAGTCCCTAGTAAAGTGCACTAGAGGTGCCAGGGCCTATAAAGCAAATACTACTAGGGGGCCTGCTGCACTGATTATGCCACCCACATAAGTAGCTCTGTAATCATGTCTCAGACCTGCCACTGCAGTGTCTGTGTGTGCAGTTTTTTTAACTGTAAATTCAACTTGGCAAGTGTACCCACTTGCCAGGCCTAAACCTTCCCTTTTCTTACATGTAAGATACCCCTAAGGTAGGCCCTAGGTATCCCCAAGGGCAGGGTGCAGTGTATGGTTAAGGTAGGACATATAGTAATGTGTTTTATATTTCCTGACAGTGAAATATTGCTTAATTCGTTTTTCACTGCTGCAAGGCCTGTCCCTCTCATAGGTTAACATGGGGGCTACCTTTAAATCTGATTAAAGTGTAGATTCCCTTTGGGAGCGGATTGACATGTGGAAAGTGGGGTCTCTGAGCTCACAATTTAAAAATACATCTTTTAGTAAAGTTGATTTTAAGATTGTGTGTTTGAAAATGCCACTTTTAGAAAGTGAGCATTTTCTTGCATATACCATTTCTGTGACTCTGCCTGTTTGTGGATTCCCTGTCTGGGTCAGTTTGACAGTTGGGCTGGTTGCACCTCACACTAGACAGTGGCTCAAAGGGAGCTGGGGGGTAGTCTGCATTTCCTGATGCGCCATCTGTGCTAGGAGGGAGGGGGACGAGTGGTCACTCACACCTGAAAGGGCTGTGCCTGCCCTCACACAATGCAGTCTCCAACCCCCTGGTGCGTGTCTGGGGCCTGCCCTGGGCAAGGCAGGATTTCACATTCAAAAGAGACTTTACTTTGAAGTAGCCCTACTTCAAAGGAGAAATTGGGTATAAGAAGGGCACCCAAAACCATAGACTTTAGATCACTTCTTGAAACAAGAGGAAGAGGAAGAATAGCTGCCCTGCCTGTGACTGTGCTTTGTGGAGCTTTCCTCCAGTTGCTGCTTCTGCCAGAGTAAGAGGGCAAAGACTGGACTTTGTGTACCTTCCGTCTTGTGAAGAAACTCCAAGGGCTTGATTTAGAACTTGCCTCCTGTTGTTTGAAGTCTCAGGGACAGCAAAGACTTCTCTCTGCCAGCACCTGGAGTCTCTGGAGAGACTCCTGCTCTGACAAGTGGTGTCCTATCCAGTCCCTGGGCCCTTGGAAGGAAAGCTGGTGAAAATTCAAGGAAATCAACTTCGGCTGACTCCGGACCGACGCCGCTGCTGAATCTGGCGACGCCCCCTGCAACTGACTCCGTGATCTTTGCTGGAACAGAACGACCTTCACAGGCCCGACATCGTTGCAGCCCTGCCGAAGTCCACGACTCCATGGAAGTTGCTGCACCACGTCGTGACCGACACCACTCGAAGTGCACAGATTCAACGTTTCGCACAGATGCCGCAATCCTCGACTTTGGGCATCGGCTTGTTTTCACTCTTCACCAAAGGTACTGTACCTGGAGGTCTAGGCGACTCCGTGTCCAGCGATGCTGGTGTCGGATTGTTAAGAACGACTCTGTCACGACGCCGTGTTAACACCTCATCGAAGCGTTTTGTGTTTCTAAACACTATTTTTGAGTTTAATCTTAAAAAATTCATAACTTGACTTGTGTGTGTCGGATTTTTGTTGTTTCGGTCTTGTTTTGTTTAGATAAATATTTCCTGTTTTTCTAAACTGGTGTTGTGTCATTTTGTAGTGTTTTCATTAAGTTACTGTGTGTGTTGGTACAAATACTTTACATCTAACACTCTGAAGTTAAGCCTACTGCTCTGCCAAGCTACCCAGGGGGTAAGCAGGGGTTAGCTGAGGGTGAGTCTCTTTTTCCCTGACTAGAGTGAGGGTCCTTGCTTGAACAGGGGGTAACCTTACTGTCAACCAAAGACACCATTTCTAACACTCCCTCTTAGAGGAATATTTGTACTGTTTAACTGCTCCTTACTGCCAGTGAAGGGCAGTAAAAAATGGCTATATGTTCACCCATCTAAATTGGGTGAACAAACATATTGCCATTTCCCCAAGTTGCCTGAGTACGGTCCTCCTGAATAAACATTTGTCAGGTGGACCATTATAATGGCAGTAAGGAGACTCCATTACCCTTATTAAGTCATACATAGGTGACATGAGGGCCAGCACTACTGCAAGTCAAAACTATACCTGCTGAACTTACGCAGTTCGAGACATAGTTAGACATAACAGATTGTCAAATGATGGAAGTGGAACACAACCTGGACTATATCAACAGTAGTCCTGACTCAGGCAGGAGATATATAGTGTCAATATATAGTGGGCTTAGAAGATAGAAGCCATCATATAGTGTACCTGTAATGGGAGTGCCTGAGGGCCAGTTCTGTGGTGCAATTTTCACCCCCAGTGAAATTTCAGTTATCCCATAGGATTCATTGCTTAGGCACGGAATGCACCATCATTGCTTGTTTTGCTCATCACAAACAGGCCAGGCAGGTAATTGGCTGAAAACCCACGGAACAAGACATATTCTTTGCTGTTAATTTTTCTCTAAAAATGTGCACAATGAACAACAAAGTCCTGGTGTTGGACAAGAGACTTCTATAAAAGTTCAGAAGGTATGATTTGCTCGAACCCTCCACAATGCTGATAAGAAACAATGAGAGGTACAAGAAATTTGAAGAGCCGGAAGACTTAGAAAATGTTTTGGACACTTTAAGTGGTCCGACTCCTGACATGAATAAAACATTCTGGATGGTTCTTAACCTGGGAAGGAAAAGACCCTGAGACAAGGAGACTTCTGTAAGATTGGGACTTTATGAGCTGACAGTGACAGATTGAATGCAGTTGTAAGATGATGGACAGAGAAAGGCTGCTCCGGTGATCAGAGCAGTGACACAGATAAGTTGAGATCTCTTTCAAAAGACTTATATGCAATCACTCTGTGATGACTACTTAGGTTAAATGACTGTAGACTGTGACATATTTGTGTCCCCAAATATGTCATTATTGTTTGTAGTCCTCCGTCTTTGTTTTTTGTTCTCCTTCCCTTCTTCTTAGGTCCTTAATTTTCCTTTTCCACTCATCCCTTTTCAATCTCCCTACGTTTCAGTAATTCACTGTCCAATACTTTGTTATTATGTGCTAATGCTACCTTTACAATATTCAAAGAACAGAGATGGTTTATAAGTTAGTTTATAGCTGGCAGAATCTTTTATTGTTCACTTACTGACAGTTGTGTATTACATTTTGTTCACTGTCCAATACTTTGTTATTATGTGCTAATCCTGCCTTTGCAATATTCAAAGAACAGAGATGGTTTATAAGTTAGTTTATGGCTGGCAGATTCTATTATTGTTCACTTACTGACAGTATTGTATTACATTTTGCTCTAAGCTTGGGCAACAAGGCTATAGAGGTTCTAGTCCATAATCTATTATGTTAGACTCATACTTTTTTACTACCATTCCTATGTCAATAATTGTGTTATTAACTCATTCAAACCTGTCACTAAACCCTTTGCATCTTTGGCGTTATGTATCTGATCCGTTTACCGGACTTCTTGAAATGTTCATTTTATCATGCTTCCTGCCACAAACACCAAGGATCTGGTTATTCCCTCCATACAGGTCAATAGCCTGATGTTAACAGGAAAAAGACATTGGCATATGTGGCCACTAACCTCTCTACAATTACTCTGGTTCATGAAAACCATTTGTCTCCCTAGTAATGATGCAGCTAGGCCAACACAAGGCCATCTCCTCCATTCCAGCAGTTAGGAATGAAAATGGTGATTTACTCATGCAGTCATTAGACAGTTCAAAAGAATTTGTAAAGTAGTACATTTATATGTACTGCCCACAACAATTAGATACAAGTCAACTAGAAGATAGTTTTCTTGCCTTGCTAAAAATATTCTGTGTGCCTGAAGACTTACAAATAGAACTGGAAGGGAAACTAACTTTAGAAGAGATGCAGGAGACTATCAAGGAAGACATCAGGTGAGGATGGCTTTCCAGTGGAATTTTCCAATATTAATGAAGTTCAGGCTGCAGCCATGTGTTATTCCATGCTAAAAAGAAACAGATGACATTGAAGGTCTGCAGACTGAATTCAGTAGAGCCTTACTCTCCTTCCTAGCCCGGTAAAGACCCTTTATACTGTTTGTACTACTGGTCCTTACCTCTGTTAAAAGCAGGGATGAAAATTCTAACTGAAGACCTGGCTTAATCTCTGAATAAAATTGTAACATATCTGATACATCGAGCACAGGTGGATTTCTAGTTACACCATGGGGATGCTCTTGGCAAATTCTTTAGTAAATTCGAATAGATACAGATCAGAAAATAGCCTTTCTTTGGACACGGAAAAAGTGATTGAATATGTGGAATGAGGTTACTTATTTCGGGTCAAGTCCAAGTTCAGGATTGCCCTGGCCTTTATCAGAAGTGTACATCCACTATACAAATCATAAGCGACTAAGATCAATTGAACAGGCTTTGTGTCACAGGTGTTCTTCACATGGTTCTAAACAAAAGTGTCCCCTTTTTACTTGTTATTGAATAAATGTTACCAGCAGTCAGCCAGGACAATGCAATGGCAGTCAGGGCTCCAAAAACATGTCTTTATGGCAATAACATTCGGCTCATTCTGTCCAATCCCCTGAATATACTGTACAGTATAGAGTGATTGTTGGACATGGCTTCGTCAGCTGAGTAGTAGTAGTAAACGTTTATTGTTTAGTTACGTGAAGCCATAACAACGTGCAAAATATTATAAAATACATTCACAGCCTTGAAAATTCATTGAGTGCATTCTTGTTGGTTCAAACATACTCCTGTTACTTATTTATATGTTCCTTCTTAATACATATAAAAACACAATGTGATGACCCAATTAAGCTGCCAGTAACCCACAGAAATGTTTTGATTCATTAATTTTTTTAAAACATTGCTCATCCTGATTACACATATAAAACGTCTCTTAATAACTTTGGATACCTAACATCAAACACTTAAGCGAAAAGATCTCATCTTATAATTCAATCCATTCGTTCTAATGCCCCACCACTTTCCTAATGTGCTATAATAAGTATTGTCACTTTATTTCGTACTATAAACAGCACAAACACAGTTAACAGTCCTCATTGTTGAGACGGGTGTTCCTGCACTCTTCCAATACCCTGAGATGTTATTAAAATACAATGTCTAAAAAAAGTCTGAGTGTATAAGATTTAAATAGTTAGATGATGAACAGAGGTTCTATTCAGGTCTTTACCTTCTTCCTTCAGAAGTTTCCAAAATTGTACAAATAACTAAGGATATGGCTCCCTTAAACCTACAACTATTGTACTCTAACATTTTCTAATCCCTAGTATACAGACACAGGAGCCAGCCAGTAGGCTCCCAGTCACAATCAACCGATGCCCAGAGATGTTAGTAAGATGCAAACATCTGAAAAGTGTAGAGTGTAAAAAAATTAAATACTTAGACAAGGTGTGGCGGTCCTATTGAAAACTTTGCTTGCTTCCTTCAAGAACTTCAAAAATCTTATGGATAACTGGTGATAAACCCCACTTAAACATGTAACAATTGCACTCTGGCACTTCCTTATCCCTAGTATTCGGAGCACGGGAGCCAACCAAAAGGCCCTCAATTGCCTCAGTTCCTTACAGACGCACTGTATATGCAGTAATGATTCTAATTTATACTTGCAGAATCTACAGTGCAAATCTTTCAAACCCTTCAAGCGGCCATATTTGTAGGCTTTGAAGGAAAATCAAGGATAATAATTTAATTGACTCCTGCTGCAGAAATAGATTTGTTGGCGTAGTCCATCCATGCCAACTTGCTATTCTGCATGCTTGACCAGATCAAACTTCTCAACGAGCCAGGGGGAGCTGCCTTAAGCTTTGTGTAATAATTTAGAAATCTACTTTCCTCCATGATTGCTTACCTAAATTGAATTCTAATTGAATTTCTGAGAATGGGGATGCATCCAGGAGCTGCAATAATCATCTGTAGCATCAACACTGTGTCTTATCTAGCCAGGGGTCAAGTCTGCTTTAAAGATCATCGAGCCAGATGCCAATGTTGGCATAAGCTTCACATCTATTACTCTGCAATTTGCAGTCAAATCTATGCCTGAAATTTGTTTTAGGAGTTTCTGAAAACTGATATCGCCATACCTTTAATGGACTCAAGTTGAGTGTGGTGTGAACCTCGCAAATTAAAATAAACACCTAAATATTTGAAGCTGGAAACCGGCACGATTTTGGCCTGGTCCAATACAAAGCAAATTTTCCTGACTTTCATTCTCCCAAAAACCATCGTTTTAGTCTTGGAGACATTGATGAAAATCATATTTTCATTGCAATAATGTGACATGGCATTCAGCAGTCATTGCATGCCAACTGCAGTGTGATCAAAGAGGATAATGTCGTCAGCGTACTGCAAACATTGCAAATGTACCTCATCTAACTTGGGTGGTAAAACATTGACTCCCACCAAAACACTATTATTGAGGGAATTTTCCTGAACTTTTTTGCTTTTTTTCTCACAGTCTTTGCTGACTCTCTGTGCGTGAACTTAGGAATCTGGTCACATCCCCACTGTCTGGCAGTGAGAAAGTGAGTGTGCCCGTCCTACCGATGATAGGATGGGGCTGGTAGGGACATGGTTGAGGTGCTGTACTCAGGAGGGCCTGTGAAACAAGTATACCAGATACCTGGGGCAGGTATAGCCTTGGCGGCCAGGAGGACGTGCAATGCGTGTGCCACCCCCTAGAAGACTGCATTAAACTTGTCCTAGGCCTATGGAAGAGGCCTGCCAGGGCACTAGCGCTCCTGTGCTCAAGGTAGCAGTCCTAATGCAGGGGCCAACTCTGAGCTGTCTTACACCTTCCCCAGAGGGCCCCGGTGGCAGGGCTGGTGGTAGCGGAGGACAGGGTGGGTATACAAAGTAGTACCCGGTTCTGGCAGGGAAGCACCCCCTTTGAATGTCCCATATCTAAAGGGGGGGGTCAGCTTTGCGCATAAGGGTGGAACTATCCTCTACTAGTGGCCGTGGCCCTGGGCACTGTCCCCCGGTATGGGCAGTGGGGAGGTGCAATGTGCATGTGACCCTGACCAATGTTTTTGTGTCCCGTCATGGCAGGGCCTAGGGTGTGCACAGAGGCCATGAGCATACCAGGCCAGTGGGTGCACACTTACACGATGGAGGATTTCATGTATGTTGTACCTGGCACAGATTGCCAACAGGGGCATCCTTATCAAGGGGTGCCAGATCATATAGCGAGCCAGGCCCAGGGGGCTTATCTATGCCCATGTGGAGTTCATATACATGGAGAGCTTGGCATAGCTGGCCTTCAGATGTCTACTTGCACCAGGGTGTCATACGCATGAGTGCGACTGGCATAACTTGCCAGTGTGTGTATACTTGCCACGTGTTGCCATGTGTGAGTGGCGACTAGTATCACTTCCCTGGGTGTGCAACTTGCACCCTGATGGTTTTCTTATGTAGGTACAGGAGCTAGCATCGTTTGCCACCGCATGTACTTTGCACACAGGTACCTTAATATAGCCTGTTAGAGCAGGCTAGTATTGGCGCACATGCACCTTTGCGGCGGTTTTAACAAAAGTGCCCCACATGCCCAGGGAGTGCTGAACAGCCATACGTGTTTGCACCACCTATGAATGCTGCTCTAACCATAAGGTAACATAACATGGGAGAATGAATCTTATTCAGCCTGGCTGCAGTAGTGGATTGCAGGGGCGGAGTCTCAGGATGCTTAGTATCTCTGTAGTCAGGATGACAAACTCCTTCTGATGGTAAAGGTGGTTTTGTGTGATGCCCTAGAAATGCCCACTTCAGAGAAGTGGGCATTTCGAGGATCTGAAGTGGTTCTGCTGTCTTATAAATTTCCCTTCATTCTATGAGTCATGGTTGTACATCACATCTGTGCATTCCCCAGGCGACCACTGTACGACAGAATGACAGATCTCAGCCATTTGGGGCCTGGATAAATAGACTAGGGGGAGAGTTCTTTTTTTTGGCACTTGGCCTCTCAGAGCTAGAGCACGGCTCCACTAAAGATAAACTTCTGCATTCCAAAGCCTCAGGGCAGAAAGGGAGGAAATTTAAGGGAAACATCTGTGGTTCAAAGGAGAACCCTTTTTTGCCACCTCGTTTGCCACCGCATGTACTTTGCACACAGGTACCTTAATATAGGACCTGAGCCTGTTAGAGCAGGCTAGTATTGGCGCACATGCACCTTTGCGGTGGTTTTAACAAAAGTGCCCCACATGCCCATGGAGTGCTGAACAGCCATACTTGTTTGCACCACCTATGAATGCTGCTCTAACCATAAGGTAACATAACATGGGAGAATGAATCTTATTCAGCCTGGCTGCAGTAGTGGATTGCAGGGGCGGAGTCTCAGGATGCTTAGTATCTCTGTAGTCAGGATGACAAACTCCTTCTGATGGTAAAGGTGGTTTTGTGTGATGCCCTAGAAATGCCCACTTCAGAGAAGTGGGCATTTCGAGGATCTGAAGTGGTTCTGCTGTCTTATAAATTTCCCTTCATTCTATGAGTCATGGTTGTACATCACATCTGTGCATTCCCCAGGCGACCACTGTACGACAGAATGACAGATCTCAGCCATTTGGGGCCTGGATAAGTAGATTAGGGGGAGAGGTTTTTTTTTGGCACTTGGCCTCTCGGAGCCAGAGCACGGCTCCACTAAAGATAAACTTCTGCATTCCAAAGCCTCAGGGCAGACAGGGAGGAAATTTAAGGGAAACATCTGTGGTTCAAAGGAGAACCCTTTGAACTACCCCCAACTTTAAAGGAACCATCTAGTATAACTAGGGGTACTCAACATCTGCAAGGTAGAGTAACCTTTACAGCAATGCAGGACCGGTGCTGCTGAATGGAACAGGCACACTGCCATAGGAATCTGTTGTGTCCAGGAGGATAAGTGTCAGAGAAGGGGATCCAAGTTCCACTTCCTGCTTAGAAAGTGGCCTTGAGCTGTTTGCCTGCTGCTGTTTAGCATCCCAAAGAGTAACTCTCTAAGGGCAGGCTGGCTTGCCCCCTGTTCAAGGATGAGGTCTCAGGGACATCAAAGACCTCGTGAGAGGGACTTACATCGACAGCCGGTAATATCTGGAGAGTGGTGCCCTCTGCTACGTTTACATCGTATGCTGGACTTCACCCTGCAGCAGTGGTGTTAGTGTGGCCTAAGTATTGTGTCTGTAGAGAAGAATTGCCTAGTGCAAAGTTTGTCGAGGATTGGCCGCACTTCAGGTGAGTTGCCCTTCATCATAGGGGCCACTGTGTTGGTGTGAACAGGATCACCCATGGTGGGACCCCGCGGGGCTCGCTATTGTCAAGTCTGTTGAATCTCTCTCATGTGAGCCTTGGCTACATATGTATTGTGTACCGTGCCCTCTCATAGGTGGGGGTGCCGCCTGAGTTGTGCTGTACTTGGTCTCATATGGCATGGCTGAACTTGTGTCAGAGTGTGTGACCAGATAGTCTAGTGCAACTCAAGCCATCCTTTGTAGAAGAGTCCGGGAGGGTCAGGTCATCATGCACCAGACTAGTGCCTCTGTCCAAGTAGTGTGCATAAAGGGGGTCATTCCGACCCTGGCGGTCGGTGTTAAAGCGGCGGCCAACCCGCCAACAGGCAGGCGGTTTAAAAAATTGAATTCTGACCCTGGCGGGAACCGCCAACACAGACCGCCACTTTAACACTCCGACCGCCACGGCGGGGCAAACAAACAGTGCGGCGGTCACCGGCAACAGACAGGCGGCAGACAATGTACCGCCCACCTTATCACGACCCACCAATCTGCCACCTTTTCCGGGGCGGGAGCCCCGCCGATAAAAACACGGCGGAAACAGACCACGAACGGGAAAACGCTCACCTCTATACACTCCACGAGGAATCTGGACAGCATGGAACCCGAATTAAACATCCTACCAGCGATTGTCTACCTGCTCCTCTACCAGGAGCACGAACGCCGCCGCAGGAGACAACGGTGAGTACTGCACCTACGACACAGGGGAGGGGGGAGGAGAAAAGATTACGGGCACACACATACGCGACCCCCCCCCCCCCAAATCCCCACACACCAATGCAGAGCAACAAGTCAGATATACATCCCCCAAACCCCCCGGAATAATTCAAAGACAAAATAAAATGATCATTAAAATAGAAGTATATTAAAGCATATATGAACTTAAGTGAAATATGAGATTTTTAAAACATATAATTCACAACATGAACAATGTATACATAGTCCAAAAGTCCGGCACATATTGGCGACATGCCATTGTTCGTGGGCCAATGTGCATAAACACATGGGCAAAGCCCACACACGAGACCCGATTCCATTGGAGAGAACACTGCTGGGGCATCCGATAAGAAAACCACAGGCACCTCAGGGGGAAAGGAAGGGGGGGCACCTCAGCCACATGAGTCCACGACGCCAGATCCACGAGGGGCCTCCATGCCCACTGTACCATCCTGGGGAGTGCAAAGCCACAGTCTCACAAGTCTCTACAGTGGGTGGATTGCCCACTGTACCATCCTGGGGAGTGCAAAGCCACAGTCTCACAAGTCTCTACAGTGGGTGGATTGCCCACTGTACCATCCTGGGGAGTGCAAAGACACAGTCTCACAAGTCTCTACAGTGGGTGGATTGCCCACTGTACCATCCTGGGGAGTGCAAAGCCACAGTCTCACAAGTCTCTACAGTGGGTGGATTGCCCACTGTACCATCCTGGGAAGTGCAAAGCCACAGTCCATCTGGTGGATTACAGACTCCACTGGTTATGGAGGAGGCATGGTGCCCAGAGTGCGTCGTGAAGCCATGCCCGACACAGATCAGGCCCTACCAATGGGCCAGCGGTGCTTGAGATGAAGGGCCCAGCGGAGCGATGCTTGAGATGAAGGGCCCAGCGGAGCAGTGCTTGAGATGAAGGGCCCAGCGGAGCGGTGCTTGACAGGAAGGGCCCAGCGGAGCGGTGCCTGACAGGAAGGGCCCAGCGGAGCGGTGCAGAGACGGCGGGGCCCAGCGGAGCAGTGCTTGAGATGAAGGGCCCAGCGGAGCGGTGCTTGACAGGAAGGGCCCAGCAGAGCGGTGCAGAGACGGCGGGGCCCAGCGGAGCGGTGCTTGAGATGAAGGGCCCAGCAGAGCGGTGCAGAGACGGCAGGGCCCAGCGGAACGGTGCTTGACAGGAAGGGCCCAGCGGAGCGGTGCTTGACATGAAGGGCCCAGTGGAGCGGTGCTTGAGATGAAGGGCCCAGCGGAGCGGTGCTTGAGATGAAGGGCCCAGCGGAGCGGTGCAGAGACGGCGGGGCCCAGCGGAGCGGTGCTTGAGATGAAGGGCCCAGCGGAGCGGTGCTTGAGATGAAGGACCCAGCGGAGCGGTGCTTGAGATGAAGGGCCCAGCGGAGCGGTGCTTGACAGGAAGGGCCCAGCGGAGCGGTGCTTGAGATGAAGGGCCCAGCGGAGCGGTGCAGAGACGGCGGGGCCCAGCGGAGCGGTGCTTGACAGGAAGGGCCCAGCGGAGCGGTGCTTGACAGGAAGGGCCCAGCAGAGCGGTGCTTGAGATGAAGGGCCCAGCGGAGCGGTGCAGAGACGGCGGGGCCCAGCGGAGCGGTGCTTGAGATGAAGGGCCCAGCGGAGCGGTGCTAAACAGGAAAGGCCCAGCGGAGCGTTGCTTGAGATGAAGGGCCCAGCGGAGCGGTGCTTGAGATGAAGGGCCCAGCGGAGCGGTGCTTGACAGGAAGGGCCCAGCGGAGCGGTGCCTGACAGGAAGGGCCCAGCGGAGCGGTGCAGAGACGGCGGGGCCCAGCGGAGCGGTGCTTGACAGGAAGGGCCCAGCGGAGTGGTGCTTGAGATGAAGGGCCCAGCGGAGCGGTGCAGAGACGGCGGGGCCCTGTTTAGCGGTGCTTCTCACGGCGGGGCCCTGTTCAGCGGTGCTTCTCATGGCGGGGCCCTGTTCAGTGGTGCTTCTCTTGGCGGGGCCCTGTTCAGCAGTGCTTCTCACGGCGGGGCCCTGTTCAGCGGTGCCTCTCACCGCGGGGCCCTGTTCAGCTGTGCTTGTCACGGCGGGGCTCTGTTCAGCGGTGCTTCTCTTGGCGGGGCCCAGTTCAGCGGTGCTTCTCACACCGGGGCCCTGTTCAGCGGTGCTTCTCACGGCGGGGCCCTGTTCAGCGGTGCTTCTCACTGCGGGTCCCTGTTCAGCGGTGCTTATCACGGCGGGGCCCTGTTCAGCGGTGCTTCTCACAGCGGGGCCCTGTTCAGCGGTGCCTCTCACCGCGCGGCCCTGTTCAGCGGTGCTTGTCACGGCGGGGCCCTGTTCAGCGGTGCTTCTCTTGGCGGGGCCCTGTTCAGCGGTGCTTCTCACTGCGGGGCCCTGTTCAGCGGTTCTTCTCACGGCGGGGCCCTGTTCAGCAGTGCTTCTCACGGCGGGGCCCTGTTCAGCGGTGCTTCTCACGGCGGGGCCCTGTTCAGCGGTGCTTGTCTTGTGTTCCTAGGGAACCAGATCTGGGCAATCATTCCCGCTCAGTCGCCATCCGACCTATCGCTTGCGGGGCCCTCCTGTGCTGGACTCCTGGGCCCCTGGGTGTACTCCGTCACACCCTAAATGGGGCTGGTGGGGCCCTTCTGGGCAGCTCGCCTGCTGCCGGACTTCTTCGCCTTGCTGCCCTTGCCCTCCTTGGAAGAATCTCTGGGGCCCCTGCCTCCCTTGGTGGATGGGCCAGGTGACGGTGCAAGGCTGGTGTCCTTGGGGGCAGCCGTCTCAGGCCTGTGCCGCCGGCCCTTCCCTTTTTTGCTTCTTTTCCCAGGGGGTGGGCTGGCTGTCCCCTTGCTGCTGGCCGATGTTCCTGCCCTAGGAGCTGGTGGACTCCAATAGCCCTGAACGATGGTCCTAGTAGGTGCAGGGCTTGTGGTGGCTGAGGTACTGGTTGGAGTCTTACGAGATGGAGGGGGTGGGTCAGTTGTTGGAAAGAGGTCAAGGTTGGAAGGGAAAATCTATTTAGAAAGACAGGGACGGGTAGTTGTAGTGGGTATGGGAGTGGAGGAAGAGGATGTGGTTGTAGGAGAGTCAAGTGTGATGTCTTTGGGTGTAGGTGCTTGTGACGGAGGCTGTCGTGAGGTGGATGGCTGTTGGGTGGGTGGCTGCCTGCGTTTGTGTGGTTTGGAAGAGGGGGTGACAGACACACTGGGAGAGGACACAGGGGACATGTAAATGGTAGTGGGGGTGGTGACTGCACGTGTGCGGACTGTTCTGGTGGGTGTGGTGGTGATGGACGTACTGGCTGATGGTGGTGTGCATGCGGCTGTGAGTGGAGACGTCACAGGGAGGGAGGAGGGAGACGAGGAGGAGGGGGACACAGTGGAGGCAGTGGATGTTGCTTGGGTGAATGCTTGTGTGATCTGTGGTGCTTATGTCTGGATGAGCTGCCCTTGGGTGTTGATGTGTGTGCAGGCTGGTCTGTAGGTGTGTCTGGGATAGGCAGAGGAACAGGGGAGTGGGACTGGGTTGAGGAAGTTGGAGGGGGGAGGCTAGACACAGGGACAATTGCTGCCGTCAGTGCGAGGCCAGAGCGTTGAACGATCGCTGATGGGCAGCCTGACCCGAATGAATGCCCTCCAGGTATGCATTGCTCCGATGCACCTCCCTTTTTACCCCCTGGATTGCATTCAAAAGGGTAGACTGCCCAACAATGAGCGTCTGTAGGAGGTCAATGATCTCCGCACTGAGGGCAGCAGGGGTAACTGGGGCAGGATCTGAGGTGCCAGGGGCGAAGGAGATGGCCGACTTCCTGGCCGAGCGGGCACGGGGCGAAAGCTGAGGGTCTGCTGGGAGGGCGGAGCTGGTGCGCTGGGTGGCGGCTGTACCTGTTGTTGCGGTGGGCACGGATGTTGCCGCCACCACAAGGGAGCTCCCTTCCGAGGACGTGTCGGTGTCGCTGACGTCTCCACGGGTCCCCGTTGTGGAGCCCCCCTCGCCCTCCGTCTCACTGGTTAACTCGGAGTCGGTTGCAGGGCCCTCCGGGGCCATGTGAGATGCAGCTCCCTCGTGCGCCGATGCCACTTCTCCTCCGCCTGATGATGCTAATGCACACATGAACAGGAAAACCCAAAAAAAGGGGGGGGGGAGAAGAAAGGAAGACATGTTGAGTGCATGCATTGGCGGCACCGTTGGCGGAGAGGACAGACACAGAAGCCCCCTGCACTACGCCGCGCACTCGGGGTACACAACTCAATTCTTGTGACTTGGCCTACAAGTGTATTGACGACAAATGCACACATAGGTGAGCCAGGGCCATGGATAGCTGTACTTAGCACCCTACAGAGGTGGGGGGCGGGGGCACAGGGCCATGTCTAACGGAGGGGCCTAGCCTACAGAAACCGCCCTGGCCTAGAGATAGCCACAGCCCTCCTCCCCCACCCAGACGCCTCCACTGTGCGCTTATATAGCGGAATGTGCTGATACTCACCCCCTTGTGTCTGCTGTGATGTCCTCACGCGCCCATCCAAATCGGGGTAGGCCACCGCCAGGATCCGGGACAATCAGGGGGGTCAATTGACGACTGGCACCCCTCCTACGTTGGGAGGCCATCCCCAGCAGAGCCTCGGCGGTCTTTCTGCTCCCGCGGCGGATGTCCTCCCACCTCTTGCGGCAGTGGGTGCCCCGTCTGTTGTGGACCCCCAAGGCCCGGACGTCCTTGGCGATGGCACGCCAAATGTCGATCTTCTGATGGGCGCTGACCTATGTGACATGTACAGGGTGGAAAAAGAAATATCATCACTTTTCTGCATGGTCGATGTGCGCGGCCCCCCCTCCCCAACCTTGCCATGTGGCACATGCTCTCATCTGTCGTGCGTTGCACTCCTCATTCGCTCCCCTCCCCACCATCTTACATCCACCCCACTCAACACAGGCATAGCCCATACTACGTGCTCCCAGTGTACTTACCTGTTGGTCTGGAGGACCGTAGAGTAGCGCATACTGGGGGAGGACCCCATCAACAAGTTTATCCAATTCCTCAGATGTGAAGGCAGGGGCCCTTTCCCCAGTCGCAGCAGCCATTGTCTCTTCCAGACCGAGTTCACAGCAGCACTTGCAGTATAGGTCCTCTCCTGTGGATGATCAGGTCTCGAGTGATGAAGCAAGTAGAAAATGGCAGTCACGCCCGCGGCGGTGCGTACCGCGGCGGTGCGTACCGCGACCGCCGGCGCACATCGTCATTGGCTCCTGAGACCCATAGGGTTCAATGTTAACCAATGCTGCTTTGCGCCGCGGTCTTCGACCGCCTACCGCCACGGTGTGCCACGCCAGCGCATTGACCTCACATCCCATTGTCACACTTCACAGGTCAGGCAGCCGCCATTTCAAGGGCCCACATGGCTGAATTTCTATGGCGTCACACAGGCCTAGGCCTTGCATTGCCACTCATACAAGCCATTCAATGCATAGCGAATCGTGTAATGTGCAAGCTGTGGTTACGTACCTGTGGGTTGATTGACTCTGTGCTCCATGTTGTCCTTCCTAGGCACCGTTCGCTGGGACTTGCGAGGAGATGGAGGAATCCTCCCGTGTACAGACCGCTGGTGGACCTGTCGACAATGGAAGAAAGACATGTCATACTTACATACAGACTTGACCGAGCCACTATACAGGAACTGTGTGCCCAGCTGGAGCCAGACCTGATGTCCCCCATTCGCCAACCCACAGGGATTTCCCCTCTGGTGCAGGTTCTGTCAGTACTCCATTTTTTGGCAAGTGGATAATTCCAAACAACAGTGGCCATATCATCAGGGATGTCTCAGCCTATGTTTTCTAAGGTTTTGTCCAGAGTGTTGTCTGCCCTGATGAAACACATGCGGAGCTACATTGTTTTCCCTGAGGTGGGAGATTTGGCTACAGTGAAGGGTGATTTCTATGCCCTTGGACATATCCCCAACATCATTGGTGCCATTGATGGGACCCATGTGGCCTTGGTTCCCCCCAGTGGAAGTGAGCAGGTGTACAGGAACAGAAAAAGTTATCATTCTATGAATGTCCAGGTGGTCTGTTTGGCTGACCAGTACATCTCCCATGTAAATGCCAAGTTCCCTGGGTCAGTGCATGACGCGTACATCATGCGAAATAGCAACATCCCTTATGTGATGGAACAGCTACAGAGACACCGTGTGTGGCTAATAGGTGACTCTGGTTACCCCAACCTGTCGTGGCTACTGACCCCAGTAAGGAATCCCAGGACAAGGGCAGAGGAACGTTACAATGAGGCCCATGTGCGAACTAGGGGGATTATAGAAAGAACCTTCGGCCTCCTGAAGGCCAGGTTTAGGTGCCTGCATATGACAGGGGGATCCCTAATGTACTCACCAAAGAAGGTGTGCCATATCATTGTGGCCTGCTGAATGCTTCACAACCTGGCTTTGCGATGCCAGGTGCCTTTCCTGCAGGAGGATGGTCCAGATGGTGGTGTTGTAGCAGCTGTGGAGCCTGTGGAGAGTGAAGAGGAGGAGGATGACGGGGACGACACAGACAACAGGGACACAGTGATACAACAGTATTTTCAGTAGCACACAGGTAGGAATCAACCACGCCATTTTACATTTACTTGAAGTCTCCTGCCTCTCTACTGTCTGAGTTCCCCCGCAGTTCCTGTTAACTCAGTTGTGACTTTCCCTTCCTTTTTCAGAGCTGTGGGACCCACTGCGTGACCTCTGCTTTGTTTGCCCATGGACTACAGCTGTGTGACAGTGGTATGTTGTCATCACAATGTAACTGAACATTTTGGCACCGTTGTGTCTAATACATTTGTTCAAAATACAAGCAGACTCCAGATTTTTTTAGTGCAAGAAGTGATTTAATTCAAGTGCTAAATTTAAGGAACATGATTGTAAAACGGGGATGGGTGATGGTGGAGTAATGTCCATGGCAGAGTCCAGTTCTCAGTCGCACAGGTGCATTGTCCATATGCCTGTGGAAAGATGGAGCAGGGGCAGTTCAAGGTTGGACAGGGTGACAATGTGGGACAGTGGGATGACATCAGGGGGTATCGTTTGCTGGCGGGGTCTTGCAATCCTACTCTGTCTTCTTGTGAGATCTCAGGTTCCGCTTGCGGGGTGGTTCTTCTTCTGCAGGAGGTGGGGTTCTGGTGGCCTGTCGTTGTGTGGGGGCCTCCTGTCCACTAGCGCCGGCGGAGGTGGTAGGCTGTTCCTGGTCCAGGCTAGTGACAGGGGCCCTTTGTGGTGTCACATGGTCCCGCAATGTGGTGACTATCTGGGTTAGGGCCACGACGATGGTCCCCATTGCGGAACTAATGTTCCTCAGTTCCTCTCTGAACCCCATGTACTGTTGCTCCTGCATGACCTGGATCTCCTGGAACCTGGCCAGTACCGTAGCCATCGTCTCCTGGGAGTGGTGGTATGCTCCCATGATGGAGGAGAGGGCCTCTTGGAGAGTGGGTTCCCTGGGCCTGTCCCCCCCTGTCGCACAGCAGCCCTCCCAGTTCCCCTGTTTCCCTGGGCCTCTGTCCCCTGGACGGTGTGCCCACTACCACTGCCCCCAGGTCCCTGTTGTTGTTGGGGTGGTGGGTCAACCTGGGTGCCCTGTAGTGGTGGACACACCGCTGATTGACGTGTCCTGGAGACAGAGGCATGGGCCCGCTGGGTGGGAGCTGTGCTGGTGTTCCCAGAGGGGGTTAGGTCTGGTGTAGCCTGTGGCTGTCTGTGGGAACCGACTGTCCCGAGGTCCCCGATGGGCCGGGCTGGTCATCAGGGTCCAGGGAGACAGAGCTGCTGTCATCACTGGGGGCCTCTTCTGGGGGTGGGATGGACATCTCTGGACCCTCTGTGGCGGTGTGGTGGCGTTCGGGTCCTGCAGGGGTATAAGAGTATGGTTATTGCTTCTGTGTGTGGCATTTCGTGTAATGGGTGGGTGGCTGTGTCCCCCAGTGCTGGCATTCCCTTGTGGGGGCTTTTGTGACGGTGGCTTGTGGGGGTGATGGGTGTGTGCAGTGGGCATGCTTTGGGGATGGGTGTCCATGCTTTGGGGACGCACGCAGGGCTAGGTTTTGGGATGCGTGGGATGTGATGGTGAGCCATTTGCAAGGAGTTGGTGTGATGGGGGTGAGGGTGGGGGTATGATTTGGCATGCAGGTGGGGTGGGGGGAATGGAGTAGTGAAGATTTGACTTACCAGAGTCCATTCCTCTGCCTACTCCTGCGAGGCCCTCAGGATGCAGGATGTGCAAGACTTCCTCCTCCCATGCTGTGAATTCTGGGGGAGTAGGTGGGGGTCCGCCGCCAGTCCGCTGTACCGCGATGTTGTGACTTGATACCATGGAACGCACCTTCCCCCGTAGGTCGTTCCACCGCTTCCTGATGTCGTCCCGATTGCGTGGATGCTGTCCCACTGCGTTGACCCTGTCCACTATTCTTTGCCATAGCTCCATCTTCCTGGCAATGGTGGTGTGCTGCACCTGTGCCCTGAAGAGCTGGGGCTCTACACGAACTATTTCCTCCACCATGACCCTGAGTTCTGCGTCAGAGAACCTGGGGTGTCTTTGGGGTGCCATGGGGTGGTGTGGATGAGGTGAGGGGTGGTGTATGTGTTGTAGAGTGTGGTGAGTGTGGTGGTGTATGGTGTTTTGTGCGTGGAAATTGTGTGGGTGATGTAGTGATTTGCCTCTGTGTGATGGTGTACTCTATGCTGTGCTCTCTCTCTCTGTCCTTCACTCGCAATTGTGGTCGTAGGGGTTTGTGGGTGTTGTGGGTGTGTGTTTTATATTTAATTGGGTGTGTGGGAGTGGTGTGTGTATATGTCTCAGGTGTGTGTATTTTGAATTATCCAATGTGGTAGTGTTTTGTAAAGGTGTGTGTATTTTGACCGCGGCGGTGTGTACCGCCAATGGAATACCGCGGTTGAAAGACCGCTGCGGGGATTTGTGGGTCGGAATGGCATGGGCGTATTTCTGTTGGCGTGATGGTGGAGGTTTGGTCATCGCCAGTTTCCCGCTGACCTTTGGTGTGGCGGACTTTTGTGGATGTCGGGTTTTTGGCGGTTTGCCAGTTGCGGGTCAGAATGACCGTGGCGGTTTACTGCGGCCGCGGCGGTGTTATGGCGGCCTTCTGGCCGGCGGTAAGCGACTTTTACCGCCGAGGTCAGAATGACCCCCAAAGTCTCCTTTGTGCAGCGCAGCGTGTTGTGGCAGTGAAGTTGTATGCTTCACACATTGCCTCTGTGATAAGCCTGACTGATCTGTGCCAAGCTACCTAAGGGTGAGCACAGGTTGTACAGTAAGTGTAATCACCCATCCTTGATGGGAGTGGCAGGTTCTGCCTGGCTAGGGTCTTGCATCAACCAACCAGAAAATGCCTCCTCCAACAGTGATCATCTGTGTTCTCAGACTATAAAATTATTTGGTCAAAGAGGGAAGTTCTACCACTGACATCATGCACAGGAAAGCAATGTATAGGTGATCATCCCTTTCACTGGGTCTACAAAAACCTCAGATAACTGGGTATCTGATTAATATAGTCCAAGTTAATGTTAAATCTCTGCTTAGTGATGTAACTATGGATCTGGACAGCCTTTGCTGTGTTTATCCTTTAATTATCATGTGGTTCCTATTCTAGCAATAAGACTGCATGTTTACGGAGGCAGTACCACCGTGTGTGGGTGACTGAGTCGATCCCACACCGTTCTGGCTAGCCGGCTCTACCTCACCCACCCTAGAAAGGAAGAGGTGATCTGTGGCAACCTAAACCTGACAATCTGACTCCTCAGGGAATTTGAGGAAAACGGATCATACCCCTTTCGCTCAGTGACTCACACATGCCAAGGGAGGGCATGAAATGCAAAATGGATTTCAATGCATTTATTGAAGCAATTGCATCCTAGTGTGAAAGCTTGGGCTGCGATAATTAGTGTTGGAAAATGGGTTATTGGTAGGGCAGGTAGGTACCTACACCTAGCAACAAGCCACCAACCTCCACATAGGTACAGTTAGGTCTCAGTAAATTAATCCCAGCTCAACCCTTGGTAGCTTGGCAACGAGCGTCAAGGCTTAACTTAGGAGACAAAGTGTAAAGCATTCAAATATCACAAAACAGTAATTAAATAAAACACAGGAAACAGTTTAAAAATCCAAAACCAATTTATAAAAATAGTTTATATTTTTATCTTTAAAATGACACAAAAACGATTAAAATCGGTTCAGGGGAACCGGAGCTATGAATTTTTAAAGAATTATTACTTTTCTAGCGCTTAGAAACAAAAAGCGCCAATCGGGTCATCTGGTTGCACCTCGACCGGGGCAAAGTCAAACTTTCAGGCCGACCGCGATGGAGCCCTGCTCGGCTACAGGTCGCGGGAGGCCTCGGTTAAAAAGTTACCTTCTGACTTAGGGGGTCATTCCAACCCTGGCGGTCAATGACCGCCGGGTTGGAGGACCGCGGGAGCACCGCCGACAGGCCGGCGGTGCTCCCAAGGGCATTCCGACCGCGGCCCTTTGGAATCCTCCAAGGAGGCGCAGCTAGCTGCGCCGCCGAGGGGATTCCGACCCCCCCTACCGCCATCCAGTTCCCGGCGGTCCGCCTGCTGGGAACCGGATGGCGGTAGGGGGGGTCGCGGGGCCCCTGGGGGACCCTGCAGTGCCCATGCCACTGGCATGGGCACTGCAGGGGCCCCCGTAAGAGGGCCCCTACAAGTATTTCACTGTCTGCTTGGCAGACAGTGAAATACGCGACGGGTGCAACAGCACCCGTCGCACCTTCCCACTCCGCCGGCTCGATTACGAGCCGGCATCCTCGTGGGAAGGGAGTTTTTCCCTGGGCTGGCGGGCGGTCTTTTGGCGACCGCCCGCCAGCCCAGGGAAAAACTTAGAATACCCTCCGCGGTCTTTCGACGGCGGAGCGGTATTTCGGAGGGGGGAAGTCTGCCGCCCGCCAGACTTGGAATGACCCCCTTAGTCTTTATTTTGAAGTTTTTCTTCACCGGGACAAACCTGCCAGTTGAATCCGACCTCCTGGAGCCCTTGTCCGGATACGCGATGTGGGTTTCCTCGGTGGAGACTTTTACCTTCGGACTTAGTTGTTTTTTCGAGATGAAAATCCTTCGACTGGGGTAAACCTGGATCTTGATCCGACGTCCATGGAGCCCTTCTCGGATACGATGGCTGGGAGGTCCCGGTCAACTTTTTACGTTCGGACTTAGTCTCTTTTTTGGATGTTTTTCTTTACCGGGACGAACCACGAAGTCAGGCCGGGTCGCGGTTGAGGCAAGCCGGCTAGAATTTCCGCGGCGGGTCGGTCCCTCTCTGGAGCTTTTTTCCAAAAATTCTCAAATCTTTTCCAAACTTCTGGGGCTTCACCCAGATGTTCTTTTAAGGTTCTTTTGGGGTCCACAGCTCATCCCAAGGGTCCAGAAGTTCTGTGATGGTCCTTGGGGGGTGCGGACTTCAACTCCCAGAATGCACCTGGCGCAAACTCCTTTTTGGCCACTGGACAGTGGTCAGCTGGTCGCTTTCTTCAGGAGTTGGTGCAGGGGACTCTGGTTAGCAATTTTTCACCTGTAGCAAACAGGGAGTCCCTCCTTGAACCAGTTGAAGCCAGGCAAAGTCCTTCTTGTGGTGAAGCCCAAGTATGCAGCTGGTGCAGTCCTTCTGAGTGCAGGGTCCAGGTGCAGGCCTGGGGTCCAGCAGGGCAGTCCTTCTTCTCCTTAAGTTCCTTTCTTGTTGAATTCTGGAGGGGATCTGAGGTGTGGGTGCAGGTCTGCCAGTTTTATCCTTGCTCCTGGGTGAAAAGCAGGGGGGCCCTGGTTCTCCAATCAGGGACAGGGCCGTCCCCCTGTGATGACCACTTCCTGGGAAGTGTGGCAAAAATCCATCCCAGAAGGCAGCAGTCTCTAAAAATCCAACATGGATGAATCTGATTTTTGGAGGTTACATCTGGCTGAGCCCACCCACTGGTGTGGCTAAAAATCATAAACACACCCCTCTCCTGCCCTCTCCTAATCTAATCAAGGGGGCACCTAATTGTCTGGGGTTGCAGGATGTGGGGGTGTTGCTGGGTGCTGCAAATGTCCTTCTCTGCCTTTGAAGACCAGTTTGGCAGCCCTCCCCCTTCCTGCCTCACCATCTGCTGAGGGGAGATTCTCTCCCCCAAGCACATTCCTTTGTGTGAAGCCTGGCCACTTCACACCTCATCAAGGCAGCCTGGCAGAAGCTGCTGCAGGCTGGCCAATCAGAGCACAGCAGCAAAAA
This sequence comes from Pleurodeles waltl, assembly GCF_031143425.1. Classification (NCBI taxonomy): domain Eukaryota; kingdom Metazoa; phylum Chordata; class Amphibia; order Caudata; family Salamandridae; genus Pleurodeles; species Pleurodeles waltl. Next base: position 1,091,617,392 of record NC_090439.1, read on the forward strand.
CAATGCAGAGCTGAAATTGGCAACTTTTTAGGTAAAGTCTAAACTTTTTACCTGAACAAGTTATATTAAATCCAACAACTGGAAGTTGTGGGATTTATTACAACAATTAATTTGATACCAAATTCTTGGTATGTAACATTTAAGGAGACTTTAAAATGTAAAATAAAGTCTGCCCATTCTAGCCTATGAAGGCCATTTACTTCCATGAGGGAAAAACGAATTTGGCTGTTTTTACCTCACCAGGGCTTATAAATCTATTTTTATAAAGTCCCTGCTTATAGTTACATGGCACCCAGCCCTAGGGGCACATAGGGCACACCTTAGGGGTGACTTATATGTAAAAATAAGGTAGTTTAAGACTTTGGAAGTACCTTTAATTCCAAAGTCGAATTTGCATATAACTTTAATTTAAAAGCAGCCAGCAAGGCAGGCTTGCTTTTAAAATGACACTGGGCACCTCAGCAATGCACCTAGGTGTGCACCACCTATGCTGTGGTCCCTAAACCTACATGCCCTACCATATACTAGGGACTTATAGGTAGGTTAACTTAGCCAATTATAATTAGCCTAATTTGACACAGAGCACAGGCCCTGGGACTGGTTAGCAGTACCCAGGGCACCTTTAAAGTCAGGAAAACACCTGCAAAAAGTGGAAAATGGGGGCAAAAAGTTATGGGGCCTCTGCAATCAGCCCTGTTTTCTCACAATTAGGCATAAGAAACATAATACAGTAACCAGCATTACAATCAGTGTAAAGACTATAAACACCCCTGCCATTTTTTATGATCATAAAAACCTAAATATTTCAACCTACACCCTATGTCTAAAACCTGAGAGCATTGCTTCTGCCTATCCCGGTCTAAGGGAGGGAACATGACTCCTTACCAGAAGAGGTTGCCAAGGGCATGCCTGCTGTCTGGATGGCAAAAACCTCTGGTAGCTGAAGAGTCAGCGTCAGGATCAGCAAAGCTGTCAATGGAATGATATGCGTCTCAGGACGGCCATGACTGGAATGGACTTAGCTCATCAAAATTAACCTGAAACCATGTTTTTTGCATGCTGTCCATGCAGATATCAATCCCCTTCTTAACCAACACTGTTTCTGGGGCTGGGGAAATACTAGACTAAAAGGAGAGAAGCTATGGGCAATGGCTGCAGATGGTGGTCACATTTATTCATACTATTTGACACATAGGGCCAGATTTAAGAAAAGTGGCACTGCAGCGCCACTTTTCTTGCGCCCCTTATCTCCACCCTGAAGGTATCATGTATGTGTTGTATCCAAGATACAAAAAGAACAGTTGATGGACGGAATGTAGACAAAATCAAACATTCACCCCTAGTCACAGATCTGGGTTTAATCCATCCTTTCTTTTGCTCACCATGCCATTCTAATTTGTCCCCATCCATATGTAAATTAGGCTTGACCCTGTTTCCCATGGGAATAGTCCAGCCCGAACTGCCGGGCCAAGCTGTGCATCGTTTCTGGCAGGCTGTACGCCGATTTTCACCGCACAAGGAGTCCTTCTTGCAGAGATGAAGTCTTTTTGGTCCGGAGACTTCAGGGAACAGGAGGCAAGCTCTATCCAAGCCCTTGGAGAGCACTTCTCACCACAGCTAGAGAGCAGCAAGGCAGAAGGGCAACAGCAAGGCAGCAGTCCTTCACAGAAAGCAGTCAGATGAGTCCTTTGGGCAGCCAGGCAGTTCTTCTTGGAGGATGCAGGTTCTGGTTCAGGTTCTCTTCTCCAGCAAGTGTCTGATGAGGTAGGGCAGAGACCCTGTTTAAATACCCAAATGTGCCTTTGAAGTGGGGAAGACTTCAAAGAGTGGCTAAGAAGTGCACCAGGCCCCCTTTCAGTTCAATCCTGTCTGCCAGGGTCCCAGTAGGGGGTGTGGCAGTCCTTTGTGTGAGGGCAGGCCCTCCACCCTCCCAGCCCAGGAAGACCCATTCAAAATGCAGATGTATGCAAGTGAGGCTGAACATCCTGTGTTTGGGGTTTGTCTGAGTGAATGCACAAGGGTCAACTGCACCGAGCCAGACGTGGATTGTAAGGCACAGAAGGATTTAAGTGCAGAGAAATGCTCACTTTCTAAAAGTGGCATTTCTAAAATAGTAATATTAAATCCAACTTCACCAGTCAGCAGGATTTTGTATCACCATTCTGGCCATACTAAATATGACCGTCCTACTCCTTTCAGATCAGCAACTACCACTCAAATAGTATATGAGGGTAGCCCTAATGTTAGTCTATGAAAGGAGCAGGCCTCAAAGCAGTGCAAAAACTAATTTAGGAGTTGTACACTACCAGGACATGTAAACTACACGGGTACATGTCCTGCCTTTTTATCCACACAGTACCCTGTTCTAGGGGTTACCTTAGGGGTGACTTATATGTAGAAAAAGGGGAATTCTTAGGCTTGCAAGTACTTTAATGCCAAGTCGAATTGGCAGTGAAACTGCACACACAGGCCTTGCAATGGCAGGCCTGAGACAAGGTTAAGGAGCTACTTACTTGGGTGGCAAAATCAGTGCTGCAGGCTCACTATTAGCATTTAATCTACAGGCCCTGGGCACATATAGTGAACTTTACTAGGGATTTATAAGTAAATTAAATAATCCAAGTGGTTATGATCCAATGTCATCATGTTTAAAGGGAGAGAGCATATGCATTTTAGCATTGGTTAGCAGTGGTAAAGTGTGCAGAGTCTTAAAACCAGCAAAAACAAAATCCAAAAAGTGGAGGGAGGCAGGCAAAAGTTAGGGGTGACCACCCTAAGGCTGTCAGGTCTAACAATGACAATTACAAAGTATTTTACTAGTTACTGATTTAAGCAATGCATTAGGCATTTATGGATCTGTAATGGCATTGATGGCTTTCACAATCAGGTACTGAATTATACAAATCACTGCTGGAAAACGAATTTCTCAAGACACATCTTTATATACATATTGATGCCCTAGTGTGAAGCAACACTAAAATACAGGTAAGAGGTGTTCCAGTGACTAGAGTACATGGGAGGGAGCAGGCCTGAGCATGTTAAAGACATAGGGCCTGATGTAGGTTTCCACAGATGGTGACGGATATCCGATCCGCTGAAATCTAAATCCCATTATATCCTATGGGATTTATATTTCGGAGGACGGGATATCTATCAAGGTTGTGATGGAGGAACCTGTCCGCAAATATCTAAATCAGGCCCAAAGTTTGAGATAGTAGACAAAAAACCATTAGAGAGATTAGAGCCAGCAACACAACAATCTAACACAGGACTTGATATTGGCTCTAGGACCACTGCCATGTGACCTTCCTAAGTCTATAACAGGATGCTCCCTTAGAACAAATAGGAGAACTACTGGAAGGTCTTCTCTGGACATCTGTATAGTATATATGTCACGTTATTCTCAAAACCAACAGTGCGCCAGTTTCGGATAGCCATGATTGAAAGATTGGACACTGATTATTTGAAGGAGGTCTGAGGTGCTTGTCTGAGACACCATGGGGAAGGGTTAAGAGGCAAGGTTAATAAAAATGAGCCTACCAAAAATAATACATGGATGGTATTGGACTCCAACAAAAGATTTAGCTTAAGCACCCAAAATAGATTTTGGTGGCTAGAAATGGGGGTGCTATGTTGCACATTTTCTGGTCCTGTCCCTTTCTTGCAACCTATTGGAAAATGATACCAGCAGAAATGGGACGAGTATATTGTCATAACATGCAACTTAATGCTTCACCTCTCACCCATCTCCAGCCCACTCCCGCAACTGTCTCATCGGTCTTCTAATTACTTTTTTTTTTTAAAGCACTTTCACATTGCATATTTAAAAATCACATTTGCGCTGTTTTTATTGAAATAAAACATGTAAAAACCCTTATCATTTGGTAGGCACCGTATGCGTTTTGAACACATGGATGCATTTAAAATGATTTTTCTATGATGTCATTGCACCTTATTTTTTAACATGCCGCACAGCACCTGTGATGCTGTACAGCATGGCTCAAGTATTGTCAAAGCCAATTGATCCCATAGTCAAACCTACTGGCGTTGCCATTGCTTCTATCGAGTATACCCTCCCTGCAGGGCAAAGGGAGACAAGATGCAGCCTTTTGCAGGCCCCAGGCGTTTCCCATGTGCTCTGTATTACTGACATACGTATCTGATTCCTTTAAAAGCAGTCTAGGTCTCTTGACTTCATGCAAAGCATATGTTGCTCCAAATTGTATGATCCTTAATAGGTTTTTGCCTTTTAACTTTTATTCTAGTCTAGTTAATTTTCTGCATTTTCCTTCCAAGCCTCAAGCCTTAGACATCTTCTTGTCCATCTCTGGGAGCTTCCTCTAACATTTCTCAGATGATGCCCCACCTATCACATAACTCTCTTAGGCCCCGATTACCAGTTTAGGTACTATTTATCGCACCTGACAAATCAGGATACCACAGGTATGTTATTTATCGGGTGAGATAAATAACACCTATTACGAGTTTCTGGCAAATAAAATGCAGATGGTATGGTAAATACTCTGCCCATTTCCACCGTTAAATTTCTGCAGATTTGATCTGCAAAAAATAATGATCGTTGGGGTAATTAAAGCATCTGATAAACAGGGATTTAAGCACCATTTGGAATACACAGACCCACTCGTAATCAGATCCTTTGTCAACTTTATGGATACATGGATTAAGTTTTTCAAACTGTAATAACCACTCATGTATCCATCTCTGCTTCATTTGTCAGAAGTGCTATTGAAATTGATTTTCAAGGTCTCGGTCTCGAGCGGTTTCTGGCTACTTGTAACATTTGCTCAGTAATCTTGCTTCCTTTTTGTTATGTGCTACATCTGCTATCGTGCTACATTGTGTCTAAGCCAGTGTCTAGTGTTGCAGAACATTGTTCCAGGAGTCTTGGAATGTGTGGAGCGAGAGAGACGGTCGGTGAACAACTTGGAAATGGCCACTATGTGGATCTGTTCCTGTAATATGTAATAAACTACCACTTACCTTTATGTGTGTGGCTCCTCCTTTCAACATTTTAGGGTGTTATTGTATTTTAAATATGGCTTTTAGATGTTGAGCAGATTTCATTAGTACCGGTTGAAGCCAACTCGGTGAATAACTTGGAAGTGGCCACTATGTGGATCTGCTCCTGTAATACGTAATAAACTAACACTTACCTTTATGTGTGTGGCTCCTCCTTTCAACATTTTAGGGTATTATTGTATTTTAAATATGTCTTTTAGATGTTGAGCAGATTTCATTGGTACTGCTTGAAGCCAACTCGGATTTATCTTCTCCAGGCTGTCTGAGCATGATATTATTATTTTTATAGGATTTCCGAATATGACTATACCAGTCTGTTTATATTCCAGCTTCAGGATACTATTTGACTTGACCTGTTCTAACCCCTTACAGTAGGAGGCAAGCTCATCCATTATGGTAAACAGAAGACAGAGGAGCGCATAGGCCTGTGTAGCGCTTGGTGTGACTTTTGTTTAGGTTATATATCATTCTGTGAAAGACTGAATGGTACTATAATAGATGCAAACAGTACCCTCCTAACTTAGTCTAAACATTGAGCTGGCTGCATGCTGACTCCACTGTAATTTATCAAAGCACTCAAAGCGCTACCAGGTTCCAGCGCTCCATTCATACCATTCTTTTCACTGGCTGCTGTGGAAGTGCAGCGCATTGTAGAGGCAGCAAGTACTTTTGTTAAGCCTCAGGCACACGATAGCGAGCCAGCCCGATACAAAGCTTATATGACAAATTAGAAAAGCGCTCTGTTGTCCCAGTTCTGAGCAGGCTCGTTTAGTATGCGCATAATTTTAAAGTTGTGTTTCACAGAGATAATAAATGTATAAATCCAGACTAAGATGGCTCTCAGAAGCCAATTTACCAGATCAAAAGCTGAAGATTTCTTATGGGCCTTGCATTTATTTTCTTCACATATTAAATAGAATATCATTTGAAGTGCCTGCAAACATCTATTTTGCAAAGAATTATAGCCTATATATCAGAGAGGAGCTGGGTGGTTTAGCTCAGAATTGGGCTGTCGGTCACCTCTCGACTGTCATTTTACATTTGGCCAACGTTCACAATGGTGAGCAATCTGTAGTCGGAAGTCACAGATGGCTTCTATAAAAGTAGTTTTGTAAAGCACATACATTCACCTGCTAGGAGTATTTTGGTGAGAAAACATACAAAAATCACAAAACTAACTGCTACAGGGAATTGCTTGCTGCAAAAGAAGCAAATGTAGGAATTAGGAGAAGATCCAAGTGTTTAGAGTTTGTAAAATTTGATCACATTTTCTTTCATGCGTAGATGAAATCACATTCTGCTTCCACCACCAGGCAGCAGCTAATAATGAAGCTCCTCTGACAATAGTTCTTTAAGCAAAACATGGGACTCTTCAGTAAGAGTAAGAGAGTAATTGACTGCCCCCTGTCACCATTACCGCACTGCTCCTGGTGATTACCGTATCCTGACTCTGCCTCTGATGCCTCCACCATGAGACCTGGCGTCCCGTGGCGCAGCTGAGCTGGGATTACAGTCATAAGCATGCCTTTGTGTGCTGACATGCCCCTAACTTTGTGGTTGTGCAGAGTTTCCTGCGGAGGCCACTTTTTGCGCATTGGCAACTGGTCTCCACACGCCAACGTAAACCCTTACCATGGCACTGACATTGTTTGGCTTGTCTATGGCTGGGAATCGATTGAGTGGGCCCTGATCACGGGTGAAAACATTGTTAGGCAACAGTGCCATCATTTGTGACAAAGAGTTCACGGTGGGGGGTGTGGCGCCGCTGGGTCCAAGTGGCAGGTGCCCCTAGGACATAAGGACAAGGACACTTTGGTAAGGACACCTTGGCAAGGGTCAAAGTGAAGAGAGGCTGGCAATGTGCGAAGGTTGGGTCCTTGAGTGCTAGGACTCCGCTCAGGAATGGAGACCCAGCTCTGCCGTGCCCTGTCATATGTTGCTGCATTTTGCTCCATTTAGATGATATCCGCTGATACCCGGTGAAGCAGATTCGACAAACCACGGCTGGGACACAACAGAGATGCTGCTTCCCCATGTTCGCATAGCCCATAGAGGCGTAGCAGTCAGAAGCGGTCAGAAGCAGTTGGATGTACAGCGAGTGTGAAAGCTAGGAGGAGAAGCTAGGAGGTTGACAAGCTAGGAGGACAGGCTAGGTTGACAAGATAGGAGGAGGATGATGCCCTCAGGACATCATGTATACTGAGGGCCTGACTGGCATCAGTGGAGGGCTCAACAATGGTAAGTCAGCAGTACCCCCCAAGCAACAACCACCCATGCCCAGCATGCCTCCCCACCACTCTTCAACCCACTGCAACCCACCCCACTGACCCCGACCCAAACACCCCACACCCCTCCTCTGCATGCCACACCACCTCACTCCCACCTTCCCTACTCATACATCCCAAATGCACGGATTTCAGGCAGAATGTGAAAAACCACAGCTCCCACAATCCAATCCAAACCAATGTCTGCAGTGCAGCAGTTGTCATTGCTATCACTGGGAAGCAAGTCGAGCCACTGCATGCATCACAACAGGGACACAACAACAACAGTCACACAACTAACATTCTACTGTATCCATCCATAGGTACCCCTGCCACTGACACCCTGCAGAGGATACCAGGCTCAGACAGCCCTCCCCAGGATGAAGGCCCCTCTGGATGTCTGGATGAGGACGACTTGCCTGGACCGAAATGAAATCAGGAGTTGCCAACGCGATCACAGTCTCAAAGATTGTAACATGTTGATGGCAAAATACAACTCCCCCACGAAAGATCAAAGTAGCAGAAAGGTGTGCCACCATTGATACAATGTATGTTGCTAATGACAAGCTGGGCAGACTGATGGGGCTACTGTTCCAGTAACAAATCGCATTGACCTCAGATGGAAAGTCATGTACCCACCAGATAGCAAGAACATCGGGTGGGACACAATGCCCATCACATTCCAACTCCGCAAAGCACTCTGGAGAGCTGTTAACCAGTATAACCAACGCTGCAAGCACTACAGGGATTTTGCAATGGTGTAAGTCTGTCGGGTCTGGATTTGTGAATCTCTTCCATACTTTTTTCAGACTTATTCCTACTACCATCCATCACTCCCATCAAGTGCATTTTGCGGCTACCCTGTGACTTGGGCATCAATAGGCGGGATACTACTGCTGTTGTACCTGATACACAGTGGTTGTGGTTTTCCAGCAAGGTGGAGTAATGGAGCTACTACCATCAGCCCGCTGTGCCGTGATCTCATGGTACAGCCCTTTGAAGCTCTGTTTCTAGAGGAACTGGAGCGCAACTGGTCCTTGTCATTCCGAACACTCCTATGGTGTGTTCAGCCTGTCTTTCACTGCACATGGTGCCACATTGAAAATCTACAGACGGTGTGCTTTGCTCTCCCACCAGAGCCTTCTGTGGACCAAGAGCTGCTGATGTCCCCACTGAGGCTCCATTCACGGTCGTGCCACTTGAGACTAAGGCTGATTCACAAGGACACTTATGAGCCACCCTTGGTGGATGTCTGGGCCTTCTTCAGCACAATGGATGTTGCTGGTCTCGTGGATGTGTCTGCGCATAAAGCTGCTGAGCACTACTGCACTGTGGATGTGTCAGCCAATCCTCTCATTGATCTAACATCTGATGAGGTGGCCTGTATCCTGAGTGCAATTCCGTTTGATGGCGTGGACAACCAGGGAGGACGTCCAACAAGACATCCTGAAAGTCAGCGCCCATCAGAAGAAGGGGACATGGAGGGCCATCACCTAGTAAGTGCGGACCCTGGGGGTCCATGTCCGATGGAGCACCCACTGCAGAAAGAGGTGGGAGGCTGTTAGACGCTGTGCCCGGAAGACCGTGGAGGTCCAGCTGGGGACGTCCCCCCAACATGGGAGGGGTGCCCGACGGACCCTGAACCCACTAATGGTCCGCATTCAGGCGGTTGCCTACCATGACCTGGATGTGTGCTTGAGGGCAGCACAGCAGCCACAAGAGGGTGAGTACACACTCTCACCTATGATATGCATTGCCATGGTGGCTCAGGGTCAGCACTATTGGGGAACTGTAGAATGGGTACTAGGTGGATTCATGTCCACTATGGATATTAGACAACCAGGCAGGATTGGCATCATAGTTGTGTGGCCATGCCATGCAGTCAGTGAATAGAGGGGCAGATACCTCCAATATTGTATCTGTGTTGTCACCTACTACCAAGAAAATGCTAGGCAGCTCATGCCAACAAGATTATCAAATCTGGGGTGTCAGGGCAATATAATCAGTTTTTGCCAAACAATGTGCAAGGGGTGAATGTAGAGTTGAAAATCTGCTGGCAGGTACTGTGTGTTGTGAGGTAAGGTGGTGCAAGATGCCACTGTGCAATTGGACACTGGCCTAGTAGGCATGCCAACTACCCATGCAGGATTATGTAGGTTCAGTTGCCCAGAACTTATGTCTCTCAACGGGCATGGGAAGTGGGCAGGTACTGGGCAAGTGTGGTGGGTATGACTCTCATCATGTATATGATTGCATCTGTATCAGCGTCAGCTGTACACATTTGCATAGTTATGCTTCCCCCCATGGTGTTCCATTGTTGTATCATGTGTAGGTGAGGGCATGCCGAGTCATGGCATGGCATCAGAAGATGATGCGATTACTCTGTGTGACTGTTGTGCGGGCATTGACCGATTGCACCCCGTCTCTCTCTCCCATCCACCCTCCCTCCCTCTCCTTCTCTGTCCTTGTGTGCATCAGCATCATCTGGTGACGGAGAAGGGGCACAGGTGAGTTGGGAAGCTGCAGCCCATGGGGCCAAGGAGGCTGATACCAGCGGTGCTGAGGGGACGGAGAGCGAGGGGAGTGCCACAGGGAAGACAGGATCGGCCACTCCATCTTCAGATTCCTCCTCCAATGGCGGCTCCCTGGCGGTGGCGGAACCATCTCGGCCCATGCCTGCATCATCCTTGTCTGCCACCCCCTTACCAGCACCCCCCTCCCGGTAGCTCCCCACCCAGTTACCCGTACTCTCTCACTCAAGAGGATGGGCATCTCCTTCGTCGCAGGCACCTGTGCACCTGCCCCAGTCAGCCCTGGTGCCCTCAATGAGGAGGCTATTGACCTCCTGAAGTCCATCTCTGTAGGGCAGATGTTAGACCTGAAAGACTTAGGTCCATATTTATACTTTTTTTAGTGCCGCATTTGCGTAGTTTTTTGACGCAAAATCGGCGCAAACTTACAAAATGCAATTGCATTTTGTAAGTTTGCGCCGATTTTGCGTAAAAAAACTACGCAAATGCGGCGCTAAAAAAGTATAAATATGGGCCTTAGGGTGGTCACCCCTAACGTTTTGCCTGCCTCCCTCCACTTCTTAGATACTGTTTTTGCTGGTTTTAAGACTAACCAGTGCTAAAGTGCATATGCTCTCTCCCTTTAAACATGACAACATTGGATCATACCCAATTAGATTATTTAATTTACTCATAAGTCCTTAGTAAAGGGCACTATGGGGGTCATTCCGACCCTGGCGGTCCATGACCGCCAGGGCCGGGGACCACGGAAGCACCGCCAACAGGCTGGCGGTGCTTCCAGGGCCATTCTGACCGCGGCGGTAAAGCCGTGGTCAGAAAAGGGGAACCAGCGGTTTCCCGCCGGTTTTCCCCTGGCCCAGGGAATCCTTCATGGCGGCGCTACTTGCAGAGCCACTGGCATGGGCAGTGCAGGGGCCCCCTAACAGGGCCCCATGAAGATTTTCACTGTCTGCTTTGCAGACAGTGAAAATCGCGACGAGTGCTACTGCACCCGTCGCACCCCTGCAACACCGCTGGCTCCATTCGGAGCTGGCTTCTATGTTGCAGGGGCTTTCTCGCTGGGCCGGCGGGCGCCCTTTTGGTGGTCGCCCGCCGGCCCAGCGGGAAAGCCAGAATGGCATCCGCGGTCTCCTGACCGCGGAGCGGCCATTTGGCGGTGACCGCATGGCGGGCGGCGACCGCCGCCCGCCGCGGTCAGAATGACCGCCTATATTTTCCCAGGGCCTGTAGATTAAATGCTACTAGTGGGCCTGTAGCACTGATTGTGCCACCCACTTAAGTAGCTCCTTAACCTTGTCTCAGGCCTGTCATTGCAAGGCCTGTGTGTGCAGTTTCACTGCCAATTCGACGTGGAATTTAAAAGTACTTGCCAAGCCTAAAAATACACCCCTAAGGTATACCCTACGTAACCCATAGGACAGGGTGCTGTGTAGGCAAAAGGCAGGACATGTACCTGTGTAAAATACCTGTCCTGGTAGTGTAAAACTCCTAAATTCGTTTTTACACTTCTGTGAGACCTGCTCCCTACATAGGCTAACATTGGAGCTACCCTCATATACTGTTTGAGTGGTGGGTGCTGATCTGAAAGGAGTAGGAAGCTCATATTTAGCATGGCCACAATGGTTATAAAAATCCTGCTGACTGGTGAAGTTGGATTTAATATTACTATTTTAGAAATGCCACTTTTAGAAAGTGAGCATTTCTCTGCACTTAAATCCTTCTGTGCCTTACAATCCACGTCTGGCTCGGTTCAGTTGACAGCTCCCTTGTGCATTCACTCAGACACACCCCAAACACAGGATACTGAGCCTCACTTGCATACATCTGCATTTTGAATGGGTCTTCCTGGGCTGGGAGGGTGGAGGGCTTGACACTTGCATGTCAAAGGACTGTAGCCAGCCCTCACACAAAGGACTGCCACACCCCCTACTGGGACCCTGGCAGACAGGACTGAACTGAAAGGGGACCTTGTGCACATCTAAGCCAGCCACTCTTTGCAGTCTTCCCCACTTCCAAGGCACACTTGGGTATTTAAACAGGGCCTCTGCCCCTACCAACTCAGACACTTCCTGGAGAAGAGAACCTGAACCAGAACCTGCATCCTGACAAGAACTGCCTGGCTGCCCAAAGGACCAACTTGACTGCTTTCTGTGAAGGACTGCTGCCTTGCTGTTGCCCTGCTGCTTTCCTGCTCTCGTGCTGTGGTGAGAAGTGCTCTCCAAGAGCTTGGATAGAGCTTGCCTCCGGATCCCTGAAGTCTCAGGACCAAAAAGGCTTCATCTCTACAAAAAGGACTCCTAATGCGGCAAAAATCGATGCACAGCCTGCCAGAATCGACGCACAGCCTGCACCGCGGTGAAAAACTAACTTCAGACCAAACTTGAACAACGCAACCTGACTTCACAACAAGAAGATCGATGCACGCCCCACTGGATCAACGCACAGCCGAGCCGGAACGGCGCAGCCCGACTTCCAGAGAGGAATCGACGCAGCGCCTGGCATGCAGTAGAAATTTCCACGTAATGCCCACCTAATCGACACAGCCCCTGTGACTTCGTCCTGTCAGCACCGGAAATCCACGCATCATCCCTGGGGTGTCCGAAAACCCCGCAACCCAAAGAGGATCCATTATCGAGCACCGGAAATAGGAAATTTGCGTGAAAACAAAACAACGCATCGCAGTGTGTGGCCTGAGACATCGACGCACACCCCCTTGTTTTCCACGCATCTCCTCCTCTGCAGTTCTTTGCGGAGATTTTGAACGCAAACCAGGTACTTTGTGCTTGAAAGGGAAATTTATTGCTTTTTAAATACTAAAGACACTTTATATAACTTTTACAGTGTTAGCTCAACCTATACCTAATGCATTTTAATCGTTTTGACCTTCATCTTATCAGATAAATATTATATATTCTTCTAAACATTGTGTGGTGTATTTCTGTGGTGCTATACTTTGTTATTGCATGATTTATTGCACAAATACTTTACACATTGCCTTCTAAGTTAAGCCTGACTGCTCAGTCCCAAGCTACCAGAGGTTGGACACAGGATAATTTGGATTGTGTGTGACTTACCCTAATTAGAGTGAGGGTCCTTGCTTGGACAGGGGGTAACCTGACTGCCAACCAAAGACCCCATTTCTAACAGCAGACAACTATTGTGAATGCCATCCAGGGACTGGCATCCCAGATGCAACAGTGCAATGTGTTCCTGGAAGGCACTCACAGTGCCTTGTCTGGCCTGCAAAGATCGTTTCAGGCTTGGGCCTCCTCCTTGATGGCAGCCAGTGTCCCTTCTACTTCTGCCCTCCCTCCAGCTACCTGTTTCCATTCCCACCTCCCACTCCTCTCACCCATCCAAGGCACACCTACTGACACACATACATCCACATCGACAGACACAGTACGCAAGGACGGACATGAGCACCACAGAAGCCACCATCACGATGCACACACTCAACTGACACATGCAGACATGACAACATCCATACCCTGCACTGACCCCCCACCACTTCCCCCTCACAGTCGGCACACCACTCACACCTGCAGTCTGCACCACATCAGTCACTGATCCTGCCACATGTGCCCTGACTGCCACCGTCACCACATCCTCTGACCCACATTCATGTACCCCATACACCAGTGGCGCAAGCACCACAACTGTAAACACACACATTTCCAGCACATCCACCCTACCTGCAGACACCACCCCAACATACACTCACACGTCCCCCTGCCATCTCCCTGCATCTCCTCCCCACCATCTCCCAGTGCATCTAAGCGCCCGCACTCACCCACCCAACATTCCCCCAGCACACTCATATCATCCACCCACGCACCTGCTCCCAAGGCACTTCCATGTACACACCTCACAAACATACCCACTCTCTCCACTTCCAAGGCCAAGCCCAACCTCTCCTCCCCGACTAACTCCGCCGCTGTCCAGGGGCAAGCCCAAGGAGTCTCCATCCAAGTCTACCCCTAAGGAACCTCCACCAAACCCAGATGATAAGACCCCCCCTCCAAGTCCAAGGACCCCCCTGCACCCACCCCCCCTCATCCCTGAAGTGGCTGCATTCCCCGTTGATTCCCCTGCCCTGTGGATGCCTGCACTTTGCAGTCAGGAGTCAAGTTTGGGCGTCACCTTGTGCCCAGTGTGCTCGAAGCACCTATTGGACTGGCCCTTGGGCCAGTGTATTAAGAGGTACATTCCCAAAGTTGACCTTTCTGATATATCTGTGCCACAACACCGTTGGTGTTGATGGTACCTACCTTGACCTGGCTTTCCTTCCACATGTATGTGTGGTGTTTGTGGGTATTAGCGTGTATGTGTGTATGTATTTGCGTGTGTGTAGGTACAGGTGTTTGTTTGCATGTGTGAGTGGGCGTGGCTTCTCGTGTCATGTGTGTGTTGTGTGTGTGTACTGACATCGTTCCCTGCAGTGTGTGCTAGGCTAGTGTACTTATGGTTGGTGTCGTGCTCGCCGTCGCTGGTCATAGAGTTGCAGGACCAGGTGGAGGATTGGGAGGAGTTGCAATTCATGTGCCATGGCACCTACGGACGTGCCTGTGTTCCTGAAGGTAGGTGTTCCCATTTATGTTGTCCGTTTCCGCCAGGCTTTTGATGGCTGTGGTTCCGCCATGGAAACCCTGGTGGTGTGCAACATTGTAATATGGTTGTGGCTTCCTGACTGACCGCCAGGCTGAGGATGGCTGACGCCTGGCGTGCCAGCCCTTCTGCTGTGGCGGGCCGAACTGTAACTTGCCTGTGTTCTGCAGGTGCCTTCCCAGTACTTGTAATATGGCAGTCTTCACCTCCAGGGTCTTCACCTCCAGGCCTATGGCGGTGCGTCCGCCAACTCCACCATAGTGGTACACTGACCGCGAAACTCGTAATGAGGGCCAATATGTTATATGTGTTTTCCTGTGTGGGCTCCCTGGTCTCTAGCAGCTTGGAATACGATCATGTTCTAAATAGCTTCGCTACATAATTCATGTTCTGAAGACAGGGGACACCTGGGGGTTGCCTCAGCAAACACTATAATATTAAAGAGTCATCAGAGAGGCATTTTAAGAAAGGGGAGGGATACTTGCCCTCTTTATAGGAGCCGATTTCAGCCAGCAGCTGTTGTTTGTGTGGCGGCTGACCCCTGGGGTGGGACATTATCCCCGAGGGTCCTTTACTCTGCGCACAGGAGGTGATAACTCGGCAAGAGCTCTTTTTAACGCTTTTCAATGCATCAAGGTCCCCACACCCAGGCTCAAGATCAGGTCGGGCCACCCCTCCTGGTCTGGGGGTTTGTGGGGTCATGGATTTTATTATCTACCTCTTCACTTTGTTGTGACAAGGGAGCTGAGACAATGGGGAAGAAAAAGGCGGTGGCTACAGTTCCTACAGGGGAGGTTATCACAACCCTTGATTCATTTCTGACACAAGCTGCAGGTGTTCTGTCTAAAGAATTTGAATTACCTGAGCGGTGACTATCATTGGAGCTAGGCCAGGATGTTCCCATATCCTGCGTGTCACCAGTAGCCACGGCCCAGGGGGGCTGTTCCCGATCTTGTGGATCGCCGATGCCCACGCCCGCTCTATTGACTATGGATGACTATTCTGTACAATTGGATTGGCCCCACCCCAACTAACTTAATGAACCTCCCATAAAAAAGAAAAAGGCAGGGACCTCAAGGAAAAAGTCCCCTACGGTAACTGATTCTAAGGGTGCAACGGTGGATGTGTCAGCAGTCGAGGTGGGCTCCCATTTTGATTGTGATGTCCTGTGTGTTAGGGCTGAATTGATTTTGAGACTCTCCCTTAAGCCTTTGCAATACCGGCTGGATGCTATTGAAACTAAATTGTCTTCTATTGTGGTTCAACTCTCTGGTAATTATGCTGGCAGTGGGTACACTCAATTGAGTAGGGGGGGTGGTCATCACCCTTCCTGGCACTCGTGGTCCCAGTGCTTGTTCTTCACCCATAGTCTACATTAGCAGCCAGGTTTGGGAGTGGCCTGTGGTTGGGAGAGTGCAGGACCCCCTTTCTGATGGGGACGCAAGGGGCTAACATACTTGAGTGCAATGCGGTACACACCCATTTTTGGAATGCTGCTACTGTCCCTACAGGGAGTGCCCTTCAGGAGAAAGGTGGTCAGGGAAGAGGCTTGCAATATCCCTCGAGTAAGTTTATTTTTTAGCTTGAAGGAAAAGTAAAGATCACATGAGTTTCCAGTTACCTTCAGCACCCACCACTTATGTGATTATCCTGGCAAATGTCCCTTTCTTAAGGCCTGACCAATCTGAGTCCACTAAGCAGCTGACTGTTAAGTCCACTCATTGGGGCCCATATTTATACTCTGTTTGCACCGGATTTGCATCATTTGTATTGACGCAAATTCGGCGCAAACTTAACTCCATGTTTATCCTTTGGTGCTAGACCCATCTAGCGCCAAAATTATGGAGTTTGAGTCAATTTTTGTACATGAAAACCTACCTTGCGCTAATGACATGCATGGTAGACGTTCTTGTGCAAATAATGACTCTAAGGCATGTGCGCCTTATTTATCCTCCGACGTAAAAATGACGTACAGGAGGAGGCGGACCTGAAAACATGGCGCCCAGCCTGATTTGCGCCGTTTTTTAACGCCTGGGTCAGGGCAGGCATTAAGGAACCTGTGGGCTCATTTCCATGGTGGGAGACCATGGATGCAGTCCACAGGTGCCCTTCCCTGCACCCAGGGACACCCCCTGCCACCGTCGCCCACCCCTGGAGGATACCCATGGATGGAGGGACCCATCCATGGTGAGTGCAGGTAAGTGCAGGTAAGTATAATTTTTTTTTGTTAAGTGGCATAGGGGGGCCTAACTTGGGCCCCCTTACATGCCACTGTGCCCAATGGCCATGCCCAGGGGACAGAAGTCCCCTGGGCATGGCCATTGGGCAGGGGGGCATGACTCCTATCTTTGCTAAGACAGGAGTCATTTCCATGGGGGATGTGCGTCAAAAAATGGCGCAAGTCAGGTTAGAGCCAATATTTTTGACTCTAACCTGACTTGCACCATTCTTTGGCGCACAACCCCCAGTCTTCCCTTCGCTGCCCGGTTACTGTAATTTATTTTGACGCTAACCAGGCCGCAGCGCTGGCTAACGTCATTCCATAAATAAGGTGCCCGGCTGGCACGTTGGAATGGTGTTAGCCGGCGGTAAACTTTTTGACGCAAATCTGCTCAAGCGCTGATTTGCATAAAAAAGTATAAATATGGGCCTGGCTGTCTACGAATTCCTTCTGGATGCATGACATATTAGCACACATTTTGATGGCTAGACAGGTGGACTTGGTGGGTGTGGCCCCCAAGGTGTTTTCGGGGGACTGTGATGTTGTCAATTTTGATGCTGCTGGGTTGGTGGCCAATTTATTGCAGCTACTCCCATCCTCTTGTAATCAGTGGGCCAGAATTTGTGCCCTCCCCTTAGGTTTCTTTTATAGACCTCATGGCGCCTCTGTATGCAACGGGGGCAGAGAATTTCAGGCTCCTGTGAGCCAATCGAGGTCAGTTGATTCCACCCCTGGGGTTCCCCTCACAAGCAGATATGAGATTTTGGAGGGGTTGTAGGGTTGTGATAGACTCTCTCTGAGGCCAGTTATCATGCCCTCTCCCCCCATTGAGCCCTTCGTCCTACTGCGACAGGGGCCTAGTGTAGCCGTCCGCACTGATTCAAAAATGGTGATGATCTTATTGTGGAATATAGCCTGCTTGGAGGGGAGGATGAACGACCCTGTATGGGTGGATTTGGTGGCAAATTTTCAGATAAACTGATTTGCATGAATTGCATGGGTATCAGTCATTTTGTGTTCCAGATTGCCCCACCAATTCAGGCAGGGCAAACGGAGGGTTGGTAACGTTTATAAGAAATGCTTTTGTTGGGAAAATCATTAAACAGTGCACTGGTTCCCCCTGCTTTCAAATTATTCTATTCACTCTTAACTTTGGCTGCGGTCTTTTGTTGATTAATTAATACAATTATGTTTTTGATAGCTCTGCAAATTTTGTCATTTACAAATTGGAGAATAGTATTGAGGCTGTGAGAAAACAGGGCGGATTGCAGAGGCCCCCTAACTTTTTGTCCCCATTTTTCACTTTTTGCTGGTGTTTTCCTGACTCTGATGGTGCTCTGGGTACTGCTAACCAGTCCCAGAGCCTGTGCTCTGTATAAAATAAGTATGCAAGTTAGGCTAATTATAATTGGCTATGTCAACCTACCTATAAGTCCCTAGTATATGGTAGGGAATGTAAGTTCAGGGCCCCCAGCATAGGTAGTGCACCCATAGGTGCACTGATGAGGTGCCCAGGTTCATTTTAAAGGCAGGCCTGCCTTGCTGGCTGCTTTTAAATTAAAGTTATATGCAAATTTGACGTTGGAATTAAATGTATTTCCAAAGTCGTAAGCTACCTTATGTTTACGTATGTCACCCCTAAGGTGTGCCCTATGTGCCCCTAGGGCTGGGTGCTGTGTAACTATAAGCAGGGACCTTAAATAAATAGTTTTATAAACCCTGGTGAGGCCAAATTCATTTTTCCCTCATTGTAGTGAATGGCCTCGATAGGCTAGAATGGGGAGACTTTATTTTAATTTATAAAGTCCCCTTAAGTGTTGGATACGTCAAGCCCGGTATCAAATTAATTGTTATAATAAATCCCACAACTTACAATTGTAGGATTTAATATAACTTGTTCAGGTAATGAGTTTTAAACTCTACCTAAAAAGTTGCCAACTTCAACCCTGTAGTGCTCCGCTCTGATTGGCCAGCCTCTGGCAGCCTGGCCAGGCTACCTTGATGAGGTGTGAAAAAGCCTGGGCTGAACACAAAGGAATGTGCCTGTGGGAGGAGAACTCCCCTCAGCAGATGGAGAAGCAGGAAGGGGGGAGGGCTGCCAAACTGGTCTTCAAAGGCAGGGAAGGACATTTGGAGTAGCTCAGAACCTCCCTCACATCCTGCAACCCCAGACAATTAGGTGCCCTCTTGATTAGATTAGGAGAGGCCAGGAGTGAGGTGTGTTGATGATTTTTAGCCACTCCAGTGGGTGGGCTCAGCCAGATGTAACCTCCAAAAATCAGTTTCAACCATGCTGTTTTTTTTTAGCAATGTTGCTCCCAGGGATTGATGTTTGCCTCACTTGCCAGGAAGTGGTCATCACAGGGGGAAGGACCCTGCACCTGATTGGAGAACCAGGACCCCCCTGTATTTCACCCAGGAGCAAGGATAAAACTGTCAGACCTGCACCCACACCTCAGATCCCTCCTAGATCCCTACAAGGAAGAACTACATGAGAAGAAGGACTGCCCTGCTGGACCTCTGACCTGCACCTGGACATTGCACTCTGGAAGACTGCACCAGCTGCACACTTGGGCTTCACCACAAGAAGGACTTTGCCTGGCTTTAAGTGGTTCAAGGAGGGACTCCCTGTTTGCTACAGGTGAAATATTGTGAACCAGAGTCCCCTGCACCAACTCCTGAAGAAACTGACCAGCTGACCACTGTTCAGTGGCCAAATTGGAGTTTGCACCAGGTGCATTCTGGGAGTTGTAGCCCGCACCTGCATGGAGCATCTCAGAGCTTCTGGAACCTTGGGGCGAGCTGTGGACCTCAAAAGAACCTTAAAAGAACATCTGGGAGAAGGTCCAGAAGTTCGGCGAACTTTTTGAAAAAAGCTCCATAAAGGAACCGACTCACCACGGCAACTCTAGCCAGCTTGCCTCAACCGCAACCCGGCCTGACTTGCAGGTTTGTCATGAAGAAAATCTCTGAAAAAGTGACTAGATCCGAAAAAAGAAAGTTGACCGGGTCCTCTCAGGCAGGGTATCCGAAGAGGTCTTCAAGGATGTCGGATCAAGATTCATGTTTGCACCGGTCGAAAACTTTTCATCTCAGAAAAACGACTAAGTGCGAAGGTAGGAATCTCCACTGAGGGCTCCTGTGATGCGTATCTGAGGAAGAATTCCAGGAGGTCGGATTGGGCTGGCGACTTGGTCCTGCTGAAGAAAATCTTCAAAAAAATGGCTACGTCCGAAAGTAGCAACACAAAAGGATGATGGATGGAGTGCTGACAATGCAAACACTCACCCCCAGTCACAGATCTGGGTTTAATCCATCGTTTTTTTACTGCCCATGCCATTCCAGTTTGGACCCAGCCATATGCAAATCAGTATTGACCCTGTTCCCCATGTGAACAGTCCAGCCCGAACTGCCAGGCCAGGTCTTCCCTGGACTGCAAACAAGCATCCTGGGACCGGTTTCGGGGTTTCACCCCTCATCAGCCAGGCTAGCTTGAATCCAGTGGCATGGGAAGCACGGGACCCACGTCTGGGCATACCCTTCCCACTTAGGGCGACATTAGCAACACTAAAGGATGATGGATGGAGTGCTGACAATGCAAACACTCACCCCCAGTCACAGATCTGGGATTAATCCATTTTTCTTTTGCTGCCCGTGCCATTCCAGTTTGGACCCAGCCATATGCAAATCAGTCTTGACCCTGTTCCCCATGGGAACAGTCCAGCCCGAACTGCCAGGCCAGGTCTTCCCTGGACTGGAAACAAGCATCCTGGGACCGGTTTCGGGGTTTCACCCCTCATCAGCCAGGCTAGCTTGAATCCAGTGGCATGGGAAGCACGGACCCATGTCTGGGCATACCCTTCCCACTTAGAGCGACATTAGCAACACAAAAGGATGATGGACGGAGTGCTGACAATGCAAACACTCACCCCCAGTCACAGATCTGGGTTTAATCCATCGGTTTTTTACTGCCCATGCCATTCAAGTTTGGACCCAGCAATATGCAAATCAATCTTGACCCTGTTCCCCATTGGAACAGTCCAGCCCGAACTGCCAGGCCAGGTCTTCCCTGGATGGGAAACAAGCATCTTGGGACTGGTTTTGGGGTTTCACCCCTCATCAGCCAGGCTAGCTTGAATCCAGTGGCATGGGAAGCACGGGACCCACGTCTGGGCATACCCTTCCCACTTAGGGCGACATTAGCAACACAAAGGGATGATGGATGGAGTGCTGACAAACACTCACCCCGAGTCACAGATCTGGGTTTAATCCATTGTTTTTTTGCTGCCCATGCCATTCCAGTTTGGACCAAGCCATATGCAAATCAGTCTTGACCCTGTTCCCCATGGGAACAGTTCAGCCTGAACTGCCAGGCCAGTTCTTCCCTGGACTGGAAACAAGCATCCTGGGACCAGTTTCGGGGTTTCACCCCTCATCAGCCAGGTTAGCTTGAATCCAGTGGCATGGGAAGCACGGGACCCACGTCTGGGCATACCCTTCCCACTTAGGGCGACATTAGCAACACAAAAGGATGATGGACGGAGTGCTGACAATGCAAACACTCACCCCCAGTCACAGATCTGGGTTTAATCCATCGTTTTTTTGCTGCCCATGCCATTCAAGTTTGGACCCAGCAATATGCAAATCAATCTTGACCCTGTTCCCCATTGGAACAGTCCAGCCCGAACTGCCAGGCCAGGTCTTTCCTGGATGGGAAACAAGCATCTTGGGACTGGTTTTGGGGTTTCACCCCTCATTAGCCAGGCTAGCTTGAATCCAGTGGTATGGGAAGCACGGGACCCACGTCTGGGCATACCCTTCCCACTTAGGGCGACATTAGCAACACAAAGGGATGATGGATGGAGTGCTGACAATGCAAACACTCACCCCCAGTCACAGATCTGGGTTTAATCCATTGTTTTTTTGCTGCCCATGCCATTCCAGTTTGGACCCAGCCATATGCAAATCATTCTTGACCCTGTTCCCCATTGGAACAGTCCAGCCTGGACTGCCAGGCCAGTTCTTCCCTGGACTGGAAACAAGCATCCTGGGACCAGTTTTGGGGTTTCACCCCTCATCAGCCAGGCTAGCTTGAATCCAGTGGCAAGGGAAGCACAGGACCCACGTCTGGGCATACCCTTCCCACTTAGGGCGACATTAGCAACACAAAAGGATGATGGACGGAGTGCTGACAATGCAAACACCGAAGGTAAACTTTTGACCGAGGCCTCCCGTGGGCTGTAGCCAAGCAGGGCTCCATCACAGTCAGCCTTAAACTTTGACTTTGCCCAGGTCGAGGTGTGACCAGATGACCAGATTGGTGCTATTCGTTCCTAAGCGCTAAAAAGCATTAATTCTGTAAAAATTCATACCTCCGGTACCCTTTATCAGATTTTATTTGTTTTGGTGTCATTTTAAAGCTAAAGGTATTTCCTATTTTCTTTAAATCGTTTTGGATTTTTAAACTGTTTCCTGTGTTTTATTTAATTACTCTTTTGTGATATTTTAATGCTTTACGCTTTGTCTCCTAAGTTAAGCCTGGTCGCTCGTTGCCAAGCTACCAAGGTTTGAGATAGGTTTAATTTATTAAAACCTAACTGGAACTAAGTGGAGGTTAGTGATGTATTGCTAAGTGTAGGTACTCACCTGCCGTTACCAATAACCCATTTTCCAACAGAGTCCTTATGAATTCAATTCATAATCCGCTAGAGAATGTTTGGGTAGGGGATTTTAATGCTCATTATTGTCTTATATCTAGGGTCATGGGGTCATCTTAAACAAGCAAGTCAACTAAATAATTGTGCAGCTTTTTGGAGGGTTGTGAAATCCCCGTATTTCAAAGAAAACTCTAACTACACTATGGATGTCCATGTCCAGGCCATGCAAAGGGTGGAGCATTTTCCTAATTTGTACTTGCCCTCACAGGAGGGCATAGGGGTGTTGGTCGCATCTGGCACTATGGTGTTTTCCCCACCCCTGTTGTTTGACCTTGAAGAAGTAAAAACTGCTTTGAGAGGATCTTGTTAGGGTAAGGTGCCAGGCCCCAGTGGTGACCCAGTGGATCTCTTTAAAGATTGACAGTATCTGTGGGCCCCGCTTTTAATGAATGCTTATAATGTATTTGCAAATGTCGGCTTTCATGCAACCTGATTGGAATCTATTATTGTGCCGATTTACAAAACAGGTGACAGAGCCCTCGCAGTGAATTATAGGCCCGTCTCATAGTTGGACGCTATAGTTAAAATCATGGGCCGAATTTTGCTTCATTGGAAGAGTGGGCGCAATTAAGTAACATCCTTACTGATACGCAATATGGTTTCAAAAAGGTAATGGGAACCATTGACCAATGTTTGAATTTGAGCTTAGTTATCTCTAAGTATGCTTTGGTCATGCGAGGTATAGTGTTCATGGCTCTTATGGACCTAACAGCTGCTTTTTATTGTGTGACCCATTCAACGTTTTGGGATATTTTGGGTTTTTATTTGACAGCAAAGCGGCATGGAAACCGATGGTGGAAAACAAAGTGGCACTGTTAGAAAAATCTGTAATGAGGCTACAGTGTCTGTCTATGAGTTTGTTTCAGT
This sequence comes from Pleurodeles waltl, assembly GCF_031143425.1. Lineage (NCBI taxonomy): Eukaryota > Metazoa > Chordata > Amphibia > Caudata > Salamandridae > Pleurodeles > Pleurodeles waltl. Next base: position 1,091,640,640 of record NC_090439.1, read on the forward strand.
GGCCTGTTATAGTGCAGGCATATAGGGTATGGTTGAGCTTGGTCCGATTCAGAAAGCTGAATATTCTTTTAATAGACGTGTGTTAGTGTTGCCACAAGGGTGCGCCACTTTTTTGTGTCATGAGGAGCTGGGCATGCACCACATTAAGGATAAAATTAAATTAGCTCCCCTATTGCTGTGGCGGGCTACCTGGGCAAAACAAACTGTTCCTTTGAGTGGTTTGATTATAATGGATTGTTTGACTTTGGATGGGCCCATTAATATCTTATGGCTTGCTTATGTAAAATCAATGTTGGAACAGATCAGACTTTTAGAGTTGTTCACCTTCCCTAATGCCTGTAGCTCTTTTTTCCAAAAAGAGTATGAAAGAGAGATTTATGGTTTGGAGGAGGTCGGTGCAAGCTGCTGCTAACCTGTACAAATTATCAGTTCGAATGAATAAGCAAATTCCCTAACAGGAATGGATTCAACCCTATTTGTGTGAGATACAGAATAGGCAGCAGCGCTTTATTCTCACGAGGTTTCACTTCAATTTCATTCCCTTGACGGAGGATTTTCCTCCCAAGTGTAATTCACATACCAATTTAGCTCCTGCCCTTGTGATGGTAGTTCTGTGCAGACAACTTTACATATTATGTTTTTATGTCCTTTGTATCGCACTCCTAGAAAAAATCTCCTATGTCCGCTGCTCAAGGCTATGAATCTTTGTCATCGTAAGCCAGCACTGTCACTTTTACAACAGCTGCAGTCACCTTTGGTGTGCTGCACTGTTGCAAATTTTATTTGGCAAGTGGTGTTTTTAAGAAGAAGTTTGCCCAGTTGATTTCCACCTTTGATTTTTTTTTTAGCTGATTCTTTTTTAATATTAAGAATATGTTTCTGCTTTTTAGCTGTTTTTTACATATTTTATGTACTTTTTATTATTAATTGTTTCATCTGTAATATGCTTTTATGCTGCTGAAGTGCTTTTCTTGACTTGACTTGAGGAAGAATTTCTCCTTAGAGCTGAAATCTCTAATCAGATGATACCATTGAAAATTTTCCTTTCTGAATATCTCATTGATTTAAAGAGTATATGTTTCTTTTACGGCATCCAGTGTAAGGAAAAAAAGACTGAAATAAGCTGTCAAGCTTGCCATCAACCAAGTAATATGATCCTTGTATGTAGACCTAAAACCAGTCTTGCGGTGTAGTTCTGGACTAACTCTAGTTTGTGGACCATAAATTTGGGAGGTTAAGATAAATTGCATTGTAGTAGTCTGAAGGACTGCAAATGCATTAGGGAGTTTAATGTTAAGTGGAAAAGGGGAGATAATGTTAAAGTTTACACCAGTGTCACTCCAAGATTCTTCACTATTTGGATTGGTATTGGGTTTGGACCTAAATAGAGGGTTCAGAGGCTTAATTCTCAAATTGAGGATTCTTTTAAATGACACAGAATGTCTGTCTTATATCCATTCAATGTCTCATTCTTCAATTAAATTTATCAAGTCAGTCAAAAAGCTGTTCACTGCCATCTGGACACTGTCTGCGATTTTGATAATTATCTGTGTGTCATGTGCGTAAAGATAAAGGCTGTAACCACAAGATTCGATGAGATGTGTCAAGTGAATCATACATATATTTAAAAGTAAAGGTGAGAGAATAGAACTCCAACAGGACAAGTATTATCCGAGGATGCATAGGGAAGAAATATAACCTGAAAGTATGCATTATAGAGGTAGTTAATAAATTGTGCTGATGCAGAACGTGGTTCCCAAATCCAGCATCCTATGCAATGGAATTTGATGGCACTCTGTGTCAAATGCTGCTGAAAGATCCAAAAGGACCACAGAGGCAGACATGTTATTGTCGGCACAGCGGCTGAACTCATTAGGAGAAGTCAGAACAGTCACTTCTGTACTGTAGCCAGAAAGAAAGCCCATTTGTGCTGGGCGTAGAGGAACATTTTGTTCAGTAAAAGCCAGCAACAGGTTAAAACAGCCTTCTTTACCAGGTTGGTCAGCTAGGGCAGCTGCGAGATCTGCCAACACTTAGACAGAGTGTCCACATCCAATCAGGGGTATGAGAAATTGGGTGGTTGCTTGACTGGTTTGTGAGCCCTGGTTAAGCAACAGCTACAATCCCTTTGAATGGACCACACAAACTAAATATACCTGTGCTTAACCCTGTGTAGCTTGGTACAAAAAGCAGTCAGGCTTAACTTAGAGACAATGTGTAAAGCATTTAAGCAGGAAATAAACAGTCATAATTTGAAAGCAAAACACAGGAAAAACCCCACACCAATTTCAAAAAGCAAAGTAAATGTAATACATTATTAGACACCAAAATCTAATCAATAGAAGGGGAGCTAGGCATTAAGCTAGCTCCGAAAAGATCAAACCTCAAACCGTGGACATTTAGTCACACAACACTGGGTCCAAGTAAAAAAAAATTCAGAATGGCCAGCCACAATGGCGCGTGGGTTGGATACAAGAAGTGGATTGGGCCTGGTCAACGCTTGCCTTCGGACTAAGAAGAATTTTCAAGAAAAATATCCAGAGAATGTAAAGTTCAGTGGGACAAGACTGCAGACAGTGTAAGAGGAGGAATGTTTGTTGACGGAGACCTGCTGGATGAAGTTGCAGCGAATTCAGACATTCTTACTTAGGGCCTGATTACAACCTTGGCGGAAGGGATACTCTATCACAAACATGATGGGTACCCCGCCCACCATTTTACAAGTTCCATAGAATATAATGGAACTTGTAATACTGCAGACAGGATATCTGTCACGTTTGTGATTGAGTATCCCATCCGCCATGGTCATAATCTGGCCCTTAGTCTCTATTTTGGAATTCGTAAATCTCCAGCAGGACAAGCTAGGAGGCTCTAGTAGATGACAGTATAAGGAGCATGGATATTCCTTTGGTGAAGGACCACTGAAAAGAATTTGCTGCTGCAGATAAGAATGAAGTGGGAGCAGCTGCAAAGTCAGCCTGGACAGCGATGCACCTTGGGCGGATCGACAAGGAGGTTGGTCCCAGTCTTATCTCTGTTCTCAGAGCAGGTTTTACCCCCAAATTTTCCACGTTTTGGATTTTGGCTATTTGGACACCTTTAGCTCTGCCACCAAGGGTCTAGGACGGAAAGAACACCGCTTAGGGGTTTATAACTTACTCAATTTGGTTCCAGGTGTGAGTTCAAGATGGTAGGAGCTGTTATGTCCCTGTGGCACTAAATAGGATGCCAGCAAACTAGCTCTTGAAGTCACTCTGGTAGTCCTGGTTTCAGGTGGAGAAGTGAGGCTCAAGTAGCAGGGTGGGCCTCTGAGGGTTCAAGGCAGGCTCCAGGCAGCATAGCAGTCCTTCCAGGTGCAGCCACATGGACTATACAGCAGGCCATAGCAGCAAACAGCCTTCTTAGAGTCCTTTCGCAGGTCCAGAAAGTGAACTGAAGAGTAGGTCCCATTGCCCTATGTTTATACCTGCTGTATTCTCTGATGTGGGAAAAGTTTCTAGAGGTTACTTTTTAAAGTGCTTGGACGTTCGTGACTTCCCTGTCCTGGCTTCAAGCTGGCTGCAGAAACAATGCAGTGGTTACAAGCCCTTTATGTGAAGGCAGGGTACAACCTATTCAGTTGCAAGTGAGGCTGTGCCCGTTTCTCTTACAATCCTGCCAGCAGGTGGCCTATTCAGACACACCTAACTGATTTAGTGTGACTGTCTGGGAGGAATCCTCAAAGTCCTTACTGCCAACTACACCCAGTCATATGACCCAAGGGAGACCGCAGGCACCACACAGCAGGGGGCAGAAAATCAAAGCTTTCTAGAAGTGGTATTTTCAAAACTGTAATTTAAAATATGACTTTACCATTCAAGAGGATGTTTAATGACATTATTGTAGATTCCAAACATGAAATGCCTACCTGTTTCTCATAAAAGGTTAGCACTTATTAAATGTAATAAGGCAGCCCAATGGTATCCTCTGGGAGAGGAAGCCATCACAGTAGTTGAAAACAAATGTAGGAGTTTTTCACTACTAGGTCAGGTAAAACTTGAAAGTAGTTGTCTACCTTTTAATCACAACACATGCTGCCCTATGGGTGACCTATGGGCAATAAAAGGGGAGTACAAGGCTTGGCAAGGGGGTTATTTTACCAAATGAAATTGGCACTTTAAAACTGCATTCAGGATGCAATGATAGGCATAAGCTATGCTACGTAAGGGGGTGCCACAATATGTGCCACAGGCCCAGTAGCAGCATTTCATTTACGGGCCCTGGGTATATGGCATACCTCTTTACAAGGGACGTAAAATTAAATGAATTGTGTCAATCAGATGTAAGCCAATTATATAATATTTAAAGGAGAAAGCACAAGCAACTTTCCACTGGTTAGCAGTGCTACAGTTTATATAGTCCTAAGGCCAACAAAAAGAAATTCAACGAAAAAGGTGGAGGGAAAATACAAACAAATTTGAGAGTGACCCTGCAGAGAGGGCCAGGTCCAAAACCCATCCACCAAAAATTTGTTTTAACCAGGACCAAGTGCTGTTTCCCTGCAGCTACAAACCCATTTTGGACTTTATTTAGTTCCTCTCTAATATTATCTATCTATTCTTGGACACTAAGCAAGGTATTTTGGGATATAAGTTAAACATTCAGAGCCTGCTATGGCACTTACACAACCCTTGGCAGCCAAAACAGCATCCATTGCCATCCAATTTTGGAGAATAACTGCTCTTTGAGTATTTATCTGATCAGCAAAAGGTCCAATAGTACTAGCATTTGTCACCACTTCTGGTACTTGGGCAGTAATGCAAGATTCATAGATAGCTTGCACCGTCCGATACAAAAGGATGGAAAAACATTTGTTTACGCCAGTACTGATGTGAAGTATGACAGATGGCAGTAACCACATAGGCAACTTAGGAAGTCCTGCACCAGTGTGTAAGCAACCACACATAAGCCAATTTATCTTAAACAGGGTAAGCTTTGTGTTGTGTGTTCAACTGGCAGTGATAGTACAGAACTCCGGTTGGAATTTATAAAATTGAACAGTGGAACAGCATAGGAAATTGTGGTATTAGTTACCTTAAGTAATAACCAAATCCCTTGTCAGGGTCCGCCACTAAAGTCACCTAATAAACCTGACCTCAATCCCCTGGAGCTATAGCAGAGAGCTGAAAGGTTTAACTTAGAGGCAGTTTGTAAAGTATGCAGCACTAAGGAAAATCCCAAGCCAGTATAAAAAATTAGTGTACATTTTAATAAATTATATGACACCAAAAGGAAAAGAAATCAATAGGAGAAACCAGAGTTATGAACCTTTAAATTATAAATGTGATAGTAGTGCCAAAAAGCATCACACACCAACCACAGCCATCTGGTTGTGTTAACCTGGTAGGTAGGTGAAGGCTAGGGTTAAGGGTCATATACAGAAACAAGGTTTAACCCAGTCTCAAATTTCATTGTGTACTTAGTCCCTGAAAATGGGAGTAAAAGATTCTTAGAGGGGGAGCAGCAGGTATTTGTCAAAGAGAGCTCCACGTAGCCAGATAGCCACTGAGCGAGGTCTTCCTCACGCTGTTGACTTTTGATAGGAACGCTCTGAGTGGAAGAAATTTGAATTTTGCACTCAGAGAAAGTCCCTCACTGGCTAGATATTTTGCAGCCTTTGCCCGGGGAAGATTTCTACCATCAGACATGCGGGCCATATGTACGAAATTCCAATTTTGCATTTCCTAAATAGCGAATCCTAGAAATCGCTATTTAGGAAATGCAAAATGGAATGTACAAAAATAGAGATTTCCTAATAGCATCGTTCCTTTCTATGGGCCTATAGGTATGAATGGTTTTGCATTTTCAAATTTGATATTACCTAACAGGAAATTGTAAATTAGGGATGCAAACCCCAGGTTGCCTAGAGGCCTACGCCCCTCCCTTGATGCACCTAAATAAAAGTGGTACATATGTAAAGCACACAAATGTCCTACGGGCATTTGCACGCTACATGGCACTTTCAAAAATGGATTTTGAATGAATTTTTAAAACTTGCACATCGATACCATGGACTTTGAGTCAATTTCCTAAATGTCCATTTCGCTGAGGAAATCGCAAATAGGAAATCCCTATTGCGATTTCCTATTTGGAACTCGCGAAATATGATTTCTACCGGGTAGTAATCCATGGATGTCAAAACACCAGAATGCAAGGGGTAGAGGAAGTGACATCATGCACCCCCTTGACCTCCACTTTCACTCGCACACACATACTTACACACACACTCTCTCACATAAACACACTGTCCTCCGCAAGCACAATCACAACTTACATTTAAAAGCATTTTTACTTACCTCAGCTGCCATGGAAGGGCATATTCCCAGCTAATTGTACCCCATTTTAATGACCGTAATGGTGAATAATATATTATTATTTTCCACTATTAGGGTAATAAAAATTAACAGAAAACAAACAGAGTGGAGGCCCAACTGATGTCCATAAGGATGAGCTGCCACTGTGTACCTGCCACTGAATTTGCTACCTCTGAAGAGAGGGGTCACATAGACAGTGCCAGGGGTCACAAAGGGCAAGCTAGGGGTTGTAGCTGCAACCTCTAGCATCCCCTAGCAACCTCTAAATGACGTCCATGTAGAAATCACATTTTGCAATTCCCTGTTGGCCTTTGTACATCTGAAAAGGCAATTTAGCATTTCTCAATGGACTGAAATTGCAATTCGGTCCATTAAGAAATGCTGAAACCTTTAGTATATGTGGCCCTTAGCCACGTTTTAGAGCTTGGATTTTTCCAGCAGTCTGCCCACTGGAAAAAGATGTTTCACGGGGCTGGATACCTTTTCTAAAATGTGCTGCTGAATCAGATTTGCTGCTGTGGAAAAGCTCGGAGCTTAAGCAACCATTATCTTTGCTGCAGTGGCAACATGCCATTATCAGATCTGAAAAGAAAAAGGGAGCACACTGCCTTGCATTCAAGCGGAAAATAGCCCCAAGGCATCATGGTAAATGCAGTCATTTAAATATAAATAGCGAGAATTTTTCAAACAATGATTCACCCTAAGTAGGTGCAGCAGGTGCTGTATCGCTGTAGAAAGTCTTTCACCTAAGGTAGGTGCAGCGAGTGCCGTATCTCTGGACACGTGTTTCTGGCTTTCGGCCGTCATCAGCAGAGAGCGTATGTAACTGAAGGGGTCGCTTGAAATGCTGCCAAACGTCTTCACAGGTTTTTGTACCACTCAGTAGGCACACAGGTGCATCGCCAGTGCTCGTCAGCAAGAGGCTCACGGGAGCCGTCATTTAGACATCCAAAAAGAAAAAGGGATTACACTGCCTTGCATTCAAGCGGAAAATAGCCCCAAGGCATCATGGTGAATGCAGTCATTTAAATATAAATAGCGAGAATGTTTCAAACAATGATTCACCCTAAGTAGGTGCAGCAAGTGCTGTATCGCTGTAGAAAGTCTTTCACCTAAGGTAGGTGCAGCGAGTGCCGTATCTCTGGACACGTGTTTCTGGCTTTCGGCCGTCATCAGCAGAGAGCGTATGTAACTGAAGGGTGAAAGACTTTTGATTACTTTTTCAGCACAAAACGAAGTGACTGCATTTACCATGATGCATTGGGGCTAACTTTTTGCTTGAGTGTGAGGCAGTGTGCTCCCTTTTTTCTTTTTGTCCAATGACTGCTCCCTTGAGCTAACGAGCTGACGAGCTCTGGTGAGGCACCTGTGCGCCAGTGAGTGGTACATAAACCTGAGAAGACTTTTGGCGGCATTTCAAGCAACCCCACAGACTTGGCTGCTCTCTGCTGATGACGGGCTAAACCTAGAAACACGTGTCCAGAGATACACAGCACTTGCTGCACCTACTTAGGTGAAAGACTTTTGATTACTTTTTCAGCACAAAACGAAGTGACTGCATTTACCATGATGCATTGGGGCTAACTTTTTGCTTGAGTGTGAGGCAGTGTGCTCCCTTTTTTCTTTTTGTCCAATGACTGCTCCCTTGAGCTAACGAGCTGACGAGCTCTGGTGAGGCACCTGTGCGCCAGTGAGTGGTACATAAACCTGAGAAGACTTTTGGTGGCATTTCAAGCAACCCCACAGACTTGGCTGCTCTCTGCTGATGACGGGCTAAACCTAGAAACACGTGTCCAGAGATACACAGCACTTGCTGCACCTACTTAGGTGAAAGACTTTTGATTACTTTTTCAGCACAAAACGAAGTGACTGCATTTACCATGATGCATTGGGGCTAACTTTTTGCTTGAGTGTGAGGCAGTGTGCTCCCTTTTTTCTTTTTGTCCAATGACTGCTCCCTTGAGCTAACGAGCTGACGAGCTCTGGTGAGGCACCTGTGCGCCAGTGAGTGGTACAAAAACCTGAGAAGACTTTTGGCGGCATTTCAAGCAACCCCACAGACTTGGCTGCTCTCTGCTGATGACGGGCTAAACCTAGAAACAGGTGTCCAGAGATACACAGCACTTGCTGCACCTACTTAGGTGAAAGACTTTTGATTACTTTTTCAGCACAAAACGAAGTGACTGCATTTACCATGATGCATTGGGGCTAACTTTTTGCTTGAGTGTGAGGCAGTGTGCTCCCTTTTTTCTTTTTGTCCAATGACTGCTCCCTTGAGCTAATGAGCTGACGAGCTCTGGTGAGGCACCTGTGCGCCAGTGAGTGGTACATAAACCTGAGAAGACTTTTGGCGGCATTTCAAGCAACCCCACAGACTTGGTTGCTCTCTGCTGATGACGGGCTAAACCTAGAAACACGTGTCCAGAGATACACAGCACTTGCTGCACCTACTTAGGTGAAAGACTTTTGATTACTTTTTCAGCACAAAACGAAGTGACTGCATTTACCATGATGCATTGGGGCTAACTTTTTGCTTGAGTGTGAGGCAGTGTGCTCCCTTTTTTCTTTTTGTCCAATGACTGCTCCCTTGAGCTAACGAGCTGACGAGCTTAGGTGAGGCACCTGTGCGCCAGTGAGTGGTACATAAACCTGAGAAGACTTTTGGCGGCATTTCAAGCAACCCCACAGACTTGGCTGCTCTCTGCTGATGACGGGCTAAACCTAGAAACACGTGTCCAGAGATACACAGCACTTGCTGCACCTACTTAGGTGAAAGACTTTTGATTACTTTTTCAGCACAAAACGACGTGACTGCATTTACCATGATGCATTGGGGCTAACTTTTTGCTTGAGTGTGAGGCAGTGTGCTCCCTTTTTTCTTTTTGTCCATTATCAGATCTGGTTGGGAGGTTGGTCCCGGTCCTTGGCCCCAAAGTCCTTGGCTTGAGGATATGTTAGGAGGGGTACAGTTTGACACCAGATAATGGTCCAGGAACCTGGGTACAGCACTTGTAAGTAAAGAGTCACTCCAGCAGAGGCCATTGGCAGGGTCCATTACAGGTCTGGTTGGGAAGTTGCAGAAAAGACCTAATGCAGCTTGTTTCCCTGTAGCTTGAACAGGAGGTCAATCTTATGACCCTTGGAGTCTACATCTTTGTTCTAGGTATAAGAGATAGTGCAGGTTCAATCTTCTAGACTCTTCTCAGGGTACAGACAGCAGGCCTAGACCTTCAACAGGCCTACATTTATACTTGCCACTGACCTGCATGTGGGGGTGACTCCTGACCCCTCCTTAACCACTAGGGTAAACGTTCCTAGAGGCAAACTACTTTCTTTTGCAGGCACTACCTGTGTGCTCTACTGCAAACAATCCCACTGTGGCCTCCTCTACCTAAATCTAAGATGATGAAACCCTTTTCTCCTTGCATAGACTCTATGCATTCACCCCTTGCCTGTGGTCACTCTAAACCAGTTCTTGAGGTAGCTCCTCTTCCACTGGACTTGGTCCTGCCTGACTAGGGAACAAAGTCTCATGCCCAGGAGTCAACAAAAATTTGACCATGATAGGATATGCCTCTTTGAAGTTAATCAGGTTTCTGAACACAGCCCAGATGGTCCAGATGGTCATTCTGCCAGAAGAACAGAGCACAGCCAGTCTTCCAAAGCCTTTCTTTCAGCTCTGGGAGAGCTGAGGGAAAGGCTTACCTCATCCAGGGGACTATTCAGGTCCTGAGTGACATTTGGATATAATGCAAATAGACCTCCAGAGACTTTAGGCATCAAAAAATTAACTTTCTAAAAATACCTTTTTGGTGGAGTCAAGATGGAGGATGGATGGTCGCATGGTTTGGTTCCCTCCATGCCTGCCACCCATTTCAAGACAGTCCTGGGGAGAATCCAGTGATGCAGACCCCCAAGAATCCCTCCCAGTGCATGACACAGTGGCGGCTGTGCCCTGGTGGGTGCCCTCCTGCATGAAGTAGACCCCTCAGCCACCGTCACTCGGCTGAAACCACATGGGCCGTGTGCTGCCCGTCCCGGCAGTAATGGCACAGGCCACATTCTCAGGCTGGGCCGGCCTGGGGAGGGGTGAATGCAGCCTGCCCACACCCATGGCAGTGAAGTGGGGAACATTGGACCCGGGGGGGCAAAGTCTGATCACCTCCTACGACAAAGCATGCAGCTGGGCCCAGTGCAGAGGTCTGGCCTGATGCCAGGGATGTGGGGGCTCCCATCTGTGGGCTGCGGGGGAGGCCTCATCCACACCAGGACATTAGCAGGCCTGAGGGGTGATGGCGGGGCCCAGGTGGAAGATGGGGCCATTACCATAGCCTGCAGAGCACTCTCCTGCCTTCAGGCAGCAGAAGAAGAAGGACAGCATCACTTCCCAGAACCCACCAGTGGGGGGAGAGGTGAGGAGAATACAGTGGCCTAGAGCCAGGGGATCACAGGGGAGCTGGAGCCCAATGCGTGTCTCTTCTTTGGCCACATTTGGAGGAGTCTGCCCATTTTGGTGATTCAGGACATTGCACCCAGGATGCTATTTCGCTGGGGTGGCACACACAGGACCTTATCTGGTGGCCCTTACCACTGAACAATCCACCTTGTTGTCCCCCTCCCACTACTTGGCGCCCATTAGGATAACAGGAGGGGGCGGTGTGAGACAGCACGAGAGCCCGTGAGATACCTCCTAAACATAGAGCACAGATTTCACTGGGGCCTTCGCCGTCAGGATCCATAGCAACAGTATCTGGAGACAGGCTAGCACCCAGATCATCATGACTCCAGCCCATGGTAAAAGGAATGCACCCTGAGGGATATGCTTTCCAAACCCACTGACACCAAACCAGGGGGGGAGTCCTTCCCGCTCAAGCATGATCGTGCCCCAGAGGGCAACGGACAAGAGGAACAAGTAACGCGCTTAACCTTGGAGGCCCTTTTCTCATCTCTTAAGGAGGACTTGCAGGTGATTAAATGAGACCTCTCCCAGGATCTAAGAGAGGTCTGACTTGAGGTATCAGAGCTGGGTGAAAGGGTCTACTCCATGGAGGTTAAAGAGGCTGCGCAAGAGGGGGACATAGAGCTGCAACAGCTAGAGATCCTCTGCCTAAGAGACAATGGATCGACCTCCAGGTGCATGCCGAGGATTTGGAAAACAGGTCCTACAGGAACAATATCATGATCAGAGGGGCCCGACCGGCGCAGAGGAATTGGACATAAATCCCTATATGACAGCCCTGTTCCTACAGCTGCTGGAAACCCTACCTGAGGAAGGCATCAAGCTCGATAGGGTTCATAGAGTGGATCCCCCCACAGAGACAATGCCCCACCATTGGACATCCTAGATTGCGTTCATGACTTCCAACTCAAGGAACAGATCTTACGCAAAGTTAGGGATGCGCATTGAGTGAACTTTAGGAGCCACGCATTGCTTTTCTTCCAGGAACTCTCCTTGATCACCTTCCAAAAACGAAAAGATTTCCAACTGGTCACTAAATTCCTCAGAGAAAAAGGAATAGCATACTCATGAGGCCACCCTTTTTGGCTTATCTTTAAGTTGGATGGAACTGTGCGCCAGTATCGGCCACTGGAAGCAGCGTGGTCGGAGAACATCCCCGGGTGCGCTCCGCACAGATCCAAAGACTATGGCTAATGAGAGAAGGGCGGTGCTGGAATCCCTATCGAGGGATGCAGAGGGGTGAACATCCCTGGACCACAATGCACTTCTGGCTATTTGTGGGCCAGATGCAAAGGAAATATGGGTGGGGGACAGAGGAACCAATGGAAGGAGACAGGGGACTCAGGTGGGATTAGACCTTCATTTATAGGATTGCCTCCAGATTCTATTCTTGGTTCGTCCAGAGCTGTTAAACCATGTTTATTTTGTTCTTTCAAGGTTGGGGATTTTATGTTTTGGGAGGGGGCAGAGCATATTCACAGTGGCAGACCGCAGCCAGCAACCTAAGAGGGGCACAATCATAGGATGACAGGCGGTGGGACTTCCTATCACTCTCCCAGGGCTAAACTACTATATTGGAAGGATCTCACTCTACTGTTCTTCTTGATAAGTTAACCATGTTGACCCTTAATGTTAAGGGTCTTAACAATCCGGTCAAATGTAGGGCAGTCCTTTCCCACCTAGAACATTTGAAAGCTGACATATGCCTTTTACAGGAGACTCATCTCTTAGCTGGGCACTGCCATAGATTACGATCCAGAGCCTTCCTTCACCAGTATTTCTCTTCAGCCAATAAAAACTCACCTGGATAGCCACATTGGTTTCCCGCTCTTTCCGGGGTAAGGTGCGAGATAGGGATCTGGAGGTCAAGGGGAGGTTTCTGAGTTACAGGATACTCATTGTTAATTACACTGTTGTGGTGGGGTCCATTTATGCACCACATGACGGTCAAGAACGATTTATCCAACAAACTCTGTCAGAGGTGACAGCCACCCCAGAAAAATTGCTTTTACTGGAAGGAGACCTGAACCTAGTCTTCCACAATGAGATGAACATATCGGCACCACATACAGAGGGTGAGGGAACGTTGTCATCAGGAGGGATCAGGTGGGTGGGGGGTGGGGTTGGGACTCAGAGATCTGTCACAAGAGTCCTATCCGCAGTCTAGGGGTTACACCTTATACTCAAATGCCCATAAAACAAATGCTAGAGTAGACTATTTTTCAGATCTAGAGGTATACAATCCTTACTGTCAGCCATCGATACACAGTCCAGCTGCTTGTCAGACCACTCTGCAGTGTCTTAAACCCTGGGGCTCCCTCCTCTCCAAAAACAGTTTCCCCCATGGTGACTGAACGAGGCTGTTTTGCAGCACCCGGCAGTTGTTAAACAAATAGAACAAGGTATTTCTAGATATTTGGCTCTCAACTATTTTCCGGGCTGCTCCATTTCCCTTCTCTGGGAGGCTCTAAAGGTGGTCATTAGAGGAAAATTCATAGCAATTACAGCTACGGATAACAAGATAAGGAAAGAGAAATGGGACACGATGACCAAACAGGTGCTAGAGATAGAACAGATCCATAAGCGCACTGGGGTGCCGAGGATCTGGAGTCGGTTGGAAGCAGCGCATAAACAATTTGCAGGCCTGGACCAAGAAGGAGTGGAATATTCACTCCTCCAGATGTACCATTCCTTCTATGTGGGAGGCAATCGTATGGGCTGGCTGCTGGCTAATTTCTTCTGCGCCCAGTGACAGTGCACGGGGGTGGAGTCTCTCCTCTCTCCTGAGGGACACATGATTGGAGGTGATGGTACTGTAGACTTCCGTTGATTCTATGAAACCTTGTTCGCCGCTGACACCGCGGTGGGGATGGTTCCGGGACTTATCTGGGGGGTGCTCCCGCTGCTCAGCTGACACCGGACCAGGTGGCAGAGCTGGAGGGCCCAATTAAAACTGAAGAAGTTATTGTGCCAATAGCTAAAACCAAGCTTCGTAAGTCCCCGTGGCCGGATGGGTTCCCTTCTGTATTTTAGAAACCTTTGGGAGCCTTTTCACTTTAAGGATATATTTAACATTAAACAATGACATGTTACCCTGCCTTATGGGTAGTGAGACCTATTAAGGGTGATTTATTAAAACAAAGGTTTACACCCGTCAAAAGGGGTTAATTCAACAGGTCGAAATAGCAGTTCCAAACTGTACAGCGAGGCAACAAATGGTAGGCTTGCAATCATGTTTACACTGTTACATTGTAGTAAGTAGTATTGTTACATTTACATTTAACCTACAGGCTTTAGTACACTGTTGTATTATATAATAGAGTCTTATAGGGAAGGTAAATGTGCCAATTAGGTGAAATTCAATTTTCTCATGTTGAAAGGGGAAGCCCAGGCACTTTAGCAGGAGTAAAATACACATATTTCTACACCCAGCAAAACAGTAATGGCAAATGTTTGGCAGTATACAACTCAAAAGATATCCATTTACAAGAAATATAATATGGGATTATGCTGCGGACAATATCACACTCACTGAGGCCAACAAAGATGCTGCCATTATGTTTATGTTTATGTTTGTGGATTTGTAAAGCACATGGCTAGCCTGGGGCTTCCCAGCACTAGGTGAGAGATCAGATTAAACAACAGAGCAAAACAGAGAATTTCCAAGTGTGTTGTGGAAAGAGCCAGGCTTTCACCAATTTCCTGAACCTTGTTTCCTCATCCAGACGCCCCAACTCCAGGGGCATTGAGTTCCAGAGTTTGGGAACTAGATAGACAAAGGATTTCCATCCCCATCTAGCTCTCTGAATCTTTGGCATAGTTAGATGATGACTGGTAGAGTATTGCAGAGATCTAGTTGTCCAGTATGGTAAAACAAGATCTGTGATCCTTGAAGGGCCCTTGCTATGCAAAGTTCTATGTGCCAGACATAGGGTTTTGAATTTATTTCTGGCTTCTATCTGCAGTCAATGTAATGTTTTCATTGCCTCTTTCACTGTGTCACATCTGGGAATATTAAGAAAAGTTCTAGCCACCGCGTTTTGAACCACCTGCAGTTTCTTTGTAACATATATGGTGATCCCAGGTAGAGGGAGTTACAGTAATCCAGGTGGGATAGCACCAGAGATTGATTCACAATTCTTATGGACTCCTCTGGAATCAAATCTAAGATCTTCTGAATGACCCTTGATAGTCCAAAACAGGTGGCTGCAAGCTTTTTTGCTTACGCATCCATGACCAGGGCTTTATCTAGCCCCAATCCCATATTCTTGACACAAGAGCACAAGAGTTAGGGTTCAGGGTAGTCTCCAGGTAGTCTGGCCTGCCAATCCTTGGAAACAGAACTGCATGTTTCCCTAAAATCATTAGTTCCCTTTTATCGCCGTTCAATTTTAGGCAACAGTTTGCCAACCAGCTGGCCACTTTTTCTAGACATGTGGCCAATTTATACACCTCTGACTATCAGTGAGAGAGCCCTCAAGATGTGTGTCATCCGAGTAGGATATTATGGATAACCCAAACTCTTGGATGATGTCTTCCAGAGGACGTAGACAAATATTAAAAGGTGTGGGGCTGAAAGCTGAGCCATATGGTACCCCGCACAGAGTGGGCAGAGTGTTGGATAAACAGGAGCCTTCCATAGTTTGGAAGGATCTGTCCTTTATAAAGGACGTCAGCCAATCTAGTGCCTTCCCCTTCACTCCAACCTCCTTCTGTCTCTCAATTACTTTTAAGTGGTCAACAGTGTCAAAGGCAGCACTTAAATCTAGTAGTATAAGTGCAGCAACACCTCTCTGGTCAAGTTGGTGGTGGAGTTCCTCCGTCACTGCTAGAAGAGCTGGCTTCATACTGTGTTGAGCTTGAAATCCCATTTGAGCAGGGTGAAGGTAATGATTGTATTCAAGGAAGTTTGCCAATATTTGATACACATGTTTCACAAGCAACTCCCCCATAGCAGGCAAAAGAGAGATTGGTCTAAAGTTTCCCAAAATAGCTGGATCTAGCTGGGGTTTTTTCAGGAGGGGCATAATCACTGCATGCTTCCATTTCTTTGGAGCTACCCCTAAATCGAGGGAGAGATTTAGTAATTCCATAATAGTTTGGAGCATCACCTCTCTAGTCTACCGATGGACCATCTAGCCAAGGTGATTGGCAGTAGGAATGATACTTTAATTTGAAAATAGAGGGCCACCATTGTGTAAAGGTATTTCTGTAGGAACTACATCACAAGAATAATTGGCCAGCCTCTTAC
Organism: Pleurodeles waltl; assembly: GCF_031143425.1. NCBI lineage: Eukaryota > Metazoa > Chordata > Amphibia > Caudata > Salamandridae > Pleurodeles > Pleurodeles waltl. The sequence goes on from NC_090439.1 coordinate 1,091,656,703, forward strand.
TAACTAACAGGTGCATGGTTTTCTCATGGAAAGAGTGTAAAGACCTTTTGAAATGATACTACTTTGAAGATCTCAGATGCTGAAGTGGCTTGATTAAGAATTGTCAATTGCCATGCCCAGCCTGAAAACAAGGCCTGTGCACATCAGAGGTGAGAAAATCCAAACGTTAATAAAACTTGGACATACAACAGTGGATGTGGGTTGGGTGGTAGTTGTTAAAACAGTAGTCACTTTTTGTAATACAGCAAAATAAGTTCACACATATTTAGTATTAAAACTCAGGAAAAGTCAAGATTAAATGTAAATTCAAGCCTAAAACAAAGGGCTATGGTTACTCAGGCTAACGGAAAGTTTTAGGGTTAGGGACAGGGTAAAGGTAAATATAAGGCATTGGATTAGTCTAGAGATGAGGATAAAGATAGGTTATTGGGTTGTCTGGCACAATGCCACACACAGAAATATTGTCTAACATAAATATCATGATTACAAAAAGAAACAGGCCGTTAAATCCAATAGGGTGATATTTATGTAAAAATTAATACTGGACACACCGTTTATGACAGACACTATTCTGACAATGATATTATACTAAACCAAGCTATAGTGTTAGGGAAAGTTTAGATAATATGTATGAGAGAAGAGTGAAGGTAAGTGATGGGCTTAGGACTAGAGTAAGGATCATGGCAAGTAATAGGTTTAGGGTTGTTTATGGTTGTTAAAATAGTGGCTTAGAGTTAGAGCAAGGGTAAGGGATAGATGTAGGGTTTGTGCAAGAGTAAGGGCGGTTGAACGGTGTAGGATCTGAGGTGTGAATAAGGGTAAAGATAAAGGAAAATTCAATGAAAGAGTAAAGGTAAGGATAAGTGCAAAGATAAGTGTAAGTGTAACACCACTTTAAAGGTAAGTATAAAGTACATATCCAAGAAAGTGGATGAGGTAACAGTAAGGTCATGATATCAGTGCAATGCATATAATGAGAGACAATGGAAAATGGCGAGAATTTATCAAAGAAGTAATGACAGAACACTGGCTGACAATAATTGAGGTTTACATCTGTAGTAAAAACAGTGGACCTGATTCACAAAGAAATCTTAGACTAAAAGTCTAAGTTTAGACCAAAAGTCTAACTTTAGACCTAAAGTCTATTACACTTTTGGTCTAAGCTTAGACTTTTGGTTTAAGTTTAGACCAAAAGTCCAACTTTACTCGTAGTAAAGTTACACTTTTGATCTAAGTTTAGACTGTTGGTCTAAACTTAGACCAAAAGTCTAAACTTGGAACAAAAGTCTAACTTTGCTCGTAGTAAAGTTGGACTTTTGATCTAAGTTTAGACTTTTGGTCTAAATTTAGACTTTTGGTCTACCTTTGAAAATCAGGCCCAATGACTCATAATAGCCTGCAGATGGTCAATATCCTGTGTAGTTTCAGCTAACCCTCACTAATCATGATGAGTGAGAACCTGTCCCCTGCTGCATTCTACTAGTCATATCCAGACTCCACTTTCTGTGTTTATATGAAGAAAACAGGAACGTCTTGCTCTTCCTCAGCTTGGGAGTTACAGTAACATCACCCCCTCTCACAGAATATGGCAAGGGAAACTGCACAGACTGTAAGACTTATTGGTCAATTCAAATAGTACGGAGGCCAGCATATGTAGAGTACGCCTCATAGAAATCCAGAAGAAGTCATCATTCCTCAGAGACTTAAAATCACAAATTGGAATGTGTGCACATCTAGCTATGGAATCCAGCACCCTCCCATTACAGTAGTTTTGAACGTTTCCTACATTCAGCAATGAGCCTGCTCACAAAGCACCGTATAAACAGCTGTAGAGCAGAGTGTTAATCTAATTTTAGCTGTAGACTACAAGGTTGTGCATAAGAGGTAGTGGGTGTCACCATGCAACAACCTTCAAAACTTACCAGTGCCTTTATGCTGATGTACTATGTGAACATTAAAATTATTTTTTCTGTGCTCAATATTTCCTTATCGAGTACCACGAACTCTGTAGTACTCAATAACGAAATACTGATTGTGGAAAAAATTAATTTTAATGAATCAAAGTCTGCTTTTGCGAGGATGGTTTTCTGCCAGCATGTGTCATGGCCAGACTCTTACCACACATCTATTGTATGAACACTTCACAAATTGTGAGCATGATCTTACCGTCTGTATGATTTACATCTAAGAAATGTTTTATTGATTCGCCAAGTTTATTTTTTGAGGCCTCATCCCCAATCAATTCCACATTTAGACATTGTGCAGAAATGCTAAAGCTCCATAATCTTACAGACATTACAAGCGTCAAAGGGGAATGATCAGAAAGAATGCTGCTGTAAAGTCCTCTGCCCCCTGTCATAATAGTTGTAGTGCCATTTTTCAGAAATAAGTGAATGTGTGAAAAGAGTAATGTGAAAGTTGTTTTTGTTCTGGACCTCCAAATGTCCAAATACTCACTATTTTAAAGTCAATTATTACAGTTCCAAAAGGTTTAGGGGCTCATTGCCAGGTTTCTTGATATTGGGGTGTTAGGTCTAATCAAGGAGTTATTGATGCTAGGGTTTTTTATACCGGGGGGTGTAGAATTAACAGGTATCCCAGGTTAACCACTAGCAATATACTGAGTAATGAGCAGTTACTGTGGGAAACAGTAAATGTGGGTCCAATACTCCAAGTTCATTCCACATTCTTTGCTGTAGTTTCCTCCTAAGACTTCAGTTGCTTTCACTGCATATAGAAATATAAGTCTCTCATATTGATGGCTATAGGGGCTCATTTCCATGTCCAAGTTTTCAAGCTTTAACAGAGCAGTCATGTTGATCATTGCCTCACATCCACTGTCTCATTTAGAAATAGGATAATGTTGGTTTTTCCAACGTTAGTGCCATGCTGCATATGCCAGTGCCAACACCCTCACTGCCCACCACCTGCTGGCTGACATGTCATAAGAGGACCTGTTGGAACTTACCATCTTTTGTGTGGTATTCCTCAAGACATTTTGCCTTCACTACCCTAGCTTTTGAGAAATCATTTTTGTTGGCCAAAGAACTTTGGCACACTTTACTCCTGCTAATCAGAGGTAAATTGCTTGTCTGCTCCCTTTTAAATATGGCCAAATTGACATCCACCTAATTGGCACATTAATTTACTAATAAGAATTTGGTATATGGGAGTATCTGTAACCTAGGGCCTGTAAGTTAAACTCTACAATTAGGCTGCAGCACTCATTGTGCCACCCTGCACTGAAAAAACATGTTTCATCCTGCAGTGCAGTTTAAATTTGACATTCGGAGCTGGCAAAGTAAACCTTTTGCAATGGCTAAACCTTTCTTTTTAATACCTATATGTCATCCCTAAAACAGGCTCTAAGGACCACATGTACAAAGTTTTTTTTTGTCGCTAACTGCTTCACAGAATCGGGTCATTTGCAACAAGAAAAAAGTATCTTGTGATGCACAAACCCAATCTCTTTAACCGAATCGCAAATAGTGTTTGTGAGTAGCAATTAGGAAGGGGCATTACCATCCTAATTGCGAGTCACAGTGTGATGTATGATTATTTAGTGACCATGAATGCAGTCCCAAAACAATCACAGTTAGCACCAATTTCAAATTGGTGCTAACCCATTCGCAAACGGGAAGGGATCCCTGTGGGACCCCTTCCCCTTTGTAAATGAATGCAAAAATACTTTTTCAGAGCTGGCAGTGGTCCCACAGACCACTGCCTGCTCTGAAAAAATCAAAAGAAAACTTTAAATTTTCGTTTTTGAAATGCATTCTGTTGTCCTTTAAGGAAAACCGGCTGCATTTAAAAAAAAAGTCTGGTTTAATTTAAAAGCAGTCACAGACATGGTAGTCTGCTGTACCAGCAGGTCACCATCCCTGCGAGTGCGGCCATTCCCAATGGGGTTGCAAATTGCAACCTACCTCATCAATATTAATGAAGTGGGTCATTTCCGACCCCACTGGGAATCGCAAACAGTGTGAGTTACACTGACTCGCAATTTGCAAATTGCAAAGATTTGCAAATTGCGAGTCACAATACCAAAGGGTCGTACATCTGGCCCTATATGCCCTTAGGGCAGGTTGCATGATATTTAAAGGGTAGGACATGTGTACTTAAGTTACATATATTTTGGCAGAAAAAATCCTCCACAGATGTTTTTCACTATATCAAGGCTGGCTCTCCCGTAGAAAAGAGATCGGTTTACATTATAACACATTATAATGCACAAATTTAGTTTGAGACAAGCTAAAAATGATTCAACACTCATTGGAATAGGAAATTAAATTCAATTTAATGGTCAAGTCAGATTTTAAATAACTTTTTTTCAATTGACACTTTTAGAAAGTTGGCATTTTCCAGCCTAAGACAAATGTACCTTTCTGCCAATGACCAGGGTTACGTGATTGTTAATGGCTCCCCTGTAGTATAATGTGTTCTCTTCCCAGACAATGTGCAAATGGGCCGAAGTATGGTTTGCTGGGGAGGAAATGTGTCCCTCCCAGACTGCACCTTTAGAGGCAGCCTGAAGGCTATACCCAGCCCTTCCTAGCTTCAGAAGACGTCTACCCTATCATTGATAAACGCCGGCCCTTTGCTTTACTAGCCAGGCTGGAATCAAACCTGGGGTAAAGCAAAGAGCTGACAAAAAATCAATTTTAGTGTATGACAAAGGGATATTCCTTACCCAGCGGCTGCCACTGGGCATAAAAGTGTCAACCCCAGAATCTGAAATCAGAACATTTTAGATCTATGAAGACTTTGAATAAGGACAGCTCTGTAGTTTGAAGGAAGCCTGGTCCTTCTTGCCTTGAACCTAGGGCCCAGAAGTGACTCCAAGGGTCAGTTGACTAAACTCCTGTGTGCACTACAAGGAGGTAACATGTTCCAGAGGCCATTCTTGTTTCCCAGCTGACCAAATACAACAGGATCTGATCTGGTCCCCTTTGCTGGCTGCTGCAGGAGTGAGTCCTGCCCCCAAGTGTAACTCTCAAGGTCCTGAACTCTTGGCTGAAATAATAGTGCACTTCTTCCTGCCTAACTGAAAGTTTCACTGGTCCCAGCAGAGCAATGCAGAGCCACACAGGTCCTCGTTGAAGGTGCCACTGGGTCCAATGTGAGGAACTGCTTTCGTGTCAAGCTACTAGAGGGTTAAGCACAAGTTTATTTAGTGACTTTTGTAGCTCACCCTCACAAGGAGTGTGATTATTATTTGAAGCAGATGTACGTTCCCTTCAACAAATTCCCCAATTTCTTACAAGTCTCATCTTACTGCTGCATCATGATCACCCGATACACAATATTTGCATGACAACTGTACCTGTGTAACTTAACCAGTATACAACCCACTCTCACAAATGCTGCCAGCTAGCACTCTAGCTGCCTGACCCATCCCTATAAACATTGGATCCAAATTGGTAAATGTTAGAAATTGGGTTTTTGGTTGGCAGTCAGGTTACCCTCTGTCCAAGCAAGAACCCTCACTCTAGTCAGGGTAAGTCACACACAATCCAAATTATCCTGTGCCCACCCTCTGGTAGCTTGGCACGGAGCAGTCAGGCTTAACTTAGAAGGCAATGTGTAAAGCATTTGTGCAATAAATCATACAATAACACAATATAGCACCACAAAAATACACCACACAGTGTTTAGAAAAATATATAATATTTATCTGGGTATTTGCAGGTCAAAACGATCAAAGATGCAACATGAATTCGTAAAGATATCACTGAAAAGTGATATGAAGTGTCTTAAGTCTTTAAAAAGTAAATAAAGTCTCTTTCAAGCACAAAGTACCTCGTTTGGAGTGGAAAAACTCCACAGAGGGCCGCAGAAGAGGAGATGCGTGGAAAAAAGGTGTGTGCGTCAGTTACGCCCCTTCACACACGGACTTGCGTCATTATTTTTCACGCGGGGAGACGTGCGTCGTTCTACGGGAGGAAAAATGGTGTGTGCGTCGGTTTCGCCCCTTCACACACGGACTTGCGTCGTTATTTTTCACTCGGGGAAGACGTGCGTCGTTTTCCGGCACGCGGACGGTCTCCTTCTGTGGATCGCGGGATTACCAGATGTCCCAGGGTCTGTGCGTGGATTCCTTGGCTTGTTATCCGGCTGCGCGTCGTTCCGGGGGGCTGTGCGTGGAATTTTCTTCCTCACGGCAGGCGTCGCGTCAATTTCCTCTCTGGAAGGCGGGCGGCGTTGTCCATGCGAGGCTGTGCGTCGAAGTTCCGGTCGCACCGCAGGCGTCGCGTCGAGCAGCGTCTTTCTGGATCGGCGTGCGCCGATTTTCTCACCTCAGAGCAAGCTGTGCATCTAATGTTTCAGCGCACGAGGAGTCCAAATGAAAAAGATAAGTCTTTTTGGTCCTGAGACTTCAGGGAACAGGAGGCAAGCTCTATCCAAGCCCTTGGAGAGCACTTTTGCAGCCAGACAAGAGTTCAGCAAGGCAGCAGGTCAACAGGTCAACAGCAAGGCAGCAGTCCTTTGTAGAAAGCCGACAGGTGAGTCCTTTGAGCAGCCAGGCAGTTCTTCTTGGCAGGATGCAGGTTCTGGTTCAGGTTTCTTCTCCAGCAAGTGTTCGAGGTGGTAGGGCAGAGGCCCTGTTTTATACTAAGTTGTGCCTTTGAAGTGGGGGTGACTTCAAAGAGTGGCTAAGAAGTGCACCAGGTCCCCTTTCAGTTCAATCCTGTCTGCGAGGGTCCCAGTAGGGGGTGTGGCAGTCCTTTGTGTGAGGGCAGGCCCTCCACCCTCCCAGGCCAGGAAGACCCATTCAAAATGCAGATGTATGCAAGTGAGGCTGAGTACCCTGTGTTTGGGGTGTGTCTGAGTGAATGCACAAGGAGCTGTCAACTAAGCCTAGCCAGACGTGGATTGTAAGGCACAGAAAGATTTAGGTGCAAAGAAATGCTCACTTTCTAAAAGTGGCATTTCTAGAATAATAATATTAAATCCAACTTCACCAGTCAGCAGGATTTTGTATTACCATTCTGGCCATACTAAATATGACCTTCCTGCTCCTTTCAGATCAGCAGCTGCCACTTCAACCATGTATGAGGGCAGCCCCAATGTTAGCCTATGAAGGCAGCAGGCCTCACAGTAGTGTAAAAACGAATTTAAGAGTTTTACACTACCAGGACATATAAACTACACAGGTACATGTCCTGCCTTTTACCCACACAGCACCCTGCTCTAGGGGTTACCTAGGGCACACATTAGGGGTGACTTATATGTAGAAAAAGGGGAGTTTTGGGCTTGGCAAGTACTTTTAAATGCCAAGTCGAAGTGGCAGTGAAACTGCACACACAGGCTTTGCAATGGCAGGCCTGAGAAAAGGTGAATTGGCTACTTAAGTGGGTGGCACAACCAGTATTGCAGGCCCACTAGTAGCATTTAATCTACAGGCCCTAGGCACATATAGTGCACTCTACTGGGGTCTTACAAGTAAATCAAATAGCCAATCATGGATAAACCAATCAACAGTACAATTTACACAGAGAGCATATGCACTTTAGCACTGGTTAGCAGTGGTAAAGTGCCCAGTGTTCAATAGCCAACAACAACAGGTCAGAAGAAATAGGAGGAAGGAGGAAAAAAGTTTGGGGATGACCCTGTCAAAAAAGCCAGGTCCAACAGTAAACCCATGTTTCACTAATGGAGGAGAATATGAGTTGGTTGACTCAACTTGGAGTTGAAATATATCAGCACCTAAACATGAAGAAATTCAGAAAGCACAAATTCAAGATATTCATAATTCTACCATGACTATCAGCCATCAGTGGCAAATAAAATCACACCAGATCTGTGAGTGAACTATAAAGTATCTCTCCATGTCTGCTCTGTTCCCTCATCTCCATGCAAGAAAAAAGTAATTTGCTGGTGGTGGGCTGCACCTCTGTTCAGACTGTGTTTAGAGCTCAGTGCTGCTGCACCCACATCACCTTATCCTTTATATCAAGACTGTATTTGTTAGGGTCTATGCTTCCCAACACTGTTCTCTTCCAGACTTTATCAATCAATTAGTCATGTGCTCCTTGAGGTGTAAGAAAAGTTGATGATCACAAACCATTACCTTTAGTTTGGTGGAGAACTACAACATGTATGTCAGTCCCAACTCACTCAGATGGCTCCTCTCTCCTTCAAATGATTTCACCGTTTTGTGGACTGATTGTGTATTGCCTGGAAGATGGAACACTTCCGTATAAAAGCCGTGTTTGTCTATATGGTTATGGAACTCCTCAATGATTTCCAAAATCCTTCTAATATACACAAGTGGGTATTTATCTCATATTATAATGTCTTATTATCCTTCCTAGCCTTGCGCAATTCACAATTTCACCTTGTTTGAACCCTAAACAAGTGTAGACTTCTTATGCATGTAAGTCCTCCTGAAGCAAGTTAATATGGAAAGGGAGCAGGGCACCCCAAGGATTACCCTTATTTATGTCTCTGATATGTGATAAACTTCCTTCTGTCTACACTCCTTTTGTCGATGGGGATGCCAAACAAAATGAATAGAGTTACACAGCATGATGCTGCAGTGTTTTACACAACCAAGAGTTTACCTGCAGCATATCAATCCACATTTAATCCTGCCCACTTAGCCCGCTCAACCCAGATACAATAAGGTAGTGAGAGGAAAGACATATTGCCAACAAGTTTTCGGGCCTTAACACCCTGGAATTCCTGCACTGTTACCATTTCACAAGCGCACACCACCTGTGTTCATACTAACACGAAGGGGGCTTGGGCATGTGACCAAGGGGACCATGGTCTCCACAACTCCCTCAAGGACATTGGAAGTATGACTCTCAGCACTCTGGGAAGGTCAATGTTAGAGCTGCTGTGAAAGACATGACAACTGGTTACCACGCACATGGTGGGCCTACAGTTGAGTGTGCTGTCACAGTTAAGCACTGATCCATATTCAGGTGGCTACAGTAAGCTCCTGAACACACTATGGCCCTCATTACGACTGTGGCGGGCGGCGGTATAATGGAGAAAAGTACTGCCAACAGGCTGGCGGTACTTTTCCCCATAATATGACATTGAGCCAAACCGCCAAAGTCCCACTCCGTCCACCACAGCAGTAACAGCCGCCGGACTGGAGACTTCAGTCTCCAGCCAGGTGGCCATCACTGTCCTACCCACTGGATTATGACCCCGCCTACCGCCATGGTTTTCGTGGCTTCCTTACCGCCACGAAAACCATGATGGTTGGGCACTATCAGTGACAGGGAATCCCTTCCCTGGAATCCCTTCCCTGTCACTGACAGGGGTCTTCCTTGCCCCACTCCCACCTCCCCTGATTCCCCCCCATGCCCACTCTCCAGACCCCACCACGACATACATGCACCTTCACGCACCATCAAACACACACATACACACTCATACCCACATTCACCCAAGCATGCATACATCCATTCACACACACATCCACACACACTGACATACATACAGGCACACAAGCAGTGACTCAACACAACATACACACACACACACACACACCATTAATGCACACACGCAACACACAAACCCACCTTCACGCATGCACAAACAGTCACACACCTCCCACACACACACACACAACACTTCCCTCCCCTGTCGGAGCACCCAACTTACCTGATTGCAGGGGGTCCCCCAACAGGAGATGGGAAGGGGCGCTGCTGCCAGCAGCAGCGTCTGCCAGCAGAATACCACCAGGCCATATCATGGGTCATGCTACGGTCTCTGGCGGTCTGCTGGCGTGGTGCTGCTGCTGGCAGCAGCGCCACCTTTCCGCCATCCACCGCCATGGCCGCAGCCAGAATTCCGCCATCCTTCTGGTGGAATTCCGGCTACGGTCATAATATGGCGGATGGCTGGTAGCCGCGGCGACGGTATTTTGGGGGCCATCGCCGCAGCGGTAGGCGGCTCATACCGCCATTGTTATAAGGAGGGCCTATGTGTCTGTCTGATGTCCAGTGCCTTAGAGGCTGCTGTCTGAAGATTCTGCCCTCCTCAATTCCCATGCCCATGTTGTAACCACTGGTCACCTTAGACCACTGGGACAAGCTCGCATATATATTAGGGCTGATCAATCATTTTAGCAAACATCTGACATATGGAGCAGCAGATGCTGAAAGGAACGTCAGTATTCCTCTAACTTTAACTGCTCATCATCACCTTACATGTTCACCAACAAGACCGGTAGATTTTCTGTTACAGTTACAGTTTATTGTAGTCACAGACATAAGAGAAGAAATTCAGGACTAGCCAGTTCAAATCCCTCTCTGCAGTTTGCTGCTACACACCCCAGTACAGTAACTTATTTTATGGAGAGTTGGGGAGTAACAGACAATCTTCCTATTGAGGTAGAAAGTGCAGAGAGATGTCACGGGTGGCTTCTTGTACCCTAGAGATAATGAGATGAAGGAAATTCAGGCCATGCGTTCTCTTTTGGATTTGGCACTTTTAATCTAAATCAGGCTAGTCACCATGGCCGTTCAACCCTAACGCATACCCTTAGGCCCATATTTATGAGGCCCTTGCACCCGCCGTGTCACTTTTTGTAAGGCAACGGCAGCACAAACCACTAAATGAAATTTATGAAGCTACACAAAGCCACTTGGCATGGCTTTGAATGGCCTCATAAATATCGAGTAAGGCAAGGCAGTGCAAACCGCTACATTGTCTTACTCTATGCTAGGGAGATGTTCCATGGGCATTGCGGTGGGTGTTCCCAAGCACCACCCATTGAATCTGACCCATCCCAAGATTTACAAGACCTTGTAAAACTGGGAATTCGCAAAAACCTTAGGCCGCCCCAGCGGAGGCACAACGAGGAGAAATATCTTTATTTCTCCTCGTTTTTTCCTCTTACCATGTGTGCTGTATTTTGCAGCACGCATAGAAAAAGGAGAAAGGCCTCCCAGGATTGTCTCCATGCAGGAAGTTGTCCCTTCCTGCACAAAAATAATCCTGCATGCAGTGCAGGCACCCTTGCACTATGGTGCAAGGGTGGCTGTGTTGGCGCTAGACTGCAAATACAGCACCAGCGCATGGGCAAATGACAGGAATGCACCATATTGCTTAAATACAGAGCATTCCTGCCCTTTCCCTTTAAAGCAGGGCAATGTAGCAAGTTGACTTGCTGTGCTGCAATGCACCAAATTCTCATACATATGTCCCTTAGTGAGTATGACAAAAACCAGAAAAGTGAGTCCATTATGCCATTTCTAAGGGAAATCCATTTAGCTAGTTACAAATGGGTTTTACAGATCCAGTTTCACATATAGGATTTTGAAAAAAAGGAATGTAACAGGGTAATTCATTAACAATAGTAATAGTTACAGCGAAATATAATAAAAAATCAGTAATTGGTTTCTAAATGGGAACAGAATTTGAAATTTAGTTTTGACGGAGCAGGAGATGTTCAAAGCTCTGCCTGCCATTAACACGATTCTGTAGAAACCATCTGCAACTAGTCAACTGGAATTTAACTATGAGACAGGTTTTCAAACTTTTATATTTGTACCTCACCAATCTGAATAAAATTGTAAATTTATTGAAGTGACTTTAACTTCATAACTGACTTTTTTACGTGTTGCAAAGAAAATTGTAGCACTGAAGATATGAATGGGAGAAAAGCTTTTAGTCAAACCGACAATTCATTGGTTTTCAAATTCGACCACCTTTTTGATGAAAGTACACTGAGTGGAGCAATTTATGAACATATCCGACTGATTGGCAGTTTACAAGAAATTTTATATCTATGTGATTGCATAAAAAAACACTAAGAGCCTCATTTACAAAGTTTGCTGCGCTGCCGTGCGTCAAAACAAAAGGGCACGAATGCGCCATATCTACAAGATATGACACATTCATGTCCTTGTCCCCTGCGCTGCTGCAATGCCGGCACACTTACACCATGGTGCAAGGATGCCTGTGTTGGGGGAGGATTGTTTTTGTGCAGGAAGGGACACCATCCTGCGGAAAAACAATCCCAAGAGGCGTTTTCCTTCTGCAGCACACAAAAAAGAGGAATAACCGAGGAGAAATAATGGTATTTCTCTCCTTTGCAACACCCTTATGCTGCCCTGGGGTGGTGTAGGAAACTGACGCATTCCCAGGTAAATCTGGAAATGGATCAGATTCCATGGGGTTGTTTTGCATCTACAAGGCCATTAAATGGCATACAAGGTGTCTTTGCGTGGCCTTGACGATATGCCTGCTCCACCGGGACATCAAAAAAAGCGATGCACCTGCAAGCGCCTCCCGCTTGTAATGCAGGCCCTAAGGATCTTCACTTTGACTTTGCGGGGAGCCAATAAAAAAATCTGCTGTGCAGACAAACTATGCCAAGCTTCCTCAGCATCTTCACAGCCAGACATCAAACAGCAGAGGTCCGCACAGCTTGAATGTGCTGAATTTGCCCAGTGGGATGGGGACTCTGTGTATGTTTGGCATCTGCCTTGCTCCATCACTGATATTGAAATATGCTTAATAGTGCAATTAATATGATTTATAAGTGGCAGGCTAGCATTAGGTCTCACATGAAACAGAATTACAGAGGAAAAAACATCAGTGCATCGGCTTCCTCCTACGTAGAGATTTCTGTGACATTTACCAAATCCCCAGGAGATTGTGTGCCTATTGTTAAAGGTTTTACTTCTTTAATTCCTTGACATATGGTTCAGTCTGAAGTGCAAGGGAATTAGAAACTTTGAAAACAGCACACTTAGGGCCGTATGTACGAACACATTTTCCCATAGACACAAAATGGGTAAAACCCTTTGCTACATCTGGCCCTTAATGCCCAGATGTCAAACACATAAATCCCTCATTTTGAATGGGATGAAAGCCAGAAGAAATTGATGATATAAATACCAGTCATATTCACATATCATGGCAAGACTGTATGTGTGAGTGTCTTTGTACTGGGTTGCTGGAACACGTACGGCAAAGCAAGATCATAGAATTGTATGTGTAAGTATGCACCTATTGTTTCATGGTCTCTGGGGCACACAAATCACATCAAGACTAGAAAACTGGATGTGTGAGGGTGAACCTAGTGGTACAGGATCACTCGCACGCATTTGTCAGAGCAAGACTTCATTACAGTGCAAAGTATAGTGTGAGTTGATGTGGAGTTAAGCAACGTAAATATAATGTTGTGGTAGGGGATGCAGTAGATGAAATAGTTTTGTAGGTTATACAACCCAAATATAGGGGGTTATTACAACTTTGGAGAAGGTGTTAATCCGTCCCAAAAGTGACGGTAAAGTGACGGATTTACCACCAGACGTATTATGAGTCCATTATATCCTATGGAACTCGTAATACGGCTGGTGGTATATCCGTCACATTTGGGACTGATTAACACCTCCTCCAAAGTTGTAACAACCCCCATAGTGTCATACAAGTTTTCCAAAGCAGTGGTCTTTCCAGCACCCTCTTAACAAATGGACGCACATACCAGATGTGCTGTCGGGAATGTGTTTAAACAACAACGTTTTCTAGCTTGGTTTAGGGCCCAAAGAATCCCCTCCACCAGTTTTGCATTAACTTACAGCAATATACCACTTAAGCAGATCAAACTGTATTAAGAAATGCAAGACAAAGAATGCTTCACTTATGCGGGCTCCACAGGGTGAAAATGGCACAATGCTTTCCTGCTTTATAGACTCCAGATCATACAAAATGCGGCTGGTAGGCTAATGTGGCAGGTCCCGTTTCGCCAAAACATTTCACCTGATTTGTAGCAGTGCCGTTGGCTCCCCATAGCAAAACTGAATGCAATTTAAGGCCCTCACTTTAGCCTGTGGAGCACTGGCGGTCAAAGGCCCCTGTTTTCTGAGAAACAGACTTGGCAGTTACCATTGGGGAGATCTCTGACATCTAACCACCTTCGACTAATGTGAATCCCCAGGTTCGCTCAAGCCCTTCGTGGTGGGAGGTCTTTTTCAGCACTAACGGCGAAGCTCTGGAATTCTTTGCATTCAGACTTTGAGTGGCTAAGGGCCAGATGTAGCAAAGGGTTTGCGCCTCGCAAACAATGAAAAACGCCGTTTGCGAGGCGCAAAAGCCTCTTTGCTATGCAGAAATGCATTTTGCGAGTCGGATCCGACTCGCAAAATGCATTTCCGACTCGCAAATAGGAAGGGGTGTTCCCTTCCTATTTGCGACTCGCAATGCGATTCAATTCCATTGCAAATGGAATCGCAGTTACCATCCACTTGAAGTGGATGGTAACCGAGTCACAAACTCCCCTTCCCCTTTGTGAATGGACACAAAAATAATTTTTCAGAGCAGGCAGTGGTCCTATGGACCACTGCCTGCTCTGAAAAATACCGAAACAAAAGGTTTAGTTTTTTTTTCTAAGTGCAGCTCGATTTCCTTTAAGGAAAACGGGATGCAGATAGAAAAGAAAAAACCTGCTTTATTAAAAAGCAGTCACGGACATGGTGGTCTGCTGACTCTAGCAGGCCACCATCCCCGTGAGTGCCCATACTCGCAATGGGGTCGCAAAATGCGACCCACCTCATTAATATTAATGAGGTGGGTCTTTGCGACCCCATTGCGAGTTGCAGAAGGTGTCTGAGACACCTTTCTGCATACCAAATTGCGAGTTGCAATTTGCGAGTCGCACGGACTCGCAAATTGCAAGTCGCAATTTGGCTTTTTCCTACATCTGGCCCTAAGTCCTAAACACTGCTTTAAGAGGGAATTAAAACCTGGCTTTTTGACCAAAAGTAGTCTGGTTAAAACCAACTGTTGTTCTCAGTCTCTGCTTTTGAGCGCTGGGACACTTCAGTCCAAGCAGGCGTGCAGTTTACAAATGCTATTGATTGATTCTCGAGCACCAACATGGACGGTAAGTAAATTACACCACTCAAAAGAAATCCGACACCAATTTATAAAAATAAAGTAAATTTTTATATAAATGTAGACACCAAAATGAACACAATAATTATTATTTATATATATATATATATATATATATATATATATATATATATATATATAAAACCAGAGGTATGAATTTTAGAAGGAAGAATAAATCAGTGCAATAAACACCTGTCAAATTGTAATGTTGCGGTCAATGGAGAAATTAGCTAGTGACCCTTGTTCTCTTGCAGATAGAGTCGAGTGAAAAACCACTGGGGGTTAAGCAGATGTGGGTCCCAAGGACAGCATTAAAAGGCTTGTAGGGCCCAAGTGCAAAGTTGTCCTGGCTGTCCTTGGTGCTGAAAGTGGGAGCCGTGGGTGCTGAAAAATCACACAATTGACACTTGGGCCCTCATTACAAGTTTGGTGGTCGGACGAGCTGTCCGCCAAACTAGCGGGGATGAGACCACCGTCAACCCGGTGGCCTCACCCACCGGGCTGTGTGGTGGGAACTTTGTATTATGACATTCCCGCTGGTCAGCCAGGAGGGAACAGTGCCGTAGTATTGGTCTCGGCTCCCTTAAGGGAGCCAAGGCCAACATCATAACACAACAGACACCATCGGAATGCACATTGTCTGCAAAGCAGACAGTGCTCTTTCTGAGAATGCTGGGCAGGGGTGGGCCCTGTGCTGCCCACAACATGGTTGTGGGTAGTGCATTGGCCCCCCTGTGGCTCCCAGCAGTTCATTTTCAACAGCATTTTCATGGCAGTTAAACTCAGCGCCGCCGTTGCTGACCATGAATCCGACCACTGTCTGCCCGTCAGGAACCATTTTCCTGGTGGGGATGGCGGTCCCCTGGAGGTCTGACCGCCAGGGTTGTAATGTGGTGGTCCAACTGCCTGGAGTACAGCCTTCTGACCATCACCACGAGGCTGGAGGTCTCAATATTGCCATCCTCGTAGTGAGGCCCTTGGCCACTTGCAGGTCACGTTCAGGGGAACCCACTGGAGGATAAGGTACTGCAGGTCCCTGGACCAAGTTTCAACAGACAGTACAACTTCACATGGCTCGTACAGCCCGGGAGCAGAGTGGTCCTGGCTATTCTTGGTGCTAAGTGCAGATGTTGCGTGTGCTGGTTTTAGATGGTGTTTGTGATTAAACTGATGCAAAAGCTCAACAACAGAGCCACTGAGGTCAGTAGTTGAAGATGCTGTGGAGTTCCCTTGTGATGAAGCATCAAACAAAGGTTGACTGGCCACCAATATGCCTTGGCCGCAGCATACCCAGTGTGTTGCTACTTTGACATCCTAGAGTCCAAAAGAAAATGGTAGCCAACTGAAACTTGCTGGAAGTCAGGACTATGCTTCCCAGAACACATTAGACCATTTGCTTTTGGGTAAACCCTCAGTATGCCCAATGACCAGTGATTCTTTTGGTTCCAAGCACAGCCGGTGCCTGTGGGCTGCAGGGGAGAAGTTGCTCTTGTTTTTGAATTAGTCTTTGGTCCAGGACGAGTTGCAGTCGTGCAGTTGCAGGGTGTTTGCCACAGCGGCAGAGTTTTGTGTCTTTTCTTTCTGCAGGTCCTGACGTCACAGACTCGGTTCTATTCTTTGCTCTCACAAGTTGAATCATATCTGAGGTTCTGGTGCCAGGGGAGACAATTAACTCCTAGATTTAGGGTTGTTAGGGGTGTGG
This sequence comes from Pleurodeles waltl, assembly GCF_031143425.1. NCBI lineage: Eukaryota > Metazoa > Chordata > Amphibia > Caudata > Salamandridae > Pleurodeles > Pleurodeles waltl. The sequence goes on from NC_090439.1 coordinate 1,091,673,270, forward strand.
GTGCTAGTGGCTATTAGGCTATTAGCCCCAGCAGCTAATCTGCCTCAGAGGTGACCTCATCCGGTGGTGTGGTGCCACCTTTTCTACCCAGAACCCTCTATTTTGCCATTTTTAAAAATGGTAGAACCCACACTCGGCTGAACAGATGAGGTAACCCACCTGCCCAATGGTCAAATGTGCCTGGTGGCAGGGGAACAGTGGTGGGAGGCTGCCTGATTACATATCAGAAGCAGTGATAGCTTTGAAGCTCACCACTTTGATATGCATCATCACTAGCCATCCTGTCAGGGAGGGAGGTGACGCATCCACCCAGGCAGGCCTTTGTTTCTGGCTCCTGGGAGTGTTCACACCTCCTGGTAGGAGGTCAGATTCCTGTTTTGGTGGTAGCAGATGCAGGCTGCCAGTCCGGATGTAGGAAAGGCTGAGACAACCAGGTGGGCAAATTCTAAGGTAGTTACCTGGGTTTATGTCACATTAAATGTAAAGATAGAAGGGCCTCTGATACAATTTGGGGCCAGATGTAGGTAAGTCACAAATTGTGACTTGCAATTTGCGAGTCATAGCGACTCGCAAATTGCAACTTGCAATTCGCGATGCAGAAAGGTGTCTCAGACACTTTCTGCGACTCGCTATGAGGTCTCAAAGACCCACCTCATAAATATTTATGAGGTGGGTCGCAGTTTGCGACCCCAGAGCGAGTCTAGGCACACTCACGGGGATGGTGGCCTGCTGGAGACAGCAGACCACCATGTCCGTGACTGCTTTTAAATAAAGCAGTTTTGTTTTTTCTCTTTGCAGCCCGTTTTACTTAAAGGAAAATGAGCTGCAAATAGAAAAAATACCGAAACCTTTTTGTTTCGTTTTTTTTCAGAGTAGGCAGTGGTCCATAGGACCACTGCCTGCTCTGAAAAGATAATTTTGTGAGCATTCACAAAGGGGAAGGGGTCCCACAGGGACCCCTTCCCGCTTGCGAATGAGTTACTATCCACTTCAAGTGGATGGTAACTGCGAGTTGATTTGCGACCGCTTTCGTGGTCAAATCAACTCTACATCGCGGTGCGACTCGCAAATAGGAAGAGAAAACCCCTTCCTATTTGCGAGTCGGAAACACATTTTGCGAGTCGGTACCGACTCGCAAAATGTGTTTCTGCATCGCGTGAGGCCTTTTGCGCCTCTCAAACGGCGTTTTTCGCCGTTTGCAAAGTGCAAAAGGCTACCTACATCTGGCCCCTAGTGTTGCAAAGGCAGAGAAATCGCAAAAATGAACTAAATCCTATGGCAACTTTAGAAGCCAATCAAAAAAAATCATCCAACACTGGTACAGATGAAGAGTGACCAACAAACTATAAAAAACATATAATAGATGCAAAATATGTTTTGATTAAATCACATGTAAAGTCTTATGATTAATACTAATAGTAGTGAAAAACAACCAAATTTAGGGCCAGATTTAAGAAAAGTGGTGCTGCACATACTGCAGGGCCACTTTTCTTGTGCCCCTTAGTGCCCCCCTATTGCCACCATGTGTGCGCCGTGTCTACGATATGGTGCACCATGGCGGTAGTTAGGGAACTAGCATCAGAATTTATGCTGCTAGTTCAGAGCCTTGCAGGATTAGCAACAAAAATGTTGACGCTAATCCTGCAAAGCCCATTGAGGCCCATTGTAAACAATGGTGTGCCTCCTTTTAACTCCTGCTCTGAGCAATCGTTAAAAGTGGCAAAAGAAATGACACAAAAAATCTCTTCGAATGGCTGCCTTGCATACATTATGCCTGGCGCAGGCGTTATGTAGCGCAAAGGGTTACAAAGTGGCACAATGCGTGCATTGCACCACTTTGGAAATTTGGTGCAGCGATTTTGGCCTTGTTGGGCCACATTAGCGTAAAAAATAATGATGCTAATGTGGTGCAAGGAGCCCCTAGGGGCTCTTAAATCTGCCTCTTAGACCCTACAAGAATCATACACCTTTCATATCTGCATACACACAACGCTCATTCTCTACAAATAAAAACATAATAGAAAGAACAAATATTGAAACAGGATCTATGTGTTCTCCCCAATATGCCTAAATAATCAAAAATGATAATCACAAATTCACAGCAATGAAAGTACATCAAAGTTGATTCAGTGCAGCTTGGTGAATCACTGTATCTATCTCATCTCTTGAAAATCATTACACAGTGCAATTAAATGTACATTTTATAACTTCCAATACATAATGCAGTTAAATATACATTTAGAGAGATGTGCTGATATAGTCAATTGCTAACTTTCTAGAATTCATTTTACAATACTGTCAATTGCTAACTTTCAAAAATGTTATATATACATACAAGGATGTAATGATGCCATCAGTTACTGGCTCTAGATGCACGTTTCGACGCTAACGCGCCTTCTTCAGGAGAAACACCCCATAATCATAATCTGAAATCACAGAATACTTTATTGAAAGCCTCACCTGTACTGGGCTAAAAAATAAAACAACATAATCCATAAGGTTGTGGCCTGTTCGACAGATTCAATCCCCAAGGTGATTGCAATCCAACAAGCGCAACTAAAACACAAATACATTCCACCTATTCATGCCCTGGTAGCCACCATAACCAAGCACCACACAACTGTGACACACCAGAAGTGCAAACACCAGGATATAGTTACGACCCTGAAATAAACACAAACTAATACAAAAATCAAAATGAGGGGAGAAGAGAAAAATGAGAAAAGTATACTCATGTGTGCACAACTGATCATGCACACTCATATTTGCATAACTAGTCATGTCATCTATAATGATATTTCCATACATAGATCTTTTGCACATAAACTATCTCACCCCTCATAATTTCTTCATCAAACATGGGCAACTTGTGTGGTAGGCACTGGCTTTGAAAAAGGCAAACAGCTCTAAATAGCAAGGAAACTGTAATTGGGTATTCACGCAACAATATAAAATGTGACAATATAAAATGTATTAACACAACAATATGTAGAAACAATATTCTAAATGTCCTACTGTGACTAGTAGTGAACGATACATGCTATTTCATAAGATGCAGAATATGACTCCAACTAAACGGAAGAAGATGACAAATATGGACTTGGGCTGGCTAGTGAATGAATTATCAGTGCCACAATCTCCTTCTTAGTAGGTGAGGTCACTAAACTAAATATACTGAAAAAGTAATAAATAAGCAATGCTCCCACCAGCTAAAACTAGGAGCAAATGGATTGCACAAAAAGGTGAATACAGGATTGGATATCTTAGCACGAGCCGCTATGTGAAAACAACAGCTTACTACCAATAGTCCAATATAGTTAAAATACTGACTAACCGTAAATAAAGACCAGTTTAGAATAAGCAGGTTACCTAGAGCCACATGCTCACTTGATTACATATGGTGACAAAGGACTTGAAACAACTGGACGTTAAACAACTGACAAACAAGCCCCCTACCTTTGAATCGGGTGCTGGATATAAACGTGGTTCCCCAAGAACAACTCTACAATAAAAACTATAATAAACACCACCGTAAGCAGCCTACCATACTAGCCACATCCAATGTGCACACAAATGGAGACTAATCTTACTTACCGCTTGCTCATTCACTCAGCTGAACTCAGTCGATGGCAACAATCCTGGTCTATAGAAACACCGGTAATTCTATGCGCGCCAAGAAGTTATGAACGCAACGACAGAAGTTGACTAATTTATCATGGAGATGCTTCAAAATGTTGGGTTCACGGACGACGAATTTGTCTCTTTGATAGGCAATAAGACATGGTTTGACAAGCAAATGAGTACTAATATTTTAGGCGGAGATGACACCAACTAACTGCTTTCAGTCAAAAAGAATATTAAATGAATAGAATTGCATGGTCAATTTATGTTAGAATATTTACGAGCTAGTGTTATTCCACAAGGATTGAGATTTCGTAATATACCTGGACTTCTCATGCATCTTAAAACATTTCTGGAAAGATGGTCTATGATAGCCAATGGCTGTTCATTTGATTTAATGATTCTTATAGTTGAGACAGCTAAGGATGTTGTGCAAACATTATTGAAGGAGATGCAGGCTCTTGAAGATAAACTTAGAAAATTAGCAATTGACTGTATCAGCACATCTTTCTAAACTACATTTAACTGCATTGTGTATTGGAAGTTAAAACATGTACATCTAATTCCAGTGTGTATTGATTTACAAGACATGCGATAGATACAGTGATTCATCAAGCTGCACTGAGTCAACTTTGATGTACTTTCATTGCTGCGAATATTGATTATTTGGGCATATTGGAGAGAACACATAGATCCTGTTTCATTATTTGTTCTTTCTATTTATGTTTTTATTTGTAGAGAATGAGTGATGTGTGTATGCAGATATGAAAGGTGTATGAGTCTTGGAGGGTCTACATTTGGTTGTTTTTTTCTACTATTTGTATTAATTGTAAGAATTTATATGTGATTTAATAAAACATATTTTGCATCTATTATATATATATTATTTTATAGTTTGTTGGTCGCCCTTCAGCTGTAGCAGTGTCGGATCATTATTTGTGATTAGTTTCTAGAGTTGGCATAGGATTTAGTTCATTTATATTTTTAGGTGACATTAAATCTGACTTTGGAATAAAGTCCAGTTTAACAAGACAAATTGTTTGATGCCGACAGGGCGTACTTGAGTAGGGCTATCAGGATGTTAGCTTCCTCAGGATGCCCAGGTGACATGGCATGTTAGCCTGTGGCCCACTGACCACTTATTGTAAGCTTTAATGAAAAAGGCCACTAAAGGACCATATAAGCTTGCACTTATATCTCCACAACTATATATAATGCACCCTAACTCCTGGGCTTAGAAGGCCTACCTTAGGAGTGACTCTCATATACTAAAAGTCGTGCTTTGACCTTGCCGCACATGTTGAGGATAAAGTTGAACAGGAGCAGCTTGCAATGCTCCCGTAGTCTGCAGTGGCAGGCCTGCTGTCATCTGTTTACCAGGGTCACTCAGGGTGGCACAAACAGTGCTTCAGGCCCTGGTGACCCCTTTAACTCCCATTCCCTGGGTACCACTGGTTTCACTTACCAGGGACTTATAAGGGGGATAGGGGTATACTTACTAAGGTGTTTCACTGAGTTTGCACCGCAAAGTGCTGCAAATCATTAACAAATATTTTTTTGCCTATTTACTTTTCAGTACAAAATTTGTCTTTCTCTGGAAAGTACCCTAAAAGTAATGCAAAGCAGCATGAACCACTGCTTTGCATTGTTTAGTTACAAATGGGCACTACATGGGCGTTCCCAGGCAACCACATATGCTTTTTGATGCTAAACCATATCAATTATTATTAGTAGGCAGGGTGTTAAAGCGACTGTTACAATAAGAAATGTTTTAATTTCTCCTTTTTTTCCTGACTTTGCATGCGTGCTACACTATGCAGCATGAAGGAAAAGTTTTAAAGTGTGTCTACGCAAAGCACTTTGTACTGGAATGGTGCCATTCCAGTACAAAACCTATGCTAGACTCACTCACAAACCCTAGCACTTTGGCGCTATGGTGTGCATGTGGCACTCAGCAGCTAAAATCAGCACCAGCACGACGGACAGGGGAGGAAAAAGCCATATTTCTGTAAATGTGGAACTTTCCTGCTCTCTCCGTCATTTTTTAAAAATTTCTTTATTGAGTTTTGCATAAATGTAAACAACAAAACACAGACCCCCAACTTCGAGGATGCTCTCTCCTTTTAACAGTGCTGCACTGCTCTGCGTGCCTGTTAAGTAAAGCCGAGCATTAAAGTCCTTGGCAATTGGGAATACTAATTTACAGTCATCATGTTTTAGGGAGAGAGCACTGGTGCTGGGGCTAGCAGGCTCCAGTGCACTTTCAGAGTCAAAAACCATCAGCATTGGGGCAAAAAGTGTGGGTGTGACCATAACAAAGGGCAGTTTCCTACAGTTGGTATGAAGGAGATCAAATTCGGAGGCTATATGTAGGTATAGGCATTTGTACATCACAACCATACTTAGTGAGCCACCGATTACTGAAAAAGGATGGAAGCCCTGAGTTATGATTCAGATTTCTTTACAGTGAGCAAAGATATTCCTGGGTAGTGAACTCAGTCAGGTGAAGACAAAAGAAATATATTGATGTTGTAACCATCTGGAGCTAGAGACACAGGCAAACACAAAAACTATTTACTGATTCAAAATGAGAATCAAATTTCATTAAGCTGGATTATTATGGCAAGTGATATAAAAATAGTTGGATTTGTTAACTGCAGGAAGATAACACATTTTTGTTTTTAGGATTTTATGTATAGCTATGGTACCCACCAAAAAGATAATTCCCATTGGTTTATCCTACGGTATTTTAGATTTCTGTATCCCTGCTCTATACAGCTGTCACACTTTAGCTAAGAGCTCCATCACAAAGTGGAGGTCGATTTCACCCTGGTAGTAGCATCTTACTAGGGTGGGGTTGGAATTTGACGAGAAGGCATGCCACATTACATGGGTGAGTCTTCTTTATCCAGAAAAACTAGATCTAGTTTCATGGCCTAGGGTAGCCAAAATGGAAACAGAATTTTTGTTCCAAATTATCAATGTTCCCCATACCATTGTGTGCAGAGGGCCGCAGAGGAGGAGATGCGTAGAAAAATGGTGTGTGCGTTGGTTTCGCCCCTTCATACACGGACTTGCGTCGTTATTTTTCACGCGGGGAGACGTGCGTCGTTCTACGGGAAGAAAAATGATGTGTGCGTTGGTTTCGCCCCTTCACACACGGACTTGCGTCGTTATTTTTCACTCGAGGAAGACGTGCATCATTTTCCGGCACGTGGGCCGACTCCTTTTGTGGGTCGCGGGATTACCAGATGTCCCAGGATCTGTGTGTGGAATCCTAGGCTTGTTATCTGGCTATGCGTCGTTCTGGTGGGCTGTGCGTGGAATTTTCTTCCTCACGGCAGGCGTCGTGTCGATTTCCTCTCTGGAAGGCGGGCGGGGTTGTCCAGGCAGGCCGTGCGTTGAAGTTCCGGTCGCACCGTAGGCATTGCGTCGAGCGGCGTCTTTCCGGATCGGCGTGCAGTGAATTTCTCACTGCGGAACAAGCTGTGCGTCAAATCTTTCGGCGCATAAGGCGTCCAGTTGAAAGAAAGAAATCTTTTTGATCCTGAGACTTCAGGAAACAGGAGGCAAGCTCTATCCAACCCCTTAGAGAGCACTTTTGCAGCAAGACAAGAGTTCAGCAAGGCAGCAGGCCAACAGCAAGGCAGCAGTCCCTTGTAGAAAGCAGTCAGGTGAGTCCTTTGAGCAGCCAGGCAGTTCTTCTTGGCAGGATGCAGGTTCTGGTTCAGGTTTCCTCTCCAGCAAGTGTCTGAGGTGGTAGGGCAGAGGCCCTGTTTTATACCCAAATGTGCCTTTGAAGTGGGGGAGACTTCAAAGAGTGGCTTAGGAGTGCACCAGGTCCCCTTTCAGTTCAATCCTGTCTTCCAGGGTCCCAGTAGGGCGTGAGGCAGTCCTTTGTGTCAGAGCAGGCCCTACACCCTCCCAGCCCAGGAAGACCCATTCAAAATGCAGATGTATGCAAGTGAGGCTGAGTACCCTGTGTTTGGGGGTGTGTCTGAGTGAATGCACAAGGATTTGTCAACTAAACCTAGCCAGACGTGGATTGTAAGGCACAGAAAGATTTAAGTGCAGAGAAATGCTCACTTTCTAAAAGTGGCATTTCTAAAATAGTAATATTAAATCCAACTTCACCAGTCAGCAGGATTTTGTATTACCATTCTGGCCATACTAAATATGACCTTCCTACTCCCTTCAGATCAGCAGCTACCACTTCAACAATGTATGAGGGCAGCCCCAATGTTAGCCTATGAAGGGAGCAGGCCTCACAGTAGTGTAAAAACGAATTTAGGAGTTTTACACTACCAGGACATGTAAACTACACAGGTACATGTCCTGCCTTTTACCCACACAGCACCCTGCTCTAGGGGTTACCTAGGGCACACATTAGAGGTGACTTATGTGTAGAAAGAGGGGAGTTTTAGGCTTGGCAAGTACTTTTAAATGCCAAGTTGAATTGGCAGTTAAACTGCACACACAGGCCTTGCAATGGCAGGCCCGGGACAAGGTAAAGGGGCTACTTGAGTGGGTGGCACAACCAGTGCTGCAGGCCCACTAGTAGCATTTAATCTACAGGCCCTAGGCACATACAGTGCACATTACTAGGGACTTATAAGTATATTAAATAGTCCAATTGGGTATGATCCAAGGTTACCATGTTTAAAGGGAGAGAGCATATGCACTTTAGCACTGGTTAGCAGTGGTAAAGTGCGCAGAGTCTAAAAGCCAGCAAAAACAGAGTCCAAAAAGTGGAGGGAGGCAGGCAAAAAGTTAGGGGTGACCACCCTAAGGCATGTCAGGTCTAACAATTGCATTATGCAGGTTTAAGCCATGGTTCGGGCAGAATTTGCCTCAATGGATAAACAAGTTTTTATTAGTTAATTAAAACCATAAACTTTTCCTTCCACATAAAATTTAACAGAGCAATTATAGTGTAATAAAGCAATTACAGATCTTGGGTTTGAAATGGTATATAAGATTTGCTTCCACATAAAAATTTAAAAAAGATCTTACTTAGTGCTATAAGGCATTAATAATAATAGGGCGACAAAACAATCTTTGTGTAGATAAGGCAAATACAACGAAAAAAGAAAAAAAAAGTCCTGTGTTTAAAATGAGATGATATATAAAATTTCCTTCCACCTAGAAATTTTAAAAGAGAGCAGTAATAGACCAATGAAACGTTAGTAAACATAACACAAGGTGGGAAGAGACCTTCTATCGATTTTATTTACCGCTACTTAAGTCTGATTGTTAGTACCAGACTTTATTGCAGCACATGCTAAGCAACCCAAATGAACTACCTAGAAGCCTTCCCTTCTTTAAGATGGTCAGAATAGGTTATAGGGATTTTGTTATCATTTCCGACCACCCTATGACTTGGTTATCTCGAGAGGCTGTGATTTTGAGCGAGAAAATCTCCAAAAATTGAACCAGCCTAATGTTCAATATTGTATTTCGAGGGTTAAAAGCTGCAATTAATGCATGTCTGCAGGATCTAATTCTTAAATCGTTTAGTTCTTTTTTCAGTAAGAGTCTCCTTTCAACCGCCAAAGCTGGACAAATGCAGACCACATGCACCAAGTTTTCATCTGCTAGATGACAAAGACGGCACTCCTGGGAGCCTACTTGCTGCTCCTTCTTCCATTTTGGCATGAGATCTAATGTTGGGACTTCGCCCAGCCTAAGTCTGAGAAAGGATTGCTTGATTTTCCGTGAGTAGGAGCCAGCCATCAGTAGTGATTCTTTAAACGTTTTGTAGGAGTTAAGGATCAACCAACTATGCTCCCTTTTGGTCAATGAGACCCTATATTCTAGCCAGCTCTGTCATTTACTTGCTTTACTCACAGCTTTATTAAAAATGGGGATTGGTAGAGACCAGTCCCATACCTCATCTAAGTTTAAAAGACTCTTACTTTTTTCTAGATACCTTATGTAGTTGCAGTTCCCTCTTTCTAGGATAATTTCCTGCCAGACTAGATTGGCTAAAGACCCTTTTAGAGCGCGGCTCAATTTGTAGCAGTATTTAATATATGTCGCAGGTCGGGCTAACGACTGTTTGACCAGCATGAATTCCAGTCTGACCTGAGCTGGCGAAGCACGCCCAGGGAGCCGAAAAACGCGCTTATAGGTTTTTATCAGAAGCTTATCCAGTAGACCTACTTCCATCCCCCTCATTATTTTGGTCCCATAGGTGATAGTTGGAAGTAGTTTTGTTCTTATTACAGCTGTTAATGGGTTCAGAGCATGACCACAGATTGAATTTGCTAGCTTACAAAAAGCGTAAGTAAGGGCCTACGTCTTGTTTTTTATTGCTTCTTTTTGTGGCGTGAAATTACCTCTAGCGTCCACCACAAATCCTAGGTATCTATATGATGTTACTTCCTCTAGGCTTTTCCCATTCATATGCCATTTACATTGACTGGTTGGCCTGCGGTTTAAGGAAATAATTTTAGATTTTTTATGATTGATTTCTAAATCATTAGATCCAGAATATTCTTCTAATGCCTTTAACAAATTCTGCATGCCTATTCTGGTGTTACTGATTAATAGTAGATCATCTGCATATAGCAGATTGGATACTTGTTGACCGTCCAATAGGGGAGAGTGGGATGAATGACCATTTAACTTGGTGGGGAGATCTGCTATGTACAGGTTGAAGAGTGTTGGGGCCAATACACAGCCCTGCTTCACAACCACTGTTGTTTTGACTGCCCTGGATAGATGAGAGCCTTCCCCCAATTTAACCTTCACCCAAGTATCAGAATATATAATTTTGATGGCAATTAAAATAGGATGTGGCAGCCCCCACAGTAATAGTTTGGCCCACAATTTGCCGCGGGAGACACAGTCAAAAGCAGCTTTAAAGTCAACAAAACATAAATAGGTTGGAGTCCCCTTTGCTTTTGCTCTGTTCATGATCAGACCTAGCCCCATAAGATTTGTTAATGTTCCTTGGTGCTTGGTGAAGCCGGTTTGATTAAAGGGCAGAATATTGTTATCTGTAATCTAGGCTTCTAGATGTTTTAGCACACAGCAGGAAAAGTACTTGAGGTCAACGTCTAAAAGAGCAATTAGTCTGTAGTTGCTTGGGGAGAGCGCGCTCCCACCCTTATATATGGGGTGGATTATTGAGCCTTTCCAGGATGCCGGGACGCTGCCTGTTGTGAGCACATCATTGAACATTGCAGCTAGGAAATTGGCCCATCTTTCTGTTTCTTGTTTGAATAATGCTTGCGGTAAGCCATTAGGGCCAGGGGCGCAGTCCGTTCGTGACTTTCCAATAATTTTTAAGAGTTCTGTTGCTGTAATTTTCAAAGCTTCATGGACGTTGGGTTCCCAGACAATCATATGCCCCTGAATTTGAGGGCCTTCTTCGTTGGTCAATTCTTTTAGATGGGACTTTAAATGGGATACCCATACTTCCTCTGTAATGTTTGCATTATTGCCTGCTTTTGCACCATTGTCTATTGTATTGATGATTTTCCAAAATCTTTTGGAGTCAGATGTTTTGGTCGCAAAATGTACTTTGGCCCATAGGACCTCCTGTTGGCCTTTATTAATGGTCCATAGATCCCTTATATACAATTTCCTTTGCTCTCTCAGAGCGGTCAATATTGATACATTATCTGGGCATTTACGCAGTGATCTTAACAGTTTACCTATGGCTGCTTTCCTTTTGCGCACTGGCAGCTGTAAACGTGAACTTTGGAGGTGATTCAATTGTGCTCCCTTTCTCGTGTTACTTAAAGAATCTTTTTTTATGAGGTCGAGGGCAAAATTCTCCAACACTGTTGTCAACTTTGCCCCACTTGTGGTCAATGATTCTAACTTTCGGAGGGCCTCTTCTGCCTGACTTTCAATGGTATCAGAGGACCATTTGAGTCGCTTTAGATTTTCAGTGTCCAATGCCCCGTTTAGGGCTACCACTTTCTCCGGTTTTTGTGGTGATACACAGATTCCAAATACCTGTGGCTTATGATCACTCTCCATGCTGTCCATGATGGTAAAAGAGTTTACTAACTTATATAAGGCCGGGGACACCAAAGTGTAGTCTAAATAGGAGACCGATTTGCCGTCGAATTTTGTCCAAGCTGGTGGAATATCAGGCCACTTCAGTCCGTTTAGCACAAAGAGGCCTACTGATTCACAAGTGCGTATAAAATTCTCCCCTATTTTGTCTTTCCTGAGTTTTTTTGGGAGGGTTTGGCTGGGCATTCTTGCCACTGTTTGAATGTGGTCTTCACTGGAGTTGTGGAATAAGCCGAGATTGAAATCACCCGACATTAGCCAGAATGCTGATTTTACTGTGCTGTTTATCCTTAATAGCTGAGTTAACACTTTGTTTCCTTCAATTTTTTTATTTTTTGGATTGATGTATATGTTAGCCAGAATCAATGGTTCCTGTGTGTTTTTCCCCCAATCGTCCAGCCGAAGTATTTGAGCGGGTTGGTCATCCTCCTTATGCTCACAGATTTTTACCAAAAGGCAACGTACTTACGTAGATGGCTAGGCCTCCCTTTGGCCTACCGGGCCTATTTGTTTTCGTTGCTGGGCTAAGATATTCCATGAATCCGATTATCGGTATTGATTCCATTGCCCAGGTTTCCTGTAGGAATAAAATTTTGAAGGAACTGAAGAAATTTATTACTGCAGGATCCTTCGGTTTTGCCCGTAGGCCACTGACGTTCCAGGAGCAAATGGATAGTGTGCTGTGTGCGGGTTGATCCTTACTTATTCAATTGGCGCCCATCGTTCTTAGGGATAAATTCATCGCTGCCCATTCCCTTTCCGAATATATTTGTTGACCCAAGACCACTCTTTCATTCCCTTCTTCTCTCCATACTTGGACTGTCAGCGGGTGATTAGGTGGACTTTTCTGACTGGGCTTTTCTTCAATGGGCCTGCTGGCCTGATGTACTCCTTTCAAAACCGACCATGTGCCTTTGGGATTTCCCAGGAATTGTGAGGCTAGTAACGGAGTTGGATAGCGCTCTCCTTTGTAGATGGTCACCTCAATGCCCCAGGCTTTCAGTAGGTCCTTTCTTTTCAAGATTCAATTTGCCTCACTGAATTTTACTTAATATTTGTGACATTTCATGGGAACAGTTCTGCATTACTGCAGACCCCTAGTGTTGGTGAGTGCAGCCTAAGTTAATCGCCATTCCTTGATTGGTGCTCCTCCACCTAACCTTTGTTTCCATTCACTTGTTCAAATTTTGTGTGTGACACATGAACCACAGTACAGCCATGATCATCATATTTTATTTGTAATTCACTTCATGCTTCACAAACCTGTAATGTCAGCGGGCATTCCCTCTAAAAGTATCTCATAAAATAATAAGACATCAGCAAAATACATATTTCGATGGTGCATATCTCCCCCACACCACCAGGTCAACGCGGTTTAGGATATTTCGGCCCATATTTATACTTTTTTAGTGCAGCATTTGCGTCATTATTTGACGCAAAAGCTGCGCACACTTACAAAATACAATTGTGTTTTGTAAATTTGCGGTGCTTTTGTGTCAAATAATGACGCAAACCCGGAGCTAAAAAAGTATAAATATGGATTATCTAGGTGGTTTGCTTTGGTAATCTCCTGTTACATTGCTTGGAAGTGAACTGTCTAGCGAGTAGTAGACCTTGTAAAGTGATGTTGGTCAAAGTATCTTTACGCTGTAGTAAACGGGCAGGGTGTTTCTGAGTGCATATTAGTTTCCTAACCCTCGCTGACTCCTCGCTGTGCAGTGATGCTGTCCTGATAATGAGGCGGCTTAAGCCATGTGTGATGCCCTTACATATGCATGTGTTTGATCCAGTGCAGCACGCACAATCATTCTGAACGGAGTTACCAGTATTAACCGATGTAGGGGACGTGAGGAGCAACAATTGGAGCTAGACTGGCGGCTTGCTGGGGTGTTACGAATAAAGCTTATAGTGATAGTTGCTACCGATTTGAAGGTGTTTCTGTTCCCAACAACGCCACATTTGGCAACAAGGATGTTTCACCCACAGACTGGCAAAACACCTCTGTGGTTGCCGAACGATGAAAGAAAGCTCCATCGCACACATGGCACGAAGCAGGAAGTGTTTCTCTAGTACTTCTATAGTGGAAAAAAGTGTATTGCTTGTAAAGAGAGCAACGTCTGCACGATACTCACAGAGGCCATTCTAGGTGTATGGAGACACATAAGGAAACTTGTGATTCGTATTAAGGAATACAAGTGCATCCTATACACGTCATTCCACAGCCATCTTAGATGCCTGGGAGGATGGTAATAGATTTTAAAGGGTTTCACAACATTTTAATGCTTTGCTTCCAGTGTTTCAGCCAGCCTGCACTGAAAGCACTTGCACAACAGTGACAGGCGAACCAATATCAAGCATTTGTTCAGTCAGCCTGCACCGGAAGCGCATGGACAATAGTGACAGGCATACTAATTTCAAAGATTTGAGTTTAACATGAAGGTTATCAATGCTGTCTGCAACAATTACATCTGAGTATACTACCTGGTGAGTGACATTTTTTTAAGAGGAGAAAAAAAGTCCATTGTGACAGACATACTTGGATTACTGAGCTACAAAGATCAGTGATAGGCTAACCTGTTGTTGAAACAGAGAGAGTGTGCCTCACGACATTAGTTGGATTATTTCTCACTAGGCTATTGTGATAGTAGTTAAATTATTTTTACATGAGGCATACTGAATGTATTAATATATTTTAAAAAACCTGCAGGCACTGATATAAGTATAGTTTTTAGTTATTTTGCAAATAGGTTATTTTTAGCAAGTGGGAAAAATGCAGAATGTTACATCCCTCATTTCTTCCTTAGTAACCCAGGAAATCCACCCATATGATGGAGCAAATGGAAAAGGTTTTTTGTGAATTATGCTAGAGTATATGGAACTAAGCACAGAAAGAAAATACTCTTTGTTATTGCACTGTTTAGGGCAAGAACTTTAAGAGGTGTTGGAGACAATCCCTAATTTGAATGCTGAAGAAGAAAGAAATTTAAATGAGTATGAGATTTGCATAGAGAAACTAGATCAGCATTATTTACCCCACATTAGCACAATAATGGAGAGATACCATTTCGGTATTAGGTGGAAAAGGCAGTACAGAAACAGTAGAAGAATATGTAACTAGTCTGAGTAAACAAGCTGCCATGTGCAGATTTGGGGGCAACTGATGAGAGGATCAGAGATTAATTGTTTTTTTAAATCTAGCAGTGACAGGATCAGGGAGGAGTTGTTGCTAAAGGATGGGCCACCCTTAGATGAAGTCATATTTAGAGCTAAGAGGGTTAAGCATATGATGAAATGTGTAAAGGAACTAAGCAATTCGAAACAAGAGGGGAACGGTTTGAAATCTGATGAGTCAGCATGTGTGATTAAATAAAGCAATAATGATAAATTGAATGAGAAATATAAGTTCAAAGGAGAATGTTTTAGATGTGACAAGAAAGGGCATAAAGCCAATGACAGTGTCTGCCCTGCCATACATGTTACATGCCACCTATGTGGAAAGAGAGGGCATTTTGGAAAATGTTGTTGGAGTAAAGAAAAAAACAACAAAGGTAGAATAGAGCATAAAGTTGTTTAATATCTTGACTTTCAGGTGAACAAAACATCAATTCCTAATGGCAAATGTGTTTATTCCACACATGAGCATACTTTGGTTAAAATCAATGATGTCAGATTGTTGATGAAATTTGATTCATTCTCTCATTTGACTACTATATGAAAAAATGTATTTGATGAAAGATATAGTAATTGTGTACAATTGGGTGGGATAGATATTTGTCCAGGTGGTTATGGTGGTGTACCCATTGAAATGTTAGATTGTTTTACAATTAAAATGAATTTTGGAGGTCATACCTGTGAAGGGAAAGTTTATGTATCTCTTAAGGGTGATAGTCTGATTGGATGATCCCAATGGAAATTATTGGGGGTCAAACTGAATCCCAATTATGTCCCTCAAGTGATCATTCAAGATACTCAGAAGCCTGCCACAAGCTATGTCAAAGAGTTTCCTGAAATGTTTTAATAAAAACAAGGTTGTTTAAAAATATAAACATCACATAAAACTAAAAAAGGATGTGGTACCGTGGATGCTCAATTACAGTGCATTCCTTTAAGTATGCAAAGAGTGTGGGAAACAAAACACAAAAACTGATTTACATGGGGGTGATTCAACCTGATAAAGGCACTGATTGTTTACCACCCATTGTGGTGGCAAAAAAACAGAATGGAGACATTCATCTTGTGTTGATTTGAATGCACTCAATCATGAGATTGTGGTAGATAAATGTCTCGCCATGACATTCGCTTATCATAAGACCTGGTCTCACAAGATCTTACTGCATTCATAACACAGTTAGGTGATTTTTAAGTTTAAAAGGCTATCATTTGGTCTAATATCGGCTGCCTTGGATTTCCAAAGGGTAATGTCAGATGTATTGAAAGGTCTTCATGGAGTCAAGTGTTACCAAGAAGACACAATAAAAAGAGACTGATTAGTGTTTGAGAAAGACTAATTAAATCAGGCCTGACCCTGGCAGAATAAAGTGTAGGTTTTAAATGCATGAGGTAAACTATCTAGTTCATCTCATTACAGGTACTGGCATTTTGCCATAAAGGGAACTTGCAGAGACCGCAACGAAACTGGAGGAGCCAAAGAATAAAGAAGAGTTAGTTTCATCTTTAGAAATGATGAAATATTACAGCAAGTTTGTCCAGAATTATGTAGGGAAAACGGTTTCTTAAGATCACTCATAAGTAAGAAATCTGAGTTTGTGTGGAATGACTAGCGGAAGGTTGAATTTAAGGAGGTGAAAAACGATTTGAAGGAGGCTCCAAGCTTATAGGCTGTTGTTCCAGATGATGAGACAATCATAGTAACAGATTTTAGCTAAAAAGTTTAGGTGCTGTTTTAATCCAGAAAAGGAAAGGAGTGGAGGAATTAATGTCATGCTCCTCCAGAGGTCTGAAAGAGGCAGAGAGATATTATTTGGTAATCAAATGAGATGCTCTTGGACTATACTAGGCATTGAACAAATTCAGAAATTTTGTGAGGGATACTTACTTGAAGCTTAGGTCTGATCACAAATGTTTGAAGGAAGTATTTATGAGAAAAGGTCTGGATGTGATTTCTACCTGGATTAGAAGGTGGTTTATTTCTATGCAAGATTTCAGCTTTGCAGTAAAGTACATACCAGGTACCAAACATTGTTAGCAGACAGAGATGAATCTGGTGAGGCAGAAGATGGATTGTTTGGGGTGTCTGTGTGAAGTTACCCTGGGTTTTAATTATGAAGAAAATGGCTGACTGTTTTGGGTCAGAGAGATTGTGGATTGATTGAAATTTCAAATGCCATGTATATGAACAACCACCATGTCCTTAGCAAACTTTACTGTTAAGGAAAGATTAGAGAATGACATAGACATTCTCTTAAGGAGTGCTAGACTCATACCACCCATACAGTTAAGGAGTAGACTTATTTCTCTGCACATAAGGGGCACATGGGTATTGTTAAGTCCAAGGAAAATTAATTTCCAATTTTTGGTGGACTGAATTAGATATAGAGGTTGAAAGATGTGTCTGAGATTGTATAGAATGAAGTAGCAGTGATATAAGCCTGGTTACAAGTCAAATTTCAATGGTGTGAGGAAACTTTTTAGAACATCCATAGGAGGAGGTAGCAATGGATATTCTTGGCCCACTTAGAGGTGAACATCAATCCTCATTTAGGATTGTGCTACTAGTTCTTTATTCTCTGTGTATAGAGGTTATCTGTGTCCTGGATATTTTTTTGACAAGCATGATAAAGTTTTTGAATGAAGTACTCAAAAAGGAGAGTTTTACAATATCACTTTCGACTGATAATGAGCCCCAGTTCTGCTCACGTGAATTTGAAAATGGGACGCACTAGCAACTTCTAAAAGGGATGAAATATCCCAGACTGCTTTGTGGCCCCAGGAGGAAGCCATTTTCCTCAGCACCTGCACCCACTTGACCAGACCAACTAGCGCTATAAAGCGCATGGGGGCACTTCGTAGCGCGGGATGCGCTAGCAACTCCGAAGAGAGTCTATATATCCCAGACTGCTTTGTGGCCCCAGGAGACAGCCTATTTTCCTCAGCACCTTCACCCACTCGACCAGACCAACAAGCGCTATAAAGTGCGTGGGGGCACTTCACAGTGAGGGACGCGCTAGCAATGTCTAAGAGGGACTACATATCCCAGACTACTTTGTGGCCCCAGGAGGCAGCCATTTTCCTCAGCACCTGCACCACTTGACCATGCTATTATTCATACATCATCATCACCAGCGAAGGAGCCTCAACCTACTGGAAGCGAGGCCCTTCATTGCACCAATCGCTTCAGTCCCCTAAATGATACATCATATGACAATCCTGACCTAAGTGTATTGATAGGAGGGATAGCAGACTCAGGAGCAACAGACATAAGCCCAGACCTGCCTAATGCTCTGTACATCTCATGCATAAAAGATCTCAAGGATCAATCAATCAGGGATTTGTAAAGCACGGCTACTCACCCATGAGGGTCTCAAGGTGCTGGGGGAGGTAGTAGGGGTGCTGAGAATCAGTCAAAGAGCCAGGTTTTGAGGTCCTTCCTGAACTGTGACAGGCCTGAGGTGGATGGGGAGGGTGTTCCTGGTCTTGGCGTCGTCGTGGGAGAAGGATCTTCCTCCAGCTGTGTTTTTCCGGATGCAGGGGATGTTGGCAAGGGCCTGGTCGGCAGTGCAGAGTTGTCTGGTGGGAGTGTAGAAGGAGAGTCTGTGGTTGAGGTGGGCTGGTCCGGCATCTTGTAGGGCCTTGTAGGCGTGGGTCAGGAGCTTGAAGGTGATTCTCTTGTCGATAGTAAGCCACAGTAGGTCTCTCAGAAGGGCGGAGGTGTGGCTGTGTCATGGGGGGTGCTTGATGAGACAGGCGGGGGAATTCTGAATGCGTTCTAGTCTTTTCCGGGTCTTGGCGTGGTTCCAGCATAGAGTGCATTGCCGTAGTCGAGGCGGCTGCTGACGAGGACCTGCGTGACTGTCCTTCTGACTTCGGTAGGGATCCACTTGTAGATTTTTCGAAGCATGCACAGGTTGTGAAAGCAGCTTGAGGAGACAGCGTAGGGATGAGGTATCTGAGCTTAAATTCATGGTTAATTCTTTAATTACAATGGTCAAACAGTTACAATCTGTAGACATGACTTCCAGCAGGGATCACAAAGGTAGTTCCAGGCTTAATCCCCCAGGTCTCTCAACATTTTCAACCAAATTGCCCTAGAACATCGGTGACAAGATCTGGAATGTCGCACCTCCCCCCGCTGCTGCCCGTCTGGTGCCCCACTCTGGTTATCCTATAGCAGGCGATGGGATCAAGAACTCTTGCCAGGCTCCTTCATACAATAATCTAAATATGGGTGACAAACCAAGACTTCACCATCAATTGCCTAGACCAATGAAAGACCATGTTCCAAATCATGTTGAACAGTCTGTTGCTAATCAGTCCAATTCTAACAACACTGTCCTAATGGTTAACGTCCCGAAATTACACTTACCAGCCCATAGGGAAGGGGGAGAGTCTGTCAGAAACAAGGCGATCCACTGGATCTGCCATGTAAGGGGCTGTTACTCTATAATACGCGAGGACATATTCGATGCAGTTAGAAGGCCAGATCCGGACACCCGTCTTGACACAATTGAGCTGACTCTTAGGGCTAGGAGTTTGATTGGTAATTTGGTGGCCTTAGATGCAAAGACAAGCGCACCAGGGTACTCGCACATTCAGTTTAAGTATCCCAGACTCCCCACGCGTGACAGGGCCGGGTTTACCAACCACTCAGCTGGCATTTTCTCTACACTAGATGTGAATGACTGACTCAGAGTACCACCTGATATCCCTGCTGATTTACCATCCCTTCCAAGCGACATAACTACCACTGGTTTGACTGCTTCTCCTACTGCTGACTTTAAAAAAATCCTCCCCCACCTTCTGGACAGATCCCATCCACCAACTCAGGACCACTTGGTCAATTTTGAAAATACCGTTCCTGGAGGGAAGACAAGGATAGTATTCTGGAATGTGGCGGGTTTACTATCTAAGGTGGGAATAGCAGACTGGTGTGATTCTGTTAATGGCTTTACTGTAGTCTGTGCACAAGAAACATGGGCAGTAAACCCAATCCACCAGTTAGGCTTGGCATCCTTGGCGTAGTCTCCCCTAACTTTTTGCCTCTGTTTCCCAGGTTGTTGATGTGTGCTGGATTTTGTTTTTGCCGTTTTTGTTACTCTGGGCACCTTACCACTGCTATCCAGTGCTAAAGTGCAAGTGCTCCTATGTAAAATGTAGTTGTAATTGTCTCTCCATGATTGGCATATTTGAATTACTGGTAATTCCCAGAGGTGCTGAGGGCCTGTAAATCAAATACTACAGGTGGGCCTGCAGCACTGGTTGTGCCACCCACATGAGTAGCCCTGTAATCATGTCTCAGACCTGCCACTACAGTGTCTGTGTGTGCAGTTTAAAACTGCCAATTCGACTTGGCAAGTGTACCCACTTGCCAGGCCTAAAACTTCCCTTTTCTTACATGTAAGACACCCCTAAGGTAGGCCCTAGGTAGCCCCATGGGCAGGGTGTGGTGTATGTTTAAGGTAGGACATATACTAATGTGTTTTATACATCATGACAGTGAAATACTGCCAAATTCGGTGTTCACTGTGGCAAGGCCTATCTCTCTCATAGGTTAACATGGGGGCTGCCTTTAAATATGATTAAAGTGTAGATTCCCTTTTGGAGCAGATAGACATTAAGTGTTTGGGGTCTCTGTGCACATGATTTAAAATTACATCTTTTAGTGAAGTTGGTTTTGAGATTGTGTGTTTGAAAATGCCTCTTTTGGAAAGTGGGCATTTTCTAGCTTAAACCATTCGGTGACTGTGCCTGTTTGTGGATTCCCTGTCTGGGTTAGTTTGACAGTTGGGCTGTTTGCACCTCTCTCTAGACAGTGACACAAATGGAGATGGGGTGTAGCCTGCATATCCTGATGAGCCATCTGTGCTAGGAGGGAGGGTAAGAGTGGTCACTCACAACTGAAAGGGCTTGTTCCTGCCCTCACACAATGCAGTCTCCAACCCCCTGTTGTGTGACTGGGGCCTGGCCTGGGCAAGGCAGGATCTCACAAACAAGAGAGACTTTCCTTTAAAGTAGTCCTACTTCAAAGGCAGAAATGGATATGAAACGCCCAAACCCCTGTAAAGTTAGATCACTTCTGGAAATCAAGAGGAACCTCTGCCAAGGAGAAGAGCTGAAGAGCTGAGGAGAAGTGCTGCCCCACCTGTGACTGTGCTTTGTGGAGCTATCCTGCAGTTGCTGCATCTGTCTGTGAAAGGGGACAAAGACCGGACTTTGTTGTGCATTTCTGCTTGTGAAGAAATCTCCAAGGGCTTGACCTGAGCTTACCTCCACTTGTTGAAGTGTCAGAGCCATTAAAGACTTCTCCTGCTAGCACCTGGACTCTCTGCTGAGACTCCTTCCCTGCCAAGTGGTGCCCTATCCATTTACTGGGCCCTTGAAAGGTGAAGCTGGCAGACAAAGACTGAAAATCCAAATTTTCAGCGCACCTTCCGAGACGCGACTGAGAAACGAAGCACCGAAGGCTTCGCGGACTAAATCAATGCTTCACCTGCATCGCAGCTGATAGATCGACGCACGTGGGCGGAAAACAACACACAGCACCCGCTAACGGAGGCTGATAACGTTGCAACCCTATGCAGCACAGTTTTGTGATACCGTGCAACCGGATTTTCGATGCAACATCGCTGGGTGTGGAAAAACAATGCAAAGCCTGCCCGGACCCGAAGGTGCTTGTCCGGATCGACGCACCACTCCCCTGCAGTGAGGAAAAATGATGCACGCCAACCAGACCGGTGGAGGAATGATGCACGGTCTCGCTTGTGGGTGAGAAATCGACGCATCCCCGGCCCTTTTCTGACACACACTCACCCAGGTACTTTTTCACGCTAATAGTGTTCTCACTGTTTTCTAAGGATTTAAGACATTTAGGCGGTCATGCTGACCGCGCCGCCCGCCATGCGGTTACCGCCATTTGGCCGCTCCGCGGTCAAAAGACCGCGGCGGCCATTCTGGCTTTCCCACTGGGCCGGCGGGCGCCCGCCAAAGGAGCGCCCGCCGGCCCAGCGGGAAAGGCCCTGCAACACAGAGGCCGGCTCCGAATGGAGCCGGCGGTGTTGCAGGGGTGCGACGGGTACAGTTGCACCCGTCGCAATTTTCACTGTCTGCTATGCAGACAGTGAAAATCATGCTGGGGCCCTGTTAGGGGGCCCCTGCACTGCCCATGCCAGTGGCATGGGCAGTGCAGGGGCCCCAGGGGCCCCACGACACCCGTTCCCGCCATCCTGTTCCTGGCGGTAAAAACCGGCAGAAACAGGATGGCGGAAAGGGGGTCGGAATCCCCATGGCGGTACTGTTGCAGCGCCGCCATGGAGGTTCAGCCCTGCCAGGGGTATTCCGTCGGGAAACCGCCGGATCCCCTTTTCTGACCGCGGCTTTACCGCCGCGGTCAGAATGGGCACTGAAGCACCTCCAGCCTGTTGGTGGTGCTTCCGTTGCCCGCGGCCCTGGCGGTTTAGGACCGCCAGGGTCAGAATGAGGCCCTTATTCTTTAAAAATTCATAACTTGACTTGTGTATGTTGGATTTTTGTTGTTTTGGTCTTGTTTTGTTTAGATAAATATTACCTATATTTCTAAGCCTGTGTTGCGTCATTTTGTAGTGTTTTCACTGAGTTACTGTGTGTGTTGATACAAATACTTTACACCTAGACTCTGAAGTGAAGCCAGCCTGCTCATCCCAAGCTACCAATGAGGTGAGCAGGAGTTAGCTAAGGGTAATTCTCCTTTACCCTGACTAGAGTGTGGGTCCTTGCTTGGACAGACGGTAACCTGACTGCCAACCAAAGACCCCATTTCTACACCACCTAATTGGTTTTAGAACCTATCATACACTGGCAGAACCATTTAACTCGGGGAGAGCAAAGGCGGGATCTGTACCTATGTTTCAAACACCCTGAGAGCAGCTAGTATAACTATACTGGCTCCGCAACCCTACCATCAGATCGTTGTTGTTGAAACATCAGCTACATGAGCACTGGCATTAATCAACTTCTATAACAACATCCCGAAAGCTGAGATAAAAACCGCCTTGACTCTACTAAAAAGGGATATCGAAGCTCTCAGAAATACAAAATTCCAGGATTTGGTATTTCTATGGGAGGGAGATTAAATACTGAAGTTTGCACTAGGGCTTGAGAAAAGATCTACGGATTAAGTGAAAGGGGGAATGCTGGGCACTCACATTTCACACACTCCATTTGTGGGGAACAACTGAATGATCTCATATTTGGCACTGACCTTGCATTCTGTAATGAAATTTGCTGCCCTCCAATCCCATTTGCAACTACATTCAATGGCCAAGAGAAAAACTCAGTGATAGATTACACATTGGTCACAAACAGACACGCCGCATGGGCTGGAAATTTTATTACCCACACAACTGAATGTAGCGACCACTACCCCCTGAGCATAGACTTGGATGTGGCATCAAGGTTTTTTTTATCCCAAGCGCCACTCCAACTACTGTACGGTGGGAGCCATGGACATTAACAGGCTTAACGGGTATACCGTGCACTGGTCAAAGACTGATCCCCAAGAGTTTCTAGAAACATTGATTTGTGGTTGTACACAGGCTTTTGAAAGTTGTCTGGACCTGGGTTCTGACCCCGAGGATATCATTGAGAGTTTTCAAAAGATTGCTGGGGACATTAAGGAGGGAATAGTGATTACAGGCAGGGACAGTAGTCACAACAGGATGAGGGGTGGTTTGATGAACCTTGTACCAAGGTCCACAGAATGCTGAAATTAGCCCTACGCAAATGAACACGCTGCGTAAAAGAAGTCAGGACTGCTAGGAAAAACTATAAATATGTTTTAATGCAGAGGAAAGTAGTATTGAAAACTATTGCTCAATTTGCATGAAGCAAGCACTAGTAAGGACCCTGCAGCTTTTTGGCGGGTAATTAACTTGCCCTAGCTCCAGCCTGACACCGGACCACACCTTGAATTGGCTATTAGTGAGGGAGACTGGATTACTCACTTCTCTACTATTTGTTCCAATCCTGTTAACATGTTAAGACTGACAGTAGACGGTGTGACTGACAGCGACTCTTTTGCCCCTGTTATTTTCCCTATCTAGCTTGTATTTACCTTGGATGAGATTATTGTTGCCCTAAATGCAAGTAAAGCCGGCAAGGTGCCGGGTCGAGACTTCATCCCTGTAGATCTGTTTAATGCCAACACAACTCTTTGGGGGCCACTGCTTACTCAAGTCCTGAACGCATGTTGTCAAGTTGGCCTACTGAAGCCTTGGAGGGAATCAATCAATGCCCCAATTTTCAAAAAGGGAGATAGACACAGCCCCACTTGTTACCATCCTATCTCTCTTCTAGATTTAGTGCTTAACGTGGCAGGCCACGTTTTCTTGAACAGATTGAAGGAATGGGCCCTGGACAAGAATGTCTGATCGGACTTACAGTACGGGTTCCGGGAGGGAGTAGGAACCGCAGAACAGAGTCTGAACCTAAGCATGCTGATTGAGAAATACACCACTATCAAACAAGGGAGATTGTACCTGGTCTTTGTTGATTTAACTGCTGACTTTGACTGTGTAATCCATAGTAAATTATGGGCAATCATGGGGAACATGGGGGTGGACCTACCGATCGTACAATTTCTTAGGGAAACATACCATGGATGCAGTGCCAGAGTGCAATATGGACTAAAGGGCGAATGTACTTAGACTTTTGGTATAGAGAGGGGTGTAAGGCAGGGTTGTGTCCTGGCACCCTTTCACTTTTCCTTGTACATTAATAGACTGGGCAATGTATTATCTGCTAATTGTAACAACCTACCCCAAATAGGGTCCCGGCCCGTTCCCGCCCTTTTATATGCTGATGATGCTGTTCCTATGGCGCAAACCCCCCTTGCACTGCAACAGCTACTAACATGCTATGTGTCCTCCATGGAGGAACTGGGGCTACTAGTTAACAAAAGCAAGACATTTGCTATGAAGGGTAGGAAAGTGTTACCAAAAACCCCCAGCCTCATGATAAATGATACTAGAATTGATTATGTTACGTCCTTTTCCTACCTGGGGATCATGTTTGACATAAAAAGGACATGGCGGATGGCAATAAAAACCAGAGGGCTACACGTCCAGAAAACTAGTTAAAACTTAACTGATTTTGCTATGGCACAAGATGTAGACTTCTGAGTACACCAAGCTGAACCAAGAGATTATAGGAGACTGTCTTAGATCCTCTCATGTAGGAAGAGTTAAGTTGTTGGGAAACGTAAAAAACTTTATGAGTGACCTAGGGCACCAGACTACTACCATAATCCTGAAACACTATGAGCTGTCACAAGAAAAAACCCTGAAAAAAAGACTGCTTGACACATTTAGAAGAACTACTTAAACCAGTTGATTTTAACCTCACCTGGCATGCAATTATACCTAAAGGTGAGCAGTGAACAGCATAGATTTATTTTAACCAGGTTTAGGCTAGATTTTTTCCATCACTAGGTGAGTTTTCCAACCATAAATGACGGGTCAAGGCCCATGGCTAAATGCCCGTGGGACGTGGCTACTGAGCAAAGTACTTTCCATACAATTCTATTTTGTTCACTGTATAATTCACCAAGAAAGATATTTCTGCTGCCATTATTGAGATCCATAAATTTGATACAATGTCGACCAGCTTATGTGTTCTTACAGTCTTTGCCAACCATATACATTTGTAACATCATGTCTAAGTTTTTATGGGCTATTCTTAGACACAGGAAATCAATCTATTTTAATAGTGACTGAGAAGTAAATTCTATATCTACAGCCGTATGTGATCTGTTGGGTGTTTATAATAATTTTATTACTGTTCTATTGTTGTGTTTTTATACTTTTATCCTGAATACATCTTTTTAAATATTTTTAAAATAGCTGTTAACTACAAAACCATGTATCTTACATGTATTGCTTTTGTTTTATGTGCATATGCTTTTATGACAACTTATGTCGAATAAAGCTTATTTGATTTGATTTTGAGTTTGAAAATGTTCTGGGTGAATGTGGGGTAGAATACAAGAAAGGTTCAATATACTATCCTGAAACTAATAGAGATATGGAAAGACTTACTAAACTCTGAAAGAAAGCATACAGTTTGCAAAAGTGGATCATTTAGATTGCAGGAGGGTTCTACAAGTTTACATGACAGCACATCATGTGGCTACACACTCTTCCACAGGGAAGTCACCTTTTGAGTTGTTTAAGGGTTGATCTTCAAGCACGACCTATGCCCAAGTTGGATGGTGTGGGACAAAAGGGTAAAATTCAATAGATCAAGAAGATGGTGGAATAAAAAACTTAAACCACAATAGAAAAGAAAAGAACATTACAATAAATATAAAAACTAAAAGACAATTTTATTCAAGATGGCAACATTGTGAAGATAATAGCTCCTGTGGGATTTGCTCAGTGGTCCAAATTCATGCAGCAAAGGAAAGGAATCAAAGTTTTCAAGAACGCTATCAAAACAGATGATGGTAGAGTTTTAGAATTTGAAAAGGGCAGCAAAAGTTAAGTAGGCACAGCATATCCCATCAGAGCATGATGTGATTATTAATCCAAATCAGAAGAGCAGAGATGTGGTTGACAGAACAATGAGTTACAAAATGTGCAGAACTCCATCGTATCTTCAAATCTATGTCATCAAACAGTAATTCATGCATTCAGAATGAGTCTGTTGAGACAATGGAAATGTGTTTATTGTGTGTTATTCTAGGGTTCGGCTTTCAAAGCAATCTCTGGATCTGTTATAATTTTATTTAATATGACCATTTGTGTTCAAATGGTAATTTTAGGAGCTGTCATAATTGTGTTAACTGTGACTATTTGTGTTGAAATATTTATTGGGGAGGGAGAAAGGCGCTGTCCTCACATATGCATGTGTTTGCTTCAACACAGTGTGCATCATCATTCTGAATGGTGTAATCAGTATTCAAGATTGTAGGGGAAGCAGGGAGCGACAGTTGGAGTTAGACCGGTGGCTGGCTGGGATGTTATCAAATGAAGCTTACTGTGATACATGCTACAGCTTTGAAAGTGTTTCGGTTCCTGACAACACCACACCATGGTCATCTGGCACAGGAAAAACATGCGTGCAGTCTGTCTGCCTGGCCTACTTGCAAGGGGTGCATGAAGCCTCCTTACAGAACATGACCATGGGCCTCTGTACAGATGCTAATGAGCCTTTGTAAATCCACACAACAGCTTGTTGGAGAGTACCACTGCTGTAGGGGTAAATATTGTTACACCAAAATTGAGAGAGTCCAAGGACAAGTCACTAGTCTCCCTGCTGACGGCAACACCTGTAGGCCTACTGCAGTAGCACTCAGTTGACACTGAATGTTGCACATCAGTAGCATATATTACACTGTTAGCGGCAGAAGGATGGTGCTTTGACCATGAGTCTTTAGAAAGTTAGGTTTAGAGATATTAAAGTGAAATCTAAGACCTTCATTCTACGTGGGTCGATATGCCAGGATAAGATGCAAACAGTGATTGCACAAATCCTGGTATATGGGGATGTGTGACAATATCTCACACCAGTGATTTTTCCCCCCATGCAGTTGTTGCCAAGTAATACCGTGAAAAAACGGCATAAGGAAAAGAGGATGGAAACTGAGGGAATCATCTTTGGTTTTGCATGTGTTCTCCTGTTTTTACCTAAATAAAAACCCATAATCAGGCAATAACATTAAAATTTGAACAATAACAAAAAAACACAAACCCACACCCAAAAGGCTGCCTGACGTTGAATTGGTGGCGGGCAACTACACGCCCCCCGGCCCCCTCATTCCCTCTTGGATAGAATAGGCCCCACATTGCACCCATCAAAAACTCCTGTTAGTAACACAGAGTGGTACCATGTTAAGAGGAAGAGAAGAGAGTAGTCCAGTTTCAGTGTTTGAAATTGGCTAAGAAATAAGAGGCGTTTATGAGATATGAAAATACTTTACTTCTGCATTTAGTTGGGCTTAGCTGCTAACTATCCAGCTGTATAGAAACCTTCAAGCACAATAGCAAAAATTATAGGTTAGGAACACAATCTATGCAATACAAAGCTTAAAGTGGGGCTTTTCGCAGCACCCATCATTTCTGGTGTAAGTCTGTCATTTTACCATCTCAATTAGAGCCCATACAGATCTCAAAAGAGAGGAAAACATACCCACGTCAGACATATTAGAACAATCTTGGCAACTGTAGGAGATTGCACATACTTTAAACTCTGGTTTAGAAAAGTGCCACAAAATTATCTCAGAGACGCCTTTGAGGAATATATTTTCAGCACTCCAATGGAAATATTACATTGCTGCCTTTACAACAATACATAACAGATGCATGTGAAAAAGCTTCCCGTTGTTGAAAAAAGAGAAAAAGAGCCTTTCATACAAAATATTATTTCGGTGTATGTGGGAGTGCAAATCACAGCAGCAGTCACCATCCAAATAATGTCTAAGTGTTGTATAATCCATGGCAACCGACTTTGTCCTAAGGTAAAACCGGGTGCAGTTCGGAATCGAAAACAATTTTATTTCTTTCAGATGTGAATTGCAAATGTATGTAAACTTATTTAAAAAATCCAAAATTGCCTGAATTAACTCAAAGGAAATGTTATCTCACTGCAGCAGTCTACGAAATGTGTCTTTTTGTTCATCACTGTTTCCTGGATAGCTGGTATTTTGAAACGAGGAACAAAAGAGACCTGCAAATTAAGGGGCATATTTATACTTGTTTTGCGCCGAATTTGAGTCATTTTTTAAACGTAAATTCAGTGCAAAACTAACTCCATATTTATACTTTGGTGCTAGACCCGTCTAGCGCCAAATTTATGGAGTTAAAGTCATTTTTTGGACATTGAAACCTACTTTACGTCAATGAGATGCAAAGTAGGCATTCTGTCCAAAAAATGACTCTATGGCCTTAATGCCATATTTATCCCCCATGCTAAAATCACGCGCGGAAGGGAGAAGGGGTCACAAAATGGTGCAAAGCTTGCTTTGCACCATTTTTTAATGCCTGGGTCAGGGCAGGCGTTAGGGGACCTGTGGGCCTATTTCCATGGTGGAACACCATGGAATTAGCCCACATGTGCCCTCCCCAGTCCCCAGGGACACCACCACCCACATCAGAGGGACAGCGAGGATGGGGGGACCCCATTCCAGGTAAGTCTAGGTAATAATTTTTTTTTAAAGTGCCATTGGGGGTCCTAAAATGGGCCCCCCTACATGGCACTCGGTGCAATGGCCATGCTCAGGGGACCCTGGTCCCTGTGCTGGCCATTGGGGTGGTGGGCATGACTCCTGTCTTTTCTAAGGCAGGAGTCATGTGCTATGGATGGTTTTGTGTCAGAAAATGACTCTAGGCAGGTTAGAGTCATTTTTTTTACTCTAACCTGCCTAACGTCATTTTTTGGTGCAAAACCCCCTTCTTCCATACAGCCAGCCCCACCCGACTAACGTCATTTTTTTTACACAAGCTTACCCTTTGCGCCGGCTTTCACCATTCCGTAAATATGGTGCCCGGCTGGTGCACAGAAATGGTGCAAGCCGGTGCTAAACTTTTTGGTGCAAAACTATGTTAGTGCAGTTTTGCACCAAAAAGTATAAATCAGGGACCAGAGGTCTCAGGTGCATGAGGTTTGCTCTAAAAATGAAAACCGTTTTGTGTTTTAAATTGCCATAATGAACACTTTGGTAAGTCTGCTGCAACTTTTGTAAAATAGTTTCTCAGTAAAAAGTAAGCTTGAAGGAAAAAATCTCCCGCTTAGATTTTTTTTTTAAAGTAACATGCCCTTAAAAGCACATTTGACCACATCTTGCTGAGGCCTGGGCATTTCGTTAAAACGTGACTATTCTAAATTGTTTTTAGAAAAATATTACACATTTCAACTTTCCAACGGGTATATAAATAAGTATCAAAGGCCTCGCTAGAATTATATTACCTGCACTCTCTGCCTATGCTTTATAATTTGTCATATTTTGCCTGAACTTTAGCAGTGATGTTAACAAAGGGCTAATCCGTTTTTCCTGGCTGAACCACTGTGGCCCAGAGTTTAATGTCATACTTCGTGGCTGAAGTTTCCTTGACCTTCAATCGCCTAATGTAAAGCTTAGTAGGCGGGCAATCTACATTATGCACAAAAAATTATCATTTCCCTGTCAAAAACAGCAGTACCCCTAGATATTTTTTTGTAGAAGGACCCAACCACAAAGGAGAGATTCACAGCATGGGATGGGGTGGCTCAGGTATAAATGAGTTGGGTTTCATTTGTTCAGTGGGAGTCAGTGTCACTGAAGAAGGGCAACGCACAGGGCAGGGTTTACAATGCAAACCACCTACAGGAGCAGGTATGTTTCTCACCAAACAAGTTAACACATTGTAGAGGATTGGTATCACTTGTTTTTAGTATCTAAAACAGAAATGAATATGACCTTCATTATGAAATTGGTGGTAAAAACCACCTACCGCCGTAATGACGGTCACCAATGGATCGGCGCCACGGCTAGCAGCCGTCCGCTGTATCATGACCGCAGCCGGATTTCCTCCACAAGAATGGCGAAAATCCAACTGTGGCCATGCCGGCGGATGGCGGTAAGGTGGTGCTGTTGCCACCAGAAGCGCCACACCAGTAGACCGTCGCCAGCCGTATTATGACCCATAATATGGCCTGGCAGTGTTCTGCTGGCAGACACTGCTGGTGGCAGCAGCGCCCCATCCCGCCTCCTGCCGCAGGACCCCCTGAGCACAGGTAAGTGGTTGCTAAGACAGGAGAGGGGGGTTTTGTGTGTGTGTGAATGTTTGTGCGTACATGTATGCAGGTGTGTGTTTCTTGTTGAATGTGTGTGCAAGTATGGAGGTGTGAGTGCGTATATGTTGTGTTCTGTGAATGCGTGTCTGTGTGTATGTATGAAAGTGTGTGTGGATGTGTGTGTGAATGGATGTATGCATGCATGGATGCATGTGGGAATGGGTGTGTGTAGGTGTGTGTGTGAAGGGGCGTTTATTGGGGGGGGTTGAAGAGGAAGGGGGTGAGGGTGTATATGGAGATAGGGGTGGGGAAGACCTCTATCAGTGACAGGGAAGGGATTCCCTGTCACTGATCATGCTTACCGCCATGGTTTTTGTGATGGTAAGGAAGCCATGGAAACCATGGCAGTAGGGGGGGTCATTATCCCGCAGGCGGTACAGTGACGGTCTTTGTGGTACATTGGCGGTTTGGCTGAGAATTGGGCACAAAACTGATGTGATGCACGGAATCTGTTGAAATCCTCTTCTTCCAAGTACTAGGGACATTGAGCTGGACGATGATGCTGAACCATCTACAAGTGAAGGATGGTGACCAATTTGAGAAGCGAGTCTGATTCTTTTTCAGGCAACAATATCTGTAGTTAGCTCTGCTCATCAAGAAGAGAAGGAGGAGGGGCAGGAGCTTGTCCAGGAAGAGGAGAACCTAGAAGAAGACTTAAAGAAGTCCACTTCTTATCCCTGCAGCAGTGTTCTTCCTAAATCCCTTCTTTGACTTGCCAGTGCCCAGCTATTAGCTATGTGGCCATGGATGACACATCCTCCGGTGCAGTACTCACCTCTACAGCCGCTACAATCCTCTTTTTCAGCACTTACCTCCTCACAGCCCTCACATCACAAGTCTCTCAATCATCTGAGGGAGAGCATTCCCTAGTGAGGAGTAGAACTGATCCATTCATGAATATCCTCCCCACACCCTTCCAGATGCTATCCTTCTCTGTGCTGCTTGACCTCCTGAACATATGAAATGACCATGCATGGGGGGTTGTCATGGGCTAATGTCACCAACGGCAGGATCAGTTTCACCAGCAAAAGAGAGATGTGCAGCAGGATATTCATGCTATCAGGGCTCTCTGCATGAGATTGCATACTAACTTAGAGGAATCTCTCAGGTGATTGACATGCAGACCCGTACCTTGGATCATTTTATGAAATATTACCATATACATGGCAAAGATGCACCAAGCCCACCTAAAAATGAAATGTTTAGGGAGAGTACACAACACAACATCATGGCCATAAAAATGATAGAGACAATCTGAAAAAGTTGCCAATATCATTCTTGAAGTTACAATATTTATAAATATTTTAACATATTTTAACACAGAAATATGTATTTTGAGCTCATGACATAGTGTGTGTAGGAAGGAAAGAAAATATAGTCTTAATTCAGCAGGGAAATGCTAACTTAGGGGGAATTGGTCAAATATTAAAAACACATTTGAAAGTATCAGGGCAAACAGTCTATATAGAAAAAGTGAAAAAGTCTAAACTCATAAAGAGTACAAAAACAAGATTCCACTAACGAACAATAAAATAAAAACAGACCCCCCAAGTTAGAAGGTGTGTGTAACTCAAATTCCTGGCTTGGGGGCAAAAGTCACTGACCAACCTCAGTCTTGATATTCTGACATAGATGTGAATTGGCTGTCTGTTGTAGGACCAGGCAACTCACAAGAAGAAAGAAACTCCATGGATGTGGCCATAGGTAAGCAAGTTTTGTTACTGTTTTAAAAATGCAATCAAATACATGACTATTCTTGTCAGACTTGACCCTGACCTATGTCTTCATCCATGGGCCTGGAGAGGGGCTGACAGCAAATGTGATGTCAACTTGTCATCTCATTTTTTCTTGATCCACTAGTCTGTATCCTGCATTTATGTAGATGGACAGCCTCTGCTTAATGTTAAGACATTTCCAAATAAAATGCTATGATCAAGTGAAAATATTTGCCTTTATGTGTGCCCAGATATTGTAACACTTATTCATAGCAACATTCAACCACAACATCCCACATTATTAATGCATGGTTTAGATCAAACATTCTAAAACGACAAATAAATACACATCTGTTAGGTCCATAAACCTAACAGAACTCTATACACAACTTTAAACAACTTTGAACATTGCAGTTAAGTTCTGTTACTGTTTTAAAAATGCAGTCAAATAACTGGAAAAAACAAAGGTTACAAGAACGGTATAGTTAGGCTGGCAATTTAAATGAACAAAACCATAGAAATTCAGCAGTTATAATTATCTCATATAATTATAACTTATGCCTCGCAATGCACTACATATGACCTTACATATTACATCACTCATGACATGGTTAGTGACATCACTGATGACATCCTAAATAACATCACTGATTACATCATCCAGACAGTGTAAGTTTTTAAAAAATGTTTGAGACTTAAAGATAGACACTAAGCCACTGCATAACTTAAATTACTTTTCTTTCTGAACTACTGATTAGTGATAATATTTCTGTTGATTATCATCGGAGTGCATGTGTGAGTGTCTGAATTATTGTGTTTGTTGTTGTGTGAGCAGCTGTACAGATGGGTCAGTAACTGTGACAGTAGCTGTTTTATTGAGTGAGTGGGTTTCTATGTTGCTGGATAAGTAACAAAGCAAATATGTGAGTAGCTGTATGTTTGAGTAAGTGGTTATGTGAGTAACTGTACCAGTGAGTGAGTGTGTGAGTGCTTTTATGACTGAGTGAGTAAGTGAGTATCTGTGTGGGTGAGTGAGTGGTTGTGTTACTGCTTATACAGATGAGCGAATGGATCTGTAAGTAGCTGCATGGGTGAGTGACACATTGTTGGATTGATTATAAGTCTGTAGACTGGGTGTTTGAGTGGTTGAGTCAGTGACTGTTTTTTGAAGAGTAAGTGAGGGAATAACAGCTGCATGGGTGAGTTTATGGCTCTATGTGTGTTTAAGTTGGTGTTTGAGCAATTATATGGGTGTGTGAGTTCTTATGTGAGTGGTTGTGTCAGTGTGAGAATGGGCTTGTCAGTGGCTGCAAAAGTGAGTGACTGTATGGGTACTTGTATGGGTGTCAGAATGGGTAGGTGAGTGGTTGTGTGGGTGTTTTGAACGAGTGAACGTGAAGTTGTCTGGGAGTGTGAGCGGGATTGTGAGTGCTTAGGTGGATAATGTGATCAGTGATGTCATCTTTGATGTCATTGACCATGTCATGAGTGATGTAGTATGTGAGGTCATAAGCAGTGCATTGCAGAACTTAAGTTATAGTTAGGTGAGGTAACTATAACTGTTGAATTTCTATGGTTGTGTACGTTTTTAATGTCAGCCTAACTATAACGTCATTGTAACCTTTGTTTTTTTCAGTGAATTTCTAAGGTTCTTTTAATTCTATCTCTTAACTATAACATGATTTTTTAAACACAGTGGGGCTGTGATCAACCCCCCTTTATGTTTCAAAGTACAATTTATGAGTGTGTGCCTGACTGTGTCAGTGTATCAGTGAGTGTTTGTCTGGGTGTGTTAGTTCATGGCTAACAGTGTGTGTGTGTGTCAGTATATATATCAGTGTTTCTCTGGGTATGTTAGTGCATGCATATGTTTCTGCCTCTGTGAGTCAGTGTATGTATGAGTGTTTGCCTGTGTGTGGCAGTGTTTGCATAAGTGTGCGCATAGTGTATCAGTAGATGCATGAATGTCTGCTTGGTGTGTCAGTGTATGAATCAGTATGTGCGTAGAACCCTCAATATATGTATCAGTGTATTCTTAAGTGCATTAGTGTGTGCATCAGTATGTACCTGAATGTGTTAGTGTATGAATTAGTGTGTGCCTTACTGTGTAAGGGTTTGCATGAGTGTCAGAGTGGGTGTATTAGTGTAATCACCAGTGTGTGCCGGAGTGTGTTAGCTTATTTCACCAGTGTGTGCCTGGATGTGTTAGTACACACATCAATGTGTGCCTTGCTTTGTCAGTGTATGTATTAGTGTGTACCTGGGTGTATAAGTGTATGCATCACTGCACGCCTCGTTGTCTTGGTATACACATTACTGTCTGCCTGGGGGCCTGGCTGTATTAGTTTATTAATGTGTTCCTGGAAGTGTTAGTGTATGCATGAGTGTTTGCCTTGGTTTATTACTGTATGCATCACTGTTTGTGTGGATGTGTCAGAGAATGTATCAGTGTGCGTCTGGGTGTGTAAGTGAATTTATCAGTGTGTGCCTGGGTGTGTCAGTGCCCACATCAGTGTGTCCCTGGCTATGTCAGTGTGTGCCTGGGTATGTTAGTGCATCCATTAGTTTATGCCTGTGTGTGTCAGTATCTGCACTAGAGTTTATCTGGGTGTGTAATTGTATACATTAGCAAGTTCCAATCCCATGCTATGAGTGGAAAACATAGAGTAGGTACTTATAAAATGTGCAAAGAGGCAAAGAGGAAGTAGTGAAAACTAGTGCAAAGCAATGAGAAGGCCCTAAAAAAACAACAAGAAAAGCAAGGTGAAAGCAGTGAAAACGTGGAAAAAAACAAGATGAGGACATACAAAACAAGGAGGAAAAATAAGTAGAAAGTAGTGAGGATAAGGGAAAAACAATGCGAAGACAGGGAAAAATCAGATGAAAAAGGAAGGAGAACGCAGTGATAAAAAGGGAAAAACAAGGAGAACACCAATGAAATAGGTGTGAAAAAACAATAATAAATTATTGATAATATAAACGTAACTTTATCCATTGTATTAATTTTTTTCGGATGCACAGATCCACCACGGTCCTCCAAATGAAGACAGGACGTGGATTCACTGATTTTTTTTAGAAAATTATTTTCAGTATATTGGAGCCTCTCTTTTAAATTATAGCATAAGGGTGAACATATTTGAAACCACATAAACAAAGCTGTTGTTTTTCTGTACAGAGATCAGATGTTTTACAATTTCGTTGATCTGCGGCTGAGATCCATGGATTCGCTCAATGACAAAAAGAAAATCTTACTTTTTATTGGCTACTATTAAACCCCACCCATTTTTTAAGAAGACCACGCCCAGAGAAGTTATTTTTCTGCTGTCTCTTGCTGAAGAAGCATAACTTCCTGAGTTCCAAGCTCCTGAACAAATTGAAATGGCAGAAGGTAGTGCTTCCATCTGGAGATCCACAGGTTATTCCTGACGATGAAGAACAACTACCATCGACCAGTAGAAAGAGCAGTGATGTCTGGCAGTTCTTCACTATCCCATCAGGGAAGAAAAAGGTGTCAGCAAGCTTTGTGCAGTGCAACCTCTGTGGCAAAGAACTCTCACGTGGCACTGCCAGATATTATAGCCACAGGACGTCTTCCATATGGAATCATGTAAAGACAATCCTCGAGTGTGCATACCTATGGGTGGTGAGGGAGAGAGAGACGACATCTGGTAATGGTGCAGGTAGTTCAAGCTCATCACAAATTGCAGCTCCTGCTGAGACTACTGTACCAGCTAGTTGCACCGAATTGTAAGACATAGTTACACACTGTGCCACCTGTCACAAAGTTGTGGCACTTAAAGTTTAAAATGTCTCTAATTTTTTTGATGCTATTAGGAAGCATCGTCGTTTTTTTTCATGCTTATATTTTCTTATTCCTATTCCAGTACACCATTTTTCCTGAGCAATGCAACGTTCTTTCATCCTGTTTATAAGTTTACATATTTTGCATTTTGGTTAGTTTTTCCAACAAAAATGACAAAAACAAAAAAAAACATTTTTTTTACAAAACCCCCAAAACGGTCTTATTTGAAATATCATTTCATTAATGAAAGAGCTGTGTCCGTCTATTTATTATTGTAGTGTATTGTTGTTTGTATGTTATTAGGTGCATGACTGTATACTTTAGTGTGTGAGCAACTTTGACTGCCTGGGTGTGTTAGTGTGTGGGTCAATGTGTCTGGTTGTCTTGGTGTATGTGTCAGTGTGTGTAATAGTGTATGCCTGAGTGTGTTAGTGTATGCATTATTGTGTACCTCGGTGTCTGTATGCATTTGTGTGTGCCTAGGTGTCTCAGTGTATGCTTCAGTATATGCCTGGGTGTGTTAGTATATGGATCTGTGTGTACATAGGTATAACAGTGAATTCATAATTGTTTGAGTGAGTGTGTCAGCATATATATCAGTATGTGATTGGGCGCATCAGTGTATGCACCAGTGTGTACCTGAATGTGTTAGTGTAAACATCAGTGTGTGCCTGGATGTTTCATTGTATATGTGAGCATGTACCTGGGTGTATTGGTGTACGCATCAGTGTGTCCATGGGTGTGTCAGTGTATGTATCAGTGTCTTTCTTGGTGTCTCAGTGTGTGCATGAGTGTGTATCAGAGTGTGTTAGTGTATGCATCAGTATGTATATGAGTGTGTCAGTGTACATATCAGTTTGTCACTGGGTGTGTCAGTGTACGTTTCAGTGTGTGCCTGGCTTTGTTAGTGTGTAATTTAGTGTGTACATTAGTGTGCTATTATATGCATGAGTGTGTGCCTGTATGTGTAAGTGTTTGCATGTGTGTGCTAGGGTGCATCAGTATATATTAGTTTGGGTATGTTAGTGTGGGTATTAGTGTGTCCTTGGATGTGTCACTGTATACATGAGTGTGTACCTTTGTGTGTCGGTGTATGCATGAGTGTATGTCTTGGTGTTTTATTGGAGGTATTAGTGTTTGGCTTAGAGTGGAAGTTTCTGCACAAGTATATGTATGGCTGTGTCAGTGTATATATCAGTGTGTGACTAGATGTGTTCTTGTATGCACTGGTGATTAACTGAGGGTGTCAGTGTCTGCATTGGTGCATACCCGGGTGTTCAAGGCTTTGTAGAGGTGTGTGCCTGGGTGTGTTAGTGCTAACATCAGAGTACAGCCAGGTGTGTCAGTGTCTTCATCAGTGTGTTGCTGGCTGAGTCAGTGTCTACATCATTGTATGTCTAGATGTGTCTGTGTATGCATTAATGTGTGTTTGTCTGTGTACTTGGATGCAATATTATTTGTCTCAGTGTATACCTGGATGTCTCAGTATATGCATGAGTGTGGTGAGTCAGTGCCTGCATCAGTGTATGGCTGGTGTGTGTCGGTGTATGGATAAGTTGTATCTGGGTGTGGCAGTCTATATACAAGTATACCTATGG
This sequence comes from Pleurodeles waltl, assembly GCF_031143425.1. NCBI lineage: Eukaryota > Metazoa > Chordata > Amphibia > Caudata > Salamandridae > Pleurodeles > Pleurodeles waltl. The sequence goes on from NC_090439.1 coordinate 1,091,711,018, forward strand.
ATATTTCATGTTTGCAATACTGTATATAAGTGTATCAGTATAATTACCTACATCTGGTTTGGTATGTTTATGAATGGTGTACCCATTTTAAAAGATGTAATTAGTTATGTACATTAGTGCAGAAATCAGGTCTATTAATGTGTGTAAGAAGAAATAAAACAGAAATAGTGCTTAAACTTTTATGTTACAAAAATTTTCATAAAGTTTTATATTCTGCAATGAAGAGGGTCGTGTTAATAATGAAGCATGACACATTTGTACTACTTTAAATCAATAATAGTGAAAATAAAGGAGATTGCATTGACAAACAGTGAAAAGCATGGACAAGGGAGACAAAAAACATAGTTAAAGACTAATGAGAAAGCTGAGAGTAGAAAAATATAATGTTAGCAAATGTCTTTTTTTTTAATCAACGGAACCTCTGCGGTGCCAAAACCTAGATGGACCCCACTTTATGGTTCCTTGTTGGGATCATGTGATCGGGACAGATCCGCAGATCCGGAGCCGCAGATTCTGCACATTTTTGAATAATTAATTTCTTCAAATATTTGCAACACTAGGGGCCAGATGTAGGACTCATTTGCGAGTCGCAAACTGAGAGTCGCAAAACCATATGTACAACAGTGTACCTCACAATATTTGCGATTCCCAATGGGGTCGCATATGACCTACCTCATTAATATTCATAAGGCAGGTCGCGACCCCATTGGGAATGGCTGCACTCACAGGGATGGTGGTCTGCTGTCCCCTGCAGGCCACCATCCCTGTGACTGCTTTCAAATAAAACTGATTTTTTTTTTAAAATGCAGCCTGTTTTCCTTAAAAGAAAACAGGATGCATTTAAAAAAAAAAAATGAAAAGCTTTCTTTTCATTTTTTCAGAGCAGGCAGTGGTCCACGGGACCACTACCTGCTCTGAAAAAATATTCTTGCTACTTTTTTTGCTACCGTTTGTGAATGGGCTAGCACCAATTGGAAATGGTGCAAACTGTGAATGTTTTGTGACAGTATTCACTGTCACAAAATAATCATACATTGCACTGCGACTTGCAATTACGAAGGGAACACCCCTTCCTAATTGCGACTTGCAAACCTATTTTATGATTCGGTAAATAGATTACTGAATCACAAAATAGGGTTTGTACATAGCAAAATGCTATTTTCTTGTCACAAATCGGGCCATATGCAACAAGAAAAAAGCTATGTACATCTGGCCCTAGGTGTAGTACTACTAGTGTACTACTACTGGTACTTATATATGATCTATGCTATATTTGTTTTCCTACATGTTTGTTACTGTATTATACATATTTCGGGGATCCAGAGATCCACGTAGCGGAACTGCAGATCCGCCCAATGCCCCAAGCAAATCTCATCATTTGATTGGCTGAATTTGTACTCCACCCTATTACAGCTGTAGCTACACTAGTTATTTCTGGTTTGAGCTCTCTGGAGATAGAAGTGAGACCCAGTGCATCTGTGTCTTTGGCTATTTTTGGTCTTTTTATCCTAGAAATGGCAACTGCTTCATCACTGGATGAATCTGTGGCAGATCCCACCATGGAGTAAGAGCAGGAAACACCCCCTCCAAAAAAAGAGAGTGAAATGTGGAAGCACTTCACTATAGCTACAGGGGAGAAGAAGGTGAGCTCCAGGTTTGCAACTTGTGACATCTGCGGGAAACAGCTCTCTCGCAGAACGTCCAAAACATACTTACATGGAACACGTTCCATGTGGAAACTCCTGAAGATGATACACAAGAGGATATACACCAGGATGATGTGAGAGAAGGCAGCTGGAGAAGGTCCTTCCACATCTGCTGCATCTGAAGGACAATCACCATCGTCCATGGTTACAATGCTAGGTTTCTGCTGAGAATTTAAAGGAATGGTGACTCTCTGCGCTACATGTCATGGGCTCCTCTCTATAAAGGTGTCCTCCATCACAGAGTTTTTTGCTGCTGTCCACAACCAGCGTTCCTAGTTTTTTAAATAATTTTGAATAGATGTTTACTGTTTTTCAAGTGAAGTGCGTTGCTTCTTTGGTTTTCCTTGTGCTCAACTGTCAAATGTATTACTGTATGCATCAGTGTATACCTGGGTCTCTCAGTGTATGGATTGTGTGTACCTGGCTATTACAGTTTATGCAAGAGTTTGTGTTTGCTTATATCAGTGTATGCATGAGTGTATTACTGGGTCTGCGAGTGTGTTTTTATGTGTGTGCACCTGGGTGTGTCAGTGTCTGCGTCAGTCTATGCTTGGTTATGTCAGTGTCTACACTGAAGTTTACCTAAATATGTTACTGTATCCTTCAATATATATATGAGTTTGTCAGTGTATGCATTAGTGTGTGTCTGGCTGTTACAGTGTATATTTGAGTCTGTGTTTGGGTGTGTCAGTGTATGAATCTATTAGTATGGGTGTAATATTGCATGGAAGAACCACAAAGTTTAACTCACAGGGTGAGTTATCTGTAGTAAAATGAGACTTTAAGACTTATCAAGCAGGTCAAGGTAAGAGTAAAACTGCACATTCAAACTGTGCTAAAGTACTCCTGTGCCATAGCTAAACTACTTTTCTAAATGGCTGACTAGGTTTTGTCAGTGCCTACCTACGTAATTGAGTGAGTGTATGAGTCCCACTATGGATGTGCCACTAAATATTTAAGAAATATACCAGCATAAAAGTTAGTCTTTTACTAAGGGTATATGCCTCTAAATGTGCATGTAAGTGACAATATAAATCATGTTCTGAGTGTGTTAATGAGTACAACAGTATGTAGCCATGTTTGTGACTACCTGAGATACTGCTAAATACAAAACTGCTGTCTGGATGTGCGCATGAATGTGTGCCTGCCTCTTTGATTGACTGGGTGAGTGAGTAAGTCTATAGTTTTATATATAGGTAAGTGACTTGTAGTTTGGGTGGCTGACAGTATATATAACTGAAGATAGGGATGCTAGTGCACATTGAACTTAGTGAAACTCAGAAGAATATCTGTCACCTTTTAATCACAACGCACCCTGCTCTATGGTCTACTTAAAGCTTAGCTGCCGGATGAGTTTTCTGTACTAAATTGAGACTTCAGCACTTGTGAAGCAGGTTCTCTAATGCCAACTTGAGTTGACAGTAACACTGTATACTCATGGTCAACAGTAGTAGGCCTGAATGATGTTTAAAGAGCTACTTGTCCGAGTGAGCGACTAGTTTATCAGAGTGCATGACTATATATATTGTTGTGACTGAATCAGTCGACAAGTAGGTCTGACACTACAGCAAACATAACAGATGTCTGGATATGTGCATAAATATATAAATGGCTCTTTCAGTGTGCCGGGGTGTATGAGTGATATCCTTTTGTTAATATGTATATGACTTGCAGTATGGGTGACAGAGAGCATACATACCTGGGCACACCTTCTAATCACCTTTTAATTTCGAAGCACCCTGCTCTATGCCTGCCTGCAGCCTACCTAAGGGGTATGTTTGTGTAGTAAAAGGCTGTCTGAATGTGTGCATGAATGTATAAATGGCTTTTTAAGTATCTGACCTGGTATGTGAGTGGCTCTATCTTTTTATAAACAGGTTTATGTGACTCAGTGTGTGAGTGGTCTATCCTTTTGTAATTAGGTATATAATTTGCAATATGGGTGGCAGAGTGCATATATACCTCGACATACTGGTCTGCAAGTGTACATCTAACTCAGTTAAACTCACAAGGACATATTTCACCTTTTATCACAAAGCAACCTCCTCTGTGCCTACCTATAGCATACCTAAGGCATAAGTGTTTGTAGTAAGGGGACTGTAAATCTTGTCAAGCAGGGTTTTTAATGCCAAGTCAAGCTGTCAGTAAACTTGAACACTCAGGCACACCAATAGTAGGCCTGAACCATGTTTAAATGACTACTTGTCTGAATGAGCAACTAGGTTATGACAGTACTTGACTACATATCACAATGATTGTATCAGTTGCCAACTAGGTCTGATACTACAGCATACGTTGCTGCTGTCTGGATGTGTGCATGAATGTATAAATGGCTATTTCAGTGTGACTAGGTGTGTGAGTGGTCTATCCTTTTGTTAATACGTATATGACTTCGGGTATGGGTTTCAGTGCGCCTATAGACCTGGGCATACCGGTTTGCAAGTGTAAAGCTGTCAGTTAATGTCAGAAGGACCTTTCAATCACAAAGCAGCCTGCTCTATGCATATCTACAGCCTACCTAAGTGGTAAGTTTTATGTAGTAAAAGGGGAGATAAGGCTTGTTAAGCAGGTTTTCTAATGCCAAATTGAGTTGACAGTAAAACTGCACACCCAGGCACACCAATAATAGGCCCGAACCATGTTTACATGACTACTTGTCTGAATGAGCGACTAGGTTATGACAGTACTTGACTGCATATCAGAGTGACTTTATCAGTTGGTCTGATACTACACATAACTAGCTGCTATCTGGGTGTGTGCATGACAGTATAATTGACTCTTTCAGTATCTGACTGGGTGCATGAGTGGCTCTATCTTTTTATAAACAGGTATGTAAATTGCAATATGGGTAGGAGACTGCGTATAGTTTGAGCACAGGAGTCTACTAGAGCCCACCTACCTCAGTGAAACCTGAAGGACATGTTTCACTTTTTAAGCACAAACAACTCTGCTTTATTGTTTAGCTACAACTTAGCTGAGGGGTGGGTTTTTGTGTAGTAAAAGAAAGGTTAAACACTTGGAGAAGCACATTGAATACCAAGTAGAGCTGGCAGCAAAACTGCACCCTCAACCTTTGTAGTAGTACATCCAAGCCATGTTTAAAGCACTACTTGTCTGAATAGGTGACTAGATTTAGTGAGTAGTTCACTACATATTGTAGAGACTGTGTCAGTACCTAACTGGCTTTGATACTGCTGCATACATAGCTGCTGCCTGTGTGCAGGAATGTATAAGTAGCTCTTTCAGTGTCTGACTGGGTGCTTGAGTGGCTCTATCCTTTTATAAGTGGGTATATGAGTTGTAGTATAGGTGGGAGACTACATATAAACTGAGCATAGGGTCTGCTAGTGCACATGTAACTCAGTGAAACGCAGAGTTACATTTGTCACTATTTTGAGCACACAGGACCTTGCTCTATCCCCTACACACAACATACCTGAGTGGTGCCGTTTGTGTAACAAAAATATATTTTAAGACTTGTCAAGTGGGATTTCTAATGATAACTTGAGCTGACAGTAAAGCTACACACTAAGGATCTGTACTAGTAGGCATGAGCCATGTTTAAAGGAATAGCTGTCTGGATGAGTGACTATGTTATATGAGTGCTTCACCACACATTGTAGTAGTTGTACCCATCTAGCTCTGACACTGCTACATACATACCTGCTGCCGGGGTGTGTGATTGAACATATTCATGGCTTTTTCTGTGTCTGGGTGTGTGAGTGACTCTATCCTTTTATAACATATATAGGATCACTCAGGAAGTGCAGTGTAGGCCTAACCTATGTTTAAAGGACTAGTTCTCTGAATAAGTAGCTAGGTTGTGTCAGTAATTGCCTATATGTTTGAATGACTGTATCAGTCCCTCCGTGGGTGTGCACTAGTTGTTTAAGTAAAAATGGCAGTATATATCTGGCTCTTTTAGTGAGTATATAGGTCTCAAAATCAGCATGTAAGTGAGTATATAAATTGCTTGATGGCTGAATTGATGAGTACAGGAGTATATAATACTGTGTGCAACTGGCTCCAGTACTGCTAGATACATAACTGCTATTTGGGTGTGTGCATGGATGTATAAGTGGCTCTTTCAGTGTCTGACTGGGTGGTGCTAGTTGTCTAACCTTGTATTAATTGGAATATGATTTGCAGTATGGGTGGCTTACAGCATATATATCTGGATACAGGGGTCTACAAGTGCACACATAAGAGTTAAACTGAGAAGGACATGTTCAGCTTTTCAATCACAAAGCACTCTGCACTGTAAACTATTTTCTGTATAGTTTTCTGTACTAAAAGGAGACTTTAGCACTAGAAAAACAACATTTGAATGCTAGGTCAAGCTGGTAATAAAACCGCACTCTCAGGCTCTGCACTAGTATGCTTAAGCCATGTTTAATGGACTACTTATCTGAATGGGCAACTTAGTTCTCAGGGTAGTTCCTTACATATTGGAGTGACTGCATCAGTCCCACTACTGCTTAAATACTTCATGTCTGAGTGGGTGCATAAATGTATAAGCAGCTCTTTCAGTGTCACAGTGAGTGTCTGAGTGGCTCTATGGGTTTGTAAATCGGTATGAGAGTTTCAGTACGGTTGGGGGATTGTATATACAACCAGGCATATTGGTCTGCAAATACACATCTATGTCACTGAAACTCAGAAGGACGTTTCACCTTTTAATCACAATGCACCCTACTCTATGGCCTAGCTACAGCCAGCTGATGTATTTGTTTTGTATAGTAAAAGAACAGTTTAAGGCTTCTGAAGCAGGTTCTCTAATTCCAAATTGAGCCTTTAATTCTTGTTTTAATGATTAATCTACTTTTCCTTATTTTTATCACCTACCCTCTATTTATATGCATTTCTTTTACTTTCTGTAAACATGCTCCTCACTTTCATTCACCTTATATGCACTCAAGCCTTTTCTAACACATTTTAAAATTAACTAGATTATAATTCACATGCCTGTTGAGTGTGTTTCTTGGTCTGTATGTCTATCTCTTAGTATCAGTTAGGATTTCTTCTCACTGAAAATGCGCAAAAACCAAGCACAATAATGGTACACCAGCTCTCAAACAAGGCAACCATTATTGGCAACCTTTTCAACTTTGATTTTAAGGTTACTCAATTCGAAAACTAATCACAACCTCCCTTACATATTAAATTACATTATACTAGTTCTGACTGGGCAGTATACTTAACCCTTTGTAACACTCCTCAAAAGATGTTATGTTATGTTATGTTATGAGGATTTATAAAGCGTGTGGCTACCCTCTGGCCTCCCAGCACTATATGGAAATCTTTAAAACACACAATGGGCACAGATCAAAATAACCAAGTTTTAAGCAGACGATAGAAGGATAATTCATGACTGGTTAGTCGTAGACCTATGGGCAAAGAATTCTAGAGTTTAGCCCCCAAATAGGCTATGGAGCTTCCACCCCATTTAGATTTTTTTATTAATGGAATAGCAGCCAAACCCACCGAAGAGGATCTGAGATGTATAGCAGGGTTGTGAAAGAAGGCAAGAGTTCGCAAAAGTCAGGGACCTTTGTTATGAAGGGCTCTGTGAATGCAACAGAGTGATTTACATTTTATCCGCTGCTCAACTGGAAGCCAATGTAGAGTAGCAAGAGCTGATTTAGTCTATTTGTTTCTAGGTATATTAATAGGAAGGTGAGCAGCAGTGTTTTGCACCATCTGTAGCTTCCTTTTGACATATTTCAGTGCGCCAATGTACAGGGCACTACCATAATCCAGTCGCAAGATAATTAGAGCTTGGATGATGAGCCTCTTAGCAATAGGTGGGAGTATTTTAAACACCTTTCTGATGAGTCTTAGTGTACCAAAGCAGGTGGAGGCAGTTTGATGGTTCATGGTTAGCCATGGGTTGAGCCATACTCCTAAGCTCTTGATGTATCCCTTAGGAGGGGGAAGTTCACCTAAGGATTGAAGCATAGGAACAGTAAAATTTGGCAGAGAAAGATGGCCTAAGATCATGACTTCTGTCTTATCACCATTTAACTTGTGTTTACTTTCAGACATCCATTCGGATACTGCCCTTAGGCAAGGAGCAAGAGCTGCCTCTGATGAATTCTGTTCAGTTGAGAAGGAGAATACCACCTGGGTATCATCCGCATATGACACTAAGGAAAGCCCAAATGGCTCCACTATGTTTGCCAATGGTGACATATAGATGTTTAATAAAGCAAGGCTAAGTGATGAGCCTTGTGGCACTCCCCAGCTGCTGTTAAAGCAGCTGGAGAGGAACGAACCATCTAGTACCTGAAGTTATCTTGCTTTAAAAAAAAGAAGAGAGCCAGCTCAGAGCCTTGCCTATCACTGCAGACACCCTCATTCTTTCAAGTAGGATGCTGTGATCCACAGTGTCAAAAGCAGCACTGAGATCTAGAAGAATAATTGCTGATACCAGACCTTGATCAAGATGCTTCTTGACCTCCTCAGTGACTCCAATCAGTGCTGATTCCGTACTGTGAAGAGGTCTAAAGCCAGTCTGAGATAGATGCAAGATATTATTGCCCTCAAGAAAGTTGGAAAGGTACGTGTTAACATGTTTTTCCAATATCTTGGAAAAAGCTGGCAATAAGGAAATGGGCCTGCAATTATCAAGGACAGAAGCATCTAGGTTGGGTTTCTTGAGCAAGGGTTTCACTATAGAATGTTTCCACTGGTGGGGAATATCACTGTTGCACAACAACAGATTCAGCATATCAGTCAGAATAGGAACTAAACAGATGCACCCAAAGCTAAAATCATAGGAGGTGCTGGGTCTATGGGAGAGGCAGATTTGAGGGAGTCAAGTAATGTTGCAACTAGTTCCGAGGAAAGAGGCGAAAACTGCGAGAGCACTGCTGTACAGATTGTACCTTCCTCTTTAGGAATATGGGAACTGAGTAGTACTTGGGAAGGCTGAATAAATGTCTAAGATTTTTTGCTGAAAAAATGATCCCAGATTGTTGCTGTGTTTATGAGATGCTTCTACTGAATCTATATAAGAGTGCAGATGAGCAATTTCTCTAAATAGCTGACAAATCTCTTTAGGACAATTACAACTCTGTTCTATTTTAGTAGCATAATAAATGCTTTGTGCTGATTTAGTTTATGCATGAAAGAATCTGATGGCCTTCCTGTATTCCACTTTCAGTGAGGTCTCATATGTGTTTCTCTAACTTCTTTCCAAACGTCTACAGGCCCTCTTTAATAGGTGTAAATGGGGGGAAAACCAAGGAGCCCCTTTTTTCAGATGACCTCTTGACCTTGATGTATATGGGAGGACAATATCGAGGCTTTTGGTAATCCAATCATTAAATAGCTCTAAGGAACAGATCATGTTCCCCCTTAAGACTGGTTTCAGGCTCTCTAGAGTGCTTATCCATTCTTTAGCATCAAGCGTGTGCCAGCGCCTATAGGGCTGAGTTACCATATGGGAGGTTTTGCTTGTTACTGAGGTAGGCAGATGAAGAGTAATTAGGAAGTGGTCCAACCAGGCCAAAGGAGTAGGGGGCAAGGCAGTGAGACCCACAGCACTACTAAAAACAAAGTCCATGGTATGACCTTTATTATGTGAATGTGAATTAAAGGCTCAACTTGGAATTAGAAAACCTGCTTCAGAAGCCTTAAATCTGACCAATTGTAATAGGTCTAGGGCGGCCATGTCAAACAAAACTCTTTTAGCAGCAGCATTGTCTTGATTCTCCGTGTCAATATTAAAATCACCAAGAGTAGTAAAATGTGGGTTTTTGCAGGTAAGTTCAGCAATCTGTTCCGGAAATGATTTTAAAAACTGTTGTGCTGGGCCAGGAGGACGATATACTAAGGTACCTGAAAAACTATACTGTGGATTTAATAAAATGGAAAACACCATACTCTCATAGTCGGGTATCTGAAGGGGTGGGGAAGTGACATTAACTGAATTCCTGAAAATAATGGCGATTCCACCCCTTTTTGCATTGGCTCTGTCCAATCTGGTTATCGAATAGCCTTTAGGTAACGCCAAGGCTAAATCTAATGCCGAATTCTCATAGAGCCAGGTCTCCGTGAGAAAAAGAGCTCTGGGTTTCCAGTCGCTCAAGAGAAAATTGATATCCAGATTGTTGTCACTCAGTGAGCGACAGTTGGCCAAAAGGATGGTACTTTGTGAGGCTGTATGAGGCACAAGGTCCGTCGGTGCATTAGACTGTGGGCACCAATGGCAACTGGCACAGGCTGGAGTAATATCAATAAGATTTAATCGGCCATGGCAACCCTCTACGGGTTCTTGTCTAAGTGACTGAAGAAAATCAGCACTGTAGGATATCCTGGGACTATGAAAATGAACAGGGGTCCTGGCCCCTGGGCATGGCCGGGTGCGGTCAGACGCAGACAGGCTTACCTTAGGCGCGCCTTTGGCGCCCCGGTGGCGTGCCCGCTGCGCACGTCCGCTGCGCGACCGCAGTATTGCCGTCTTTAAGTATGTGTGCAATTACAAAGAGTCAACCGGCTAGACCACTGACCTCCATAAGATGGCGTCCATGCCTGTGCAAGAAGCTTGAGGGGAAAGATGTCCGTCAGCCGAATCGAACGAGGACGCGCAACCCCTGAGTGTAAGACCCGAAAAGCCCAAGTAAGACCAGTAAAAATATTAAAATACACAAGAAGGTGGGAAGAAGGGAGGGAGTAATAAAATAAGCAAATTTATTGCCTACGGCCTCTAAACACGTACCGTAGGCAGACGGTAGAAGTAATCCGGTACAGATTAATATTAAAAATTTGCTAATTAAAATCCGACATTTAAGACCTTAAAGCTTAAGTTGAGGAATAGAATGTCACTTGTGGCAGTATTTTAATGAAGTCAACTGAAAGATAGCCCAATTTGAGAGAGGTTTTTGCTGGATCTGCAGATCCACTCCAGTGGTCAGCATGACCCCCGTGGAACTCCGCGACAGATCCACAGACCCACACGGGAGTACAAAAATCATTTTTGCTATTACTTCTCAAACAACACCATAAATACACTCCGGATTAAATAATAAAATATATATTCACTCCTAAAACACTTTTAATATTTTTTTCCTACTGGAACTACAACTACAAAGTCACAGTCTAGTCTTTTTTACTCACTTCCCCCCATGCTCCAGTAGCATTGCTACCATAGTACCATACTTTGCAACATTCGCCTGCATCTGCAGACCACAAGTACAGTTTCTGGGACTACCATGCTTTCTTGTAAAGCAAATGTAGCATGTGTGGTTGAACATTTCAAATAATAAACATCCCAAACACCAAAACCTTCTCTAACTTGTAAAAAAACTATCTGACATCTATTTACTTTTATTACAAAACTACTACCTAACTTTATGCACCAACATATATAGAATAACCAATGAAATGTGTTCTTTTAAATTGCACTAGTAGCCTCTATTTGACCTACCTTTCACTTGAAATCTGTCTCATTGAGCTACAGTCTTCTCCTGTGTGGTACTCCAACTTCCCCCCAGAAAGCTCAGAGTTTGGATTGCGGGACATAGCTTTGTGTTTTGGGCCAGAGAGAGTGTTACAAAAAGTGGCATTGACAGCGACCTGTTTTTTTTTAATGTGGATATTGCTTGGGTTGGCTAGAGAGAGTTAAAGTGACATCAACTGCTCTCTTTTGTTGAACGCATTAAGGATTGCCAATATCCAGACCTCATGATTGTGCACTGTGGTGGGAATGACCTGGGCACAGTTACTGGAGGAAGAATGGAAATTCTAATCAAGGATCCCCTTGGAAAATTATTAACACATTTCCCACACACTGCCTTTGTTTTTTCTAACTTTTGCCAATGGCAGACGTGGAAGTGGTCAAATGAATACTGTCCACAAATAGAACAATTCAGGAAATATGTTATTAAAACTGTTTCTGCATTCCTCAGAGATCATAACCGGGGCTCTATTTACCACAGAGCTTTACGATTTGACATAGATGGTATATATAGAAGTGATGGAGAAGTGACGGAGTTCACCTGACAGAGAAAGGCAACAGGGTGTCCCTGCAAAACTTGAAAGCCAGTTTCATATAGAGCTATCAACTACACACCAAAAACACAAAGGCTTTTTTCAGAGTCAACTTTTTATCATGGACATCTTTTTATATTTTTAATCACTTAAAAAAAAAAATTGTTTGGATCCTTGGACCCTACTGTGGATCTCAAAACCCTTTTCCGATACAACAGACTGTCTGCCATTACTTTCCCTCGTAGGTCTGACTCAGTTAAGATTGTGTGAATATTTGTGTGGTTGTTACAGTGTGTATGAGAGTGTGTGACTGGTAATGAGAATGGATGAGAGAGTATCTCACTTGGTGTGAGAGTGGGTGTGAGAGTGTGTGTCTGGGTGTGAGAATGAGTGTGAGAGTGTCTGTCCGGGTGTGAAAATAGGTGTGACTAGCTGTATGGGTGTGTGACTGGGTGTCAGAGTATCTGTATGGGTGTGAGAGTGCATGTGGCAGTGTCTGGGTGTAAGTGTGTGTCATACAGTGTGTGTCTGGAGTGAGAGTGAGCAAGAGAGTGTCTGGGAATGTGAGTGGGTGTGACAGTGTGTGTCTGAGTGTGAGAATGGATGTGAGAGTGTCTGGGTGTGAGAGTGGGTGTAAGAATGTCTGTCTGGGTGTGAGAGGGTGGGTCTAGGTGTGAGAGGGTGTGTCTGGCTGTGAAAGTGGGGTAGAGAGTGTTCGCCTGGCTAAGTGGGTGTGTGTGTCTATATATATACATAAATATGTATTCTTTAAGTCGTGCCCTTAGTTAGCTATAACTCACGTGCTCGCCTTGTACACTTTTTTTGTCAAAAATGTTATTGATATTATGAATGATGTTATGAAAGATGGCATGAGGTAATTAGCAGTGCATGGCAAGGGAGTGAGTTGTAGTTACCTTAGGGCATGAGTTATAGTTATATGACGTAACTATAACTATAACTAGTGATTTTCTGTGGTTTGGTACATTTAAAATGTGAGCCTAACTATGACATTCCAGTAGCCTTTGGTTTTTCAGTGAATTTATATGTTTTAAAAAAATTCTATTTCCACACCATAACCTTTGTTACTGATACTTTTAACATTGGTGTGGGGTTCTCCATCACTACCAATGATTCTATGCACCCATCGTGCATCAGCTGCTCGCCGAATGAGCCATGCCAGGAGTTTACCCACTTTGTCCCATGCATCGTAGAAACGATGTTGTTTGGCCAAGATTTGTGCATTAGCTTCATTCTGTGCCAGACCTCGATATTCAGCACGCAGGGCTGCTATTCTGAGGAGGACTGAGGAGTCTGTCAACCCTCATGTTGCACCTTCCTCTCATTTTAATATATGTTCCAGGGTCTCTATCTTCCTAGTTTCTCTCTTCTTTTTGTGGGCAATGATATTTTGCACTCTGTCCCTTAATAAAGTTGTCTTATATGCCTCCCAGTGCATTACTGCTGACTCAACCAACTCTGTATCTTTAGAAAAATACAGGTCAGTATCTTCACTCAGTTCCCTCAAGATCATTCCATCTGGGAGCTCCAAGGTGTTCAGCTTCCATCTCAACCCAGTTTGAGGGGGTTGATTACCTAGTGTTATCCAGAGTGGGGAGTGATCGGATAAACCTCTAGCCAGGTATTCAGTGAGCTCAACCCTGTTTTCGTCCCCTGCTGGAGCAAAAATATAATCGAGTCTGGGGAAAAACCTATGAGTCCCAGAAAAATATGAGCATCCCTCTCTCTCTGGGTGACAGAGATGCCAGAGATTGGAGAGTCCCAGTGTATTAGCAAATCGGGCCAATGGCATTATTCTGGGTGCACCGGGCTGGAGCCTGATCAGCGATCTCCTGGTCTAAAACATAATTAAAGTCTCCCCCGACTACATGCAGGGAACACCCAGCCTCCAATAAAATTGCTGTGACTTTTTTTTAGATGGATTATTGCAAGCATGGGGAACATAGGCACTGATAAAGGTGACCTCTGTCCTGCTCCTCAGCCCTTTTACTGCATTATAAGTGCCATTTGGGTCTATACAGGACTTTGAATCTGAAAGGGGGTGTCTTTTGGATCAATAGTGCCACTCCTCTGGATCCTGATGTGAATCCCGCATGGGCTAGGGTAATGTAGGCTCCTTGGTTCAAGAAGCTGCATTGTGTTCCCATAAAGGTGTGTTTCCTGGAGGAGGACTATATAGGGTTTCAGTCTCCATATATAGGTTGCTACCAACCTCTGTTTAAATTTGTTGCCTAACCCATTAACATTCCAAGTAAGGATAGGCGGATCAGCCTCCCCCTGTGAACGTAGAAGATTCATATTTGTACCGTATTTTTCCTTTCAGTGTCCAGTGTCTAGTGTTAGTGTAGCAGTGCTGATGTCTCCCATTTCGTTGCTCAAACATCAACATATTAACTTTTAACAAACAACTCACAACAAAGCACCCTGGATATCCCCTCTACCTCTCACCCCCACTCAACCCCTCCCCCGTAAGTAAAAACCCTCATATCCAAATATAGACAATTCTTCACAAGCAGGGTTTGAGAGGTCTGTATCCAGTCCTCGTTGATCCTAACTTTTGTTAAACACTTCAGCCACACTACTACTCAGTCAACAAGTGATTCAACACTGAGGTCAGGGATTAACTTGGAACAGACAATCACACCAGATGCACTCCGAAACAGTCTCACTCCCACACACAGCACTCTTTCAGCCCTCTTCTCACACCTCATACCCAAATCACACCACAGCCAACTGTAAAGAGGGAAGTCCCTCAAGCACATCCACAAGCACATCTCATACAGCATCTTCCGGGGTGGAAGTCCTACTCCACTTCTAAGCCCCCATCAACTCCCTCTGCCTTAGGAGCTCTCAGGTTCATCAGTCTCTGCTCGTGTCGGCTCTGGTGTTAAGGCCATGTCATCTTAGTCACCTCCCAACTCATCCTTCGGTGTCTGCTGCATGGCTTCGAAATCTCCTCTGGCCATGAAGGATTGACCCCCTCTGATACCAACTGTGTGTCTCCCATCACCACCTATTCTTCTTTGGTGTTTATTGTTAGATTTAGTGGCTCACAGTCAGCGTTCGCATTTTGAGGACAATTCTTTTGGTCTGGTCCCTAGTTTGTTCCCCTCCTTGAGGGCCTTTGCAACCGCCTGCACCAGTTGGAGCTGGGGGCCTTTCCTTCAGCCAGGTCCATGCCTCTTCTGGTGTACTGAAGAAGTAGGATTTGTCTTTGAATAGGACTTTTTACTTTGCACGGAGACGCAACATATAGTGCAACTGTAGAGCTTGGAGTTTGACTTTCATGCGTCGAACAGTCTTCTTTGTTTCTGCACTTCAGAAGAGTAGTGGGGGTACAGGATAGTAGTTGATTCAAACTTTACCTCGCCAATCCTGTCTCAGTAGCAAGACCTCAGAGGGGATTTCTCCAATCTTTGAGTTTCAGAGCTGTTATGGATTGCTGTATTGCAGTTAGGAGTGTTGCCTTGTCTGGGGGAGGAGGCTAGGCGTCACTCCCGGGGGGGGGTTAACTGCTGTAATGTATTTATCAATCTACCACTGGTGGGGCTGTTTCGAGTCTTTATCTTTGGTCTGATGACTGGTTACAGCAGTGATTGTACTATAGTCCTACTGTTAATCTCTGGTGGTCCACTGTGGACAGGCTACAGTTATTTGTGGGTCAGTATTTGGAGGCTCTCCGGCCCACTTCGTGTTTATCAGCGGCAGAACTATGAGACCTCAATGAGAAATATTATCATCTCCTGAGATTATGAGTACACTAGTTGTGGGCAGTCCAAACTTTTATGTGTGTTTTCATCGCTATGTGTTTTGCTCTGCCCAGTTCTTAATACACCCGGGGGAGTCTAAGGGACTGGTAACAGGGATCTATTCTCAGGTAGGGAGCCTCCTACCTCCTCTGGTGTCTGGGGGGCTGCTGCCATGACACGTTTGCCCCAGGGCTTCCACCGTCCCCTTATGCGGTTCAGGGTAGTATCTACAGGTGTCTCATAGGGCAGGAGCTGGGGGCTTGCTCACTTGGTGCTTTTTGCGGCAGATTGTTCACGTGGACCCCTTTCCTTGGGAGCCAGGCTATGGGCCACCACCAGTTCTTTCAGAGGGCCGTTATAATATAGTCAGAGGCCCATAATGTTGGGCCTTCCCCCGGGTCTTGAAACAGCCTGTCTAGGAAATGACCCTTGGATTGCAATTACATTGCTGGGATATCACAGCCTTCCCCGTGGCGAAGCTCTTCGCGATCCGGTCATCAGCTGTCTCATGAAGCAAATTTCACTGCTCTCCATTCTCTGCAGCTCAGGGATTTTGTGACTCCACCATAATGTATTCAAAAGCCTACAGCTGTAGGCCATATGTCTCAAAATATTACGGCCTTCCCCCAGGTCTTGACACATCCTGCATGGATATTACAGCCTTCCCCGGGGCCGAGCTCTTCACGATCCGGTCACCAGCTGTGCCATGAGGCACACACACTGCTCTCTCTCCTCTGAAGCTCAGGGGTTCTGGGACTCCACACCACCATCCCTCACTCTCTTGTCAGCTCTGCTCCAGATGTGGTAAGGATACTTCAGCTGTTCCAGAGCCCTGGGCATCTCACAGCTGCAGCACTCTCCCCAGGTCTTGGTGCTACCTCCTCAGGACTTTAGGGATGATTTACATCCCTTGGCTTGGATCAGTCGAGGGGGTTGGCGGAGACCTGCTGGGGCCGTCAGTGTGTGGCCACATTATTGATTGGCCTGTTCTCCATAAAATTCTCAGCAGGCAGCTCAGGATTCTCTCCTTCTCAGCACCAGGCTCATGTCGCCGCCATTTTGTGGGCTCAGCGTGGCCTCACTCCCCTGAGTGTCCATGTCCTCAGACACCATAATTACCACAGCCAGACTGCTTGGTCTACTCCCCAGGCCATGGGAAGTAAGGTGCAGTTGACGTTGGGGGCCCATGGGGCCAAGATATTCAGGATATTGGCAGGATAATTTTAGGCCTGGATGGAGCTCTGCTCGAGCACTTCTAACCCTCCATCTTGTCGACTATGCCCCCAAGTAGATAAATATAGACTCTATTAATTATATTGTCTATTAACTGTGTAAATATTTTATAGTCAGTACATGGCAGTGATATATGCTGGTATGACTTAAGCTCGAAGCTGTAGATGAAGTTTAACATTCTTAAGAAATATGATGATTGAGGTTAGTTTCCAGAACTCAGGTGACAAATCCCATTGATTAGTTGAAGGAAATATAAACAAATGGGTGCGCCAGAAAATATATGTCAGACCTGAAAGCCTTAGGGTGGTCATCCCCCAACTTTTTGCCTGCCTCCCTCCACGTTTCTGCACTGCTTTTGCTGGTTTTAGGACTTTACTACTGCTAATCAGTGCAAAAGTGCATATACTCCCTTCCTTAAACATAGTAACATTGGTTCATCCCCAGTTGGCATATTTGATTTACTTGTAAGTCCATAGTAAAGTGCACTACATGTGTCCAGGGCCTGTAAATTGAATGCCACTAGTAGGGCTGCAGCACTGGTTGTGCCACCCACATAAGTAGCCCCTTATCCATGTCTTAGGCCTGCCCTCCAAGGCCTGTGTGTGCAGTTTCATTGCCACTTTGACATGGCATTTAAAAGTACTTGCCAAGCCTTAAAAAACCCTTTTTCTACATATAAGTCACCCCTAAGGTAGGCCCTAGGTAACGCATGGGGAAGGGTGCTATGTAGGTAAAAGGCAGGACATGTACATGTGTGCTTTATATGTCCTGGTAGTGGAAAACTCCTAAATTTGTTTTCCACTACTGTGAGGCCTGGTCCTTTCATAGGATATCATTAGGGCTACCCTCATATAGTGTTTAAGTGGTAGATTCTGATCTGAAAAAGTTAACTAGGTCATATTTAATATGACCATAATGGTAATAGAAAATCCTGCTTATTGGTGAGGTTGGATTTTATATTACTATTTTAGAAATGCCACTTTTAGAAAGTGAGCATTTCTCTGCACTTATCATCCATCTGTGCCTTACAGCCTGTCTCCAATCAACGTCTGGGATGGGCTGGTTGACAGCTTCCTTGTGCATTTCACCCAGACAACCACCAACACAGGATACTCAGTCACACCAGCACTCATCTGCATACTGAATGGGTCTTTCTGGGCTGGAAGGGTGGAGGGACTGACAATTACATTTCTAAGGCTAGTAGCCTGCCCTCACACAATGGACTGCCAAACCCCCTATTGGGACCCTGGCAGACAGACCTATACTGACAGGGGAACTTATTGACTTCAAAAACACTCTTTGAAGTCTCCCCCACTTCCAAGGCATTTTTGGGTATCTAAACTAGGTCCCTGACCCCACCAGCTCAGACACTTTTTGACCTGAACCTGCATCCTGTCAAGCGGAACTGCCTGGCTGCCCAAATGACTCATCTGGACTGCTTTGCTGAGAAGGACTGCTGCCCTGCTGTTGCCCTGCTGCCCTCTGGCTGTGCTGAAAAGTGCTCTTGAAGGGCTTGGATTGAGCTTGCCTCCTGAAGTTTCATGACCAAAAAGACTTCATCTCTTCAGGAAACTCCTTGTACACCGAAAATTGACGCGCAGCCTGCCGGACATGACGCACAGCCATTTTGCAACTGAGAAATTGCCGCACAGCTGAGCCGGAACAACGCAGCCAGACTTCCCCAGTGAAGAATCGATGCAGTGCCTGCCTTGCTGCCAGAAATTCGACACCCGGCCTACAGGATCGACGCACACCCAAACCAGAAGGACACCGCCCAACTTCCAAAGTGAAGAATCGATGCAGCGCCTGCCGTCCGACAGAAAATTCAACACACCGGATCGTTGCAATGCCTGTGACTTCTTTCCACACGGCCAGGATTTCTCTGCATGGTCCATGGGTGTCAAAAAGGTCCCCGCATCGCAGTGAGGAACCAAGACTCAACAAGAAATCAGCCCCTTGCAGCGTGGAAAGAAACGACGCATTGTCTGTGCCACGTCAAAAAATCCGACGCACACTCTATTTTACCACGCATCTCTTCCTCTGCAGTCTCCATGGGTGTTATTTTTTATGCAAATCAGGTACCTTGTGTAGACAAGAGACAACTGTTGATTTCTAAGATTTAAGACTCTTTTTAATCTTACAAAAGTGATGTCTCAACTTGTGCTCATTGAATCTTTACCACTTTGATCTTAATTTAACTAGATAAATATCATATATTTTTCTAAACATGTGTGGTGTATTTTTGTGGTGTTTTCACTGTGTTACTGTATGATTTATTGCACAAATACTTTACACATTGCCTTCTAAGTTAAGCCTGACTGCTCAGTGACAAACTACGAGAGGGTAGGCACAGGATAATTTGGATTGTGTGTGACTTACCCTGAATAGGATTGTGGTCCCTACTTGGACAAGGGTATATACCTCTGCCAACTAGTGACCCCATTTTTAACAAAATATATATATGCATATTACCTACTGGGGGTCACCAGTAGGTAGTTATAGTTCGGACTTAGGGTCTGATTTAGATGTTGGCAGATGGAATACTCCATCACAAATTTGACGGATATCCCGTCCACCGCATTACAATCCCCATACGTTATCATGTGCTTGTAATAAGGCAGATGGGATATCAGTTACGGTTGTGACATAGTATTCCCCTCTGCCGATGTCTAGATCAGGCCCCTAGTTATCAAGGAAGAGCATTTTTTGTTTTGCCAATAACTTTGGGGTCCCTTGACAAATCTTCATGAAACTTTCAAAACTAATACGACAGTCAGTTCAGCTGCTACTCCAAACATTTTAGGGTGATCCATTAAACAGGAGCTGCGTAAACTCATTTTCCCCATTCATATTCCCATATGGTCTTTAGACACCCCTACATCCCGAACCTCTGAACAGAATTACACTAAATTTGGCAGGAAGATAGATCTTGGTGCATAGTTAGTGCTTTTTGTGATTTGGTGTAAATCCGTTCAGTAGTTAAAGATTAAGAAATATAGCTATCTAGAAACTAGGAGGATCCGCAGATCCAACTTTCTCCATGCTGATATCTGATTGGCTGCCAACACTTCAACCAGGAAATGTTGGCAGCCATTTTGGGACATGGTCTCAGCCACGTCCCAAGAAAAAAGGCAGAAAAGAAAAGAAGGGGGCAGGGTAGGAATACCCTAAGCCCCTAGGGCTATTAGTGGGGAATCACAGCGATCCTGCCAGGGGCCAAAAGCATTTTTATTCAACTTTGCTGTGAATTTGTGGAAAAATTGAATAAGAAAACCAAGCACCTTTCCGGTGCTTGTGTTTTTTAGGTCCCCCTGGGTGGGCCAGGTCCCCCCTCGGGGGGAGAATTAGAGATGTAAATGGGGAGAGGATCTAATCAAAACTTCCTTTTTGTCAGATGCAAGAGGCGGTGGTCTCGAAAACTGTCTGGAATTAAACAAATGCAACATGAAAGGAGGAAGGCATGTTTAGTTTGGGAGGGGGCACAGCAAGTGCCAAATGCTGAAAAGTAGCATGATACCTGGTTGTAATGAGAGTCTGGATATGTGTGAAACAAGTCCTTTCTTTTCACTTTAGCAATCAGAGTGTTCTAATCATCCGCAGGAGCTCAGGGGACCCACCAGTCGCTCTGACAAAGTACTAACTCCCTCAATAAAGGGATGCACCTAGGCTGCGTAATTCTTCATGGGCTGTAAATATCTTCATCTGAACTCTCTAAATTGTCTTTTCCCTCAATTTATCACTGACACTTAAAATAATGATTGTTTTAACATTTGTACATTTCCTGCTTTGTTGTTCTTAAAGTAAACAAGGCGCAGCAAACCGGTGTCCAACAAATAAAATAAAATTTGTTGGTGATTGTTGAAAGACTTTGAAGGCATCCTGATGGATGCTGATTAAGGGGGGAATCATTCCCCAACAACAGCTGAGGTCTGTGCTGTGCAGAAAAGGTCACAAAGGTGCATATTTCTCACTTCAGAAGAGAGACACCTCTCCCCATCTTCACCACCGCTTCACAGAGCTGCTACATGCCCCTTGTCACTGGTTTCAGTGAGCATATGGCCAGGTACCTCCAATCAACAACCATTAAAATTATATCCAGTAACCCCATCATAATTATATACTATTTCCAGTGTTTCAGATGCCTAGCCTTAACATAGTACAGTAATACATCCAAATTCCTAACACTGACTAAAACAGTTTGTTCATGCATATCCCCGTGTTGGTGGTTGTGAATGAGATCATGACTGTTTTGCTAGTACACCCAGTCCCTGCCCCTCCTCTCGCTGTGATGCCCAGATCTCTTTAGGGGATTCCTATCCCTTCCCAACCCCTCTTATGGGCACACCCTGTGGAGGGGGCCCTTCCTTCCCACCAGGAAACCTACTTTGGGTGCTCCCGCCGCCCCAGGCGTCACCTCCAGCAGGCCTTTATGAATGCAGGGGTGTTTGGCCCTAGGTGCCAAACACAGATGCCAGCAACCACTTGTAACCCCCTGTACCCTGGATGTTGTCCTCACTTCCCAGCCAGCATCCCTTGGAGGGTCAAATTACCGTGCCAATCTGCTCCTGTAAGAAAAAGGTACCTATTCCTCCCAGTCATGATCTCACCCCGCCACAGGCCAGCATAATTGACTGACTATCTGGTCTCCCCACTGCCAGGCTCTCCTCTACAGAGTACAATGAACCAACCAAGCAAAAAAACTCTCCAAAAACCTGTCATCGCCAACATGAATTTTTTTTACCCCATCCTGTAGGAAGAAACCTTCCCCATGAATGCAACCGTGTCAGATAACAGCTAACATCGGAGTCTGAAACAGCTTTGCCTACTTGTTATTAATTCTCCTTACAGAGTCATTGAGGGCCTTAACTGAAACACCGCCCCTCCACTGCAGACGAAGTATCATGTTTGACCAAGCAAGTATCGCCTGTGGAAATTTCCTGTCAAACCAACCAAACTCTGAGACCACCAACTCAAACAGATGCTGGCGACCCAGTGGGACCAGGTCATTACCACCAAGATGCAAAATGATGACGTCCGGTGTGACGTCTGGTGCGGGCACCCTGAAGGAAGCATTGAGTCCAGCACCAGCCTTAATTGAATGAGCCCCGGCCAAGGAAAGTAAAACGCTATCTAGCATGGGATGCGCATAACGCAAAGGCTCCTCCTTACATACGGTTCGCCTGTCCATCGGTCATGAGAGTGGCCAATGACCCACACTTCAGTGACCCCTGCAGCTCCCGTGTGTAACTGAACTTCTGGGACCTTCAAACAGCTGTCTCAGCCACCTAAAGAGAGTACAGGAAAGAAACAAAGTGTAAGAGACAGGTACTCACAACATATGCAATCTCACATACCTCTTGTAACAGTCAGAAGACCACATGCCAATTATCCTAACCACCACACCTGAAAATCCCATTTGCCACTGCCACCATGGATGCTCTGATCCTAAAGGAGTGAGTACCAAATTCGGAGGTGTCAAAACCTGCCACTGACAGGACACGCTTGTGTACCTGCGAGATTTGGTACCTGGTCAGTGGTGTGCTGCCAGCATGTACCAATGCGGTATCCGTTGGTCCCAGAGGGCCCTACACTAGGAAGACCTCTAAATTATGGACCGGAAAACACAAACTACCCAGGGCTCTTTGTATAAATATGTGATCAGCCCTCCCTTGTCCTAGGTGCTAGGCTTGTTGCCACGAGGTCCGGTATTCCTTGGCACCAATCTGCCACAGGTGCTCTGGGAAGGGCGTTGGATACTCCTCAGCTCCCGGGAGGTGTGGCCTGAAAACCTGCAGCTTAAAATGGGACAGGGCGTCAGCAGCGTTATTTAAAAATGCTTTGCTCTGAAAGTCACATTCAACCTCAAACACAGCAACACACTCTCCTTCAGTAGCCTCAGGATCATCTTACACCTAGCCGCTTGCTGGTTAATAATGCATTTCAGCACTGACATATTATCAGACCAGAAGATCACAGACTGGTTGTGAAATCCCTCTGGCCAGATTGTTTTGCCAACAGAATTGAAAATAGTTCCAAGAAACCGATATTAGCTAGTAGGTCCCCTTGGACCCATTCCAAGGGCCACCATTGTGCACACCAGGCTGTGCCAAATATATCCCCAAAACCTTCACTACCTGCTGTACCTGTAAAAAGGCCCAGTTCTTTGTTGGATCTAGGCGGACTTGGCCACATGACTGGACCATTAAAGTCATGTAGAAAAGACTCCCAAATCTTCATATCCTGCCTGACCTCACTGGAGAGCCTGGTGTGGTGATGTTTGACCTTCAAACCTGACATAGCCTGAGCAATAGACCAGGAGAATGGGCACCCTATGGGAATGATTCGCAGACGGAAGTTGAGCTGTCCCACCAAACATTGCAACTGGTGGAGTGTGACCTTCCGTGCCCTCAAACACACCTGCAATTCTTGAGAGAAAGAGATGACTATTTCCCAACGAAGTCTAGACACCCATGCTACCGAATCCAACTTGATCCCTAGGAAGTCATTTGTGGTGCAGGGCCCCACCGTCTTGTCATCCGCCAGTGGGACTCCGAACTCTCCCATGAGATTCCGAAAGTCCCCCAACACACCAGCACACTGATTAGACCCAGAGTGACCAAGAATGAGGAAATCATCTAAGTAGTGAAATACCCATTGATGTGCATTGTGCTAAAGACCCACTTCAAAAATGTACAAATTTCTTGAAATAGGAACAAGCCATGGAGCAGCCTATTGGCATACACCTATCAAAATAGTACTTCCCCTCCCACTGGAAACCCAAGAGATGGAAGCCATCTGGATGGACCGGTAGCAGCCTAAAGGGGGATTTAAAGTCTGACTTTGCCATCAGAGCTCCAGGCCTCAGCTCCTGCAGCATCTGAATTGCTTGACCGAAAGAAGCATACCACACAGAACAAAGTGCCCCACCAATGGCTTCGTTCATCGACTGGCTCCTCAGGGTAGACAGGTTATGTATTAATCTAAACTCACCGGCTTCTTTCTTGGGGACCACTCCTCGCCGAGAACAGACAATACCCCACATGGGAACTTCATTAAAAGGTCCCACTACCCTCCCCAACTTCAGCTCCTTGAGTATCTGAGCCCTAGCCACCTTTGGTTTGGACCTCAGAGACAGCTGGTTCTTGCAATGGGGTGAGCTTACATAGCCTTGAGCTGCGATCCTGAAACCATCCCTAAAGCCCTTATACAGTAGCTGCACGGCTGCCTGATTGAAGAAGGAATTAAGCCAAGGGACAGTAGCCACTAGATTAACGGGGATGAGGCCTTAATGAAAACCGAAACACCATGCCCATATCCTGCTGAATCATCATTCCTGCTTCTTGTCACCTTTATCTCTTGATTTCTTGAAACACTTGAATTCGGGGTGAGAGGACTGACCACAGAAAGAACAACAGTTTTTGAAACAACATGTCCCCAGGGACCATGAGCACGTACGCCGGTTGAAATCCCAGCAGGCCCCCCTCTTGACTGTACACTGCCCCACAGTGTCAAAGGCAGTTCCCGACATCCCCAAATGGACTGGCTTTCTGACCTCTGTGGTTGATTTGTGTATCGCAATCAAGTAATTATGTGGATCTAACCCCATCCTAAGGTAGGATTATTAGCCTTGATTCTTTTCATCATAATCTGTCCATGCAGTGCCACCATACTCATCATGCGGCATAATGATCCTGTTCTGTTAACAGGCTAACTGGGATCCTAAATCACTGAAGCACTCAGCTAAATTCCCCTCAAAATCTGCCCCAAACAAGGCCCCTAAAAGAAAGCAAGACTACTACTGCCCTCCTGCACTCTCACCCTTAATCCTACTGCTTGCCTTAACCTTCCAATAAACTGTACCCACAAATATGGCCCGATGGCCTCTCACCCCACAGCACCAGGAGCCCCACAGGAGCCACCATTGAGATAAACTTGGGTCAAGTGAGCTGTGCCCAAACCCGTACAGCTCCCTGTGAGGCTTGCTGGGCTGGTCGTGACTCTGCAGGTGCCCAGATGTCCTTCTCGTGTAGACCACACCTACAAAGAAAAAGAGAGCAACAGAAAAAACAAGGCAACACACAAAGAAACAGGCTCTATTTCAATCTGTTGGGCCTGTTTGCTCAAGTAACTATAACTCATGCCCTAAGGTAACTATAACTTGCACCTCCACCATGGACAGTATTCTGCTAAATAATTTTACTGCAAATTTTACATTGATATTATCAATGATGTTATCAGAGATGTAATGAGTGATGTAATATCTGGGGCAATTAGCAGTGCATGGCAAAGGCGTGAGTTATAGTTACCTTAGGGCACAAGTTATAGTTACGTGAGCTAACCATAACTATAACTGCTGCATTTCTATGGTTTTGTGCAAGTAAATTCATATCCTAACTACAACGTCCCTGTAACCTTTGGTATTTTAAGTGAATTTCTATGTTTTTTTTTAATTCTATCTCTTAATTATAACGTCCCTGTAACCTTTGTTTTTTTCAGTGAATTTCTATGTAGTTTTAACATAAAGTAACATTCATTACTATACATTAATGCAACCACTGCCACGCATGGCCAACCCGCTTTAACAGCCCAACCCTGTGCCAGGCATGGCCTTTGGTCATGCGCGGTGGAGGTTGCCCGCAATAACCACCCAATCTTGCATACATAAGTCTCTGAGTGGGTCTGTGACTGTGAGTGTGTGCATGACTACCTCAGTGGAACTGTCAGTGGGTGCATGGGGCTCTGAGAGGGTCTATGAGTGGGTGCATGAGTCTGTGAGTGGGTCTGTGAGTGTGTGTGTGAGTGTGTGAGTGGGTCTGTGAATGGGTGCATGAGTGTCTGAGTGGGTCTTTAAAATGGTAGTGCATTTCTTAGACAGCGCTTTCTGCGCCAGCCCATTGTCGTTGGAGCGCTGTAAACAAAAGGTGCAGGTCACTCCACATAAAGCTTCTCTTTTCTCTTCCTCATGATTAGACTCTCTGACCTGCAGAATAGTTCAGTATTTAGGACGGCTGGTGTCAGGAGACCCCAGCTCTAATCCCAGCTATACCAGTTGCTCCAGCCCAGGCTCCTTTATATAAAGTAAAGAAAACTTAGAAACAGACCAAAGAGATGTATTGAATGTTTTCTAGAAAACTAGATAATTACATCTATGAAATAAGTGCACGTTAACCTACTGTGCTATTTCTCTAACTTCCCAGTCAGAATGAGATATGGATTATCTGGCAAAGAACCCACATAAATAAAGTAGACTTTATGTTGCGTTGTCAGATCTGTCTGAGCAGTTGTCTCCCAAGTTCTTGGTAAACTGTACTTACTTTCTTAAGGGGCACATCTCTCTCTGCTGGCCAAGAATGTCTACTGCCACATGCACCTTGCTCAACCAATAACACATTCCCCTGAGCACAGAAATGTGTTTTCCTCTAGATCATAATAACTTGTATGTTTTTGTGGATTCTAAGACGGAAAATGGTGCGGCAAGGATAGCGAGGTTAGAGCACCTTTTAAAGCGAGGATTGTGAAAGCAAGTTTTAACTGCAATTTGGAAGCTTAGGTTTTTCTATGTTTTTAAAAAATTCTATTTCATAACTATAACATCACTGTAAACTGTGTTTTTTTAAGTGAATGCCTATGATTTTTTAATGTAAACAATTTTCATTACTATACCTTAATCCAACCAATGAAGCGCACGGCCTGGGTCCAACCCCTTATAAACACCCAAACTTGCACCGTGCACAACCTTTGGCTGTGGGCAGTAGGGTTGGCTGCAGGGCCTGGCCTGCAGCCAGGCCCTGCTCCCAACTCCCTTAACCACCCAACCTCACGCTGTGCATGGCCTTTGGTGTCCAGACTTAGCTATGGCATTGAACCCAAAGATTTTGAGTGAAAAAACACTTCAATGTTACAGCAATGTTGTTAGAAATGGGGTCTTTGGTTGGCAGTCAGGTTGCCCCCTGTCTAAGCAAGGACCCTCACTTTAGTCTGGGTAAGTCACACACAATCCAAATTATCCTGTGCCCACCCTCTGGTAGCTTGGCACTGAGCAGTCAGGCTTAACTTAGAAGGCAATAACACCATATAGCACCACAAAAATACATCACAAATTGTTTAGAAAAATACATAATATTTATCTGATAAGAAGCAGGTCAAAACGAGTAAAACGCAAACAGACTTGCATCGTTATTTTCCATGTAGGGGAAGGCTGTGCGTCGACTTTCGGCACCCGGACTTGGTTCCTCTTCGGGTTGCAGGGTTTTCTGGCGCCCCGGGGTCCTTCCGTGGATCCTGGGCTTGCAGAGCGAAGCCACAAGCACTGCGTTGATCCAGTGGGCCTTGCGGGGAAATTTCTCCTGCACGGCAGGGGCCGCGTCAATCTTCTCCCTGGAAGTCGGGCTGCATCGTCTCCTGTTGGCTGGGCGTCGATCCTGTGGGCTGTGTGTCGAAGTTCCGGTCACAACGCAGGCGCTGCGTCGATCTTCTCCTTGCGAAGTTGCGCTGCGTCGTCCCGGTTCGGCATGCCGTGAATTTCTCACCGTGGGGCAGGCTGTGCGTCATTGTTAGCAGGTTGTGCGTCAAATTTTCGCTGCACAAGGAATGAAGTCTTTTTAGTCCTGAGACTTCAGGGAACAGGAGGCAAGCTCTATACAGCTTGGAGAGCACTTCTCAGCAGAGCCAGTGAGCAGCAAGGCAGCAGGGCAACAGCAAGGCAGCAGTCCTTGTCAGAAAAGCAGTCCCACTGAGTCCTTTGGGCAGCCAGGCAGTTCCTCTTGGCAGGTCTAGTTCAGGAATTCTTCACCAGAAGGTTTCTTGTCCAGAGGTGTCTGTGAGGTAGAGTGTTTAAACCAAGAAGTGTCTAAAGTCTGTGGTTTTGGGTCCTCTTATTATACCCATTTTGGCCTTTGAAGTAGGCTTACTTCAAAGGAAAGTCTCACTTGATTGTGAAGGCCCCAGACACACACCAGGGGGTTGGAGTCTGCATTGTGTGAGGGCAGGCACAGCCCTTTCAGGTGCAAGTGGCCACTCCTCCCCTCCCTCCTAGCACAGATGGCTCATTAGAATATGCAGGCTACACCCCAGCCCCCTTTGTGTCACTGTCTGGAGAGAGATGCAAACAGCCCAACTGTCAAACTAACCCAGACAGGGAATCCACAAACAGTCACAAAAATGGTTCAAGCAAGAAAATACCCACTTTCTAAAAGTGGCATTTTCAAACACACAGTCTTAAAACCAACTTTACTAAAAGATGTATTTTTAAATTGTGAGTCCCAACCTCCACATGTATATCTACTCTCAAAGGGAACCTACGCTTTAATCATGTTTAAAGCAGCCCCCAGGTAAACCTATGAGAGAGATAGGCCTTGCAACAGTGAAAACCGAATTATGCAGTATTTCACTGTCAGGACACATAAACACATTATTATATGTCCTACCCTAACCATACACTGCGCCCTGCCCATGGTGCGACTTAGGGCCTACCTTAGGGGTGTCTTACATGTAAGAAAAGGGAAGGGTAAGGCCTGGCACGTGGGGACACTTGCCAGGTCGAATTTACAGTTTAAAACTGCACACACAGACACTGCAGTGGCAGGTCTGAGACATGATTACAATGCTACTTACGCGGGTGGCACCATCAGTGCTGCAGGCCCACTAGTAGCATTTGATTTACAGGCCCTGGCACCTCTAGAGCACTTTACTAGGGACTTACTAGTAAATCAAATATACCAATCATGGATAAACCAATCAACAGTACAATTTACACAGAGAGCATAGGCACTGTAGCACTGGTTAGCAGTGGTAAAGTGCTCAGAGTTCAAAAGCCAACAAAAATCGGTCAGGAAAAATAGGAAGAAGGAGGCAAATTGTTTGGGGATGACCCTGTAAAAAGGGCCAGGTCCAATAAATGTTTAATAGTCAAAACACTGGAGAATATACACAATGCCATGAGATACAATGATCTGAACCTTCAGCCTACTGACAGTCCAAGATCTTTACCATTAGACCAGAATTGACGCTGTGTCATATGTATCATTATTTCCATTAGCGATTACCAAATTATAATTTTCAGTGAATCGCAATTAAGTAATAGCTATTGGAATGTATGAAACTCTGTGAGTTTCATATAACGATTCACAAGGGCTCGCAAATGGACCTACCTCATTAATATTTATGAGGTAGGTCGCAATTTGCGACCCATTACGAATGGCTACAATCTCTGGGATGGTGATCTGCTAGGCTCAGCCAACCACCATGTCTGTGATTGCTTTTAAATCAAGCAATCTTTTTTTTTAAATACAGCCCATTTTCCTTAAAGGACCTACTTTCAATGGGCGGTAAAATGCAAATGTTTTGCGACTGCTTTTGGGTCACAAAACATTCATACATACCTCTAAGATTCGGTATTAGGAAAGGACGCCCTTGACATACCACTTCTTCATACTGAATCGATATGTGGTCCGCAATTCGAATTTGGGATTCGGTAACAAGTTACCGAATTGCAAATGGGACTTAAAACATACCAAAATGCATTTTTGCAATCGCAAAAATGTTTGATACAGCTGGCCCCTTGTTCTACTGTGCCCCAGAACGTAAGTATAACATAAGTGACACTTTGAAGTCACATTCCCATGCATACATAGTGTATTCTGCCCTAGGGGGGGCGCGTCGCCACCCTGCATTTTTCTCTGTAGTCGTCCTGGAGAGGTGGTGGTCCCAGGGGCTAATAGAAACCCTAGGAGGAGAGCCCCATGTGCCCTCTCCCTTTAAAGCCCCCAATACCCCTGAGTCCGGGCCCACCCAGGGGCAAAAAGAAAAAAAAAGGTGGGAGACCTATCTTTTTTTTTTTAATGTTGGAAAAGTCTGCGGATCCGGATTTGCAGGTTTTCCTGACATTTAAAAAAAAAATGCTATTTAGCCTTGGGACCAAGGCTAGGGTCTGAGGATTTTTTGTGGAACATGGTTAGAGCCACATCCCAAGATGCCTGCTAACAGTTCCTGGTTCCTTGGCAGCCAATTAGATATCAGCACAGGGACAATTGGATCCACGGAGGAGCCACACCCCTAGATATCTATATTTTTAAAACTCTAATATCTCTTAAACTGTCAAAGGAATTTACACCAAATCACTGAAAATACTCTATCTAGACGAAGAAATAGCTTTCTGCCAAATTTGCTGTCATTCCAATCAGTGGTTTGGACTGTAGTTTTGTTAAAAAATTTGAAAACTCATTGATGTAGAATATCCCCAGGTTGGCGGATCACCTCAAAACTTTCAAGACAGCAGCTCAACTGACCATAGTAAGGGTTTTGAAATTTTGTGAAGATTCATCAAACGGCACCAAAGTTATTGGCAAAAAAAAAACACTCCATCTATAGAAAAATTGGTACTAACTATAGCTACCTAGTGACGATCTCCTCTAGATAGTTATAGTTAAGACCATGTTCCCATACAAAAAGCATTTTTTGAAATGCCTATACCTTTGGCACTTTTTGATGAATCTTAACAAAATTTTGCAAACAAATGTGCCCCAGTGATTCTTGTTATGCATGGAAAGTTTCAGGGTGATCCATCAATCAGTTGCTGAGAAAAAAAGTGGGGGGTCAAAAAAGCTGTGCTTCCGATGTTAATTCCCATAGGACCTCTAGACACGAATACAGCCTGTACCACCAGACAGAGTGACATGAAATTTGTCAGAAAGCTAGCTTTTAGTACGTAGATAACACTATTGTTTATTTGATGTAGATCCATTCAGTAGTTTAGGAGATATTAAAGGGAAAACAAATTTGTTAAACTAGGGCCACAGATCCTTCGCAGTGAATTTGTGAGTAATGACGAGCTTGTGCAGAGAAATTCACAGCTCTGATTGGTTGCCAACACTTCACCCCTTAGCTCTGGTGCTGGGATCCCAGAGGGACCCCCCAGGCAAAAAAACACTTACAAAAAAAAGTTACAGCAAATTTGCGTCATTGCAAATTCTCTGTGATATTAAAAAAAAAAAAAAACAAGTGCGGTCCCCCGTGCTTGTTTTTAATAAACCCCCCGGGTGGGCCAGGTCCTGGGGGCATGGAAAATATAACCGGTCCCAGGATGCTTATTTCCATTCCAGGGAGGACCTGGCCTTGCAGTTCGGCCTGGACTGTTCCCATGGGGAGCCGGTTCAAGACTGATTTGCATATGGCTGGGTACAAACTGGGGTGACATGGTGAGCAAAAGAATGATGGATTAAACCCAGATCTGTGGCTAGGGGTGAGTGTTTGAAAAGTTTCAGCACTCCATCCATCGTCCTTTTGCGTTGCTAAGGTTTTGTGCTGTCACTCAAGAGGCTGAAGGTTCAAATTCTACTATTGCTTGATAGTGCTTTTTATTTATTAGTGTTTTGACTGTTAAACCTTCCTAGTAATGGAACATTCATGTTTCTTTCGAATCACATGTGTGGGTTGACTGTCATAGGTGATTCTGGAAGCATACATGTAAGAAATAATACATAGAGACCAGCAACAGTGCTCACTGGCTGTACTCTTCCTTGGTGTGTAAAGAGGTGGGAGTAGAAAGTGTAGTGTGGGAGGCAGCAGAGTCCTAGCATCCCTGATTACATCTGTGTTCTTGAGTAAATCACCGAATAGATGCTGGTGACTAAGCGCTGGGCTCCCAGTTGTCACTCAGTTCTCTCTAACTCTACCAAGTTGAAGCCACCATTGCTGGGATCCATTATGCTGGTAAATGCCAAAACAGTATTAGTCTTCCCACCGGAGGTCTGTACACTGGCTAGGAAAAGAAACCCCATTAGTGGCTCAGAATTGCAAGGCTGACTAAACTATTTGCAAGGTGGTGGGTTTAACAAAAATGACATATATGTCTGGTTTCGTCCCTTTTCCACTTCCACTCTTTATGGAGTTATGCCTAGACTGTGGCTCATTGAATAATCTATTTTAATGGATCTGAACCAAACAAAACAGCAATGATCCCTTTTGCTTCTGGCACCAGAAGCAGCACGCGGGGAACATAATCACTGAGGCACTCTCTGATTGGTACAACAGCAGTCACCATAGTGGAAGAACATATTATCTTTCATCCTGCTCTATATTTTTACTTGAATACACCTCCTGAAGAAATCTCAACAAAGTCAACTTTGCTGAGATATAAAATGTTAATCTTAATTTTGGGGAGTACAGAATCAACTCCCTTGCCATTTAACTGAACACATTTAGAAATTAATAATTAATAGACGTTTTTTGATCCCTTGTAAAGGCAAAGACAAGGTACTAAAATTGTGTACCATTAGACCTAGCTTGGGGTACGCTGCATGTTTATTATTGAAATTACCCATTTCTTGGTCTACATTCTGAGAAACAACCCGACTCTGTGATGGCAGCATTGTAATTTGGAAGAACTTGGGGAATGTATAGTTCTTGCTAGTACATCTTTAGGAACACACATCAAACGCCTCCTCTTTTGTGTGAGCTACCCCTACTTACTAA
This sequence comes from Pleurodeles waltl, assembly GCF_031143425.1. Classification (NCBI taxonomy): domain Eukaryota; kingdom Metazoa; phylum Chordata; class Amphibia; order Caudata; family Salamandridae; genus Pleurodeles; species Pleurodeles waltl. The sequence continues at coordinate 1,091,743,188 of NC_090439.1, forward strand.
AATGTTGTCATTTCACATTACCAATGGAAGCCGTGTATTACTAGCTTTTTGTGCACAACATGTATCTCCAATCTGCATCCTAAACATCCTGTATAGGTTATACATAGAGGGCACAGATGATTGCTATTCAGTGGGAATGGATGTTATAATGCACCCATGCGCCACATAAATCACTTGAATAACAGAATGGAAGTGTCTGTTCGCCTATTGTCTTATTTTGGTTCACAATATTGTGGGCATCAACCTTGTCTCCCATTGACGTCTGCTGTGATGAATACCCATCCCCATGATATCCTTCCAATTTTGCCTTCAGTGGTTTACTCGTAAATTTAGTCAGATCATGCCTTATGTCAAAATACACTTGTAGTACCTCAACTACTACTACTTCTAACAGCTTTCTACCTTCAGGGCAACCACCTGGACACCCATCTACCACTGTCTACATTTACAATGTACTACCCATCTTCACACAGAACTACTAATGTATGCAGAAAATGACATAATTCGTATTTGTCACCAATGGACCTGTAAAAGATCTTTGAACATACTAGCCCCACTACACTCAAGAAACTTGAACTAACTGTTAAACACAAACTAGCATTGAAAACCAAATGGATGTGGCATTGGCTACCAGCCTTTTGGCTGTTCACTGCTTGTTTTACTTTGTAGTATTTTGGTAACACTGCTGGGGGAAGCAGCTAGGCCATTGTCAATATTTAAAAAATGACTAAAACCCCCAAAAAATTTTGTTCTCAAAAACACACATTGCCACAGTAGTCTCTGGTACTGAAAGGAACTAGTTTTGTGTGTGTGTGCTTGAGTGTGTGTGTGTGTGTGTGTGTGCTTGTTGTGAAAGAGCAGTAAAGTTATCCAATGGCTGAAGTTGACTGACCCATCCATTGCCCCATGCTGGGGGCAAAGGGCCGGCAGAAAGCCCCTAGAAGAGTGCATACGTGCGTGTGTGTGTGTATATACTAAAACACACACATCGATAATATAATTTTAATATAAAAGTTTAGCAATATTAAAATATTAAAAGGTCTTAGCTAATCCCATACCTAAAAAGACTCCCAATTCAGCATCTAATTGCCATCCCATTGTAACAGCAGTTGCCCAAACTCAAACTCAAACCCTGGCATGTGTCTGTTGTTATGAACATATTCTCAGGTTTTACAGAAAGTTTACATAATAACAAGAACTGAAAAAATAATGTGAAAGACTTCACATTTGATTTTTGCGCCATTTTCCAGCAAGATTCCTGGTCAAGTTGTCTCTTTCCTTGAATGTGGATGTGATTTTTTTTTATATAGTCATTGCATTCGTTGCTTCCACATCAAAAATTTGGAAATAGGGAAAGTTGAGGACACAGATTATGGTCATGCTCTTTGAGGTTTATGCAATGACCTTAATGAGCAATATTCTTCCGGGGCGATGAAGTCCAGCTCCAGCCTACAGGTGAAAAGGATGCTGACGTGAATGTACTGATGGTTGGTGGCCTCAGAGTAAAAGGTGGCCAGTCTGGAGTAAGAGACAACGATATTGGGAAGGCATGTTGACGCAAATCCATTAACCCCTTCCCCGCCAGGGACGTAATGGTTACGTCCATGGCAGCGGCCGTGTGGCGCAATGGACGTAACCATTACGTCCTGGGACTGGCAGTCGGGTGAAGCGCTAGCGCTTCCCCCGAGGGCCGCCCCCCAACACCCCCAGGCCAGGGCTGAAAGGGGAATCCCTTCCCCTTTCACGCCCACCACCCCCGCCCCCCCCCCCCCATGACGTCAGATTTCAGGGAAAGGGGGAAAGACGCGCTGGAAGCCATTTGCTTCCAGCGCGTCTAAGGGAGAAGGTGAGTTTTTCACCTTTGTGCGGGGTGGGGGTGCTCTGAGAGAGGCATCGAGGGAAAGGAAAGGGTTTTCCTTTCCCTCGATGTCTCTTTGAGCATTCCTGCTGCCCGATCGCGATGCGATCGGGCAGCAGGAATGCCCACTAGACACCAGGGATTTCTCTGTGTGTGTGCTTATTAGTGTAGGGGAGCGACCCCTTGGGCAAGGGTCGCTCCCCTTTGGGGGCACATGTATTTTACGTTGTTTCTGCCCCCCCTGGGGGCAGATTGGCCCTATTTTTAGGCCGATCTGCCCCCAAGGGGGGCAGAAAGCCACTAGACACCAGGGATTTTATTGTTGATTTGTATTTTTTGTGTTGGGGGGCGGCCCCTTGGGCAAGGGTCGCTCCCCTTTGGGGGCACATGTATTTTACCTCGTTTCTGCCCCCCCTGGGGGCAGATTGGCCCTATTTTTAGGCCGATCTGCCCCCAAGGGGGGCAGAAAGCCACTAGACACCAGGGATTTTATTGTTGATTTGTATTTTTTGTGTTGGGGGGCGGCCCCTTGGGCAAGGGTCGCTCCCCTTTGGGGGCAAATGTATTTTACGTCGTTTCTGCCCCCCCTGGGGGCAGATTGGCCCTATTTTTAGGCCGATCTGCCCCCAAGGGGGGCAGAAAGCCACTAGACACCAGGGATTTTATTGTTGATTTGTATTTTTTGTGTTGGGGGGCGGCCCCTTGGGCAAGGGTCGCCCCCAGGGGCCCTCATGTATTTTTGGGCAGTTCTGCCCCCCTTGGGGGCAGAGAGGCCTATTTTTTTTAGGCCTTTCTGCCCCCAAGGGGGGCAGAATCCCAAAAGCGCCAGAAATAGTATGTATGTATGTGTGCTTTGTGTTGGGGGGTGGCCCCTTGGGCAAGGGTCGCTCCCCCCAGGGGCGCAATGTATTTATTGTCGTTTCTGCCCCCCTTGGGGGCAGATTGGCCCTATTTTTAGGCCGATCTGCCCCCAAGGGGGGCAGAAAGCCACTAGACACCAGGGATTTTATTGTTGATTTTTATTTTTTGTGTTGGGGGGTGGCCCCTTGGGCAAGGGTCGCCCCCAGGGGCCCACATGTATTTTTGGGCAGTTCTGCAGAGAGGCCTATTTTTTTTAGGCCTTTCTGCCCCCAAGGGAGGCAGAATCCCAATAGCGCCAGAAAGATATGTTTGTATGTGTGCTTTGTGTTGGGGGGTGGCCCCTTGGGCAAGGGTCGCTCACCCCGGGGGCGCAATGTATTTATCGTCATTTCTGCCCCCCTTGGGGGCAGATTGGCCCTATTTTTACGCCGATCTGCCCCCAAGGGGGGCAGAAAGCCACTAGACACCAGGGATTTTATTGTTGGTTTTTATTTTTTGTGTTGGGGGGTGGCCCCTTGGGCAAGGGTCGCCCCCAGGGGCCCACATGTATTTTTGGGCAGTTCTGCCCCCCTTGGGGGCAGATATGCCTATTTTTTAGGCCTTTCTGTCCCCAAGGGGGGCAGAATCCCCATAGCGCCAGGGATACTATATGTGTGTGTGTGTGCTTTGTGTGGGGGTGTGGCCCCTTGGGCAAGGGTCGCCCCCCCCAAAGGGTGCAATGTAATCTGGGCGATTTCTGCCCCCTCCCCTTGGGGGTAGATTGGCCTATTTTTTTTTAGGCCCATCTTCCCCCAAGCAGAGAAGACTAGACACAAGGGAAAATTTAAAAATGGTTAGTGGCGGAGTGTTTGTCAACTGGCGAAGTATTTGCTTTTATGATAATAACAGTTTTTCTCCTTTTTGTTCTAGTTCAAAGCTTTTGCTGACTTTGCTGTGGCTTGTTGCAGTTTTGGCAGTAGTTGTCCTGCGGTTTGCGTAGTTGCATGTTTTAGGTAAGTAAATAAATTTACTCCAAGTGAGTATTGTTGCAATGCATGAATGACATGTTTGTAGGTGGTGTACTGAATGCAGGATTGTGTGTGAAATTGTCCTTAGAGTTATGCACAATGATTATTGTGTTGTCTTATGTCTAATTTGCTTTTTTTTTTCTCTTTTTAGTGGGATATCGTTGGTGATTGCTGTGGCTGTGCAAAGTAGTTGCTGGTGAGTCAAGCTTTTTCAGGCAAGTGAGCAGTATAGTTTTTGAGTTTATAATTCTTAGTGATAAACCTATACTTTGTTACTTATCTTACACAGTGCTGGTTGTTGGTGGTGTATTTGTCCAGTTAATTTTTGTAGGAAGGATCATGGCCAGCCGTAGGATGACCGCTCAGCAGGTTGTTAGTGTGCTTTTTGAGTCATCTTCTGACCATGAATATGAGACTGACTCTGCATCTGAGGCAGAGGAGGAAGTGCAGGATTCTGGAAGTGAATTTTCTGTCAGAGATGAATCATCTGATGATGAAGCCACTCTCAGTGCTGATGAAGGGCCTGTTTTAGAGGAGGACAGTGATGTGCCAATGGTGCAGGAGCCAGCGGCTGAAAGGCTTCCCATTGGAAGACCTGACGCATGGGTTGCACCAAACATGGAGCAGCCACAGTCGCCTGCGTTTACTGGTTTTCCAGGGTGTCGAGTTAATACGGAAAACTTTTTGCCCGTCAACTTTTTTGAGTTGTTTATGGACGATATATTTTTGGAAGAGATTGTTGAGCAGACTAATTTGTATGCAGAGCAGTTTTTGAGGGACAACGCTGCCAGACTTAGGCCACACTCTAGAGCTAGCCGGTGGATTCCCACAAATCTGGAAGAGTTGAAAAAGTTCTTGGGTTTAACTTTTTTGATGGGGCTGATAAGGAAGCCGTCGCTGTCTTCATATTGGTCTACTAGTCCCTTGATGGCAACTGCTATATTTCCTGCCATCATGAGTCGTAACCGGTATGAGCTTCTTCTTCGGATGTTGCATTTTGTAGATAATGCTTTAGCCTTGCCACGAGATCATCGTGATTCTGACCGTCTTTTTAAGATTAGACCTGTCCTTGATCATTTGGTAGATCGGTTTTCAGAGATCTATGTTCCAGGGAAAGAAATATCTGTAGATGAGTCTTTGGTCCTGTTCAAGGGTCGTTTGGTTTTTAGGCAGTACATTCCTAGCAAGAGGGCACGGTATGGAATTAAATTGTATATGCTGTCAGAAAGTAGTACAGGATATGTTTATAATTTCCGGGTCTACACTGGTAGGGATTCCAATATTGACCCCCCTGGTTGTCCTCCCACTTTTAGAGTTAGTGAGAAAATTGTGTGGGAACTTGGTAGACGACTGTTTAACAAAGGTCACCATTTATATGTAGATAACTTCTACACTGGAGTTCGGTTGTTCAAGGAGTTGTTCAGAGTGGACACTGTTGCTTGTGGCACAATCCGCTCTAATCGGAAAGGCTATCCAAAAGAGCTTGTCTGTAAAAAACTTGAGAAGGGACAGTGCAGTGCCTTGCGGAATGATGAGCTGCTAGCTCTGAAATTTGTAGACAAGAGGGATGTATACATGCTAAGCACCATCCATGATGAGAGTACTTCACCTGTGGCTGTTTGGGGTCAGGTTGCCGAAGTGCGCAAACCTGTGTGCATCTTAGACTATAATAAGTACATGGGTGGTGTTGATAGTGTAGATCAGAGGTTAGAACCTTACACTGCTGCTCGTAAGTCTTATGTGTGGTATAAGAAATTAGCGCTTCACTTGTTCCACTTGGCAACTTTTAATGCTTTTGTTGTGTTTAAGGATAGTTCTCCAGAGTCAAGGATGACATTTGTGAAATTTCAGGAGTCTATCATAGCTAGCCTTGTTGTGCTGGAACAGGCAAGAGTTCCTAGAGAAGCAGTGGTGGAGGATGTGGCTAGATTGAAAGATCGTCACTTTGCTGAGCACATTCCTCCCACGGCCAAAAAAAACTTTCCTGCTAAGAGATGTAGAGTCTGTGCTCGAAGAGGTATCAGGAAGGAGACTAGGATGTACTGCCCTGATTGTCCTTCAAAGCCTGGGCTGTGTGTGGGTGGCTGTTTCAGGAGCTACCACACACAGAAGAATTATTGGGAAATTCCGTGAGCGTAAACTGGTGTTTTATATTTGTATATGTTCGGTTTCACGGTTGGCATTAGTCATGTATTCAGTTAGAGCTTTTGTGTTTGTAGTTTTGTACTAATTTATGATTAGTGGTTTCTTTGTTGTTTAAAAACAAAAAAAAGGGGATGGCATGTGTAGAGTGGCGCTTGGCTGGCAGCGTGGGTGTGGTGGCGCTTGGCTGGCGGCGTGGGTGGGGTGGCGCTTGGCTGGCGGCGTGGGTGGGGTGGCGCTTGGCTGGCGGCGTGGGTGGGGTGGCGCTTGGCTGGCGGCGTGGGTGGGGTGGCGCTTGGCTGGGGGTGTTTGTGGGGTGGCGCTTGGCTGGCGGTGTGTGTGGGGTGGCGCTGGGCTGGCGGTGTGTGTGGGGTGGCGCTTGGCTGGTGGTGTGGGTGGGGTGGCGCTTGGCTGGTGGTGTGGCGCTTGGCTGGCAGTGCCGGCCAAACACCAGTCCACACACTCATCAGCTGGTGTGATTGCTGTATCAGGCATGTGGGCGTATGAAAGTGATGGGCCCTTGACTGGCGCTGTCTGTGGATGCGAGTCTTGTAATGTGCTGGGCCCGTGGCTGGCGGCGTGAATGGTCTAGTGCATGTCATGTATGAAAGGTGTGTGAATGGACTGTAAAGCGGTTGGTGCCTTGTCGTGGCTTTACAGCTCACGAGCTGTGAGTCATTGGTTCAGTTTTTTGGCCTTTCAGTTATTACCAGTGCATTTCACTTTTGTGAAATCTCTTGTTAATAAAATTTGATCTACTGAACCATCACTCACCCTCGTGCCAAATCCAACCAGTATGTGTGGTACAAATGACAAAACCTGCTCCGCTGTAATCAGGCGTCGCAGCACACTTGAGACACGCTAGGTGCCTCGGGTGGGACCCCGATGATGAAGCATGCCACCAACTTGGTTGGTGGGTGAGGGGTCTTCTTCACATAACCTAAGTGTGTTTCTTTTCACAATTTTAGTGTTTGGCACATCACGGACGTATGTGCACACATCAAAGTGATATATTCCAAAAATACCTGTGTTTGGGGGGGAGGGCCCACCTATGTTTTTGATCCTGGGTGCGGCCGTCATGTAGGGAAACCTACAAAACCCAGAAACTTTTTAAAACTAGGCACCCCAAGGAGTCTAGGGAGGTGTGGCTTGTGTGGCTCCCCCAACATTTTCTTACCCAGACTCCTCTGTAAACCTCAAAATTTGCATAAAAAACCATATTTTCCTGATTTTTCTTAGTAGGATCACCGCTCCAGCACAAAATTCCTACTCCCCAGTTTTCCCCTCAGTCTCCCAAGTAAAATGACACCTCACTTATGTGGGTCCCCAAAGCAGAGTCCGTCTAAAGATGTATAAAAGAATATGCCCTTATAAACTTGAAGAGCTATCCCTTCTATCCCTTCAGGTTTTGGGCCTTATTCTGTTGCAGGCACCTGGCCCACCCACACAAGTGAGGTATCATTTTTATCGGGAGACTTGGGGGAACGCTGGGTGGAAGGAAATTTGTGGCTCCTATCAGATTCCAGAACTTTCTGCCACAGAAATGTGAGGAACATGTGTATTTTTAGCCAAATTTTGAGGTTTGCAAAGGATTCTGGGTAACAGAACCTGGTCCGAGCCCCGCAAGTCACCCCTCCTTGGATTCCCCTAGGTCTCTAGTTTTCAGAAATGCACAGGTTTGGTAGGTTTCCCTAGGTGCCGGCTGAGCTAGAGGCCAAAATCTACAGGTAGGCACTTCGCAAAAAACACCTCTGTTTTTTTCCAAAATTTAGGATGTGTCCACGTTGCGCTTTGGGGTGTTTCCTGTCGCCGGCGCTAGGCCTACCCACGCAAGTGAGGTATCATTTTTATCGGGAGACTTGGGGGAACGCTGGGTGGAAGGAAATTTGTAGCTCCTCTCAGATTCCAGAACTTTCTGCCACAGAAATGTGAGGAACATGTGTTTGTTTAGCCAAATTTTGAGGTTTGCAAAGGACTCTGGGTAACAGAACCTGGTCCGAGCCCCGCAAGTCACCCCTCCTTGGATTCCCCTAGGTCTCTAGTTTTCAGAAATGCACAGGTTTGGTAGGTTTCCCTAGGTGCCGGCTGAGCTAGAGGCCAAAATCTACAGGTAGGCACTTTTTTGCAAAAAACACCTCTGTTTTTTTCCAAAATTTAGGATGTGTCCACGTTGCGCTTTGGGGTGTTTCCTGTCGCCGGCGCTAGGCCTACCCACGCAAGTGAGGTATCATTTTTATCGGGAGACTTGGGGGAACGCTGGGTGGAAGGAAATTTGTAGCTCCTCTCAGATTCCAGAACTTTCTGCCACAGAAATGTGAGGAACATGTGTTTGTTTAGCCAAATTTTGAGGTTTGCACAGGATTCTGGGTAACAGAACCTGGTCCGAGCCCCGCAAGTCACCCCTCCTTGGATTCCCCTAGGTCTCTATTTTTCAGAAATGCACAGGTTTGGTAGGTTTCCCTAGGTGCCGGCTGAGCTAGAGGCCAAAATCTACAGGTAGGCACTTCGCAAAAAACACCTCTGTTTTTTTCCAAAATTTAGGATGTGTCCACGTTGCGCTTTGGGGTGTTTCCTGTCGCCGGCGCTAGGCCTACCCACGCAAGTGAGGTATCATTTTTATCGGGAGACTTGGGGGAACGCTGGGTGGAAGGAAATTAGTAGCTCCTCTCAGATTCCAGAACTTTCTGCCACAGAAATGTGAGGAACATGTGTTTTTTTAGCCAAATTTTGAGGTTTGCAAAGGATTCTGGGTAACAGAACCTGGTCCGAGCCCCGCAAGTCACCCCTCCTTGGATTCCCCTAGGTCTCTAGTTTTCAGAAATGCACAGGTTTGGTAGGTTTCCCTAGGTGCCGGCTGAGCTAGAGGCCAATATCTACAGGTAGGCACTTCGCAAAAAACACCTCTGTTTTTTCCCCAAATTTAGGATGTGTCCACGTTGCGCTTTGGGGTGTTTCCTGTCGCCGGCGCTAGGCCTACCCACGCAAGTGAGGTATCATTTTTATCGGGAGACTTGGGGGAACGCTGGGTGGAAGGAAATTTGTAGCTCCTCTCAGATTCCAGAACTTTCTGCCACAGAAATGTGAGGAACATGTGTTTTTTTAGCCAAATTTTGAGGTTTGCAAAGGATTCTGGGTAACAGAACCTGGTCCGAGCCCCGCAAGTCACCCCTCCTTGGATTCCCCTAGGTCTCTAGTTTTCAGAAATGCACAGGTGTGGTAGGTTTCCCTAGGTGCCGGCTGAGCTAGAGGCCAAAATCTACAGGTAGGCACTTCGCAAAAAACACCTCTGTTTTTTTCCAAAATTTAGGATGTGTCCACGTTGCACTTTGGGGTGTTTCCTGTCGCCGGCGCTAGGCCTACCCACGCAAGTGAGGTATCATTTTTATCGGGAGACTTGGGGGAACGCTGGGTGGAAGGAAATTTGTAGCTCCTCTCAGATTCCAGAACTTTCTGCCACAGAAATGTGAGGAACATGTGTTTTTTTAGCCAAATGTTGAGGTTTGCAAAGGATTCTGGGTAACAGAACCTGGTCCGAGCCCCGCAAGTTACCCCTCCTTGGATTCCCCTAGGTCTCTAGTTGTCAGAAATGCACAGGTTTGGTAGGTTTCCCTAGGTGCCGGCTGAGCTAGAGGCCAAAATCTACAGGTAGGCACTTTGCAAAAAACACCTCTGTTTTTTCCCAAAATTTAGGATGTGTCCACGTTGCGCTTTGGGGTGTTTCCTGTCGCCGGCGCTAGGCCTACCCACGCAAGTGAGGTATCATTTTTATCGGGAGACGTGGGGGAACGCTGGGTGGAAGGAAATTTCTAGCTCCTCTCAGATTCCAGAACTTTCTGCCACAGAAATGTGAGGAACATGTGTTTTTTTAGCCAAATTTTGAGGTTTGCAAAGGATTCTGGGTAACAGAACCTGGTCCGAGCCCCGCAAGTCACCCCTCCTTGGATTTCCCTAGGTCTCTAGTTTTCAGAAATGCACAGGTTTGGTAGGTTTCCCTAGGTGCCGGCTGAGCTAGAGGCCAAAATCTACAGGTAGGCACTTCGCAAAAAACACCTCTGTTTTTTTCCAAAATTTAGGATGTGTCCACGTTGCGCTTTGGGGTGTTTCCTGTCGCCGGCGCTAGGCCTACCCACGCAAGTGAGGTATCATTTTTATCGGGAGACTTGGGGGAACGCTGGGTGGAAGGAAATTTGTAGCTCCTCTCAGATTCCAGAACTTTCTGCCACAGAAATGTGAGGAACATGTGTTTTTTTAGCCAAATTTTTAGGTTTGCAAAGGATTCTGGGTAACAGAACCTGGTCCGAGCCCCGCAAGTCACCCCTCCTTGGATTCCCCTAGGTCTCTAGTTTTCAGAAATGCACAGGTTTGGTAGGTTTCCCTAGGTGCCGGCTGAGCTAGAGGCCAAAATCTACAGGTAGGCACTTCGCAAAAAACACCTCTGTTTTTTTCCAAAATTTAGGATGTGTCCACGTTGCGCTTTGGGGTGTTTCCGGTCGCCGGCGCTAGGCCTACCCACGCAAGTGAGGTATCATTTTTATCGGGAGACTTGGGGGAACTCTGGGTGGAAGGAAATTTGTAGCTCCTCTCAGATTCCAGAACTTTCTGCCACAGAAATGTGAGGAACATGTGTTTTTTTAGCCAAATTTTGAGGTTTGCAAAGGATTCTGGGTAACAGAACCTGGTCCGAGCCCCGCAAGTCACCCCTCCTTGGATTCCCCTAGGTCTCTAGTTTTCAGAAATGCACAGGTTTGGTAGGTTTCCCTAGGTGCCGGCTGAGCTAGAGGCCAAAATCTACAGGTAGGCACTTCGCAAAAAACACCTCTGTTTTTTCCCAAAATTTAGGATGTGTCCACGTTGCGCTTTGGGGTGTTTCCTGTCGCCGGCGCTAGGCCTACCCACGCAAGTGAGGTATCATTTTTATCGGGAGACTTGGGGGAACGCTGGGTGGAAGGAAATTCGTAGCTCCTCTCAGATTCCAGAACTTTCTGCCACAGAAATGTGAGGAACATGTGTTTTTTTAGCCAAATTTTGAGGTTTGCAAAGGATTCTGGGTAACAGAACCTTGTCCGAGCCCCGCAAGTCACCCCTCCTTGGATTCCCCTAGGTCTCTAGTTTTCAGAAATGCACAGGTTTGGTAGGTTTCCCTGGGTGCCGGCTGAGCTAGAGGCCAAAATCTACAGGTAGGCACTTCGCAAAAAACACCTCTGTTTTTTTCCAAAATTTAGGATGTGTCCACGTTGCGCTTTGGGGTGTTTCCTGTCGCCGGCGCTAGGCCTACCCACGCAAGTGAGGTATCATTTTTATCGGGAGACTTGGGGGAACGCTGGGTGGAAGGAAATTTGTAGCTCCTCTCAGATTCCAGAACTTTCTGCCACAGAAATGTGAGGAACATGTGTTTTTTTTAGCCAAATTTTGAGGTTTGCAAAGGATTCTGGGTAACAGAACCTGGTCCGAGCCCCGCAAGTCACCCCTCCTTGGATTGCCCTAGGTCTCTAGTTTTCAGAAATGCACAGGTTTGGTAGGTTTCCCTAGGTGCCGGCTGAGCTAGAGGCCAAAATCTACAGGTAGGCACTTCGCAAAAAACACCTCAGTTTTTTTCCAAAATTTAGGATGTGTCTACGTTGCGCTTTGGGGTGTTTCCTGTCGCCGGCGCTAGGCCTACCCACACAAGTGAGGTAACTTTTTTATCGGTAGACTTGGGGGAACATAGATTAGCAAAACAAGTGCTATTGCCCCTTGTCTTTCTCTAAATTTTTTCCTTCCAAATATAGGAGAGTGTGTAAAAAAGACATCTATTTGAGAAATTCCCTATAATTCACATGCTTGTATGGTCACCCCGGAATTCAGAGATGTGCAAATAACCACTGCTCCTCAGCACCTTATCTTGTGCCCTTTTTGGAAATGCAAAGGTTTTCTTGATAGCAATTTTTTACTCTTTATATTTCAGCAAATGAATTGCTGTATACCCGGTATAGAATGAAAACGCACTGCAGGGTGCAGCTCATTTATTGGCTCTGGGTTCCTCGGGTTCTTGATGAACCTACAAGCCCTATATATCCCCGCAACCAGAGGAGTCCACCAGACGTAACGGTATATTGCTTTCCATAATCTGACATTGCAGGGAAAAGTTACAGAGTAAAATGTAGAGAAAAATTTATGTTTTTTTCACCTCAATTTCAATATTTTTCTCTTTCAGCTGTTATTTTCTGTAGGAAACCCTTGTAGGATCTACACAAATGACCCCTTGCTGAATTCAGAATTTTCTCTACTTTTCAGAAATGGTTAGGTTTCTGGGATCCAGCATTGGTTTCATGCTCATTCCTGTCACTGACTGGAAGGAGGCTGAAAGCACAAAAAATTGCAAAAATGGGGTATGCCCCAGTAAAATGCCAAAATTGTGTTGAAAAATTGGGTTTTCTGATTCAAGTCTGCCTGTTCCTGAAAGCTAGGAAGCTGCTGAGTTTAGCACTACAAACCCTTTGTTGATGCCATTTTCAGGGGGAAATCCACAAGCCTTCTTCTGCAGCCACTTTTTCCATTTTTTAAAAAAAAAACTAAATTTTCACTGTATTTTGGCCAATTTCTTGGCCTCCTTCAAGGGAACCCACAAAGTCTGGGTACCTCTAGAATCCCTAGGATGTTGGAAAAAAAGGACGCAAATTTGGCTTGGTTAGCTTATGTGGACAAAAAGTTATGAGGGCCTAAGCGCGAACTGCCCCAAATAGGCAAAAAAAGGCCTGGCACAGGAGGGGGAAAAGGCCTGGCAGCGAAGGGGTTAAAAAAGTACTTGCGCACTCACATTCCAACACAATTTCCTTCCCACCACTCTTAGCTCTCACTCTCTCACTCCCTTCACAGCTGTGAGACATTTTCACTAACCTTAGTTTCCCCTCACTCACACTGTCGTCACTGCGTGTCATGGCAGCAGGATGACAGGCTTTTCTTATTTGTAGATTACGGGAAGGTGTAGCCTACAATGGGTTTAGGGCAATTCACACGTCCCACTGTCTTTTCAGCCACCTTGTCAATCTGATGTTGTTTAAAAGATAGCGTTGCACCCTTAGACTTGACCCTTAAGACCTTTGCGTACCAAAAGATATAAAGACCAATGAGTTGTATTGTTGGTCAATGCGGAACCAATCGCGTGCTTGTCTCCCAGGCCTAGGAAGATGTGCAATTGCGCATGCGCAGCCCTCTAGCAGCTTTCTCTTCACCACGACCCTGTCTCACTCCTGTTAGCACACCCCTCCACTGAGAAATGTTCCAAGTGTAGTCATTAATTCTTTCCTTTTTCATCAAAGACAGAAATCTGAACATTTTTTATGATTGCTCCTTATTAATAGCCTTTGATGCCGATTCATTATTCTTTCCAGTTATTACCATTCAACTGTCGCTGAGGCTTTGTAGCAAAATTATTGTGAGATTATGTTGTACTTGCCGCGAAGCCAAGATACCTACTGCTACAAAACCTCTGTACTGTGGTTCTTCCATGTCTGGAGAAGAAACAGTGTTTCATTTTGAAGTTATGAATTTATGTGCTTGATAATTAAATCACAAGCAAAGAAGCAAAAACCTTGAGTAGGTTGTTACGTTGTCTTCTATTCCAGTGTCAGTGATCGTAAATTAAACATGCCCGTAGCAGCCAGGTCTTATGTTTCGACACAGAAAGTGTAACCAATTCGATGATAAGCGCTAGGACATAACAAGCATTAGCTCAGACAATGGGGGGGCCCGCGGAGAGAGAGACTCGTTCTAGTCTCTCCGCGGGTCTTTTCGGGACGACAGGAAGTGGCGCGGGTGCGTCAGGATTGGCGGACAGGTAAGTGGGGGTGGGAGTTAGGATGGGTTTAAAAGGGGGTAGAAGGGTGGGGTCGGCCTCTTTCCAGGCCGACCATTGAGGGAGGAAGTTTTTGTGCGTTGGAAGGGAGGATTTCGCGGCAGGGCCTAGGCGAGGTCAGTTAGGTTTGGGGTGGGCATTTTGGGCCATTTCATCTGTCCCTTGGGGGGCCGCGGTGGGAACCGGGAGTGCGCGGGGGCCAGGGGCTTCCTCGGGCGTGCTAGTGAAGGCACGGAGGCGGAGGGCAGAGGATTCTGCTGTTGGCACGGGCCGCAGTCGCGCCCCGGGGTGCGCCCTCTGCGGACGCGGGGGCGTTTCCCTGCCCGGCAGGAAGATAGATAATTTGGCAAGATACAGGCGCGGAAGCCTGTTTCTTGCTAGCGGACCGCAGAAAGCAGCGCGGTGCGCGAGCTGTCACGCACGAGGCCTCGAGACGGCCTCGGGCAGCGCTGGGGGTCGGAAGGCACCCACCCCCCACCAGTTTAAGCACAAGTATTGGTTTTAGGAGCCGGGGGCTCACGTGGGTTGCAGAGCACGGCGAAATATTCGCCAATAGAGCCAGGCCACTAGGGCCCTCACAGTATATGGCGCCTGGGCGGGCCCCATAAAAGAAAAAAAAAATAATAATAATAATAATTCTAGGAGCCTGAGACGCGGCGGCCCACAGCAAGTTTACTACTTAGGTTTCCCCACATAGGGCAGGGCAGAAGGACAGTGCAGTTGGGATATGGCCAATATACACGATGCAGAGGCTGTCAGGGCCGCGCTGCGGGTGCTGGGCGAGGCTGGACGGGCGGACCTGCTTAGGCCAGGGGTGTTAGATCAGGCCTGGGTGGGCATGACACGTCCTGCGCGGGCCGCATCTAGCGGCGTAGCGGCGGCAATAGCTGCATGTGACTCACAGGATTCGGAGGGGGACAAGGAGGAAGTCCCAGTGAGGCAAAAACAGGCCTCCGAAGTACGACCAGAGACCCCCAACGCTTTTAGCCCACTAATGTTTGGAGGGGAGGCACAGGACACGCAGGACCCGGGCACAGGTGACACAGGAACGGGCTGCGCAGGCCCGTCAGGTTGGGGGCCCGCAGGCAGAGCGGGGGATGACAAGACAGGGCCAGCCCTTGGGCAGCAAGGGGAAGGGACCGAGCAGCCAGTGCCGGGACCCAGCGAGATTCAGACACCTTTGGATTTATCATGTCCCAAGAGCGGAAATACCTTACTCAAGGGGCACGGGCCACCAGCCAAAAAAAGAGGAAAATACATGGGGAGACCCAGAGGAGGGGCGAGCCGGGCCAAACCGGCCCCACGCCAGGCGAAGTTACCTAAGCATCTAGACAGGGACGAGGCTTTTGCGGGGGGTATGCCCGGACCCGCCACTCAGGCAACATGGGGCCAGGCAGATGCATGGGACCTAGAAGCCAGAATCCGCGAGCAGCGTAGGGCCGTGGCTGAAACGGAGGCCAGGTGGACACAATTATGCAGGGACAGGGAGGAGGTGTGGAGGCGACAAGAGGATAACAAACAGGCCAGAGAAGTCGCGGACAGGGAAAGGGGGCAGGCAGCAGGGGCCGGAGGGGGAAGCTGGGTCTGGATACCGCAGGCAGGAGAAGGTAGGGTCCAGGAGGCTGGTGCGGCCGAAGGGCAGGTTGGCTTGGGAAGCCCCAGTGGTTTAGGCGGCCATGTGGGGAAAGGCACCACAAAGCCAACGTCAGAGGTTGGCAAGAAAAAGAGGGCACCAACTGGGCGCAATACGGCCCAAGCGCGTTGGAACGAAGCAATAGAGGGGTCTACGGCGGCCTTCTCTACACCGCGGGAACGGGGACAGCAGCAGGTTGGCGGACGCCATGTGGGGCAGAATACAACTGAACTATCGGCAAACAGATCTCAAGGGTATAGGGAAAACAAAGAAGGTGGGGAAGAAGAACATGAATTGGATTTGGATTATGACGAAGAGGAAGGAGATTGGGAAGAAGGAGAATGGCGTGATGAGGAAGTGAGCGGGGTTAAGAAAGGGGGGGGGGGCGGGGGCGCAGGAGCGGCGCAACCCCTGCCTCTGCTTTTCTTTTTCAGGACGACGCCATGGCCGAAGGGCCGTCAAGTGGGAGGTCAACAAGGCCTCGGGGCGGAATGACAAGACGAACACCGCATTATGTGGACGAAACAATTGGAGGTAAGGCAAGATGGTGGTCAGTCTGGGGTGACGGGGGCGTAGCCAGCAAGGTGACACGCACGACCAAATCAATAGGTGTGGGAGATGGGTCAGTATTAGATAACCCGGGGGAGGTCGTAGCACAGAAGGGCGACATGACCAAGGACAAAGAGACGGCATCCACCAGCACCGCAACAGCGGTTAGCCCGCCCACGGGTGAGGGCAAGAAAGATGAGGATAAGGAAGGGGGAGCGCACAAGAAGCGCCTTCCGTACATGGGCTTGGCCATGCCTTTAGGGTCACATGTTGCGGAGAAAACTAAGACAAGGATATGGAAACATGAATATGTGGATGTCTTCAAACTATTACATAGGGACATACAGGCCAAGGAAGGCTCCAAGGAGGAAGAGTGGGAATTAGCACGCAGGCCTAGGGTTCCCATTACCATGGACAACTGGACGTCCGCCTTCTTGATTTTCGCTAGCATATACTGCGAAAAATACCCAGTCCGGGCTATCGCGCTTTTCAAGTACATGGATATCATTAGAAAGGCCCAGATGCATTTTGGGGGCTTTGCGTGGCTAAGTTATGACGAGGAGTTTAGGGCACGGGTGAGCATCAACCCTGAGAAACCATGGGGGGACGTAGATCCGGAGCTATGGATGCAATGGATGGCGTCCGCACAGGCAGCGGCATTCACGCATACGGCGAGCGGTTTGCCGGTAACATATAAGCCCTTTCAGGCGCGCCCCGCCTTGGGAGGGGCGGGAAATACTACAAAAACGTAGGCGGGGAACACAGGGGCTTGTTGGAACTTCAACAAGGGTTTCTGTTCAAGGGCTCAATGTAGGTTCAAACATGACTGCTCCAAGTGCGGGGGTCGTCACCCAGTCATACAATGTTTCTCCCTCAACAGCCCAGCAGAACAATGGAGGGCGGCAAGAGGAAGAGGCTCACAGGGTGCTCCTGCGCCAAAAGGGGCCTACACCAGTTAAATTAGAAGTTTTGTTGCCATGGCTACACAGGTATCCGGACAAGAATAGGGCTAGACAATTGGAATGGGGTTTTCGAGAAGGTTTTAGGGTAGGTTATCAAGGTCCTCGGCAGAGGCGTTGGGGAGACAATTTACGGTCAGCTAAAGAACAGCCGCAAGTAATACGCGACAAAATAGACAAAGAAGTGACACTTGGGAGAATAGCAGGTCCATTCCTCGAATGGCCAATGGATCATTTGATGATATCCCCACTAGGGGTAGTACCCAAGAAAGTGCCAGGCGAATTCCGGCTTATACATCATCTGTCATGGCCGGAGGGGGCGTCAGTAAATGATTTTATAGCACAGGAAGATACCAAGGTAATGTACGCGTCAGTAGATGATGCAGTAAAATTAGTATTGAGGTGCGGTTTAAAAGCGGAAATGGCGAAATGTGATATACAGTCTGCCTTCCGTCTGTTACCAATTCATCCAGCAGATTTCGACCTACTAGGCATGCAGCTAGATGGGGCCATATACGTGGACAGGGTTCTACCTATGGGTTGCGCGATATCATGCGCGCTATTTGAAACTTTCAGTACTTTCCTGCAGTGGGTTTTTGTGAAAACAAGCGGCCACAAAGCAGTGACACACTATCTGGATGATTTTCTGTTTGTAGGGGAAGCATCATCTGGGGCATGTGGAAGGGCTTTGGCAGCCTTTCAGAGTCTTATGCAGCAGACAGGAGTGCCATTGGCACCGGAAAAGACGGAGGGCCCGCTGTCAATCATGACCTTTTTGGGCATAGAGTTAGATGCGGAGCTAATGGTGGCAAGACTGCCAGCATCCAAAGTGAAGGAAATCCTAGAATGCCTAGCAGCTGTGCGAACTTTGCACAAAATGGAGTTGCGGACTTCACAAAAGCTACTAGGCTATCTCAATTTTGCGTGTAGAGTAGTGAGGGGAGGACGTACTTTTTGTAGAAGACTCGGATTGTCCATGTCAGGGGCAGTGTTACCTCACCATAGGATAAGAGTTTCCTTGGCCCTGAGGGAGGACATAAAGGTATGGGAGATTTTCCTGAAAAAATTTAATGGGGTACCAATGTCTTTTGGTGAGGCAGACACAGTATGGCAAGTTCAAATATTTTCAGATGCAGCAGGCGCGTCGGGTTTTGGCATTTACTGGGACGGGAGGTGGTGCGCGGAGACATGGCCACAGCAGTGGTTACAACAAGTGAGGAGTATTGCGTTCCTGGAGTTTTTCCCTTTGTTGGTGGCACTGGCAGTCTGGGGACGGGAACTGGCCAACAGGACGGTAGTTTTCCAGGTGGACAATATGACAGTGGTGGAATTGGTAAACAGACAGAGAGCCAGAGATTGAAGAGTTTTGCGTTTATTGCGTCAATTTATGCTGCAATGTTTATCTCTCAATGTTATCTTTAAAGCTGCACATATACCAGGGGTATACAACGAGATTGCAGACTCCCTATCTCGTTCACAGTGGCGGCGTTTTCGCGACCTGGCGCCAGGAGCAGAGCAGTCCAAGACTACGGTCCCGGCAGACATTTGGGAGTGGGGGGCATGATGATCTTGGGGCTGGTGGAGATGTCTTTGGCAGTCTCTACGAGGCGGAGTTACAGGCTGGCATGGTTGGATTTTCAATCTTTTGAGAAGTTTGAGGGCAATTTTTGGGCTCAGGGGTCTGAGCGTTTGGAAGCACGGGCCTTACGCTTTGTGCTGTATCTGATACAGGAGGGGCCACGATAGGCGGGAAATTAGCAGGTGTCTCCTTTTATGGGAAGCTTTTCTTCGGTACGGACCCAGCACGGAATGATTTACTGGGGAAAATGCTGAAAGGATGGGGCAGGGTTAGGGCCGGGGAGGGAAGTAAGGCTAGAGAGGCCATTACTTTTGGGATACTGAAAGAACTTTTGCATGTCTTGCCAGTATGTTGCACGGATGAGCACGAAGTAGGACTTTTCAGGTTGTGTATGGTCTGGATGTTTTTCGGGGCTTTTAGGGTATCTGAATTGTTAGGCGTAGGCAAGGACTGCGGAGTGAAGGAGAAGGAGATCTGCATGCATCAAGGGAGATTAGGCATATGGCTCAGGAAGTCCAAGACGGACCAGTTAGGAAAAGGGAAGTGGGTATGGTTGGAGAAAGGAGGTGACGATCTCGCATGCCCAGTGAAAGAGTGGATGGTTTTCAAGCAAAAGTGGGGACGGGCAGGGGAAACAGGAGTGTTTGTGCATGCTTCAGGAAAGAAAATCACTAGCTACCAGTTGCTGCAGGTTTTGAGGATGGCTTTGGGTAGGACTGGTCGGCAAGCAGGGGATTTTGGAACGCACTCCTTTAGGATCGGGGCAGCAACAGCAGCAGCTCATTTGGGATGGGATTGGGCTAAGATTAAAGCAATAGGTAGATGGAAATCCAGATGCTGCGAGCGCTATGTTAGGCCATAATGAAGCCCAGGTTGGGGGGGAGGGGGTTTAGCAGTACATTACAGTTTTTATAGTGTTGTTTCTTTACAGGATGTGTGGCCGGACCGAGGAACGATAAGACTGTGACTTGGCTGGTCGGCCATTCATTCGTACATTGGGCAGCGAAATTCGCGGAAAAACAGATCTACGGCAGATCAATGGGACTGCCCAGCAGACACCACGAAGTGCGTTGGTGGGGAAAGAGCGGAATGAGGTGGGGGAGTTTACTCCCATTTATCACAGGGAATTTGCCGCAGTGGGGATGCCCGGATTTGTTGCTGATACACTTGGGAGAAAATGACTTGGTGAGGCAATCAGGGCTCACACTGATACAATTTATGCAAAAAGATTTGGAGCTATTGAAGCGGAACCTGTGCGGGACATGTCTGGTATGGACAGAATTTATACCCAGGCGGGTATGGAGAGGGGCAATAAATCATGGAGCCATTGAACGGGCTCGGAAAAAGTTGAATAGGGCAATGAGGGTATTTTGCTGGGCCCAAGGGATTAAGGTGCTGAGGCACGAGGACATTAAGGAGCATGAGGGGCCATTGTTCAGAGATGACGGAGTACATTTATCGCAATTGGGAAATGCGTATTATTTGATGGGTTTGAGGCTGATGCTAGAGAAGCTATGGGGGGAGAACCTGTGGATTAAGAAATGAGCAAGAATCAGGGGGCAAACGAAGATTTGCCGGGTGGGGCAGAAAAACGCCACATGGGTTTTCCTGGGTGGCAGGAAATGGGGGAGGGGGGAGAGCCAGATGCGGGCTTGTTCCCCCCTTCCAAGGGGAAAAATGAGGTGAAGGATCAGAATGGGGGGGAGGATTGTTTAAAAACAAGGAGGGCATGGAAGGAAGAGGGGAGTGTCTAGCAGAGGGGATTGGAAGAAAGCTATTAGAAGAGAAGGAAGGGCATGAGGAAGCTTTTAAGTTGAAAGTTGGGCGAGAGGGATTTCATACAGTTCAAAGTTGTTGTTGTTTATGTTAAATCCTGTCCTAAATAAATGACCTTTTGCACTAGAGATGAGTGTCAATGTATGTTTGTCCCGATGGGGGGGCCCGCGGAGAGAGAGACTCGTTCTAGTCTCTCCGCGGGTCTTTTCGGGACGACAGGAAGTGGCGCGGGTGCGTCAGGATTGGCGGACAGGTAAGTGGGGGTGGGAGTTAGGATGGATTTAAAAGGGGGTAGAAGGGTGGGGTCGGCCTCTTTCCAGGCCGACCATTGAGGGAGGAAGTTTTTGACCACCCACCCGCCCTGCACAAAGGGTAGGTAACAAGGAGAGGGTTGTTAAGGTTAAGGCGTGATTAGGTAGGTAGGGTTAGGTTTTGACGTCAGTTAGGACAGGTGCGGAGCACAAGGGTTGGCAGGAAATGGGGGAGGGGGGAGAGCCAGATGCGGGCTTGTTCCCCCCTTCCAAGGGGAAAAATGAGGTGAAGGATCAGAATGGGGGGGAGGATTGTTTACAAACAAGGAGGGCATGGAAGGAAGAGGGGAGTGTCTAGCAGAGGGGATTGGAAGAAAGCTATTAGAAGAGAAGGAAGGGCATGAGGAAGCTTTTAAGTTGAAAGTTGGGCGAGAGGGTTTTCATACAGTTCAAAGTTGTTGTTGTTTATGTTAAATCCTGTCCTAAATAAATGACCTTTTGCACTAGAGATGAGTGTCAATGTATGTTTGTCCCGATAAGCCTGGCCATTTTGTACGTCAAAGTACTTGTCTATTTGATGGAAAGCTGTTGTGTGGATGAGTGATTGAGTGAATGTGAGACACCATAGGGTGAAAGGGTGAGTGAGAGCGTGCATGGCCAGGTTACAACAATCCACAGGCCGATGCTTCAGAAAACAGTGCTAATAATCTTATTATGAAAAGAATCACCAACAGTCAGTTCAAGCATTAAACCAGAGGTCGTACATCAAAGCGTAGGATTCACTAACACAGAAAGGGTCCTACTAAGTCAGTATAAGTGGGAAGTCGTCATAAACTGTAAAAAGTCAACCACACTGACAATGCATTACTCCACCAAAAAGACTCCGTAGCCACGGGTAGCCTGCACCTCTCTATGCGTGAAAGGGAGGCAGGATTGTTTCCGGTCCAAAAGATTACTTTCCTTTAACACAAAGTACCAATATCAAAGCATTTACTCTTTCAGCTGCTAAGAGTAATAGTAAGCTCTAAATTGCACATGGTGCCAGGAATGAGCAAACTGAGAGATAATTAAGACCTTTCATTTATGCCCACATACACAAGGTTGGCGCTCTTTTCTTAGGTGATCAGTTTGCAGAGCAGCCCCTCAGGCTATGACTGATGTGTGTGGAAGTGTTACAATGCTGCGGACCAGGCTGTGTCATCCTGAAGGCGAGGGAAGCTAGGCTGGCTGGTGCCCAGGCGCTACTCTTCCTGTGTGAGGCGCACTTACAAACACAGTAAACTCAGCAGAAGATCAAGCTATCCTAACTTTGCTAAATGCAGTAGAGTGATGTCCCTCAAAATGATATAATCATTGAAAATGAAAACCAGAGGCCCCTGTGACCCGGAAGTGATTAGATTTACTATGCCAATAATGAAAAGCCAGTCTAGACGGATGTGCCTACCTGTGAACTTGTTGCCCCTCTGATGAGGGTGAAGTCACTATTTTAAGAGGATGATGTCAAGTTAATGATGAAACAACCGTTTTTTGAGGGTTATGTAGGCGTGTATATAGGGTGACCCAATTGAAGGCAACAGAGGCATTATATTTGCACGGAGAATGGATATGGCTGGAAAGAGAGTGACACATTCACTCAAGGGTACATTGACCAGTAGTGAAGTAATGATGGGGTTTACAGTGCAAACGACGCGAGTACATGAAGACTGGAGTATATTGTAAAGTTGCCAGGGCTCCTAGGTAGAGTTAGGTTAAATATGTTGCTCTCTGTTTAAAAGAGAGTTGTCTGGCCTAACAATCCAAAATCAATATTAAGCATGCAACCCAAAACGTTGAAACGTTCACTTTAAACTCTTTAAAAGAGCTGCTGCAATTCATTTTTATTTGTAATTTGGGCAATGCCGTTATAATGAGTAAGATGCAGTGGTTCGAAGGGTTGCAGCACCTGACAGGTGCAAAGCATTATTTTAGCTTCAGTGCTTGTGCAAGGAAGGCAAACTCAGCAGGAGAGTAAACCTTCGCTTTTAGGCCCATATTTATACTTTTTGACGCAAAGCTGCGCCGGCGCAGTTTTGCGTAATTTTTTTTACCGCCGGCTAACGCCATTTCGATGCGCTGTGCGGGCGTCAAATTTATACTTTGAAGCATGGCGGCGCAACCAACAGGTGGGAGTCATTTTTTTTTACACACATCGCGGCTTCAAGTCGTAAAGGAAAACGACGTTAACGCGACGTAAATGACTGTGGGTCGATTTACGACAGCGCAACCCGGAAAGCGCCATTTGTTTTGACCAATAGCGTCAAAAATACCCGCGAACACTGCCCTTTCAGCAGAGGAGAGCCAAAATGGATTCCAGATGCCACTACAGACCCCAGGAAGAGGACAACAGACCAGGAACCAGCCAGGATGATCCATACAGGAACCAGGACATTTATAAAAAAAAAAGAAAGTGTCGCTTCAGTGCAGAGGAGCAGGAAATCCTGGTTAAAGAGGTGACGGAACACCAGCACCAACTGTTCATCACCTCTAAGTTGCCAATCAGTAGGAGAGAGGCCATATGGCAACAAATTGTTGACAAGATCAACAATGTGTGTGTGAAGTACGCAGGACAGTCACCGAGTGTAAGAAACGCTGGCATGACTGCAAACGTAGGACAAAGGAAAAAATGGCCAGGAACAGGAAGGCAGCACTGCAGACTGGAGGGGGGAGTCCAGCACACCAGGAGGCCCTGGGCCACATGGAGGAGATGGTCGCAGCCGTCATCCCTGAGGAGATCGTCACAAGGATTCAAGGACAGGACAGCGCAGACTACCACGAGACAACGCACATGCAGGGTAAGTCGCATGGGGAATTATAATGCAATAATGTTAACTGCAACCGGGGTGGGGAATACCTACTACACAATGCATGTAAGTCAGCATATATATGGAGTGGCATGGGTAAAGGGGCACGGCAGGGGGGCATGCCCTGCACAGACAGAAGCTGGGGCACGACATTACACAACACCAACAACAGTCCCATGGGGGCATCCTGTCATGACAACAATGGAGCTAAGGGAAAGCCTCGATAGGTGGGAAGGCCACTACGTCAAACTTACATCCTGGCACTCGTCATCCAACATACCTCCTACATCAACTAGGTCCCTATCAGTAATCCAGTAGCCAAAACAACAACTGCAATGTAACTGCAACAACAGTTGACACTACCACCTCTGATCTCTGTGCAGCTATAGTAGCCAATGGCAGTAACCTCCCCATGGAACATATATACCTAAATTATGGGGTGAGGATGACATCTGCAACAATCTCCAGAAATAAGACAAAGGCACCAGTACACTCTAATGTCAATGCCCATAGTTGACACATACATCAGCCAAAGTAAACAGCAATAGGAGTCACACAGCACTAAGGACACACACATGCTGCATATGTCAGGGTCCTTCACGTGCCTGGCTAACAAGGCAACATCACAAATGTCATACTGCTCAGACAACAACATTGAGGAGGGGACACATGCAACTGGTCACTGAAATACACTTGCACAGTCAGAGGACCAAATAGGACATTGATACTATAAACAGGGCAATCTAATTAAACACACATTTCCCAACATCAGCTGGAAACATTAACAATGTCTACATCCATATCACATCGTAACATTGCCATGCATAGGATATGCCACATAACAATTACAATTAGGTCAATGTGAACAATCAGAGATTGGGGCAGGTCCTGAGAGGCAAGTGTGCTGCCAGGGCAATCACAACACCCACAACCAGTGAAAGGTCTCACCATAAGAATAGATATACACGGAGGGTCGAGTAGGACAAAAAGATGGCTATTCCCTAATTGGTACAAAGCAATACCTAGAGGCGATTAGGCAGACAAGTCTGATAACTCTATATCATACATGTGACACACAGGTGGGCCATAGGCCTATAACAATGCCCATATGAAGGACAGCAGATACCAATACCAAACAAGATCACAAAGTAAATTCATCAAAAGGCTGGCATGTTACGGCAAAATTGTCACAACACAGACACACTAATTGTACCCTGTTTCATTGCAGAGGAACATGGATCTCCTGCCGATATGCCTGTCCCTGATTTCCCTGATGACATGGATGACGAGCCCATAAACATTCCCCAGGAGACCATCCAAAAGGTCCTTGAAGCCATCCAGACCCCACCTTCAGTCACAAGGAGGAGCACAGAACAAGCAGCCATCACAGAAGAACCACCCACCACCCCAAGTGCAAGACCTGCCAGCTCCTACACAGCTGAGGACTCTGACGATACTGGAACCAGCTTTGAAAGAACTGTAGTTGGAGTACAGCGGGAGCTGGCCAAGGAGGTGCGGGTGGGGATGCAAAATATGGCAGCCAGCCTTGAGGGGTGCGCTCGTGCATGATGTCATTTGCAGATCACGCAGCAGCTATGCAAGCCCTAACATCCATACTGCAAGGACTACAAGAAACTATAAAGGAATTCACCACTGCAGTAAGGGAGTTGCCACAACACCTTGCACCCCAAACTTTCCACTGCATGCACAAATGCAATCATGACTCCCTCAGGGCCGACCTGGCTGCCTACCATCGTGATGTAGCTGCTGTTCTCAAAAACCAGCAGGCCCTCCTTGCAGCAGTACTGCCCTTAAGAACTTCACAGGGAGCAGCCACCGGGATGTCCGACTCCACGTCTTCTAACACTGAGGTGTGTGTTGCCCCTTCACAACCAACAACAACAAGGACAAAGCAGGCAACACACACATCAGAAGAAGAAGACATGGAACAGATCACATTCTCACGGAAGAGTACCGAAAGCACTAGTCCCTGCACCATGGCCTACTTTGACCAAGGTCCTACGTTTTGTCAATTGCCAGTCTCACTACAACTATACTCAATGACTGTTCTGCTAACCACTGTATGACTTGTCAGCATTGCCAGTGAATGTCTCTCTCCTACTATTCGGCAAATCCTGTCCCTCTGCACTGTCTGTTACATCACCCCAGCATGTCAGGAGCATCATCCTCACCCCTTCTGTAGGATCACCATGTAAGAATGCACCAGAACGGACTCAGCAAACATGGACAATGTACATTTCGCACTACAGCACCTATCAATAAATAGCACTTGCACACCTAATATGTCTCTGTGTTATTATACACATCAACTGTGCAGTAGATAACTCAAAAGTGCCTGTGTGACAACCATGTAGCTTGTCAATACAACTGTCCTGACATCATGTAGTCTGAGACATCTGTGCAGTGGCCAGGATTGCATCATAGCCTGACCATCCTGAGGAGAATAACTGATGAAGGGACAAACCACACACAATTATGCTGTGTTGGACAGAATAATGCTCCATCTACAGCAATCCAAGTCAACTAATGGTGGCTGATAAATGTAGGCACCATGCAATACTAAAACATGAAATTATGCAGTATAATCTAAGCAAACACAACTAAACACTGCATCAATCACCCTTTCTGAGTATACTTCCATGAAGGGAAGTCATGCTGAATTTTTGCACACATGATCTATGTCAGCAATGAAGACAACAAGACAAGAGTGTTAACAACACCTCATCTACAAAGATGTCCCTGGACATCACACTGCAGTCCGACCTAATAAATTACACACAATACCAAGTCTGGAAGCACACTTTGTGATGTAGAATACCTACTCATCAACACAAATCCTTGGTGATCCATGTAAACTACTAATGGTGGGTCTATCAAATGGTGGATACTTACCAAGTTAGCACAGGGGTAGCTGCCATTTTAAACCTCTATTTTCTTTGGTGTGTAGCATAGGACCAAATGTCATAGAAAAACAATCACCTACACTGATGTCAAGGCCATGATCAAGTAGCAGTTAACACATAATGCAAAGGGTTAACTATATGTTTATTCATATGTATTCACACCAGAGGCAACTAAGGGAAAAGTCATACCTACACTAATCTAACCTGACTACTCCTAACCCACAACTGTCCCTAACTAACCTAAGCTAAACTTACTCTACACATATAACGAATCGATCTAAACATCAACCCCCCACCCACCATTATGAGACAGGACACATGCAGGACAACACATACTAACCTACACACATACTATACTATCCTAAACAATCATATACTTTTTTGGCATTTTTTTTTTTTTTAAATATATATATATATATATTTTTTTTTTTCTAAACAGACAGGAATCCCAACATTGACCCCCAAACACCCACCCACACACACAAACATGAAATATAGAAAGAATAAGGACCCCCCACCCTCCTCCCTAACACTAACTAAGCTAACAACCTACACTAACCTAACACTAATCCCCAAAACCCAACTACCATGATGAAAAGGAAAGAGGAGAGAGGGGAGGGATAAATTAAAAACAATCAATAAAGTCCTAGAGGTTGGCCCTCCGTAGGGTCCGCCTGATGGACCTAACCCTCTTCTTAATGTAGGCCACATCCTGGCTCAGCTTGTCCACCTTACTGATAAACTTGTCAATTTTTCTGTCTAAAGCCAGGAATGCCGCAGGGTCAATAGGAGGGGCTGCTGCTGTCTGTGTGCTGGCAGAGGTGCTCGGTGTGGGAGTTGTTGGTAGCCCACTGGACTGTCCTGCAGCTCTGAAATTGCTGGGTCCAGGTCGTGCTGCAGAGGCAGGGTCTACTGTCCCCACCGTTGCTGGGGCCACTTGGGGAGAACTGGTGGATGTGGTGGTGGTGGCTGTAGTGGGCAATGTTGGGCCACCCTGTGGTGAGGTCCACCATGCTCCGGAGGCCCTATCCGCTTGGTATTTTCGGGCCATCCTTCGGAACCCCGACTGCACCTGCAGGATGTGCCGGTATCTCATTGCCCGCCTTTCAAACTCATGCCTCTGTGCGGCACTCATGTTTGCAGCTGTGAAGAGAAAGGGCAACTATTTACCATAGGAAATGCATTGGGTGTAATAGCACAATGGGTCAATTGCACATTACTTTTACTGTAGTTGTAACAGCTATTTTCACAACATAGATCATTGAAAGTC
Organism: Pleurodeles waltl; assembly: GCF_031143425.1. Taxonomy (NCBI): domain Eukaryota; kingdom Metazoa; phylum Chordata; class Amphibia; order Caudata; family Salamandridae; genus Pleurodeles; species Pleurodeles waltl. The sequence continues at coordinate 1,091,770,671 of NC_090439.1, forward strand.
TCAGAGGAAGTACATGGGAAGCCTGCATACAAAAGGGCATCTCACACCTAGCATATACATGTCTCTACATGATGGGTGACATCAGCCTAAACCTGTCATCCAAATAATGGGTAATGCAGCTGACATTATGGCTGCACCTCTTCCGCCTACTGACTTCACTACATATGTCACTCTATGTGATAACAATCACACCCCTCAATATCTGCCATTTGTAATTGTTTTTTGCTAGTACAGTATAGAGCTCATGTGCCATAACCGAGTTTGTACACTAGGTTCAAAACAAAGTTGCAAATGGTCACAAGTATGTGTAACATACTGGTTGCTACAGTCCTAGGTACCCTATTTCCAAACACATGGCAGTCTTTGAGGGTGGGGTGGGAAGAACAACCAACAATCCCATATTCAATGCACACCCAGGAGTGTATAGAAAGGTCAACAAGTATTTGCCTCCACACACAACACCAGTGAAGGGCTAGCAACAAATTGGAGTCAGCTAAACCTTGTCCTATCCAAGGTCCACACATGTCAAAATGTACTGACTTAGGCCAACATCACATACTACCAGTGAGGCATATTTGACCACACACACAGAGGAGGAAGAACACCCATGATCATGAGTAGAATGTACACCTAGGCCATTGCACTCTAGTCCCACAAACTTCTAGCTCAACTTGTGGAAGTACATGCCCCCGGAAGATCCAACCTACAGTGTACTCAGTCCATTGTTAACTAGGGAAGCAGCATATTTCAGACAAGCTTTTTGCAGAAGCTATCTGGGAGAATGTCAGTCTGAAATGCAGACTCAGTCCGAGCCAAGTCCCAGAGCAACTCTTACATTAACCAGTGTATTCCACATGACTCATCCCATTCCCCATAGCGGGCCCTACTGGAATGGCCTACAGACCCAAAATCTGAGAGATGGATAAGCATAGGTCTACTAAAACTGAAGTGATATTTGAAATCCCACTAATGGAACAATACTAATGAATGGGCAGCGCATCAAACCTTGAATTCTGTTCAACACACAGTAGTTCATCATGCATCACCAGCAAACAATAAAAATAGCACACATGCAACACTCACTGTAGGTGTCGGGATCCGCAAAATGAGCCACCTCTCCCACAGTGTACGGTGCAGGTCCATCTGTAAAGCATGGAAGGAAGAATATACTCAGAATCCGCGTACTGACAAACAATTGCAATTACAAAGACAATGTGAGAATATGACATGCGTAATGAAACACTTTCACACATGCTCATACTGCATGGAATAATTCTTGAGCAACATTTACATTGGATGAGTCTCCTGCTACAGTTACACACCCTACTACACACATGCAGTGGCCTGGACAGTCATGTGGTGTCAAAGATGCACCTCCATTAGTATGCCCCAACAATATAGGGGTGCATTCATCTCATCATGTGCATCCAAGAGAGACATCCAAAAGCTGGTTACTTGAGGACTGCAGGACCCCTCAAACTCAAACAGCCTATGTGGTCATTTTCTCCACACACCAACCAGACACACACGTGACATATGTGTGGACAACATAGCTAACTTCAATTGACGTGAAGGCAGCACTCATTTATAGCATCATATTGGGTTTACAAATGTCAGTCTAGCTATTGCGTCTACATATGTAGGTATGATGTTTCAACATCCCTTTTTCACTGGCTATTGTGACCTGTACAGTTCAAATTGAGTCATTAACGTGTTGCTTGTCTGACACAAAGGCAGCACTACATTACATACTGCTACAGGCAACCGGTATGTGTAGAAAACATGAGCTACCTGACTGCTAGCATTTGTCTTCCTTCATATTGTGCAACATTTACCCAGTAGGTTTCCTTAGCATTACACACAGTCAGCTACTTATCTGGCAGATTGGGTAACAATCATCACATGTCCCCACACAGCTTTCAATTGTGCACATGTAATTGATGTGTACTCACCAACATGGCCACCAATCCTGATTCCCAGGTGGTCCAGCAGATCTTGCTCCCTGGATATCAGATCAGCCCAGCGGTGTTTAAGTTGATGGTCATTCCTCAGGCTACCATAGACACGGACCAAGTGATGGCGCACCTTCCCCCACCGGACTTTACGGGCCTCCCTGTGATACCCCTGTATCACACGGCCCCCAGCCTCCAGCATGAGTGGGAGAAAATGGCAAACAAGCCATATAAATCCCCCCAATTCCTCCTCACCCATCCTGGCAAGCCGTGGCCTACCTGACATCTCAGCACTAACAAAGTGGAAAAAGTTGGAGAAAATGGAAAAGGGGGAAATGGGGAAAGGTAGAGTAGTGAAAAACAAAGAAAACTTAAGAATAAGAGCCCAACTAACCCCTAAATTACACTACCCACAACAGACTCCCACAGACAATAAAAGAAACACTGGACTTGACAAAATAATACAATACAGACTCAGACAGTATTCAACAACAAGACAATGATGACAAAAGCACAATAGAGAAGGTACACTGTACACAAAAGCACTAAAACACAGGACAACACTTTCCACACAGCCACACAGTCTAGAATAATCTGAGACTGCAAAGTGAAAGTGAAAGTACACCCACAGTACAGATTGTGTAAACAGGATATCCTATTACATCACATCCTGCATAAAATGGCTGCCGTTTTTTTCTCTCCGTTATGCGTAATTTTTTCACGCATACAGATTGTGCGTCATATTTTTTGACGCATAGGAGTGCACATAATGCAGAGTCAAAAATTATTTCATCATTATTCCCTTATATTTGTTTGAGGCTTATTTTACAGTTCTAGAGTTGAAATTTAAGTCGCTGGCAAATATGATAACCAAATATGTAATAGATTTTGACTCTGCATTATAAGCACTCCTGTGCGTCAAAAATTATGACGCCCAAGCTGTATGCGTGGAAATATGACGCATTATAGAAAAAATGGTGGCCATGTAATGCTGGTTATTAATATATTTATTTTAATTTGATTTTCTTTGACTCAGCATTATGTGCACTCCTATGCGTCAAAAATTATGACGCCCAAGCTGTATGCGTGGAAATATGACGCATTATAGAAAAAATGGTGGCCATGTAATGCTGGGTATTAATATATTTATTTTAATTTGATTTATTTGACTCAGCATTATGTGCACTCCTATGCGTCAAAAATTATGACGCCCAAGCTGTATGCGTGGAAATATGACGCATTATAGAAAAAATGGTGGCCATGTAATGCTGGGTATTAATATATTTATTTTAATTTGATTTATTTGACTCAGCATTATGTGCACTCCTATGCGTCCAAAATTATGACGCCCAAGCTGTATGCGTGGAAATATGACGCATTATGACAAATATGTCTTTAATTTGTCAAATTGTGAAAAGAAATTTGTCATGACCAAACGGTGGTAAGTGATACACATTTGGGGTTAGCTATGGCAAATGTCCCTTATAGGATGTATAGAAGGTATTCACAGTGCAATAGTAATGATTGCTCAGAATGGTTATTACTCATAATTGTACACATATTTTGTGTAATTGCTGATGGCTAATTTCAAATTAAGAATGGGATACCAGGATGTATTCCTTAGCAAAAATGTGTCCACATTTATCACGGTAATCAAAATTATATATAGGCCAAATAGGTAGTGCAATTGTCACCTACACTTTTTAAGGGGGTAACCATGTCCTAATTATGAGTTTGTGTATCTTATATGTGTTTTACTTTTGACATGTAGGCCACACATGCGCCTTATGCATGTGTGTACTTCACATGTGCATATCTCATGTATATTTGGGGGGCGGTAGAGGTGGACTTAGGCCCCCAGCACCCTAGGGTTTGCTCTTCCAGACTTGCTAATTTATCCAAGGTTTTCCCAAATTCATTAATGCTAAACCTGCAGCAGCAGGCTCATGGAAGCACATAGGGTATGATTCACTGTTTGCCATTCTGTAATCCCATTTGCCCATTTGACGTTTGCCCTATTGATTCTTTGGAGCAATCTGACATACCATTTTGCATTGATATTTTTTGCTAAATCTCAACGTTCCTCATGTGCTGATGACAAATAGGTTGTTGATGTATGTGGCCCTTTATGCATTACCTGGTTTAGTGGCATGTTTCATTCTTCCTGCTAGGTTACAACTGGAACACTACTGTGATCGGCTGCTTGCAAATATTTTGTTGATTGGATGGTACATGTTTATGTGTGTGGTCCAATATAGATCCACTATCAACTGTCAGGGTGTATGTTGTCACTGTAACTTCCAGGTCTCCTCATGAGTTAGTGGCAGCTAATCTTGTTTCAATTGGGCATTGTTTGTAGCAAAAATGGAGAGAAGCCATTGAGGACATGGTCACCTACACATGGATGGTCCCACCCTGTCACTGAACACGTGTAATGAGACTTTCGAATGGGCAACCTTGGTGTGCTGAGTGAGAGAATGTCTCAGGTGTCTGGATCTGGCATGTGTAATTGCCACATTTCTACTCCAGTTGGCCTCTGTGGATGGTAATGTATCATGAAACATCATGGCCTCTGTGCAGAAGTAAATGGCTGGTATTCAACACACAACTCATCTTTATCATTTGAAAAAGTGTTACTCAGCGTTTTGAACAGTCAGGGTCCTCATATGTGTAACCTTTTAATGGGCATTATCTGAGGTTGCTGGCTTTGATGGAGGCCATTTACACCATCATACACTATGGTCCTGGTCCACTGTAACACTTTTAAGTTTAGGCATTAATGAAGGTCAGACAACGGAAGGGCCAAGATTTGGCTATTCAGGGGCACTGTCACAAATAGGATGCAAATGACAGTCAGATGATGCACTACTATGTATTTGAGTATACATTGATGAGGCTAATGACAAATTAGTGTCTGAGGTACAAAAGGTTTTGGACAGCACGTGTGGTCCATAGGTGGAGCCCAGGTATCTGTAGAGTGACCCACAGACAGGTGCCAGTCAGGCTGACAGGATGCTGGGTCAATCAGGAGCAAGCTCTTTCAGTAATCACATGATTGCATGTTCTGACTAGAACTGGTCAGAGGGAGCATTAGACAGTTGAGATGTCACACTGTGTATGTCCTGTGTTGCTTTGAAGGTGACACATGAACCCAGATAAAGTTTTCAATGGCAACATTTGTGTCAAAGCCTAATGATGTAATAGCTCAAATTCAAACATGTATGCAGTAGGAGGCATCTGCAGGGACGGGGCATGTACATTTGGGTGGTGTGCATGGAGGGGATCACAGGTGTGGCCTCCATCTGTGTCTCACTAGTCCTGTCAGATGGGATTAGCTGATAAATAGCCTACAGTACCTTTCACAGAAGAATCAATCTACAGGTGATACCAGGCCTTATAAACTCCAAGGCAGTGTATTATATGAGCTGTGTTCCATGCAGTGAGATGGTAGTATGACAATGGTCGGCATAGTAAAGGGTGTGGCACACTGGATGACTCTTGTGAGTGTGTGTGTGTAGATGAGGGAATCTGAGTGTACACAAATCGGCATTCCAGGGACCTCTTCAGACAGGTGGGGTGTGAGCAGCTGCAAGTGTGTGTAATGTTTTTAGAAAAGGGCTGACATGTAGATGGGATGTGATGTGCTGGATGCTTGTCATAGGTGTAGCACTTGTGCTGTGTATGTTCTGCTTATGTGTAACTCTAGTGACAGATAGTCATTGCAATGATAGTAAGTAGTTAGAATTACTGTTGGCAAGAGTCTAGTACTACATTCCTGTTCCTGAAGCATTAGCGTGTGAACTGCCTGATGTATGAGGCCTGTTTTCCCCTAGTTGAGTGATGGTGTTTTAGTTGTGTGCCATCTGCTGCGATGATCCATGTTTCCTACATGTATGTGAGTCATATGTGTGGTCCTCAGCTATTGCCCTTCAAAGGTGAACTGTACAGGATGTCTGTCATTTACATGGTGTGTGTATTTGACCATTGTATGGTGGCCATTACATTTGTGGTGTATTTTTTTGTGCGATGATTGTTATATAATTATTGCTCAATGAGACGACATTCTTCTTCAGCTGTTTCAAACTAAAGGTGGGCAGAAAAGAATAGGCCAAACCATGATGTGGTGTTTGTTATCAGTGTTTATTTACAATAGTGCATTAAGTGGTGATAGTCATAATTAAGAAAATAAATTATTTACAATCTGTTGGCGCCTACGCACTCCAGCAGCGTGTTTGGTTGTTCCCCCTCCTGTTGAAGGCCAGCATCCTCCTCTTCGTCGTCTTCAGGCATGTATGGGTCTGGTTCCAGGAGGGGAATGTTCCTTTTTACACAAATGTTGGGCAATATGGCACAAGTGAGTATGATCCTACAGACCATCTCTGGGGAATATAGTAGGCTACCGCCAGTGATGTCAAGGCAGCGGAACCTTGACTTGAGGATCCCAAAGGTGCGCTCGACAATGCTGCGTGTCCTCTTATGGGCGTCGTTGTATGCCCACTCTGCAGCAGTAGTCGTTCCCAAATGGTGTCATTAGCCATGGCTGGATGCCATACCCCTGATCAGCTGAAAGAAAAACACAGAATGGGATCATGTAGATGTAGCTGGCACTATTGAAAATACCTTTAATGGCAGTAGTTGTCTTGTGTTGTCTGTGACTCTTTTGTGTACTAATGTGACAACCTATACTTGTAGGCTATACCATCTGCATTGTGTTTTTTCCTTGGCTGAGCAAGTGTTTGTCTGCTAACCGTTTGTCAGCAGTATGTTTTGGGATTTGCAATAGAGTGTGCCCTCCCTGGCATTGTGACTTGTGATACAGGTGTCCGTGTGTCTTCACTGATGGTGAGATGATAGTTCCATGCACATTTAAATTTGGAAGTGTTGTTAACACGTTCATATCAAAGTACCCTGTACATCCCATCCCTTGAAACTAATGCAATGTATTAATGTAAAGGTTATTGTGAGACTTACAATTTGCAAGGTGACATTTAGGCAACCACACTCATTAATGTCTTAACATTAGGCTGTACAGTAGATTCCAATGTGTGACAGGTTCAATGGTGACTTAAGAAACATGGCTAGTGATGTGAGGACCTCAGTGTGTTCCTGTCTAGATGTTGCTGTTGTGGTGTATGTGTTGTGTGTCCTAGAGGGTTGCTGTGCAGTGTGTATATAATTAGGTTTCTGTACTTACCAACAAGTAGTCCATTGCCATACCGTCCATCCTGGAAGTGTTGGTTGATGGTGCTGTGACGGAAGATGAATGAGTCATGTATACTCCCAGGATATTTAGCCACGATGTTGCTGATCAATCCCTGGTGATCGACTATGGCCTGCACGTTGATTGAATGTGTGTGCTTCCTGTTGCGGTAGAGGTGTTCTATTGCAGCAGGTGGCACAAGGCGTACGTGTGTGCAGTCGATTGCACCAAGGACGTGTGGGAAGCCACTGATGGCGTAGAACCCCTGTTTAGTTTCCTGCTGCTTCTGCAGTGTGTTAGGGAAGCAGATGAGGAGGGGTGTCAGGCGAATGATGGCATCCAGTACTTTTGGCAGAAATGCGGAGAATGATGGTTGTGATATTCCGCCAACCAGGGCACCAGTTGTTTGAAATGAGCCACTTGCCAGCAGGTGAAGTACGGCAAGCAGCTTTGTTTCTGTTGGGATAGTGCGGGGTGTCACTAAAGTGGGGGCCAACTGCTGTTCAATGTTTCGCAGCAGCAGCTGAATGGCATGCCAGTTCAACCAGTACCTCTGTGTGATGTCGTGTTCCCTGAGGCCATGCAGGGTTGTTCTTAGGTGGAATATCCTCTCCTGCCTTCTGCGCTGCCTTTGGGGTCCCTGCTGGTGTTATTGTAGCTGCTGTTGTTGCTGTAGGGCTCTGCGTCTACGTGCACGCTGGATAAAGATCACCTCCATGTCTCCCTGTTGCTGCTCTGCTGCTCTGCTGTTTGTTCTGTGTGTTCTGATTAAATACAGGTGTGTTTGCCCCATTTTAACGCCTGCCCTGACCCAGGCGTTAAATTTTGACGCACATCGGGCTTTGCGTCATTTTTTTGCTCCGCCTCCCGGCCGAGTGTCATTTTTGCCCAGAAGCATAAATACGACGCACGGCCGTGTGCGTCTTTTTTGGGACGGGAACGGCTACCCTGCATATCATTAACGCAGGGCGGGTTGCCGCATCCAAAAAATGACGCACACAGCGGATTTTTGTCGTCCGCGGGCTCAGGCGTCAGAGTTTAAATATGGGGCAACGTTTGCGCTGATTGTGCGTCAAATTTTTTGACGCACAATCGGCGCAAACGGAGTATAAATATGCTCCTTAGTATCCAGGATTTGAGCGCAGGGAACGAAATTCCCAGTTGTTCTGTCCAATTCCTCACAAACTCTTCAAAGGAAATCTCACCCGTTCAGCAAAATAAACCTGAAAGTTCAATACTGAACTGAAAATTGAATTTTTGCTTGTATGTCTGGCTCTCTGAGTGGTTGATCTAATCTAAATGATGCCAGTGCAATTCTCGTAATCTCAGGAATTTGGCAGTATACAAAATTCTCCAAATTATGCCATATTGCATAATTATGCTGCAGTTCTTGCAACATTTTGACGCTGGAGTGCTGAAACAACACAAACATTGTAACATTTGTTTTTTTTGGCATTTTTAGCACAGTGCTTTCTCGCATTAAAAATTGATGCAAGGACACATTTATGCAAAATATAGTGCTTAGTGACAGATTTTCATTTCAGGTAATTATGTATATTTCAAGTAGTTTTCCCAAAAATGATGTGAATTTCAACGATCCCTAACCAAGGAAGATTAAAGGTGTCCAGAGGCTCCAATGTCCACTTTACTAGCTGCCCCACGAATGTAAGTAAAGATGATGAATAAAGACATTCAAATAAATGCCAATATTTGGAAGAAAATAAAAATACTGGGGCAAGATTTGCTAGGGGCTTGCGTTGCCCGTGCATCATGCAAGGTGCCAACATAAGCCATTAAAAGTGAGATTTACAATGCCATGCAGATCCACCCTGCAGGGCAATGCATGGCATAGTAAATCTGGAATGGAGTACAAGTTGCTCCCTTGCGTTACTCCACATTGGGAAGGGTCGCTCCATCGTTGGAGCATAGGTCCATGCATACAGCCATGGTTTTTGATGCATTTCCTGGTTTACTGACACTAGTAAACCTGGGAATGCATCATGATGCTACGCCTTCCCAGGGGAGATATTACAAGGAGGGATATGTTCCTTTCTCCTTGTTTTTAACTTTTTCAACGTGTGCTACCTCATGGTTCAAGGATCCTTGTGTTGGTGCTTGACAGTGCGCCACTGCAGAAAAAGAGCAGGGATGTGCAATATCCTAGTAGATATGGTGCGTTCCTGCACTCTCTATTTGGCACAGTGCTGCATTGCAAGTTGTATTGCTGTGTCAAATATTATTAAATCTTCCCTTGGGTCATTCAGTTTATTACTGGTGTCATCAAAGTTACAGCATGCAATGAACGCCTAATGTTTCTTCATCGTGTTTATAAATCCCCACAATCATCCGGCTGCACTCTTCAATATTTGAATGCCATACTAGTAATCAGAGCAACATTCAAAATATGTGCCCCTTGGTTACCCAGCTGCAAGTACAGCCAGACCAACCTTGAATTCTAACACGATCGCAACAAAGACTTGTTGTGCTTGTGTTATATGCAACACATGCCCCTTTCTTTACATTGTCTTTTTTAACGTCAATACATAGGTGGTCATTACAACGCTGCCGGCGGTAAAAAAATTGCAATTACGACCTTGGCGGAAACCGCCAACAAAGACAGCCACTTTAACACTCAAACCTCCACGGCGGTACAAACAAACAGCTTGGCGGTCACCGCCAACAGACAGGCGGGAGACAATGTACCGCCCACACTATTATGACAGGCCAATCCGCCACCTTTTCCGGGGCGGATTCACCGTGGATAAAAACACGGCAGAAACAGGAATTTTGAAGGGAAAACACTCACCTCTACACACCCCACGAGGAACAAGGACACCATGGAACCGGAACTCCAAATTCTACCTGTGATAGTCTTCCTGCTCCTCTACCAGGAGCACGAATGCCGGCGGCGAAGACCACGGTGAGTACTGCACCTACGACACAGGGGAGGCAAAAAACAGGGACACACACACGCAACACCGCCACCCCCACCCTCACCCACTACAACACACACACTAATACATGTTGATACATTACAGTTACACTCCCCAAGCCACCCGGAAGAATGCAAAGACAACTGGAAATTATTGTAACGATTGTAATCTATTAAAATCCAGTACTCCAAAATATATATACACTATAAACAAATATATACACCAATAATACAAGTCCAGGTATTGCACCATTTATAGTCCGTGGAGCACTGGGCCCAAAATGCATGGGCAAGGCCCACACTCGATACCCGATCAAAACAGAGAGAAAACTGCAGGGGCATCAGATAGAAATACAACAGGCACCTCAGGGGGAAGGGAAGGGGGGGCACCTCAGCCGGATGAGTGCACAATGCCAGATCCACGAGGGGGCTCAATGCCCACTGATGTATCCTGGGGAGTGCAAAGCCACAGTCTCTCAAGTCTCTACAGTGGGTGGTTTGCCCACTGTTCAATCCTATGGAGTGCAAAGCCACAGTCTCACAAGTGGATAACAGTCTCCACTGGTTCTGGAAGGGGACTGGTGCCCAGAGTGCTTCATCCTGTGAAGGACAGAGGTAGTGGATGGATGTCTCCACTGGTTCTGGAGGGGGACTGGTGCCCAGAGTGCATCCCTCACCCCGTGACGGACCCAGTTGCGTCAGTGCCCCTGCCGCACATGGGCTAGCGGTGCTTGAGTTGGCGGTGCCCTGTTCAGCGGTGCTTGAGTTGGCGGTGCCCTGTTCAGCGGTGCTTGTGGTGGCAGTCCTTCATGGTCCAGCGGTGCTTGTGCTGGCGGTGCCCTGTTCAGCGGTGCTTGAGTTGGCGGTGCCCTGTTCAGCGGTGCTTGAGTTGGCAGTGCCCTGTTCAGCGGTGCTTGTGGTGGCGGTCCTTCATGGCCCAGCGGTGCTTGTGCTGGCGGTGCCCTGTTCAGCGGTGCTTGAGTTGACGGTGCCCTGTTCAGCGGTGCTTGAGTTGGCGTGCCCTGTTCAGCGGTGCTTGTGCTGCCGGTCCTTCATGGCTCAGGGGGGCTTGTGCTGGCGGTCCTTCATGGCCCAGCGGGGCTTGTGCTGGCGGTCCTTCACGGATCAGCTGGGCTGGGGCTGGCGGTGCCCTCCTGGGCAGCTGGGCTGGGGCTGGCTTTGGCCTCTGGGCTGGGGCTGGCGGTGCCCTCCTAGGCAGCAGGGCTGGGGCTGGCGGTGGCCTCCTGGGCAGCTGGGCTGGGGCTGGCGGTGGCCTGCTGGGAAGCTGGGCGGGGGCTGGCGGTGGCCTCCTGGACAGTGGGGATGATGGCGGTCTTCTCCGCTGTGCAGCTCTTCCCAGACTTGCCGGGTTTCTTGTGGCCCTTCCCCACCTTGGGAGGTGTCACAGCTGACTCCACACTCCCACCGGGACCCCTGGGAGCGGCTTTGGGGGCTGGAGTCTTCCCCATCTCCCGCCTGGCACTGGCCAACTTCTGATGCTTCACAGGTGGGGGACTGGCTGTGCTGTGGCTCTGTGCCACACTGGCTGTCCTGGTGGCCGGTGCACTCCACATACCGGTGACTACAGGCACCACTGGTCCCAGAGATGTTGTGGCTGAGGTGCCACTTCGGGACCTATGAGATGGACGGGGTGGGGGAGGTGTGGGAAAAAGGTCAAGGCTGGACATGAAATATTTCTTGGACACACTGGGACGGTTAGCTGGAGGGGGTTGGGGAGTGGAGGAAGAGGTGGTGGTAGTAAGAGGTGCACGATTGGTGACTTTGGCGCAGGTGCATGCGCTGGAGGCTGTCGTGAGGTGGATGGCTGTTGGGTGGGTGTGTGGCTGCGTTTGTGTATCGTGGGAGGGGGCGTCACAGACACACTGGGAGACGACACAGGACGTGTGAATGGTAGTGGGGGTGGTGACTGCACGTGAGCGGAGTGTGCTAGTGGGTGTGCTGGTGAGGGACGTAGTGGCTGTAGAGGTAGTGCATGCAGGTGTGAGTGTAACAAGACTGGGAGAGAGGAGGGAGAAGACGAGGAGGGGGACACAGTGGAGGCAGTGGATGTTGGTGTGTCTGCATGTGTGTGTTGCTTGCATGAGTGCCTGTGTGATGTGTGGTGCTTATGTTTGCCTGAGCTTCCCTTGTGTGGTGAGGTGTGTGCAGGCTGGTCTGATGGTGTGTTGGGATAGGCACAGGTACAGGGGATTGGGTCTGGGTGGAGGAAGTTGGAGGGGGGAGGCTAGAGACAGGGACAATGGCTGCCATCAGTGCTGAGGCTAGAGTTTGAAAAACTTGGTGAAGGGCCTCCTGACCAGAATGAATGCCCTCCAGGAATGCATTAGTTTGTTGCAACTGCCTTTCTACACCCTGGATGGCATTCAAAATGGTAGACTGCCCAACAGTGAGGGACCTGAGGAGGTCAATGGCCTCCTCACTGAGGGCAGCAGGGGTGACTGGGGCAGGGCCTGAGGTGCCTGGGGCGAAGGTGATGCCCACCCTCCTGGGTGAGCGTGCATGGGGCGAAGGCAGAGAGGCTGCTGGGAGGGCGGTGCTGGTAGGGGGGTGGCGGCTGTACCTGTAGTTGCGGGGGGCACAGATGTTGCCGCCACCACAAGGGAGCTCCCATCAGAGGACGTGTCCGTGTTGCTGGTGTCAGCTCCTGTCCCCGCCGTGAAGCTCACCTCGCCCTCGGTCCCACTGGTGAATTCCTAGTCCGTAGTCTCACCCTCTAGGGCCATGTGGGATGCAGCTCCCTCATGCTCCGGTGCCACTGCTCCTCCGCCTGATGATGCTAATGCACACAAGAACAGGGAGACCACAAAAAGGGGGAGACGACGACAGAAGAAAGACATGTTGAGTGCATGGATTACCGCTACCGTTGGCGGACAAGACAGACACAGAAGCCCCCTGCACTATGCCGCGCTCTTGGGCTCCACTGTTCAATTCCTGGGAAATGGCCTACAAGTCTATGGACGACATCTGCACACATAGATGACATAGGGGCATGAATAGCTGTACTTGGCAGTCTACAGAGGTGGGCTGGGGTGCCACATGGCCTGCCTTACGGAGGGGCCTTGCCTACGGAACTCGCCCTGGCCTAGGGAAACCCACAGTCCTCCTCCCCCACCCAGACAACTCCACTGCGTGCAAAGTCAGCAGAATGAGAGTGTACTCACCCCCTGGTGTCTGCTGTGATGCCCTCAAGTGCCCATCCAACTCCGGGTAGGCCACCGCCAGGATCCTGAACATCAGGGGGGTCATGGTGCGACGGGCACCCCTCCCACGTTGGGAGGCCATCCCCAGCTGAGCCTCCGCCGTCCTCTTGCTCCAGCGGCGAATGTCCTCCCATCTTTTCCGGCAGTGGGTGCTCCGTCTGTGGTAGACCCCCAGGGTCCGGACGTCCTTGGCGATGACACGCCAAATATCTTTCTTCTGGTGGGCGCTGACCTACATAAAATGTACAGGGGAAGAAGAGAAGTCATTACCAACTTCACCGTCAAAGTGATTGGCCCCATCCCTACCATTGCCATGTGGCACATGCATTCACCGTCTTTCATGCACGCAGCACTCTGCCCCCTTCCTTCTTACATCCAGCCCTCTCCACACAGGCATAGCCCATACAACATGCTCCCTGTGTACTTACCTGTTTGTCTGGAGGACCGTAGAGTAGCGTGTACTGGGGGAGGACCCCATCCAAGAGCTTCTCCAACTCCTCCGCTGTGAAGGCAGGGGCCCTTTCTCCAGACGCACGAGCCATTGTCTCTTCCAGACCGAGGTCACAGCAGCACTTGCAGTGTAGGTCCTCTCCTGTCGAAGATCAGGTATCGAGTGATTAAACAGATAGAAAATGGCCGTCACGTCCACGGCGGTGCGTACCATCACCGCTGGCGTACATCGTCATTGCCTCCTGGGACCAATGCAGCATTGCGCCGCGGTCTCCGACCGCCTACCGCGATGGTGTACAACGCCAGCGCAGTTACCTCACATCCCATTGTCCCACTTTACAGGTCAGGCAGCCGCCATTTCAGGGCCCACATGGCTTCATTTTCAACTGCTTCACACATACCTAAGCCTAGTCTCAACACACATACAGGCCACCTTTTGTGTATGATTGGTGTTCTGTGTAAACTGTGGGTACGTACCTCTGAGTTGTTTGACTCTGTGCTCGCTGTTGTCCTTCACAGGCACCGTCCGCTGGGACATGTGAGGAGATGGCGGCATCTTCCGGTGTACCGACCGTTGGTGGACCTGTTGACAATGGAGGAGCGACATTTGATAATCACCTACAGGCTTGACCGTGCCACAATCCTGGAACTGTGTACCCAGTTGGAGCCAGACCTGATGTCAGCAATCCGCCATCCCACAGAAATCCCCCCTCAAGTGCAGGTGCTATCAGTGCTCCATTTCCTTGCAAGTGGGTCTTTTCAAACAACTGTGGCCATGGCATCAGGGATGTCCCAGCCTATGTTTTCCAAAGTATTGTCCAGAGTGTTGTCTGTTAGTCTGAAACACAGGCGGAGCCACATCGTTTTCCCTCAGGCGGAGGATTTACCTACAGTGAAAGGTGATTTCTATGCCCAGGGTCATATCCCCAACATCATAGGTGCCATTGATGGGACCCATGTGGCTTTGGTCCCCCCCACAGGAGTGAACAGGTGTACAGAAACCGGAAGAGTTATCATTCTATGAATGTACAGATTGTATGTTTGGCAGACCAGTACATCTCCCATGTGAATGCCATGTTCCCTGGCTCAGTGCATGACACCTACATCCTGCGGAATAGCAGCATCCCTTATGTGATGGGTCAACTCCAGAGGCACCGTGTGTGGCTATTAGGTGAGTACCTGGAAGCAAGTCAGTGGGAATGGTTGTCTGGGTCTGGGGTTATCCCTCCAGGTTAGTATGTGTCTAACAGTTGCCCCTCACCATTTGCAGGTGACTCTGGTTACCCCAACCTGTCATGGCTACTGACCACAGTGAGGAATCCCAGGGCAGAGGAACGCTACAATGAGGCCCATGGGTGAACTAGGAGGGTGATCGAGCGGACCTTCGTCCTCCTGAAGGCCAGGTTCAGGTGCCCCCATATGACAGGTGGATCCCTATTCTACTCACCAAAGAAGGTGTGCCAGATCATTGTGGCCTGCTGTATGCTTCACAACTTGGCTTTGCGACGCCAGGTGCCTTTTCTGTAGGAGGATGGTCCAGATGGCGGTGTTGTGGCAGCTGTGGAGCCTGTGGACAGTGATGAGGAGGAAGCAGGGGAAGAAGACATGCACAACAGGGACTCAGTGATCCAGCAATATTTCTAGTGAAACACAGGTGAGAATACAATCCTGCCTATTACATGTACTTTTACACTACTACCTCTCTCCTTTCTTTCGTTTTCACCCAGTGTATGGTCACTGAGTTGTCACATTCCCTTACGGTTTCACAGATGGGGGTCCCACTGTGTGACATCTGCTTAAATTCCTCATGGACTAGAGCTGTGTGACATAGGTATGTTGACATTACTATTTCAAAAACATTTTGTCACTGTAATTACTAATACACTATTTCGAAATCACAGACAGACTCCAGATCATTTTGTGCTTTAGGTGTGTTTATTTAAATGCAAAATATTGGAGGGGGTAGTTAAATGGTGAGGGGTGATGGCGGAGGAGTGTCCATGGCAGAGTCCAGTCTATTAGTCTCACAGGTGTATTGCCCATATGGGCATAGTAAGTGGAGCTGGGGCAGTTTAATTATGGACAGGGTGACAAAGTGGGACAGTAGGATGACAATCAGGGTGGTCTCATTTCTTGGCGGGGGTCTTGGCAACGTTCTCTGTCTTGTTCCTGGATCTCAGGGACCGTTTGCGGGGTGGTTCTCCCTCTGCAGGGGGTGGGGTGCTGGTGTGGTGGTCCTGTGGCGGTGCCTCCTGTCCACTAGCACCGGCGGAGGTGGTGGGGAGTTCATCATCCATGCTAGTGTCAGGGGCCCCTTGTAGTGCCACAGTGTCCCTCCTGGTGTTGAGTACTTCCTTCAGCACCCCTACTAGGGGGCTCAGGGTGGAGCTGATGGTTCTGAGTTCCTCCCTGAAGCCCATATACTGTTCCTCCTGCATGTGCTGGGTCTCCTGAAACTTGGCCAGTACCGTTGCCATTGTCTCCTGGGAGTGGTGGTATGCTCCCATGATGGAGGAGAGGGCCTTGTGGAGAGTGGGTTCCCTTGGCCTGTCCGCCCCTGTCACACGGCAGCCCTCCCAGTTCTCCTGTGTTCCTGGGCGTTCGTCCCCTGGACCGTGTGCCCACTGCCCCAAGGTCCCTGTTGTTGTTGGGGTGGTGGGTTATCCTGGGTTCCCTGTAGTGGTGGACACAGAGCTGATTGGCGTGTCCTGGGGACGGAGGTATGGGACCGCTGGGTGGGTGCTGTGCTGGTGTTTCCAGAGGGGGGAAGGTCTGTGGTGGCCTGTGCCTGTGTGAGGGTAACCGACTGTCCAGAGGTCCCCGATGGTCCGGGCTGGTCATCTAGATCCAGTTGGACAGAGGTGCTGTCATCACTGTGGCCCTCTTCTGTTGGTGGTGTGGACATGTGTGGACCCTCCTGTCCGGTGACGTTGGGTAGTGGTCTTGCAGGGGTATAAAAGTATGTTTGTTAATCTGTGTGTGTAATGGTGTGCAATGGGTGGGTGACCGTGTACCCCAGTGCTAGCATTCCTGTGTGGGAACTTGTGTGATGGTGGTTTAGGGGGGTGTATGGGTATGTGCAGTGGGCATGCTTTGGTGATGGGTGTCCATGCTTTGTAGTTGCATGCAGGGCTTGGTGTTGGGATGTGTGGTTTGTGATGTTGGGACATTTGTGAGGAGTTGGGGTGCTGGGGGTGAGGGTGAGGGTGGGGATATGTGCTGGCATGCAGGTAGGGTGGGGGATGTAATAGTTAAGATTTGACTTACCAGAGTCCATTCCTCCACCTACTCCTGCGAGGCCGTCAGGATGCAGAATCGTCAAGACCTGCTCCTCCCATGTTGTTAGTTGTGGGGGAGGAGGTGGGGGCCCGCCGCTGAACCGCCAGGTGGTGTCTTGAGACCACGGAACGCACCTTCACCCGTAGGCTGATGTCCTCCCGATTTCTTGGGTGTTGTTCCACTGCGTTGACCCTGTCCACTATTCTTCGCCATAGCTCCATCTTCCTTGCAATTGAGGTGTGCTGCACCTGTGCTCCGAATAGCTGTGGCTCTACCCGGAGGATTTCCTCCACTATGACCCTGAGCTCCTCCTCCGAGAACCTGGGGTGTCTTTGCCGTGCCATGTGGTGGTGTAGGTGATGTGTGGGGTGGAGTGTGTGGTGATAAGTGTGGTGATATGTAGTGGTGTGTTGTGTGAGGTGCGTGGAAGTTGTGTGGGTGATGGTGTTGTGTGCCTGTGGATGCTGTTGTTCTTGCTGGTGGTGTCTCTCTCTGGCCTTCTTTCTGAATATTCTGTCGTGGGGGTTTGTGGGTGATGTGCGTTTGTGTTTTATATTGTAATGGGTGTGGGGAGTGGTGTGTGTATGTGTCACAGGTGTGTGTATTTTGAATTGTCCAATGTGGGGATGTTTTATAAGAGTGTGTGTATTTTGAGCGCGGCGGTGTGTACCGCCAATGGAATACCGCGGATGAAAGACCGCCACGTGGATTGGTGTGTCGTGATAGTGTGGGTGTATTTCTGTTGCCGTGACGGTGGAGGATTTGTTTTCGCCAGTTTATCACTGACCTTTGGTGTGGCGGACTTGTGTGGGTGTCTGAATTTTGGCGGATTCAGAGATGTGGGTCATAATAGCTGTGGTGGAATTCCGCTGCCGCGGCGGTGTGTTGGCGGTCTTCTGCACGGATGTAAGCGACTTTTACCGCGAATGTTGTAATGAGGGCCATAGTACGGAAACCTTGTTGGACGATTGTGTATTCTTATGCTTGTGGGTTCAATAGAATCAGTGGTATTGTTTTCATTAGCACCTCCAACCATATCCTGTTCACCTACATCTAAAAATACATTGTCTGTTGAGGCAGACCATCCTTCCCATGGAACAGTGACACACGGCCCAGGTTCCAAGCCCTGCCACCATCCACTCATACAGCATTTTTGAAAACGTGAATAATCCAAATGGGGTCAGACCAAGATGCTGCTCCCTTACCATATATTTTACTTTTCATCAGTCTAACCCAATCTCCATCAGTCACGCACTGCTTGCTGATAGCCCATTTCCTTTTTTGCAACGTGTCTTTCATTACTAGCTTATCCTCTTTCACCTGGCATTGTATGTCCTTGAAATCTGCATCAGTCAACTCACAATGATCCCTTCTTGTGTTTCTCAACCACCAAGAAACCAACCTTGTGCCAGGTTTCCGTCTCCTTAATAATTCAAAAAGACTTACTTCTGTTACTGAATTGGGTGAAGTGTGGTATGCCAGCAGCATATACTGCAATGCTTTCCTCCAGTCCAGACCACTCTTAACGGAAAGCTGAATACCCTCCTTCACCACTCTGTTGAACCTTTCAATCTGACCATTTGATTTGGGATGGAACACAGCAATACGTTTATGTAAAATGCCACACTTCACTAAATAGTCTTCCATGTACTTACTTACAAATTGAGGTCCCTTATCTGTTACCAGCTCCTGAGGAAGGCCTTCTCTACAAAATACTTAATCTAGAAATTCCACAACACATTTTGACGTGACCTCCTTCACCATTTTTGTCTTTGGCCATTTAGAAAAGTAATCCATCATGACTATACCAAAAGCTTCCTGCCTAGGTAGAACACTGAATGGCCCAATAATGTCCAAACCTAGCTTCTGCAAAGGTGCTACTGGAAGTTCCACCAGATGAGATTCAGGAACTAATGCTCTTGCAGATGTAACTTGATGCACATTTATTACGAACACGGACATGATGTTTAATACAAGTATCTATTCCTTGCCACTAGAAATTTTCTCGGACTCATCTTCTAGTACTTGAAATGGCCATGTGACCTTCATGTGCAATATCTATTACGTTATTCCTCAAGTTAAAAGGTGTAATACAATTTTCACCTCTTACCAGTATGTCATTCTCTACAGCGAACTCTTCTCGCTCCCTAAAAAAAACCAACTCTCCTGGGGTTTTTTCCTTCCATCTGGCCACCCATTCTTAATTAACATAGTCGTTTGACACAATTCCGAGTCTTTCTCCATCTCCTCTTTCCATCTGGTTTCCTGTACTACTAGATGTTTCAATTTCAAATTATTAATATCTTGTAACGTCAAAGCTACTTCCCGTTCCTCACCCTCATCATTTACACAATGATCTTCAACATTCAAAAGACGCGCTCCATGGTTACCCAGCTGCAAATACAACCAGGCCAACCTTGCATTGGAACAAGAGCGCAACAAATACTTGCTGCAATAGTGTTATATCTAACATTAACCATGTCCTCAGGTCTACCAAAACAGCCAGAAATCTCTGGCATTTCATGGATTCTGCATGAAATATCTCATCAATCTGTGTAAAGACTATTATTTTCAGAATGAGAGAACCTAAGCATACACTGAACATAAGTATTTTTTAAAGATAATTAGCACAGCCATAACACCATATTTGAAGGCAAGCATGTAAGACATTTAACATGTTCCCTGTCGAAACTGGATATGCAGGGCTCATTTTTTAGAAAAAAATCCTTGTTTTAAATACTTGGGATTGAAATCGGGTCCTACTACATGCAAAGAAAGGGTACTTCTTTTTGGGCTATGTCACTTAACTGTAAGCCCCTGAGGCAGAAGATATGTTAAAAACAGCCTCACTGAGTCTGGCTTCACTTGCATGAGTGACTGCCTTTGTAAAGTGCACCAAGACAGCTCTTTGGATGGCCAGGAGAATGCAAATTTATTTCTGGTAATATGGCATCAAAAACATGATCACTGTGAAAAGTAATAAAATAACTTGAAAGGTGAGCCCTGAAGCATATTTGCACATGCATAGCACATCAGTGATTGTCCTCGTGGCATCAATATAGCAATGATCCCCGCTTATGACATCAAGTATTAGCAAAACCAGTAAGTCTCAAATTTTTTGACCTATTGGCTTTTTCATTAGTTTTAAGCGATGCTGTACAATATCAGCAACGATGAGAAGCATGGTATGGCTAAACAAGAATAAAGAAAAGCCTGTGATGCCACCATCCTCATTATTCTGTAGGTGGTGCACCACTCGTGTGCTCCTAAAAAATGTTGCAAGTGTTTTTTTATTTTTTTATTTACCAACCCAAGTTGGATTGCTAAATAAGAAGAAAACATTGCATGAAAGTGTTTTGTTTTAAAGAGGCAGTGGGGCCTCAGGAGGAAGCAACATGGGAGGGCTGGGGATGGAAACAACACAGGGGCACTGTTGGGGAAGCACCACGAGTGTGAAGGTGTGGGAAAACAACACAGAGGCCCTCATTAGGAGTTTGTCGGGCAGAAAAGGCCACACGCCAAACTCCCTCAGGTCAAGAGACTGCCAGTGCTGTCTCCTTTCCGCTGGCCCAGCAGGAAACGCACAAAATTGATGCTGGCTCATAATAGAGACGGGGCAATGCTTTTGTGCGTCAGGTTCACCATCCAAGAAAATATGCACAGGACACTCTTGTCCGAGGGATCTTTAGAGTCCCTTTGGATCAATGGTGTCTGTCCAGGTGGATCAATGGTGCCTGTCCAGGTGGGATTGGGATCGTCCTTCTTTGTCTTTCCTTTCGGGTGATGATCAAGGATGGACAGCTGGTGGCCCCCTCACAAGAACACAGAAATGCTCTAAGTAAGTATTGTGCTGGAAAATGTTGTCAGAAGTAAAAATAAATGAAATATTCTCAGAACAAGTCTCTCTTGCTTTGTCCTTTTCTTTCTGTCCTGCTATAGCAGTCCAGAAGTTGTAGGAGGGTACAGTAAGCAGTATTTAGACAGATACAGAAAGACAAAAAAATGTCCTCTTCCTTAACGTACTAGTCCCACCCAAAGTTTTATCAGTCAGAATAATGGAAGAGGGACTGTACTTTTTTATGCCTGTTTTGTTATTTAGCAGATTTTAAGATAGTGCACTTTTCCTTAATCCAAACCTTTCTTCCATCGCTCTCCTTCGTAAAAAACGAACAAAAAACACTTTGGTGGTCATGACAACCTCAGCGGTCTTTTTACAAGACCGCCGAGGGACCGCCGTGCGGAAGACCACTAGTAGTGGCGGTTTGCCGTTCGGCGTATTATGACTGTTGGCTTCTCTCCATCCTTTTTCCGATGGAGAGCCGCCAACAGCCATACTGGCGGGCGGCGGGGAAGTGGAGGTTGCTCCTCCTTCACCGCCACGCCAACAGAACACCGCCCACCGAATCACGTCCTGTGATTCGGCGTGGCAGTGTTCTGTTGGCGGGGTGGTGTCGGCGGAGCAGCCCCCATGGCTCCCATCCCCTCCCGGAGGATCGATGGAACAGGTAAGTCGATCGTCCGTTAGGGGAGGGGGGTGGGGGGGTGTTGTGTGTTGTGTGGGTGCATGGGGGTGTGCGTCTGTGTATGTAGAGGGGGTGTGTGAGTGCGTGTATGCTTGCGGGGGTGTTGCGTGTTTTGGGAATGAGTGCGTGTATGTCTGTGGGTATGTCTGTATGGATGTGTGCGTGTATGTTTGTATGTGGGTGTGCGTGTCTGACTGTGTGTGTGGATGTAGGAATGTATGTCGGTGTGTGTGCACGTGTGTGTGTTGGTGGTGCCTGCGTGCGTGTCGTGTGTGTGTGAGTTCTGTGATGTTGGTGGTCGGGTGGGGAGCGGGGCCCTGCCACCTTTGGGGGGGCTGCAGGGGTGGTGGGGGGTGTAGGGGAGGTAGTCTGGGTGGGGGGTTGGGGAGACCCCATCAGTGCTTTCCGCCATGGATTTCATGGCGGTTCCAACCGCAGGAAATCCACAGTGGTAAGCCGGGTCAAAATACCGCCGGCGGTATAGTGACGGCCGCGGGGCTGGAGACCCAGGTCTCCTGCCCGGCGGTCTTCTCCGCCCTGGCGGGCGGACCGGAGAACCGGCGGATGACCATGCGGTAACCGCCATGGTCATAATACAAAAAAAAAGACCGCCAGCCTGTTGGCGGTCTTACCACCGCTTCTCCGTCTTCCGCCAGGGTCATAATGACCCCCCTGGTTTTTTACATGCTTTACTCTTCTATATGTGCATGTGTATATTTAATATCTTTAATATCTTTCATGTCTCCAATTACATGGTCTGCACCAGTTTAAACCGTGCACTTTAGGGCCATACTCTATCAGGCCGTCAACCTTACATAACTCAAATGCATAGATCCTCAAGAAGTAGCGGAGAGAGAGAAAAGGCACTATCATTCTCGTATCCTACTTCATCTGAGTATCCAAAGTCTCGCTGGACTGTGGCAAACAATTTTACCCCAACTACCGGCATCCACCAATCCTCCATCCAGTGATCCTTGTCAGGCCCAAACTCCTCCTCTGGATAAGGATTGACCCTCTCCCTGATGTTGGGTTAAGCTGTTGGGTCCACGTTGGTCTCTTCCCTCACCACCATGGTAGGGCTCCTTTCTTTATTTAGACTGTAATTTCAGTTTCTTGCCTGAAGTTCCTCTCTGGGGGGAGGGGAGGGAGGGAGGGAGGGAGGGAGGAAGAAGAAGCACACAGTTGAGAGAGAGCAACACGGATCACAGAGGGGGGAAGGGAAGCACACTAGAGAGACAGCTGGAAAACACATAAACTCTTGTGGGTGATTTAAGAGATGAGAAAAAAAGTAATTCCCTTCAAATGAACATTCAAAGGACATTAGCAATGCTTCAGGGGAGGGACAGACACAGGGTTGACAAGGCAAGCCATTGAGTAAGAAGCAGGCAAATGAGAGTGACAGTTAAGCCAACCAATGGTATCCAATAGGAATTTTTCTGTTTTCTTAGTAAGCCCTCAGCATGTTTTTCACAACCAAAAAAAGCTGTGTATCCCCTTTGAAGTTAGCAATCAGACAATCAGCAAGATAGGCCACCTTTACACACAGCTGAGTGTACATAGTTCCATTTAAAAATGACCATGCAGTTTGCTCTCCCTCCCATGTGTCCTTGCTGGAGGATGGGCAGCACACCTAAAGCTTAACATGTAGAAGGCCGGAGGTGTCCAGCACAGTGAATAGTACACTTTTAAACCTAAATGTTACAAAATATTAAATGTCAAAAAATAAGCAAAGCCAAAAAAATAAAATAAAAAAACAGCCCTGCCACAGAAGTGAAATATGTTTTAAGCAACTACACACGTGTGCTCAAGCAAAATGCTGTTAATCATAATGTAAAAGAACAAATAGATGAAGTGGACTGCCCCACTGTGGTGGGTGGAAGCAAAATGTGAATGATAGCTGAACAGACCATTGGATGAAGACAACTGACCAAAAGCCCCTCAATGTGCCCATATAGGCATGCATGTCATTTAGGTGTCGCCAGGAGTTCCAGCTGCAACCCCAGGCATGCCCTTTGCCATCCCTGGCACTGCCCTTGCGACCCCCGGCTGCATAGGTGGCAAATTCAGGGTCAGGAACACAGTGGCAGCTCGTCCTTATGGACGCTAGTTGGGGATCCATTCTCTCTTTTTTTGTCAATTTTTATTAGACTAATGGTGAGTGATAACATATTTTTCAGTATTAGTGTTACACAAATGGAGTGCAATTAGCTGGAATATGCCCTTCCATGGCAGCTGAGGTAAGTAAAAATTGCTTTTCAATGTACGTTGTGTGCTTGCCTGTGGTTGAGAGTGTGTTTATGTGAGAGAGAGTGTATTTAAGTGTGTATTTGTGTGTATGTATAAGTATGTGTGCGTGAGTGAAAGTGGAGGTCAAAGGGCATGTGATGTCACTCCCACTATCCATTTCGGTGAATTGATGCCCATGCACATAGGTATACATTTTTGTTAGAATTTTTGTCTGGAAAATAAGAAGCTGCTGGATTAGCTGAAGTTGTCTCAAGGCCAGCGTTAAAAACTATAGAAAACTCCACCCTCACAAATTACACCCATACAAAGCCATTCACAGTGCATTCTAGTAAATTGTTTAGACAATAACTGACAGTGATAACATAAACCCTCGTACATCAGTACCTATGTCTCAACCAGTTTTTAAAGTGGCAGGGTATTTCAGGTATTTTAAACTTTGGCCTCATTATAAGTGCCCTTTAATTACCCAGGTAATTTTCCCTTCCGCTGAGCTACTGATTCCAGGAATAACTCTAACTCTAGAGCGTGGACCCCTTAAAAGTCGACTTAAAAAAATAGGAATTACCCGGGGACTTATCGACTCCGGTCTTAGTTGCCCTAGCTGTACTTCATTTTTCCTTCACATTTATCTCAGATATTTCGGTGCTTTCAGCTGATTTCATATGCTTTGAGTCTCTGAAATCCCTGTAGGCAAAACTCACAGGATCTGTGGTGTCCCCAAAGATTTTATAATTTCTTTTGGGGTTGTTAAGTTCCATTACTGGCCACATTGGAATATTGGGCCACGCAAAATGAGGGTCTATGTCTTAAACGTGTCTCATGCTAAAATAGCATGCAGTGTCATAACACATGATGGGGCCACCCCAAGAATGTGAAGAGGGGCCCTTAGCCTCATGGATATTCGTTGGCCTTGCACTGATTAGGGCCCTCTGAAGGGTTGGGAGGGTCTAGAGGTTTGGGGGCCACCCACACCACAGATTGTGGGGGGGGGAGATTGTGTTACGCTCCTTAAAATCAGGAGATCAGGTGAACCTAGTAAGAGATAGAATGAAATACTGTAAGAAAAAAAAACAATAAATAAGCTTACACATATAGGGCCCCATTACATGTCTGGCAGTCTCAAGGTGGCCACACTCACTGTGGCAGTCAGACGACCACATTACGACCCTTGCAGCTGGACTGCCAAAAGACTGCCGTCCCTGCCAGGATCTTTGATTCCGCGGTCATGGTTGTAATCAGCAGTGGCGGCGCTGAAGTCAGTGCCGCTGTGCTGATTACAACCATGTTCTTTGCCAGACTTTTCATGGCATTTCAAACGGCATGAAAAGGCTGGCAGAGAACAAGTGTTGGCCACAGGAGGGACTCTGCACTGCCCATGACACAGTCGTGGGCAGTGCGGGGGACCCCCTCTCCCCAGCACCCTCAAAATGCATACTGTCTGCTTAGCAGACAGTGGGCATTCTGAGGCTGCTAGTGGGGCCCCGTGCAATGACGTTGGACTCGGCTCCATGGTTTTCACCAGTCAGCCAAGTGAAAAACTCGTAATGGGGCCGTTGAGGAGGGCGCCAGCACCGTGGCGGTCTCCTCATCAGGAGTTTGGTGGTCGGGTTTTTCTAACTGCCAAACTCATAATCAGCCCCTTAGTACCAGATTTGCAAAGGTTTCATTACAATATGCGTCATTCACTGCGGGAAAACAGAGGGGTATTTTTACAAGAAAGTGGTGCAACATATAATGACGGAAAAAATAGCACAGTGAAAGGTACATTTCACTGCACCATTATTTGGGTCTTCCTCCGCTGGAACACCCCACTTGCCTGCATCATGCTTGAAGTAGGCATAATGTGGTTCAAGGGGTCGCATAGTAGTGTAAATATGGCGTGGCAGAAAAGCCACCTTAGCATCAAAAAAATTATACTATGCTGGCTCTAAGGTGGAGCAAGGAGCTTGTAAATATGCCCCAGAGTAGCTCAGACCTGAGTCTTAGAATCTTGGGAGCACTACAGAAGTCTTCTTCTTTTGTGGTAATATCAGCCGCCTAATCAGTGAGGGATAGAGGTAGCAATGAGAAGAACAGTGGACCATATTTATACTTTATTTGCGCCAAATTTGTGTCTTTTTGTTACGCAAATTAGTCGCAAACTCAACTCCATATTTATATTTTGACACTAGACACGTCTAGCATCAAAATATTGGAGTTTGCACCATTTTTTTGGATGCGTGAGCCTACCTTGCGTTAATGAGATGCAAGGTAGACGTTCCCATCCAAAAAATGGCACTATACCCATGGTACCATATTTATCCCCCCCTGCAAAAATTAAGCAAGGCTGGGATGCGGCACCAAATAATGACGCTAAGCTTGCTTAGCGCCAATTATTTAACGCCTGGGTCAGACCAGGTATTAGGGGACCTGTGGACCCATTTCCATGGTCAAATACCATGAAATGGACCCACAGGTTCCCACCCTGAGCCCCAGGACGCTCCCACCCACACCAGAGGAACACCAGAGGATGGGGGACCCCATCCCAGGTAAGTAGGGTAAGTATGGGTAAATATTTGGGGATTTTTTTAAGTGTCAGTGGGGGCCCTAACATGGGGCCCCCTGCATGGCACTGGGTGCAATGGCCATGCCCTGGGGACCATTGGGGTGGTAGGCATGACTCCCATCTTTGCTACGACAGGAGTCATGTTTTTGGATGGTTGTGCGTCTGGTTAGCGCATTTTTTTTTGCCTCTAATCATACTACCTACATTTTTTGACGCAAAACCCCCTTCACCCCTACGGCCACCCCAACCAGGATAACGTCTTTTTTTTTTATGCTAACCCAAGCTTAGCGTCGGCTTTTGGTATTCCGTAAATTTGGCACCTGGCTGGCGCTTTGGAATGATGCAAGCCGGCGGTAAACTTTTTGACGCAAAACCGCATTAGCGCAGTTTTGCACCAAAAGTATAAATATGGACCAGTGTTTTCATAGAAGCAATAAGGCCGATCGTCTTGCAAATTATTTGGAATACTCACAATATCAGAAATATTTGGATAGTCACAAAACAATTCCATTCATTTCTGCACCCAAAAAGACACAAAAAGCATACTATTAGTTAGGCAACTACCTGAATGTTTGACATTGATAACATTTTTTAAACTGTTATGGGCTCAAACTCCACTTGTGAGGTAAAAATAAGTTTTCACCTTCTAGCTGATAGAGCGAAAGATGCTCACTAGGCCTCACTTTGCTGCATGACGTGTGAAAAAGCCAACTAATAGGTCAGAGTCATCCCGAGGACGATGGTATATATATAAGGGCATGATACTAGAAAGTCATGGGCTAAATATTATCTAAAAAATATAGAGTTACAAATTTATTATGCAACGCAGTGTTTCTTACCTTTTGCCTTCTGTGGACCCCACTTAATTATTACTGAAATCCGGGGACCCCCTCTGAAAGGTTGTTGGAATTTAGGGCCTCCTATATGTCATTATTGGAATCCAAGGATCTTGTTCTAAGAACTTTCAATGATTTGAAGCGCAAAATGATAAAAAAAAAAAAAACAGAAACATGCATTCATCAAA
Organism: Pleurodeles waltl; assembly: GCF_031143425.1. Classification (NCBI taxonomy): domain Eukaryota; kingdom Metazoa; phylum Chordata; class Amphibia; order Caudata; family Salamandridae; genus Pleurodeles; species Pleurodeles waltl. The sequence goes on from NC_090439.1 coordinate 1,091,798,044, forward strand.
CAAATACACAAATGATGTAATATTTTATTTAATTCACAAACAAATGTATGAAATCAAAAAATGTATTGGCTTTTCTAAATTCATTTGAGGCCACTCATCTTTACTATTTTCTGTTTGATGCACTTACACTGCTCCCACAAATTAAACAGAGAATACATGGTTCATTTTTAGACTGCAATTTCAAATTCCTTTATATTTACACATTTTTCAAACATTTTCAAGCTTTACATTTTGTTCTTTTATTTATATACACTTAGTTAATCTATTGATGTCATTTAATATTCTAGGTGTCATGGATTCCCTGAGCATATGCTGCAGACCCTCAGGGGATTGGGTTTCACAGATTAAGAACCACTGGTTCAGTGCAATACAACAACCAAATTAGCTCCACTGGGAGGAGAGAGGAAGGGAGAGCCCAATCTACTAAGCATAGGGTTTGTAGCTATTCCAGTACAAAATCCTATGCCTAGAAATACTTTGAAACTTTTCCCCATTGTATGTGTGCTGAACAGTGCGCAGGCAATGTGTGAGGTAGGAGAAATAAAACCATTCCTCCTTGTACTGTACGACTCAATAAGGCATTGTTTGTTGGTGTAAAGCTCTGTCTACCATTGTTACTGATCTTTGCATCAAAAACCTTTGGTGGTAGTATGGGGACTCCCATGTACCACCCGTGGGACGTCCACATGCAAAACACTACTTTGTATTAATTTAGAGCTACCTTCCTGTGTAAAGAAAGTTTACACTGGAAAGTAAATAGTTTATCAACACTTTGCACTGGTTTGCATCACTTCATGCAGCTTTACACTGGTTCAAAGTATTGATAAATCTGTACAGTTGCCCTTTTAGCATGGGAGTCGGCCTAGGGCCGACACATGTACTACATCCCCATTGTGTCTGTCGGCCATTGGACGACACTGGGGACATCAGTTATACAGGTAGCTGCGGGATTTGGGCTCGTGCCCGGCCGCCAATTTTTGAAAATTAGACAAGAAGGGGATTCAAGGGTTGTGTGCCTTCTGTGGATTCCATGAGCTTTTCATATCCACAATGCTATGCAAACCTCAAAATATGCCTGAAATCACATATTTTCTTTACATTTCTGTGAATGAAACTTCTGGAATCTGCAGGAATCCACTTAAATACTAACGTTTGTGCTGATAAAAACATCACACCACATGTATGGCTGAGACTAGTGCCCATAACAGGAACAAATCAAACCACGGTCAATAGGGGCCCTTGCGCGGTCATTGACCTTCCTGCACAAAATCAATCCTCAAGGGCATTTTCCTCCTCCCATGTGTGCTGCAGAGTGCAGCATACATAGAAATAGAAATAAATAAAGTTATTTCTCCTCATAATGCCTCCCTTTGGGAGGCATTATATTTTAACATAGTCTTAGGACTAACACTAAATCTGGGAATTTGCCAAAACCCATAGGTGGATGCATGGGAACACCCACGCTCCACCAATGGAACATCTCTTTGGGGCAGATTAATGCAAGGCAACAATTTGCGCTGCCTTGCGTTACTCCAGATTTTTGAAGCCACTCATAGCCATGCAAGGTAGCCTTGCGCGGCTTGATAAATCTGACTTTAGTGTTGTGTCGTCCTTGCGCCCCCTTTCGGGGCGTATGGGTGATACTATACTATCATAAACAAAGTGTATTTTATGTTTACTTTGGTATTTCCTTATGTTTGAAAGGAAACTGAACACTCTTGTTTGAGTTCACATAGGCTTGATATGAGCCAAAACACATCCTCACAATGATGTGTTGTTTCCTGGAGTACCGTCTAAGCATTGTTTGTTTGATGCTGTTGTTGGAATTTATACTACAGGACTGCTCTCAAGACTGGCACCGGTACAGACAGGTGGACGAGATAACTTGTGCAGGTCTGTTTATCTTGGTATATATATATATATATATATATATATATATATATATATATATATATATGTATTACAAATAATTATAAACACATTTACAATATATAAAAAAAAAAATTAGGGATCACAAACACCATGTTTTTTTGTGTTGCAATTATTTTTTGAGATACAAAAATACATGGGGGAAAAAGGGGAAAGGAAGAAGGGAGTAAGAATGAACCAAGGTATATATAACACATAAAGTATATTTGCAAGTTACAAAAAGGAAGGTTACATTTGTGAACAATCCGAGTAGCCAGTAATGAGGTGACCAAATAGGAAATTCATAGTGTTGATAAACAATAATAAGTATTGATAATTCAGTATCGGTACGGCCATAAACCGCTTCACAACCAGACTGGTTAAAGCTCAAACATCAACAGTACATGCAGAGTTTGTAAAGGTCCAAGAGTTCGAATCCCTTGTGAGGTTTCCAAGAAAAATGGCCATTGGGCAGAGGTTAAAAGCAGGAGGGGCGAGTGTAATGGGTGTCCTTGTAGGGGTAAAACTAAGGGGCTCATTATGAGTTTGGCAGTCTGTGGACCGTAATGGGGGCAGGGGTGGTCTGACTGCTATCGGGATGGCGGTCGGACTACCTTATTATGAGTCATTCTGGCCTATGGAGCTAAGACCAAAGTGGCTCTGCTGCCAACATCACGCAACACAGACCGCAATGGTCATGAAGCTGAATTAACAGGCTGGCGGAACCTATGTTGTCGCCGGACACATTACGGGATTGCACACTGCCAATGTGACAATGGCAGTCCAACCACCATATCTCAGCATGCTGAAAGAGACTGTATAAAGGGAGACACTCACCTGCAGATAGCCTCACACATCTGATGCAGCCATGGAACCCATCACACACGTCCTGCCGCTGCTGATGATCATTGAAGGAGCACAAAATCAATGCCACTATTGGTGTCACCAACCGTAAGTACACACACACCTACCTGTATCATTAACCTTAAAAACAGATCGTAGCACTGTTGTCTACATCATATGGGGGGCACACTATGGGCATTAAGTACACATCTCATCCTGTACACAGTCCAAATCATACATGAAGATGGACACATTCACAGTCACAGTTTGGGCAGGTTTCTCACACTGCACTGCAACACTACAGAAAAGCACACAGGCACATATCTCAGGCACAGGGACAGTGGAGGCTACACAACAAGGGCTCACACATCACCAACAACACACAAACATCACATAAAGAAATACAACTCCCACACTCACATTCCACACATGCCAGGGACTGTCGTCACATGCAACATACGTATGTATGGATGTGGCATGGAACACAAACAACACTACCATTAATCAACCATACAATGGACACACACATCACTGCACAATGGAAGGACAATGGCATGCACAATATACAGTGAGACAAATATACAAAGAGCACTATGCTAACAATATCTTCACAATAGGGATGGGGACATAAGGACCTAAGGAAGGAGGTTGCATTGGGACAAATATCACTTTGCACATGCCCCTTAAACAACATTTACACAAGAAAAGACCCTACATGTATCTCAGGGGCAACCAACCCAAGACCCAAATGTCACGCCCATCTGCACAATGTGGAAATGCAAGTCAACAAATCAAATACAACTCCTACTGCATGGGACATACCTCTACATCAACTAGCTGCAAGGTACTCACAACTAAATGGACACATGCACAGACAATTGCAAACAGAGGTGGCTCAACTGAGCACCCTTCATGTCTGCACAAACAAAACACAAGCTGACATAAATCAGGTGAATACACAAGCAATATCAGGGGGACAAGTCTAACACAATACATGCTCACATTGGACAACACAAGATGAAATACTTACCATAACAAACAGTACACAATACCATGGCACCACCATTGCATTCACACCCACATATACATACACTCAACATATACCCCTGTCTTGGGGGACACCAGCACTGCCCACAAAGTCAGATACTGCAAACAACAGCAAATGGATCAGCAAGCAGGCTGAAACACACACAACTGTCAGCACACAACACAAGTGACTAAGGGACAGCATTAATGCAGAAAAGGAATTTCAGGACAAATGTGTCCCCAAAACAAAACAACTCTTTTAGGGTTTATTTGACACCAAATGGCAAATGTCCAAGGCCGTTGGCCAGTCCATAATTAATTGTCCATGCACATTCATGTGCTCATGCTTAACTCCCAGTACTGCCAGGGAACCTCTACAGGAAGGCGCATCAAGGGGAAGGCAGGGACCTCAGGGATTATCTGGGGAATCCTGGCGGGGAGGGGGAGATGGACTTGGGAGGGGGATCTGGGCTTGGGAGTGGTGGTCTTCTTCTTGGGCGGGGTGGGATTCTTCTTGGCGTGTGATAGTTCATGGTGTACGGGTCAGGCTGGGAGCTGGGTGGGGGCCTTTTGAGTTTGGGATGGGGTTGGGGTGGGGGGAACAGGGGAAAGGTTAAGATCAAACATAAAAAATATCTTAAGGACACAGTGATGGTCATCAGAAGGGGGCGAGATTTGGAGGTCGAGGAAGTGGTTGTGTGCTGTGTTGGTGCGGATGTTGTGGGTGCATGCTTCTGGAGGTATGATTGTGTGTGGTGGATGTCTGCGGTATGGATGAGTGAGCTTGTTTGTGTGTCTTCGGGGACTGAGAGGTGGAGGTGCTGGGCGACAGAGTGGTAGATGTGTGTGTGTCTGTTGGGGTGGTGACTGTGGGTTTTCTAGATGTGGTGGATGTCTGTATGCCTGTAGTTGTGGTGTCTGCTGGTGTGGTGCTTGTGTGGGATGTCTGGGGGTCTACTGGGATGTGCCTGTGGGTATGATGGTGTGGTGGGTCTGTCAGTGACTGTAGGTGTTGTGCCAGTGGGTATGCTTGATGTTGTGAGTTTGATGCTGGGGTGGTGCTGGTGTACAGGGAAACTGTAACTGTTGTGTCTGTGTGTGGCTGTTGTTTGCTTGCATGCCTGTATGTTTTGTGGTGCTTATGTTTGTGTGTGCTCCTCTTGGGTGTTGATGTGGATGCATGCGGATCTGTCTGTGTGCTTTGCGCAGGTAGGAGAAGGGGGGGCGCTTTGGATGGAGCAGAGGTAGTAGGAGGGGGGAGGGAAGGTGGGTGGTGACTGGCTGCCATCAGTGTGGAGGCCAGAGCCTGAAAAGATCTCTGTAAGTCAGCCATTGCACCAAGAATGCCTTCCAGAAATGCATTGGTTTGTTACATTTGGGTGGCCAATCCCTGGATGGACCACTGGATCCCTGAGTGTCTGTGGTGTCTTGACCCAAGATCCCATGACCAGATGCTTCTCCACTCGGCTCTACCCTGTCTCCGTCACTTGCTGGTGCTGATGCTGCAAAGACAAAGAGGAATATGGTGATCACATGTCCATGATCACACTTGAACAACAGCTATTTTTAACAACCATTACTATGATGTCATGTGGGCCCCAGCAACAACATCAACCTCAGTGGCCAATACATGTGCCATACCATATGCATGCATGCCATCTCAACTGTCAACAGTTGCACACAGGACAATCAGGATTTCACACTACAATTGCATGGCTGAAGTTGTGCAATCACAGTAACCATTCAACTATCAGGAGACACCATCACCCTCAAAGCTTTGTCCCATGGACCAGTCACCTTTTGGCATACAATAGTAGGCCAATAAAACATACATTTCCACAGATCCCACACAAGGGCATGCACACATCTATTTTCCACACACATGATGACCCAACAATTAGCACTCATGACACAAAATCATGCCACGTTGATGACAAAATAACAATAGCATAAAGAAGGTGACATGGAAATACCAATATCGCACTGGAAACATATCAACAATGTAGACATCACCAAGTGATATTTGTCAAAAATAGAGACTAGGAGGTAGGATATATGTTGCTCAGCCACACATGTGGCATGGAAATTAACACTGTAGAAATCATGTGCAAGAAGTCGGGAGAGATGTCCCCAAAATACATAACACAATGAATCAGCAAGCCCTGAGGTAATTACCAATAATGTCTACCCCCCTTACAATGACATACTCTGAGTGTTTCAGTAGAAGCCATTAGTCCTTTGTATGTTGGAGAGGCACAAACATTTCACAGACTTGTAGAAGGCCCGCATCATGTTGCCCAGTGGGAAGCTACATCACAGTCCCCATTTTGGTCATGCAAACCCAAGTGTCTGTCTGTGGATGAAGGCCTGTACCCAAAAACATGTGTTTTAAACATAACTGCAAGTCACTCCATGATCTATGCCAAGAGTCAGGACACAAACCTTAACCATCACACATGTGCAGTGCACTTTTCCACCTGATGCCACATCAAGGGCATAGATATTCACATTGTGGCTCTGAGCTCTAGTTCTCCTTGTCATGTCCCGTATTGTTATTGCAGCTGCAGATGCTGAATGGCATGCTATGATGCATAACTTAATGTGTCAGCCAATAAACAATGACAATACACTCCTGTCTGTGGCACAACATAAAATCTATCCCCATTGTAAATGTACCATTCCACAAACAGTTTGCCATGCACATATATTTGAGGGAATAAAAACATCATCCCATGAACATAGGCAGACCAGGCATGAAAGTGCAGCTTACAAGTGTTTTCTAAAGAGAAACTGACACATGCTGACATATAAGCATAGAGAATGTTGGCAAAAGTGATGGCACATACATCATGTCAATTGACATTCCCCTTTTACCAAGGGAAAGTAGTGATCTATAAGTACATCCAAAGAACAATGTAAGCCCTCTCATATGTATGTTGCACACCTTCACATTACAGACTGCAGGGAGGCACCAGCACCCATTATACACTAAAGAAAACTAGCTTCTGGGTGGCAGATGCCAACATACACATTACCCAGACACAAGACAGAGGACAGTGATCCATCACCCTCTTACCTTTGACCTGGAACACTGAGGAGTAGTGGTCTGTTGCATAGAAATGACACACACTACAACAACAAACAGTACAAGAATAATCAATGTACATCTTTGGTCTACAACAATGACATGTCAACGCAAACAATCTCTCATCTACTGTGTGACATATCATTTATCCCTAATTGTCAGGGGGAGCTTTCAGAACCTCACTCAGTCGCTTGGCAATGGGACAGGCAGGAATATGCCCTCTTGTGCCTAATGTGTTGCACTCAAATGCCCATCCTGGTCCGGATAGGCCACCCCGAGGTTGCAGCTCATTAGGGGGGTCATGTTCAGATGGGTACCCTGCCCATCATGTACTTTGCAGGATTAGTGCCAATCTTTTTGGGCACTAATCCTGCAAAGTACAACAATTGGTTCAACAATATGTGATTTGAGTCATCATGTGGTCACTGCATTGTAAATGTGTCTGCTGCCAACACCTTTCTGGTGATGCATCTTGAGGCCTTGGTGATCATTTTTAATGCACAATGGGTGAGCTGTCCTTCCTGTCCTGAATAGTTTAATCTTGGCTTAGCACATCAAGATGGAGCTAGGGGGGCAGCCACATCTCTGAGTTGAGCATGATCTGTATTTTGGTCCCTTCCAGGTGAGTAAACATCATCTGAGTGTTAGCAGGCAAGGACGTTTGGATAAGTGACCACTGATTTGCTATATGGAGTACCTTGAACCGTGCCCATTGGGCTTTCCATTCAGGTCACCCCCTCTACTTTCCAACACTAACCAAGTGTTGTTCTCCCAGGTGAGTAAACTTCATTTGAGAGTTCACTAACAGATGTATTGGGGCAAGTGGGTGGACATTGGGCTGGTGATTGTAGTTACCAAAACAGTGTCCATTGGGCTTTGCATTCAGGTCACTTCCTCTACTTCTCAACACTAGCCAAATGTTATCCTCCCAGTAAGTAAACTTAATTTGAGAGTTCACTAATAGATGCACTGGGGCAAGTGGATAATGAGCTGGTGTTTGGAGTTAGCAAAACAGGGTCCATTGCGCTTGCATTCAGGCCACTCCCTCTGCTTTCCAGCACTAGCCAAATGTTATCCTCCCAGGGGGGTAAACTTCATTTGAGAGTTTACTAACAGATACACTGGGGCAAGTGCACACTGGGCTAGTGATTGGAGCTAGCAAAACAGGGCCCACTGTGGTTTGCATTCAGGTCGTTCCCTCTGCTTCTCAACACTAGCCAAATGTTACCCTCCCAAGTGAGTAAACTTCATTTGAGAGCTCACTAACAGATGTATTGGGACAAGTGAACACTGGGCTGATGATTGGAGTTACAGGGACAGGCCCTCCTGGGAGTTGCAGTCAAGTCACTCACTCTAGTACACACACCATACAAATGTTATCCTCCCAGGAGTTGGCCTGTACTTTGGATATAATATCCTGTAATGTGGTAGGTCTCCACATAAAGCAGGAGTCCCAAGAATGCTTGAATATTGTGGACCACAACCAGATTATTTGTTGCCAAGAGACTTGTTTTGTCACTTGTTAACTCCCCATTTTATCATGTGCTACTGATCACTTTACAAAGGCCCATTTACATGGTATGCTGAACTTTTTTGAGAATATTTTTGATCACACACAGACTAGTACTGTGGTTGACCTGGAAGCATCTTTGCAAGAAATTTTGAGTGCCCATGCTAAGGAGGTGGTAATGCTTTGGGTGGGAGACTTTAATATTGAAGTTTGTCCTTTTGGTAAAGCCCCATTTTTTGGTATCTGTGATGAATTTAATCATGCACTCGCACATTTTAAGCACACACCTTATAGCAACTCACTGAATAGGGCCTCTGCTCATAATCATAATACTCTTAGATTATTCACAGTTGAGCATGGTAAAAACACCTACTTTTGTGGGACCAAAATCAAATTCTTCCATTGTACTTATTCTAGGCGGTTAGTATTGACAGTATGAAGTTAAGGCTTCATGGTTAAGCGATCATGACCCAATTACTGTGGAACTTAAGTTAGTCCCAAGAAGGGAGTCATACAAAACTTCTTATCTCCCAGATAGAATACAACACCAATAAAGATTTCAGTATTCAATGGGAGAAGGTAGATAACTAAGCCTTTCATAGAGATATGTTGCGGCATAATCAATTATACATTGACACAGTCCTGCATGAGAATATTAGCCCTTCAGAAGTTATAGCCACATACACAAGGTTAACCAGCTGTATAGCTGATAAACCTACTAAACTGGCATGAAAAGTGGGGAACAATCCAAGGTGGTACAACTGCTCTTGCTCCAAAGCCCATAAGCTTTTAAATCTTGCTTTAAAGAAATGCTTGCTGGACCAGGTTAGATAGCTCAGGTGGCAAACTCTATAAAGATGCAACCTGTGAAACAAAGGTTGAAATCAAGTTAAGGCCTGAGAGGACTTGAGAATGACCAGTGACCAGAAAGACTCTTGTAGTTTCTGGCAGGTGGTTAATTCGTATAATCCTTTGGCTGAGGCTATTCCAAACGTTGATTGTGTTTTTATTAGTAAAGAATGGGTGAATTATTTTTGCAATGACTTTGACTATAAAGAATGGATGCCCATTTTGGGTTTTGATAAGGAAATCCCTTTTAAACTAGGTACTAGTCAGGCTCTTTGTAGTGCAATCACAGTTTAATACGTCATTTCAGCCATTAAGAGGAGCCCTTCGGGCAAGGCCCCGGGACCCGACAGAGTCTAGTGAATGTTGTTAAATCTTTGCTGGAGTTTTGTGCTCCTTTATTAACTAATGTTATCAGAAGTACAATATCAGGACCACTGGTTAAATCCTGGCAGGAGGCTATTATCGTTCCATATTCAAAAAGGGAGACAAAAGCTCACCCCATTGTTATCACCCTATTACTCTCTTGGACAGCACAGTAAAGAGAGTGGTGGGTAGATTCATACTATCCAAATTGGAAACCTGGGCTATAGAGGCACAGGGGGCTTTCTGACTTCCAGTTTGGTTTTCACCCTGGGGACAGTGGAAAAGTCTTTAAATCTTTCCATAATTATTCAAAGTATACTAAGGCTAAGAAAGATTGTCTCCATCTTACAATTATAGAGCTAACATGCACCTTTGATATGGTAGATTGTTCAAAGTTATGGTCCATTATGCTGAATCTTGGGATTCATAGTGACATTGTTTACCTTCTTAGTAGGCTTCATGACCAGACAACAGCCAGAGTCCGCTAGAGCACAGGAGGGGATCTGACAGAAGAGTTCCCATTGCATATTGTGGTTAGCAAGGTTGTGTCCTTGCCTCCTTTTTATTTTTGATTTATATTAATTCTTTGGGGCAACATTTGATTAAGGCAGGACAAGCTATTCCTAAAGTAAACCTTAGAGAGATGCCTTTTCTGCTTTATGCAGACAATGCTGTCCTCTTTGCATGAACAGCAAATGCCCTTCAGCTTCTCTGAGATGTTTTTAATAATTTCATGACTAGCTTAGGCCTTAGGTCTAATCACTCTAAAGTCCAAATTTAAGAAAATTGGTGCTGCATTATATTCAGTGCCACTTTTCTTGAGCCCCTTAGCGCTCCGCTAACGCCATCATGTGTGTGCAGTACTAAACATACGGCGCACCATGCCGCAGGTTAGGGATAATAGTGTCAAAATTGTTGAACCAATTGTTGTACTTTGCAGGATTAGTGCCAAATATGTTGCCGCTAATCCTGCAAAGTACATGGAGGCCCATTATAAATAACGGTGTGCCTCATTTTAACGCCTGCTCTGTGCAGGTGTTAAAAAATGCTGCAAAAAATGGCGCATCGATTCCACTGCGCCGTTTTTGTGGTAACGGGGGAACTCCCTCCTTGCATACATTATTACTGGCACAGGCATAATGTGGCACAAGGGGTTACAAAGTGGTGCAATGCATGCATTGTGCCACTTTGTAAATCTGGCACAATGAATTTTGCCTTGTTGAGCCACAGTAGCGTCATAAAAATTACGCAAATGTGGCGCAACGAGGTGCTATGCCCTCTTGATTTAGGGCCTAAGTCCTTTGTGATGAAGTGTAATCATAAACTCCCAAAAACCAAAAGGTTTCTACTCAGTGGTGAGGAAATTTTGACAAAACCCCAATTTACATACCTTGGGATCCCGTTTGATGTAGATCTTATTTGGAAGTGAGAATAATACACTTTCAATAGCCAATAGATGCTGTTTTTAGATTCTCTAAGTGGTTGGGCCATAAGCGGGTGAGAGAAATAGTTTGCATTTATCATAAAAGTAAATGTGTACTGTTAGCCACTTTTGGGGCGGGAGTTTGGGGCCATTTGAACTGTAAAGCCTTGCAAATAATTGAAAATACGTTTTTAAGAAGATTACTGGCAGTCCTGCCGTCCACCTCTGTTAATTTTTTGCCATGAAGAGGGCACGTTTTTAAATATAGAAGATCACATTCGGTTGCAGCCCTTGTTGCTGTGGCATAGATACGGAGACATCATGAGTCACATTTATGTAGAACTATAATAAGGGACTTTATGACCGTTGATAGAAATCAAGATATCACATGGTTACAGTACAATAAAATACGTTTTGAAAAGCTGGGTACTCCTTATTTTTATAATAACCCTGACAGTTTGTTTTCTGTCTCTTCTAGTCAAATTAAAGAACTTTTCAAATGATCTATTGGTACAGTACAGTTTGATCCCACATGTAGTGTGACTGTCAGTAGACCACATGATCTTCCATTGCACCTGGCACTTTACTTGCAGCTCATTGCAAATGAAAGACATACATTTTTATGGACAAGGGGGCATATTTATACTCCGTTTGCGCCGAATTTGCGTCGTTTTTTTCGACGCAAATTCGACGCAAAACTAACTCCATATTTATACTTTGGCGTTAGACGCGTCTAGCGCCAAAGTTCATGGAGTTAGCGTCATTTTTTTGCGTGAACACCTTCCTTGCGTTAATGATATGCAAGGTAGGCGTTCCCGTCTTAAAAAATGACTCCGATGCATATGCGTCGTATTTATACTCCCGGGCAAAAATGACGCCCGGGAGTGGGCGGGTCTAAAAAACCTGCATTAGCGCCGGATTTTAGCGCCTGGGTCAGGGCAGGCGTTAAGGGACCTGTGGGCTCAGAATGAGCCCAGAGGTGCCCTCCCCTGCCCCCAGGGACACCCCCTGCCACCCTTGCCCACCCCAGGAGGACACCCAAGGATGGAGGGACCCACCCCAGGGACATTAAGGTAAGTTCAGGTAAGTATTTTTTTTTAAAACAAATTGTGGCATAGGGGGGCCTGATTTGTGCCCCCCTACATGCCAATATGCCCAATGACCATGCCCAGGGGACAGAAGTCACCTGGGATGGCCATTGGGCAAGGGGGCATGACTCCTGTCTTTGCTAAGACAGGAGTCATTTCAATGGGGGTTGGGCGTCGTAAAAAAATGGCGCAAATCGGGTTGAGGCGATTTTTTTGCCTCAGCCTGACTTGCACCATTTGTGGACGCCCATACGCCATTTTCCCCCTACGCCGGCGCTGCCTGGTGTACGTCGTTTTTTTTAACGCACACCAGACAGCGCCGGCGGCTAACGCCGGCCAACATCATTGAATAAATACGGCGCCCGCATGGCGCTTCAGAATGGTGTTAGCCGGCGCTAATTTTTTTGGCGCAAAACTGCGTTAGCGCAGTTTTGCGTCAAAAAGTATAAATATGGCCCAAGGTTTGACTAGAGCCCATTTGCGTCATTTTTTAATGGACCAGTAACTGGAGATATCCAGACATCAGAACAGTGTATGGGGCATGAACACAAAGTATATAAAAAAATACAATAATAATAAATACATTAATTTAAAAGAAAAATACTCCCTAAAATAATAGAAAAAGTGGAAATTAAGAAACAAAATTACAATATGGAATATAAAAAAAGATCATAAACTAAATTAATTTAAATACTATTTTGCAAATTGCACACAATGAATGTGCTTTGAATTACCTCAATTTAATATTCTACTCTGACCCATAAAAGAGTACGGGAAAGTGTTGGACTCCAGAGAGGTTAGATTTACTATTCCTACCCTTGTCTAAGCAACAGTAGAGGGGGTGTTCAACTTGAGGGGTTAAATTTACTGTTCGCACTCCAGTTAAAGCAAAAGTAGGAAAAGTGTTGGACTCTGGAGGAGTTAGACTTGCTATTCCCATACCATTCTAAGCAACAGTAGCAACAGTACTCCAGAATGGTTATATGTACTATCCACACACCAGTCTAAACAACTGGAGGGAAAATGTTGGATTCTGAAGGGATTAGGGGCCATATGTATGAAGAAATGGCCGTGCGAATCGCAAATAGCGATTTTTAAGAAATCGCTACTTCCGAGTCGCAGTAGGCCATGTAACAAAATTGCGAATCGGAATTAGCGATTTCTTAAAAATCGCTATTTGTGGTTTGCGAGGCTGATTTACGAATCGCAATTAGCATTTTCGCAAATTGTGAGATATTTTGAGAAAGCACACCTGGAGGAGCCTGATGACATCACAAGCAGGAAGTGAGTCATCCCAGGCAGTTTCAGGTGCCACACCCAAACCAGCATCCAGAGAGAGCAGCCCAGCCACACTGAGCAACACTCTGAAGGAGGCAGCACACTTGAATAAGGATGGACACCTCAGCCCAAGGAAAGGAGAAGGGAGAGAGAAAGAGGAAGCTCAAATTCAGCGAGCAAGAACTGGAGGTGCTGACAGAGGAGGTGGTCAGGAGCCATGACCACCTTTCTGGTAAAAGCTCACTCCAGGTGCTGGAGAGTGAGAAAAGGAGACTCTGGGCAGATATCCAAACTAAGATCTGCGCTATTGGAGTGGCGCAGCGCTCGGTCGACGAGATTAAGAAGAGGTGGTATGATCTGCGGTCCCGTGCGAAGGAGAGGGTGGCAAGAAGACTGCAGGAGGCCAGGGGCACAGGAGGCGATCCACCCACAGAGGCACCATCCACCCCATTAGAGGACCTAGTGGAGTCGACACTCTTCCCTAAAGCTGTGTCAGGGGTCACAGAGATAGACACCTCCGGCACACCAAGTACAAGTCAAGGTAAGTGCAAAATTGAATTGTAACCCCATATGTATATGCACAAAAGCCCCTTAGAAATTAGCGAGTAATGTTAAACATTGTGAGAAGTAGTCCATTCCACATCTTAGTAGCAGCACAACAATGCATTATGGGAGTGGCAGTCCACAACCCAGAGCTGAAAGTAGCACATACAATGTAATTAAGTAGAGCAACACCCAGAGGAACACAACACCCACAACACAGTGAAGAGAAGTACCTGTACCTTTATTACCATTGTGTGCACTTACTTGCAACAAACATAACTGACATGCTGCATATTGTCGTTGCAGGTGGACCAGGCCTAGCAGCCATAGCATCAGCCAGCGTAGGCGAGACTAACACCCATCCAGCCTCTGACTCAAATACAAGTGGGTCTCTCACCATTGCGCCAGTTCGACGCAGGCCCAGGGCACTGCCACTGCCAGAACTCACACAGGACTCGGATGAGCAGCAGGAAGGGCCAATTACACCATCCCCAACTGGCAAGCGCACCGAGATGCAGGAGGCCAATGTTCAGCAGACAACAGCACCCCGCAGGATGGCGACAAATGCCGGTGCACAGCAGAATGAGGCAAGTGAGGGTCCCTCCTTCTTTGGTGGGCTGAAAGTAGCTATGTTGCAGCAGCAGCACCTACAGAACAAAAGGATTCTTGGCTTACAAACAAATATGCAGCAACATAACACCAACATGGTGGGGCCTGCATCGCCAGCTTGAGTGCCTGAATGCTAATATAAAACTGCTGCATGAGGGACAGGTGCAGGCATCGCAGGATAAAAGAGAGCTCACTTCTGCTGTGCGTGAACTATGCCAGGAGCTGCGCCATGAGAGGGTGAGCCACCGCAGACAGGAGCGCAGATTCATGAACATGTTTGGGGGCTTCTGTCGCTCTGTCAACAGGGTGGCTACTGCAACCTCACTGATTGCACGTTGTGCAGTGCCTGCACAGGTGGAGCCAGCACACAGCAGCAGGGATGTGGCTAACGGACTTGTTCAAATCATTAATGTGATTGATAACATCATGGGACAGAGGTCAGCCACACCTAGTGAGCTGGCACGAGAGGACACAGAGGACACTTCCAGCTGCAGCAGTCTAGCTGTACCCGCAATGGACACCAGACGGTGCAGTGCCAGGCACAGCACTGCCACTGAGGTGGATAATCGAGGTGCCAGTGAGGTAACTGGGCACCTAAGTGGTGTGTGGGAACAAAAAGTAACTGTAGCGGCCAGAGGGGTAATGATTTCACTATGACGTAATAGTGCATTACTCTGAACTTCTATTGTCTCTAGTTTTTTTTAAACTAATTTCTTTTGCTATTCGTTGAACTAACATTACCTGACATTAAGTTAATAAATTTGATTCACTACAGGTACTTTGTCAGTGCATTTGTCTTATTCATACTTACATCTGAAATGGTTGTGTGTGATGTCAGCACGCCTTTGCCGCCTTCCCTCTACTACTACACTGGTCCTGTCTGCTGGCTGTACGGGTGGTATGGGATCATCATCAGATTCAGATTCGCATATTTCTACAGGTATGCCCCTGGTGGCAGCTATATTGTGCAAGATTGCACAAGTAGCCACTATTCTACATGTGGTCTCTGGGCTGTACTGTAGTGCCCCTCCACTTTTGTGGAGGCACCGGAAGCGACTCTTCAGCAGTCCAAAGGTGCGCTCCACCACGTTGCGGGTCACCCTGTGTGCTGCATTGTATCTCCGTTCAGCAGGTGTTGCAGGATTGAGGTAGGGCGTCTTCATGTAGGTGCACACTGCGTAGGCACTGTCTCCTGGAAGGGACAGAGGGTATGATGAGTAACTGAACCATCTGACATCAGCACGCCATCAAAGCACCATTGTATAGAGGGACAATACCTAGTAGATATCCTTCTCCAAACTTGCCAGCTAGCAGTCTTGTGTAAATGCCGCTATGGCGAAAGATGTAGGAATCATGTGTGCTCCCTGGGTACCTGGCCAAGAGATCAGTAATGATGTATGAGGCATTGCAAATAACCTGTATATTCATTGAATGTTGGTATTTCCGGTTGCGGTACACTTACTCTGTGGCTGATGGTGGACAGATTGCAACATGTGTCCCATCTATGGCACCTAGGATGTGGGGGAACTGTGCTATCTGGTAAAAATATGTTTTTGTCTGCTGTATATCCTGTGGGGTGTGTGGGAATCTGATGTACTGGTGTAGTTTGCTCAGCATGGCGTTGATAAATGCATTGAAAAATCTAGAGAGGGTACTCTGTGATACCCCTCCAGCTGCTGCTATGACCCCTTGATAGCTCCCTGAGGCGAGTAGGTGGAGGGAGCATAATACCTGCACATGGGTGGGTATGCTGTGAGTCCTTAGTGTTCTGCGCTGCAGTATGGGTTGTAGCTCAGCTATCAGATCAAGTATCATGGCTGAGTTCAACCTATACCTTTCAAATATTTCCTCCTCTGTCTGGTTAAAAAGTGTAATGCGCACTCTGAAAATGCGCTCCTGTCTCCTCCTCCCTCTCCTCAAACCTGCCAAGGTCCTCATCCTCCTCGTCATGACGTAGAGTGCAGCCATTGTGGAAAAGAGTCTGAGGCATTCTGGGCCTCTTTATATAGGTTGCACCTGGTTACCACCTGGTTTCACTTAGTGGTATTTTGCAAAATGCCATTCTGCGAAAAATCACAATTTGCGATTTTTTGATGCATTGATTTGCGACTTGGATTTTGCAAATCGCAATTTGTGCCTTGCAATTTCCTACTGGAAATACCGAATCACAAAATGCGACTTGCAAAACCAGGTCGCAACGCAAAAAATCTCAATTTTTGCGATTTCTTATTTTTGGTCTGCGAATGCCTTTTATGCATCGCAGACCACGTTTTTGCACTCGCAAACGGCCGAATTTTGCGATTCGCACCGTTTGCGAGTGCAAAAAAGTTTCATACATCTGGCCCCAGATTTACTACTCATACTCTTATCTATACAACAGTAAGAAGTATGTTGGACTTTCGAGGAGCTAGAAATATAATAATGCCTCATAACAATTTTCTAAAAACATATATATATATAGCTACTGTAGAAAAAATGCAATCATAATTTAAATAATAAAACTGTGGTATAGTTAAAAAAATAATTACTAAGTAGTAAAGTTAAAACCTGTAAAAATTAAAACAACTGAAATATAGCTACCGAAACAAAAATAGAAAACACCTGAAAATGGTAGCTTCCAAAAGACCTTAAATACATTTTGTTTAAAAAAAATAAATAAATCAAAAACATTAACAGTTAAATACAGTGTATTAAAATACATTTTGAATAAATTAATAACTGACAAATCATGGGTACCATTCCTTATGGCCCGACCTCTTAACTTTCTTTTTTTTTTAATCTGTGCTATTTTCTGGAGTTTTAATGTCTGATTTTATATAGTGATTGGTCTTAGAACAGTTTTTATCTTTTTAATAATCGATTAGATTGGTTCTAGAACAGTTTTTATCTTTTTAATAATTGATTAGTATTATTTTAGTGTCCAGCATTATGTACAGGGCAAGATCCGGAGACCACCCTGAGTATTCTTCTTTTTACAACTATTTATGGAAATATTTTAGCTATACGACCCCTTTTTATCCTTTCTTTTACTATACATTGGTTTATGGTTTTTATTTCTATGTATGTATGTTTACTTTTAAAAATGGCCTAAATTTGGACCGAATAAACTATTGATTGATTGATAAATTAATATTCAAAACATTTAACAGTAAATTAATGAAAATTCTAAATTCAAAAAAGTAACACAGGGCCATATTTATTGGGAGTTGGTGTAGGGCAGAGCAGCAAGTCATCTTCCCACCCATACCCCTAAAGAAACAAACAAACCACAACTGAAGTATATATTACTAACAAAAAGTCAAAATATAAATGCTATCAGAAATTAAATAAAGAAAACAATAATTCTAAAAATAAAAAATATATAATTTGTTACAATAACATTATTAATTAACATTTAAAAATGAATTAATGTTGATATGAAATATTTATTTGGAAGAAACCTCCCCTACACACCAAACCACCCACTGCTGAAACAAAATGACAAATAATATACATTAAAAATGACAAAATAAGAGAACATAAATAGCATAACCATTATACAATGAAATAAATTATATATTTATTGTGAAATAAAACAGATAATTTTACTTTACAAAATTAGCAATAAAAACGAATTATAATTTAATTTACTTCCCACCCTATTTCTCTTCATACACCCTGTGACATTTTGGAACACCATTCTAACTCAAAAGAAAATAAAGAAACATTTTACATTTCAAACTTTGATTAGAAAAATAGTAAATGAATTCTACCAATATTACAGTATTATCAACTTAAATTCATATTTTAACTAACATATATTAAAATAATACATATATACCCCCACTACCATGCACACATCCCCTGTGTCCTCTCCCAGTGTGTCTGTGAGCCCTCCTCCCAAAGTATATATATATATATATATATATATATATATATATATAAACACAACCTTATTTTTTAATAAGGCAACCGGCACTCCGTGAATGTGCAGATCTAAGGTTTTAATACAAACAAACAGGAACGCGTTTCGGCGTCTCTGCCTTTCTCAACCTGTGTGGGCAGCCATTTTTGCCCCATTTAAATACAAGTGCATTTCTTAAAGCAACAAAGTAACACAAATACTGATAGTTAAACATATAATATTTACAACATCCATCATTTCGCCTAATTGCAAAACACATATATAAATGCATATATAAATGAATGCCTATAAATTTTACCTCCTATTTTACATGTTTTATCTATGAAAACCTTGTTCTTATACGAAAACAAATCTAATCTAAGTAATAGATAAAAACAAAAACAAAAACAAATATGTGAGCAAAGATAACAAAAAGAAAATGAATTGAAACTCTCATACTTGTTATTAACTGAGCATATTTCAAAGTTTAATTGCATACCTGAATCCACGATTTACCCACAACAAAAACAAAACTATACTATACTATGTAACCATGGAAAAATCTTACAAAAATCTTTAAACATGTTGGAAACTCATATAAATACTGCAACGACCATGATATAACACAATAGCAATGACTATATACTTAAACCTGTGGAATGTTATGGTACCATTGTTTCCACAACAGTAAAGAAAATATTTATTTTTATGAAAAGGTACAATATGTCTCATGAAGAAGAAATGTATCAACAGACAGAACATATGACTGAATAAGCCTGAATGAAAGAATATACCGAATAAGGAACCCACTTAGTTCAAATGAATATATAATTCTTCACTGGAGTTTAATCCTACTGGTTCTCTAGAATCAAGTGTCAAAATATAAAGGGGATTCCAACTTTCTCAGGTTTTTCTCCCTGTCCCCTCCACGTACATCTTTTTTTATTCCGTCAATTACACTATATTTGATACTTTCCATTCGTCCTGCATGGAACTCATGTACATGTCTAGCAACAGGGTATGAATCGTCTTTGTTGGTTATCGCCCTAAAATGTTGGAGTATTCTTTTGTGCACTTGGAGTTTAGTACTACCAACATATATCTTGGGACAACTGCATTTTAAAATGTAAATGACATATTCACTCCTGCAGTCATATCTGCCTTTTATGGTGTGAATAGTTCTGTCTCCTTGCTGGATACTCTTAATGTTTTCACCATTTTTACATGCTTTACATTTGGCACATTTAAAAAATCCATTTTGCGATTGAAGCCAACTACTTTGCATAGTCTTCCCCTGTCTCTCATCTTCGTCTAATTGTTCTTCTTAGTTTTGCGCTATTTTATTTCTTTGCTGCATCTTTTCACGAGCTCTGAGCCTGGTGTGACCTTGGTTTATTTATGAAAGCACACATTCAGACATGAACCATGTCTTACTTTGCAATAGTAGGCTTTTGCTTTCCTTTTTTCAATAGGTGTCACGTTCAATGACTTAGGAACTATGGGTTTATGCTTCAGTCTAGTAACAAAAGAAGTATGTTTAATTAGTTCCATTATTACATCCGTTCTGATGGCTGTCAAGTTGACTCTTTGCTACGAGATGAGAATATCTATAAGTGTTCTGTTCTTTCATTTAATGGTATTCTCCTTACATCTTCATATACTTGTACGTAGGTATCTGAGTGGGCAGATGAGTGACTCATGCTTCTACTTGGAAATTGTGATCCGCTTATGATCGCTATATAATGCGAAAGTCCTACAATTTGTTCTATTCCTGTCATAAAGACAGGTGATATCCATCAAAGCACTAATCAAGACTTGTTTCTGGTATAATTGTTTAAGACATAGGTCCTCATTTTGAGTTTGACAGGCGGAATAACCTATCCCCCAAACTCCCGACAGGGTGGCTGCCACTGTAGTGGCGACCACTGCGCCAGAACTATTAGGTGTTTCCCGCTAGGCTGACAGGCAGAAACCCAGATTTCCACCCATCAACCTAGCAGGAAACAGGTGGCAGCATTGTCTCTGGCCCACAGGGTGCCTCTGCACCTTCGCAATGTCACTGTCTGCACAGCAGACAGTGAACATTAAGATGGGGCACCCCTGCACTGCCCATGTCAAGTGCATGGGCAGTGCAGGGCCCCTCTGTGGCCCCATGCAACTGTTCTACACCAGCTTGAAAATTCTGGAGGAGAATGAGGTCATAATACTCAGGGCAGCGCTGCATGCATCGCTGTCCTGGCGGGTTGTGACCTCCACTGGCAGTCGACTTGTCAGGATCACCGATCCCTGCAGAGACAGAAGAACCCTGGGGGTCTGACTGTCAGGGTCTTAATGTGGTGGTCGGACCACCACAGCAGCAGCAGTCCTGACCGCCACCGAGAGGCTGGCGGTCTTAAGACCGCAAGCCTCGTAGTGAGGCCCTAGGGGCCTCATTACAGCTTTGGCGCTTAGAATGATCTGACAGCCAAAGCTGCAGGAAGGAGGCTGCCATTATACCAGCGGCCTCCCTCCCAGTCATAGTACGATGTTTTCACTGGGCTGATGGGCAGAAACATCGTATTACAATGTTTCCACCAGTCAGACTGGCGGAAACAGTGCCACGGCATGAGCCAATGGCGTGGCACAACAGCCCCCCGGCACTGGCTTTCCACCATGAATGGGTTGGCAAGAAGAGGACTCACGATTAGCATAATAGCGCTGAACTCCAGCTGAGCACGACTCTGACCGTTGCCACCCCCATCGTAATCTGGCGGTCACACCGCCAGGACTGCGGTGGTCTGACCACCACCATGGGTTTGCAGTCCTCGGACCACCAAACTCATAATAGAGCCATAACAACAGTTCCAAAATTCAGTCCTGTTAAGGAATATTATGGCAATGGATCTTGGCTTTGTTTTCCCTCAGAAGTTGCTCTCAACTTCGATATCCCTGTGTCCGTTAAATCTGTTCTGGGTGAGTAGGTGAGAACATCCTTCAATTTATGGTTTTATGTTTAAATCCAGGTGAAAATCCATCTGTAGAAAGTCTTCAATCATAGAGATTATATGGTGGAAGGAATTGGCTAGATTTGGCACCATGTGTAGGTTTGCATATTTTGACAATAAATTTACTCATAAAGAAGGAATCTGCGGAATAGTCAATCCACAGGTTTGCTTTGTGTTGTTTCACTTTTAGTTGGGTGCAACTGGTGCCATGCGGAGGGGTTCGTTTGTGAAACTAGTTATTAAAGCTATGCCAACAATCACAGGATTTTTTATGCCGGCCTACTACATAAATCAGATTTGCATGCATAGGATGCATTTTAGTCTTCCTTTTTGCTGTTTCATTCAAGCAGCAGTCATTGTCTCACTTACAAAACACGAGTACTCCCTCTTAAATGAGGGAGACATGTTTTGGAAAAGGAAAATAATGTATATGTACTTAGTGTCCCAATATCCATCTCCAGCAAGTCCTCTCATACTATATGCCATTGGGACCTCTGAGATGTTCTACAACTCCAGCCTGTTTCCTGATTATTCACTGATGGTTCCACCTAGGTAATTTTTGAACCACTATAAATACCTGCCACAGTGAAAGTGATACCCAGTGTATCTATTGTGCTGGGCATCCAGCTAATGAATAAATAAATTATAAGGAAATATTTCCATTTTCTACTACAAAAAATTGCCTTTGTGTTTCGGTACCTATAAACTGTTATTGAAACCCAAGCACATAGGCTAAAACAGCTGCAAACACAATTTGCACAGACTGTGGCATTAGCGTTTCTCAAGGGTTGAATTCAATTTTCACAGCCAAGTACTTACAGGCTACAGTATTTTAGTATGCAATTCACAGTGCTAGAAGAAGTAATCCACTTTTAAATTGGAGCACTTACCAGCTGCATGTATCCTTCCCTATTTTTAGTGCTGCTCTGTAAATTGGGTCAAAGCATCAAACACACAAGGTGCAAATGCGTTTTTACTCAAGACTCCCTTTTTATTAGTCAGTTCAAGATGACCCTAGTAATATCTACTTACAAAAATTTTAACAGTTTGAAAGTCCTACAAAAACACACTTATTTAAGGAATGGAATAAATCATCACTTCATCTTTAGTCTTGGTACATGCTTGATGGTGGGAAAAGGACGTTATTTACATCTCATTGTGTTTGTATATGCACATGAAGTACATATTGAGTTTACTGCAGTTAATATTTTTGTCTTCTTTTTTTGTCCTCACATCACCAAAGCAGCTGGAAACTCAGGGGCATATTTATAAGCCCCTAGCGCCACCTTGTGCCACATTAACGTTATTTACTTTGACGTTAATGTGGGCCAACAAGGCCAAAATACCTGCACCGTATTTATACGGTGGCGCAATGCATGCATTGCGCCACCCTGTAACCATTTGCGCTACATTATGCCTGCACCAGGCATAATGTATGCAAAAGGGGCGTTCCCCAGTTAGGGGAGACGGTAAAATGGTGCAAGGAAATCTTTGGGATTTCCTTGTGCCATTTATTACTACACTTTTATCGCCTGCTCTAAGGGGCCTTCCATTCTTTAGAATGGGCACCTATGTACTCCCTAGTAGTAGCACCAAACTATTGGCACTACTCCTGCAGAGTACATCAATAGCGTCATTAAAAATCTGTCAGTTTTAGGGAATTAAACTGGGATACAGATAAAAAGATAAGTCAATTTAGGGAGTAGCAACATTTGTATTAAATTGACCCTGCCGTAAATTGTCAGTGCGAGATTCCTCCACTTGTTAAACAACAAATCAGTCTCCTTTGCCACCTTCCCTAAATTGTGCATTGCCATTGCATCTAATGAATGAACTACAGTAATGCCCTGGTATTCAATCTGAGACTTCACCTCCCTATCCCATTTGGTCTGACTTAGCGCTATTTACCAAATACCCCAATAAAGACCCTAACTCCTCAGCTAGCTCCTCTACTGTGGGAATAGTCTTGACAGGGTCTGACGTATGGATCAGGAAATCATCAGCCTTGAGCACTATTTTGTTTCTAAAATTTTGCAAGGTAAATTAGATTAACTGTTGATACCTTTTTTACAGCCGGGTAAAAGGTTCAATATATGTATATCAAGCAAGAGAGGGGAAACTTGGCAGCCCTGCCTTGTACCTCTGTAAATAACAACATTCCTAGATGAAGACCTGTTAAATAAAATTGGAGCAGATGAATTACCATTCCATCTCTGCAGGGTGGATATGAAAATGGGGATAAAATCCAGGGCTTCTACAATTTTCCTAAGATATGCCTAGCATAACCTGTCAAATGTCTTGGCTGTGTCTATTTTGGCCACTGCCAAAAGGACCGAATAAGTGGAGGTAAGATCTATCACACCCCTAATTGTTGGGTCAGCTCATGGATCTGCCATTTAGGGACACAGCCCTTCTGGTCAGGTGGATTAGTTGGGGAGCCAGATTGGCCAAGCTGCTAGCTAAATTACTTGAAAAGTCTTTGTAGTTGACGTTTAACAGTGACATTTTTTATTTGAATCCATCTTTTAAGGGTCCACGGTAGGTTTTAGGATTAACGCTAAGGTGGCTTCCCTCCAGGAAACTAAGATCTCAACATTCTCAAGGGATGTTGAATTAAACGCATTTTTCCTAAATGTCATAATCACCTCCTCTAATGGTTTATGCAATTTGGAGGGAATAGCATCGGGTCCCGGCATCTCCCATTCTTAACTCATTTCAGATGCTCCTATATTTCTTCCTCAGTAACCGAGGCCTCAAGGGAATCCTTCCCCAGATCTGAAAGCTTAGGGAGCTCCCTATCTCTCAACCTTCCCATAATGTATTTAATTCCCGGCAGACTTCCTCTGAATACAAAGCTGAGAATAAGGCAACCAGATGTTCTTACATTTCTTTTGCCCTGTTGGAGATTCCCCCTCAAGAATGAATTATCAGCTCTTTAATATTGTTCCTAAACCTCTTGGATCTTGACTTCCATATCAACAATGTCCTGGACCTCTCCCCATTTTTGAAAAACTTTGAACACTTAGCGCCAGATGTGCAATTCTTTTTCCTAATCAGGCCATTTGTGAATAGAAAAAAAGCATTTCTGGATGTACAGACCCCATTTTGCAATTCGGTGATCCATTACCAAATCACAAAATGTTTTTGCGAGTCACTATTAGGAAGGGGCATGCCAAGGGCGTCCCTTCCTAATAGCGAGTTGGAAGGCCATGTAAGATTGTTTTGCAACTGAATACGGTCGTAAAACAGTCACAGTTGCCACCAACTTCAAGTTGGTGGTAACGCATTCGCAAACAGAAAGGGGTCCCCACGGGACCCCTTTCCCTTTGTGAATGCAAGCTAAAATATTTTTTCAGAGCAAGTAGTGGTCCCACGGACCGCTGCCTACTCTGAAGAAATGAAAAGAAAACTTTTCATATTTTTGCTTGAAATGTATCCCGTTTTCTTTAAGGCAAATGGCTGCATTTAAAAAAAACGAAATTGCTTTATTTAAAAAGCAGTCACAGACATGGTGGTCTGCTGTCCCCAGCAGGCCACCATCCCTGTAAGTTCAACCATTCCCAATGGGGTCACAAATTGCAACCTACCTCATGAATATTGATGAGGTATGTCTTTGTGACCCCCACTGGGAATTGCTAAATGTGACTGAGACTGATTTGTACATTTCATTATGCGTGTCTCCAGTTGTAACTCACAATAAGTCGCAATTAGAGATTCGCAAAATGAAATGGTCATACATCTAGCCCCTTTCCTCCTAACTTTCCCTACATTTCTTATCCGTCCTAGTTTTATAATTTAGCTGTGCCTCTTCCAGCCTCGTCTGTGCTTGATCTTTATACAACAGGGGATTCTGCGCCTGTAAGGCAATCTCCCATGCCCCCACCTCTTGTTCTATGGAGGAAAGCTCTTTTCTGGGCACTTTATTCTTAAACAATGCTTGGCTTTGCTTCGCCGTACTACTTGTATAAAGGCCTGATAGGTGTCCTAGATTATGGCAAGCGGAGCAGAGCCTATGTTGCCTGAGGAAAAATTGCCACTGGCTTTCTCAGGAGCTTGTCCAACCCCTACATCTAAAATGAGGGAATGGTTAGTCACCCATCTAACTCAAGGATGTCAGTACACACTGCAATAAACAATCTGTTTTGCCCAAAATGCCCAAGTGGGGGCACGTACCAGTCACGGAGTACATGGTCAAGACTACAAACATTTCCCAATCTGCAGACCAACACACCACCCTGCTCAGGCCCTCCACTAACTAGGTTGGTCTACTGACGTCTTGTGGGATATGCCCTGGCATTCTGACAGAGAATTAAAAACCTATGGGACACAACACAATGCTGTGACTTCCGATGCTACAACAATGGCAACTCCATGGTTTTTACTACAAATTTTGGCACACATAGGCACAATCTAGCTTGTGAGGCGGGAAAATATGGTGAAACACAGGTAAAAAGGTGGACATGTGGCACCTGCCTGCTCCTCTGGTGCACCATAAAGCTGTTCATGCAGGGGCAGAATCCCCTCCACCAGTTTCTCTGGGGAGAAGCCAGGGGCCCTATCACCTGCTGGCTGTGGCATGATTGCTCCCAGAGGCAATACACAGCAGCTCAGGTCATAGAGGTTTTGCTGGCAGCAGTGTAGGAAGTCAAGTGAGGATTTTTTAGAACATGGCGGTCACATCCACCATGTACGCGGCTGTCACTGCTGAGAGACGCAGCCATTGGCCCAAGACTCCCACTGGCAACAGCATTAGCCTATGGCTGTGTCTGCCACTGTAGCAACCGCCTACTTCCATGACAACTTCCGCTGGCAGACATGGGCGGTTCCTAGTATCCAGTGAAGTAGGTCTGGCACCCACCATATTAAAAGCATTTCGGGGCATATTTATACTCTGTTTGCACCAAATTAGTGTCATTTTTTTTTACTCTAATTTGGTGCAAAACTAACTCCATATTTATACTTTGGTGCTAGACCCCTCTAGCACCAAATTTATGGAGTTAAAGTCATTTTTGGAAATTGGAGACCTACTTTGCCTTAATGAGATGCAAGGTAGGCGTTCCCGTGCAAAAAATGACTCTATGGCCTTAACGGCATATTTAGGGGCATATTTATACTCTGCGGCATATTTATACTCTGTTTGCACCGAATTAGTGTCATTTTTTTTTACTCTAATTCGGTGCAAAACTAACTCCATATTTATACTTTGGTGCTAGACCCATCTAGCACCAAGGCCCTCATTTAAACTTTTTTTGCACCGCATTAACGTCATTTTATGACACAAAACTGGCGCAAACTTACAAAATATTGGCCCTTGTTTATACTTTTTGCTGCAAAACTGCACTAACTCAGTTTTGCACCAAAAAGTTTAGCACCGGCTTGCACCATTTCTGTGCACCAGCCGGGCACCATATTTATGGAATGGTGCAATCCGGTGCAAAGGGTAGGCTAGAGTTTAAAAAAATTACTTTAGTCGGGTAGAGCTGGCAGTATAGAAGAAGAGGGTTTAGCACCAAAAAATGGCTTTAGGCAGGTTAGAGTAAAAAAAAATGACTCTAACCAGATTAGCGTCATTTTATGGTGCTAAACCTACCATGCCACATGACTCCTGCCTTAGAAAAGGCAGGAGTCATGCCCACCACCCCAGTGGCCAGCACAGAGGACCGGGGTCCCCTGGGCATGGCCATTGCACCCTGTGCCATGTATGGGGGCCCATTTCAGGGCCCCCTATGGCACTTTAAAAAATAAAATGCACTTACCTGTACTTACCTGGGATGGGGTCCCCCATCCTTGCAGTCCCTCTAGTGTGGGTGGGGGTGCCCCTAGGGCCTAGGGAGGGCACCTCTGGGCTTATTCCATGGGGTTCCACCATGGAAATAGGGCCACAGGTCCCCTAAAGCCTGCCCTGACCCAGGTCTTAAAAAATGGGGCAAAGCAAGCTTTGCCCCATTTTTTGACCCCTCCTCCCTCCCTTGCACCATTTTTACATGGGAGTATAAATATGGTGTTAAGGCCATAGAGTCATTTTTTTGCACGGGAACGCCTACCTTGCATCTCATTAAGGCAAGGTAGGTTTCCACTTCCAAAAAATGACTTTAACTCCATAAATATGGTGCTAGACGGGTGTAGCACCAAAGTATAAACATGGAGTTAGTTTTGCACTGAATTAGAGTTAAAAAAAAATGACGCTAATTCAGTGCAAACAGAATATAAATTTGCCCCTTAGCATCAAAAAATGATGCTAATCTTGTCAGAATCATTTATTTTGACTCAAAACTGCCTAACGTCATTTTTTTTTAAGCTAGCCTACCCTTTGCACCGGCTTGCACCATTCCATAAATATGGTGCCCAGCTGGTGCTAAAAAATGGTGTAAGCCGGTGCAAAACTTTTTGGGGCAAAACTGCCTTAGTGCAGTTTTGCACCAAAAAGTATAAATAAGGCCCTTCATGTTGCATTTGGCAAAAAAAATTGCGTCAAAACTCAGGTGCATTGTCTAAACAACAGATAAGTGCTGGTCTTGTCATGTCATGTATGTCCTTCTACTTTGACAGCATTTTTTACATTGCCAGGCACATGTGTCAAGTTTACTTTGGCCACAGACGCACCACCCTCCCAGTCAATTTATATTGGGAAACTCATGTCATATTCTGAGTAGATGTTTTATGTAAAAAATATTGTTGCTGTCCAGATAGATGATGTGTACACATTTGTGGTAATGCAATGTGGAAACATGTTACTCTAGTGTAATTGACAGTGGTAACGTGTACTGAGCATCATGACATCAAATCATGGCATGCCTTGTCACAGTATGTCAATACCATGCATTATGTATGTTGCAAGAAATAAATTGGATGATGGCTGTACTCATTTCTTGGCCTACATAGGTGCCCCTGTAGGGGAAGGATCAGGCATCCTCCTGCCTACCATCCACTGCCAGACCTTCAGGCCATGGGAGACAGACAGATCATCCAGATGTACCATCTGAATAGGCAACAATTGTGGATCTTTGTCATCAGTTGAAGCCAGATCTACTGCCTGCCATTTCTCATCCTAACAGCATACCACCCATTACACAAGTTATGGCAGTGTTGCACTTCCTGGCTATAGGTTCCTTCCAAAATACAGTTGCACTATCTGCTGGGATGTTCCAGTCTATGTTCAGTCTTGTATTGAAGGATGTACTCTCAGCAATGTTGAAACACCTGGATAGCTATATCCAGTTTCCTCAATGTGAGGATTTCGCACATGTGAAGGCTGATGATGTGGTTTGGCACACATCCCACATATGGTGGGAGCCATTGATGGTACACATGCTGCCTTGGTCTCACCGCATCCCAATGAACAAGTCTATTGGAACAGGAAGTACTTCCATTCCATCAATGTACAAGTTGTTTGATTGGTGGACCTCTACATTTCACAGGTCTGTGCCCGTTATCCGGTTTCAGTCCATGATGCCTTCATCATGCGGGACAGTGCAATTCCAAAGCTGATGTCACAAGTGTACCCAGAGAGGGCCTGGCTGGTTGGTAAGTCACATATGTCATGTTTGTTTGTTTCAAATGTGTGCTTCAGAAGAAACAATAACAGGGACTAATTGTTTCACATATGTTCCATTCCATTCCAGGGGACTCTGTATACCCAAACTGTCCATTGTTGTTGACACAGTTGAGGAACCAAACTACACGCGGGTTCCATGAAAAGTCCACTTCAACGATGCCCATTGTTGAAGACGGTGTGCTGTGGAACGGGCTTTTGGGCACCTGAAAGCCAGATTTAGGAGCATAGACAGGACTGGTGGAGTCCTCCTCTACTCACCCAAAAAAGTATGTATGATCATTGTGGCCTGCAGGATGCTTGTCAACACCAGACTACGCACTCTATTGGCGACAAAAATGCAAAACCCCAACACTCTCAAAACAAAGTAATTTATGCATTGTGTTGATATGTTGTGGTTTAACCTTTTGCATTGCAGAGTTCAATCCTGAAAACTTATTTTTAATATGCTTACAAATACTGTTCCTTTGCAATGTATTGCTGCAGGTTTTCAGAGTGTGTTAGGGTGTGGCCCCTTTCCAGGGCCTTCCAGAGACTTTACCTGCAACATGCCTGGGCGTGGTTCTGGGCTGGGCTAAGACTCTATAAAAGAGAGCCAGCCTAATTCCCAGTGCTCACTATTCAGAGGTCCCGGTGCAGAGCAGCAGCTTCTTCCTGAGCTCCTGTCCCGGCGGCCTATTTGGATCTTCCAGTCTTCTGCCCTAATCCTTCATTCTTGATCATTGTTCCAGGCGGTAAGACAGTGGTAGGACTGTCCCGACACCGTTATTTAGAATTTTCATATTCTTGGTTTAAATTCTTAAATGAGTAACAGATTACTTGCGCGCTACCATTTCTTGACATTTATATGGTAGTTTACAAATAGGCAAGACGCGCGATTTATTTTATAAAGGTTTGACTTTGTTATTCATTGCGCGCTACCATTTCTTGACATTTACATGGTGGCTTAAAAATCGGCAAGACGTGCGATTCGTTTTATGGTGTTTAAAGATTGTTGTCCATTGCGCGCTACTATTTCTTGACATTTACATGATGTTTTACGAATTGGAAAGACGCAAAACTTGTTTGATGAGCATTTAACTTTGTTGTTCATTGCGCGCTACCATTTCTTGACATTTTAAATGGTGGCTTAAGAATCGGCAAAAGAAGCGCGATTCGTTTCATTGTACTTTGATCTTGTTATTTATTGTGAGCTGTTATTCCTTGACATTTACATTGTGTTTTACGAATCGGCAAGACGCTCAATTTGATTAATGATGATTTGACTTTGATATTCATTGCGTGCTACCATTTCTTGGTATTTTACATGGTAACCCTCGAATTGGCAAGAAGCACGATTCTCTCCTCAAGTTTAATTCATGTTGTTTATTGTATGCTACTATTCTAAGATATTTATTATGTAATATTCGAGTTGACAAGTTATGTGATTTGTTTCCTGAATCCATATTGTGTTTTTCATGGTGCACAATCCTTTTATGGTGTTTATCATATATATATATATATATATTATATATATCTGCAATATGCGCAATTTGTGTTGAAACATTTTAAGAGTACACAGAAGGCCAGAGTTTCTAGATGCAATATTGTATGGTCCTAGTATACATTCTCAAAACAGGATTTATATGACTGGTTTAAAATTTAGTCAGAATGTTTTTTCTGATTCTCATGTAAAGGAAAGTACTAGAATATGAAAGTTTTCATTTAATTCATCTTGATTCCTCTACAGGTATCCGGCCATCTTGAAACTTAGTCATTTTAATCTTAACTCTTAGATTGTTCATGTTTTCAGAGTGACTAGGTTTCGAATCATAATCTAGTATTGATTTCAGGAGATATAATTTTCGTATTGCGTGTTCTAACCTTTTTCTTACTACAGGTCTCCTTCCCAGCTGTTCCCTTCCTAATCCCCTCTTCCCCTCTTGAACTCTCTCAGTCTCTGTGATTTATCTATCAGAGTCTTGGAGCTGTTCAGTGGTGGACGTGTTGGGAACGTGCACAGACCCGAGGATCTGGTGACTCTGACAATGCTCCACAACATTGCCCTAAGGAGGAACATCCCATATATACCAGATGAGGGAGAGCTAGCAGTGCCACTGGGTGATAGTTCTGAAATGCCAAGTGACAATGACAGTGATGAGGAGGAAGGTGAAGACTTGTGAGCAGTTCTCATCAATCAATACTTTACTTGAGTGTAAGTGTGTGATATTATGTGAGTCCAGTGATTGCATGGGAAACTGTAGTTGACAGGATCTGTTAAGCAGGGCACGTTTTTCACAAAGGACAGGGGATCTTGCACAGTGTAGCGTACAACCAAGGTGTAATTGCAAATTCAGGCTGAAGAAAAGCTGATACCATCATTATATTCTTTGTGTCAGTTTCATGGAAATGTCAATGGTTCAACTGAAGTCTACTATGAGGGTATGGTCATATGTATGTATTTTTCCTGCCTAAACTCCTTACATTATGTTTCATTCAGGTCTCTTCACTATGCCATTCTCATGTTGGCATTTCAGAGTTGTGACATTGGCAGGTAGCTGTTGCTGTCCTGACATATGAAGTGGACATGGATTGATCCAGGTAATGTTGGTCTCAGATTTGGGGTGTATAAGTCCTTTGCCAAAAGCAGCTATGACAGTGGGTGGGTGGAATTCTGAAGAGCACAATACACTTGTTTGATGTGGTGTGTTGATCCAGTTGTCTCATGTGTGTGAGTATATGGCCTTGATTCATGTTGTCATCCAATGCAATCCATGCATTCCTCCTTCACATTATGTTGACAATGATCCTGTATGACCTGTATGTAGCAAAGTGTTTCCTCACTGCAGGCCACAGTGCCTGTGTCACAACACTTACATAGGTTTGTATCAAAAACCAACAGATGCTTTTTCATTGATATAGAATGGACATATGATTAGGGACTCTTGTACTGCCCTCTGTCTATGTCATGGTGTATGTCAAGTTGGTAGACCTGGTTTTGGGATGTGATGAGCCGCAAGCTGGTAACAACATCCACAAATTTGTTAGCCTATTCTACGGGACAGGGTCTGACATAGCCCTTTCCTCTGTGGTCTGATATCTAGCCTGACTCAACATGGTTCTGCCATCCTTGGCTATGGCCGTCCAGTCATTTTGGCAGCCTATGTGTTGTACAGTGCAATAAAATGTTTGGTGTGACTAGTCACTTGTGTTATTGTGTTGGCAGTTATCCTCTGCATGCTAGAACCTGTGACATATCTCTCCTTCCAATACCAACTTATGTATTCATCTTTTGCATCATATTGATTTAGCGTTCAACAACTCAAAATGATGAAAAATTACTAGTAGGTATTGTTTTAGTGTTAGGTGGGTTTATTTACATGTGCACAGGAAATCAAGGTAAAACTCCCAAAAATAAATTGACAGTTAAGTAATCAGTCATGGTGGATGTAATCATTATAGTAGATGCCTCAACATTTTGAGTCCAAAGTCCAGTACCCTACTAGAATGGAAAATGAAAAGTGGATGGAGAACAGTCAACAGAGTGAATCAGTGGTGCACAAAGGAGTTTCATCAGGAAGGGCTCACTTGCTGGCAGTGGCTTGTGTCTTGCCATCCGTACCTCCTTGATGCTTGAGTGGACACCCCCCCCCTTGTGAGGGGGGTTCTACAGCTACAGAGACTGTTGTGCCTGATGCAGGTCTATCCTCTGGCAGGGTCTCCCTTCCAGTGGCTGCCATAGATGTAAAAGGGGCTGGAATGACTGATTAATGGAAGGGGTTTGGCGTTGTTAACGATCCCTACTTAAGGTGTGTTGATGTCTCTCAGCATCATGTTGGTATTGTGGGCCTCCCACTGTTCACAAATTTCCCGATGGAGGTTCCTCTGTAACTCCTTGATCTCTCTGAGTTCGGCAAGTAGCAAGCCCATTACGCCTTGGGATTGTTGGTATGCTCCCAAACTTGGGTGATGGTGTCCTGGCAATAACCAACCCCAGCAGCCTCATGCTGCTGGCCCACACAAACCCTCCCATGCACCCCACCCACACATGCCTGCGCCCTTGGTGCAGCTTGCCCCCTACTACCAGTTCCAGGACCATGATTGTCAGAGGTGTCCTGCTGTGCCTCAGGATCCTGAACTAGTGAGCACCAGATTGTTGTCACTGTCTTTGGGACACAGGTTTGGGGGTGACTGGTTGCCTCAGATGTTGACACAACAGGGCTAGGAGGAGTTGATGTGGTCATGGTGAGGCTGACAGGTGTTGTCAGACCAGGTTTCCTGGTTAGGCAAGAACCGTCCTCAACTTCCAGACGTCCAGGAGTGGTGTCTTCACTTAGGGCTTCATCCAGGGGGTTAGTGTTAGTCTCTTGAGTGGCCTCTGTGTTCTGAGTGGTAGCTAGACCTGTTGTGAGGGCCAGAATGTTAAAGGCTGTATTGTGATTTCTACCTCCAATAGTTAACAGTGACATTTGACGGAGGCCATGTACAAATTAGATTTCCCAATGTTCCTTATGTGACAGGCATACATGTTATCAACTGTGTCAACTTGACATTTGGGTAACATACCTGTTCCCTATCAATCAACTAGCATCAGGATTTCTGAGTTTATTAGCACTTGGAGGGATGGTTCTAAACTTATAATTTGCAAGCAGTGCAGGTAAAACAGTGGTTGGGCAGGATGCGGTTTAGGTCATCTTCAGACCTAGTTGACTGTCATGCAAGCAGACCCAGAGCCTTGTTGTATATGTGATAGCTGTCATCGTGTGATAAATGCTTTGAGGATATGTCTGCTGACAATACCATTCAGGTGATGTATTTTGGGGGCTTTGATCTTTCTTTAATGTTTTTGGCACACAGTTTTAACTGTCCTTCCTGTCCACAATTTTTTCATCTTGGCATAGCTGCTCAAGATGGGTCTAGGTGGTTAGCCACATCACACAGTGTGCCATAATCTGTTTCTTGGTCCTTCCCAGGTGGAACAACATCATCTGTGAGTTCACTGATTATATGGACACTGGCCTGGTTCTTGGAGTTACAGAGACTGGTCTTCCTTGAATATACAGACATGTTACTTCAAGATATACACATAATATACATGGGTCATCCTCTCAGGTGAGTACAATTCCATTGCAAGTTCACATACAGGGATACTTGAAAAGAAGCACAGTGGGCTTGCATTGGGTATAAAGTGCCTCCTGGCCTTAGCATTCCTGTCAGTGCCAGTCCTACCCACAGACTATAGCGATGCCATCCTTTCAGGTGAGTTCCGTTTAATGGTTAAGTAGAGGTAGAAGGACCATAGTGGCAGAGGACAGTGTTGTGGCTGAGTAGAGTGAGAGTAGCAGTGCCTCCTGGCCTTAGCTTTGCTGTCAGTGCCTGTCCTACCCACAGACTAAACAGGTGCCATCTTCTCAGGCAAGTACAGTTTAATGGTTGAGTAGAGGGAGAAGGGTCATAGTGGCAGAGGACAGTGTTGTGGCTGAGTAGAGTGAGAGTAGCAGTGCCTCTTGGCCTCAGCATTCCTGTCAGTGCCTGTCCTACACACACAGTATGCAGATGCAATCTTCTCAGGTAAGTACACTCCAATGTGGAGTTGTAATACATGTTAATTTTGAGTAGACTACACTGTTCTGGTTTTAGTAATGTTGGAACAGTACCTGCTGGGAATTTCAGTGCTGTCAATCCCTGTACTACACCCATTATTCAGAGATGTAGTTCCCTCAGATGAGTCTACTTCACATGTTGGAGGCCAGACAGGGGTCTATAGACAGGTGGACACTGGACTGTTGTGTGGGGTGACAGTGAAGGTGGGAAAAGTTGAGCAGTGAGCATGAATGGCAATACATTTTGGTGCCATTTTTCTTGTAGTTACTTACATAACTCCACACCCCCAGCTATTCCTATTAAGCACTCAGGATGCAGGAGGGCCAAGACCTTCTCCTCCCAGGATGTGCATTGTAGGGGAGTAGTTGGGGATCCACTGCCAGTCTTCTGGACATGCAGCTGGTGCCTGGATGCCATGGAACGGACCTTGCCCCTGAGGTCATTCCACCTCTTCCTGATGTTGTCCCTTGTGCACGGGGTGGGGCCTACAGAGTTCACTCTGTTGACTATCATTTGCCACATTTGCATTTCCCTGGCAATAGTAGTGTGCTGAACATGGGCTCCAAATAGATGTGGCTCTAATCTTATGATTGCATCCAACATGACTCTTAACTCATCTTTGGTGAAACTGGGATTTTTCTGGGGTGACATGGTGGTGAAATGTTATAATCAATAATTAAGATAGGTGATGGGAAATGAGAAGGTGAGAGGGAAAAAATAGAGTGGAGGGGTGCAAATGTGTGTAATGCGGGTGTGTTGAGGGTGTGAGAGATTTCCTCAGTGAGAGATGAGGGGTTCCAATTAAATTGGAATTTTTCTTTTTGTGGGCGCTCTAGATGACGTATTTTGCGTGGAGTGTCAAAGGATTGTGGTGTGTGAAGGGGTGTTTTTTATAAGAGGTTTGTGCCTGTGTCAAGCTTTAAATTCATCCAATGTGGTGGTGTGTATTTCTGTGGTGGCTGCGAACCACCATGGTTCGAACCGTCATTAGAGGACCGCCACACCATGATTGCCGATACAATTTTGTACTTGTAATAGGTTTGGTGGTTGGTTGATGGGTTGTTGGTCCCGGTGGTCAGGCCGCCTATTTCCAGACCTCCAACGTACTGGGGGTATTTTTGTTTGGCTGGCTTTTGAAGGTCCTGCCTGTGTAACTCCTAATACTGCAGTCTGTATGACTGTCAACACAGTGGTCTTTTGGGGGCTGCCACTATGGTGGTCTGGCGGTCTGACTGTTAAACTCGCAATCAGGTCCTATATACCGAAAACTAACATTACACACCCCTCGCCCCATCCTGCTGTGCCTTTCCCCAATACTGCCCTAAACTCGTCCGGTATTAAGGAACACCTAGGCTTTCATCAAATGCTTGTGTCTCATTCTATGGACTTTATCAATGCATCAACATCTTCCAAAGCAAATCATTATCAGCAGTATGACTAGGCTCATGCAAAAGTTGTGAATTTCACTAATTTCACTTCAGAGGAAATTGGTGAAATTCAAAAAGTTTTCTATTACCCAATTGTGGTTAATTTTTTGGTCGCAGTGGACTGTTTCGAGCAGAAGCTAACTTACCAAGAAACATTTTCTGCTAGAACGAGCCTTCTGCCATTATTTCATCTAACTTTATTACACAAGACATAGGGGCAGATTTATGAAAGTGGACTGCACCTCTTGCAGGGCCACTTTTCTGGTGCCCCTTAGCGCCCACTAATACCACCATGTGTGCGCCCTATTTAATATACGGGCATCATGGTGGTAGTTAGGGAACTACTGTCAAATATTTTGATGCTAATCCTGCAAAGCCCATTGAGGCCCATCGTAAACAATGGTGTTCCTAGTCTTAACGCCTGCTCTGAGCAGGTATTAACAGTGCTGAAAAAAATGATGCAAAAAAATCTCTTAGATTTCTTTGCACCGTCTTTTCGCCCCCCCTAACAGGGGAACGCCCACTTTGTATACATTATGCCTGGTGCAAGCATAATGTAGCACAAAGGGTTACAAAGTGGCAAAGTGCGTGCATTGAGCCACTTTGGAAATTGCGTGTGGCGTATTTGGCCTCGTTGGGCAACATTTGAGTAAGACAATTCTTTACGTCAATGTGGTGCAAGGAGGCGCTAGGGGCTCTTAAATCTGCTCCATGCTTTCATATGGAAATTGCATGTGAGATAATGCCAAACAATATTTCAAAAGGCATGAGTAATTTTGCAGAATTGTCGCTATATTTTGTGAAATAAATAACGTGATTTCACACACACAATTGTTTCTTTTGTTTGTAGTTTTGCAAATGCATCGTTTTTCACCCTTGGTGCCACTCTTGACAGAGTGGCGGGCCCACCTTTTGGGAGGGACTGTTCTCATGTGCTATCGGTACTGATTTACATATTCAGGTTTCAGTCTTAGTTAGCAGAGAGGCCAAAACAGTGGGCTGGAATGATACCCAGAGCGATTGCGAAGGGTTGTAATATTTGCAAGCATTTCTCACATCATCCTTTGTGAGTCTGAAATGTGATTAAATACATCTGGATATGCTTTCTTCAGAAACAAACATTCACTGAACTTTTTTGAGTGTATGGCTAGAAACATGTGACTGTCTCAGTTTTTCAGTCATTCTTCTAGAAAGTTAAGTAATTTCTAAAAAGTCATCAGTCTTCATCCGTGTCTTCCAGCTGCTGGTGTGTATTTGTAATTTTTTACACAAACTATACCCATTGTTGGTATTTATGTTATGTTGTTATTAAATACTCCCAAAGCATATTTCCTTCTTTCTTATATTTCTGCTCATTAACTCCCCTTTGTGTTTGACATTATGGGGGTCATTCTGACCCTGGCGGTAAATACCGCCAGGGCGGTGGTTGGCGGTAGCACCGCCAACAGGCTGGCGGTGCTCCGCCGGGCATTCTGACCGCGGCGGTACAGCCGCGGCCAGAAGCGGAAAGCCGGCGGTGTACCGCCGACTTTCCGCTGCCCATGGGAATCCGCCATGGCGGCGCAGCTTGCTGCGCCGCCATGGGGATTCTCACACCCCATACCGCCATCCTGTTCCTGGGGGGTCGCCCGCCAGGAACGGGATGGCGGCATGGGGTGTCGTGGGGCCCCTGGGGGCCCCACAAAGAATTTCAGTGTCTGCTTTGCAGACACTGAAATTCGCGACGGGTGCAACTGCACCCGTCGCACCTTCCCACTCCGCCGGCTCCATTCGGAGCCGGCTTCCTCGTGGGAAGGGTGTTTCCCACTGGGCTGGCGGGCGGACTTTTGGCGGTCGCCCGCCAGCCCAGTGGGAAACCCAGAATGACCGCCGCGGTCTTTTGACCGCGGAACGGTCTTCGGGCGGTTCCCGCTTGGCGGGCGGCTCCCGCCGCCCGCCAAGCTTAGAATCAGGCCCTAAGTAGTTATGATTTACAAAAGGCATTTATTGATTTGACTAGACCTTTTGACTCCAAGTACAAATGTGGCAATCGCTTGGCATAGTGCGTCAAGGTATGGTATGCTATTTATTTGTGCAGCTCTACTAGAAAAAAAGGTAAGAGGTGAAAAAGATGTGTTTTTGCATTTTATCTCCCATTAGAAATTTTGCTTGTGCCAATCACCAAAACCGCTGAACAGATTCATATGAAACTTTACATAAAAGTAAACCTTTACTCATAAAGTATGTTTTCATTTGTTTTATGTAGATCTGTTTAGTATATTTGAAAAATAACAGTTTGAAAGAAGTTGCTTTAAATGGTTAGCAGTTTTGTATATCTTGGCTGTTTTAATTGCAGAGGATTTGCTGATATCTGCCAGTCCAAAAGTTTTTTAAAAGGAAGGGATTGGTTTGCATGAAAGAGCCTATTGTCTTCTCATTCCTCTAGGATCCACGGTTCCAAAGTCTGAGGTCTCAGATTGACTAGCCACAAAAGGAAAATGTATCTTACATCCGCAATTTTAGGACACATTGCATAGTTCCACTTGCTGAAATATTTTTTTTCAAAGGTCACATCAAGGGACAGGATCTGCACATCCTGAACCCAGGTCTTAGGGGAGGGACTCACCAAAGGCCCCCAAGGTTTAAATTTAAAAAAATAAAATCAGTCTTTTTTATAATTTGTCGAACCTCAACATCTAAAATGGTGCTTTGGTGGTCTGCAGTATCTGTCTTGGTACAATTAACCTGAAGCAGCATTGTTGTCAAGATACTGTCAAGTCTGAAAAGAATCCATGGACAGTGTAAGTTTCATGCTTAAGTGCCATGAGCCCAGATTAAATTTCACCAATGCATGCCTCAACATTCAGGGTTTTGAGGTAATATCTTACGAATTCCAGGCTCTTGGAAGGAAAGGCAACCTTCAGAAAAATTTGCCTTGGGTTGGCTGTATCCAGACAATATGCTTGCCCTGGGTTCTCAGTACCCAGACAGGGATCGCAAATCCAAAACTAAAAATAAAACCATCTAGCCAGAGGCAAGTCTCCGAGGGTCAATTCTTAAGTGCAGTGGGAGATGGCTGCTCAGAGAATGTTGGGCGCTAGGCTACCCTTTATGCTGAAGACCCGAGACTGTCGTCTAACCACGTCTGGTTTGGTGCAGGGCTTAGCCAAAAGCCAGGTACAGCACCCAGCCTTGTTGCTCATGGAAAAAGACTGTGCACAGTGGATTGGTGCATAGCCATTCTGCCCCACTGAGCACTGCAAACATGCACAGGGGGGTTGGCTGCAAAGTGCCTGGCCACAGGGGCTAGGAAAGTTATTACATAAAAACCCCTATCACATTCAATGAAAAAAGTAGGTAGAAAATAAGTTATGGGTCTGCTCAAATGGGCAAAATCGCAGACGTTCCCCAGCTGTGGTATAAAATGAGCACATCTGAAACTACTAATAGCAAAACATGTTGGGCAGAGTGAGTTACAGCATGTGTTTCATGCAATAAGTGATGAAGTTGACCCTGCACCTGAATAACTCCTTTGATCAGGTGTGAAAACTACTCTTAGAACAGGCCGAAGGTTTTAGGGGTGGGAAGATGTTTCTGTTCCTGCAGATTCATGTTGCTCCTGTTGAAACCTTTTCTCCAGAAGCAAATATGATTCAAGGGGACCTTCCGGAGAAGGTACCTGGCCTTATGGAGCCCTTCTCAGATACAGCCTGCAGCCGTGCCCTGCTAGAAAAATCTAAGCTCTAAAAAGTTACTAAGACCGAATAAAGAAATCGAAGGTGCTAAAGGTTTATGGCTGGCGAGGGACTTTCATTGGGCGAAATTCAAATTTCTCCCACTTGGAGCATCCCTGCAGAAAAAGTCAACAGACTCACCGCAACCTCGTCCAGTGGGTATCTGACAATGTGAAGCCTTCTTTGGCCACAGCCTGCTGCCTTCTTCTGCTGCGGATATTTGACTTCCATTTCAGAGACTAGGGGCCTGATTATGAGTTTGGCAGTCAGACCGCCAGAGCAAAATGTTGATGGTTCTAAAAAGACTGCTGCGCCGGCCATACTTAGCCCACTGTATAATGATGGAAACTGGAAGAACTGCCGTATGGCAAGCAAAAAGGCAGACCACCAGTGGCACAGCTCTCTGGTATCTAGGCGGTCCGACCTCCAGCAACATCACTGCTGCGGCCAATCTATTACAAACACAAAGTCACTGTGGCAGTCCCCTTGTGGTGGTTAGCCAATGGCGGACAACCACTGCAGTCCATGTTCAGCAAAGTAACAGACAAGTGCACATTGGATGAATTAAAAAACAACACAGCAGACACACATTGGTCCAGTGGGCACACCTGCAAATCACTTAATAAAACACAGCCCTTCACAGCCCACAATCCTTTGCATCTCCATTCGAAGACAAAGAACACCGACAACCGTTTTAAATGTTTTCTATAGATTAGGTACCCCTTTTTCACCATCTCAATTAAATCTTGCACACACTTTTTTCCATTCACTCCCTATTGTACTTCCCCTGATGAGTAAGTCCCTGTCACATACTTTAGTTGTCTACAATGTCACGTGACAAAAATCCCTTTTTTTCTGAAGATAAGTTGAAAGTCATGGTGGATGAAATCATATTAGAGTGGAGCCACAATTGTTTGGAGCCCAAGTTTACCAAAATCTTTTCAGTAGGGAAATAGAACTGTGGCAAAGGATCGTCAACAGAGTGAATGCTGTAGGCACCACCCTGGGCACAAAGGAGGATATTAGGAAGAGGTGGAAAGACCTGACAGGCAAGGTGCATTCTGTGAACTCCAGGCAACAAATGGAGGCCAACAATGCTGGTGGTGGCCCTCCCAGTGCCCCATTAAGACTCTTTGCCTGAGAGGAGCAGGTCTTGGCCATCATATATCCTGAGGGCTTGACAGGAAAACCTGGGGGAGTGGTGTCTGCTAAGTTACCACACAAACACTGTTGCAAAACTGCAATGCCCTGCATGCTGACAGTTCAGCATTTGCCACTGTGTTGACATAAGTCTCCTGGGCATGGCTATTGGGTAGGGGGGCATGACTCATGTCTTTGCTAAGACAGGAGTCATTTCCATGGGGGGTGTGCATCAAAAAATGATGCTAGTCAGGTTATAGCCAATATTTGTGACTCTAACCTGACTTGCACCATTCTTTGGGCAGAAACCCCCAGTCTTCCATTCGCCTCCGCTGCACGGTTACGTCATTTATTTTGATGCTAACCAGGCCGCATTACTAAGGTGCCCGGCTAATGCATCGGAATGGAGTTAGCCAGAGGTAAACGTTTTGATGCAAATCTGCCCTAGTGCTGATTTGCCTCAAAAAGTATAAATATGGGCCCATGTGTCTAGTGTGTGAAGCAGAGGGAGTGACCTGGCTGCAACTCCCAGGAGGCCCTGTGACTGCAATACCAACTACCAGCCAAGTTTTCACTTGCCAATATACCCCTGTTAGTTAACTCTCAAATGAAGTGCACTCAGCTGGAAGGATACCATTTGTCAAGTTTGCGAAGTAGAGGGAGTGACCTAACTGCAACTACCAGGAGGCCCTGTGTCTGTAATTCCAACCACAAGCGCAGTGTTCACTTGCCCATACACCTCTGTTTTTTAATTCACAATTGAAGTGTACACACTTGAGAGGATACCATTTGTGAAGTGTGTGAAGTAGAGGGATGGGCCTGACTGCAACGCCCAGGGCGCCCTGTGTAATTCCAACCACCATCCCAGTGTACACTTGCACATCTTTCCCTGTTTTGTAACTCTCAACTGAAGTATTCTCAGCTGGGAAGATAGCAATTGTCACATGTGTGAAATAGAGGGAGTGACCAGACTGTGATTCCCAGGAGGCCCTGTGTCTGCGATTCCAACCACCAGCCCAGTGTTCACTTTCCCATATACCCATGTTTGTTAACCCTCAATTAAAGCCTGCTCAGCTGGGAGGATGTCATTTGTCAAGCGTGTGAAGTAGAAGGAGTGACCTGACTGTAACTCCCAGGAGGCCCTGTGTCTGTATTTCCAACCAGCATCCCAGTGATAACTTGCACCTATACCCCTGTTTGTCTTAATTGAAGTGTACACAGCTGGGAGGATACAATTTGTCAAGAGTATGAAGTAGAGGGCTTGGGGCTAGGGTGCGAAGGAGGGATGCTGTGGGCCATTGGAGTGAGGCCCCTGGGCTGCTGTCAGCCAGGACACCATCAGCCATGTCTTGGCGGTGTGTCAGGAGAACTAAGTTGTGATGGGCCAGGTTATGACTGAACTCCGGGAAATTAGGCATCTTCAGAGGGCCATGATAGA
This sequence comes from Pleurodeles waltl, assembly GCF_031143425.1. Classification (NCBI taxonomy): domain Eukaryota; kingdom Metazoa; phylum Chordata; class Amphibia; order Caudata; family Salamandridae; genus Pleurodeles; species Pleurodeles waltl. The sequence goes on from NC_090439.1 coordinate 1,091,840,289, forward strand.
AAAAATGGATGCTCATAACGATGAAATGTGCAGCCTAACAGGGTTGCTGATGGAAATCAACACCACCCTTAGAGGGCTTTCACCCTACCATCTACCCCTTCCTGTGTGACAACTACATCACACCAAAGTACACCAATGGCAGTAACAGGAAGGGAGGCCCTGCAAGAGGCACAACCACCAGCAGACATCTCTCCCTCTGCAGCAGCTGATAAAACACATCAACAGTTACATACAGTTCATACAAAAAGAGTGTTTAACCAATGAGAAGGGAAATTAACATGATTTTGGCCAACGTTTACATATTTTCTGACCCCATGATGACACAGAGGTTGCATCAGGGCCAACACAAGACAAGGAACAAGTCCAATGGAGTCTTCTAAACTTCCATCCTGTCACTGTGCAAGCTGTCTTCGCACAGGTCTTTTACACCCAAAGGATGGGACATACAGTCCCCAGACCAATCCATGTCCACTTCATATGTCTAAACAGCATCACATACCTGCCAATGTCACAACTCTGAAATGCCCACATCAGATGTCATTGACGGTTCCTAAACAAAGAACAAAGCAAGGAGTGTTTATGAAGGAATCATGTGCTGAACTTGGGAACCGGGCACAGACGTCTGAGATGTAGAGATCAGACAAGCAGGTAACTTGCAGGCTAATAAAATTTACGTTTTTTCCATTGCAATAGACTTGTTCACTGGTATACGGTGGCACCAAGCCAACGTTTGTCATCAATGGCTCCCACCACATGTGGGAGGCGAGCAAAACTAAAGAGGTCAGCCTTCACATTGGCTAAATCCTCACATCGGGGGAACCTGATATAGTTGTCAATATGTTTCATCATTGCTGATAGGACATCTCTTAACGCAATACTGAACATAGGAAACAGATATGGCCACTGTATATTGGAAGGACCCTGTGACCAGGAAGTGTAACACTGCCATAAGTTGAACAATTGGTGGTATGCATGTTGGATTACTGTTTTCAGGCTTCGGATCTGGTTCCAACTGATGACATCAATCAACAATTGTTTGCCTATTCCTACTGTCCTGCTTGATGATATGATGTTCTTCCATGCTTTGAAGTTCTGGCAATGGACGGAACACTAGAGGTTGTCACCTCCTCCCTCTCCCAGGGCACCTATGTGTTAAAATACATGAGTTGGAGCATTGGTCACTGTGTCCACACCAACATACATGATGTATAGCAATATAATCATGTGACAAAGCATTTCTGACTAGAAATACATTACACCCGGTACCTATCACAGCTGTCAACTACAAAAGGGTCAAATGTGACCCTCATGGTTGTCAACACATGTGTCTAAAACATGGATTTGGGCAACACCCAACTATCGGCTCCTCAAATGCCCCTTGAAATTTAACAATTCTGTTGAGACTGCAAAAAATACAGTCAGTGGCGGCAGACAGTGCACCGCCGTCATTTGCCATCTGTGCCCACCAGCACACTACACTAGTGATTGTACAGTATAACCTACACAACAAGGCTGCTTTAGAATGTTTGGGATGAGCCGACACATATATTGGTGTTTTGACACATTAATTAGGGCCCAATATTGTATTTCCAACTGCCAAAATGGCGGATGCCTGACCTACCAAGGCGGCTGGCAGAAGTTGACAGTGCGGTGGGCGATTCCAACCGTGGCAGACACAGCCATAGGCTAACGTTGTTGCTTTTGACGGTCACGGGCCAATGGTTGTGGCTGTCAGCGGTGATGACCACGTATGTGGCGTACATTTACGCACCGTTTTGCAAATTTACTCACTTGAGTCCTGACACTGCTGCTATCAACACCTCCACCACTTCATCTGCTGTGTGCCACCTCTGGGAGCAATAATGACAGGCCAAGCAGGTAAAAGGGCCCCTGCCTTCTGGCCTGAGGATCTGGAGAGGCTCACTGAGGAGGTCGTTCCCCTTTTTGGTCAGCTCTATGTCTCACCAGAGGAGCAGATAAGAACCTTATAGGCATATTTGACTCTGGCTAACACCATCCTTTCCTTCCTCATAGGCTTCAATGTGCCTCTGTGTGCCAGTTAGACTTTTTAGGTGGCTGTTGTCACATTTTGTGTGCCATGTATGGGATGTACATTGTGCAGGTAGTGTAGAAGAGTACATATGTATTTCAGATTAACATTGTGTTGTGTGATAAAGCCTAGATCCTCCTTGTGTTCCATTCATATACCTAGACAGGAGTCTTTACAGCTATACAATGACATATGTGTGGACACGATGGTTGTAAACGTCAAATGACATATATGTGCATCACAGCATGAGCTGTGTATCTATGCTGTCTGAGTCATTTGAGGATCTTGTTAGCATTATGTATAGTGCCACAGAGCACTCAGCCCACATCTGGCCTTGGAAAACAGTTTTATGAGAACCATATCAATATCGCTGTGCCCTTCAGAGTGCCACACAAGCCACAAGCCACATAGAGGATAGGCACATGATGTACTGGCATGCATAGACGCGATGGAAATGTGAGCATTCTCAAAGCCCAGCCTGCAGAGTCCAGCACCTGTCAAATGTATCTCCCAGTATAAGACATAGGCCAGGCTGGGGTAGAGTTACTGTGGCTATCCTACTGTGGCACCAGGCCTGTGGACCTGTAGATCCTGCCATCTGGCCACAATGAGTCTCCAGTGGCAAGACTTGGCCTGAAGCCTTTTGGCCATTGACTACATTATGCATGGGTACTGAGGTTACTCCATGACCTAGTACATTTGTGCATTTTGCCACAATGTCTATGTGTGTCATTGGTCTATGGAAGGTCCCTTACTCCCACAGCTCTGTTGTCACCTTTACATAAGTTACATTTGCCCAGTACTTGTGTATTGCACAAGTGCCAAACCAAGAGTGCAGATGGTTGAGTCCAGGTAGGGCATGACATGTGACTCATTAGCTTGGGAACATGCAACCAATCAGATCAAACTAATCTAAGTCTGTTGGATGCTATCTCTGTAGGATTGCCACATATGGTAAAAAGTGTGTTCTGTGCTACAAGTACGTACCACAAAACTCCCCAAAAAGTGGTATGAGTTAACAATGGGTAGCCTGCATAGACATGCACAGGGAAAAGACTTTCTGTGTCACCCATGCCAGCCATTTCATTGTTATTTAAGTGTTAGGGTGAAGTTTGTATGGTAGTTTCCTGGAGGGACTGTATGGATTGAGCCAATGTGGCTGGATGCACATGTGTCTGTCCAGTCTGTTCCAAAGAGTTTACCTTTCAGAAGGTCACAATGGTGCGTTGTGTGTTATTGTGGCTCACATCATAGTGCATGTTGCTTGAGCCTGGGTTAAAGGATGTCAGCAACCTTGCTTGGTCAGTGTAGGCCATGTGCAGGGTTGTGGGTTAGTCTGCAGATGACTCCAAAAGTGTGTAGTCATGTCCCTGTACTTATCAGCATGTGTGCTTTACACTTGTGTTGTGTTTACAATTACACATTTTTGCAGCTGGTGTTTCTGAAATGTGTGTGACACAACCATTTGGGCAAACAATTGATTTGTGACCTTTAGATTTGTCTCTTGCAGCCATACAGGTCAATGCCCATCAGACGAAAGGTATTTGGAGAGCTATCACCCAGAAAGTGCAGGTCCTGGGGGTACATGGGCAGTGGAGCACCCACTGTTGCAAGAGGTGGAGGACCTGAGAATCTGGCCCAGAAGATCGTTGAGTACCAGTTGGGGCTGTCCTCCCAACATAGGCGGGGCGCACACCAGAACCTGACCCCCCCAATGGCCCACATTCTGGCAGTGGCCTTCCCTGAGCTTCGTGGGCATTTGAGGGGAGCAGAGCAGCTACAAGGGGTGAGTCCTGGGCATATTGCTGTCTGTTACATTGCCAAATTGATGTTTTACAGTCTGCCATCTCCTCCTAAAGATTGGAGGTGGGCCATGTGTGACACACATAATGAGTAATTGTTTGTGTAGGTATGGTAGCTGGTGCATTCTGATGTGCCTTGCCTGTTGTCCCAGTGACCTAGGTCCCAACAGAGTACAGTCCACAGCCAATTACCCCTCCAGGGCCAAAACATGGCTGAGTACAGTGATCAATCAGGTCATGTTGTTTGTTATTGTGGGTGTCATTTGTACCAACAGTCCACTTCTCTTCAGTGTGTTAGCCCAAACAACTTGGGGCAAAGGATCACCTTACTCATCCATGTGTCTTCTCAGTGAGTCTATTGGCATCTGTCCCCTGCAGACCTTACTACTATCTCTCATGTGAAGACTGCCATCATACATGTGACAGAGAAAATATTTCCTTTGGGTGTAGTCTCAGATCAATACTTTCCCTAGGCAAGTAAAGATTGTCCAGTGTTAGCATGTGTACCTTTGACTTCTGCCATATCATTTTCACTGCTGTTTCATGCATTGTCTACCTTTCTTCATGGGATGATGTCTGATTCTCTCACATATGTGTGCATGCCAACATGTATTTGGAATTCAGGGGATGATGTCTGATGTCTGATTCTCTCACATATGTGTGCATGCCAACATGTATTTGGAATTGGATATATATGATAGGTCTACAGTACATGTGGTGCCACAGACAAGAGTATGTCACATTGATTGGTGGCTCACACATACCCTTACCCATCACTCCATGTAATTATGCACATACAACTGCAGAAACAATGAAGGACATGACAGATAGGGCTAGAGTGTTTATCCACAATGTGCATTTCCATGCCATTGATGTAGAATTATTTAGCAACGTGCTTAGCACATGTTAAATGATGAAGGTTCATTACCTGAATGTTCACATGCATCAAGGAGTGACTTGCAGTAATGTGGCAATCATATGTGGTTGTGTACAACCATTCATCCAAGGAAATATGTGTTTGCGTGACAAAAAGAGACAGTTATATGCCTTCCAATTGAGCAACGTGTTAAGGGACTTCTAGAGGTACTTGAGGATCCTTGGATCTCTACAACATTCAATGGACTATTGGCTTCTACTGATACAATCAGAGTGTGGTAGTCTCAGGAGTGCCAATCAAGAGAAGTGATTTCCCTGGTGCTAGCTGATTCATTGTGGTGTGGATTTTGTAGACAAGTCTCCCTGACATTTTTGCCCAACTTGCCTCCAGTGTACATTTGAAAGCAAGATGTGTTAGCTATCTGAGCAACATTTCTACAACCTCCAGGAGTCCATTCAGACAATGTGCATATAGAGAAATTACCATTTTTTATTTATTTCCAGTGTGACATGGGTGTTTCCATGTCACCTTCTTTAGCTGCTTACTTCTTTCAGCAACATGGCTGGATTATTTGGCCATCATTTCTTCATGATGTGGCATTGAGTATATGAAGATTAGCTGTTTGCATGGCCCTGTGTGGGATCTGTGGAACTGAACTTGTCATTGTCATACTCTTATGTGCCAACAGGTAACTGATGCTGCATGAGGCAAACCATTGAAGGTGATGTGGTCTACTGCTTGTTCAATGGGTACTGTGATTGCACATCGTCACCCATGCAATTGGAGTCTGTGATTCTGAATTTTCTGTGAGCATTGTTGACATTTCATATACCATGCTTGCATATGATGTGGCAAATGTTGGAGCCACTTTGCTGGAGCTTGTGTCTGGTGGCTACTGTAGGTCATGATAATGTTTACTAATCACAGCTGTTGTTCAAGTGTGATCAGGAACATGTAGTGAACCTATTTGCCTTTGTAATTTCAGCATCATCCCAGGTAAGCGGAGGAGACAGCGAAGAACCAAGTGGGGAAGCAGCTGGTCACTGTACCTCTAGTCATGAGACAACTGAGAGGGAGGGACCTCGTGGCCTGGAGGGTGATGGGAGTGCCACGGAGGACACAGGATTCACGTCATCATCTTCAGATTCTTCCTCCAGTGGCCACTTCCTAGTGGTGGCGGACCCATCAGGACCTGGTCCTGTTCCATTCTTTCCCACCACCCCCAGTTCCATCTCCACCCTCCCTGTTGCTCCCTACTCATTTGGCTGTGACTGCTCATCCAAGAGGGTGGGTGTCTTCTTTGCTCCAGTCACCTCACCCTCTCCCCCCTTTATCCTTTCTGCCCTGAGTGAGGAGGCTAGTGACCTCCTGAGGAGTATCTTTGTGGGTCAGACTGTCATTCTGAATGCCATCCAGGTGCTGGGCAGCCAGTTCCAGCAGATGGTTCCATACCTCGAAGCTATTCATAGTGCCATGTGGCCTCCAGAGATCTTTTCAGGCTCTGGCCTTCTCACAGCTATCCATCCCCCACAATCCTCCCCCCACCTACCTCTTCCCTATCCAATTTCCCTATTCTCCTACCAAGCACACAGACACATCCGCACGCACCCACCTCAACACACACACGCAGCACACATAAAAACAAGCACCACAAGACACACTGGCAAGTAAGCACTCAACAGTCACTCACACACACCACAAAAAACACCATACCCACAGACACCACCCCAGCACCTACTTACACATCCATCACTCACACTATAACCCCAGACACCACCTCAACGCCCACAGACACAACCACCACATCCACTATACCTCCAGACACCACCCCAAAACCCACAGCCACCACATCCACCGTAGCCCCAGATACCACCCAAACACCTACAAACAAGCCGCCACATCTACCATACACCCAGACACCACCCCAACACCCACACACAGTGCCACCACTCCCAATTTACCCAGCACCTTCACCTCACAGACACCCAAGAAATGCCAACACTGACAGTCACACACGCAACAGACACCACCTAAACCCAAGCATTCCTCAGACATACACATATTAGCAGCATTAACACCCAGAGGCAAGACAAGCACTCCCTCAATCTCCAACCCCCTTCTGCAGACCCTACCTGTTTTCCCAAAGAAAGTTTCCTTTTTGACCTTGCCCTTATCCCTGTGATCCCCACCCCCTCCCAAAACCAAGAGATACCCACCCACATTTTACCCCATCCCTTCCACATCCAAGTCCTCACCTGTCAGACCGACCCCCCGCAAACAGCCATACCCCTCTCACCCGAAAGAAGAAGGCCACCCCTCCAAAGGTGAAGACCACCCCTCCAAAACCCAGGCCCCCCCAAACAAAACAATCCCTGAGGTGCTGTATGCCCACTTGAAGCCCCTTCCTATGGAGGTTCTTTGGCAGCGATCAGTGTCAAGCTGGTGCACAGTACTGAGTAGAGAGTTTCTAATAGACTGGCCAATGGCCTTTGGGACTCATCGTTCTTGAGTTATTAAACCCAAGGTGATACATTTTTCATGCCATTACTTTTCTACCTTTTTGTTGTTCCTGAGTAATGTGTGTTGTATACCTACAGTTGTGTGTGATTCACCCTGACTACTGTTTCATTTGCTGGTGTTGGCAAGACCAGACTTTGGATGCAGTGGTAGTGTCACCCAAAACAAGGGTAGATGTTCACTGTACGGACATGTGAGTGGTAATCCAATTGGGGTGGAATTGCATTGTGTTTTCTTTGATATAGTAAGTATTTCATCTTGGCTTGGCCAAAGTCAACATGAATTAGGTTAGATTTGTACCCCTGATGTTGATTGGACATGTGTATCATGTGTGCACGCTAGAGGTTTGTTTGTCCACACAAGGAGGGTGTGCAATTGTGCTACCTTCTTATACATTTGACTGACCCTGTGTCCATTTTCATTTTTGTACCTTCCAGCTACTTCATCTACATGCATGACCCATGATGTTGCTGTTGAATTTCTTTTCTTGACTTGCACTTACACATTTGGCAGATTGGCATGTCACTTGGCTGTACTATTGGTTGTCCCTGAGATACATGTAGGCCCAGGTCCTGTGCACATAGTGTTTTAGTGGAATGTGCAAAGTGAAATGGTCTGACGGCAGCATCCTTCCTTGAGTGCCCCTGATAACCCCATCTCTCTTGTGCAGGTGTTTTCACATTGTGAGCTTTGGATATTTGTCTCAAAAAATATTGTTCATTCCATTGACCTTCCATTGTCTTGCAATGTGGGTGATATGTGTGTGTCCATTTCAGGGATGGAGTATGGAAGGTGTGTTTTGGTTAAGTGACACATCCATACATATGTGTCTTCCATGTCTTGACTGGCCATGACGTGAGCAAAGTGAGGGTGGCTGTTTAATTATTTGTCATGTTGATGTGGTGTTGTGTGACACAATGTTTGCTGTATGCTTCACTGTCTCAGAAACTGGGATACGTAGACGTGTGTTTTTGTGAAGTGTGACAGTGTCAGTGACTTGAACAAATGGGGCGTCATGTAGCTGTGTATGGGTCATTTATTGTGAAAGACTCCAACCTTGGGGCACAAAAAAATGTACTTGGTTCACATAGTGTAACCCACATACCAGATGGATTGAGACATGTCAATCAGTTGTTGTGTTTCAGAGCACGGGTAGGTGTTTTGTCTTACCATCTGTTGTCCATCTATCAGCAGTGGTAGGTTGTGAAGGATCGGCTCAATGGCAGCACAGGATGTGTGACGCTGCCTGCAGGTGAGTTCTTGCCTTTTATGCCTCCATTTCCTCCAGCTGGTATGTAGTGGTTGGACCACCACAGTCGTGTTGGCGGAAGTCAACATCATAATCTGTCTGGCAGAAACACTGTCTTTGAAGTCCTCATTGGCCTATCTCACCATCGCATTGGTCTGTGCTGCCTGGCGGTGCCGGAAAGACAGTGGCAGTCTTTCGTAATGGAACTGCATGTATCATAATACAGTGGCCCGACCTCTAATCCAACAGTGGTGTGACTGCCTGCATGGTGGTCCATGGACCACCAAACTCTTATTCAGGCCCTAAGTCTGAAGGTAAATCATCTGAATGGGTTGAGCCTAGTTTCTGTATCTGACTCATGCTACATTGTGGTTAGCCTGAACTCGCGATTAGCTACCAATCAAGTGCCACCAGACGACCTTGGTTAGCAATACATGCTTTTTGGTGTTATTTTGAACCTTAAACTTTAAAAATTAATATATCCTTTATTAGACTTTTATTGTTCTAATGTTTTAATGTAATTTTATTTATCAAAATGTACTAAATTTTTCCAAATTGTTTTGGGATTTTTCCTGGGTTGTGTTTGACTTAATTACTATGTGGCACTGAATAAATACTTTGTACATTGTCTCTACGTTCTATAGCTGCCTGGGGATTGAGCTCTGGTTAATATAGTGACTTTAGTGATTCACCCTAAAATGAACTGTCATTATTACGACACGTAGATAGTTACCGTCCTAAACTAATACTCCCAATTTCTTACAGCATACATGTGTGCCTTCTTTTTCATATATTATCCATGGGCTTTTGCAAGCATATTTCGTATTGCCAACACCTTCATTTAGTTGTTCATGTAACTGATATACAATACATTAAAACATCTTGAAGCACAAAAATACTTTCAGTGAAATGCCAGCTTCTGCTACAAATCATAATGTATCATAAATCCTCTAAATGTTTTTATATTCTTTAAATGTGAATGAGTCTACGGATGCCAAATCTCACCTTTTCTCTTATGCCTACCTGACATTTTACTTTTGCAGGCAAGGTTTAATTGCATAATTCTCAAATTTTGCGTTCAGTTAAAGTCATGAAATTTCTCGAAATCTCGGGCCATATTTATACTTTTTGACGCAAAACTGCGCTAACGCAGTTTTGCGCCCAAAAAATTAGCGCCGGCTAACGCCATTCTGAAGCGCCATACGGGCGCCGTATTTATTGAATGGCGTTAGCCGGCGTTAGTCGACCGGCGCTGCCTGGTGTGCGTAAAAAAAAAACACGTACACCAGGCAGCGCCGGCGTAGGGAAAAATGGCGTTTGGGCGTCCAAAAATGGGGCAAGTCAGGCTGAGGCAAAAAAATTGTCTTAACCCAATTTGCGCCATTTTTTTTTGGCGCCCAGACGCCATTAACATGACTCCAGTCTTAGCAAAGACAGGAGTCATGCCCCCTTGCCCAATGGCCATGCCCAGGGGACTTTTGTCCCCTGGGCATGGTCATTGGGCATAGTGGCATGTAGGGGGGCGCAAATCAGGCCCCCCTATGCCACAAAAATGTTTTTTTTTTTAAACTTACCACAACTTACCTTTTCTTCCCTGGGATGGGTCCCTCCAGCCTTGGGTGTCCTCCTGGGGTGGGCAAGGGTTGCAGGGGGTGTCCCTGGGGGCTTGGGAGGGCACCTCTGGGCTCATTCTGAGCCCACAGGTCCCTTAACGCCTGCCCTGACCCAGGCGCTAAAATCCGGCGCAAATGCAGGTTTTTTAGTCCCGCCCACTCCCGGGCGTCATTTTTGCCCGGGAGTATAAATCCGACGCAATAGCATCGGAGTCATTTTTTAAGACGGGAACGCCTACCTTGCATATCATTAACGCAAGGAAGGTGTTCACGCAAAAAAATGACGCTAACTCCATGAACTTTGGCGCTAGACGCGTCTAACGCCAAAGTATAAATATGGAGTTAGTTTTGCGTCGAATTTGCGTCGAAAAAAACGACGCAAATTCGGCGCAAACGGAGTATAAATATGCCCCCTTGTGTTTCGAAATTGTCTGTAATTGTCACATGTACGAGACAGATTAGCACAGAAAATGTCCTGCAGAGACATGTTTTCTGCATCCATCTGTCAAATGCCACTGTGTTCCTGTGTAAAAAGTCATGCAGGATCACAGCAAATCATTTTTCAAGGTAAAAGCATAATTCAATGTAATTTCTCAAACGCTTTATGAAAACATTGTGAAATTTGTGAAGTCACATGACAAAAATTCGCAGAACATTTACCTTTCCTTTCACAGAGGTGCCAGATTATCCCCTGTACAACGGCCTAGGCTGAAAATGTGAACCGTGTTTCCAAAGAAGTTCTATGTTTGAAATTTCTGTTCAACTTTTAAAGGGTTCACGAACAATTAATGAAACAGGGCTATAGCAGTCAGAAATTTCCAGGTTCACCAGATGTTACATTCTATGGCCAATGTTTACAGCATAGCTTAGAGGATACTCTCGCCTTTGCGACAGACTACTCTGTCTGCCAAACTGTTGTCTGCCTGCCGGATTGGCAAGTATGTCAACGTTGGAACTTACTCCAGCTCTTTTACTATGGACCAACAGAGTACAAACTGCCTGAGGTTTGGCCATTCGACTACCTACCCAATTCAGAGTGGACGGTCAAATGGGCAGTTCCATTACTGCTCTCAAAAACCTGGCTTTAAGGAATAGTAAAATCATATAAATTATAGTCCTGTAGTATGGAGGCCAGTATTTTTTTCTTTTCAAAAGCAAAGGGGCATATTTACAAGAAACTGGTGCATCATGGGTGATGCACCACTTTACTTGTGCCCCCTTACTGGCACCTAACAACACCATGGTTGGGCTGTATTTACGATATGACGCACCATGGTGGTCATGAACACAATTGCGTTTTTTATGCTATTGTGGCACTTTGCTACACTAGCATCAAAAATTTTGACGCTAGTGGAGCAAAGCACAGAGAAGCCCACTAAATATAATGGGTGCGTTATTTTAATGCCTGCGCTATTTTAAAGCCTTCATGCAGCACCGCACAGCAAGCCACCATGCTGTGCTGCGTTATGTGAGAGTGAAAGGGCAGGAATGCCCCATAGTTAACATTACACAGCATATTCCGTTTCTTTTCTTGCAATGGTGCACAATGTGCTGCCTAGCGCCAATGCAGGCACCCTTGTACAGTGGTACAAAGGTACCTGCATTGCATTGCAGGCAGGATTGTTTTTGTACAGGAAAGGACACCTTCCTGCAAAAAACACAATCCTGAGAGGCATTTTCCTCTATGTGAGCTGCGTTCTGCAGCGCACTTAGAAAGTTGAAAAAATGAGGGCAAATAAAGATATTTCTTCTTGTTATGCCTCAGATGGAGAGGTATAGCATTTTGATGCATTCCCAGGTCTACTAGTAATGGCAAATCTGGAATGCAGCAAAATCCATAGGTGGATCATGAATGCCTCCATAGAGCAGAGTAACACAAAGCAGTACCACACTGCATTGAGTTTCTCTAGATTTATCCAGCCGTGCAGGGCCACGCAAGGTGGCTTTTTGTCGTTTGATAAATCTGACTTAGGTTTTGCTTCACTATTGAGCCCTCTTGCATGGGGCAAGAGTGACTCAAAACAATGATGAATATGCCCATAATTCTGCAACTGCAGTGCCTTTGAGGCAGCAGAAGCAAATATTTTTGGCAGTCCTTTGTACATCTTAAACGGTGTGCACTGCTCTTATATAATCGCACAGGGCCGAAGCCATCCCCTTATAGCCACGCCAAGAATGTTTCCTCCAGATGGCACCGACAGAGTTTGGGAATGAGTTAGCATAGTGCTATTTGTGAAAGAGATTCACATGAAGCTGACATGATCCTGGCATCTCGTCCCCATCTCTCAGCAGTCATTCAATCGGCTGTCGTTTTCCACACTGACGTGGCATCTGCCTTCCCTTCAACAGATCAGAAATTGGATTTGTGGCAAATATGCTTTTTTCTCCCTCAGAAGACACTTTGGGCATCTGTGATACGTTAAATGGGGCCTTCAAATTGCATCACCATGGATTAGGATCGCCGGAGGTTAAGCTACCATGGGATGAAGTAAGTGAGTTGTTCTCCAGATGTCATGCATTTTACATCAGAGATGCTCTGCAAATAGCTTAATCTGCTGATATTGATATTGTAAAATGATTCACTAAGAGTGTTTCATGCATTGTTTATAATTTAAATTCAGTTCTCCAGCTTCAGGATAAGGTCATGTCCATGAACCAGCTCTGTGATTTTCCCACCAATGACCTAAGTGCACTGTCTTTGTGACACATATACATAATGCAATCACTAAGGAGAAAACAGGTGCTGGGATGCTTACTGATGAGGGCTCCATCCTTGTTCTAAGGGTCTATACCATGCACATGAGAGATTTTTCTCAGACAGCCACCTCTACATATTTAAATGATAAAACATTCATTGCTGCACCAAAACTCCTGTGCTCCAGCTCCGAAGAGCTTGGTAGTTCTACAGTGGACAATAAGGGTTCTTCAGCCAAAAAATGGAAAGTGCCGCCTCCCTAGGCCGAGAATGCGCGCTATAGTGCTAAGTATGGGCAACATTGACATATGTGGTTACCCCCTTAAGACCCATCAGTTTTGGTTTAGCCCATGAAATGGGCATTAGTAATGAAAGGTCTCTATCTGCTTATGCGCTGGCATATTTGAGTAGGGATCGAGTCTATAACATACTATCACTGTATGTCTTATTTCAAAGCACCACCGATGCGCCTCCAAAGACATACGAGGTGTCCTGATGCAGAGGCAGAATGTGTGGGTGTGACTCTTACCAGGGATCCCATGCAGGCAGCCATTGTCGGGGGATCGAGCAGGGCACAGGCCTGTCACTCAAGGAACAAGGAAGGGATACAAGCCCACAATAAATGAAAGATGAAACTTCTGCTCTTTGTGCAGGAACAAACACGCAGTGGGCTCGGCAGTGGGCCCTAACAAAATTTAAAACATGAATGACTGTTGAACAGACCACGAAAAGTCCCTATATGTATGTATAAATCTTTTATTTTTTATTATGATTTGTTTCGTCACGTGAGGGTGGTGAAAAAGATAAATCTGTTTCTATGAAACACATATGATACGTTTGATCAAAACAGACACATCTAAGCTTCAAAGGTGTTATAGTTCCTTACAAGTTATCATAATGAAAACGTATTAATGAAAAGGAGTAAATCAACCGAATAATATATTTCATATTGAAAGTGTATCCCCTCTGGTTTAATAATGATGGGCATGGCAAATTGTTTTTTAAAATCTCCTTTTTGTGAACCTCCCTGTGAGTTATCAGTTAATTTTGTCTTTAAGTTATTGTGAGAAATCGGGTTGTTGGTTGAGCACTTCTCAAGCAATAGCCACAATCTTTGACACAGTGATCTACAAAATGGTCCCTAAAGTACAGGGGCGGCTCCCTCGTTAGGGCGGAGGAGCGTCACCCCCCCCCACCAGCAGCAGCAGCTGCCAAACTTCTACAATACAACAATAATAAACTATGTTAATAAACTATGCTTATTATTGTTGTATTGTAGAAGGGCTGGGTCATGGGAGATTATGAGCATAGGGGGTAGTGCTCAGCACTCCCCCTCAGTGCGCATGTATGTTTGCCCAACCGCCTCGGGCCGGCCAAACATACATGCGCACTAAGCTCTGTCCAACCCAGCAACGCAGTGCCGGGTTGGAGAGAGCAGGCAGACTCTCCCAGTCTGCCAGGGAGCACCCTGGCTGGGAGATCCGACCAATCCAAACGCTGCTGTCACGCTGGCAGCAGTATGACAGCAGTGTTCAGATTAGCCATAGGGCAGGCTGGGAGCCTGTGCCTGCGGCAGAGGAAAGAGGAGCTGCGTGGTAGTGGTGGTAGTGACTGCGGTGCATTCAGGTACTTTTTTTCTTAATTAATAATTTTTCTCCAACCCCCCGCGCTGCCCCTCCATGCGCCACAAGCCACTCCTGCTTAATTAACCTGTGCTCAATCCTCTGGTAGCTTGGCACAAAGGCGGTCAGCCTTAACTTAGAAGCAATGTGTAAGGTATTTATGCTGTACACAAACAACAATAAAGCTAAAACACTCCTCAAGAAAAATCAAATTTAGAAAAATAGAGTAAAATATAATAACGTTTATGACACCCACAATAACAAAAATCCATTCAGTAGAACTGGAGATATGCTTTTTAAAACTTTTTTTTAATTATTTTTATTAGTTTTCAGGTACAGTAAACATAAACCAACATACATTGATAATATGCAGCAGGTATAGTTTGTCATGATAATCAATAATCTCAGGTACAAAACAATTGCGGTACATGAGAAAAGTCATGAATGCAGTGGTATCATTTCACAAGTCAACGTTCTATTCACTTGCAGTATTTGAATCATCCCTTCCACCTCCTTCTCCTCTATAACCTCTACAGGAGGATCACACCTTTTCCCATTTCCTGGGACACCTCTACTTAGATAGATCATTTTTTCAGCAAGCATGCCCCAATCCATGTCTTGTAATGTCGGAGGTTTGACCACCCACCATTTCCGTGCAATATTACTCTCAGCAACTCCAAGGGCAAGGGACAACCACAGTTTAGTGTATCTAAGTGGAGAATTGTCTCCCCAAACATTTAAAATGCAATATTTGGGTGTGTCCGATGCAGGAAATCTCATCACATTTTTCAATGTGTCCCTAATGGACGCCCAGTAAGGCTGTATACTTGGGCTGCCCCAGACCACATGTAAGATGGTCCCTGCCTTTACACAGCCCCTCAAGCAGGCTGCTGTCAAGTATCTTCCCATGGCATGTGGAGCAGTATGGAAGAAGTAGGAGTGGTGCAATAAGCTAAGTTGAACCAGTCTAAAACCAGTTTTGATGATGATTTCTCTGAGCACCCCAAGGGCCTCCTCCCATTTGCCCTCTTCAAATTCCCCCACCTCTGACTCCCATTTAACTTTGAGGGCCCACAGGGTGTTGGGAGCATTGTTTACCAACTTTTTATTTATCAGGGAGATGGCTTTATTGCACAGTCGTTCTGATAAGATGCAGTCTTCCAGTGGGGAGAATTCCTTGATCGTTGTGCCTTTTGGTATATGTGAGGCTAGAGCATGTGTAATTTGGAGATATCTATAGTGTTGTGTGTGTGCTAGTTGGTACTGGTCTGTCAGTTCTGTCATAATCTGAGGTATGTCTCCCTGCCATACGTCACCCAGTTTGGTGATAACAATCAGTCTCCATTTTTCAAAACCCTGCAGTCTGCCAACCTCTGATATGAGGTCGCTCAACCATAGTAGGGTCATTGCAGTTAGTTGGTTCTTCCAGCCCAGAAAATCCTTCCTCCATATGTGGACTTCTGTTTGGTGTGTGTTGGAAGTGCTTGAGCTAGCTTGGACCTATAGTGTGCTCCTTCGTAGTGCTTTCTGCCCCATGCAAGGCCATCAATTTGTATAGACGGTTTGTCCAATGGCTCAAAAGTCCAGTCGTTGACCACCATTAACTGTGATGCCCAGTAATATTTTCATATTTGCGGTAGCCCAATACTTCCATTGTACACGCCTCTGGTCAGTTTCTGGAGGAAAATGTTGGGTGGGGTGGTACCCTAGAGTAGAAGCCGAAGAGTTCCCTCTGTTTTGAGAAAGAAGACCTGGAGCACCAAATAGGGGGTGTTCTGCCGTACGTATATCATCGTCTGCAGTGTCATTATTTTGAATATTGCCGCTCGTCCCAGAAGAGAGAGTGGTAGAGCTCTCCAGTGTTGTATGTCTGCCTTAAAGAGTTTTAGTATGGGATCAGGTTTTTGTTTTTTGTTGTAGAACAAGTGTAGGTCTACAGTGACATGGATACCTAGGTATTTAAACCCATCATCCACCATGGTAATGGGTATTTCCCCCGTAGGGTTGGGTGGGGCCCTGTGACCAGGCTCATAAGCGATTTTAGCTAATTGATCGTCTATCCAGGAAAGGTGCCAAAGATACGGAGGATTTGCATTAGTCTAGGAATAGTTTATGTTGGGTCTGTTACGTAGTGTAGGATTTTCCCTGCACATAGGGATATGTACTGCTCCCATACCTCTCCACAGTTGATCCCCTGCACTAGTGTATCCTGCCTAATCCATGCCACTAGTGGTTCTAAGGACAAGCCAAAAATTAGTGGGAGAGCAGACACCCCTGTCCATCCCCCGATGGAGTCCAAAGGTGCGTGATGTCACCCCATTCACCCGTAATCGAGCCTCTGGTTCCTGATATAACATATTGATCCAGCTCAGGAAAACAGGTTCATATCCAAAGCTCTCCCGGACCTCATGCATGTAGCAACACTCCAGAGTGTCAAAGGCCATAGAGGTGTTCATTGACAGGACATTGGGGATATTCTAATATCTTTTGCACTGACCAACATGCCAAAGAGCCGTCTGAGGTTGAGTCTGGTGCTTCTATTGGGCATGAAGCCTAAATGATCTGGGTGGATCAGGGTCCTTATAAAATGTTTATGTCCCGTGGATAATAGCTTGGCAAAGACTTTAATCTCAACGTTTACAAGGGAAGTAGGTCTACACGACCCTCATCGGTCTGGGGGTTTAATATCTTTGTGAATCACTACAATTGTGGCTTGGTGCTGGTCCTGACTTTGAGCCATATGTTTAGTGGATGAGATACCATTTTACTAGCTTGACCCTTGTATAATTCAATGGGAATACCATTGGGTCCCATCGCCTTTCCGGAAGTTAGGTAGCATATTGCCTATACACACTTGCTGGGTATGAGGTCACCGTCTAACATCTGTTGATGTTTCTCCAACAGTGTGGAGGGGTTTATGTGTCTGAGGAACTCAGGAAGTTCATGTCACCCTCATTAACTTTGTATCGTAACTACCAACTGAGGTGAAGCTAAATCAGACCATCTAGGCCTCCGCTCCTGCCACCCCTGGTGAGGATAATAACAGCTCAAGAAACCCCAACCTGGAACCCATTCAATATAAGGCATAATGTGGTGCCCTAGTGCTCACCTCTCTCCCATCCCAACATTGACAGTGAAACAGTTACATATAATAGTACGTTTAATAAGATCTTACATACCCGTTAAATATAGTTCTTGGTGTAATTTGTCTTGGCCTTTCTCCTCTCCACCCTCCGCTGCAGGTCTTTGGTCTGGGTAATCAAGTTTACGCTCACCATGCCATCGGTGTCCCAGGGCCCCAGATGTCCATAGTCTGCAGGGCACAATTCCTCCAGCTACTCCTATGACACAACTGGGGTGAGAAGGTGTCATGTTTTATCCTCTGTGATGGCGCAAAGTTTGGCATGGGAAGAGCATCATGCACTTAAAATCTCTGCTGTGCATTTCTGTTTTTTAACCTCTACAAAGCTCTGCTGTTGTTGTTGCACTTGAAGGGTAAAGTCTGAGTAGAGACTTATAGTGTCATTTTCAAACTGTAGAGTCAATGTCTTTCGGGCTGCCTGTAGAATGACATCTCGATCGATAAAGATGCAGGCAATAATTGTTCATGGGGGAGCACCCGGTTTAGGAGGGTGACCCTGCGTTCTGTGAGCCCAATCCACAAAGGAGAATTTTGAGCGATCTCAAAGTTTTAGTACATCTAGGATAAGGTACTCCACAAAAAGGTTGAATCTAGGACCGTCTGTTTTTTTCTGGGATTCCGACCAGATGCAAGTTGTTTCTTCACAACCACCCTTCCATTTCTTGTGGTGATGGAGTCTGTGAGCTCTATCACTGCTACCTCCAAGTCCTTCACCCTATCGCTGATCTTGTTCACATCGGCCCAAAGCAGTGACATTTCCACAATGAAGGAGTCTATTTTAGGCTCAAGCAGAGCTTTGAGTTCTGGTTTCACCGCCATTATTTCTGTGAGAGTTGGTTGCAGGGCAACTGAAGCTATGTCAGGTGGGGAGTCCTTGAAAGCCTCTACTGGAACCTGCAGGGATGCCGCTGAATGGCATATTTTCCATTTTATTAGCCTGATGGATTTTCCCCCAGTTACACCAACCATGGTGGGATTTATATCAGTCATAAAATCACCAGGGTCTAAGAATGAGGTGCTATTCGCTGTAGCCTGCTAAAGGGGGTGGGAGGAGGAATATATGTGCTTATGGGGTCCTCCCCTCTGCAGCCTATTGGTTTTGCCCAAAGAGTTGGACCCCTTGTGGTGCAGGGGGGATATCAGCTGCCCTACTTGTTTACGTTGATACTTGGTGGTCCCAGTTGTGACAATTAGGGGGTTGGTGGAAGGCTGGGGGTCGGCGCGGATTGTGGGCCTCTCAGTAGTGGATGCTGCTATTTAGTGATGGGCCTCGCTGGCTTGACTCACAGTATCTGCCTTGAGTATGGGCTACAGGGCTCACCTTATGTCTGTTGAACCTGGGTGCTGATGCTATTTTATTGCTACCTAGACTGTACTATGTTTCGTGTTACTGGGCTCTCCTTTCATGTGCAGTCACCAGATCAGACTCCCGGACGCCTTAGTCCCCAGGCCTGCGCTGTTGTAGGCCGCACATTAACTGGTGGGGCCCACAGCAGGGCAAAGCTCTCTGCTCACCTCGTGTCTGGGTCGCAGGCTGGGGCCTCTGGCAATATGTCTTGCGCTGCTCGCCACTGCTCCAGAGTGGCATACTGAGCAGTCCTGCTTTCTGCGGCCATGCTAACAGGTCCCAGGCTGCAATATGATGCTGGATGGTGCCAGACAATCAAGCTCAACGCAGAGGTGAGCCTGGCTCTGGGGCCCCCGCGAGTGACTCAGCAAAGGTCCTGAATGTCACAGGGCCTGTGCAATCGCTCGACCACACCCCTGCTTTGGAGGGCACGGGCACACAAGACCACCTGCAGGAGCGTAGTAAGACGCCTCTCGGGCATCTATTTTTGTCATTGATCTCCTCTGAGGGTAATTTCACCCTTTTTTCAACAGTTCCTGTTCATCCTGGGTAGGGGTTGTATGGATTATGGCTGGATTGTGCTGGCTGACATGTCGGTGCTAGCTCAGATCACGTCTGCCATGTTCAGCTACAAGCCATAATTTTAAAGATTTAAGTAACAATAGTTCCTAAAAGTACAAACCACAAACTGTGGTTATCTGGTCCTGCTGGACTGGGACAAAGTTACAAGTTCAAGCCAACTGTGGTGGAGCGCAGGCCAGATACTGAGACCAGGTTAGCACTTCTGAGAATTGAACTTTATGTCCTTGATGCGTGGTGTTGCTGTCTGTAGCTTCCATTCCGATGAGCAATGTGAGGTTCTGCATCAAGTTGCATCATGCAGCTTGGTTCTGAGGAGCTGTGCGAAGGCTGTGTCAAGTTGGTGTTGCGTCAGTTTCAATGGGGCCGCAGTTGGGCTGGCACAGCGACTTTCTCCCTACATCCAAATGTCCAGGACTTGGAGTGGTGCTGTGTTCCAGGTGTATGTTCAGTACTGCTTCTTCAGGCAGCAAGGCCACAGAGCAGTTCTTCTTGCAGCAGAATAGTGGTGCAGCAGTGCAGTCCTTCGTGCAGCACACCCGTCCTTCCTCTGAGTCTCCCACAGGCCAGAAATGATCTGAAGAGTGGGTCTGAGGGTCTCCTTTTTATACCTAATGCCCACTTTGAAGTAGAGGAATGTTCTGGAGTTTCCCCCCTACAGAGGTGTCTGGAAGTTCCTTCATCCCTGCCCTCATCTCAGTATGTCTGGGGCACAATAGGCTAGTGCAACGCCCTATGTGTGTGAGCTGGACCAGTGGTTCAGTGGTTCTGAAGTGCAAGTGTGATACGTGACAGCTCCACCCCCTCTCCTTTAAGCAAAAATGCACCATCCAGCCCACACCTAGACCTTTCTTCATGATACAATCTGGGAGAATAACACAGAGGCCAACTGACAACCATACCTAGTCATCCGATCCAGGAAACAGGCTTCAGGCACCAAATGGTTAGGACAAGAAAATGACAAATTTCTGAAGTGGCAATTTCAGAACGGTGACTTAAAATCTGACATAACCGTAAAAGAGGGTTTAGATCACAATTTCTCAGACACCAAGTATGGCTTTCATAACTGCTCCCAATCAACAGTTATCACTTATTAAACATAATAAGGTAACCAATGTTATCCTATAGGAGAGGTAGGACTTGCAATAGTGAAAACTGAATTTATGGGTTTTCTTGCTGTCATAAAGCATAAAACGTAAATTTACATGTCCAGCTTTTAAAATACAATGCACCTTGTCCTAAGGGCTGTTTAAGGCCTTCCTTAGGGGTGACATATGTATTAAAAAGGAAAGTGTAGTCCTGCCAAAATGTTTATTTTGCTAGGTCACAATGGCAGTGTAAAACAGCACACACAGACTGAAATAACAGGCTTGAGGCATGTTTAAAGGGCTACTTAACTGGATGGCACAATGAGTGCTGCAGGCCCACTAGTAGCACTTAATTTACAGGCCCCCGGCACATGTAGTACCACTTGGCTAGGGACTGTTAAGTAAATTAAACGTGCCAATTGGGAATAAGCCAATTGGCCCACATTTAGAGGAGTGAGAACATGCACTTTAGTACTGGTTAGCAGTGGATAAATGCACAGATTTCTAAAAGCCATAAAAAATGGGTTTAGAAGACAAGAGGCTTAAGGAAAACAGTTTGGGAATGACCCCACGGAGATGGCCAATTCCAACTGTTATACATTAGACGTTAGTGATATAAATTATTGTGATGTCATTAGCATCAATGTTGTGTGGCATCAATCCTTGGGTCTCATGGTTATGAGTCATACAATGTCACTTCCTCTGATGTCATTGAGGTCAAGTGGTCAATGATGCCAATTTGCCAATCCTGGCATTTTAGTGAATTTACATATTTGGCAATTCTCCCATTTTTAGGTATTGCCTGAATCTCCCCTGCCAACAATTTTTCTTGGAATAAGGAATTTTGGACCCATTGGCATTTAATGTATGAAACTTACCTTGTCTGTTTTTTATATATTTGTTTACCTCCGTAACATTTGACACTTTCTAAGCATGTATACATATGAATAGAAACCACCACTGCCCAGCATTCCATCACTGTTCATTCTCTCAAGTAACAGACTTTACGGTTCACTGGCACAATACCAAAACCATAAATATTATGCAACCAAAATATTGTGTGAAATGTACTATTATAACTTCAGTCAATGCAAGAGTAGGGAAAGCGATGGACTCACTAGGGATAAAAGTTACTATTCCCGCTCCAGTCTGCAGCAGTAGGGAAAATACTTCACTTCAAACACATACCATAGTTTAAGACATGTATCAAGTGAATAAAAATAAATAAACAACCTATCACCGTCCACCCAGTGTTCAAAAACATAAGCGCCATATTGTCCTGGTGTTATACCAGTGTGGAATATAGGTTTGTATCACAATAACAATTTTCAGGTAGTTTTGTGGGAGAAATTGATTAAAATGAGTTTACATGTCAACAGCCCTACATACAAGTTGAACAGGAATATCTGACTGCAGGCAAACAACTATAATACAAAAATCATGATCAGAAAACTATCCTAGTTCGAAGATTCATTCTCAGGGCACAACATTGCTTACAGTCTGTAAAACTATTTATGAATATACGTCATATAAACTAAAAAAAGTGGAAAACTCACAAATATAAATCATTTTTATGAGAATCTGATAATGTGTCAGGTAGAGGTACAAGGACCCGGTAGGGATCTAAATACTTGTGTAATATCAACATAATGTCGTACCCGTATGCCCTTCTAGGATGCCCCCTGCTGCACTGCCACCTACATGGTATTAAGGTCACTATGGCCCTCATTATTAGTTTGGCAGTACTGGGACCGCCATGTTGGCATTCGTACCGTCGATGGCCTGGAGGTGAAGACCACCAAACTATGACCACGGCGGTTTTGCCAACAGTTCACAGCCAATACAACGCCAGTACCGCCAGTGCGGTTAGGCCATTGTGGATGGCGGTAGGCACCTTCAGACCGGCGGGGACCATGTTTCCGCCGGACACATTAGGGGACTGCACCACCACCAAAACTCTGGTAGAAACCAACTCAACAAAAGGAAATACCTTCTGGAACACAGACACATTTGGAGCGCCCATGGAACTAAAACTCGAAGTCCTCTCACTGCTCATGCTCGCACTACGACTCCAGAACCAGAGACGGTGATGACAGAAACAACAACTGTTAGCACACCTACCTAGCACACACTGGAGGGAAAGCCATTAGAACACATGCACACACAACACACACTGCCGGTATGGCCAGCTACTGCCACACATACTCAACCACAAACCCATACTAACACACACACAGCTACATACACATCACCACCACTGGCTAACACACACAAACACAACACCACTGTGTCACACAACAACATCACAACTGCAACTATACAAATGTGTTGGCAAGCCAATGCACTGCACACCTACACATGACAACACAGAACGACAACTCACAACCAATCAACACCATTACACACCCATACAATGTACCATATGTCACACCACCCCCACACAACGCATATGACATAACTATCACCACACACACGGATGTACACACAACAACCACACAATGGCACACAACACCACCACAATACATTGCACCAAAACAATACACAATATAGCTACACACATGCATGTAACTACAGAATCATATCCCACACACAATACACACTCATCACAGCTGGACTGATGGCAGGGCCTCACACACACATGCAGGCCATGCACAACCAACACACACTTATGTCACACACAAACTAAAGACCACAAACACAAATCTGACATGGAGAAAGAAAGGTAGGAAAAGTAATGTCCGTTGGATGCCAACATCTTGTTGGCCCGGAAGTATTAAATTGTATAATTAAGAAATAAATATGAACTATGTAGAAAATAGAACATAGACCAGTCCGATGTCCGAGGTGCCAAAGGCACATTAGGCACCTCACTGTGCCCCAACTTGACTCCTGGCTGTAAATTGCCCTCCACAGGATAGGGGTGTCAAGGGGACAGGCAGGCACCTCAGTGGTGAGGGAGAGGGTGGAGGCAGGTGTTTGGGCTTGGGGGGGGGGGGGTCCATGGGTTTGGATTTGGGTGTGGGGTCCTTGGCCCTGTTTAGGCAGGGGGAGGGGCATGGGCACTACCAGGGGTGGCAGGGGAGGACTTAGAGGTAGAAGGGCTGGACTTGAGGAGGGACACAGAGCACTTAGGGGTCTCACAGGGGAGGCGGGGTAGGTAACAGGTAAAATTCATAGAGGAAACGTTTCTCTCGCACACAGGGCAATTATGGCAAAAGGGTTTGGGAGTGGAAGGAGAGGGAGAGGGAGTGGTGGTAAGGTGTGTCTTTGAGGGTGTCTTGGGTGCAGGTGTGTGCGTGGAATGCTTGTTTGTGCTGGGTGTCTGTTGGGTGGGTGTGGGCATTTAAGTGTTTTGGGAGGATGGGGGAGGAGATGCTGGGAGATGCCATGCTGGATGGGTGACTGTCTGCTGGGGTGGGGGGTGCAGGTATAGTATATGTGCTACATGTGGAGATGTCAGTGGTTGTAGTGAGTGCAGATATGGCGACAGGGGTGAATGTCTGAGGGTCTGATATTGTGGTGACTGTGGGTATGATGGTACTGGTGGCTCAATCTGCTAATGATGATGTGCTGGCTGCAGGAGTGTCAGGTGTAGAGTCTGTGAGGAGGGGATGGTGGGGGAGTCTGTGCAGGGAATGCTGTTGTGTCTGTAGGTGGGTGCTGTCTGTGTGCATACCGGTGGTGGGTCTTGTGGTGCTTGTGTTTATCTGTGCCAACCGTGTCTGTTGAGGTGGATGCATGCATGTGTGAGAGTGTGCTCTGGATGGGTGTAGAGAGAATGGTTTGGGATTGGGATTGGGAAGAGGTAGGGGGAGGTGGGACAGTGGACAAAGGGACACTGGCTGCCATCATTGAGGAGGCCAGAGCTTGAAAGGATCTCTGGAGGCCAGCCAGGGCACTGAAAATGCCTTCTGGGAATACATTGCTCTGTTGTACTTGAGCTGCCAGTCCCTGGATGGCATTCACAATGGTGGACTGACCTACAGAGATGGACTTCAGGAGGTCAGTAGCCTCCTTACTGAGGGTAGCAGGGCTGACTGGGGCAGGGGAGGAGGTGCCTGCAGCGAAGAAGATGCTAACCCTCCTGGGTGAGTGGGCATGGGCAACTGTGTGGGGAGCTGCAGGGAGGGCGATCCTAGTAAGAGGAGTGGTGGGCAATGATGGTGCTGGGGTGGTCTCAGATGGGTCCGCTACCACCAGGGAGTGTCCACTGGAGGGCGATTCCAAAAATGATGTGTTGCATACGCTCTCCCATATGGCACTCCCCTCACCCTTCCTCCCACTGGGTCCCTCAGTGTCGGTGGTGCCACCTTCTTGGGTCCCATGGGCGGCTGCTTCCCCTCTAGCCTGTGCCCCTGGTCCTATGCCAGACAATACTGATGCACACAATGACAGACAGAGAGAGGGAGAGATGGAGAGAGAGCAATGGGTGGCAAAATGGTTAACATACACCTCCCATTGACACAGCTAAACATGTACATCTGTCACAATACATATCATGGCTAGGAAATCTCATTTGCAAAGACACATTACCTACATCATGTCACTACATGTCACTGCTACCCACACCTGTCTACCAACTCTCTCACCTATGTCAACATGATGTAGGCAGTCAGTCAGCAATGCAACAGAGGACAAGTTAGGGACTTTGTAATAGATGCCATATTCACACCATGGTGACACATCAGGGATCTCCCATGGTACTTACCCCCACCAGTACCAACCCATGGTATGGAAGACCACATCCCCACTAATATTGTTCCTTGAAATACAACATCACTGCTATCAGGCCTCATCAAATCAACATGTATGAGTATCCCAGTTTTCCTACCTACATATACCCTACAGTCAGCAGATCACCTATATAGGTTTAGTCAGTACTCAGGCCAGTAATCCTGTCCCATGAAGGACAGTTCTGCGGTGGAACTGTGATGCCAGCCCCACAATCTGTCTGTATCAGAAACAGTACATGATTTACATAGTCCCAGTGATGAAAGAAGAGTCACAGAGTTGCATATACAGGTAGCCTACACAGATGGCAGTGGACTGACACCTCAGAGCCACTAATGCAGATGTATGGAGCTGCTGATTCACAATGCTTAGGGTGCTACTGACACTTACACCGGCCGTATGGCCAGGATGGAGTCATACATGTGCCTAGGTCATTAGTGAATCTCCACATCACAGATATGGAGAGGTATGGAACAGGGAGATGTAGATCAACTGACAGTAAAGCATGGAGACACAGCTACATATAATACTCTGCAGGGTGCCTATTGCCAAATCCCAATAGTTGATGCACATGTGGCATTAACTACAATGGCACTTTGCCAGCATTGAGGCACCCATATCCCAATTAAGGCCAGTCAAGTCCCAGGATACATTCAGTACTCACCCCCTTGGGGCTGCTGTGCTTCCCTCAAATGCCCATCCAGGTCAGGGTAGGCCACCGTCAAAATGCGGGCCATTGGGGGGGCAGAGTCCGACAGGCACCCCTCCCTCGTTGGAATGACATCGCCAGCTGGGCCGTCGCGGTCTTCCAGGCCCACTACCTCAGGTCTATGAACTCCCAGGATCCGCACTTGTTTGGCAATAGCACACCAGACCCCCTTTTTTTAATTGGCTTTGACCTGCATGGGTGACACAGACAGAAGTAGAAAGTCATATATACTGGCACCATACCAACAGCAGTGGACTATTTACAGCAAGCCCTTCAAATGCCCACACATACCCACCTCACGATTCACACGCCTAAACTCCATGCCCCCTGCATGCATGTAGCCCCTGACTGGTACACATATGCCATTCACCATCGCACACACCCCAATCACACATGGGCTCACCTGTTCCTCTGGTGCCCCATACAGCTGTTCATACAGGGGTAGGACCGCTTCAACCAACTATTCCAGCTCTTCTTGGGTGATGGCAGGGGCCCGATCACCTCCAGGATGTGGAATGATGGCTCCCAGGGACAGTACACAGCAGCTCACGTAGTAGAGGTCTTGCTTGCTTGAGTGTCAGGAGTCAAGTGAGCAAGGAGGCAGAAAATGACAGTCACGGCCACCGCATACTGCACCGTCACCGCCAGCTGTGATTGTCATTGGCTCCAGTCTCCCATAGGCAGCAATGTTACCCAATGAGAAGTTGCACAGTGGTTGCGACCACCTACTGCCATGACAAGATACACCAGTGGACTTAGGTCACTTCCACCTGCAGGACAGACAGCTGTCATTTTATGCACATATCATACCTTGAGGCATCAAATTAAGTGCCCCATACACACTTTTCGGCAGAACGCACAGTAGGGCCCAATTGTGCCATCATGGTTTGGCACATACATGTGACCTGCATGGCACAGAGACCTTATGTGGCTGGTTCTCTAATGACCAGCATGTCCAGCAACTCAGTGCCTGATCAGCGCAGTTACCATATTGGTATATGGCATGACTGCATACATGCCCAGTGCAGGACAGGTCAGTGTTCCACCTATGGTACATTACACATGTGATGTAAGTCATAAACCATTTTTAGGGGCAGCAATGTGCATCAAGGGTGTAGTCCTTGCTGCTTCAGCATGCTCAATATAGTATGTTTCAGCAGTGTGCAACATGTCTACAGTATTAGGTGTGTACTATTTTGATATGTTCTGCTAACATGTGTGGGGTGAATTTCACATTGTACAATCTCTCCTGTCCATCCTAGATACCCTGTCATGAGGAGATTGACACATGCACCAGTGTACCTTCCGCTACTGGACCTTGCAACCCTGGAGGTGAGGCATATAATACAGATCTATCATCTAAATCGTCACACCATCATGGATCTATGTACCCAGTTGGAGCCAGATCTATTGCCTGTCATACGTAATCTCTATGCCATCACTCCAACAGTTCAAGTTCTGTCAGTGCTACACTTTCTTGCCACAGGGTCCTTTCAAATTGCAGTGACCTTGGCAGCACGGATGTCACAGCCCATGTTCAGTCTTGTGTTGAAGGATGTTCTGTATCCTTTTTTGAAACACCTGGACAGCTACATTAGGTTCTCCCAAAGAAGGGATTTGACCTATGTGAAGGCAGACTTCTATGATGTGGGACACATCCCTCGTGATAGGGGCCATAGATGGCACCCATATACACTTGGCCCCTCACAGTGTGACTGAACAGGTGTGTAGGAACTGGAAATACTACCACTCCATCAATGTTCAGGTGGTGTGTGTGGCAGGCCAGTACATCTCCCAAGTGACAGACAAGTTTTCTGGATCTGCATGACTCCTACATTCTGAGGCACAGCAATGTCCCACACATGATGGCACATCTACAGAAGGAGAGGGCTTGGCTTAGTAGTATGTATGCATTTGGATGTGTATCCCTCTTATGGCACCTGTCATCACAATCTTCCCTGTGGTTGTACCTCAAGATCTTGGGAATTTACATCTGACTTTTGAGAGCCAGACCTGTTAGATTTTTTTGTCATACTGAAATAATTATAGAAATGATAAAAATATGCCTTCAAAATAATATTTTTCTTTTTAATGGTACATTGTAGAGGCAGATCCTTGGGACAGCAATGGGTACATGCTTCACTCCCAGCTTTGTGAATCTTTTCCTTGGCTGGTGGGCGGAGCAGGTGTTCAGTGACATCAGAATGGACTGTGACCAGGTGATTTTATGGCTTAGGTTTATTGATGACCTTTTCATCATATGGGAAGGGTCAGAGGATAGTATTGTTGACTTTACTGGGATTCTTAACAATTAATGGATATGGGCCCTCATTATAACCCTGGCGGTCGGTGATAAAGCAGTGGTAATACCGTCAACAGGCCGGCGGTAACAAAAATGGAATTATGACCACGGCGGAAACCACCCACACAGACAGCCACTTTAACATGCCGACCGCCATGGCGGTAGCAACAAGCACCGCAGTGGTAATAGCCAACAGCCAGGCAGAAGACAATGTACCGCCCACAGTATTACACCAGGCTTATCCGCCACCTTTTCCGGGGCAGTACCAACAACATCAAAAGCACAGCGTAAACAGTACTCAGAAGGCAAATGGCTCACCTCTGGAGACTCAAGGAAGAACCACGCCGCCAAGGAGCCAGAGTTGCAGGTTTTCCCCATGCTGGTCTATCTTCTTCTTCACTATGAACACCAATGACGGCGAAGACGACCTCGGTGAGTACTGCCACCTAGCACACAAGGGAGGGGGAGGAAAAAGAGAGTGACACGTACATGCAACACACAACACCCCCAACACCATACACACAAAAAGATGGAATAACATCACACATCTACCCCGTACCTCTCAGGAATAATGCAAGGACAAAAGGAATTGATTAAAGTGAGTGTAATAAGATAAAATAGTAGAAAATCGTGCTTCAAAATCAAAACAGTATATATATATATATATATATATATATATATATATATACACAAATGGAGGGCCACATCATATAGGCCAAAGCCCCACTTGACTCCTGCAACAACACAGAGAGAACACTGCAGGGGCATCAGGTTGAAAATACACAGGCGCCTCAGGCTGATGGGGGACGGGGGGGGGGCACCTCAGCCAGAAGATGGTACAAAACCAATGGTCCTGGAGGGTGCTACATGCCCTGTGTGATGTCCTGGGGAGTGCAAGGCCACAGACTCTCAAGTGGGTGGTTTGCCCACTGCTTGGTCCTTGGGAGTGCACAGCCACAGTCTCTCTAGTGGGTGGTTTGCCCACTGCTTGGTCCTGGGGAGTGCAAAGCCACAGTCTCTCTAGTGGGTGGTTTGCCCACTGGTTCTGGATGGGGCCTTGTGCCCAGTGTGCTTCATCCAAGCAAGGAGGGGGTGAGTGGATGGCGGCCTTGTGCCCAGAGTGCTTCATCCTGGCAAGGAGGGGGTGAGTGGATGGCTTCTTCCACTGTTTCTGGAGGGGTCCTTGTGCCCAGTGTGCTTCATCCAGGCAAGGAGGGGGTGAGTGGATGGCTTACTTCCACTGGTTCTGGAGGGGGGCTTGTGCCCAGTGTGCTTCATCCTGGCAAGGAGGGAATGAATGGATGGCTTCTTCCACTGGTTCTGGAGGGGGCCTTGTGCCCAGTTTGCTTCACCCTGGCAAGGAGGGGTTTAGTGGATGGCTTACTTCCACTGGTTCTGGAGGGGGTCTTGTGCCCAGTGTGCTTCATCCTGGTAAGGAGGGGGTGAGTGGATGGCTTATTTATACTGGTTCTGGAGGGGGGCCTTGTGCCCTGTGATGCAGCACTTCAGGAGTGCAAGGCCACAGTCACTCACCTGGGTGTCACACCTACAGGATTTGCAGGGTCCAGTACGTACTACAGCCCATGGAGGCAGGACTACACACTGCCCGCCGGTGGTGACGGCTGCTCAGTAGTGGCAGTGGCGGTGCTGGTGTCGGGGATGCCAGTGGTTGGGGGAAGCTCCAGCCCTTCCCCTGCAGCCTCGGACGGCTGCCCACTGGGGCTGCTGCTGCTGGTGGTGGTACTGGTTGCGGTGCAGGCAGAGGTGGAGGGAGGCTCCAGGCCGCCCCCTGCAGCCTTGGGCGGCTGCCCACTGGGGATGTTGCTGCTGGTGGCGATGCTAGTGGCGGTGCAGGCAGTGGTGCTGGTGGCGGTGCTGGTGTCAGGAATGCCAGTGTTGGGGGGAGGATCCAGCCCTTCCCATGAAGCCTCAGATGGCTGCCCACAGGGGCTGCTGCTGGTGGCGGTGCTGGCAGTGGTGCTGGTGTCGGTGCTGGTGTCAGGGATGCCACTGGTGGGGAGAGGCCCCTGCCCTTCCCCTGCAGCCTCGGGTGGCTGAACCGCCATGGTTGGTGGTGGGGGCTCAGAATCAGTCCCAGCACCAGGCCTTCTGTCCTTCCTGCCTGCAGGTCTCTTGCCCTTCCCCTTTGCAGCTGGTGGTGCCTCCTTGCCCTCTCCTTGGAAGCTGGTGGTGGCTCCTTGCTCTTCCCCTTGGCAGCTGGTGGTGGCTCCTTGCCCTTCCCTTTGGCAGCTGGAGGTGGCTCCTTGCCCTTCCCTTTGACAGCTGGCGCAGGCACACTGTCAGTACTGATGGCTGGTTCCCTGGAACCTCTTCCACTTGCAATAGCTGCTGACACTACTGTGGCAGTGGACTGGGTGGCTAAGGTGCTTGCCTGGGTTATGACCACCCTGGGCCGATGTGAAGGACGGGGGGTAAGGAATCGGTAAACGGCAGAGAGGAAAAGCTTGTTAGGGACACTGGGGCCGGAAAAGGGTGAAGGTTTGGGAGTGGAGGAAGAGGGAGTGGTTGTAGGAGGTGTCTGTCTACTGTGTTTGGGTGCAGGTGCATGAGATGGATGCTGTTGTGAGGTGGATGGCTGTTGGGTGCTTGCGTTTGTGTACATTGGGAGGAGGGGGCACAGGCACAGTGGGAATGGACAAAGGGGACACAGGGGACGTGTACATGGATGTGGGGGTGGTGACTGCCAGTGAGGGGTGTGTAGTGATAGGCGTGATGGGGTAGTGGATGAAAATGTAGTGCATGCAGGTGTGAGTGGAGACACTACTGGGAGGATGGTGGACGAGGAGGAAGAGGGTGACACAGTGGAGGCAGTGGATGTTGCTGTGTCTACATCTGGCTGGTGTTTGTGTGAGTGCCTGTGGGATGATGTGTGGTGCTTGTGTTTGCCTGAGCCACTCCTGTGTGTTGTCCTGGGTGCATGCTGGTCTGAATGTGTGCTTAGGATAGTTGGGTTGAGGGGAATGGGACTGGGTAGAGGAAGTTGGAGGGAGGAGGCTATAGAAAGGGACAATGGCTGTCATCAGGGAGGAGGCCAGAGCCTGGAATGATCTCTGTTGGGCAGCCATGCCAGAGTAAATGCCCTCCAGGAATGCATTTGTTTGTTGCAAATGGGCTGCCAGCCCCTGGATGGCATTCGCTATGGTTGACTGCCCAACAGAGATGGATCGCAGGAGGTCAATAGCCTCCTTATTCAGGGCAGCAGGGCTAACTGGGGCAGGGCCTTAGGTGCCTGGGGCGAAGGAGATGCCCACCCTCCTGGGTGAGCGGGCACAGGTAACTTGCTGAGGGGCTGCTGGGAGGGCAGTGCTGGTACAGGGGGTGGCGGCTGTACCTGTAGTTGGGGTGGGCACAAAGGTGTCACCCACCAGCAGGGATCTTCCACGGAGGAGGTGTCACTGTCTGTTCAAAATACGGGAGGGATCAGGAGGAGTTATGGTCCAGTGTATATCCTCCAAATGGAAACATCAGAAATAAGTAATACACTGTTCCAACCATGTAAAACAGAAAGTAGTGACCGGGGTCCTAAATTCTAGGAGCAAGAGGCCTCACACACCCATAGGGTGTCATGCTTCATCATAGGCACTGCTCCTCGTCAGACCGGCGCTGCAATGTCTGACGGTGTCAAAGCCCAGCTCACCTGAGTTCTTGTTCAGTTCTGATGGAGGTTGAAGACAATCCGACCCCACCCTGAAACTGCTTGTTCCAGCACACTAGTTTTTAACACAGTGCACTAAGAACAGAAGCTCAAGGGTAGGGGGGAAGTGGATAAAATAAAAAAAGAGAGACAACACCGTTCTTGCGTTTCCACTGTTGAAGTGCTGCACAAATCTGCGGCCCTTTCTGACTTCTGTAGAAACTGGTGCCTAATGAAACATAAACAAAGAACAGATAAGTGCAACCTATTCCTAAATGGGTTCCTGACTATCCCTTTATTTATTAGAAATTCTCTTCTAAAAGTACCTCTTGGATCCTGGTCTTGAGTTTCCAGGTTTGGAATGTGTTACTGCTCTGGGATGTGCTTTCTATTACTGTAAAGCTTCTAAAACATTAAACAAATACCGTTATCAGAATTACCAATATCAAACATTCATCTTAATATAACTAAAGCCTAAATTCCCAATAGCAGACTCACTTTTCCCATATCTCCAGAATCTTTTGGAAAACAAATACTGTACTTTTACATCAAAATACAGCATGTAATTTGTGCAAGTCCTTGATTTACTGTTTGCCTTGCTGTTAATGGTTTCCACTGTTCGATTCTTAAAAGTTCCATAAAAAAAAAACAATGTTTGTTTCACAAAGCTCCGCAAGGTATTCTTGCAACAAAGAGCCTGAATCACAATGTTCGTGGAAGGTATCTTGCTTCAAACCGTCCACACACGAATCCAGAAATTGTTGTCAAAGTTCCTTCAGGTAATAAAAAGTTTTGCACTTACTTGTTGCTGGCAAGAGATACTGATCAGTCTAACCTTGTCTTCTTTCTCTTTTGCAGGTTGTTTGTAGGAGAGAGGCTGAGGCAAGGAGGAACCGGAAACCAGAAGAAGGAAGAGCCAGCAGCTGCGCGCATTGAAGCCAATGAAAGTCTGTAGAGAGCAGGAGTGCCAGCGCCGAGGGATCTGTTCTCAGGTAAGCGGGAGGTAGACGAGCACAAGCACTGGGTGAGGCTCGGGGGCTGCCTTTTATAGACAGGGCTGGGTGTGGTTCGAAGAGCTGGGTGTGGTTTGAAGGGCTGGGTGTGGTCCTCACATGCTGCACATGTTCTTGAAAGGTGTGCAGAGTTTCAGTTATTATGCAAATGAGTTGAATTAACACATGGCCTAAGGAGGAGTGTTTTAAAGAAGCCTTGGTAAAAGCAAGGCCCAATGTGTAAACAAAACAGCACATTAAACAACATACACAGAAGCCTAAGGGGGGGGGAAGGTGAGATAACAAGAAAGGGTTTGAATAGTAAGTTTAAAAGGGAGCTATTACAGAACCCACTAGTGCAGTGAGAGGGGACATGCTCTTTGCTGTGCACAAACCCTAACAGTTGCCCCCCTCAAAGGCCCTCCTACAGGACGGGGTTTTCCTGGGTTTTTTAAATAAAACCGTCTAATCAGCTGTGGGGCATGTACATATGATGCTGGTTCCCATGAATTCTCAGATTCATCATATCCCTTCCATTCTACTAAATAAAACAGACGTCCACTAATTCTTTTTGAGTCTTTTATGCTTTTCACTTCATATTCTAGATTTCCCTTAATTGGTATGGGTGGAGGTGGTGGTTCAGGTCGGGTTTTTGGGTTGTACGGCTTAAGCAAGGACACATGGAATGTAGTATGTACTGGATATTCTTTTGGTAAATCTAATTTTACTGTTACCGGGTTTACTATGGCAGTTATACTAAAGGGTCCAATGAAACGTGGTTGCAGCTTTCGGGATCCCTCTATGTTTAGGTTCTTTGTGGAGAGCCATACCTTGTCACCAATTTTATACATTGGGGCCTCAGATCTGTGTTTGTCTGCTTGTCTTTTCATGCTTTCCTTGTACTTTAATAAATGTTTCCTGGCTTTGTCTTGTATGTCACCTAACCTCGTTAGTCTATCCGTTACTGTAGGCAACAGGGACTCTTCTAACAAAATGGGTATAGCTCTTGGATGATACCCCTGCAAGAAATAGAATGGTGAGCAAAGTAGAGCTGAATGCTCAGTATTATTATAAACAAACTCCGCTACAGGGAGAGCTTCCAACCATTCACTAGAATAATCAGCCAATAAACAACGTAGCGTTTGAAGTAAGGTTTGGTTCAGTCGTTCAGTCTGTCCATCTGTCTCTGGGTGGAAAGCAGTGGATAATGCCACATCTATTTTCAGTTTTTCACATAATTTTTTCCAAAATCTAGAGTTGAACTGGCTCCCTCGATCTGACACCACTTTGCTTGGCAAACCATGTAAACGCACAATTTCCCTTATAAAAATATCGGCAAATTCTGCCGCCGTGGGTAATTTCCGTAATGGTACAAAATGTGCCATTTTAGATAAAAAATCCACTATAACCAACACTGTTGTGAAGGATTTTACAGGTGGTAAGCCTACAATAAAGTCTACGCTCACAGTGTGCCAAGGTTGCTTGGGTGTTGGCATTGGTATTAACAAGCCGTCAGGGGCCTTATGAGAAGATTTATGTCTTGCACAAATTGGACAGGTAGTGACAAATTGCTTAATGTCCTTTCTTATAGTGTCCCACCAAAAGTGTTTTTGCACATTTTCCAGGGTTTTTACCCAACCAGGATGACCTGCCAATGGTGAGGCGTGATGCCAAATTATCACCTGTGTTTGTAATTCAGAGGTGGGCACTAACAGCATGTTGTCGTGATACAATAAACCTCGTTGTATTGTGTTATGGGAATCCTTTAACCAATCCTGAGGTGCTATTTGCATGTGTGCATTATATAGATCTGTGATGAAATCCTTCTGTTGTACTGGTGCCAAAAACTTTTGGGGAGGAATAATGGGTTCTCCTATTTTATCTTGTTTCATGTCTGAGGTATGTCCGTATCTAGATAACACATCAGATTGAATTTGTTGTGCACCTGGTCTATAGGTTATAACAAAGTCAAATGTGCTAAAAAAATTTAACCAGCGCATCTGACGTGGTGTTAGTGCTTTAAGTGATCCAAAAAACTGTAGGTTCTTATGGTCAGAAAAGATTGTAACTGGGTACTTGGCTCCCATTAAATGATGCCTCCATTCTGAAAAGGCTACTTTGATAGCTAGTAGTTCCCTTTCAGCCACAGTGTAATTTTGTTCAGCTGGTAATAACTTTTTGGAATAGAAGGCTATAGGATGTAACTGGCCATCTACTATATCTCGTTGAGAGAGAACTCCTCCTAAAGCTACTTGTGAAGCATCCGCTTCAACAAAAAAGGGCAAGTCAGGATCAGGATGTTTCAGAATTGGGGCTGAAGTGAACTTTTGTTTTAGGAGTTGAAAGGCGTGTGCCGCCTCATCAGTCCAAAGAAATCGTTGCCCTTTCCGCAACAAGGTAGTTATTGGGGCCGCAATGTCTGCAAAATGTGCAATAAACCTCCTATAAAAATTGGCGAAACCCAGAAATTTCTGAATATCTTTTACAGAGGATGGTTCTGGCCAATCAGCAATAGCACTGATTTTCTTTACATCCATAGTTATTCCTTGAGGTGACAGGCAGTATCCTAAAAAGTCCACCTTGCTGACATTAAAAGTACACTTTTCTAACTTAGCAAAAAGATGATTTTCTTTTAACTTTGATAATACTGCACGAACATGTTGGGTATGTTCTTCTGAGTTCTTAGAGTAAATGAGGATGTCGTCTATGTATACTATGACACAAACGTCCAGGAATTCGTGTAGGACCTCATTTATAAAGAACTGAAAGGCCGCAGGGGCATTACATAACCCAAAGGGCATTACTGTGTACTCAAATAAACCAAACTTTGTCTTGAAAGCTGTCTTCCACTCATCCCCCTCTTTTACTCGGACCAGGTGGTAAGCTCCCCGCAGATCTAGTTTAGTGTATACAGTAGAATGTCTTAATTGATCCAACAACACAGGTATTAGAGGAAGAGGATATTTATTCTTTATTGTAGCCTTATTTAGTCCTCTATAATCGATACACGCGCGCAGGGATTTATCCGGCTTCGGGATAAAAAAGAGTGGAGATGATACCGGAGATGTGGAATGACGGATGAACCCAGACTGTAGTAGGTCATCTAGGTAGGTTCTTAAGTATTTGGTTTCTTCGTCAGTCAAAGCATATACTCTGTTATTAGGTAAAGGGGCCCCTGGGATAAGATCTATACGGCAGTCATAAGACCGATGTGGGGGCAGCACACTAGCCTTTACTGGATCAAAGACGTCTTTAAAGTCAGAATATTCAGGAGGGAGACTTGGTTCATCTTGTGTAACACTAGCACAGTGTAATACTGTGCTCTGTTCTGTACCTGCTTCTTGATAGCAATTGGTTCTACAGAAAGAGGAATCCAAAGTAACAGTTCTATTCACCCAGTCAATTTTTGGGTTATGAGTTGTTAACCAGGGTACCCCGAGAATCAAACCAAAATTAGGAGTATCTATCAGATCAAAGCTAATCACCTCTGTGTGCCCGTTCTGACAGACCATAACAAGTGGACTTGTTTGTTTTGTGATTAATCCAGAGGTCAATTCTGACCCATCCACTGCACATACTGCTTCTGGACAAGGCTTTAGGCACATAGGAAGTCCTAAGTTTTCAGCTAACTTATTATCCACAAAATTTCCTGTCGCGCCTGAGTCCAGTAGGACAGGGAGAGAATGCCTCACTTGGGTAGTAACAATTAAAACGACCTGAATTATGAAATGTCTAGGAATGTGCGGTACCATGAAGGCTGCAGCATTAGAGGTTTGATTAAGATGTTTTCTCGAACAAGTAACCTCTCCCCTTGTCGAGCTTAATCGTTTCCCGATTCAGTTGAGGAGGTGGAGGAAACAGCACCCTTTTGTGGAGTTTTAGGCTTTACTGGACATTCTCTGGCAAAGTGACCTGCCCTGCCACAATATAAACATAATTGAAGTTTTCTCCTTCTTTCTTTTTCCTCTGATGTGAGTGGACCTCTGAGTGTCCCTATTTGCATAGGCTCAGGTTCAGGGAGTTTATTATCTGTGTCTTTCTTCTCGTGTTTAATAAAAGTTAACCGTGATTCCAGTTTGTATTTATCTCCCTTTCTTTCTCCTAGTCTATGTTCTAATTTCACAACTAAATCTACAAAGTCCGAATAGTCTTCTGGCAAATCAACGATATGAGCCAGCGCGTCTTTTAACTCGTCTCTCAAACCTTTATAAAAAAGGGAGACACGCTTTCCTTCTGGCCACTGTGTCTCGGTGAGTAAACGATTAAAACTAGTGAGATAGGTCAATAAATCCTTGTTACCTTGTTTAAGATTTAAAAGCTCATTATCACTTGCCTGCATGAAAGTGTGTTTTGCAAAAAGGCTGGTCATGGTACGTTTAAATTGATTCCAATTATGGAGGATGGGATCATCTCTATCCACGAAAGGAATTGACCAATTGGCTGCTGTGCCACCCAAATAAGACAAGACGAATGCCACTTTCGTAGCATCAGTAGGGAACTGTTGTGGCTTACAAACGAAGTGTAATTGACATTGATGGATAAAAACATGGAATTTGTTACTATCTCCATGAAAACGTTCAGGTGCTGCTAAGGGCACAGCATTAGGAACATTAACAGTAACCTCAACTGGGGGAGGCAAAGTTGTATGTTTTGATGGCGCCCCTGTCTCTGAGGTGGTTTTAAACAAAGGCGTAAAAGCTGTGTTCCACTGAGATCCCCTAAATTTATACCTGCTTAAATCCTGTTTTAAAGAGGTATTCTCCATCTTTAATCTCTCTATTTCCTCTTGCATATGTTGTAAGATGCCAGACACTGATTCATTATGAGCCAAGTCCTCATTTAGGGCCTGCGCCATATCCGTGACGTCAATGCCCTCTATTTCTTCCCCGGTATTCATCGTCCACCAGAACTGAATTTTTTTTAAGGCTTGTGCTTCTGTCAAAGCCCAGCTCACCTGAGTTCTTGTTCAGTTCTGATGGAGGTTGAAGACAATCCGACCCCACCCTGAAACTGCTTGTTCCAGCACACTAGTTTTTAACACAGTGCACTAAGAACAGAAGCTCAAGGGTAGGGGGGAAGTGGATAAAATAAAAAAAGAGAGACAACACCGTTCTTGCGTTTCCACTGTTGAAGTGCTGCACAAATCTGCGGCCCTTTCTGACTTCTGTAGAAACTGGTGCCTAATGAAACATAAACAAAGAACAGATAAGTGCAACCTATTCCTAAATGGGTTCCTGACTATCCCTTTATTTATTAGAAATTCTCTTCTAAAAGTACCTCTTGGATCCTGGTCTTGAGTTTCCAGGTTTGGAATGTGTTACTGCTCTGGGATGTGCTTTCTATTACTGTAAAGCTTCTAAAACATTAAACAAATACCGTTATCAGAATTACCAATATCAAACATTCATCTTAATATAACTAAAGCCTAAATTCCCAATAGCAGACTCACTTTTCCCATATCTCCAGAATCTTTTGGAAAACAAATACTGTACTTTTACATCAAAATACAGCATGTAATTTGTGCAAGTCCTTGATTTACTGTTTGCCTTGCTGTTAATGGTTTCCACTGTTCGATTCTTAAAAGTTCCATAAAAAAAAAACAATGTTTGTTTCACAAAGCTCCGCAAGGTATTCTTGCAACAAAGAGCCTGAATCACAATGTTCGTGGAAGGTATCTTGCTTCAAACCGTCCACACACGAATCCAGAAATTGTTGTCAAAGTTCCTTCAGGTAATAAAAAGTTTTGCACTTACTTGTTGCTGGCAAGAGATACTGATCAGTCTAACCTTGTCTTCTTTCTCTTTTGCAGGTTGTTTGTAGGAGAGAGGCTGAGGCAAGGAGGAACCGGAAACCAGAAGAAGGAAGAGCCAGCAGCTGCGCGCATTGAAGCCAATGAAAGTCTGTAGAGAGCAGGAGTGCCAGCGCCGAGGGATCTGTTCTCAGGTAAGCGGGAGGTAGACGAGCACAAGCACTGGGTGAGGCTCGGGGGCTGCCTTTTATAGACAGGGCTGGGTGTGGTTCGAAGAGCTGGGTGTGGTTTGAAGGGCTGGGTGTGGTCCTCACATGCTGCACATGTTCTTGAAAGGTGTGCAGAGTTTCAGTTATTATGCAAATGAGTTGAATTAACACATGGCCTAAGGAGGAGTGTTTTAAAGAAGCCTTGGTAAAAGCAAGGCCCAATGTGTAAACAAAACAGCACATTAAACAACATACACAGAAGCCTAAGGGGGGGGGAAGGTGAGATAACAAGAAAGGGTTTGAATAGTAAGTTTAAAAGGGAGCTATTACAGAACCCACTAGTGCAGTGAGAGGGGACATGCTCTTTGCTGTGCACAAACCCTAACAGACGGGCACCACCCCGTGAGGGGGGGCTCTTTGCCGGAGATCTTTTTATGTGGTGGTGCCGTGACCCCAAAGGTAATTGAAGTGTCAACGGAGATCAAAAAATACTTACTTATTTCTGGTGTCACTGTCTGAACAGTCTCCTCCTGTCTCTGCCGTGGTGCTCCCCTCACCCTCGGTCCCACTGGTGCCCTCACTGTCGGTGGATTGGGCCTCCTGGGCCATATGGGATGCAGTTCCCTCCATTGCCGGTGCTCTGCTCCTCCGCAAGATGATGCTAATGCACAGAAGTACAGAGTGATAAAACAAAAAGGGGGGGAGAGAGAAAGGATACACTTGGTCAATGGCAGCAACAACACCACCGTTGGTGTACATGACACACACACACAGGGAACAGCCCTACACACTAGGCAAAGCACTACTAGTCACAATGCTAGTCACCAGCCCAAGGACAGGAATACCTAACACCAATAGCAGCATACCTGGCACCCACAGACCCCTGCCCAGTAGTGGATGCCTACTAGCTTGGTAGGAGGTGGTGTTCATCAGCCCCTGCCCAACGTGGGACCTATCCTGCAATGTCTGGCCTGGCCTAGGAGCACCCACAGGCCCACATCCCCCCGAATACCACCCCACCACGCACAAGTAGTATATTGGGAAACTGCACTCACCCCTTTGTGGCTGCTGTGATGCCTTCAAGCGCCCATCTAGCTCCAGATAGGCCACTGCCAGTATGCAGGCCATCAGGGGAGGTAAAGGGTTTGACGGGCACCCCTTCTTCATTGGGAGGCCATCCCCAGCTGGGCCTCCATGGTCTTCCTTGCCCAGCGTCTCAGGTCCTCCCACCATTTGCGACAGTGAGTGCTCCCCCTGCCGTAGACCCCCAGGGTCCGCATGTCCTTGGCGATGGCATGCCATATACTCTTTTTCTGATGGGCACTGACCTGCAGAAAAATAAACATAGAAAAAGGTATCAGTCATACCGTCCGGCCTGTTACACTCATGGCCACCATAGCCCTCACATCCCCTTACGCACAGACATTGGCCACCATACATGCAGCACGCTGCCCAGAACCCTTCCACCACCGCCCCTAGACGAGGCACTCACACACAGCACTCCATGCATCCATGACCCTTGCATCATGCTCACAGTGTACTCACCTGCTGGTCTGGAGGCCCATACAGCATTCAGTACTGGGGTTGGACCCATCCACCAGACTCTCCAACTCTGCAGGGGTGAAGGCAGGGCCCTTTCCCCAGTGGCACAAGCCATGGTCGGTTCCAGACACAGGTCACAGCAGCACTTGCAGTGTAGGTCCTCTCCTGTTGAAGGTCAGGTAGCAAGTGAGTGAACAGATAGAAAATGGCTGTCACGTCCACGTCGGCGCATACCGTCACTGCGGGTGCACATCACATTTGCCACTGTAACCCATAGGGCCCAATGACAACCAATAAGGAGTTGCACGGCGGTACTTGACCGCCTCCCACATCGGTGCACAACATCAGCGGCATTACCTCATTTCCACATGTCCATCCACACAGGACAGGTGGACGCCATTATAGGGGGGCAGGCCATGGCACCTAACTGCATCACAGTACACATAGGCACCATTTGGGACTATCCAACAACATACTATTACAGTCACAACATGCAATGCAGTGTAATGTTTGGAAATGTGGAATACTGACCAGTTGCTCCCCGTTTTGCCCCCTAGATTACAACCGCTGTGGTTGAATAGGAGATGGAGACATCCCCCTGTGTACAGATCCCTGGTGGACTTGGCAACAATGGAGGACAGGCACATTATCCTCACCTACAGACTTGACAGGGCCACAATCACAGAGTTGTGTGCCCAATTGGAGCCTGACCTGATATCTGCTATCCGTCAGCCCACTGGGATCCCCCTCTTGTGCAAGTCCTATCTGTGCTCCATTTCTTGGCAACCAGCTCCTTCCAAGTGACAGTGGGCTTGGCAGCAGGAATGTCTCAGCCAATGTTCTCAATAGTGCTGACCAGAGAGTGTCTGCCCTGATTAAAAACATGCGCAGCTATATTGATTT
This sequence comes from Pleurodeles waltl, assembly GCF_031143425.1. Lineage (NCBI taxonomy): Eukaryota > Metazoa > Chordata > Amphibia > Caudata > Salamandridae > Pleurodeles > Pleurodeles waltl. Next base: position 1,091,881,663 of record NC_090439.1, read on the forward strand.
TCCCCAGGTGGAGATTTGGCCACGGTGAAAGGTGACTTCTATGCAATGGGACATATCCCTAACATCATTGAGGCTATTGATGGTACACATATTGCATTTGTCCCCCCCAGAGAAATGAACAGGTGTTCAGAAATCGAAAGAGCTTTCACTCAATGAATGTGCAGATACTGTGCCTGGCGGACCAGTACATCTCCCATGTCAATGCAAAGTATCCTGGGTCTGTGCATGATGCCTTTATCCTGAGGAATAACAGCATCCCATATGTGATGGCTCAACTCCAGAGACACCTGGTGTGGCTAATAGGTGAGCCCATGGTTCCTACCCAGTATATGTTGGTGTATGGGTGTGGTGTTGGCCATAAGGGTTAGTTTTTTGGCTAACAGGTATCCCTCAATATTTGCAGGTGACTTTGGTTACCCCAACCTCTCATGGCTACTGACCCTTGTGAGGAATCCCAGGACAAGGGCAGAGGAATGTTACAATGAGGCACATGGGCGAACAAGAAGAATAATAGAGAGGACATTTGGCCTCCTGGAGGCCAGGTTTCGTTGACTCCATCTAACAGATGGATCCCCGTACTACTCACCCAAGAAGGTGTGGCAGATCATCGTGGCATGCTGCATGTTGCATAACCTTGCCTTGAGATGCCAGATGCATTTTCTGCAGGAAATACTTTACCTCTGCACACATGAACAATATGAAATACTCCAAAATCGTTTATCTTAAGGTACTTAAAGTAAATTACATATCATCAAAATACTGACATTCAGTCATTTAGATTAGTGTAATCATAACCTCCTAACATACAAGTTCCAATGTATACAGTCCTTGATTCAACATTCATTGAAGTTCATTTCAAAATTTTTCCTCCAGAGTCCAAATAATCTCTTCCACACATCAAGTATGTATTTCCTACGTGATTGATCCCAAAGATTAACAATTCAGTCCATCATCATCGTTATTTCCTACGTGATTGATCCCAAAGATTAACAATTCAGTCCATCATCATCGTCAACACGTGTTTCATCTGGGAGTACCCCTCGGACTTCTTCAGGACCTCCTGTGATAACATATTCATGAATGGTGATATACAAAAGGATTACAATAAGTCACTTACAATTACATGCCAGTCCAAATTATGACTTATTATATTGAATTAAACTGCGAAATATATAATTAATTGAAATTCAAACAGTGGGAACCTGAGTAATTATTACCATTAATAATGAAATCAATTTATATTAACTCTCTAGATGACACAATTACACCATTGCGAGTGATATAACCATCCAACTTATCATCATAAACATGCAAATCTCCTACATGAAATATCGTGCTCCCAATGTGTTTCTAAAAAAACAAATACAATCCCAAAAAGATCTTGTATGTTAGGAGGTTATGATTACACTAATCTAAATGACTGAATGTCAGTATTTTGATGATATGTAATTTACTTTAAGTACCTTAATATAAACGATTTTGGAGTATTTCATATTGTTCATGTGTGCAGAGGTTAAGTATTTTGTGTGGATAACTTTATGTTATCGTGTTTGGGGGATATAGTGGGTGTAACCCCTGTCCTCTGCACCGTGTTTTAGACTTGTGTTCAACATATTTTTTAGAGTTGGAGCGCCTAATACTCACTAGTCACCCCTCTAATTAGTGTATTTTCTGCAGGAGGATGAGGCCGGAGATGGGCGTGCGGCAGCAGTGGACACTGTGGACAGTGAAGAAGAGGAGGCAGAGGATGAGGACAGCAGAACAGCATTCATACGACAGTACTTCCAGTGATACACAGGTAAGACACTGTAACTTCAGCTTCCATTGACAGTTTTGTGTTGAACATTGTACATGGCAGGCTGATTTTCCCACTTCTATGGCCCCTTACTGTACCCTTTTGCATCTCTATTTTCAGATATCTGTGCCCCACTCTGGCTCCTGTGGTGTTGACTGCAGCCAACTACAGGTCATACCTATGTATACATTACTGTACGGTTTAATTGCAATGTTTACAGCTTGTTAAACGAATACTTAGTTCAATCATTTGACAGACTCCATACTTGTATTCTTTCAAAGGGTGTTTATTTAAGTGCTAATAAGTAGAGTTGGTATTGCAATGGGCTGGGTTGATGATGGAGGAAAGTCCAGGGTAGAGTCCAGTCTATTTGTATCACAGGTGCATTGTCCAAGGGGGCATAGAAAGTGGAGCAATGGTAGTTCAAGGTGGACAGGGTGACAGAGTGGGACACATGGGTGACATTCAGGAGAGTCTTATTTCCTGGCAGGAGTCTTGGCAATATTCACTGGCTTCTGCCTGGATCACAGGGACTGTTTGCGGGGTGGTTCTCCTTCTGCAGGGGGAGGGGTGCTGGTGGCCTGATGTTCCTGTGGCGGGGCCTCCTGTCCAATAGCAGCAGCAGAGGTGGATGGCTTTTCATTGGTGTGGCTAGTGTCAGGGTCCCGTTGGTGTGCCACTGCTTCCCTCATGGGGTTGGCCATGTCTGCCAGCACCCCTGCAATGGTGACCAGGGTGGTGTGTATGTCCCTCAGGTCCTCCCTGATCCCCAGGTACTGTCCCTCCTGCATCCGCTGGGTCTCCTGCAACTTGTACAGTATCTGGCCCATCGTCTCCTGGGAATGGTGGTATGCTCCCAGGATGCTGGTGAGTGCCTCCTGGAGAGTCGGTTCCCTGGAACCGTCCTCCCTCTGTCGCACAGCAGTCCTCCCAGCTTCCATGTTGTCCTGTGCCTCTGTCCCATGAACCGAGTGCCCACTGCCACTGACCCCAGGTCCCTGATCATCCTGTGTTTGTGTGGTTGCCTAGGGTCCCTGTAGTGGTGGACACACTGCTGATTGACGTGTCCCTGGGACAGAGGTATGGGCCCATTGGGTGGGTGCTGTGCTGGTGTTTCCTGAGGGGGGAGGCTTTGTGGTGGTATGGGACCGTGTCTGGGTAACCAACTGTCTGGAGATCCCTGTTGGCCCAGGTTGGTCATCCAGAACCAGGCGTCCAGAGCTGCTATCATCACTGTGGGCCTCTTCTGCGGGGAAACTGGATGTTGCTGGCACCTCCTCTCCGGTGACATTGTGTGGGGGACCTGTGGGGATGTAATTGCAGTGTTATTGTTTCTGCCTGTGACATCTTGTGCATGGGTGTGTTACCCTGTATGGTTGTGATTGCCCTGTCAGCTTTGCCTTGTGTGAGTAGTGATTTTGTGTGCTAAGTGATTCTCTCTCATGTGCATGCTTTAGTGATGGGTGTCCATGGAGGTCTGTGACTGATGTCCATGCATTGGTGGTGCATGCAGGGCTTGGTATTGGAATGGATGGGTTTTGATCGTGGGGTGTATGTGAGGTGGTGGGGTGATGGGGTCAGGGTAGGGGTGGGGGTGGGGGTATGTGATGGCATGCAGGTGGGGGGTGATAGTAATAGAGATTTGACTTACCAGAGTCCAGTCCTCCTGCTACTCCTGCCAGGCCCTCAGGATGCATGATTGCCAAGACTTGCTCCTCCCATGTTGTTAGTTGTGGGGGAGGAGGTGGGGTCCACCGCCAGTCCTCTGTACATCAATCTGGTGTCTTGCAACCACGGAACGTACCTTCCCCCGTAGGTCGTTCCACCTCCTCCTTATGTCATCCCTTGTTCTTGGGTGCTGTCCCACGGCGTTGACCCTGTCCATGATTCTCTGCCATAGCTACATCTTCCTAGCGATGGATGTCTGCTGCACCTGTGATCCGAATAGCTGTGGCTCTACCCGGATGATTTCCTCCACCATGACCCTTAGCTCCTCCTCCAATTTGGGGTGTCTTTGTGGTGCCATGGGTGTACTATGTGTGGTGCGTTTGAGGGTGTGTGGGGTGATGTGTTGGGGTGTGTGCTGTAAGGAGCGTGGATGGTGGATGGGTGATGGTGTTATGTGGCTCTGGTTCTGTGGGTGCTCTTGGTGTCTCACTCTCTCAGTTGTCAATATTTTTTTGTCGTAAAGGGTTGTGGGTAATGTGCGTGTGTGTTTTATAGTGGTGTGGGTGTGTGGGTGTGGTGTGTGTATGTGTGTTAGGTGTGTGTAGTTTGAATTGCCCAATGTAGTGTTGTTTGTTAGGTTGTGTGTATTTTGAGTGCAGCGGTATGTACCGCCAATGGTTTACCGTCGTTGAATGTCCGCTGCGGTGATTCGTGGGTCATAATTCTGTGGGTGTAGTTCTGTTGGTGTAACGGTGTGGGTTTGGGTACTGCCAGTTTATCACTGACCTTTGGGCTGGCGGACTTGTGTGTGGCTGTATAGTGATGGATTGCTATGTGTGGGTCATAATACTGGTAGCGGTAAACAGCCGCCGCAGCAGTATGTTGGCGGCAGTCGGCATGGGGGTAAGCGGGACTTACCGCCAATATCATAATGAGGGTCATAATCTTCATTTTACTTTGACTGTGAGCAAGATAAGTATTGAGTTTTTAGAAGTGACAGTTGGAGTTGAACATGGATAGTTGCAAACACGCCTCTTTAGAAAGCCCACTGCAGGTTATAGCTTACTGCATGCCTTCAGCAGACATGCTGGGTATCGTAAATGGAATATACCTTTTGGTAAATTGCTGAAGGAAAAGAGGAAATGTAGTACAGAGGCAGCATATGAGAGTGAACGTAAAGTGATGGTACATTGTTTCAGGGAACAAGGATACCCGAATTGGGTCTTGGAGAAGGCCAGTAAGAAGGGAGAAAGTATAATGAGAGACCAGTTACTCTTCACTAAAACATCCATGAGTAATGATGAACCCACATTGAGAGTGATCCTTACATCTAATAGTAGTTACAGATGCATACAAATTATCTTGAACAAACATTGGGAGATCATTAGATGTTATGCTATGATTGGCAATAAAATAACATCCAAAACCAAGCATTACATATCGGAAATCAAATTGATTGAGAGTCACTTTAGTACAAAGCAACATCACCTTGATTAGTGCAAACTCTAGATTCGGTTTACAAGGCTTCTATCTGTGTGGGTGCTGCAAGGTGTGCAAATCTAGTAAGATGATGAAGGAGTACACTAAAGTGGGCAATTATACACAAACTGGCAGTAGATGCTGCTTCACCACTGCAAGAGCCAGCTAAATCTGACACTGCTGCAAATAATGTTCTAAAGACATCCTTCAACGCTCCAGAATTTAAAGTATGGACACTCATGTCCTGCTCCAGTAGATAATTTGGGGCACTTTTGGATGTCACTATGGGCCCTCAGGAGATCATTCTGGGACCTTAGAAGCTCTATAGTTTGGCCCAGCTGTTCCTCATGCCACGTAGCTGCAACCATCAAGTTCTTGCCCATGGTGGTTACATTGGTAGAAGTACTCTGACACTGCCCTCTCCCCCAGCAGCAGGTCCTGGCCCAGCACTGTCAAAACAGCCCTTGACTGGGTAGCCACAGGTGTTGTCTGCCATAGCTGCACAGAAGTTATAATGGCTGAGGCTGTCACAGGAGCAAGGACAGAGGAGGCCACTGTACGACATGGGGACAGAACTCTGCTGCCTGTCTTATGTGTAGTGTACTCACGGTGAGGGAGAGGCATAAGGTGCTGGTGACACAAACCTGATGGGCAAGACTGCTGTTCAAGATGTTCCTCATTGGCAGGAGATCTGCTCCATTTGAAGGCTTTTGGTCTTCTTTCTTCGGGCAGAGTGGACAACAGAGTTGAAACTGAAGATTAAGGTCTTAATGGTTGACCTTGATCAAAAGAAAATAAATAAACGTCTCAAATGATAGGGTGTTTGTTTAAAATAATACATTAACTTTCTAACGTTTGTGGCTTGATTTAGAACTGCAAGCAAAGTTAGTCCATCACAAACTTGAAATATATCCACAGCTGAACCAACCAAGAATCCCTATAGATGTTTTCATTCCTATTAATGTTAAAACTGTATGAATAGATTCATAGTGAGAGACGTTAAATGTGGTTTCACAGTTTGGGACTGTAAGGGTGAAAGTGGACTGTCTAAAGCAGGATTACTTGACTCTCCTGCCTCATGGTCTATTGTACTATGCCTTAGCTACAGCTGTGAGGTTGCATCACTGAAACAGTTGCACGTCAATAATCCAATTTTTAACCCATGCTCGCCTGGTGTTGGATTTTATTTAAGACATTAAGTACAATTAGGTCATAATGTTTAATGTACTGTCAATTTTAAAAATAAATATAATTATGATTAGTATTCCAAGCACTTTTAGCAATGCAGAATTCGTAAGATATAAAAGATGATTTAAAAAAAAAATTCTGAAAAGCAGTTTGAGAAAGTGAAACAGCTGAAACACTGATGTGCAGATGCAGGAATCCTTGCAAAGTTTTGCCCAATTTATAAGTACACCCCTCTACTTCAACTTGCAGGTAGAGAGTACATATTTGCATGTTTGTGGATTAAATGAAAATTAGTAATTGGACACATTTAGGAGGATCAAGTGAAGGATGATTAGAGTTATACTTTCTGTCAAAATTGAGAAACATCACTTTGCTGTTAGTTGCAATTACAAATATATTAATTTGGAAAATATGCTGAAATAATCTGACACAATAAAGTGATATACAACATAAGACACCAGACCTGGAACATTTTAGTCCTAGTAAATTGTATTCTTCTGTTCTAAATTCTATTGCCACACATTGCTTGTTTTATATAGTTTATGGTGTTATTAGAAAATTTAGATATTAAGAGCCTGATTAAGAGTTCGGAGGACGGAAGACCCGTCTGCCGAACTTCCAATGGGGAGGTTGCCGACATGTTGGCTACCACCCTGCCAGACCCATTATTACTTTCCCGCTGTGCTGATGGGTGGATACGAAGGTTTCCAACCCTTCAACCCAGCGGGAAAGTGGTGGCAGCATTGTCGCTCGTAATTGAGCAATGCTGCTGCCGCAAGTGTTACCAGCACCCTTGCAATGCTCACTGTCTGCACCTGTTCCCTGCAAGCCTTTTCCTAGTGGAAAAGGCTGGCAGAGAACCAGTTCTCAATCAGCAGAGTGGTGCAGCATTTAACGCCGCCTTGGCAGATTTTAAACTTCGCCACCGTCATCCCTTTGGGATCATTGATCCCGGCGGAGACGGTGATACCCTGTTGGTCTGACCACAAGCGTCATAATGTGGCAGTTGGACTGCCACAGCAGCGGCGGTCCTGACCACCACCGTGAGGCTGGCAGTCTCAAGACCACCAGCCTCGTAATGGGGCCTTAAATTTAGAGGGTGTGATATATGCTTGAGATAGGATGGTACAGCTGTTTTAATGGGTTTCTATTATGAGCTGTGTTACAAAAAGAGATGTAACAGAGAGATGAAATGGTTGACAATGATTAGGTAAGGTATGTACTTTATCTGTTTATTTGCAACAAACATCATGTTTCAGAGTTGTGTTAATAGATTATGATTAGTGGAGAGATTCGTGTTAAAGTACAGCTGTGCTAGAGTGCAGAGTGGGTTCATATATATGTGCTTCATAGGTAGTATTTGTTCTTACCAGTTTAAACTCAACCTCGAATCCCCTCAATAGGGTGGAGGAACCTGCAAGGGCCACCACCACGTTTTGCAAAGGCCTCTTTGTGTGCCCTGGAAGGGGGAGAATGTACTCTCCCTCCCAGATCATTTCACCACGTGCGGATGTCTGCCCATGAGCATCTGGTGTTCGAAACAGCATTCACTTTTTTCAAGATTCTTTCACACATTTGTCTTATTTAGCTGTCAGTTGTTGTCTTGGACTAGGGCTCCAAGTAATTGTGATCTAAGCTAATTATTGCCTTCACCGTAACAATTAATTAATTTTCTGAGTACCTGGGTTGTTGTCTTCCAGAACCTTCGAAAAGAGAAACTGATGAAGGCCTACTGCTTGTGCTTCGTATTTTGTGTGGTAAACAGTTCATGTGGTTTAGGAGTGTGTTATGTAGTGTGAGGTGTAGGTGTTGTTGATTGTTGAAATGTTGATTTTTGTGCAGTTGTGTTTTGACAGTCTTGTACTTTTAAACACCCCTTCCTCCTATGTTGTCCTCCATTTTGAAGTTCTCACGAGAGCAGATTGACAGCAGACAACTTCAAATATCCAACATTGATGGACCTGTATCTGTCAACAGTGGGCTGGAAGACCAGTGACGGAGGACTGAGACTTGGTAGATGGACTATCCTCCTTCAGGACAAATGATTGTTATTCAGTGTAAACCCTAAATCTGGGGGACAGATTCCGTCAGCCTGATGGACCGATCAATTTCTACATGATGAAGCAATGACAGAGCATCCTCCATACTGTAAGTCGGGCCCTAGGGGACAGACACAACATATTAGTTAAAAAAATCCTCTCTTCCACACAAACTTCAACACATAAAAACCACTGAGCCTCAGCAACGTAATACTTCATATACCTGCCATATTATTCTAACTTCTCAGGAATTTGGAAATTAATGATTTGCAGAAAGCCATGGGTGGCTGCGGTTGTTGGCTTTTTCTTGGATTCCGTAAAGTGCCACATTTCACCATGTGAAAGATGGATGCTGTGTCATGTGAAACTGCTAACTTGGTGAACATTTATTAGCCTGTAACCTATAGAAAAGATGTGGTTCTCAGTGTTTGCTGAGAAGCTGAGAAGTGAAAACTTTGTGACTGTAGGATTCCGCAACACCACATGGATTCGGTCCAAGGACTCCAAACATAACGGCGTGAATCTTTTTTTATGTGCCAGTGAGTGTTCTCTCAAATGCCCTTAGTCAAAGCAAGTGATCATATTCAGAGCATAGTCCTTGAGTTTCTTTTGGCACTCAATAACAAATTAACTTGTATCTTTTATTTTATTATTAGGTTTCTGTTATGTTTACAGATTGGAATCTCCTCGCTATGGAGGTTCTACATGATGTTGGAATCTCCTCGCTATGGAGGTTCTACAAGATGTTGATAACTTGATGTGTGGGGGTTCCACGACAGTTGGTCTGGGCTGGAGGAGTTGTGCCTGCCGTGGGTTGGTGGTTTTATTGAATAAAGCTTTCCCTATTCATACTTACCTGCTTCCAGAGCTTAACAGTTTCCTTTAACAGTCATATAAAACAATTGCAAACAGATCAAGTCTAACGCGTCATTGTACAATAGTTTCTCGAGAAAGTAGGATGCCGCCGAAGATGTGCGATGCAAGTTTCTTCACAACATATAGTTATTCTTTATTATCTTTAAAGACCAATACTATTCTCTAAGAAATCCATTTAGCAATTATAGTTTGCGTCAAAGAAAGTGAGTAACAAACTCTTACAGCTTCCAGTTGTCATCCACCACAGCGTGAGTCAGCTCTGCGTCCTATGAGCACGCCGCCTGCCAAATCTGTTTCATTTCTTCCATTTTTTTAAATAAATGCTTCAATGGGAATCATGTCTCAAGTGTGCATACAGCAATGTAATTACAGTGATCTGTATTATTACTAACAGCGTTAACAGTTGTATTGCAATATTATTATGATGATTGATATTGTTTCGAAATTGGAATTGTTGTTAGTGGTGTAATGTTATTCTTAGTATTGCGTGTAATTGTCATTATTGTTATTCTTGTTATTTTTAATTAATTAACGTTCTAAGGGCCAGATGTTGCAAAGTCCCAAATTGCGACTTGCAATTTGCGAGTCCCTGCGACTCGCAAATTGCAAGTCGCAATTTGGGATGCAGAAAGGTGTCTCAGACACCTTCTGCGAGTCGCTATGGGGTCGCAAAGACCCACCTCATTAATATTAATGAGGTGGGTCGCAATTTGCGACCCCATAGCGATTCAGGACACTCACGGGGATGGAGGCCTGCTGTAGTCAGCAGACCTCCATGTCCGTGACTGCTTTTAAATAAAGCAGTTTTTTTTTTTCAAAGTGCAACCCGTTTTCCTTAAAGGAAAACGAGCTGCACTTTGAAAAATAAACGAAACCTTTTGTTTCGGTATTTTTCAGGGCAGGTAGTGGTCCATTGGACCACTGCCTGCTCTGAAAAATTATTTTTTGGTCCAGACACAAAGGGGAAGGGGTACCAAGGGGATGGTAACTGCGAGTCCATTTGCGACCGCTTTAGCGGTCGCAAATGGAATTGCATACCAGTGCGACTCGCAAATAGGAAGGGAACACCCCTTCCTATTTGCGGCTCGGAAATGCATTTTGCAAGTCGGTTCCGACTCGCAAAATGCATTTATACATACCAAATGGGCATTAGCGACTCGCAAACTGAGTTTTCCGCCGTTTGCGAGTCGCTAAAGCTTTCCTACATCGGGCCCTAAGTGCCTAAAAGTCAGTCACATGACCTCTGAGAGCTAAACCCAATTTAGGAAAACAGGGGCCGGTTTATAAAATGAGTGTACTGTCCTAATATGCACCGTGCCACACCCTTGTTGAGTTGCTTCATCGCAAAATGGGACAGTGCACCCGATTAATACAAATGTGATGGCCCAGATGCATACAAACAATTATCTGCTTCTGGGCTCCAGTGGTTCCAAACCTGTGAACAACACTACTGGCTGCAGACTGGCTAATATTAAAGAGTGGATAGTGTTCCCCCGGAGCCAGATGGAGTCCCTAGCCGCACCTGCCTGTGAGAAAGGACCACTTCTTAGGTGGGGCAAAGTCAGTAATGTTAGAGCATGTTTGATTGTGTGCCTACCTCTGAACTACAGCACAGGGACAAATGTGTTTACACAGTTTCATGGAGGGTTTTGCAGGTGGGGCTGGTGCATTGCCCTGCTGTGCTTCACAGTAGACGTGAAGCTATCAGAAGTCTGTGCCACCTCCTAGCATAAACTACAATGATAAGGTAATCAAAGCAGATATGGGAATTTAGGCCAGATGTACCAAAGGGTTTTTCCCATTCTGTGTCAATGGGAAAATGTGTTCGAACATATGGCCCTTAGTGAGACAGGCAATTGGATTGGAAAAATAGAAATCACTACGGCACTCATTTCGACTTGCTTCTTAATTCTGATTGAGGCTTGTAACAGCAGTTACTGGCTCCATCAGAATTATGAGGTCCACCTCACTGTGGATCCATTCACCTAGCGATTTCAGCTTGAAGAAGCATCTAAAATGTGTGGGTGATGATCTGTACCAAAATGAGGAATTATTGAGGGAAGTAGACCCTAATTACCCGATTCCTAAGGCAATTCATAATTTCTTAGTGGGGTCTCAATTAAGAAAGAAATAGCAATTGACAGGAATCTGTGCGTGGTGAAGCAAGGGTTTTATGGGATTCCAGGCTTTGATTCCTTTAGAATTCCTATCTTTGTGGCATTGTCACATTAAAACCCTTTGAGACAAATCTGGTTTGGAGGGTACCAGGGCAATCACAAAGTACAGGGCCCAACTGTAACATCTAGGGTTTTTTACTTCTAGTATCTCACTGTCCTAATACTGCGGACCCTCGTCCTGTGAAACAAGTGCCCCTTTTAGCACTTGCATCTCAGGGCAACAAAGTAGAACAAGTACAAGACACAGAGCATGATTTAGATCTTGTGGGTGATGGTCCCGCCATTGGTTTTTTGATGGAAAACCCATCTGCCGACTTGGTGGTCTGCCTGCCTGATTTAGAAGTTGGTAGTCCATAGACAATAGACCGCCGGCATCCTGCAGTCTATGCCAGGAATTCTCATCTGCCACAATGGTGCCAATGGAAATAGTGGCTGGCAGTAGGACTCCAGCCACTGTGACCACAGAGCAGATTTAGATGTGCCTTACAGCTAAGCCAACTGTGGCAATCCAACCTCCACATCTGAGTTGGTGGATGGAGGGGAGGGGAAGAAGTAAAAACATACCTTTTTTCCCAAATCCACTTCCATGTTTAACTGGACATGACTGGACAAGACCTTCAGTCGTTGCTGCCACTGGAGCATGGAGAAAACACAACCCCCCAGTAAACTGACTCAAAGGTAGAGAATCCACATTGCCTGTGTATGGTGTATGGTCACTGCATATGGGCTCAGGTTAACTGCAGTCATGTGTGTCACAGTAATGTTTTGAAATTACTGTAACATGCTTATGTCAGGAACACAATTGAATCAGACATGGATGGGGACACACTGTGCAATACACATAAACAACTGTGTGTCAGTATTCAGTGCCGAATGAATGCTGGCACCACAATAAAGTCACAATCACACTTGTTAACTATGTACATGTGTGCCTATTGCAAAGGGACATGTACCTGTACTGTTGTGCTACCAGTTGTGTATTGAGTCAGTACTTTTTTGTGTGTGTGCAATTGGATTGGCTGGGTTAGGTGGAGGGAGGTGTTGTGGGTGATGAGGTTGTGTCAGTATGCTTGCCACTTGCATGTGGGTCTGCTGTTGTTGTACATGTATTGGTTGTGTGTTGTGTTGCTGTGTGTGGCAATAAGGGGAGCATGGTTGTTGTGTCATGGTTGTTGTCATAATGTGTGTAGTTGTGATATTGTGTGAGTGTGTTTATGTAGATGAATGTGTATTTGTGTTGGTTGTCATGGTTGTGTCATGTGCAGGTGTAGTCTCAGTAGTGTGTATATTGCATCAGGGATGTATGGCAATATGTTTTTTTGGCATGTATGTGTTGTGTTGTGGTGGACTGGCAATGGCTACTAGTGTGTAAGTGGAATGTTGTGTAGTGTGTTGTGCAGGGGCATACATATAGCTAAGGTACAGTGTGTTTGTGTGAGACTTACCTCTATTCCATAGTCAATGCCATTGTTTGATGTCGATTGGGTTGCCCCGCTCTCCCTCTGTTCGCAGTTTGCCACCAGCACACCTCCTGTGAGACTGTTACATCTACAAATGGGTGGCGGGAACCACCAAACCTGATGGCTGGGAAGAGCTCTCTGTCGTGGTGGTCGGCGGCTCAGCCGCAATACACATAAATACGGTGGTCGTAAGACTGCCTGCTTGACATAGTACTCAAGCCAGCCACCATGGAGGATTGGCAGTAATAATGTCAAGATCTAAATCATGTCCATACTCAGGTAGGTGATGTGGGCTTGGTACTCAGAATTCAGCAATACTTAATACATTGTTAGTGATTTTTCTTTAACAGAGGAGATAATCTGTATTACACATAAAACTAAATACTACACAAACAAGCATTTGCAATGCAACGGGTCTTGCGTTTGCTCATGTTAGAGCTGATAGCGCTGTAAACTCCTAACCCGACTTTTCACCTATCGGCAAAAGTGCATTTATGTACGTAACCTGAAAAAGTGCAATTAACTATGTAAAGCGCTCAACTTCTGCCAAGCGAAATCGCGCTAGTAAATTAGAGAAAAAGTAGTCCACGAGCCGGACAGAAAACAGCGAGCCTCGCATGTTTTCTGTACTTGGTTGACGCGCTCAAGGAGGGCTAGCCACCGGAAAAGGCATGACATATGCATGCCTTTGACTAATGAAATCAAGCAGATTTTATTAGGCACGCCTGCGAACCAATGACAATCACTGACATGACGTCGACAGGGCTCCGAGCCCTTTTCTAAACACTAAAGCGTCTCGCTACGATACGCTCGCGCGTGCGCATGTAAATGCAGGCTCGACCCTAAAAAATGAGAAATATGTACAGACGGGCAGTTGAAAATACCAATGGGCACATCATCTAAGGGGACCGGCAAACTGCAGGGGACAGAGAACAAAGAAAAGTCACTGCTATTCTGTCATTGCCTTAAATGTAGACTAGGCCCCCTATGCTGAAGGCACCTTTAGTACTTTGTGCAAAAGCAGGCCTAAATTGCTTACAACACAATACCAGCATACTACAAGCCCTGTCTAGGGTGTCACCATATAACCAACTAGCAAAAAACTCTCTTTAACTAAACGATATGTGGGTAATAATAAAACATTAAAAAAAAAACCCTACACATGTACACTTAAGCTGATCAACTTTTCAAATAACTGTCCTTTTAACTGTGGCAATTCTAAAATAACATTTTACACAGCATTTTTCTTCTACTTTTCACAAAGATACAATTGAGAACACAAACGTTCATGCACTCCCAAACTCTAAGAAAAGGAACAAGTCTGAAAGACCTTACAAACACCAACATAAAAACTCTCCCAGGATCAAAAAGTGCTGGGCCTGAGAGATTTAGGTTTACAAAGCTCGCATGAGTAATTAAGGGCGGGGGCTCTAGTGGTGCCTGCGGCTCTCCTGGCAACCCTCTGACTCATCAACTTTCTGAAGGTGCTCCCTGTCCCTCAGGGATCATCCATTCATCAATATTCAAATTTTAGTTTTAGCCCCTTCGCCTTATAGGGCAAGAATTCATGGCTCATGACATGGAGCAATTCCTGTAACATGGTTACATTTCACTGACGGGCCTCATTTTTTCTTCCGTTTTCATTATGAAAGATCCTAGTTAGCATTGACGACACAAGAGAGGATTCATTTCCCTGTGAGACACCCATGTGTAACTGGCAGAATACTGCATGGCAGCACCATCAGGCCTCCTCCAACACCTGCCTCACCTACCCAGCATACTTATGGTTAAGCAGGGAGTGGAACCAGCTCTCTTCTGCTTCCCCGGAAGGTATGGAAGTAAAAAATGTTGTGTCCTCCCATGCACAGGCACAAGAAATGAGGTGCAAATTTGAAGAGGTACCTCATTACTGGGGAGCCCCACACTCACATGTCCATTCTTCAGAGGCCACGGGGCTCCCCGGGTAGAAATTGCTTGATGTCACCCTCACCTCAGGGATGATAATATCAAAAGCACTGTTGTAGGACTTTTACCATGGACACAAGACTGTTGGTTTTGGGCAACAGCACCACTGCATGTGAGGGTCTGAAAAGATCCCACACCGTCTGAATGCTCTCAGTCTAACCCATTTAGCTAGCTAGCAGCACCTCATCTAAACCTAGAAAGTAAAGGTGATTTGTGACAGCCTGACACATGACACTCTGACTTTTCACAGAAGTCGTTGCAGGACAGAACATGCCCCTTTCTCTCAGTTACATAATTCTCATACATACCAAGACAAACAGATGCAGGAAGCGGTTCAATAAGTTTTATTGCAGAAACTGCGTTCTATGTAAAAAAGAATGAGTTGTAATTATTACGAAAATGAAACACAATACAATTATTATTGTGACCATGAGCGAGAAACAGATGAAAGGTCCCAGCATCCTGGCACATTAGTGAATCTAAAATCCCTACCTGCACTTCTAGCCTCTACATGAGAGCATAGCAGTGATATCCTTTGTCTGCCCATACTAGTCTCTGAACGGAAGCCCCGGACCCATACCTGAATAATAAGCCAGGGTTTTTGCCTGTGGTCTGCTGACAGTCCTCCCAAGTGTCTGGAGCAACAAGGTCAAGTTTAGCAGATCTGCAACGACATGGTAAAGCATAAGATGGATGGCTGAAGTGTCCCCTCTAACCTTATTTGTGCTAGTGTGATATTTTTATGACAAAACGTGTTGTTGTTCCGTCCGGACATGATAATGCATCTTTTCTGTGTAAGGTGGACTCTGTACTCTTGTACAGGCAATACTTAGTAGATTATCATAGACAGACCTTGAGCAGAGCACAAGGTGAGGATGTCATGCAAAAGAACTAATAACATTTCTGCATGGAAAAGCAGCTGACAAAAAATAATAAGACATTCCCGCTAAAATGAAGCCATGCTGAAATAATAAATAGGAATACATAAAATTAACTAGGTAAAAAAAGTGTGCTCAAGCAAATGCTAAAATGAACCAACAAAAACACTGCCCTCCCACTATGATGGTCCCAAAGAAGATCCACAGCTGATAGGCTTCCCAGGAGTTAAGATCAAATCACACTTAGGATGTGTGCCCCCTGACAAAGGATACCACAGAAACTTGCTGAAGTGCTGCACATCAGAAAATGTAATAAATACAGATATCCCTTGCATAAAATGTTCAGTTCCTGATGCAATGTTCCAGCTGTCAGTAGTGCCAAATTAGGGCATTCTGGCTTTGAAAATGTTGAGATAATTTCTTGATGACTCACAGATCACTGTATAGTGTTCCTTTAGCATGTGACAGTGCTGCTTCATTCAGCTCAGCAGCAGGTGTGGGATTCTGGATTCCTCTCCAAAGCATACTGATATCCCTGCCGCCACTTCCTTAGCATTTAAAGGTCTTCAGCTGCTCAAGCGGTGGCTGCCTGTAGCACCAGACAATGGGACCCACTCCAAAGGCTACCACTTTGAACTTCCTGCTGTCCAGCAGGGAATTTAATAAGCCATAGTTGTTTATAATCTCTCTAAGAATGTCTTAGGGAAATATGGCTAAATTCAAAATAAATAGACGGATGCATATAAGACCACACACTGAAATGTACATACAGGGCCCAGAAAAATAGGAGTAAGGTTATATTAAAGGCTTTTCTACATTTAAGAAATCCAAAGTGAGTTTTGGAGCATATTTTACCTAAAGTGAAAATACATTTAACACATTGCAAACTACCCAGCCAAAAGGAACAGGGACATTTCTTTTTGCATTCACAATTGAATTGTAAAGCCTAAGCAGGCCATAACAAATTATTATGGGCCTCAGATTAAATACTCAGCCTGCGTATGAAACTGTCTTTCACACTGAGCCTGCACAAGGAATAATAGGGCTTCATGGCATATGGTAGCCCCTTTGGCATAACCTTGGGCCTAGCATATTGTATCAAAGCCCAGACATAACAATGGTCTTCGTATATTGTGGATCACTTTATCATAGTCTGGAGGCCATTGACTTCCAAGTGTAGTTAGCTAAGTTTCTAACTTAGCTGGCTAAAATCTATTGCTTTGGAGTGTATGGGTCTCACATTCCCTGGCACTGTGCCTCTGCTGAGATAATGTCCCTGCGAAACTGATATGCTACTACTGCCTGGAATCAATGCATTCAGCAAGGGACCCTGCTGACTGACTACAAATCAAGGTAGGTGTGAGGGACCACTGACTGGCTGTTAATTCATTTTCATGATTCATGCTGTTTTCATAAAATGTTTCCCTGTGTACGTACCCTAGGTAGATGACCAGTGGTACCAGGAGGCATGCTTTATACACACACACACACATTTCCTACTGGATATTCATAGTTAGGAGCATGTTTCCATTGAAAAGGGATTTTTAAGTTTACTGATAACTTGGCGCCTTTTGACACATCTTCACAAAACTTTCAAAAGAAATAGGTGCATCCACTAGGGTGGCCTTCATTCTCCTGACTTCCTCAGAAGCTCTGAGGGCTACCTGAATGTCCATCTTGGTGACCTTATTCCCCTCGTTAAGCCCACTCTCCTTGCAAAGCCTCTGCAGCTCTGCCTTGCTGAAATCATCAATGTTGAACATTTCCATCATCACAGTGGGAAAGGATGTAAGGCAAAACTTAAATTTGAAAAAATGAAGAAATTGCCAAATCACAATCTAAGGAGAATATATGTAAAAGTGTAAAAACACAGCACAACAAAAATCCTCCACCAATTTAGAAACATAGTGCCTCACTTACAAGAAATGACACATTGCTGCTGCAGCGCAGCTGTGCATCAAAACTTTTAATGGTGAGGAACAACAGATCCTAACGCCACGCTTGCACCGTATTTATAGAATGGCTCTACATGGCATTAGGATCTGGACAGCATAAAAAAATTATGCTAGCATGTGCGCACCATCGTAAAGCAAACTGACCCTAGTGCTGCAAAAGTGACGCTAGCCTGATCAACGGCACAAAAAGTGTCACTTTTGCACTTAAAGACGTTGGAAAAGCACCTGCAAAATGCCATTTAAAAAAAAAACAGGAGACATTGCTGAAGCAGAAATGGAGATCTCTGAATATCGGACACCCCAGGATGACCCCAACAACCCCAATACCAGCCAGGATGTCCAGACAGACCCCCATTAGAAGGGGAAGAGAAAGTGCGGGTTCAATGCACCTCAAAACTGCAGTTAGGGAGGAAAGAGGCCATATGGCATTCCACAGTGGACAAAGTCAACAGTGTGGCAGGGGTGAAGAGGACAGTCATTGACTGTAAGAAGCTTAGCATCATTATAAGCGCAGAACAAAGGAGAAACTAGCCAGCAACTGCAAGGCAGCTTTGCATACCTGAGGTGGAAGTCAAGCACCCCAGTAGGAGCTAGATGATCCGGAGGGGATGGTGGCAACTGTCATCCCTGAGAAATTGGTGACTGAAGTCCAAGGACACTAAAATCAAGAACTACAACAACAGCAGGGTATGTCGCAGTGGGGGCAATGTGGTCACTATGAAACTTCAAAAGGGGGTGGCAGCCATGTCCTAGTGCCAGAATGTGCTGCCTGCAGGCTATGGTGTAGTATGCAGGCACACTTATGGTTAAACAGCAAAGAGATGTAATGTGCACTGACCTCACACAATTAGCATATCCCAGGCCAGAACCATTACATCACGTTCTTCTTGTGTGAAGCAGTATTCCACACTTACCTGACTTTGGGCCTCATTTACGAGGCACTAGTGGCACGCTGTGCCACCAGAGTGTCAATTTTTAATGACGCTCCAGAGGCACAACATGCCAACCCATTTGTACAAGGCCATGCAAAGCCGCCTTTCATTGCTTATTATGGCCTTGTAAGTATGGACATCTTTCACACATAACACTGCATGAAATGGCCATTCCATGGGTGTTGCTTGGGGTGTTCACATGCAACAACCATGGAACCCGAATACATTTCATGCAGTTACAGATTTACAAGTCTGAGAATGTGACACATTCCTATGCCATCCCTAGGGTGACGTAAGAATGATGCAACGGGGAGAAATATCTTCATGTCTTCCTGTTTTTACCACTTTCTGTGTGTGCTGCAGAACGTAGCACAATTAGAAAGAGGTAAACAACTCTTGTGTTTGAATCTTGTGCAGGAAGGTATCCCTTTCTGAACAAAAACATTCATCCCCACAAGGCAGGCATTATGCACCATGGTGCCAGGGTGTCTGCAGTGAGAGGCTGATAGTTTTTGTGTAGGAAGGAACACCTTCCTGCACATACAGCATCACAAGAAGCGTTTCCCTCTTTCTATGTGTGCTGCAGAATGCTGCATGGGTATTTGGCCAGCACACTGAGGAGTAAGCTGTGATGATTCACAATGTCCTGCAAATTAATCATGTGCGTGTGCTTCCAGTTGTGGTACACGTGTTCTTTTGCCGTATGTGGTACAAGTAGCACATGGGTGCAGTCCATGGCTTCGAGGACCTGGGGAATCACAGCAATTGCATAGAAGCCCTGTTTAATTTCACAACTACAGTTGTTGTGAGTTGGGGAAAATGATGTGTTTGGGTCTGAGGTGGATGATTGCATTCAGAACAAAGGGCAGGAATGCAGACAGGGAGGGCTATGAAAATCCACCCACTCGTGCTACTGTGATCTGAAAGGATCAAGACGCAAGGAGGTGAAGCACAGTCAGGAGCTTGGTCAGCAGCAGGATGGTGGTGGACTGCTCAACCGTTGGCTGCAGTTGTAGCACAATGAGGCAAAGCAGCTGTATGATTGAATCCCGGCAAAACCAGTAGAAGGTGAAGCGGATGCCCGCTGGTTGTAGACACGTTCCCTCCGCCTGTGCTGCCTCTGTGGTCCAGGTGGTGGTGACTGTGGTGGTGCTGGATGATGTGGAGGTGGTGATGGTGGTTGCACTGGTCTCCTTGGTGCCCCAAGTTGTAACAGTGGTAGGTCCATGTTCTCCTCCAGGTTGCCAGAATGTTTTGTATGCTTTCTCCTTTAATACCTGTGTCTGAGTCATTATAATGCCTGGTCAGACCAGGTGTTAAAATATTGAAGCTAGTCAGAGTTAATGCAACTTTTCCTAGGCATGCGTAATTTTTCGAAAAGCTTGTAAATACGGCGCTAGCGGGCTAGCATAATTTTTTAGGACAGAATGCCTATATTGCATATCATTGTCGGTATCGGATCTAGCCAGAGCCAATGCTGATGAGAAATGACACTAGTCCAGAAAAAGTGACGCCAGAGGCCTCTAGCGTCAGTTTGTAGATCTGGAGTTAATGTAGCACTGCTGCATCATCAGAAAAAAGGACGTTACAGCGATGCAAAATCCTTGTAAATGAGGCCCATAGAGTAAATTCTAAATATAAAATGATACTAGAACCAGAAAAGTCAGTAGAAAAGGAGATATATAATTTCAACCTTTTGAGTAGGTGTCATGCCTGGAAGCACAAAGCCTCACCAGCAGTCACCTAGTCATGCTAAACAGAGGG
Source organism: Pleurodeles waltl (assembly GCF_031143425.1). Classification (NCBI taxonomy): domain Eukaryota; kingdom Metazoa; phylum Chordata; class Amphibia; order Caudata; family Salamandridae; genus Pleurodeles; species Pleurodeles waltl. The sequence goes on from NC_090439.1 coordinate 1,091,901,839, forward strand.
AAAGTCACAAATTTAGGCTCTCCTGGATTGAGTGTGGGCTGGATATTAGGACCAGGTTAGTCCCGCTGAGAAAGGTATCTTCTCAAAGTACAGTGTGAAGAGTCTAGTTGGGGTGGATGAGGTTGTGTTAGGCAAGGAGATCATTGCAGATGCTCATTGCTGTAGCACAAAGTTCAGGGCATCTTGGAGGGTCGTTGCTGGAGCTTCGTGTTGCTGTGGAAAGAAGTGAAAATCTTGTGGCAGTGGTGGACCTTGGTAGTGGATGTAGAGCTAGGAGTCGGCTTTGCCGCAGCTTCACATTGGTGGTCATTGCAGGCGGCAGGGCCTTGGAGCGAATTAGCTCTTTCACAGTCACGAGGAGTACAATACTTTAGGATTTAGCTTTTTTTTAAACCAAGGGTCCAAGACCTGGGGAGGCACCCCTTTAAGATCGGGACTCACTATACAGAGCAAGTAGGGTTCAGCCAGGTCCAATTGAAGGTCTTGGTAGGTCTAGTGGCAGCAGGCCAGCTGGACAGTTGCGGAGAGGCCTATGGAGCTTGTTGTGTCCCTGCAGCTCAGAACAAGAGGAAAGCTAACTGACCATTGGAGTCACTCAGGTTAGCCTTTGATGAAGGACAGACAGACAGAAGAGCAGCCCTCAAGCAGTATGGTAGTCCTCTGGAAAACAAGGCTGGGCTCAAGCAGCAAACCACCTCACTTTGGACCCAGCCACGTGCAAATCAGTCTTGACTCTACTCCTCATGTGAACAGTCCAGCAAGAACTGCCAGGTCAAGTCCTTCCTGAACTGGAACACAGACAACCTAGGCCCGGTTTTGCTTAAGTTATGGCTCTTCAGCCAAATATAGCTTCGTTCCAGCAGAACAGTGAACCTTGGACCCATGTCTGGGCATACCTGGAGCACTTGGAGCAGCAAATGCAAAAAGTACAAGGTGATGGATTGAATGCTTGAATTATTCTCAGTCACTTACAATCAGTTGGTCTGCATTTCAGTCCATCACTTTTTTGCCCACCCTGCCACCTCAGTTTGGACCAAGTCATATGAAAATCAGAGTATGGTCAGTCCCTGTAGCCAACCTCCCCAAATGCAGCCAACCCTATGTAACTGGGGAGGGGTGCATTTGGGGACCCCAATCCCCTGGGCCCATTCAATTAATAATTGGGGAAGGGTACCATGTGACCGTCCTCTATGTATTGATTTTTGCAGTATGGACTCTATCTCCTGCATCCTAGTATAATATTCATTACTACTCTCTCATGAATGTCCCATCAATGTGAATCAAGGCATTGCATTCCCTTTGGAATGTAATGAAGTCATATGGAATGTAGAGGGGAGACTTGAGGGATATGCTGAGTGAAAGTTGATGTGGGTGGGTGGGACCTTCTCTACTCACTAAAACCTACTTTGACCTTCAACTTCTTTGTCCTGGATTTAATGGAAGACTACCTTGTTATATCTGGCCTTATTCTAAAGGGGGAGGGGCGCCCCCTCTCCAGGCCAATATTGGCCCCAGATATCATATCCCCGTGGGCCCACCCAGCGAATGGTGGATGCTTTAAAGCCCACCCAGGGTGACCACTGCATATTCAAAAGGGGGTGGGGGACATGCAGCCCTTGGGCCTATGTGATAAATAATTAGAGAGGGAGATGCATGGCCCACCTCCCTGGGCCAATTTCAGCCCCAGAGACCCCATCACCCACGGCTTGGCCATATTATCAATAGGGAGGGAGGCATGCAATATTGTCCCCCAGGGAACCCATTTCCTATGGCCTGGCCAGTGTTTTTGGAGGCTATGGGGAGAGCCCCAATGCCCTTGCGGCCCCAGCTGGGTTCTGCCTTAAGCAACAGCCAGCGTTGATCCTACATACGGGTAGCAGCAAAACTAATTGTGGGAGGAAGCAATTTTTTCAGCTGTTTCCCTGCCCACTTGTGCAGGAGCATCTTCTTCATCTGTTTCCCTGCCCACTCATGTATTCACCATGCACAGTTTTCTCATCAATGATTTGATTGCGAATTTTGCAGTGATAATATTATTGATGTCATAAAAGATGTAATTACTGATGTAATATGTGGAGTAAGTAGCAATGCATGGCGAGAGCTTGAGTTATAGTTAGGTTAAAGCACGAGTTATAGTAGCCTGAGATAAGTATAACTATAACTGTTGCATTTCTATGAATTTGTGCATGTAAAATCTCAACCTAACTACAACATCCCTTAAAAATGTGTTTTTTTTGTGATTTCTGAGTTTTTTTTTTTTTAATAGTATTTCCTAACTATTACGCTCTTGTAACGTAACCTTTTGTTTCAGTGAATATATGAGGATTTATTTTAATGTTAAGTAAATATATATGTGCGCATATATATATGTATATATATGTAAATGTATGGACACATATATGCACACACACACACATATATATATATATATATACACATATATATATTCATATACATACATATACACATATATATGCATATACATAAATATATACATATACCCCCCATACCACTAAACACCTCTAAACCCAAATAACACCCTTACTAGCCTATACCCCTACCCACCCCTAAATCCTAAAACCGCCCTTACAACCACCCTATCCATCCCTAGATTCAGATATATACCTTCTAGATATGTACCATGGGATGTAAAGGCAACATTGTAAAGGCATATTCGTGGTAAAGGCATTGCATGGTAATGGATGTGTGGTAAAGGCATTATATTGCAATGCATATATTGTAAAGACTATTTACCTTTTCAAAGGGCTACTTAAATGAGTGGCACAATGAGTGCCGCAGGCCCACTAGCAGGATTTAATGTAGCGACCCTGGGCACATACAGAATAATATAATAGAGACTTAAAGGCAAATTCAATATGTCAATCAAGTGTAAGCCAGTGGTATCATGCTTTAAGGAAAGTGCACAAACACTTTAGCACTGGTTAGCAGTGATCAAGTGCACAGAATCCTAATGCCAACAAAAATGAAATTCAGAAAACAGAAGGGGTGAAGGCGTAATGGTTGGGGCAAGACCTCAACAACAATGACAGGTCTGACAATCACCTAGACTAAGTCATGCATCGTGCATGCAAGTAAACATGAATGTTTGTGATAAAATAAACTCTCATGAAACAGAGGAGGTATGATAACCAAGGTATTTTTTTTTTACTTTGACCTCATTATAAGTGCCCTACTGACTCCCAGTTACGTCTCCCCTCCCCTGAACTCCTGATTCTGGAGGTTCTCGTAACTTTGGGGGATGGAGCCCTTGGGGGTTCAACTTAAATAAAAGGAATTACCCTGGGGACTCAGAAATTCTGGTTTCAATTACCCCAGCCATACCTCATTTTTCTTCCATATTTAATCTACAGATTTTAGCTGCTTCCAGAAATCTCTGTAGGCAAAATGCAAAGGGTCTGTGGCCCTACTGCCCACAATCAATTACTGTGCTGCTCAGAAGGAGGGTCCATGTGTTAAATGTGTTTTATGGTATAAATAGCATATAAATAAAATCCTGATTCACAACAACAGGCCTTATTTAGATATTGGTGACAGGTTACTTTGTCACATCTGTGACAGATATTCCATCTGCCGAAATCTTAATCCCATAGGAATTTTTGTGATGGGGTAACCCATCCACCAATATCTAAATAAGGCCAATATGTGTCATTGACAGTGTAAAAACAGAGTACCTGAATCACATAATCTTAGTACACTACACAAATCCACCTCTGCAGTAAAATCAGCCATCTAATCCATCACTGAGAAATAGAGGTGGCAATGGGAATGACCAAGGCCCAATTTTATACTTTTTGCCGCAATACTGCGCTAATGCAGTTTTGCGGCAAAAAGTTTACCTCCGGCTTGCGTCATTTTACAATGCAAGCCGGGAGCCGTATTTATAGAATGGCGCAAGCTGGTGCTAAAGTTGGGTGGGGTGGCGGTAGGGAAGGAGGGTGTGTGCGTCAAAAAATTACGCTAGCCTGGTTAGAGTGCAAAAAATGCCTCTAACCAGACTAGTTCCATTTCCTGGTGCACAACCACCAAAAACATGACTCCTTAACAAAAGACAGGAGTCATGCCCACCACCCCAAAGCCCAGCACAGGAGACATGTCCCCTGGGCATGGCCATTGCACCCTGTGCCATGCAGCAGGACCCAAGTTAGGACCCTGATGGCAAAAAAAATATTTAAAATATTTGTGTGTATTGTCTGAGGTGCGTGGATGTTGTGTGAGTGATGGTGTTGTGTGCCTGTGGATGCTAGTGTTGTCTCTGGTGGTGTCTCTCTCTGGGCTTCTTTCTCAATTTTGGTCGTATGGGTTTGTGGGTGATGTGGGTGTGTGTTTTATATTGTATAAGGCCCCCTCTGCTGCACCCCAAAACATTTTTTAACAACATGTAAGGTGCACACATGCCAAAAGGGCATGTGTGCTTTACATGTAATTTTTAAAAATGCATTTGAAATGCATTTTTTAAATTTGCACATGGCTACCACCAAGTTCAGCTTGGTGGCAATAAAGGAATTGCTTCATATATGTGCTTTAGAAATCGCAAATAAGGATTCCTTATTTGCGATTTCTTATTTAGAGAGTCGCAATTTGCGACTCTCTAAACAGGGTCGCAAATTAAGGAATCGCTATTTTAGTGATTCCTTAAAATTGCATTCAGAATGACTTTGATACATTCTGAAAGGACTTTTTGCATTTGCAAACGGGCATTCGCACCGTTTGCGAATGCAAAAAGCTTTGATACACCTGGCCCTAAGTTCTTCCTCGGTGACATTAAAGAATGATTGCCAATTGGTGAATTTGGCTGGTGTGGGGATACTGGGCACATTCATTTCCTTTATTTTTGCTAACCCTAGGCAGGATGTCTTTTGAACTGTGTCATTGAAAAATATAATTTGAACAGGAATAAGGCTTGCTCTTAACAAAGCTACCCTACCTTGAATTTGCCAATCTTGTGTTCCCCATTTACATTTTACATCAATAGTGTTCTTCCAGGATTTATATCCTTAAACTGCAAGTCAGGAAGCAAAGGAATCTAAATAGAATAATTTGGTGACAGTCAGTAAAGATTTTTGCATTTTGGGTGGTGGTAATTTGAAATAATATGAGTCAACATTTGCAGTGTCATGTCCAGAAAAGTAGGCAAATTTGTCTATACATGTTTTAGGACTCCCCACAGATGGAGTTGAACAGTGTTCCCACTGTGTGTAATTAAATACTGATCTGTTTTTAGTTGCTCGGTGTAATTAGTTGTGTTCATAAATACATCATCACTGTCAAATACAGTGTAATCCTGCACTTAAGCAAGCATTGAATCAATGGTTTTAATATCTCAGTCTTCAGAAACAACACCAGGTGTAATGACATCAGTCATTGACATTTTGAAAATATATGGAATTTGTACAACCTCAGTAGGCCCGTATATATATTAAAGAGAACTTTTTCCCAAACAATCCTATCCGGAATTGGTACTACTGAAATATTCACAAGGCACAAGTATCTTCTGACCTAATGTGAGGAAAGAAAGGGAGTTAGAACTTCATCCACTGGCTCGATAGAAGAGCGTTCGGGAAGTTAATGACCATTTTTGAGGAGAAAAAAACAGTCACAAATCCAATCCATGACAGGAAGGCAATGTCAGAAATATCTACTTATAATTCCATGGATAAACCAAATAGTTATTTTAGGCCATGTACACAGCTTATGTGTCTGTAAAACAGTTCCATTTTCAGGTGCAGATGAAGATAAAGAAAATTAATCAAGGTCGATGAAGTAACCAGAAGCTGTCTGCGTGTAGGTATTGTGAGGGTGGAATACACCATCCTTCATCACTCTGCTCACAGCTGCGCAAGCAGCTGAGTATTGATGTTTTGTACCTACAGCTGTTTTTGCTAAACTATCAATGTGAATGACAGTGTGTTACCTGTCAAGTGGGAAGATATTAAGAGTTTCAGGGCACTCCTGTTCGTATTGGAATGCTTGCTGTGGTGACAGCCTCTAGGTAAAATGTCACTAGGAGACGGGGGCACAAGCCTGCAAGCCAGAAGACTAAGCTAAATTCCTGATTCCCATTAAAACTAAGCAGAATCCACTACACTTCTTGGCTTCTAACATTTGGCATAACAAGTTTATACAGTTAAATAATAAGCCTATATACTGGCACGCATGGAGAACCATAGGTCTGATTTGGGTAAGCTAATTGTTTTGTCATGACTCCCTTATATCCTTTACACAAACCCAGACCCTTTTTCATTTACCTTCCACCTTCCGAAATAGATTCACCACTTTACAGATCTCCCCCTTTCAGGCTTATTCTCATTTTCATTCCATTTCTTCCTTAGTTTCATGTTCTTCTAATGACCTTTATAATCTCTTATATACAAATCCAAAGGTCTCTAGTATATACACACACATGCAGTCCAATTCTAATAACAGGCCTAAATGCAACATTGAGATTGCATGGGAAACGGATCTCTCTTCTACCTTTCCCATGCTCATTTGGAAAGATTAGGAGATCCTCTAGGGCTGCAAACAAATTGAAAACAATCTTTTTTTTAATATATATATTAGACTCTTTTAGATCACAGCCTACCTAGACAGGTTTAACCCTGACATTCCAGACACCTTTTGGACTCCTTCTTCACCACAAACCAATTTGAAACACTGATTATTTACCTGTCCTTTTGTTTCCTCTTTCTGGACACACGTTTGCGATCAAATTAATTCCATTTATCACTCTCCAAACCTTACTGCATTACTAATATGTTTCTAGGCAGTGTATCTAAGCCTGGGAAAATGTTTCATGTGATATGAAATTACTTGATTTGCTATTTGCTATCACTTTTCAACAAATATCTAGTAATTTGAAAGATTTAAAGCAACTATCATCCAACATGTGGTGGTATGTGATATGCTACAATCACCAATTAGACAGTGCCTGTATGTCTCTCATGTCCCTGGTATTAAAATGTAAACAACTTTGGACACCTATCACGCACTTTCTAGATAATTCTTCTAACATTTTGTTTACACTTCCACCCAGTGCTCAAGAAGTTCTACACCCTCCCTGACTTCCAAATTTGAAAACTTAACTCTGTAATACATTTTTCATCCATAATCAGATGCAAGAGTATATAATCCATGTATTTAAATTTTTTCTCTTCCCTCCCTTCCTTTTCCCACATATTATTGTATTCATTCCATTTCTATTTTTTGTGTATTTTATTTGTTCCTAATAAACTTATTTTAACATTTTCCAAAAGTCTGAAGAATTGTAAATCTTCATCCCTGTTGTTGAGCTGCTGCTGGATTTAACAACGTTTTACCAATATTATGTCTATTGTTCATATTTATGATTAAATCCTGAAACCTGGAATTGTTTTTTTATTGCTGTAAATTTGTACTGCAGAGAACAGCAATTGTTAATAAACACTACAAAACTCGTTCGCCCCTTTTTTATTTTTCTGCTCCTTAATTTACTTTTGTGTTTGCCATGTATCACAATGTGTAGAAATAGTTCAGAAAAGGCATTCATTGATTTCCTTGTACCTTTTCACTCCATGTCACTTGACATAGCATGTCTAGGTACGTCACACCAATTTTTTGCACAAATCTTTATAGGGGTTAAAAGGATGTGTTTTCACAGTTTAGCTCCCACAAGAAATTTTGCCTGTGCCTACAGCCAAAACCGCTGGACAAATTCAGACCACACTTGGCAGGAAAGTAAAACTTTAGTCAGAAACTGTGTTTTACATTGGTTGATTTGGTGTAAATCTGTTTAGTAGTTATAAGATGTAACCATTTAAAAAACAAGTTGGTTAGAAGTTTTAAAAGCATTAACCCTTTTGTATAGCTTTGATGTTTTAATCGCAGAGAATTTGCTGATAAAAAATTAAAATAAAAAATTATTATCATCCCTTCCAGGTTCATGGTTCCAGTGTTGGAACAACGGATCTGAGTGCTCTTACTGATTGCTCGCAAAAGAAAAAAATATTTTGCAGCCACCATTTCAGGACTCATCGCGCAGTCCCAAGTCCTAAAAATATTCTCAAAGGCCACACAAGGGGGCAGGGTGAGCACACCCTGAACCCAGGCCTCAGTGGAGCGGCCCTCAAGTCCCCTCCCCTTATGGTTTATATTAAAAACAAAATTAAAATTAGTCATTTTGGGATTTGTGGAACCTCAAAACCTAAAATGGTACTGGGGTGCACAGTACCCGTCTAAATGACGGGGACCCCAGGCAGCACTGTAGTCAAGCTGCTGCCAATCCTGAAAAGAATCCCCCCAGACAGTGCAAGCTTATGCCAGAGTACTGTGGCAACAGGGTAAGCTTCACCAAACCATGCCTCAACTTTCAGAGATTTGAGGTCATGACTTCAGAACTGCAGGCCAACAGAACAAAATCTGTTTGTCCTGTGTTCAAGGTACCCAGGTAAGACACTTCCCCTGGGTCATCAGTACCATTCAGGGTACTTGAATCTGAAATAAAAAATAAAACAGCCTAGTGTAATGCAATCTGTATTTAACCACTGATTCCATCTTGACCACTGACTCCATTTTGTGCTTAGTTTAGCTTCAAATGCCCTCTCATCACTGGTGCAGGTATTTTTCCATGGACAGCTTGTTAACGTGTTTTCGCTTTTCCCACCAGGGAAGGAAACACAACATGGAGGATGCAAGGTTGATAAGAGTGTACAAGGATAAGAATATTTATAGCAGAGAAAGGTACAGCTCAGTCTTGGAAATACACCTTAGGATCTGGCCAATATCTTTGTGTGTGTTTTCAACACTGACCCAGTACAGCCAGCACTTGAATTTCACAACTTACTTGAAGGGAGGGGTATTACTAGAACCTTCCTCTTAAGTTTTGTTTAAAGTATAAAAGTTGGTGAAGCTTGGCGCTGAAGCAGAAGGAATTAATTCATGGGAGTGAATCCATTGCTCAGGAAAATCAGAGTGCCATTGGGGAAATTCCTCCTGTCTCAGCTGTCCTGGGTTCCACAGCTTGACATTGGCAAAATACAAGGATGATGTTGGATTCGATCCCCATGGTGATGGATTTTAAATTCTTACTTATCTAGCTTTACTGTGTGCCTGTTTAAATGTCTACATATTCACTGTATACATATTCAATGTTAATATATTGCATTTTCTCTGATTATTATTATCCAACGGTTGTAACTATTTTAGTAGCTGCACGTTTTGATGCATTCAAATTGAACTTTCATGTTGATATTTTTGTATAATCCTATTTGAACTCTGGGAATTGCCTTAATATATTCATTAATCAGACTAAGGGGGTCATTACAACATTGGCGGTAAAAGGCGCTTACCACCGTGCAGAAGACCGCCAAAACACCGCTGCGGCGGCGGCATTCCGCCACAGCTATTATGACACACATCTTGGAATCCGCCGAAATTCAGACACCCACACAACACCGCCACACCAAAGGTCAGTGATAAACTGGCGGAAACAAATCCTCCACCTCCACGCCAACAGAAACACGCCCATGCTATTACCACCCACGAATCCACGCAGCGGTCTTTCAACCTCGGTATTCCATTGGCGGTACACACCGCCGCGCTCAAAATACACACACATCTCCAAAACACCGCCACATTGGACAATTCGATTTACACACACCTGAGACACATACAAACCACATCACCCACAAACCCCTACGACCACAAATTAGAGACGAAGGCGACAGAGAGAGAGCACAGAATAGACAACCGTACTATACAGAGGCACACAACACCATCACCCACACAACATCCACGCACAAAACACCACACACCACTACACTCACCACAACCATAACCACATACACCACCCAACCATCACCCACACCACCCCATGTCAAGCCAAAGACACCCCCGCTTCTCCGAGGAGGAGCTCAGGGTCATGGTGGAGGAAATTGTCAGGGTAGAGCCACAGCTGTTTGGCTCACAGGTACAGCACACATCAATAGCCAGGAAGATGGAGTTATGGCGCAGAATAGTGCACAGGGTCAACGCAGTGGGACAGCACCCAAGAAATAGGAAGGACATCAGGAAGAGGTGGAACGACCTACGGGGGAAGGTGCGTTCAACGGTCTCCAGGCACAACATCGCGGTACAGCGAACTGGCGGCGGACCCCCACCTCCTCCCCCACAACTAACAACATGGGAGGAGCAAGCCTTGACCATCTTTCATCCTGAGGGCCTCGCAGGAGTCGGTGGAGGATGGGACACTGGTAAGTCAAATCTTAACTTTCATATCCCCCACCCTACCTGCATGCTATCACACACCCCCTCCCTCACCCCCTCCCCTATCACTACAACTCCTCACTAATGTACCCATGACACAAACCACCCATCCCAACACCAAGCCCTGCATGACACAACTAAGCATGGACACCCCTCACTAAAGCATGCTCACTGCACATACCCAGTACACCCCCCCAACCATCACCACACAACCCCACACACAGGAATGCTTGCACTGGGGTACACAAACACCCACCCATTGCACACCATTACACACACACAGGCAATAAGCTAGCTCTTATGCCCCTGCAGGAACCCGAAGGACCGTCACCACACCAGAGGGTCCAGACAACACCACTCCACCCCCAGAAGAGGGTCACAGTGACGAGAGCAGCTCTGCCCTACTGGATCCTGATGACCAGCCCGGACCATCGTGGGCCTCAGGACAGTCGGTTCCCCTTGCACAGGCACAGCCCAACACCGACCTTCCACCCTCTGGTAACACCAGCACAGCACCCACCCAGCGGGCCCAAACCTCCCTACCCAGGACAGGTCAATCAGCGGTGTGTCCACCACTACAGGGCACCCAGGGTAACCCACCACCCCAACAACAACAGGGACCTGGGGGCAGTGGTAGTGGGCACACGGTCCAGGGGACGGAGGCACAGGAACACAGGGGAACTGGGAGGGCTGCTGTGCGACAGGGGGCGGACAGGTCAAGGGAACCCACTCTCCAAGAGGCCCTATCCTCCATCATGGGAGCATACCACCACTCCCAGGAGACGATGGCGACGGTCCTGGACAAGTTGCAGGAGACCCTGCGCCTGCAGGACGACCTGTATTTGGGGTTCAGGGAGGGGCTCAGGACCATCAGCTCCGCCCTGGGCACCATCGTAGGGGTGCTGAAGGACATACAGCAGACCTTGATGGACACCGTGGCACTCCAAGGGGCCCATGACACTAGCCAGGACGATGAACTGCCCACCACCTCTGCCGGCGCTAGTGGACAGGACGCCCCACCACAGGACCACCACACCAGCACCCCACCCCCTGCAGACGGACAACCACCACGCAAGCGGTCCCTGAGATCCAGGAACAGGACAGAGCAAGATGGCAAGACCCCCGCCAGGAAATGAGACCACCCTAATTGTCACCCCACTGTCCCACTTTGTTACCCTGCCCATACTTAAACTGCACCAGCTCCACTTCCTATGCCCAGATGGGCAGTGCACCTGTGAGACTAATAGACTGGACTCTGCCATGGACATTCCTCCGCCATCACCCAGCCTCATTTTACAACCCCCTCCCATTTCTGAGCACTTCAATAAACACCCTTGAAACACAAAACAATCTGGAGTCAGTCTGTGATTTAGTAAAAATGTATTATCAATGACAGTGTCATAATGGGTTTAGCATTGTAAAGCTAACATACCTATGTCACACATCACAAGCCCTTGAAGGATGCAAGCAGTTGACACGTAGGTAACCACACCTGTGAAATCGTAATGGAAGGGTACAACTCAGTTACCAAATAGTGATTTAAATCGAGAAACAGGATAGAGGTAGACGTGTGAAAGTTAATGCAATGCTAAAAATGAAAATTTTCTCACCTGTGTCTCACTGGAAATATTGCTGTATGACTGACTCCCTGTTGTCGTTGTCTTCTTCCTCTGCTTCATCCTCATCACTGTCCACAGGCTCCACAGACTCCACAGCTGCTACAACACCGTCATCGGGATCATAATCCTGCAGAAAAGGCACCTGGCGTCGCAACGCCAAATTATGGAGCAGGCGATGATGATGTCGCACACCTTCTTCGGTGAGTAGAATAGGGATCCACCTGTCATATGGAGGCACCTGAACCTGGCCTTCAGGAGGCCGAAGGTGCGTTCGATCCCCCTCCTAGTCCGCCCATGGGCCTCATTGTAGCATTCCTCTGCCCTGGTCCTGGGATTCCTCACTGGGGTCAATAGCCAGGACAGGTTGGGGTAACCAGAGTCCCCCAATAGCCATACACGGTGCCTCTGGAGTTGACCCATCACATCAGGGATGCTGCTATTCCGCAGGATGTAGGTGTCATGCACTGAGCCAGGGAACATTGCATTTACCTGCGAGATGTACTGGTCTGCCAAACAGACCATCTGTACATTCATGGAATGGTAACTCTTCCGGTTCCTGTACACCTGTTCACTCCTGTGGGGGGGGGGACCAGAGCTACATGGGTCCCATCAATGGCACCTATGACGTTGGGGATATGTCCAAGGGCATAGAAGTCACCTTTCCCTGTAGGCAAATCCTCCACCTGAGGAAAAATGATGTATCTCCTTACGTGTTTCAGCAGGGCAGAAAACACTCTGGACAACACGTTGGAAAACATAGGCTGGGACATCCCTGATGCCATGGCCACAGTTGTCTGAAAAGAGCCACTTGCAAGGAAATGGAGCACTGACAGCACCTGCACGTCAGGGGGGATTCCAGTTGGATGGCGGATTGGTGATATCAGGTCTGGCTCCAACTGGGTACATAGGGCCAGATGTAGCAAACGTTTTGCGACTCGCAAACGGCAAAATTTGCCGTTTGCGAGTCGCAAAACGCGTATCCCAATGCAGAAATGCATTTTGCGAGTCGTTACCGACTCGCAAAATGCATTTCAGACTCGCAAATAGGAAGGGGTGTTCCCTTCCTATTTGCGAGTCGCATTGGGATGCAATACCATTTGCGACCGCAATGGCATCGCAGTTACCATCCACTTCAAGTGGATGGTAACCCAATCGCAAATTGGAAGGGGTCCCCATGGGACCCCTTCCAGTTTGTGACTGGAGCCCAAAATATTTTTTCAGGGCAGGGAGTGGTCCAAGGGACCACTCCCTGCCCTGAAAAAAAAACCGAAACTAAAGGTTTCGTTTTTTTTTTAAGTGCAACTCGTTTTCCCTTAGGGAAAACGGGCTACACTTCAAAAAAAAAAAACTGCTTTATTTAAAAGCAGGTCGCTAACATGGAGGTCTGCTGACGTCAGCAGGCCTCCATGTAAGCGAGTGCCTATACTCGCAATGGGGCCGCAATTTGCGACCCACCTCATGAATATTCATGAGGTGGGTCATTGCGACCCCATTGCGAGTTGCAGTCGGTGTCTGAGACACCGTACTGCATAGCAATTTGCGACTTGCAAATTGCGAGTCGCAGGGACTCGCAATTTGCAAGTCGCAAATTGCTTTTTTCCTACATCTGGCATATAGTTCTTGGATTATGGCACGGTCAAACCGGTAGGTTACGATGACATGTCTCTCTTCCATTGTCAACAGGTCCACCAGCGGTCGGTACACCGGAGGATTCCGCCATCTTCTCATATGTCCCAGCTGACGGTGCCTACGAAGGACAACAGCGAAGAACAAGTCATTATTCCTCCAGGTATGTACCCACAGTTACACAGAAGACTACACCACTCACAAAACCCTTCCTGTATGTGTGTTGAGTGTAGGCCTAGCTATGTGTGACGCAGTAGTAAATGAAGCCATGTGGGCCCCTGAAATGGCGGCTGCCTGACCTCTAAACTGGAACAATGGGATCGTGGGGTAACTGCGCTGGCGTTGCACACCGTCGCGGTAGGCGGTCGTAGACCGTGGCGCAATGCTGCATTGGTTAACATTGGACCCTATGGGTCCCAGGAGCCAATGAACAGGTGCGCTGGCGGTGATGATGCGCACCGCCGCGGACGTCACCGCCATTTTCTATCTGTTCAATCACTAGATACCCTGACCTTCGACAGGAGAGGACCTACACTGCAAGTGCTGCTGTGACCTCGGTCTGGAAGAGACGATGGCTGCTGCGTCTGGGGAAAGGGCCCCTGCCTTCACTGCACAGGAGTTGGAGAAACTGGTAGACGGGGTCCTCCCCCAGTACAAGCTACTCTACGGTCCTCCAGACCAACAGGTTAGTACACAGGGAGCACGTTGTATGGGCTAGGCCTGGGTGGCGAGGGCTGGTTGGAAGAGGGAAGGGGGCAGAGTTCATAGAACATTAATGCATGTGAATGAATGGGCCAAATGGCCAGAGTAGGGAGGGGGCCACTCACAACGACGGTGCAGTTGGTAATGACTGTACCTCTTCCCTTGTGCATGTCATGTAGTTCAGCGCCCACCAGAAGAGGGACATCTGGCGTGCCATCGCCAAGGAGGTCCAGACCCTGGGGGCCCACCAGAGACGGGGCACCCACTGCCGTAAGAGATGGGAGGACATTCGCCGCTGCAGCAAGAAGACGGCGGAGGCTCAGCTGGGGATGGCCTCCCAACGTGGGAGGGGTGCCCGTCGCACCATGACCCCCCTGATGTTCCGGATCCTGGCGGTGGCCTACCCGGAGTTGGATGGGCGCTTGAGGGCATCACAGCAGATACAAGGGGGTGAGTACACTCTCATTCTGCTGACTTTGCATGCAGTGGAGGTTTCTTGGTGGGGGAGGTGGGCTGTGGGTGTCCCTAGGCCATGGCGAGTTAGGTAGTCAAGGCCCCTCCGTAATGTAGACCATGTGGCACTCTACCCCACCTCAGCAGAGTGGCAAGTCGAGGTATAGTTGCCCCTGTGGCATCCATGTGCGCAGATGTCCACTATTGCCATATAGGCCATATCCCAGAAATTGCATGTGCAGAGGGCAGGAGCACGGCGTAATGCAGGGGGCTGCTGCGTTTGTCTTGTCCGCCAACGGTAGCGGTAATCCATGTACTAAAACTCTCTTTCTTCTGTCTCCCCCCCTTTTTCTGCTCTCCCTGTCCTTTTGTACATCAGCATCAACAGGCGGAGGTACAGTGGCACCGGAGCACGAGGGAGCTGCATCCCACATGGCCATGGAGGGCCACACCACGGACTCTGAAAGCACCAGTGGGACAGAGGGCGAGGGGAGCTTCACGTCGGCCACCGGATCACTAAGTAGCGACACGGACTCGTTCGACGATGTGGGCTCCCTTGTGGTGGCGGCACCATTTGTGCCCCCCACCTCTACAGGTACAGCCGCCACCTCCCCTACCAGCACCACCCTCCCAGCAGCCTCTCAGCGTTCGCCCCATGCCCGCTCACCCAGGATGGTGGGCACCTCAGACCCTGCCCCAGTCACCCCTGCTGCCCTCAGTGAGGAGGCCATTGACCTCTTCAGGTCACTCACTGTTGGGCAGTCTACCATTGTGAATGCCTCCAGGGTGTAGAACGAGATTTGCAACACGGTAATGCATTCCTGGAGGGCATTCATTCTGGTCAGGCTGTCCTTCAGCGAACCTTGCAATCTCTGGCCTCAGCACTGATGGCAGCCATTGTCCCTGTGTCTAGCCTCCCCCCTCCAACTTCCTCCACCCAGACCCAATCTCCTGTACCCCAGCCCATCCCAAGCACACCTACAGACCAGCACACAAGTCAACACACACAAGTAGCTCAAGCAAACATAGGCACCACACACACCACAGGCACTCATGCAAGCCTCACCCACATAGAGACACAGCAACATCCACTGCCTCCACTGTGTCCCCCTCCTCCTCTTCTCCCTCCTCCCTCCCAGTCTCGTCTACACACACACCTGCATGCACCACATCCACAGGCACCATGAATCGCACCAGGACACCCAGCACCACAAGCCGCTCACCTGCACTCACCACCTCCACTGCCATTTACACGTCCCCTGTGTCCTCTCCCACTGTGTCTGTGACGCCCCCTCCCAAAGTACACAAACGCCGGCAATCACTCACCCAACATCCATCCACCTCACAACAGCCTCCAGTACCTGCACCTGCACCCAAAACAGCTAAAGTGACACCTCCGACAACCACCTCCTTTTCCTCCACTCCCAGACCCCCTCCAACTACCCATCCCAGTGTTCGTCAAAAACTGTCACTGTGTAAAGTTGACCTTTTTGCCCCCACCCCCCCCCCTCCAATTCATCAGTCCCGTCGTAGCGTCTCAGCCAAAAAGCCTCCAATACCAGTGGTGCCTGTTCAAGGTTTGTGGAGTGCACCGGCCACCAGGGCAGGGAGTAGGACCCGGAGCCAAGGCACTGGCAGCCCACCCCCTGTAAAGGCTCCAAAATTGGAGAGTGGACGACGGGACTGTGTTAAGACTCCTGGTGGGAAAACAACTGACATGGGTTCCAAGGGGATTGGAGAGTCAGCTGTGACTCCACCAAAGGTGGGGAAGGGCCAGAGGAAGTCTGCCCAGCCTGTTGTGAGTGTCACGGCGGAGAAGTGCACCATCATTTCCGGCGGTCGACACACAACCGCCAGCACCGTCGTCACTGGTCCAGAGACCACCCCCAGAGTCACAGCCCAGGAGGGCCCAAGTATCGTCACTGGTCAGGAGACAACCGCCAGAGTCACAGCCCAGGAGGGCCCAAGTATCGTCACTGGTCCAGAGACCACCGCCAGAGTCACAGCCCAGGAGGGCCCAAGTATCGTCACTGGTCCGGACACCACCCCCAGAGTCACAGCCCAGGAGGGCCCAATTGTCGTCACTGGTCAGGAGACCACCGCCAGAGTCACAGCCCAGGAGGGCCCAAGTATCGTCACTGGTCAGGAGCCCACTGCCAGAGTCACAGCCCAGGAGGGCCCAAGTATCGTCACTGGTCCAGAGACCACCGCCAGAGTCACAGCCCAGGAGGGCCCAAGTATCGTCACTGGTCAGGAGACCACCGCCAGAGTCACAGCTCAGGAGGGCCCATGTATCGTCACTGGTCCAGAGACCACCGCCAGAGTCACAGCCCAGGAGGGCCCAATTATCGTCACTGGTCAGGAGACCACCGCCACCGCCGGGGTCACTGCCCAGGAGGGCCCAAGTATCGTCACTGGTCAGGAGACCACCGCCACCGCCGGAGTCAGTGCCCTGGAGGGCCCAAGTATCGTCACTGGTCAGGAGACCACTGCCAGAGTCACAGCCCAGGAGGGCCCAAGTATCGTCACTGGTCCAGAGACCACCGCCAGAGTCACAGCCCAGGAGGGCCCAAGTATCGTCACTGGTCCAGACACCACCGCCAGAGTCACAGCCCAGGAGGGCCCAAGTGTCGTCACTGGTCAGGAGACCACCGCCAGAGTCACAGCCCAGGAGGGCCCAAGTATCGTCACTGGTCAGGAGACCACCGCCAGAGTCACAGCCCAGGAGGGCCCAAGTATCGTCACTAGTCCAGAGACCACCGCCAGAGTCACAGCCCAGGAGGGCCCAAGTATCGTCACTGGTCAGGAGACCACCGCCACCGCCGGAGTCATTGCCCAGGAGGGCCCAAGTATCGTCACTGGTCAGGGGACCACCGCCGGAGTAATTGCCCAGGAGGGCCCAAGTATCATCACTGGTCAGGAGACCACCGCCGGAGTCATTGCCCAGGAGGGCCCAAGTATCGTCACTGGTCAGGGTCCACCGCCGGAGTCAGTGCCCTGGAGGGCCCAAGTATCGTCACTGGTCAGGAGACCACCGCCGGAGTCAGTGCCCTGGAGGGCCCCGGCTGCCACAGCCCGGCTGGGCAAGGATGAAACGTCATGCCACACACCAATGTCCAGTGTAGAGAACGTCATGCCACACACCAATGTCCTTATCAGAACAGCCATGGCAAAGCACTGCTGAACAGGGCAAAGACCGCCATGGCAAAGCACCGCTGAACAGTCCTGAACCGCCATGGCAAAGCACTGCTGAACAGGGCAAAGACCGCCATGGCAAAGCACCGCTGAACAGTCCTGAACCGCCATGGCAAAGCACCGCTGAACAGGGCAAAGACCGCCATGGCAAAGCACCGCTGAACAGTCCTGAACCGCCATGGCAAAGCACCGCTGAACAGGGCAAAGACCGCCATGGCAAAGCACCGCTGAACAGGGCAAAGACCGCCATGGCAAAGCACCGCTGAACAGGGCAAAGACCGCAATGGCAGAGCACCGCTGCACAGGGCAAGCACCGGGTAGGAATGAATGGACCGCCACATCAGGCATCCTTATCCCATGTGCAGTTGGGACAGTGACAGTACACGACCTTTCACGGGGAGACTCATCCAGTCTGGGCACCAGTCCCCCCCAGTACCAGTAGAGACCTGCATCAACTTGAGAGACTGTGGCTTTGCACTCACCAGGATGGCACAGTGGGCAACCCACCCATTGTGTAGACTTGAGAGACTGTGGCTTTGCACTCCCCAGGATGGAATAGTGGGCAACCCACCCACTGTAGAGACTTGAGAGACTGTGGCTTTGCACTCCCCAGGATGGAATAGTGGGCAACCCACCCACTGTAGAGACTTGAGAGACTGTGGCTTTGCACTCCCCAGGATGGCATAAATGGGCATGGAGCCCCGTCGTGGATCTGGCTTCGTAGTCATCCGGCTGAGGTGCCCCCCTTTCCCTTCCCCCTGAGGTGCCTGTAGTATTTCTATCTGATGCCCCGGCAGTGTTCTCTCCGATTGTGGTCAGGTATCGTTTGTGGGCCTCGCCCATGCATTTTTGGACTGATGGTGCAAGGACATTGTTATGTACATATCTGCACTACTTCTCGGATTCTATATAATTATGACTGATTTTCAAATATATATCTGTAAATTTTTGTATGACATGTATATTGGCACATTACATTGTTTGACTGATTTTCGCTTTGTGTTTTCATTCTTCCGGGGGGATTGTGGGTTTAACTGTGATTTTTTGTGAATGCATTGGTGTGTATGTTGTAATATGCGAGGGTGGGGGTGTTTGGTGGGTGTCCCCCTAACTTTTGCCTCCCTCCTCCCCTATGTCGTAGGTGCAGTACTCACTGTTGTCTTCGACGCCTATGTAGCTGTTGGTCATAGAGGAGCAGAAACACAAGGGCAGGGAGTATTTGGAGTTCCGGGTCCATGGAGTCCTCGTTCCTCATGGGATGTGTTCAGGTGAGCGTTTTCCCATAGCAAAAGCTGTTTCCGCCGTGTTTTTATCCACGGTGAATCCGCCCCGGAAAAGGTGGCGGATTAGCGGGTTGTAATACTGTGGGCGGTACATTGTCTCCCGCCTGTCTGTTGGCGGTGACCACCGCGCTGCTTGTCTGTACCGCCGTGGCAGGCGAAGTGTTAAAGTGGCTGTCTTTGTTGGCGGTTTCCGCCAGGGTCATAATTCCCTTTTTTTGTCCGCCGGCCTGTTTGCGGTATTTCCGCAGCTTTAACACCGTCCGCCAGGGTTGTAATGACCACCTAAGACTGCTGCATTTTTTGTATTCTTTAGCCTCGTTCCCTCTCAGTTTGACGTAAAGCAGAACACCTAGACAAAGGCCTGTTGCGTTAGCTAAGGCTTTGCCGTATCTCTACAAGGTGTGCTTTCCCGCACTCAGGTGACACCGGTAAACCTATTTCAATACACCAATGGTGAATGTGAAAGACTGGTTATTGTAGCCCCGCAGAACACTAATCAATGTATTATTGAAACAGATGTATTGCTTATGGGTTACTAACAAACCCTGTGAAGGGATTAGGGACACCATGTGTACAGTAACACACCTATTTCATTATTCACAACATCACACACCACACACAATGCGCTAAGAAAAATGAAAACTTTTAAGTAAGAGTATTACTTCAGGAACAATATGATTTGCAGTACATCTCAAACAAGTAAACAGAATATTACAAAAACAGCAAGAAGGCACAATATAAATAACAAGAATAACAATAACCTTTCTAGCAAGTTTAAAATATCATCCAAAACCTAACACATTAGTGCCTACTTCTATGCTATACACTTAAAGAGCATGGGAAGTGGTGCAACTTGCAGTCTAGAGTTTCTTAGGAAGAACAGACGCAATACATATCTTGTTTACAACAAAAGCTGTCTTTATTAGCAGAAGCGTGAAGACAGCGTTCCTTGTGGAGAGTAAACACACTCAACGGTCTTCCTCTGGGACTCTGCTTTATGGGATTGAGACTTCAGGTGAGATGTAGCATCTGCGAAGTGCAAAGTATGCCAGCAGTAAGTGAAACCGTCTCTGGCGGTATCTTGGACTTTAATCTGGGCCTCTCCTGACAAGTGGTTAAGTGGTTGTCCTTATATACTAAATCTTATTAGAAATTGGAATTTCTGACATAAGTTTAGGAATCTCTGATGTGGATTATGTACATGAAGGGTGTGCATCCCAGATGTTTCCATATGAACATATAAGGTTAAAGAACATCAATTCAGATTGCATTATTTCAGATATAATTCTGTATTTCTTCTTATTTAACCATCACATTGTGAAGTGTAGATATTTGACCCAGACGAATGTTGCACAAGGTGTTACATATATGTCATTAGTCGAATGACTTGATGCTCTGATACCTTAGAAGGTAAGGTCAGATGTCACCTGCGTCAAATGGCAGACATGAAAATGATTCTGCATAAATTGGGAAAGATGGTGACTTCCATTGTTTAAGATTTCGAAGGTGGTGACTTTGACTATCAAAGATGGAGTCAGGCCTACATAAAATGGAGTCAGACCTGTTCATGTAGAGTCTTCAATGATCTATTAATGTGGTGATTAAACTTGTGTGAGAAGTCGTATCCTTCCCTAGAATAAAGCCATGCTGTTCAGGCGTTACAAGCTTAGAGATAACCGCATTGCCTTGATTGGCCAAGAGATTGGTAAATATTTTTTTAGCATTAAGAAGTGATATAGGCCTATACGCGGTGCATTCTGTTGGATCTTTATCTTTTTTAAGAAATATTGTGATAGTGGCTTTATTCAGGAGGTTGGAACCCCACCTATAGTCTGGATTTGTTTTAACAACCAATCATTATAGATGCCAGTATTTTATATATTGCAGATGGAATATCATCAGGCCCTGCATTTTCCTGTTGGTAAGCTAGTGATAACCCTTCTAAGTTTGTTGACTATAAATTCAGCATACAGCAGGTCATTGTCACTCCTTGCTAGTTTGGGGAGGTCAAAGGGGCCAGATAATCCATAAAGTTCTCAAGCCTATGCTCTAGCTCCTCTTGATACTGCCAAGAATAACAGGCTATAAAGATAGATAAGATTTCGGAGTGCTGAGTACGAACCCCCCGTGGCATCTTGGATTCATTTGATAACAGTTCTCAGCCGACACAGACAGGCCAACAGTTTCCCTGACTTCTCAACAATCTCACAGTTCAGAGCTTGTGATTGAAAGGCTTTTCATTTATACAAGCCATTATTAAGACAGAAATTCCGTCTCATAGACTCATAATTCATAATTATGGAGCTTGAGCAGCCACTGAGCGAAATGTAGTCTGTATCATGTGCAATTGAATTAAGGCCCGTATTTATACTCCGTTTGCGCCGAATTAGCGTCGTTTTTTTCGACGCAAATTCGGCGCAAAACTAACGCCATATATATACTTTGGCGTTAGACGCGTCTAGCGCCAAAGTATGGGCAAAGAGCGTCATTTTTTAGCGTGAACGCCTTCCTTGCGTTAATGAGATGCAAGGAAGGCGTTCCCGTCTAAAAAAATGACGGCGACGCAAATGCGTCGTATTTATACTCCCGGGCAAAAATCACGCCCGGGAGGTGGCGGGTCAAAAAACCCCGCATTTGCGCCACTTTTTAACGCCTGGGTCAGGGTAGGCGTTAAGGGGCCTGTGGGCTCAAAATGAGCCCACAGGTGCCCTCCCCTGCCCCCAGGGACCCCCCCTGCCACCCCTGCCCACCCCAGGAGGACACCCAAGGATGGAGGGACCCACCCCAGGGACATTCAGGTAAGTTCACGTAAGTATAATTTTTCATATTTTTCAATTTTTTTTGGGTGGCATAGGGGGGCCTGATTTGTGCCCCCCTACATGCCACTATGCCCAATGACCATGCCCAGGGGACATAAGTCCCCTGGGCATGGCCATTGGGCAAGGGGGCATGACTCCTATCTTTACTAAGACAGGAGTCATTTAAATGGCGCCTGGCGTCGAAAACATGGCGCAAATCGGGTTAAGACGATTTTTTAGCGTCAACCCAACTTGCGCCATTTTAAGAGGCCCTAGCGCCATTTTCCCCCTACGCCGGCGCTGCCTGGTCTACGTGGTTTTTTTCCACGCACACCAGGCAGCGCCGGTCTGCTTGTGCCGGCTAACGCCATTCCATAAATACGGCGCCCGCATGGCGCTTCGGAATGGCGTTAGACGGCGCTAAATTTTTTGACGCTAAACTGCGTTAGCGCAGTTTAGCGTCAAAAAGTATAAATATGGGCCTAAGTTCTTCAATTGACCCCTAATCGATCGCTGTTCTTCAATGTCTCCCCTCAAAATCTGAATGACAAATGATTGAGAGATTCCCCTAATGTAGGCTTTAAACGTGTCCAAGATCAGAAAGAGATGGGCTGACCCTTAATTGGTCACAACAAATTCCTAAATAAGTGTAAGAAGATATTCAATATAATCAGCACAATCAAGCACATACTTAGGGCAATAAGACCAGCATGGTTTGATGTTAGAACAGCAATTCCCTTCCCATTTAAGTTCAATGACAGAGTGATCAGAATGTTATAAATGTAAAATTTCAGTTTCGCAGATCAAGGACATTGAGGCACTGCTCAAATAGATGTCTGTGTGAGAATATTGTCTATGGGGCCTAGAGAAAAAGTATAGCTCCAAAAGTCAGTATTTTGCTCTCTCCAAGTATCGAGAACATTCAGGTTGTCCATCATATCTAATATGCCAGTCCTGGTACTACCCATCCAGTCTATATGAAAAGTATTGGTCATCTCAAGAGCTGGGTTTAGGATATAGTTGAAATTGCCAATTATAATAATAGGTAGATAAACATTGCTAAGTTCTAGCATCAAAGGTGCGGGTTCTGATTATTCGGTGCATAAACATTTGGTAATACAAAATGGCTTTTACTTTGTTGGTCATATATCTCCATCCTTGCTCACCTACCCATGTGATCTACTTTGTAGATTGTATAACACTGAGTGATTTATTAAAATAACAGTAGAGACTCCCACTGGCCTGACAGTGCAAGGCATGTACTAGATTGTGTATTCTAAGTACAATATATCCCTGGCAGCATTTAGATATACGATGAATAATGGCTTCTTTTTTGTGAGATGCTTCTCTTGAAGAGCCAACATTTTCATAGAACAGTCATCCGAGAATATCTTGACCTTCTTACTTCCCCCTTTTCAACCATTTATATTCCACAATATAATATTCACCGCTTTCCATTTTTTGACCTTTTGTTACTATTTTACTGAACATAAATCATATGTGCACGCTCTAGGAACCACTTAACATCATTCTACTCAATGGCGAAAAAACATTTGATTGTGTATACTGGTTTCCTTGGGAATTGTGCAGTTTAATTTTAGCTCCAGATTTATTAATATGGTTAAAGCCATCTACAAGGCTCCAGGATCTTAAAATAGTATACAGGTTGAGGTATACGTTTTATTTCTATTTCATGCAGTATTCAGCAAGGCTGCCCACTCTCCTCTGCATTCACTATAGATAGAGCCACATATCAGGCCTTTACGCAGAAAGGTCTCCAGCAATCAGTATCTGCAATTTGGCCGTCTATGCAGATGATGTATTATTATTCTCTCACTTCTCTGAGCCAATGATGAAGTGTTTTGAGCTTTCTGCACTAGACTTTGGCCAGGTTTCAGAGTACAAAATAAATATTCATAAAACACAATTGATCCTAACGGGAGAATCAATAATCTGTGATCAGAGGATGACAACACGAGCAAGGTATTTGGGCATAATTTTGTCACCTATTGTCAAGCTGTGCTACGAATATAATTGCACTGCTCAACCGTGGCAGCAAAGACCACTATTGGTTAAATGGATGTACGTACCCATCTACCTAATTGGGCAAATACATTTAATTAAAATGAATATTCTTCCCAAAATCTTGTATCTCATTACCTTTGGAAGTCCCTTTTAGGTATTTTAATATGTTAGACTCTATGATTACAAGATCTGTATGGTGGAGGAAGAAAGAGTGGAGATCTCTAAAAACTTAAAAGCTCCCAATAATTAAAGGGGCACTTCCTGACTGGTGTTTTGACTACTGGGCTAGCATGGCTAACCATATTTGTATGCTGTATAATTCTTATTTGAATAATTGGCTTCACGCCATCTTCAATAAAGTCAGACTAAAGACCGTGATAGACCTTAAAAAACATCTGGACTACTATGAGGAGGTTTTTGGAAATGCCATTTCACTACACCTGTTGCTAGACAATCCTGACCTTCCTGAGTGTTTTACCTCTTTTTAGTTTGGCGCTTGGTCCTAGTTGGAATTAAGTGGCTAGGTGATTTGAAGGATAATTTAGGTATTAAAGCCGTACAGGCAGAACTCTCCATACACCACAATGATTCTTTCAAATACCTACAGATCAGGACCTTTCTATTGAGATAGTATTAACATAGCTACTCTGCTGGCCCAGCCCAATATTACATGACTGCTATTCGGTAATCATTCATCCAGTACCTCAGAAAGTACAGATGTCATATTCAGTATTCTTCCAATGAATATGGGCTAATAAATGGACTTGTAGTGTAGACAAGGTGGTCTCTGTACACGTACTCTCCAGTATCCTGACTTGATTCTGCAAGGTTGTCACTTCTACTTAATTGGGAGGCCAGATCTATTGCAGTGTTCGATTTCTATATTAGTCCCACCAAACTGTGCAAATTGTACAATATATCATACACCTGCCCATGCTGCTCCGTCAAAGCAGCTGATAACGCCCATATGTTTGCTACATGTCCTACAGTTATACCATTTTGGTCCTCAGTCACAAGGCCATAACGCTAAACTCGAATTAGGGAATTGAGTTGAATTGTTATAGGTTCCATCTTGTGTCATATCATTTTTGTTGGATTTATACATATTCATATGATTTGCCAGTTATTGAACATGGTCAAATTGGCTTTTGGTATAGAAGGTTTCTTTAAGTCTTTCATTGTTCCTAATACCAGACAAGTAGTCTTATGGATAGTTTTGTTTAGAAAAATCATTGCTTTTGGTGTTATACAGGAATGAAACATGGCTTCTTTCCCTACTATCTGCAAAATGTACTTTCTCAAGTATGTTTCTCATCATTTGATTTGCAATACTCATATCCTGGAATAACCAGGTTTGTGATAAACTCAGTAGCGTAAATCAGCTTGTTGGTAGTGATTAGTGTTTTTTGGACGCTGCTGTGGCTTCTGTATAAAACAGAAGGCTGAAGGGTGTGATATGTCAACATTCTAAAAGTCAGGGCATTTCTTCAAGAAGTTAGAATGGCTATCAGGGGGCTGCCCCTTACAACGTTCCCATTGTGTGTAATTTGAATTTCTCTAGGGTAGCAAGTTCTCTGTAGGTAGTAATGTGCATATTGATGATAGCAATGCATATTGTCATAATTTGCTGAATTCAACTAAGGATCTTCCTTCTACAAAGTAGTATATGCCTGTAAATCAGACATCAGTCTTTTAATAGTCTGAATGTCCCAATCATCTGAAATAGAACCGGGTATTACAATATCATTAAACAAAACTTTTATCACATATGACAATTGCAATGTTTCAGTGTGTCTAATAATCTGATATGGAACCCTTTCCTATGTTATGCTCTAGGGTACAGTAAAAGCTGTAATATTTTCAGCACACAGACCTCTTTGGGCTCAGTGGAATGAAGAGTGTGGCTGTAGTTCAGGAACCACAGGTGAGGCAATTGTTCTTGAAGGTATGAAATATCCATTCAGTAGATGTAGAACGATGAGTATCATAGATAACCACATGATGAAAAGAAAAGTTCCTTAAACGATCCAGGCATAGGATCATGGAGGAAGCAAATACTTGTCACAAAACCATTAACGAGTACAAAGCAGTCTCTGGCATTAAGTGACTGCAAAAGGGGTTTAAAAAGCTCCTGTGAATTATCCAGAGCTAATTTAAATGGTGTTTTCCCTTGAGACTCTCAGAAGGGCACCAGTTCAAATGGCGTAGCGGCAGGGGGAATTTCCTAGTAAACCATAGAATTATATTGGACAGTAGCCACTGTCAGACTAGCAACATCAGCTGTGTTTGTTGGACTCAATGTTCTGCATAGAGTGTTAACATAACATAACATAACATAACATTACATAACATAACATAAAGTATATTTGTAAAGCGCATGTTCACCTAGAAGATTATCTTGGTGCTGAATAACAGATGGTTATTGCTACCCAACTCAATGGTCCTCATTTTGCATTTTTAGTGTTGCACTCAAATATCCCTGGATTTATCTTGTATAAGGGACTCAAAGCAGAAATGATACTGCTTTGTTCAAGGAGTAGGGTATTCAGAGTAGGGAGAGGCTGGAAGGCACTACTCTGAATCCTTCTTAGTGTCTGCAGTGGTCATATGTAGGGGACTGGCCACATAGTGTTTTTTGACATGGTAGATAGACACCTGTCTGTTTGTCTTTGAGCCAGGCAGAGGCTGCACAGTTACAATTGTGTTGCCTTTTGCCACAAGAAAAGTGACAGGTGATCCGTAAGATGGTTCAAAGCTTGCTTGTCATGGATTTTCTCTGGAACTAGGTCCACAACCGTCAGCAGCAATAATAACCTTCTCTCCACAGGTGGTAGCGTCAGAGTGTTTTTTTTTGGATAGCTTGTCTCTGATTTCTATTATCTCTAATATTCAAATATTTCTCCAAACCAAATGTATCTCCATCCGTCACCTTCCCAGAATTATCTAAGCAAGGTACATACATAGGAACTCCAAAAGAAACCTTGTACCATTTTGACAAGTTATTTAATGCTCTCTGAAGTCCATGCAGGTTATGGTACCAGCTAAGACTTGAACTTAGCAACCTAGCAATCAGCTTGTTTAATCATGCCATTGGCATGCTCTGCAACACTGTTTGATTCAGATTTGAATAGGTTGCTGAATTTCATACAAACTCTCAGAGCAGATATTAAATCCTTGTACTCCTTAGAGGCAAACACAGGACCGTTACTAGAATGAAATTGCTACCAGCCACTGCCAATCTGTTACTACTGCAGAAGAGCTTGCATTTCTCTGTGGCCATACCAGTAGGAATCAAGAACATTAATTAATTGCCACCAAAATATACTTATATTGATTAGCTCAGTGGAGGGGACCGATGTGATCCAATAAATCACCAAAAAGGCGCATATTTTAGATCATGAGGGGAGTTGGTGGCAGTTTTTTGATGGTGGAGGGTTAAATCTGTTGACAAATGTCACACTGTCTAACAAAATCCCTAGTTTGTTTATAAACTAAGCCACCAGAAGTTGCTGCTATAGTTGCATTTATTCATGCATGTGCAGATGCTAATCCCTCATAGGTTTCTTTGATTAGCTCTAATCTAGACAGACTATTAGGTATAATCCTGCCTCATACTCCAGGTATTTGGGAGGAAAGCCTGCAGGAAGTTTTTGACCTTGCTTGGTCGCATTTATGGATGTTAAAATATCTGTGTCAATCTTCATTTGAGATCTGGTTAGGACTGCTATCCTAACAGTCTGAATTGCAGCCTTTGCTGCTAGGTTGACTGCACAGTTCCCTTTGCCGTGAATGCCATGTTGCTGATGGCCCAACGTGTGCCTCGAATGGACCAATGGAATCTTACCTTGTAAGACAGCTACATTTTGGACCTTGAATCCATTCAACCACCAATGCTGTAGATTGGCATTGTAACCTTACTGGAAGGGTTGGTAGTGGAGTAACACAGTTCTACTAGGGTAGGTTCAACATTGAATATGGTTTATTCTTTTCAGTGTTTTTGCTCCGGGAAAAAAAAATCACTCTGATCTTAGGTTCTTCTTTTCCTTTGTTTAGGTGGGTCTGGCAAGGATCTGCTCTCTGGGCATCGGGCGGCATGGGATACTCTATCCAGTGTTTTTGTGCCACAGCGTATGTTCCTCAGAAAAAAAAAGAAATAGACGACGGGCTTCAGGTAAGTGTATCTTGGGGTTATTTTGGGGTAGGGGCACCGGGTAGGGTGTAAGTGGGAGGTCAGTGAGGGTGGGTTGTTTTCCTTTTCCCCTTTTCACAGTGGTTCACCAAAAGGAAAAAATATAAGTTCAAGTCATGCATGGGTGGGCATTTTCTCATAGGCTACTTCCACTAGGGATTACATCTTTCCCCAATTAGGGGTTGCAGTTTTGATAAGCCCCTTCCCATGGTCTCCTTTACTGTCTCTCCCTTCTCCTCCCCTCACAGGTTTTAGCACGGCCTGTCCCTCCTGGAAATAACTCCGTACATTGTAGAGCCATGTCCCTCCTTGAATTTGGCTTGGCTGCTCCGTTTTACGAGGTTCCCAGCACTTCTCAGGTCTCCTCTCCGACTCTGGTGCTTCTTCTCCTGGCTCTGTCCCGCTTGGGCGCTTCCTCTGTCCCTAAAAACCAGGTCCCTCTCGATGTTGTTGTTGGCGTTTCTTCCTCCGACTGCAATATGGAGCGCACGTCTCCCTCTCCTCTCTCAGTGTTTTCATCCATACCTTCCGGCGAGGTCAGCCTCTGGAGGTCGTGACCCGGGAAGTCTCCAGCATCCCCAGTGAGGATTCTTCCATCAGTGCCCCCAGGGGAACACATTAGATATTCCTCTCATCATCGTGCCCCCGGGGTATGTTTCGTTCTGCCTGTGAAGCGGGTCACGGTCCGAAATCAAGGCAGTTTCGCGACACTTACACACAAAAGGATGAGTGGAACACAATAAGTGTGAGAACTGACGAGCCAGTCTTTTACAGTGAAATTAATATGGCATGTAATTGCACATGTTGTGCAGTATTGTCACCTAAAACTTTAGTGTGGGTGCACTGTGAGATGATTCATTCACCATCCTAAACTACACCTTGTACTGCCATGCAGGCTGCACAATATTTGCATTTTGTTCTAACCGCAGGTTGGGCAGAGCAATTAGTATAGAATATCCTCTGGTAAGACTCAATTAGTATATTGGCTGGAGTTGGAACAACATCATATTCATATGGGAGAAAAGCTTGTGTATGAAGAGAAGTATCATACTGAAACTTTACATTCACTGTACTTAGAGAATGGGCCCACTTTACCCATCTCGGGTGTAGGGCATGAGCATTAGGAATGCTTCCCTTTGTGTCCACTTCTAGTGAAGCACGGGAGAAACAGTAATGATATATTTTCCCTGCACCAAAGTGCACTCCTTTAAAATAGCTGTTTGCACAGCCATCAGGATTTTGTTTGATGGAAGCAAAATCTTCTTTTAAGGAATACGAGTGAAAATTTTTAACCATGGGCACAGTCTGTCCTTTATTGTAGGTCACATAGGTATAACCATAGTGATTGGGTATGACTCTGATAATTAGTATGGGTTTGTTATTCCTAGTTTGTAAACATTTAGGCTCTCATTACAACCATTGCGGTCAGTGATAAAGTGGCGGTAATACCAGCAACAGGCTGGTGGTAACTACTGCCGAATTATGACCATGGCGGTGCAAACTCAGATAGACAGCCACTTTACCACACAGACTGCCAGGGCGAAAACAACAGCCCCCACGGCGGTAGCCGCCTACAGCCAGGCGGAAGTCAATCCGCCACCTTTTCCGGGGCGGTATCAACGACATCAAAATCCTGGTGGAAACACTGCACAGAAGGGAAAGGACTCACCTTGGGAGACACAGGGAACAACCACACCGTCATGGAGCCTGAACTTCAGATCTTCCCCATGCTCTTCCTCGTCCTGCTCCACGATGAACACCAATGACGGCGAAGACGGCCATGACAAGTACAACCGCCTAGCACACAGGGGAGGGGGGGAAGAGAGTGACACACACATGCAAAACACACACCCCCAACCCGAACACCATACACACAATTAGATGCAATAATAAAACATAATTACTCCGTACCCCTCAGGAATAATGCAAGGACTACAGGAATTGATGAAAAGTGAGTGTAATAGTATAAATACGGTGGAAATACGAAAAATCAATCTAATGGTATATACATATGTACAGTTCAAAGGACACTGCCCAGTCCATATTGTCTATGGGCCACAGGGCCACAGGCCAAAGTCCAAGGCCCCACTTGACACGGAGAGAACAGTGCAAGGGCATCAGTTGGAAAATAGGCAGGCACCTCTGGGGGACAGGGGACGGGGGACACCTCACCCGGGAGATAGAACAACACCACTGGTGTTGAAGGGGGCAACATGCCCTGTGCTTGGTCCTGGGGAGTGCAAGTCCACAGTCTCTCAAGTGGGTGACTTGCCCACTGTCTCTGGAGGGGGAAACATGCTCTGTGCTTGGTCCTGGGGAGTGCAAGGCCACAGTCTCTCAAGTGGGTGACTTGCCCACTGGATCTGGAGGGGGCAACATGCCCTGTGCTTGGTCCTGGGGAGTGCAAGGCCACAGTCTCACAAGTAGGTGACTTGTCCACTGTCTCTGGAAGGGGCAACATGCCCTGTTCGTGGTCCTGGGGAGTGCAAGGCCACAGTCTCTCAAGTGGGTGGCTTGCCCACTGGCTCTGGAGGGGGCAACATGCCCATTGCACTTTGTCCTGGGAAGTGCAAGGCCACAGTCTCTCAAGTGGGTGACTTGCCCACCTGCTCTGGAGGGGGCAACATACCCATTGCTCTTTGTCTTGGGGAGTGCAAGGCCACAGTCTCTCAAGTGGGTGTCTTCCAAACTGGTTCTGGAGGGGGCATTGTTCCCTGTGTTTCTGATCCTGGGGAGGATGGGATGAGTGGGTGGCTTACCCAATGGTTCTGAAGAGGGCATTGTGCCCTGCGCTTCTGATCCTGGGAAGTGCAAGGTCACAGTCTCTCAGCTGTGTGTCATTCCCACAGGATTTTCAGGGAGCAGGCCGCACTGCAGCCCATAGAGGCAGGACTACAGACTGTCCGCCGATGGTGATGGCTGCCCAGTGGTACTGCTGCAGCCACTGGTGGGGGGAGGCTCCAGTCCAGCCCCTGCAGCCGTGGACGGCTGCCCACTGCTGGTGGTGGCAGAGCTGCTGGTGGTGGTGGGGGGAAGCTCCAGCCCATCCCCTACAGCCTCGGACGGCTGCCCACTGCTGGTGGTGGCGGTGCTGCTGCTGGTGGTGGGGTAAAGCCCATCTCCTGCAGCCTCGGACAGCTGCACAACCATGGTTGGTGGTGGGGGCTCCGACTGAGTCCCTGCACCAGGCCCCTTGTCCTTCCTGCCTGCTGGTGCAGGCCCCTTGCCCTTCCTGGCAGCAACTGAGGATAGCTCCTTTCCCTTCCTGGCAGCACTAGGGGCAGGCTCGCAGCTGGGGATGGCTCCTTTTCCTTCCAGGCAGCACTTGGGACAGGCTCCTTGCCCTTCTGGGCAGCAGCTGGGGATGGCTCCTTGCCCTTCCGGGCAGCAGCTGGGGCAGGCACACTTACTTTGAGGCTGGCTGCTGCCCTGGATCCTTTCCCACCATGAGTGGGTGTGGAGACCAGGGGTCCCGTGGACTCGGTGGCTGAGGTGCTTGCTGGGTTTTTGACAGCCTGGCCTGATGTGAAGGAGGGAGGGGGAAGGGTAGGGAAGAAAAGCTTCTTAGGGACACTGGGGCGGAAAGAGGGAGAAGGGTTGGGAGTGGAGGAAGAGGAAGTGGTTGTAGGAGGTGTCTGTCTGCTGTGTTTGGGTGCAGGTGCATGGGCTGGATGCTGTTGATGGATGGATGTTAGGTGTCTGAGTGCGTACATTTGTGGACCTTGGGAGGGGGGCAGACACAGTGGGAGAGGACACAGGGGACGTGTGCATGGCGGTTGTAGTGGTGTCTACAAGTGAGGTGTGTGTTCTGCTAGGTGTGCTGGTGATGCTGGTAGTGGATGATGGTGCAGTGCATGCAGGTGTGAGTGTAGACAGAGCTGGGAGGGAGGTGGAGGAGGAGGAGGACACAGTGGAAAAGTGGATGTTGGTATGTCTGCATCTGGATGGTGTTTGTGTGAGTGCCTGTGGGATGATGTGTGGTGCTTGTGTTTGCCTGTGCCACTCTTATGTGTTGTCTTGTGTGCATGCTCATCTGCCTGTGTGCTTGGGATAGGTTGGGGTTGAGGAGGATGGTTTTGGGAAGAGGAAGTTGGAGGGGGGACAGTAGAAACAGGGACAATGGCTGCCATCAGAGAGGAGGCCAGAGCCTGGATTGATCTCTGTTGGGCCACCAAGCCAGTGTGAATGCCCTCCAGAAATGCATTGGACTGTTGCATTTGGGCTGCCAGTCCCTGGATGGCATTCACAATGGGTGACTTACCAACAGAGATGGATTGCAGGAGGTCAATAGCCTCCTCACTCAGGGCAGCAGGGCTGACTGGGGCAGGGCTTGAGGTGCCTGGGGTGAAGGAGATGCCCACCCTCCTGGGTGAGCGGGCACCGGAAACTCGCTGAGGGGCTGCTGGGAGGGCGGTGCTGGTACGGGGGTGGCAGCTGTACCTGTAGCTGGGGAGGGCACAGAGGTATCCGCCACCACCAGGGAGCTTTCATCGGAGGAGGAAACCTTGTCCGAACTGTCCCTTCCAGTCTCTGCTGTGGTGCTCCCCTCGCCCTCCGTCCCACTAGTGCCCTCACCGTCGGTGGATTTGGCCTCCCTCCATCGCCCGTGCCTCTGCTCCTCTGCCAGATGATGCTAATGCACATAAGGACAGGGTGACAAAACAAAAAGGGGGGGAGAGACAAAGGATACACTTAGTCAATGGCAGCACCAACACCACGGCTGGCATACACAACACACTCACACACAGGGAACAGCCCTACGCATTAGGCAATGCAATACCAGTCACAATGCTAGTCACCAGCCCATGGATAGGGTTCATCTAACGCAAATTGCAGCATACTAGAGACCCACAGAACCCTGCCCAGTAGTGGATGCCTACTAGCTTGGTTGGAGGACTTTCACATCAGAATCCTGCACAGCATGGGACCTACTCTGCAAGGCCAGGCCTGGCCTAGGAGCACCCACAGGGCCCACACCCCCCAACCGGATACCAACCCACCACGCATAAGTTGTAAATTAGGGCACTGTACTCACTCCCTTGTGGCTGCTGTGATGCCCCCAAGAGCCCATCCAGCTCCGGATAGGCACCGCCAGTATGCAGGCCATCAGGGGGGTCACGGTTCGACGGGCACCCCTTCCTCAATGGGAGGCCATCCCCAGCTGGGCCTCCGCCGTCTTCCATGCCCAGGGTCTCAGGTCCTCCCACCGTTTCCGACAGTGGGTGTCCTGCCTGCCGTAGACCCCCAGGGTCCGCACATCCTTGGTGAAGGCATGCCATATACCCTTCTTTTGATAAGTGCTGGCCTGCAGGGAAATAGACACAGGGAAAGGTATTAGTCCGACCATCCTGCCTGTTACACTCATGGCCCACCATTCCCCCTTCCTATCCCCATTATCACAGACATGGCCCACCATACATGCTCTACGCTGTCCAGGGCCCATCCACCAACACCCCTACATAAGGCCTTCACACACAGCACTCCATGCACTCACGCCCCATGCATCGTACTCACAGTGTACTCACCTGTTGGTCTGGAGGCCCATTCAGCAGTCGCTACTGGGGTAGGACCCCATCCACCAGTCGCTCCAACTCTGCTGAGGTGAAGGCAGGGGCCCTTTCCCCAGTAACACGAGCCATGGTGGGTTCCAGACACAGGTCACAGCAGCACTTGCAGTGTAGGTACTCTCCTGTTGAAGGTCAGGTAGCAAGTGAGTGCATAGATAGAAAATAGCAGTCACGTCCACGGCGGTGCGTACCGTCACCGCTGGCGTACATCACCATTGGCCACTGGACCCCATAGTGCCCAATGATGACCAATGGGGAGTTGCACAGCGGTTCTCGACCGCCTCCCGCAACGACGTAAAAACCAGCGGAATTACCTCATTTCCACCTGTCCCTCCATACAGGACAGGTGGACGCCATCTCAGGAGGGGGGGGAAGTCCATGGATCCTAAATGCGTCACAGTACACAAATGCACTATTTGGACATCTCCAACAAAATAATGTTACAATCACAATATGCATTGAACTGTAGTGGTTGGAATGTAGAGATAATGACCACCTGCTCACTCTTTTGCCCCATAGATTGCAACCGCTGCGGATGATTAAGAGATGGAGACATCCCTTGTGTACAGACCCCTGGTGGACTTGGCAACAATGGAGGACAGGCACACTATCCTCACCTATAGACTTGACCGGGCCACAGTCACAGAGCTGTGGGCCCAATTGGAGCCTGACCTAATATCTGCTATCCATCACCCCATCGGGATCCCCCTCTTGTGCAAGTCCTATCAGTGCTCCATTTCCTGGCAAGTGGCTTTTTCCAAGTGACAGTGGGCAGGAATGTCACAGCCAATGTTCTCAATGTGCTGACCAGAGTGTTGTCTGCCCTGATTTAACACATGTGCAGCTGCATCGTTTTCCCCCAGGTGGAGGATTTGACCACAGTAAAAGATGACTTGTATGCAATGGGACATATTCCCAACATCATTGGGGCAATAGATGGAACACATATTGCATTTGTCCCCCCCCCCGGGAAATGAACAGGTGTTCAGAAATAGAAAGAGTTTTCAATCCATGAATGTCCAGATAGTGGGCCTGGCGGACCAGTACATCTCCCACGTCAATGCAAAGTATCCTGGGTCTGTGCATGATGGCTTTATCCTGAGGAATAGCAGCATCCCAAATGTGATGGCCCAATTCCAGAGGCACAGGTGTGGCTGATAGGTGAGCCCTGGTTCCCACCCAGTGGATGTTGGTGTATGGGTATGGTGTGGGCCCTAAGGGTGAGTGTGTGGCTAACAGTTGTCTCTCAATATTTGCAGGTGACTCTGGTTACCCCAACCTCTCATGGCTACAGACCCCTGTGAGGAATGCTAGGACAAGGGCAGAGGAATGTTACAATGAGGCACATGGGCGAACAAGAAGGATTATAGAGAGGACCTTCGGCCTCCTGAAGGCCAGGTTTCTTTGCCTCCATCTAACAGGTGGATCCCTGTGCTACTCACCCAAGAAGGTCTGCCAGATCCTCGTGGCATGCTGCATGTTGCACAACCTTGCCTTGCGTTGCCAGGTGCCTTTTCTGCAGGAGGAGGAGGAGGCTGGAGACGGCAGTGTGGCAGCAGTGGATCCTGTGGACAGTGAAGATGTGGAGGGAGAGGATGAGGATGAGGAAAACAGAAGTGCAATTATTCGTCAATACTTTCAAAGAGACACAGGTAAGACAGTGTTAGTACACATTTCATTGACAGTTCGATGTGTGACATTGTCACTTGCAGGCTGTGTATTCCTACTTCTATGCCCACTCACTGTACCCTTTGGCATCTCTTTTTGCAGATGTTGGTGCCTCACTATTGCTCCTGGTGTGTTCAGTGCAGCCAATTACAGGTCTTTCTGATGTAAACATTACTGTACAGTTGAATTGCAATGTTTGAACCTGGTTAAATGAATACATTTTGAAAACATTTGACATACACCATAATTGTATATGATCAAAGTGTATTTATTGCAGAGGTCTGAAAAAGAGGGGGTAGTGGAATGGGCTGGGGTGATGATGGAGGAAAGTCCAGGTTAGAGTCCAGTCTATTTGTATCACAGGTGCGTTTTCCAAGGGGGCATAGGTAGGGGAGCAATGGCAGTTCAAGCCGGACAGGGCGACAGAGTGGTATATAAGGGTGACAATCAGGAGAGTCTCATTTCCTGGTGGAGGTCTTGGCAATAGTTTCTGGCTTCTGCCTGGATCGCAGGGACCGTTTGCAGTGTGGTTCTCCTTCTGCAAGGGGAGGGGTGCTGGTGGCCTGTTGGTCCTGTGGTGGGGCCTCCTGTCCACTAGCGGCAGCGTAGGTGGAGGGCTGTTCAGAGGTTTGGCTAGTGTCAGGGGCCCAGTGGCGTGCCACTGCCTCCCTCATACTGTTGGCCATGTCTGCCAGCACCCCTGCAAAGGAGACCAGGGTGGTGTTGATGTCCTTCAAGTCCTCCCTGATCCCCAGGTACTGTCCCTCCTGCAGCGGCATGTTCTCCTGCAACTTGTCCAGAATCTGGCCCAGCGTATCTTGGGAATGTTGGTATGCTCCCAGGATCATGGTGAGTGCCTTCTGGAGGGTTGGTTCCCTGGTCCTGTCCTCCCCTTGTCGGACAGAAGTCCTCCCAGCTTCCCTGTTGACCTGTGCCTCTGTCCCCTGAACCGTGTGCCCAGGTCCCTGATTGTCCTGTGTTTGTGGGATACCCTGGGGTCCCTGTAGTGGTGGACACACTGCTGATTGCAATGTCCTGGAAGGTATGGGCCCGTTGGGTGGGTGCTGTGATGGTGATTCCTGAGGGGAAAGGCTCCATGGTGGTGTGAGAGTGTGCCTGAGTAACCGACTGTACGGACTTCCCAGATGGGACAGGTTGGTCATCCAGATCCAGGTGACCAGAGCTGCTGTCATCACTGCGGGCCTCTTCTGTGGTGGGACTGGATGTTCCTGGCACCTCTTTGCCGGTGATATTGGCTGGGTTACCTGTGGGGATGTAAATGCAGTGTTATTGTTTCTGTGTGTGACATATTGTGCATGGGTGTGTTGCCCTCTTTGGTTGGATTTGCCCTGGCAGTTTTTCCTTGTGTGAGTTGTTATGTAGTGGGCTAGGTGATTCTCACTAGTGTGCATGCTGTGGTGATAGGTGTCCATGCAGGTCTTTGAGGGGTGTCCATGCATTGGTGTTGCAAGCAGGGCTTGGCATTGGGATGAGTGGGTTGTGATGGTGGAGTGATGGGAGTGAGGGTGGGGTATGTGATGGCATGCAGGTAGGGGGGTATTAGTAATAGAGAGTTGACTTACCAGAGTCCAGTCCTCCTGCTACTCCTGTCGGGCCCTCAGGATGCATGATTACCAAGACTTGCTCCTCTCATGTTGTTTGTTGTGGGGGAGGAGGTGGGGGTCCACTGCCGGTCCTCTGTACAGCTAGTTGGTGTCTCACTCCAATGGAACGTACCTTCCTTCGTAGGTCGTTCCACCTCTTCCTGATGTCATCCCTTGTTCTGGGGTGCTGTCCCACAGCGTTGACCCTGTCCACGATCCTCCGCCATAGCTCCATCTTCCTAGCAATGGATATCTGCTGCACCTGTGATCCAAATAGCTGTGGCTCTACCCAGTTGATTTCCTCCACCATGATCCTTAGCTCCTCCTCAGAGAACCTGGGTTGTCGTTGTGGTGCCATGAGTGTGGTGTGAGTGGTGTGGGTGAGGATGTGTATGGGAATGTATTGGGATGTGTGTTTTGAGGTGAGTGGGTGGTGTATAGGTGATGGTGGTATATGGCTCTGGTTGTGTGGGTGCTCTTGCTGTCCCTCTCTCTGTTGGCAATGGTTAGTAGTCGTAAAGGGTTGTGGGTAATGTGGGTGTGTGTTTTATAGTGGTTTGGGTATGGTATGTGTACAGGTGTCAAGTGTGTGTTGTTTGAATTGACCAATGTAGTGTTGGTTTGTTAGGTTGTTTGTATTTTGAGGGCTGCAGTATGTACCGCCAATGGTTTACTGCCATTGAATATCCTTCCTGGTGATTCATGAGCCATAATGTTGTGAATGTAGTTCTGTTGGAATAACGGTGTGGGTTTGGATACCGCCAGTTTATCCCTGACCTTTGGGCTGGCGGACTTGTGTGTGTGGCTGCATAGTGACGGATTGGTATGTGTTTGTCATAATATGGTTGGCGGATATCCGTTGCAGCGGCAGTATGTTGGGTGCAGTCAGCATGGCGGTAAGTGGAATTTACCACCAATGTCATAATGAGGGCCAATGTTCTGACTAAAGTCCCACTTGAAATATCCAGGGTCGTTTTGTATTTTTTCCACACCAGGTTAGTCATTAAACCTGTGCTGAGGGCGGTCCTGTGTGTGAATTCAAATTTCTATAGTCTAAGACTATTCTATAGGAATCATCTGGTTCAGAGACGGGAAAAAAGGAGAGTGTTTACTGGTGAGAGGCCCTGTGCTATTATTCCCTGGTACTGCAACTGGGCTTATATTGCTTTTATACCAAAGTTTGCTCCTGGCTTTAAAGGGTATTGCTCTTATGGCTGTGGTGAACTGCGTAAGAGAATGAAACGTGGACTACAGTGCTCGACCCATCCCAGTTGTTTTCTATATAGGGCTAGAGCTTATATTATGGCCCATGCACTGGCTAAAATATCTCTAATAACCTCAGGTACTATGAGAGACAAAGCTACCCTCATGATCTACTCCCCCTGGGGTGCTTCCCTAAAAAAGACTGGGGTCCATTCTTTTTTCACTAGAATGATATAATAATTATCAGACAATTGTGACCAAAAGACTGCTTTAATAGTATGTGGTACTTACCCTTCAACTTGTATGTTTAATTGCAAATCCCATCAGCAGGATTCAAATTGTTATCTGAAGTCCTGATCTGTATAAAATCATACATTGGATTTGCATCAAGAAATCTCTGATGCATAATTGTGACTTCTGCTGCGCTGTCTAGAAATGCTCTCACTGAAGTCCTGTTTCCCAGGAGGACCCATAGTTGTACATGTTTCTTAGAAAGTCCTGCCACTTTTTTTCTTTTTCTACATTGAGGTTCTGGAGTCCAACCAGTTCCCCTCCATCTTTACGCTGACATCAGCCTTTCATCCTACTTCACTTTTCCTACTCCTCTTTTCTTCCGTACTCTGATAGGCTCTCCCTTTCTGTTATTTTACCATCAGTTTCTGAAAAGAACTTGAAAATAAGCTTTCAGAAAGTTGATCCTGTTAGATCTGTCAGCCTTAGGGTGGTGTTCCCCCAAACCTTTTGCCTGCTTCCAGAAACCTTTTGCCTGCTTGCCTCCATCTTCTCTGGCTATTTGCTCTGTTGGGCTAAGGAATCTGTGCACTTTACCAATGCTGACTAGTGCTAACGTGCTTGTGCTTACTCCCCTAAACATGGTTTGATTGGCATTTACCTGATTGGCATATTTAAGTAACTTGTAAGTCTCTTATGGAGTGGTATACCATATACTTTGGGCCTGTAAATTAAATGCTACCAGTGGGCCTGCAGCACTTATTGTGTCACCCACTTAAATAGCACTTCAAAACATGACCCAAGCCTGCCCTTGCAGCCTGACTGCAGCACCCCACTGCCATGTTGAATTGGCATTTAAAATCCCTTGCCAAGTCATAAACTCCCATTTTAATACATGTAAGTCACCCCTAAGGTAGGCCCTAGGTAGCCCATGGGGCAGAGAGCTTTGCCATTAAAGGGTAGGACATGTACATTTAAGTTTAACATGGCTTAGTAGAACTACAAAATTTGCCTTTCACTACTGTGAGGCCAACCCCTCCCATAGGATAACATTGGGACTCCTTATTACTTTCAATAAGCTGTAATTCTTAAATGAGGCACCTATGAACTTGTTATGATAAACACCGTTTAATTATAAAGTTGAATTAATCATTACAAGTTTCAAAATGTTGCATTTAGAAAGTTGGCATTTTCCAGCCCTTGGCCCTCTCTGTCTACATCTTGACTTATGACACATGACTAGGTGCAACTGACAGCTGAGACTTTGTGAATTCACCCCAGTCACACAATAATGGATAAACAGAGCTTGAATGGACTTTCCACTGGCAGGATAGGGGGGGCGAGCCCAGCATAGCCCCACTCCTATATGGGCTGAGCTTTGCAACCACACAATAGGCTTAACAACCCTGTACTGTCAATACAGCCAGCTTGGAGGCTGGGCAGAGGAGGAAGGAACTCCTAGAACTTCAAAAGACCTTCACAGAAATGTCCTCCACCTTCTAGGAGCAGGGAGCCAGGGTATAAAAATAGGGCTCTCAGACTCACTCTTCAGTTCATTACTGGACCTGCAGAAGGACTCTCAGAGGACTGCTTGCTGCTATGACCTTCTGTGCATTCTAAAAGTCTGCTGTTGTATCTGGAAGGACTGCTTTGCTGCATTTGAGTTTGCCTTGAACACTCAGAGACCAGCCCTGCTGTTGACCCCTGCATCTTCACCTGCACCCAAGACTTCCAGAAGTGACTCCAAGGACTTGTTTCCTGGATTCTTGTTCAGAGCTACAGGGACATAACAGAATCCCAACATCTTGAACCTGTACCCAGCATGAATGAGTCCTAAATCCCGAAGAGGTCTCCATCCACTCCTGGACCCTTAGCTGTAATCCTAAAGGTGCCTAGATGGCCAAGTTCCAAAGCTAAAGACAGACAATATTGGCCAGAAAATGCTTTGAGAACCAGAAGGAGACCAAGACTAACCTGCCCGCATATCAGTCCGAGGTGCCAGCCAGATTGAATTTGTGACTTCCCCATTACATTGTTCTCCACACCAGCAAATCTGTTTCAGTAGTACTTCACCAAAGGGGTATCTGACCTCGTAGAACTGTCTTCAGCTACAGCCTTCTGCTTCAGTCTGCTTTTGGACTTCAATCTCAAGACCAAGGGCCTCATTACGTGTCTGGCAGTCGTTTGACTGCCAGACTCGGCATGGTGTACGGACTGCTGCCAAATGCGGTGGTCCGAACATTACATTATGACCGTAGCGGTTGTGTCACGGTCAGACCGCCAGCAGCGCCAGGATTAGTCATCCCAGCTATCTAGCGGTCATGGCAGTCCGAATCTGCAGGGCAGTGCTGCAAGCAGTGCTGCCCTGAGGATTACGACTTCGTTCTCTGCCAGCAATTTCATGATGTTAACACTGCCATGAAAAGGCTGGTGGACGACGGGTGCAGGGGACCCCGGGGGGGCCCTGCATTGGCCATGCACTTGGCATAGGCAGTGCAGGGGCCCCCCTGGCCAGCACCTTCGCTTGTGCACCCTGCAACCTACAGCATTGCCACTGGCTAGATTACGAGCCAGTGACAATGCTGTATGGTGTTTCCCGCTAGGCTGGAAGGCAGAAACTCTGGCTTCTGCCTGCTGACCTAGCAGGAAACTCATATTGGGCCCAGCAGGGACGCTGCCACTATGGCAGCAACCTCCCCGTCAGAAGTCATAATAAGACCCTAAGTCCGAAGGTAAAAATCTTCATCACAGCTTTGCTCCACGGCTATCCAATGTCGACACTTCCTCCTCGGACACCCCTGCAGCCTTTCCGTGCTGAACTTCTACCTTCTCAGAGACTTTTTGTTCAAATGTTGTTTAAGTCCGAAGGTAAGTGTTGACCGGGTCAAATCCTTTTTATTGGCTTCGCCTTGGTCTAGCGCAACCAGATGTCTGTCATTGAGCTTTTTGCTTTCAAATGCTACTTTGAACCTCACACTTTAAAAATGTATAATTCTGGTTCTACTAATTGGATTTTTGTTGTTTGGGTGTCAATTAATTTATTAGAATTTACTCGATTTTTCTAAATTGGTTTGCAATTTTTATTGTGCTGTTTTTACTTTATTACTGTTTGTGTGCTGCATCAATACTT
Source organism: Pleurodeles waltl (assembly GCF_031143425.1). Classification (NCBI taxonomy): domain Eukaryota; kingdom Metazoa; phylum Chordata; class Amphibia; order Caudata; family Salamandridae; genus Pleurodeles; species Pleurodeles waltl. The sequence continues at coordinate 1,091,943,389 of NC_090439.1, forward strand.
TACACATTGCTTCTAGGGTAAACCTGACTGTTCTCTCTGCCAACCTACCCAGGGTTAAGCACATGTTTATTTAGTCACTCTTTCTGAGTCCCTACAAGGGATTGTGGATGTTGCTTGACCAGAGTTCACACCCCAGTCAACCAACAATCTAATTTCTTACAGATACCATTTAGGTTTTTTATTTTTTTCATGATCTCTCCAGTTATAACCACCCCTGACAGATTTCTGAGAAGTGGGTTATCCAATCCATCTTTTGTATTTGTCTTTCTGTTTTTTCTTCCCTTCCTTTGCAGGTTTCTCTTTAACAGAACCCTCAGGGCCCAATTCAAAAAGGGTCTCCACACTGGGGGCGAAGGCCCCGCAGGTGGGCAGGTGCCTGCACTTGTGACGGGAACTGCGCAATGAGAAACTGCAGTGTAGGGGTATTCAACCTTGGGGATCTGTCTTCTGATACAACCTTCTGCTTCGTCCCCCTGGAAATTTTTTGACATTCATCTCAACGACTAAATTCAAAAGGTAGAAATTTTTACTGCGGCCTTGCTCCATGGCTATCCAATTATGACGCTCCTTCCTCGGACACCCGCACAGCCTTGCCCTGCTGAACTTCTACCTTCTCAGAGACTTTTTCCTCAAAAATGTTCAAAGTCCTAAGGTAAACGCTGACCGGGCCCACTCTCCTTTGTGTTTCTGAACTGCACTCTATTGTAGTTGACCTTAACTTTTGACTTTTGTCTTGACCTAGTGCGACCAGATGTCTGTGGTTGGCACACTTTGCTCTTAAGTGCTACTTTGAACCTCACACTTCATAAATTCATAACTCTGGTTGAACTGATTGGATGTTTGTTGTTTGGGGTCAAATAATTTAGTATAATTTACTCTATTCTTCTAAATTGGGTTGGGATGTTTATTGTGTTGTGTTTTCCCTTTATTATTGTTTGTGTGCTTTATTAGTACTTTACACATTGCCCCTTGGTTAAGCCTGACTGCTTTCTGTGCCAAGCTACCTAGGGGTAAGCACAGTTTGATTTAGCGGCCTTTTCTGGTTCACTCTACAAGAGATTGCGGCTGTTGCTTGACCAAGGCTCACACCCCAATCAACCAACAACCTAGTTTCGCCCAGATACCATTCTGGGTTTTAATTATATCATGATCTCTTATAGCCACCCTGACAGGTTTCTGAAAAGTGGAGGATCCAGTCCATCTTTTCTTTTTCTATTATTGTCTTCCCTTCCTTTGCAAATTTCTCTTTAACAGAACCCTCAGGGCCCAGTTCAAAAAGGGCCTTCACACTGGTGGAGGAGGCCCCACAGTTGTGCAGAGGTCCGACCATGACTGCGAGCCCCCTTCAACGGCTGCAGGGCCTCCACCATGAGTGTGGGGGCTCTTTGTGAATTACAACTGCTGTGTCATTGTCGGGAATTTAATGTGGCTTAACAGGACCAGTACCTAAGGAATCTCTACCCACAGTAGTGTAAACTTCTGCAATTATTTTTAGTAGTTCCTATTCATGATCTTCAACTGAAACTGCTTCCAGTTTCTGACATATAGCCTAAACTGAGTCTTCTGTCTTGATGTTGCTTAGGATGATAACAGATACTATAGAGAATTTCCCCATTAACTTAATTCCTAAGTCCAGAGCTGGTGCAGCTCCTTCCTAATTCTGTACCTTTCTAAGTACATCAGGGAGAACTTCCAATGAACGCATACCATGCGTGTCAGGAATCCCCAAGGTGCCTCCTACGTTATCTGTCAGCATCCCCAGGGATTAGGGTTAAATCATATCTCTGTTCTTGGTTAAACCTTCATGTTTCTAAGTAAACATAATATGCTGTGTTACAGAATTGGTTTTATCAATGCTTGTTTTACCAATGCTTGTTTGCTAATGTGAGCAGGTGTAGACATGTGCTTCTAATTGGGTGTGGTGTAGACATGTGCTTCTAATTGGGTGTGGTGACTCATCCACATGTGGAAACTCAACTGCTTTCCTGATTGGCTATAAATAGCAGAGTGAAGTATGCCTCCCTGCTTGGCTTTGTTTTGCTTCCTGATCACAGCATCTGATTTGGCAGTCCAGCCCCTGCTGTCATCCTCGTATTCAGGGCTTTTGAGGCAATTCTTTTCTTTGTTCCTGTACCAGCTGACACCAGGCATTCCTCCAGCACTCCGGAAAAGACTGCAGCTAAGTGACTAGTATTCTCCAGGGAGTTTGTTCTTTGAGTGCTGTGCTTTCCTAGAACAGCTGGTGTATTTCAGGCCTCGTATTTTGGCAGAGTGCTTATCTTGAAGAGACAAATGCATTTCCAAACATTCTACATTATTATTGTAGTTACTTGCTTAAAATGTGCTTCAGGAAATCTGCTTGAGCTCAAGTACTACAAAAAGTGACAGCGCAATTTTAAAAGAGCATTTACGTACTTTTCTT